>NC_037355.1:35489735-36739735 GCF_002263795.3 Bos taurus
CCAACATGAATGGGCTGGGGCTAGAGCAGGCCTCCTAGAAGTGATCTCAGAGGAGGGGTGGTATTCAAGATGCCAGCTCTCTCTAGCTCCCCGAGGGGCCTTGAATTGAAAAGTATCCCTTCCTCTACCTCCCCTGCTCTCATGGCCACCATGGTTGTGCAAAGGATGGGCAACCTCTAATGCTCCCTTCTAAGGAGTGACTTGCTTCCCAGGTACCTGCTGCCCTCCCCAGCCAGGGGGGAGCCAAGGAGAGGCTCAACCAGGGACCAGGTGTCTCTGCCTGAGCACAGTGCACCAGAGGTCTGGGATGCGGGGCCCATCCTCCGGGCTCCCATTGATTGCCTAGCGAGATCTGGAGCTAAGAGCAGGACCCAATGTCCAGCACAGAGGCTCTCACCACCCACCAAATACCCCAGTCTCCCTCCACCTGCACATTCTTGGCCCAGGCAAGCCTGGCCCTTCTTACCCTGGGGGAGTGGTTTCCAGATCTGAAATGTCACCTCTCCTCTCCAGGGCTCTGAATCCTCTTCAGCCTTGAAGTCCTGTTCCCTATGAGTACGTGTGTGTCCATGGGTTGGGGGTGCTGGGACGGGATGAGGGATATCTCATAAGCTGTTTTCTTCACTCATTACCTGTGCCTCACAGTTTAAACTTCAGTGACAAGTTCCTTGTAGAGCAGGACCTGGTGCTGACATTTACTTCCTGCTCAGTGCTAGGCAGAGAGCCATGTTCCACAGAGAGATTCTCAGTGAACAGAGAAATGAAATAATGAGGAAATGAACAAATAAGTGAATGAATAAGTTAGTAGTAACTGACAGATTTCTTTTGTTGTCTTTTTGCACATGAATGCTTACTCACAACAGTCAAAAGGTAGAAACAACCCAAGTGTCTATCAACATTTATCCAGGGTGAATGAATAAAAAAAATGTATTGTGTTCATACTATAGAACATTACTCAGCCATAGACTGGAACGAAGTACTGAGATGTGCTACAAATTGTATGAGCCTCAAGAATGTCACTCCTGGTTTAAAGAGGCAGAGACGAAGGGTCATATACTGTATATATTTATATAAAATATCCAGAATAGGTAACATAGACAGGCAGGTGCATAAAGGTAGCCAGGGCTTAGGAGGAGGCAGGGAGGGAGTATGGGTATGAGGTTTTCTTTGGGATTAATGAAATAGTCTTGAACTAAAGAGTAGTGGTAGTTGTACAACTATGTCAATGTTCTAAATGCCACTGATTTGTATACTTTAAATGATTAATTACAGGTAATTCCTGGAGGTCCAGTGGTTAGGATTCAGTGCTCTCACTGCCAGGCCTCAGGTTTAATCCCTGGTTGGGTAACTGAGAGCCTGCAAGCTACACAACACAGTAAAAGAAAATAAAGTTATTTTTATATTATGTGAATTTAATCTCAATGAAAAAAGAATAACCAAACTCACAGAATTGAGTGTATAATTCTTGAATCAATAGGCATTTCTCCCTTTAGTCTTTGAAGGCAAATCTCATAATTTCAGACTTAGGCAGCCTTCTTAAGGTAATGTGATGTTTTGAAATGTTTGGTCATTTTTCGAAAGCAAATTAGCATGTGGTCACTAAATACAAAAAGATGAAAATTTAAATTGCCTGAATTGTGCCCCTTAGAAAGAACAAATGATAACACTTGTCTATGCTCTTCTTGTGGTTTTTTCAACGTGTGTTACATGTGCACATGCCTGACACATGCATGGACATGGTGAAGAAACCGAATATTAAATAGTGTTTATAACTTACTTTTATCACTTAATAATGAACAATAATGTCATCTATCTTCCATAATGTTAAAAGCATGTTACATAGTTTGTTTTTTTGGGATTAAATACAATTGATCTATAATATATTAGAATCAGATGTACATCATAATGAATTCATATTTGCATATATTGTGAAATGATGTCACAATAAGTCATCAACACACATAGTTACGATTTGTGTGTGATGAGAGCTTTTAAGATCTGCTTGCTCTGCAATGTTCAAGCATGCAACCCAGGATTACTAACTATAGTAACTTCACTGTACATTATATTCCTGGGACTCAATTGTTTAACTGAACTCTTGTACCTTTTGAAGATTTCTATCCATTGTGCCGACTTCTCAACCCCACCTCTAGCAACCACAAATCTGTTCTCTGTATTGTGAGTAAGTTGTTTTTGTTCATCTGTTTTCTTAGATTTCACATATAAGTGAGATCGTATGGTACCGCCCTTCCCTGTGACTTATTCCACTAAGCATAGTGCCTTCAAGGTTCACCAGTGTTGCTGCAAATAGCAAGATTTCATTCCCTTTTATGGCTGAATAATGTTCCTTTGTATACGCACCCTGCATTTTCTACATCCATTCATCCATCCACAGATACTTGGGCTCTAGGCTACATCCATGTCTGGGCTACCATGAATGACGCTGCAATTAACTTGGGGGTACATATATCTTTTCAGGTTAGTATTTTCATTTTGTTTAGTTATATGCTGAGAAGCGGAATTGATGGATTCTACGGTAGCTCTAGTTTTAACTTTCTGAGAAACCTCCATGCTGTCTCCATAGTGACTGTTCCATTTGCATCCCTACTGCACAAAGCTTTCCTTTTCTCTACTTCTCCAGCACTTCCTATTTGCTGTCTGATAATAGCCATTCTGAGAGGTGTGAGGTGACAGCTCTTTGTGCTTTTGATTTCTATTTCTCTGGTGGTAAGTGTCAGGTGTCATTTCTGCCATAAACTTTGGTTCTGGGAAGGGGGGAGGGCAGGGAGTCCATGGTCCAGGGTAAAAGCTGACAGACTTAACTGCCATAAATACCATGGCCTTGGGGCAGGGGCAGGTGCATTGTATGCAAAGCCAGGTGAGTCTTGGTTTGGATCTGCCATCAATTCAGCAAGCCTGTTTCTTCACTTGTAAAATGGAGATGTGGACACGCATTTCTTGATAGCCACTGGACCAGTCACCTGGAAGGGCAGTGTCTACACCCTACAGAACCCTGAAAGAATGCCAAGGCCCTGACCCTGCAGGCAGCTGGCTCCTCCTGGGCCGGGATCAGCTTTATGTCCATCTCTTCTGCGGCCACAGGTTCACCAGGACCTGCAGGATGAGCAGGGAGGCCTGGACCAGCTGGCCCCATTGGGCTGAAAGGGGACAATGGCTCTGCTGGAGAACCCGGACCAAAGGGAGACCCTGGACCACCTGGTAAGCAGCTGGGCATGGAATGCAGGTGTCTGCAGATGGTGTGCTGCTGCTAGGCCATGGCAGTAGGCGTGCAGAGATTCTACCACAGGAAGAGGAAGGTCATTCTCAAGTTGGCACAGGGTTATCTCAGGGAAGACTGGAGCTCATGGGGAGGGTGGAGAGTGAGGGCAACATCTTTAGGAGGAGGCTGCCTGTCTGACTTCTATTACAGCCCCATCTTTTATGCACTCCGTTCCGAGGACATTCAGTGTCACTGAGGGGGCTGGTTTTTTTTTCCCAGGGCCTCCAGGTATGCCTGGTCCAGCTGGAAGAGAGGGCCCCTCATGGAGGCAGGGAAGCATGGGACCTCCAGGCACACCAGGCCCCAAAGGAGAGACTGGGCCCAAAGGTAGGAGGGTGGTATGAGGTGGGTGAGGGAGGGAGAAGGGAGGGGTGACGTTGGCAGCCCTGGTAGGGAGCAGGGTATGTGCACAGTGCCTGGAAAAGCCTGGAACGTCCGTGCCTGGTAGGCCTGGCCTGGGCCTCACCTCCCACATTCCCACACTGACTGAATCTCCTAGAGGAGACCTAGCAGTCAGGAGCAGTCTCCCAGGTCACTCTCTCACCTGGAGCTATGGGTGACAAGCTGCACTGATGAAGAAATGGTACCTGCTGAGCGCCGTCTCAGCCATGTTTCTCCAATGTGTTTCTGCCTCAGGAGGAGTGGGTGCCCCAGGCATGCAGGGCTCCCCAGGCCCCGCAGGTCTCAAAGGAGAGAGAGGTGCCCCCGGGGAGACTGGAGCCCCTGGACGTGCTGGGGAAGCAGGTGAGCAATGGATATGGGGCTGGGCTCATATTCCCTTGTGCCCACCACCACCAGCCATCATGTCAGAGCCGGCATTCCAGGGAGAGAGCCAGTGTTGGGTTTTGGGAACTGCCCGTCTCCAGGGAGAGGGTGGTGTGAGCAGCAGGGACTGTCTGTATTCAGGGAAGGCTAGTTGTTAGGTTATGGGACAGTCAGTGTATAGAGAGGATGCAAGCAGAGGTTCCAGGCACAGAGGGACATTTGTGTGTGGGAGGGTGTACTCCTGGGCATATGACAGTCCATGTGTGGAGGCTGGGGGGCGGGGGGGGGGTGGGCACAAAAATGCTAAAATATATGTTCAGCACTCACCCATTTCTACTTCTCTTATCCAGGGCCTGCTGGAGCCATAGGTCCGCAGGGCCCTTCAGGTGCCAGGGGCCCCCCAGGACTGAAGGGGGACAGAGGTGATCCTGGAGAAAGAGGAGCAAAGGGGGAGAGTGGGCTTACAGGTAAGGAAGCCTTGGGGGCCCCATTAGGGTGTGGGGCAGGGAGGCGGCCTTATTCAGCTCAGCTCTCCTCTCAGGTAACCCATTTAGTTACAGGTTGGGATCAAAGCAGGAAAGGTTGACAGGGTGTATGGTGAGGGGGACTCTGGTCTTAGCCTCTATGACTCACTGGAAGACAACCTGAGCAGATTTTCTATCTGATCTTTATGACAAGCTAACCTCCCTCTCCAGTTCATCACATAACTTTGAACATCAATAACTCAGTGGATGGGAAATACTCAAGCTATGTGTATTCCTCTCCTACAACCATACCACCCCCTGCAATGCAAAAGGAAGTGCTATCAGATTCCTAGAATTTGGAATTAAAATGACATCTGGTTCACTGTCAGTGAGGCAAGGGACCTGTCAGGGATACTGTTCACAAGAGAACCCCAGGAAATCCCGTGGACACAGAGGCCAGCTAGGTCAGCAGAGGTGGACTTCCTAGGCCTCTGTTCCACCTCCTTACCCCACCCCCAACTTGCATCTTCACCTGGTCACTCTTCCCTTGAGGCCTGGGCTCTGAGTGACCCCAGGCTCTTCTGGATCTGTCTTCACTTGGCCTCTCTCTCCTGCAGAGGTCAATGCTCTCAGGCAGTGGGTGACAATCTTAGACGGACAGCTGCAACACTTCCAAAATGCCTTCTCTCAGTATAAGAAAGGTGAGTTCCTGGACCTGATTCTTGCCAGGCCCTGAGCGTGGGCCTCAGACTTAGTCTAGGCTTGGCTTGTAGTTCTCTTTGCTGGGTCTAAATTGGACTTGCTGGGACCATGACTGGGACTGGACCTAGACCTGGGGCAGGAGGTGGGGTTAGGACAGGGCTGGGAGAGAGCTGTACCCCACATGCTCCAGAAGCTCAAGTAGATGCACAGGACAAGGAGGAGGATGCGGTCCATGTCACCAGTTCAGCAGACCTTCACCACAGCCTACCCTGGGCAGGTTCCTAGGACAGACAAGGGGTCACCCAACCCAGAATGCATTTCTTCCCTCTGTGGTGCCTGGTGTGAAAATATCCAGAGAAGAAGCTGCACAGTCCAGAGTAGCAGAGAATCCAGACATGATCCTGAGATCCAGGGTGGGATGATTCCTGTGGGGTTCAAGGCTGCTCAGACCTATCCTTGGTGTGTGGCCACTAAGTATCTTACCCTAAAGATGTCCCTGGGTCTGGAAGGAATAGGCTGCCTCTAGTCTCTGGCCAGTCCTGGACTCCCCTGCACCTCTTGGGGAGTTAAAGCAGAGATTCTTCCCTAAGCCTGGATCCTAAGCAGGCAGAGGCCTCTTGGAGCACACACCTGAGTGCCCTGCGTCTTTGGGATGCTCCATCAACTGCCCTTCCTCCTTCTCTGCTCTCCCTGATGACAGCTTTGAATGCACATCACTTATCAAACCTCACTGATCCAAAAAAAGTAGAGTTTTCTGAAGAAGCAGAGCATTAAGGGGCCTGATTGGGTGAGACATAGGGTTGGCCACTAAGAACTCAAGCCAACTAAGTACTGAAGTAGTGGGATGAGAATTCTCAGCAGTTTATGTGTTCCTTCTTGCACAATCATATTTACATACCAATGTACTACCTCATTCCCTGGTAGCTCAGCTGGTAAAGAATCTTCCTGCATTGCAGGAGACCTGGGTTTGATCTCTGGGTCGGGAATATCCCCTGGAATGGAAATGGCAAACCACTCCGATATCCTAGCCTGGAAAAATCTCATGGACAGAAGTCCCTGGTGGGCTTCAGTACATGGGGTCAAAAAGAGTTGGGCACAACTTAAAACCTAAGCCTTCATGCAGACTTATATAAACAAAGGTGAACTTGGGCATATGTGCTGGCCACCTGTGTGTACCTAAACACCATCACTCAGTCCACACCACCTACATATATGAACACACATGCAGACATATGCACACCCATCCTGAGGACCTTGAGTCAGCCCATGTACCTTCAGATGGACACACGGATGTATTCAAGCATGCACACACACACACACCCAGATGCATGGGACATAAACCAATCACGGCACACAAGCTTGCACTGACCTTGTCTGGGGCTGTCTGGGCGCCATCCTGATTACGTGGAAAATCTGGTCTCCGATTGCTTGTTGAAGCTACTCAGAGGAAAAGGGCAGTGGGTTAGGGTGCAGCCTGGGTTCAGAACCAGTCCAGTGAGCCCTCTTAGGAGCCCAGAAGATTTCCATGCAGACCCTGGAAGTCAGAGGGGTGTGGATGGGATGGAAGAAAAAGAGATACTTAACACGTCACATCGGGGATGCTGTTTTGCAGTGTACCTTTTCCTTGGAAATAAGGGATTAGACTCTGAAAAGAGAAGTGACTTTCCCTTGTCACCTGGGCTGTCATTGCCAGGGTAGGGATGAACACATGACTTTCTGAAGCCCAGACAGGAGTCTCTCCAAAGCTGATCCCACCCTGCCCTCCCGCCCCCACATAGAGCTCTCAGATGCCGTCATCCTCTGCTCAGTGGTCCAGGGAGGCTGACTGGCCATAGGTTCACCTGCGAGCATATGGAAGCCAAAACTGGACAGCCCCCAGTGCAGAGGTCAGCACTTGGCTGCTCTCAGATGCACCTCTGTCCTCCCCTTTCTCCTCACCCCTTCACACAGCACAGAATGGCTCAGACAACTCCACATGCCCAGTCATCATGCAAGGGTGAGAGTGAGCCACCTGGTTGGTGTTTTCCACACTCTCAGGAACTGCCCAGGACTCTACAGTGTCATTTCCTTGCCAAAGTCTTTCCTATTTACACAGTAATTAAAATGCCTTGCTTTTGTTCTATCTGGTGCCCTGGTACCCTCGTGGGAGCTGGGGACTCCAGTTGAAGCACAAGATCTAGGTGCTGCCGCATCCCCAACCTGAATCTCCTCTTCCCCTAGCGGTGCTCTTCCCTGATGGCCAGGCTGTCGGGGAGAAGATCTTCAAGACGGCAGGTGCTGTAAAATCATATTCGGATGCCCAGCAGCTCTGCAGAGAGGCTAAGGGACAGCTGGCCTCCCCACGCTCTGCAGCTGAGAACGAGGCCGTGGCACAGCTGGTCAGAGCCAAGAACAATGATGCTTTCCTGAGCATGAATGACATCTCCACGGAGGGCAAGTTCACCTACCCCACAGGGGAGTCACTGGTCTATTCCAACTGGGCCAGTGGGGAGCCCAACAACAACAATGCTGGACAACCAGAGAACTGTGAGCAGATCTATCGGGAGGGCAAGTGGAATGACATACCCTGCAGTGAGCCACTCCTTGTGATCTGCGAGTTTTGAGCTCCCCCACCCACCCCAGGGAAGGGGGCAGTGCCCAGAGCTGTGAGCTGCCAACATCCCAATAAAAAGTTGACCCTCTGCTGCTCACGGCTTCCCCACTGAGCCACGGGATGAGGCCACAAGCCAGGCCTCCTATGGAACTCCTCCCTCAGAATAAAGTTTGAAACTGGCTTCACATCTGGAAGATTTTTCACAAAAAAGGGCGGGGGTGGGGGGCAGCTTGCTGACTCAGGGGAAAGGCTAAAAGGAGGTCTCCAAGATGCCCTTGTTGAAAACTTCAGAGTCTCCTCCTCAACAAGACAGGTGTCTAGCCCTGCACGTCTGCCAAATATGGACTGCATTTGACCCCACTAGTCACTGCTACATCCTTCCCTTTCCTCTCCTGCCTTCAATCTTTTTATCCTTCAGCCTCTTTCACTCTTCTCTCCTCCTCTCCTGGACATCCACAGAGAGGAGCAGGCGTCTCAGCTCTGGCTAACACTCTACACAATGGTGAAAAAGAAAAAGATTTTTCTCCAAGATCATTGTCAAGACAAGGAAAGTGAAAGTGAAAGTCTTTCAGTAGTGTCCAACTCTTTGTCAGCCCATAGGCTAATCAGTCCATGGAATTCTCCAGGCCAGAATACTGGATTGGGTAGCCTTTGCCTTCTCCAGGGGATCTTCCCAACCCAGGAATCAAACCCAGGTCTCCTACTTTGCATGCAGATTCTTTACCAGCTGAGTCAGAAAGATACCCTCTCTTTTTTTTAATTTATTTTAATTTGAGGTTAATTATTTTACAATATTGTATTGGTTTTGCCACACATCAACATGAATCCACCACAGGTATACACGTGTTCCCCATCCTGAACCCCACTCCCTCCTCCCTCCCCATACCATCCTTCTGGGTTGTCTCAGTGCACCAGCCCCAAGCATCCAGTATCATGCATCGAACCTGGACTGGCAATTCGTTTCATATATGATATTATACATGTTTCAGTGCCATTCTTCCAAATCATCCCACCCTCTCCCTCTCCCACAGAGTCCAAAAGACTGCTCTATACATTTGTGTCTCTTTTGCTGTCTCACATACAGGGTTATTGTTACCATCTTTCTAAATTCCATATGTATGCCTTAGTATACTGTATTGGTGTTTTTCTTTCTGGCTTACTTCACTCTGTATAATAGGCTCCAGTTTCATCCACCTCATTAGAACTGATTCAAATGTATTGTTTATAATGGCTGGGTAATACCCCATTGTGTATATGTACCACAGCTTTCTTATCCATTCATCTGCTGATAGACATCTAGGTTACTTCTATGTCCTGGCTATTATAAACAGTGTTGTGATGAACACTGGGGTACACATGTCTCTTTCAATTCTGGTTTCCTCAGTGTGTATGCCCAGAAGTGGGATTGCTGGGTCATAAGGCAGTTCTAGTTCCAGTTTTTTTAAGGAATCTCCCCACTGTTCTCCATAGTGGCTGTACTCGTTTGCATTCCCACTAACAGTGGAGGAGGGTTCACTTTTCTCCCCACTCTCCCCAGCATTTATGGCTTGAAGACTTTTGGATAGCAGCCATTCTGACTGGCATGAAATAGTACCTCATTGTGGTTTTGATTTGCATTTCTCTGATAATGAGTGATGTTGAGCATCCTTTCATGTGTTTCTTAGCCATCTGTATGTCTTCTTAAAATTTAGAGAAGAGCTAAGGAGATCAGCCCTGGGATTTCTTTGGAAGGAATGATGCTAAAGCTGAAACTCCAGTACTTTGGTCACCTCATGCGAAGAGTTCACTCTTTGGAAAAGATTCTGATGCTTGGAGGGATTGGGGGCAGGAGGAGAAGGGGACGACAGAGGATGAGATGGCTGGATGGCATAACTGACTTGATGGACGTGAGTCTGGGTGAACTCCGGGAGTTGGTAGTAGACAGCCAGGCCTGGCGTGCTGTGATTCATGGGTTTGCAAAGAGTCGGACACGACTGAGTGACTGAACTGAACTGAACACCTACCCTACTCAAACTATTCCAGAAAATTGCAGATGAAGATAAACTTCCAAACTTATTCTATGAGGCCACCATCACCCTAATACCAAAACCTGACCAAGATCCCACAAAAAAAGAAAACTACAGGCCAATATCACTGATGAACATAGATGCAAAAATCCTTAACGAAATTCTAGCAATGAGAATCCAATAACACATTAAAAAGATCATACATCATGACCAAGTGGGCTTTATCCCAGGGATGCAAGGATTCTTCAATATCCACAAATCAGTCAATGTAACACACCACATTAACAAATTGAAAAATAAAAGGCATATGATTATATTAATAGATGCAGAGACAGCCTTTGACAAAATTCAACATACATTTATAATAAAAATTCTCCAGAAACCAGGAATAGAAGGAACATACCTCAACATAATAAAAGCTATATATGACAAGTCCACAGCAAACATTATCCTCAATGGTGAAAAATTGAAAGCATTTCCCCTAAAGTCAGGAACAAGACAAGGGTGCCCACTCTCACCACTACTATTCAACATAGTATTGGAAGTTTTGACCACAGCAATCAGAGCAGAAAAAGAAATAAAAGGAATCCAGATTGGAAAAGAAGAAGTAAAACTCTCACTGTTTGCAGATGACATGATTCTCTACATAGAAAACCCTAAAGACTCCACCAGAAAATTACTAGAGCTAATCAATGAATATAGTAAAGTGGCAGGATATAAAATCAACACACAGAAATCCCTTGCATTCCTATACACTAATAATGAGAAAACTGAGAAATTAAGGAAACAATTACATCCACCATTGCAACAAAAAGAATAAAATACTTAGGAATATATCTACCTAAAGAAACTAAAGACCTATATATAGAAAACTGTAAAACACTGGTGAAAGAAATCAAAGAGGACACTGATAGATGGAGAAATATACCATGTTCATGGATCGGAAGAATCAATATAGTGAAAATGAGTATACTTCCCAAAGCGAGCTATAGATTCAATGCAATCCCTATCAAGCTACCAACAATATTTTTCACAGAGCTAGAACAAATAATTTCACAATTTGCATGGAAATACAAAAAATCTCGAATAGCCAAAGCAATCTTGAGAAAGAAGAATGTAACTGGAGGAATCAACCTGCCTGACTTCAGGCTCTACTACAAAGCCACAGTCATCAAGACAGCATGGTACTGGCACAAAGACAGAAATATAGATCAATGGAACCAAATAGAAGCCCAGAGATTAATCTACACACCTATGGACACCTTATCTTTGACAAAGGCGGCAAGAATATACAATGGATTAAAGACAATCTCTTTAACAAGTGGTGCTGGGAAAACTGGTCAACCACTTGTAAACGAATGAAACTAGAACACTTTCTAACACCATACACAAAAATAAACTCAAAATTGATTACAGATCTAAACGTAAGACCAGAAACTATAAAACTCCTAGAGGACATCATAGGCAAAACACTCTCTGACATACATCACAGCAGGATCCTCTATGACCCACCTCCCAGAATATTGGAAATAAAAGCAAAAATAAACAAATGGGACTAATTAAACTTTAAGCTTCTGCACCACAAAGAAAACTATAAGCAAGGTGAAAAGAAAGCCTTCAGAATGGGAGAAAATAATAGCAAATGAAGCAACTGACAAACAACTAATCTCAAAAATATACAAGCAACTCCTGCAGCTCAACTCCAGAAAAATAAATGATCCAATCAAAAAATGGGCCAAAGAACTAAATAGACATTTCTCCAAAGGAGACATACAGATGGCTAAGATACCCTCTCTTATCACTCTTATTCAACATAGAACTGGAAGTCCCAGCCAGAATATTTAGGCAACACAAAGGAATGAAATGCATCTAAATAAAAAAGAAGTAAATTGTCATCCCTTGCATATAACTTTACATATAGAAAATCCCAAAGACAAACCAAAATTGTTGGAAACAAAGTCAGTAAAACGGGGAAAAAAAATCAACATACAGAAATCAGTATTCGTATATAACGAAAAATGAGATATCTGGAAAGGAAATAAATTAGACCTTTTCAATAGCTTAAAACAATAAAATGCCTAGAAAAAATTTAATCACTTAAGTGAAATATGTGTTCAATGAAAAGTACACAGGTTTGTTGAAAGAAGTCAGAGGCAAAAACAAATGGAAAGACATTCGATGTTCATTGATTGAAATAATGAATATTGTGAAATGGTCACAGATTTATATATAGAAAATAAATTTATAGATATAGGTCAACACTTAAGAGTTTTAATTCCATCCCTTTCAAATTCTAATGGAAATTTTCACAGAAATAGAAACAAAAGAGCCAAATCTGTATGGATCACAAAAGACCCTGGGTAGCCAAAATAATTCTGAGGAAGAACAAAGTTGGAGATTCACACCATCTGATTTAAAAATACACCACAAATCAAGAGTAATAATATGGTTCTAGAATAAAAATAAACACACAGACCAGTAGAACAGAACAAAGAATCCAGAATGAAACCATATAAATATGGTAAAAATGTTTGAGACTGGAGCCAAGAACACCTAATGGGGAAAGGACAGTCTCTTCAGTCAGTGGTATTGAGAAAACTGGATCAAGCTGCAGAACAATCAAACTGGACCACTATCATAAAACAGTCACAAATATTAACTCAAAATCAATCATAAATATAGGGCATGATATCATACTACTCCAGGAAGAAAACAGGGTAGAAGTTCTTCAACATCAGTCTTGGTAATGAGCTTTTAGATATGACACCAAAGGCACACACAACAAAAATGAAAACCAACGTGACTACATCAAATTTAGAAGCCTCTGCACAGCAAAAGGAACAATTAAATGAAATGGCAAGCAACAAGAGAATATTTTTGCAAACCAAGTACAGTGGTTAATATCCAAAACATGTGAAGAACTCATAGAACTCAACAGCAATGTGATTTTAAAATGGGCAAAGGGATGAAACAAACATTTCCCAAAGAAAACACATAAATGGTTAACAGGTACATGAAAAGATTTTCGAAGGAACTAATCAGAGAAATACGCATCAAAACCACAATAAACTATCACCTCACACCTTTAAGATGGCTATCACCAAGAGGACAAGGGATGGCAAGTTTCGACAAGAAGGAAAAGAAAAGTGAACTTGTTGTGTACGCTCTTTGTGGAAATGCAAGTCGGTTCAGCTACTATGGAAAACAACACAGAGATTCTTCAAAAAATTAAACACATCTACCCAATGATCTAGCAGTTCCATTTCTGGGTATACAGCAAAAGGAAATGAAAACAGGTTTTTAAAGAGATAGATGCACTCCTATGTTTTTTATAGCATTATTCTTAATAGCTCAGATGTAAAAACAACTAGGTGCCCATCAACAAATGAATGGATAAGAACATGAGATATACACATTCACACAATGGAATATTATTCAGACATAAGAAGTATATCCTGACATTTGCAACAACATGGATGGATCTTGAGGACATTCGACTAAGTGACATAAGTCAGGCAGAGAAAGACAAATACATAAGATATGACTTACACTTGGAAATGAAAAACAGCCAAATTCATAAAAACAGAGTATACAGTTACTAGGGGAATCAGCGGGGCGTGGGGGGACTTAGAACATATTTTGTAGTGTACAAACTTGCAACAAGTAATAAATATGTCCTAGACATCAAATACATCACATAGTGAATATAGACAACAATATTCTATTGTATGTTAAGATACTAGAATGTAATATTTCATTCACTAAAAAGAAATTAAGTTTTATGATAGAGGTGCTAATTATCACTACAATGGAAATCATATTACATACACATATGAATCAAATTAATATGTTGTACATTTAGGTTTGTTGGGAGATGGAGACAACAGAAGATGAGATGGTTGGATGGCATCACTGAAACAATAGACATGAGTTTGAGCAGGCTCCGGGAGATGGTGAAGGACAGGGAAGCCTGGCATGCTGCAGTCCATGGGGTCGCAAAGAGTCGGCCATGACTGAGCAACTGAACAACAACACTTTAAATTTATACAGTGCTGTGTGTCAAGTGTATTTCAATCAAAAAAGAAATTGGCATTCCAGAAACTAGAATCCAGGTACGCTTGAATTTCTCTTTCATTATCTCTCAGCGTCAAGGTAGAGACAACCTGGGCTAGCACGATTGAATCAATAGTGTATATAGAGTATTTAGCTAAGAAATTTTTGCATGTTATATCATAGAATATGAAGGATTACATAATGAAATTTTCTATATCTTCTACCAATGGAGGAAAACTTGGTTTGGCGCATTCACTGATGGGGAAGGGAACTGTCCTGGTTATTCGCCTCATAGTAGAAAATGAAGTCACATGTGAACACTGTCGAGAATGCAAGCAACAGGGTCAACTTGATGGTACATTGTCCTTGATCACTGTAACCAATGCTACAGAACAATGAACAACAAATAGCATGAGATCTCTGGATTAAAATAACATTTTAACATTTCCCAGTTTTTTGACCAGGATTTCTTTTTTGTAATGTTTCAGATGGGGTTGACATAGGACAGTTAAAGATCGGACCTGTAGAATAATTTTGAATGGAATAGTCCGCACAAAAAGGAAATAAAACTTGATGTATCTAGTGATCAAAGAGAGCTAGAAAGAAAACTATTCTAGGAGAAGCCATATTTGGACTACCAACAAATAAAGCAACTTATTAGAGATAAGATTTTTCACAAATGTTATAGTTCCCAATAGGCTATGGGGGAATTCCCTGGAGATCCAGGGGTTAAAACTCTGTGCTTCCAACACAGGAGGCATGGGTTCCATACCTAGTTGGGGAACTAGGATCTCTCATGCTGTAGCCAAAAACAAAACCAATAAGATATGGGTTACAGGGACTTCAGTCTGAGAGCACGTGGGGAAGAAGACTTTTTTCTTTTTCTGGTTTTTGTTTTTGCCAGTGTTATTTATGGGATTTCAGTTCCCTGACCAGGCACTGCACCCGTGTCACAGAAGTGACAGCTGGCAATCCTAACCACTAGGATACCAGGGAACTCCCAGGAAGACATATTTATCTTGATACCTGTTGGGTGCCCAAGTCAGCATTAACTCAAATCCTAGTAGTTAATGTGCATCCCTTGGAAACACAAGTGGCCACAGGTGGCTGAGTGGTTCCAGGCCCATTTGAATGGATGGTCAAGAAAGAAAGTATATGAAACAATGAAGGATTAGGCTGGTTGGGCATGTTCCTTATTACTTTATCCCTTATCTGGAAAGTACACCTGTGCTGAGGACTGCCTGACTGGTGAGTCCTGAAGTAAATATGGAAACAAAGGCAATATTGGTTCATCAGAATCTTGGGCCAGAGAACCCTGGGAGCCCATACAGACACTGCCCCAAACCCACCCTCCTCTACCCCTCAGAATAACCTCATCATTTGGGTCAGTGCCCTTATCCTTGGTTGGGGTGGAAACACAATTGCCTCTGGTTGAGAAATGTTCTCTAAGTTACGAAGATAGTGGTTTGGGGTATATCAGTCTCTGAAACACTCATTTGTATCCAAGAACTTATGATCCTCCTTCAACTGGCTTGCCAGACCTTGTGTTCTTCTGTTCCCCATGGAAGGAGAGGAAATTCAGCCTCATCAGGAGAGTGCCTCTCCTGATACAGCCTTGTAAGAAGTGTGTTGATTAAAGTCTCAGGTGTTTTGAATCTGGACTTGGTGGGAGCCTGTGTCTGACCATATGTCCACTTATAGTCATATCAAGTGGGCACAGGCACCGAAGGCATGAATTTCAGTCCATGTCTGTATCATGGAAGGCATCTGAGCCACAGAAGGTGGTTTTTCATTTGGATCACAGCTCTTAGCAGAGAGGGGAAAGGCTATAAGGGATGCCTATATACCTGAGGACTTAGACTCTGATATAGCCCAAACCACTATCTTCATAACTTAGAGAGATAACATTTCTCAACCAGAGGCAATTGTGTTTCCACTTAACCAAGGATAATCCTTCACTGTTTCATGAACTTTCTTTCTTGACCATCCATTCAAATGGGCCTTTGGGAGGCAGATCACTATTTACCCTAGGACTCGAAAAATGGGAAATATTAAGACATTAACTTTCAGGAAACAGAAGAGAAAGAGGAGTAATAGTGTATGAGGAGTCCACCATTTTAACCAACCAATGGAGCAGCCAGTGCTAGCCAGCTTAGACGCTTGCCCTGAATTTGTACGTAGTTTGCAAGGACCAGATGAAGGGTATAAATACAACCCCCAAGATTAGGCCCAAGAGATATTGCCCTCTGCCTGACAGATTGGTGGGAAACTGAACTGGATTCCTACTTTTTCTGATGTCCATGTCACTGCTTTTTTCTGACTTAGACATGGCTTTAGAATCAAAGAATTCAGCACACAGAACAGAGCAGAAGAAGGTCTGTGAATGCCCTGGCAGAAGGCCCCAATGCCACCTCCCTGACTGTTCCCTGGGACCCAAGCACCCTGTTCACTGCTGTTGAACTGTACCTCACAGGCCTGCAAGCCTTGTAGATGCCCTGCTTTGAGACTGAAGACAGAGTGACACAGTGAAAAAGATATCAGTGATTACTAGACAGGGGATCCGACATGTCTGAAGTGGAGGGTCCTAGAGCAACATGCCACCATGTATGGCAGGCAGGACAGGGCAGCAATCTGTGACACTGGAGGAAGAGAGGCTGCCATTTACAGGGGGAATTGACATCAGGTTGGCTTATCAGTTACCACGGAAACCAGAAGCTAAGGTAGAAGCAAGTGTGTAGCCAGTTTCTAGTTAATCCCTATAATTAAGAGGATTGGATAGTCACATGAAGCAGGGACTGGTCGAGCAGGGGATATAGAGAGAACAAGGGAACAGCTATCTTGAATGGACTGCTAATCCCCTACATAACCTGCCTGACCCCCACAATATCTGATCCCCCCCTTCCTTGATATCCCTGGGGTCAGGTATATCAAGGTGCACTGCAAACAGATTCCATACATACAATACACACCACAGCACTAGAGAGTGCTGAGAGTCAAAAGATGGGCTAACTTTTGAGCCAGGCATTAATTGGGTTAATTTTTGATAGAATTCCAGAGGAAGACAACAAAGGCATCTCGCTGTGGACCCAACAGACTCATTTAGTAGTGAGGTTACTGTTGTTGCCCTGTCTGCAAAAAGATTCCCTCTGCTTGGACTAGAGATAAAATATAAGATGTTTATCAGGCTCAATGCAGGGAAAATCATGACCATTAAGAAAGTCCAAGCAGCAGCACCATTCTGACATAATGCCACCCCTGTCTACGGTTTTTGTCTGGGCTGCAGTATCATTACGCAACCTCAGTCCCCATAGCCAGTATCAAATACTGGAGAGGGTGTGACAGACCACAGTGTTAATATAATGGTGCCTTTCTCCATAAGGAGGCCTGGCGTAATTATCTTAGATGGGGCCAGATGAAATCTGTAAGTTCCCTTCTTTCACTAATACTAACCCCCACGGGGCTGCAAACGTAAAACATGGGGGACTTCCCTACCAGTCCCAGGGCCACTAACAATATCTTCCCTCTGGGGTAGATCCTGTGGCAAGGAAAAAGTGAGTTATTCTCCTGACCATTCGCTGGCAATGACCTTGGGTGGTTAATCATTGAACTCAAATGGTGCTGACTTTGGTTAACCCGATGTAGGTCCTGGAGTGATTGCTCCTGGAATATTTAGTTACAAGTTTGTGGGACTGAAGTTAGCCTACTGGTTCACAGGTTGAGACAGTGGGTTTCCTATATAAGTTGTTCTTTGAGTAGTCCGCTCATCCTTCAACTAGCCTGGCAGTGGTAGGGCTGTAGGGCAGGTGGAATCTCCAGGGTATGGCATTTTTATCAGTCCATTTCTGAACATCATGGCTGCTAAAGAGGGGGTGTTTTGTGTGTGTGTGTGTGTGTAGCCCAAGGTTATTCTTATTATTTCAGCATTTCCACAGGTTCCAAACGAACGGTTCAGGGTGACTGGCCCCATCCAATTCCCAATCCTGCCCCTAATTTTATGTCCCTAAAGCCTGTGTCTGTAATTTTTTAGAGGTGGTGGGTCAGGGGTATGTTTGTACTTTGTAAAAAGCAATAAAGTCAGAAAGACTCTTGTGTTTTGCCTGTATCACAAGCCCTCCCCATGCAGTCAGGTGAACCAAAAGCACCAGGCTGCTACTTTTAAACTGGAAAGAGACTGAGGTTAGCAGGATGTCATCAGTATAATGGAAGAGAGAAATATCTCTTACAGTAGTCAGATTCCACAGGAACCCACATGCTAGTGGACAGCCACCCCAGGATTAACCCCATAATTTTTCCTTCCCCATCTGTATTCATCAACATTTTGGCCCTCACGGGGCTTTCAGCAGCCTTCTGGCTGACTCACCAATTGTTGGGCTGCAACACACAGGCCTGCACACTTGTAGATGCCCAGCCTGAGACCGAAGAAAGAGCTGAGAGACAGCAGGAGAGATGGCCACCACTTATCGGACAAACACCCAAAGAGGAAGGGCCCTGGAGCAACAACATGCCATGTTCAGCAGGCAGCAGGAGGCACACTGTGGCAATCTCCACTCTTTGAGGGAGGAGCCTACCATTTATAGGGGTATTGACATCAGGTTGGCTCATCAGTACCAGGAAAACCAGCAGCTGGGCAGCAAGCATGCAGGCAGTTACTATTAAGCCCTGTAATTAAGAGGTTTGGATGGTCATGTTAGTGAAGCAGGGACTGGTCTAGCAGGGGGATGAACAGAGAACAAGAGGAAGCCACCTTGAGTGGCCTGACCCTGCATGGGCCCACTGATCTGGGAGCTTCAACAGTAATGTACACAAGCATCTGGAAAAATACCAGGGGCTACACAGCTTAGCTCTGAGGCAAGTGCAGCGAATGAAGTCCACCAGGGACTGTGGATGTAGCTGGGACTGCAGTATGGCACCAGTGATTAGCCCCTAGAGAAACTGTGCAGTCATTAAGGATTCTGTCTGGGAAGAGAGAGTGGCCCAGTGATCCTCTGTGTGAAAGCCATTGTGATGACCATTTAAAATCTGATTCTTCTCACCTGTGTCGGTGGAATTGAGACAAGTAAAAGGTATTACTGAAACAGAAGTGTCTGGGTTTGATCATAAATAGAACTGGCCTCTCTTGGAATGTGAAGTAACACAAAGGAAATACCACATTCTGTGCTATAATGGGGTCCAAGGCATGAAGGATGTATTTGACAGTCTAGGAGGCAGGAGTTAATAGAGCCAACTTGCAGGAAGAGATGAAGTATGCTGCTGCTGCTAAGTCGCTTCAGTCGTGTCCAACTCTGTGCGACCCCATAGACAGCAGCCCACCAGGCTCCTCCATCCATGGGATTTTCCAGGCAAGAGTACTGGAGTGGGGTGCCATTGCCTTCTCCCGAGATGAAGTATAGGACTCCTGAAATGAAAGTCACCATATATAAGGAGAGTTTGTCTAGTCACCAGGATAAGACCTGACAATTAGTCTTTGTGGGGCGAGGAGAGCAAGGGTTCAGTTCAACTTCCATGCTGATTAGATCTCTCAGTGGTGTGTGAACATCCTGGAATAGAGGGGGCTGGGTGTTATTTATAGAATAGAGAAGAGCTCAAGCTTTAGGGGTCCAGATCCTGAGCTACAGGATCTTGCTTCAAAAAATTGCAATATAGAAAAGAGAAGACCTTTCCGTACCTTTGAGGAAAGCTGACATCATAGATTCCATAACATACAAGGAGGATCAAAGCCCAGAAGCAGGTCAGTACATCCAATGAGGTGGCCAAAAGGGAGGCTGGAGACCTGGGGTTGCTGATGTGCAGACCTGGGAAGAGACCATAGAACCCTTCCCCACTCTATGAGCAGGAGTGGGGCAGGTAGAGGGGCTGCTGAGGCAACAGCCTGTGGGGGACAGTGTTTGGGGGAGCTGCCACCCAACAGGGGTCACTCTTTTGCTTTCTGCTGTATCTAGGGCAGCCCTCCACTTGCCTTTTGGGGACCCCCTATAATGGGGTCCAGTCCATGCCCTTGGACCCCATTATAGCACAGATGTGGTGTTTCCTTTGTGTGACTTCACATTCCAAGAGAGGCCAGTTCTCTCTAAGGGAAGGGTTGATGGAAGAAATAAGTCACAGGGAACTACAGGCAAGCAGAGATGCCAACAACTAGCCCACAGTCACCAGGAATGAGAGTTGCCCTGCGATGGTTACAACAATGTATCAGCAGCTTGGGGATCTGAACTGGCCACTAGGGCCACATCATGGAGAAACACTGGCTAAAACAGTGGAGAGATTAGGGCAATCAAGTTAAGGGAGGATGGCTCCAATACTTTGGCCACCTGATGCAAAAAACTAACTCATTTGAAAAGATCCTGATTCTGGAAAAGATTGAAGGCAGGAGGAAAATGGGACAACAGAGGATGAGATGGTTGAATGCATCCCCCATTCGATGGAAATGAGTTGAGTAAGCTCCAGGAATTGGTGATGGACAAGGAAGCCTGGCTCGCTGCAGTCCATGGGGTCCAAGAGTTGGACACGACTTGAGCAACTGAACTGAACTGAGGGAAGCCTGGCATGCTGAAGTCCACGGGGTCACAAAGAGTCAGACACAACTTAACCACTGAACAACAACAATTCTATAAAAGGCACGTGGAGGGCTGCCCTAAATACAGGAGAAAGCAAAAGAGTGACCCCTGTTGGGTGGCAGCTCCCCCAGACACTGCCCCCCACAGGCTGTTGCCTCAGCAGCCCCTCTACCTGCCCCACTCCTGCTCAGACCTGCCAGGCAGCTCCCAGCTCTTTGCTAGTGTCTGAGCACTCATGTTGAGATGAGAAGGAAGAGAAATGGGCACAGCAGGTGCTGTTTCTTGGACTCTGCAGAGGCAGGCTGCTTTTGCAAGAACTCTAGATGATTGTGCAACTTGCTGGTCTTCTCTGGACCTTGGATTCCTGGACATCCGTGAAACACAGACACTGGTGCTGCCACTAAACTCTCAGGGCTGCAGTGAGGAACCCATGAGATCCTGGGCTGAAGGTGCTCTTTGAACTCTAATGTGTGTTTTGAGTCATGAACATCAGCGGCAAATGTCCAGAATCCAGGTGGGGGCGAATTGACTGAGTCAACAAGCCAAAATTTGTCAATCTTTTCTCTGGAAACTGGCACTGGAACCTCAGGTTACAGCACAGGTATAAATACTCAATATTGGCTGAGGAACTTCAATTTGTGTGGAGGTTCTGAAACCCTAGAGGACGCAACTGTGAGTGTCTCTGTCCTAGCCTCTCAACTTGCTTTCCTGTGTCCTGTGAGTATCTTCCTGCCTGAATGGGCGCTTTATCCTACTGGTGCTGAGGAAGGCAGGGTCTGTACAGCTGTTCCAGTCCAGGAGGGTGAGTGTTGGAGGTGGGGTACAAGGTAGTAATGGATGCTCTGCACTGTGTTCCTTTTGTCTGGTGGGAGATGTGTTTCCTGGGCTGGGAGAAGGGGAGAGTTGGATGTGACATCCAACCAGATCTCTGATGCCATTGTCCCCATGGTAAATGCAATTCATCGTTCTCTTGGAAGGAGGCACTTCTCTGTTCAGAAAGCCCCTTTCCTCCCACTACCTCAGCCAGCCAGTGGCCCTCTGTCTTTTTTTGCACAGGTCACTCAGGCTTTCTTTCAAGTCTTTCCAATGCCCATGAGCCCTTTCCATGGTCAAAGCTTTACAGTTTCTGCCTCAGAGAAGAAAGAAGCCCAACAGTGGGACTGAGCCATGTCCTGTACCCACCCCTGATCTCACTTAGCTCCTCAGTCCCTTTCTGATGGTAATTAGAAGCTCTATTGGACATCTGCTCTTTCAGCCCCTGAAGCCAGCCTTCCGCTAACTGTGCGTCTCACATGTCCCTTCCTCCATAAGGCCGCTGGCCCAACTCCTCTTGGAAGTCTGGACAGACTCTAGGTATGCCAGGGACTTTTCTCGTGGAGCTCAGGGATGACAAACCCTGGTAAACACACAGTCATGCACCCATCCTGTCCTCAGGACAGACCTCACCCAGTTTAGGACGCTGGCTTTTCTTCAGACAGCACTGCAGACCTCCAATACTAGTCTATCCAGAACAGCAAGTGAGAGGAAACAAGTCTGCCTTGTCACAGCTAAGTCAACCACCTTACTGATACAGAAAAGGATAAGCAGGTCCAGAGAGGGAACAGGTCCCACCCGAGGGCCCTCAGTGAGTCCCCCCTGGTGTGACAATGACCTCAGTGAGGAATTCTACATCCTGGTCACAGTGCCCCTGGCAAGGATGACATGCCCAAAAAGGGATGACACAGAGCATCTGAGAGTAGGTTCATGCTGCTGGCAGACCAGGTCAGAGGCCCAGCTGGTCCACTCATGTCCTCCCTGGCCAGACCTTATCCTAACTTTCCGTAAACTGCTTTCGGAGCCCTGCTGCTCTTGTCTCCAGAGGATGGGAGAGGAGATGAGGGAAGGGCTTCTCCTGATCTCAAGGAGCTGGGCCAGCCCTAATCCTCATATTTGGACCAAGAGCAGCCCCTCTTTGTATTCCTCTGCCTAGGACATGCTTCCCCTCCCTCTCTCCATATTGCTCCTGCTCACACAGTCCCAGAGTTTCCTGGGCGAAGAAATGGATGTCTATTCTGAGAAAACCCTCACTGATCCCTGCACCGTGGTTGTGTGTGCTCCACCAGCAGATAGCCTTCGTGGTCATGATGGACGAGATGGGAAAGAAGGCCCCCAGGGAGAGAAGGGGGATCCAGGTAGATCTGGGACCATGGGCCTGTCTTGGTGGGAAGGGGTGGGCACTTGTAACCAAGCCAGAAACTGAGTCCTCTGCGGGTGAAGCCTTATAGATAATCTTCTTCCTCAATGGGTGGGTTTCACCCAGATTTTGAGCCCACCTAAAACACGGCTTTACTGGTTCACTAAGACTGGCTGCCCTGAGCCTCCAGCTTCATCATCAGCTGTCCTTATTCCTCCCCTTGAATCTTCTGACTCCCACCAGCCCCAAATGCACAAAGAGTAAATGACTGGTATTTGGAGTCGTCTGCTCTAGAACTTAACTACAGTCCATTTGGAATAGTGCCTCTGCAGGATGTTAAAGATTTTTAATATTTAATTAAGCTCTACTCCATGATGGGTGGGAAAGGCTGAGACACTGTAGCCCCATAAGCAAGCCTGAATAAAAGGATTTTCCCTAAATATATTACAGAGGGAAAGAAAGGAAGCTTATATTTCACAGTCCAGCCCTGTGCTTAGGAGTTCCCTTGAGTAGTTTATTTAATCCCACCAAAACTCTAACAAGTGATGCATTAATCACATTTGACAGGGAAGACAACTGTGACACAAAGATGCTAAGTGAAACCCAACCTGGAAGGCGAAAAGGACATGAGTTTCTTTTTCAGACACATCTGTGCTTGTCTACTAGCTCTGTTTCAACAACAGTCCCCTAGGGAAAAGTCACTCAGTGTTTCTGAGTCTCAATTTGCTCATCTTTGGATGGAAATAATATGACCATACAGTGACAAATAGTTGAGCCAAGCCTTCCCCCACCACCACATTTATTATTATTATTATTATTTTTTTTTGGTGAGGCTTTAGGATAATGTTGCATCCTCTTGCTGTAATCAGCAATCAGGTGGATTCTCCTGAGGTTTCCCAAGATACTGCTTATTAAGGGAAGTGTCTGAGAAACACTGCCCCACAGGAGAAGATCTGGGTGTTACTGGCAAGAAGAGAGAATTCAATGAACCAGCAACAAGGATAAGGGCACCACCGTGGCACTGAACCAGGGCTGTGGGGGGGATCAACTGAGATCTTTGAACTTTCTCTAGTTTGTATTTTGGTTGGGGAAGAAGGAAATGAGCAACATTTGCAGGATCTTTGTTGCTGGTTCCTACACACCCCAGTCTTTGTAAGTATCTGTCTGTCCTTTACAGACAGAAAGTAGCTTCCAACGTGAATGAACTGGGCCTTAATAAGGCTGCCTAGAAGTGAACTCAATAGTGGGGTGGTATTCAAGGTACTAGCATTCTCTAGCTCCCAGAGTGTCCTGAATTGAATCACAGGGCAGGGGGTGGGGTAGAGACTTTTCCTACAGTGGCTCTCAGCTGCATGATGTACCCCAGACCTCCCTTTTTGTGCGTTCCAAGCCTGGCTTTGGGTTGGTGCTTGGAGAGAGAACAGTGCACAGTCGGGCCAAGACCAGGCTCCACACTGGCTCCCCAGATCCAGGCACTGTCATCCTTCAACGGTGACAGGTCTGAGAATTTCCTGGAGATCCGAGCATCCTCAGATCCTGACCAGTAGGGCTGGGTGGGGCCAGAGTCTGCACTGGGGACAACCTGCCCCACAGATTCTGACACACATGTTCCCAAGAACCTGATGGAAAGGACAAGATGGGCCTGAGAGGACAGACCCCTGAGCAGAGATAGAGGGTGGGGCTGGGTCACTTGGTGATGCCCCAGACGTGTCGTGCAGGGCCAATAACACCTGGGCCCTGCTTGGGGGGCTGTATTTCCAGGGACAATTCCTTCTTTCCTCAGTGCCTCTGAGATTCCTGCCCAGAAGGATTCAGTGAGAGAGTCTGTCCAGGGGGACAATTCTCCCCTGGGAGTAAAACCTCACACCCCATAGCATTCCCACCACCCAGCTCTGCTGATCTCTCTGAGCTCATTTCCTTCCCCTCCTCCCACACTCCCTGGACTCTGACCACACTGGCTCCTTCTTGGTCCCTGAGCACGCACATCCCCCTGCCTCCCCAGGGCCCTGTCCTTGCTCAGTCCATACACATCCCCATGGCTCACTCCTCACCCCCATCACAGCTTCACTCATAGACTCCCTCTCTGGCCATCCTATTTGGAAGACACCCCCACCAATTCTCTAGGCTTCAATTTACCTCTGTAGCACTTATTCTGATCTGATTATCATGTTAAACAGTTTCCTTTTGGTTAAGTATTTCTACATAGTTGTTTAAGCTCCATGAGGAAGGGATTTTATCTGTTTTTTTGTTTGTTTGTTTGTTTTTCCCACAAAGAATCCCATGACAGCACCTGGTATGTAGTAGAATCTCAGTGAGTACTTGTGGAATAAATGAATGTAAATGGCCAGGAGATAAGGCATTTAAGTACACTTCTTGTATTTCAGTCACTCAGTCCCCGTCTGACTCTTTGTAACCCCATGGACTGCAACATGCCAGGATTCCCTGTTCTACATTATTTCCTGGAGTTTGCTCAAACTCATGTCCCTTGAGGTGGTGATGCCATCAAACCATCCCCTTCTCTGTCATCACGTTCTGCTCCTGCCTTCAATCTCCATGGGGTTATTTCAGGGAAGACTGGAGCTTCTCAGGGGACAATATCTTTAGGAGGAGGCTAAAGATCTTTTAGCCTCATCTTTTATGCACTCCACTTCCAAGGAGATTCAGTGTCACTGACTAGGCTGGTCCTTTTTCCCAGGGCCTCCAGGTATGCCTGGACCAGCTGGAAGAGAGGGCCCCTCAGGGAGGCAGGGGAGCATGGGACCTCCAGGCACACCAGGCCCCAAAGGAGAACCTGGGCCCGAAGGTAGGAGGGTGGTATGTGGCCGGTGAAGGAGGGAGAAGGGAGGGGTGATGTTGGCAGCCGTGGTGGGGACCAAGGTATGCGCACAGAGCCTGAAGAAGCCTGGAACCTCCGCGCCTGGTAGGCCTGGCCTGGGCCTCTCCCCCCACAGTCCTACACTGACTGGATTTCCCCAATACTGTTCCTGGAGGAGACCAGGTGGTCAGGAGCAGTCTCCCAGGTCGCTCTCTCACCTGGAGCTGTGGGTGTCAACCTGAACTGCTGAGGAAATGGTATCTGCCGAGCGCACTCTCAGCCATGTTTCTCCAATGTGTTCCTTCCTCAGGAGGAGTGGGTGCCCCAGGCATGCCCGGCTCCCCAGGCCCCACAGGTCTCAAAGGAGAGAGAGGTACCCCTGGTGAGCCCGGAGTCCCTGGAAGTGCTGGGGCGGCAGTTGAGCAATGGACATGGGGATGGGCTCATGTTCCCCTGTGCCTACCACCACCACCCTCCAGGTCAGAGCTGGCATTCCAGGGAGAGAGCCAGCTTTGGGCTCTGGGAACTGTCTGTCTCCAGGGAGAGGGTGATGTGAGCAGCAGGGACTATTTGTGTTCAGGGAAGGCTGGTTGTTGGGTTAAGGGACAGTCAGTGTACAGAGAGGATGCACGCAGAGGATCCAGGCACTGAGGGCCATTTGTAAAGAGGGAGGGCATACTGCTGAGGATATGTACTGGGGGAGGTGAAAATTGCAGGAAAGTGTGCCCAGAACTCACACAACAATTCTTTTCTGATCCCAGGGCCTGGTGGAGCCATCGGTCCACAGGGACCTTCAGGTGCCATGGGTCCCCCAGGACTGAAGGGAGACAGAGGTGATCCTGGAGAAAAAGGAGCAAAGGGGGAGACTTCAGTCCTAGGTAAGAAAGGTCTGGGGGCTCTAGTGGGTGTGGAGGGGCCAGCAGGCCCTCTTCAGTTCAGCATCTCCTCTCATGCATCCCACGTCCTTATCCCACCCCCAAGATGTGTCACCCTTTCCTGAGCTCTGGGCTCTCAGTGACCCCAGGCAGCGCTGGATCTGTCTTCACTTGGCCTCTCTCTCCTGCAGAGGTTGATACTCTAAGGCAGCGGATGAGAAACTTAGAGGGAGAAGTTCAACGCCTCCAGAACATAGTCACTCAGTACAGGAAAGGTGAGCTCCTGAACCCGACCCTGAGCTGCCACTGAAGGCAGGCCTCAGACTGAGTCTGGGCTTGGCTTGGAGTTCACTGGGCTTGGGTCTAAATTGGACTTCCTGGGACCATGACTGGGACTGGACCTAGATCTGGGGCAGGAGCGGGGCTAAGGACAAGTTTGGGACAGAGCTGTTCCCCACGTGCTCCAGAAGCTCAAGCAGACACACGGGACAAGGAGGAGGACATGGTCCATGTCACCAGTCAGCAGACCTTTACTACAGCCCACCCTGGGCAGGTTCCTAGGACATATAAAGGGACACCCAACCCAGGATGCATTTCTTCCCTCTGTGGGGCCAGGTATGCAAATGCCCAGAGAAGAAGCTGCACAGTCCATAGCAGCAGAGAATCCAGCATGATCCTGAGAGTGGGGGTGGGATGCTGCCCGTGGGGTTCAAGGCTGCTGGGGACCTATCCTTGGTGTGTGGCCCCCAAGTATCTTACCCTAAAGATGCCCCTGGGTCTGGAAGGAATAGGCTGCCTCCAGTCTCTGGCCAGTGCTGGACTCTCCTGCACCTCTTGTGGAGTTTAAAGCAGAGGATCTTCCCTAAGCCTGGATCCTAATCAGGCTGAGGCCTCCTAGAGCACAGACCTGAGTGCCCTGCGTCTTTGGGACACTCCATCAACTACCCCTCCTCCTTCTCTCCTCTCCCTGATGACAGCTTTGAATGCACATCACTTATCAAACCTGACTGATCCAAGAAAAGGAAGAGTTTTCTGAAGAAGCAGAGCATTAAGGGGCCTGATTGGGTGAGACATAGGGTTGGCTCCTAAGAACTCAAGCCAACTAAGTACTGAAGTAGTGGGATGAGAATTCTCAGCAGTTTATGTCTTCCTTCTTGCACAATCATATTTACATATCTATTTACTACCTCATTCCCTGGTAGCTCAGCTGGTAAAGAATCTGCCTGCATTGCAAGAGACCTGGGTTTGATCTCTGGGTCGGGAAGATCTCCTGGAATGGAAATGGCAAACCACTCCAATATCCTAGCCTGGAAAATCTCATGGACAGAAGTCCCTGGTGGGCTTCAGTACATGGGGTCAAAAAGAGTTGAGTATGACTAAAAAACTAACCCTTCATGCAGACTGATATAAACAAAGGTGAACTTGGGCATATGTGCTGGCCACCTGTGTGTACCTAAACACCATCACTCAGTCCACACCATCTACATACATGAGCGCACATGCACACATATGCACACCCATCCAGATGGACCTTGAGTCAGCCCATGTACCTTCAGATGGACACATGGATGTATTCATGCATGCACACACATACCCACCCAGATGCATGGGACATAAACCAATCATGGCACACAAGCTTGCACTGACCTTGTCTGGGGCTGTCTCGGCGCCATCCTGAATACGTGGAAAATCTGGTCTCCGATTGCTTGTTGAAGCTACTCAGAGGAACAGGGCAGTGGATCAGGGTGCAGCCTGGATTCAGAACCAGCCCAGTGAGCCCTCTTAGGAGCCCTGAAGATATCCATGCAGACCCTGGAAGTCAGAGGGTGTGGATGGGATGGAAGAAAAAGAGATACTTAACACGTCACATCGGGGATGCTGTTTTGCAGTGTACCTTTTCCTTAGAAATATGAGATTAGACTCTGAAAAGAGAAGTGACTTTCCCTTGTCACCTGGCCTGTCATTGCCAGGGTAGGGCTGAACACATGACTTTCTGAAGCCCAGACAGGGCTCTCTCCAAAGCTGATCCCACTCTGCCCTCCCGCCCCCGCATAGAGCTCTCAGATGCCATCATCCCCTGCTCAGTGATCCAGGGAGGCTGACTGGCCATAGGTTCACCTGCGAGCATATGGAAGCCAACACTGGACTGCCCCCAGTGCAGAGGTCAGCACTTGGCTGCTCTCAGATGCACCTCTGTCCTCCCCTTTCTCCTCACCCCTTCACACAGCACAGAATGGCTCAGACAACTCCTCATGCCCAGTCATCATGCAAGGGTGAGAGTGAGCCACCTGTTTGGTGTTTTCCACACTCTCAGGAACTGCCCTGGACTCTACAGTGTCATTTCCCTGCCAACGTCCTTCCTATTTACACAGTAATTAAAATGCTGGATTCTCGTGAACAGCACGGGGAAGAACAGAAAGTGCATGTGGGAGCTTTAGTATCACCTCCAACAAGGTCTGATTCTCATCTACATTTGACAGTTGGGTGACTTTGGTCCTTTGCATAAGCCCCTGATTTCCAGGGTCCTCACCTCTTGCATGATGGATGCTTGGGAGCTAAGTGCCTTGCTTTTGTTCTATCTGGTGCCCTGGTACCCTCGTGGGAGCCTGGGACTCCAGTTGAAGCACAAGGTCTAGCTGCTGCACATCCCCAGCCTGACTCTCCTCTTCCCCTAGCGGTGCTCTTCCCTGATGGCCAGGCTGTCGGGGAGAAGATCTTCAAGACGGCAGGTGCTGTAAAGTCATATTCGGATGCAGAGCAGCTCTGCAGAGAGGCTAAGGGACAGCTGGCCTCCCCACGCTCTTCAGCCGAGAACGAGGCCGTGACACAGCTGGTCAGAGCCAAGAACAAGCATGCTTACCTGAGCATGAATGACATCTCCAAAGAGGGCAAGTTCACCTACCCAACGGGGGGGTCACTGGACTATTCCAACTGGGCCCCCGGGGAGCCCAACAATAGGGCAAAAGACGAAGGCCCAGAGAACTGTCTTGAGATCTATTCCGATGGCAATTGGAATGACATAGAATGCAGGGAGGAGCGCCTCGTGATCTGTGAGTTCTGAGCCCCCCGGGGAGGAAGGGGGCTCAGAATGCCAGGGTTGTGAGCTGCCAACATCCCTGTAAAAAGGTGACCCTCTGGTGCTCACAGCTTCCTCACTGAGCCACAGGATGAGGCCAGAAGGCAGGCCTCCTATGGAACTCCTTCCTCAGAATAAAGTTCTAAACTGTCTTCACACTTGGAAGTCTTGTCACAGAAAAAAAAAGGGGGGGAGGGGGCGGCGCAGCCTGCTTTTCCTGGGGCAAGGGCTAAAAGGAGGTCTCCAAGTCTCCCCTGTTGAAAAATTCAGTGCCCCTGCCTCACCAAGATAGATGTCTAGCCATCCATCTCCACCAACCATCGGCCACATATGACCCCAATGGTCACTGCCTCCTCCTTCCCCTTCCTCTCCTGCCTTCAATCTTCTTATCCTTCAGTCTCTTTCACTTGTCTCTCCTCCTTCCTGGACACTCCACAGAGGGGGAGCAGGATCCTCAGCTCTGGCTCCCTTCTCTCCTTGCACTCACTCTAGGCTTGGGCTCATTCTCTCCCATGGTTTCAAATTCCTTCTATTGATGCCTCCCCCAGGTAGAGCCCGGTTTGGACCTCCCTCCAAACCCCAGACTCCTCTCACCAAGGCAACCTTGGAGGTCACAGTGGAGGGAAGCTCCAGCTTCTCTGGCCAGATTGAGTGGATTTAAACCCAGTAGTCTACCCTCACCCTTGACCTTGACAGCCCAGGATCTCTTTCTTCCCATGACAATGTGACTGTGGATGGCTCATCAGAGAATGTACCATGCACAATCCTAATCCCTTCTGACGTTTCAGGCAGAGTGGGTGTCCAACCATGTTTGACTCATTCCCCAACCTCTTCCTGCCTTGAAGTACAAGGGATGTTCATCTTCACTCTGCCTCCGGGATAATCTAGTCAAACCCTTCTCATTTTACAGACATGGAAACCAAGACACAGAGCGGAAGGGAAACTGCACTTAGTAAGCCAGGAGACAGGGTGCCTCTGGGACTGACACCTGGTGTTTGTCAAGTCGAGTAAAATTCAAGCTTTATTCTCACCTAGACATCCAAGGACAAAGCTAGTGGCCAAAGCTGAGCTCTGCTAAAGCAAAGAGATAAGGTGCCCACTCCTGAGTTCAACAAAGACTTCCGTGTCTACACATGCTCAGGAAGGCTTCTTGGGGATCAAAAAGAGAGGGGCCCCACCCCATAATAAGTGTGGACATGCACCCATAAGCCCCTGAGAAGGGATGTATCTTAGAAAACAGTTTCACATGCACCTGGGGGAGGGTCCATGGACCAGTCAGTTGTGAAGAAATTAACAGGATAATTATCCAAAGGTAAGCAAAGACACTGAAGGACCATCCTATATAAGTTAATTTATGTCACATCTTTACTGCTCTCCCTCTCATTCAGGACTCCCGCACTCCACCATGGGTGTGTGTCTCCACTTAGCTCTGACTACTGCACTGCCCCTTATTAGAGAGGATGACCATACCCTTTTTCTCTGGGGGCATATTTCTGCCTTCTTCTGTCTTAAATAAACAACCTGTTTCTCTGTGTGCTCTGCCATATATTGTGCTATATCTCTAATAATAAACTTTTAATCTAATTTACAGTTTTTTCCTCCTTGAAACATTTTTGCTTTCAAATGGGGGAAAGAGCCGGAGTCACTTTGCTTCTAGCCTTTAGTCCCTGGTGGTGTGTTGGCTAGGATTCCTGGGGTTTCATCCAGGGTACCCAGGTTCCATCCCTGGGCAGGGAACTAAGATATCCCTTTAGGAGCACTCACTGCTCTCCCTCTGAGATCAGGAGCACTGGTGCTGCAACTCACTCATGAAAAAGGTCATCTGACCCCAGAACTTACACTTTTGGCTTGTAATTTTTATATCAATGCATCTGTATACTTAGTTGATTACACTGACAATGTACTGCAGAGAAAAATGTAAAACGACATCTGCACTTCAGAAATTGGAATGAGGTCTGAATGAACCACAGGCTCATGGGAGAGGGTGATGAATACCCCTCCTCCAGACAGGGAACCAGCCACTCTTTCCTTTGATCCCAGGGATCAGAGGCACTGCCCTCTCTGGCCTTTTCTGAATAGGACCCCCAAGCCCCACCCCTCTTCCCAACACCATCAAGATACTGAAATAAGCATTTCTAAAATAATGAAATATCTGAAAAAATAAAAGAAATTAACCCATTTTAATAGTTTAAAACAACAAAATGCCTAGAAAAAAATTCAACCACTTAAGTGAAATATCTGTACAATGAAAAGTATACAACTTTGTTGAAAGAAATCAAAAGCACAAACAAAAGGAAAGATCATGATGTTCATGGATTGAAAGAATTAATATTGTTAAAACGGTCATAGATTTAGAGATAGATAATAAATTTAAAGTTATATTTCTGCTTTATTGACCATGCCAAAGCCTTTGACTGTGTGAATCACAATAAACTGTGGAAAATTCTGAAAGAGATGGGAATACCAGACCACCTGATCTGCCTCTTGAGAAATTTGTACGCAGGTCAGGAAGCAACAGTTAGAACTGGACATGGAACAACAGACTGGTTCCAAATAGGAAAAGGAGTTCGTCAAGGCTGCATATTGTCACCCTGTTTATTTAACTTCTATGCAGAGTACATCATGAGAAACGCTGGACTGGAAGAAACACAAGCTGGAATCAAGACTGCTGGGAGAAATCACAAAAACCTCAGATATGCAGATGACACCACCCTTATGGCAGTAAGTGAAGAGGAACTAAAAAGCCTCTTGATGAAAGTGAAAGTGGAGAGTGAAAAAGTTGGCTTAAAGCTCAACATGCAGAAAACGAAGATCATGGCATCCGGTCCCATCACTTCATGGGAAATAGATGGGGAAACAGTGGAAACAGTGTCAGACTATATTTTTCTGGGCTCCAAAATCACTACAGATGGTGACTGCAGCCATGAAATTAAAAGATGCTTACCCCTTGGAAGGAAAGTTATGACCAACCTAGATAGCATATTCAAAAGCAGAGACGTTGCTTTGCCAACAAAGCTTCGTCTAGTCAAGGCGATAGTTTTTCCTGTGGTCATGTATGGATGTGAGAGTTGGACTGTGAAGAAAGCTGAGTGCCAAAGAATTGATGCTTTTGAACTGTGGTGTTGGAGAAGACTCTTGAGAGTCCCTTGGACTGCAAGGAGATCCAACCAGTCCATTCTGAAGGAGATCAGCCCTGGGATTTCTTTGGAAGGAATGATGCTAAAGCTGAAACTCCAGTACTTTGGCCACCTCATGCAAAGAGTTAATTCATTGGAAAAGACTCTGATGCTGAGAGGGATTGGGGGCAAGAGGAGAAGGGGACGACAGAGGATGAGATGGCTGGATGGCATCACTGACTCAATGGACGTGAGTCTGTGTGAACTTCGGGAGTTGGTGATGGACAGGGAGGCCTGGAGTGCTGTGATTCATGAAGTCACAAAGAGTCGGACACGACTGAGTGACTGATCTGATCGGTCACCATCTATAGATTCAATTCTATCCCTATCAAAATTCTAATGGAATTCTTCACAGATATAGAGAAAAGTCCCAAAATTTGTATGGAACCATAAAGGACCTTGAGTAGCCAAAGCAATCCTGATAAAGAAGAACAAAGTTGGAGGTATCACACCTCCTCATTACAAAATACACTCCCCAAAGCCATAGAAATAAAAACAGTATAGTTCTAGACTAAAAATAGACACAGACCAATAGAGCAGAAAAGAGAGCCTAGAAAGAAATTGTCCGATTATGGTCAAAATATTTGACAAGGAAGCCAAGAACACCCAGTGCGAAAACGGTGGTCTCTTCAATTAGTGGTGTTGAGAAAACTGGATCAGCACAAGCAGGACAATGAAATTGGACCACTATCTTATAACACACACATAACACATTAACTGACATCAATCATAGACACTAGACCTGATACCATAAAACTTCTGGAAGAAAACATAGGGTAGCAGTTCCTCAACATCAAATCTTGGTCATGATATTTTAGATATGACTTCAAAGCACAAACAACAAAGGCAAAAAAAAAAAAAAAAAACCGAGGTGACTATATCAAATTTAAAAGTCTCTGCACAGCGAAGGAAACAATTAAATGAAAAGACAGCCTACACATTGGGAGAAAATTTGCAAACCATGAATAGCAGTTACAATACATATGAAGAGCTCATACAAGTCATTAATAATCTGATTTTAAAATAGGCAAAGGGAAAAAAAACAGACATTTTCCCAAAGAAAAGACAGAAAAGGATACAGATATATGAAAAGATGTTCAAGACACTTAACCAGAGAAATATAGATCAAAACCACAATAAGCTATCACCTCACACCTTTAAGAATGGCTATCGCCAAGAAGACAAGGTATGATAAGTTTTGGCAAGGATGAAAAGAAAAGTGAACTTGTCATGTACACTATTTGTGGGAATGCAAGTCGGTTCACCTACTATGGAAATCAAAATGAAAGATCCTCAAAAATAAATAAATAAATAAAAAGATCCACCCTATGATCTAGCGATCCCATTTCTGGGTATACACCAAAAGGAAATAAAAACAGATTTTCAAAGAGATATATGCAATCTCATGTGTTTTACCGCATTTTTCTTAATAGCTCAGATATAGAAACAAATAGGAGCCCATCAACAAATGAATTGATAAAAAGATGAGGTATACCATATGCACAATGGAATATTATTCAGCCATGAGAAAGAAATATATACTGCCATTTGCAATAACATGGATGGATCTTGAGGACATTAGGCTACCTGAAATAAGTCAGACCGAGAAAGACAAATACTCTAAGATATCACTTATACATGGAATCTAGACAAGAACAAACTCAAAAATAGAGTTAATGGTTACTAGGGGATGACAAGGAGAAGGGTTAGAATATGTTTTTTAAGTGTATAAACTTGCAACAGGTAGTAAATATGTCCTAGAGATCAAATACCTAGTGAATAGAGACAATATCCTATTGTAATGAAACTAAGAGACTAGAACCTAATATTCCATCCACTAAAAAGAAATTATAACTGTTTTATGACAGAGGTGCTAATTATCACTACAATGGCAATCATATTACAATATATAAATATATCAAACTAATATGTTGTACATTTGAAATATACACAATGCTATATGTCAAGTATATTTCAATGTAGAAAACAAAAAAAGAAATTTTTGCATTCCAGAAACTAGAATCCAAGTATGCTTGAATTTCTCTTTCATTATCTCTCAGAATCAAGGTGAAGAGATAATCTGGGCTAGCAATTTTGAATCAATATTTTATATCAAATATTTTGCTAAACAATTTTTGCATGTTATATCATACAATGTGAAGGGTTAAATAAAAATAAATATGTCTCTATCTTCTACCAATGGAGGAAAACTTGGTTTGGTGCATTCACTCATGGGGAAGGGACCCGTATTGTATATTCATCTCAAAGTAGAAAATGAAGTCACATGAGGACATTGTAGAGAATGTAAGCAACAGGGTCAATTTGATTATAGGATGTTGTCCTTGATGACTATAGTCAACACTAGAGAATAATGAACAGTATATACTATGTGGACTGTGGATAAAATAATACCCATATTTCGAGTTTCAGACCAGGATTCCTTTTTTGCACTACTGTTTCAGATGGCTTTGACACAGGACAGCTTACGGACTAGAAGAATAATTTTGAATGGAATGCTTCATGTAAAAGAGGAAAACAAATAATGTATCTAGTGATCAAAGAGACAGCTAGAAAGAAAATAGTTAATCTAGAGGGAGCCATATTCAGGCTACCAGCAAATAAAGTAAAGCAACATATTAAAGATCAGGTTTTTAACAAATGTTGTAGTACCCAATTCTTAAAGAGATGGGAATCCCAGACCACTTGACCTGCCTCCTGAGAAATCTGTATGTAGGTCAAGAAACAACACTTAGAACAGGACATAGAACAACAGACTGGTTCCAGATTGGGAAAGGATTTTGTCAAGGCTGTATATTGTCACCCTGCTTATTTAACTTACATGCAGAGTACATCATGAGAAATGCTGGACTGGATGAAGCACAAGCTGGATCAAGACTGCCAGGAGAAATATCAATAACCTGAGATATGCAGATGAAACCACACTTATGGCCAAAAAGCAAAGAACTAAAGAGCCTCTTGATGAAAGTGAAAGAAGAAAGTGAAAAAGTTGGCTTAAAACTCAACATTCAGAAAACTAAGATATGGCCCCATCACTTCATGGCAAATGGATGGGGAAACAGTGGAAACAGTGGCTGACTTTATATTTATGGGCTCAAAAATCACTGCAGATGGTAACTGCAGCCATGAAATTAAAAGATGCTTGCTGCTTGGAAGAAAAGTTATGACCAACCTAGACAGCATATTAAAAAGAAGAGACATTGCTTTGCCAACAAAGGTCAATCTAGTCAAAGCTATGGTTTTTCCAGTAGTCATGTATGGTTGTGAGAGTTGGATTATAAAGAAAGATGAGCACTGAAGAATTGATGCTTTTGAACTGCGGTGTTGGAGAAGAGTCTTGAGAGTCCCTTGGACTGCAAGGGGATCCAACCAGTCCATCCTAAAGAAAACTCGTCTTGATTATTCATCAGAAGGACTGATGGTGAAGGTGAAACTCCAAACTTAGGCCATCTAAGGTGAAGAACTGAATCATTAGAAAAGACCCTAAAAAGATCATACACCATGACCAATTGGCTTTATCCCAGGGATGCAAGGATTCTTCAATATCCACAAAATCAATGTAATGCACCACATTAACAAATTGAAAAATAAAAACCATACGATTATCTCAATAGATGCAGAGAAAGCCTTTGACAAAATTCAACATCCATTTATGATAAATACTCTCCAGAAAGCAGGAATATAAGGAACATACTTCAACATAATAAAAGCTATATATGATAAACCCACAGCAAACATTATCCTAAATGGTGAAAAATTAAAAACATTTCCTCTAAAGTCAGGAACAAGATAAGTGTGCCCACTTTCACCACTACTATTCAGCATAGTTTTGGAAGTTTTGGCCACAGCAATCAGAGCAGAAAAAGAAATAAAAGGAATACAAATTAGAAAAGAAGAAGTAAAACTCTCACTCTTTGCAGATGACATGATCCTCTACATAGAAAACCCTAAAGACTCCACCAGAAAATTACTAGAGCTAATCAATGATTATAGTAAAGTTGCAGGATATAAAATCAACACACAGAAATCCCTTGCATTCCTATACACTAATAATGAGAAAATAAATTAAGGAAAAAATTCCATTCACCATTGCAACAAAAAGAATAAAATACTTAGGAATATATCTACCTAAAGAAACTAAAGACCTATAAATAGCAAACTGTAAAACACTGGTGAAAGGAATCAAAGAGGACACTGATAGATGGAGAAATATACCATGTTCATGGATTGGAAGAATAAATATAGTGAAAATGAGTATACTACCCAAAGCAATCTATATATCCAATGCAATCCCTATCAAGCTACCAATGGTATTTTTCACAGAGCTAGAACAAATAATTTCACAATTTGTATGGAGATACAAAAAACCTCGAATAGCCAAAGCAATCTTGAGAAAGAAGAATGGAACTGGAGGAATCAAAATGCCTGACTTCAGGCTCTACTACAAAGCCACAGTCATCAAGACAGTATGGTACTGGCACAAAGACAGAAATATAGATCAATGGAACAAAATAGAAAGCCCAGAGATAAATCCACGCACCTATGGACACCTTATCTTTGACAAAGGAGGCAAGAATATACAATGGATTAAAAACAATCTCTATAACAAGTGGTGCAGGGAAAACTGGTCAACCACTTGTAAAAGAATGAAAGTAGAACACTTTCTAACACCATGTACAGAAATAAACTCAAAATGGATTAAAGATCTAAATGTAACACCAGAAACTATAAAACTCCTAGAGGAGAACATAGGGAAAACACTCTCTGACATAAATCACAGCAGGATCCTCTTTGACCCACCTCCCAAAATATTGGAAATAAAAGCAAAAATAAACAAATGGGATGTAATTAAACTTAAAAGCTTCTTCACCACAAAGGAAACTATAAGCAAAGTGAAAAAAGACAGCCTTCATAATGGGAGAAAATAATAGTAAATGAAGCAACTGACAAACAACTAATCTCAAAAATATACAAGCAACTTCTACAGCTCAATTCTAGAAAAATAAACGACCCAATCAAAAAATGGGCCAAAGAACTAAATAGACATTTCTCCAAAGAAGACATACAAATGGCTAACAAACACATTCAAAGATGCTCAACAACACTCATTATCAAAGAAATGCAAATCAAAACTACAATGAGGTACCATTTCATGCCAGTTAGAATGGCTGCTATCCAAAAGTCTACAAGCAATAAATGCTGGAGAGGGTGTGAAGAAAAGGGAACCCTCTTACACTGTTGGTGGTAATTCAAACTAGTACAACCACTATGGAGAACAGTGCGGAGATTCCTTAAAATACTGGAAATATAACTGCCTTATGACCCAGCAATCCCACTGCTGGGCATACACACCGAGGAAACCAGAATTGAGATACATGTACCCCAGGGTTCATTGCAGCACTGTTTATAATAACCAGGACATGAAAGCAACCTAGATGTCCATCAGCAGATGAATGGATAAGAAAGCAGTGGTACATATACACAATGGAGTATTACTCAGGCATTAAAAATAATTTATTTGAATCAGTTCTAATGAGGTGGATGAAACTGGAGCCTATTATATAGAGTGAAGAAAGCCAGAAAGAAAATCACCAATACAGTATACTAACGGATATACATGGAATTTAGAAAGATGGTAACGATAACCCTGTATGCGAGACAGCAAAAGAGACACTGATGTATAGAACAGTCTTTTCGACTCTGTGGGAGAGGGAGAGGGGGGGATGATTTGGGAGAATAGCATTGAAACATGTATAATATCATATGTGAAATGAATCACCAGTCCAGGTTTGATGCATGATATTGGATGCTTGAGGCTGGTGCACTGAGATGACCCAGAGAGATGGTATGGGGAAGGAGGAGGGAGGGGTGTTCAGGATGGGGAACACATGTATACCTGTGGCGGATTCATGTTGATGTATGGCAAAACCAATACAATATTGTAAAGTAATTGACCTCCAATTAAAATAAATTTATATTAAAAAATTTTTTAAATAAAAAAAAATCAGCTGAAACATAAAAAAAAAAAAAAAGAAAAGACCCTGATGTTGGGAAAGATTGAAGATGGGAGGAGAAGGGGACGACAGAGATGAGATAGTTGGATGGCACCACGAACTCAACAGGCATGAGTTTGAGTAGACTCTGGGAGTTGGTGATGGACAGGGTGGTCTGGCGTGCTGGAGTCCAAGAGGTCACAAAGAGTCAGACACAACTGAGAAACAACTGAACAGATAGTACCCAATATTCTTTGGGGGAGCTTCCCTGGTGGTACAGTGGTTAAGACTTCCTGCTTGCAATGCAGGAAATATGGATTCCATTGTTGGTCAGGAACTAGGATCCCCCATACCTTGCTCCATGGCCAAAAACAAAAGAAAGAAACCAATAAGCTATGGGTCACAGGGACTTCAAACTGAGGGTACACTGGGGAGAAAACTTGTTTTTCTTTTTTGGCTTTACCATGTTGCTTATGGGCTCTCAGCTCCCTGACCAGGAACTGAACCCAGGCCACAGCTGTGAAACCCAGGAATCCTAACCACTGGGCCACCAGTTGTTGGGGGTTCTTTGTACCTTTATACCAACCCATTCTTAAACTCTCAAGAAGACATGATTCTCCTGATTCCCTTTGGGATGTACAAGACAGCATTTACTCAAATCCTAGTAGTTATTTATCATCCCTTGGGAATACATGTGGCCTTAAGTGGTTGAGGGGTACAGGCTCATTTGAATGGATGGTTAAGAAGGAAAGTCCATAAAATAATTAGGGGTTGGGCTGGGTGGGCATGTGATTTATTCCTTTATTCCTTATCTCCAAGATACACCTATGCTGAACCACCTCTCCTGTAAGTTCTGAAGTAAGTGATTATGAAACAGAAGTAACTAGGATCTTGTGCTTGAGGGCCCTAGGGCCCCAAATCCACCTTCCCCAAATCCACCCTCTCCTACCCCTTGGGATAACCTAATCATCTCAGGTGTTTGACTTTATCCTTGGTGGGGATTGAGACACAATTATACCTAGATGAGAACTGTTCTCCAAAAGGTAGGAAGATAGTGATTTGGGGTATATCTTAGTCTCTTTTGGAGAAGGCAATGGCAACCCACTCCAGTACTCTTGCCCAGAAAATCCCATGGATGGAGGAGCCTGGTAGGCTGCAGTCCATGAGGTCACTAAGAGTCGGACATGACGGAGCAACTTCACTTTCACTTTTCTCTTTCATGCTTTGGAGAAGGAAATGGCAACCCACTCCAGTTTTCTGGCCTGGAGAATCCCAGAGACCAGAGAGCCTGGTGGGCTGCCATCTATGGGGTCACACAGAATCGGGCATGACTGAAGTGACTTAGCAGACTTAGCAGTTAGTCTCTTTGGATACAAATGAAAGAGTCATTTGTATCCAAAAACTTTGATCCTGCTTCAACTGGCTTGCAAGTCAGACATGCCTGAAGCAACTTAGCAGACTTAGCAGTTAGTCTCTTTGGATACAATGAAAGAGTCATTTGTACCCAAAATCCTATGATCCTGCTTCAACTGGCTTGCAACACCCTTCTGTTCTGCATGGAGAGAAAGGAAATTCAGTCTCATCAGAAAAGTACTTCTCTGATACAGCCTGCAGGAAGAGTGTTGATTCAAACTCAGGTGCTTTTCATCTGGACTTGGTGGCTGCTTATGTCTGAACATCTGTCCATAAGAGATGAACTTATAGTCATATAAGTGGGCACATGAACTGAAGGCATGGATTTCAATCCATGCCTAAAACCAAGAAAGGCATCTGAGCCACAGAAAGTGATTTTTCATTTGGATCCCAGCTCTTAGCAGAGGGAGAAATGTTTTAAGGAATGCCTGTATACCTGAGGACTTGAGTACTCTGGGTAGTGAAGGGAAGGAGGATTACTATTTGAGCTAAGAATCAACAAATGGGAGCTACTAAGACATCAACTTCAAGGAAATGAAAGGACAATAAAGGCAATAGTATATGAAGAGCCCTCCATTCTAGCCAACCAATGGACAAGCCACTCCTAGCCAGGTGTGGACAGTTGCTCTGAATTTGTACCTAGTATACAATGATCAGATGAAAGGTATAAATCAAACCCCCAAGATTTGACCTCAGAGACATTGCCCTCTGCCTGACAGGTTAGGAGGGAAACAGCTGGAATCTTACTTCTTCTGATGTCCATGTTTCCTTTTTCCTGCCTGTGTTATGGTTTCAGAAGCAAAGAGCTCAGCACCCAGAACAGAGCAGAATGGGTCTATAAATGCTCTGGTGAAGCAGGTCTGGGAGACCTCCCCTGACAGTTCCCAGAGACCAAAACAAAAGCAACCTGCCCACTGCTGTTGGGCTGGACCTCACAGGCCTTCATGCCTTGTAGATGCCCTGCCCTAAGACTGAAGCAAGGGGGAGAGACCGCAACAAAGACATCAATGGTTATTGGACAGGGCATCTTACATGTTTGAAACACATTATCCTAGAGTGATGTGCCAATGTTTATAGCAGCTAGGAATGGCAGCAATTTTTGGCACTGGGGAGAAGTGTCAATGTGTCCCCCTACCCTTTACAGGGGGAGTTGATGTCAGCTGGGCTTATCTGTTACCAGGGAAACCTGCAGGAAGAGCAGCAGCCAGCATGTAGGTGGTTATTAATTAAGCAATGTATGAAATAGGATTGAGCAGTCCTGTGAGTGGAGCAGGGACTGGTCGAGCAGGGAGATGTAGTAAAAGCAAGGGAACAGCATCTCAAATGGGCTGACCATACACTCCATCCCTACATAACCTGTATGACCTATGACCCTTACTATCTAGGTCCACCCCTCTTCCACAGTATTCCCGGCCTCAGGTATACAAAGGTGCACCGCAGTCAGATACCACAAATGCAATACAGACAACCACAGCTGCGAGTACTGAGAGTCCAAAGAGTAGGAAGTCTTTGGAGACAGGCATTTATCAGGTCAATTTTTCATGGAATTCCTGAGGATAACAACAGCATATCACTGTTAGACCCACCATCAGATTCATTATGGAGTGAGGTCACTATTGCCATGTCTGCAAATAGATTCCTTACCACTCAGACTAGACATGAAATGTAAGATGTCTAACAGACTCAGTGCAGGGAAGATCATGACCAGTAAGCAAAATACAAGCAGTCACAGCATTCTGACATAATAACGCCCATGACTACGTTTTTTGTCCTGGCTAGAGTACCATTACTCTGTGCAAACTCAGTCCACTCCAGCCAGTGTCAAAAAACACTGGAGGGGTATAACAGAACACAAGGTTAATATAATGGTGCCTTTCTCTAGTGGAGGCCCTAGATTAATTTCTTAGTTATTTTATGTGGGCACAGATGAAATCTTTAAGTCCCTTATTCCTAATCCTTACAGGGCTGCAAACCCGAAACACCTGGGACATCCATACCAGTTTCAGTCCCAGAGCCACTTACAGAATGTTCCCCTGGGCGTAGATCCTGTGGCAAGGACAAAAGTGAGTTATTCTCCTGATCGTTAGCTGTCAATGATATTTGGGTGATCAACAGTTGAACTCCGATGATGTTGAAGAGTTTGCTCTGGGTTAACACGATGTAGGTACGCCCTGTGCTGACTGCTCTTGGAATATTTAATGAAAAGCTCTGTGACTTAAGCTAGCCTCTTGGTTCACAGGTTGAGACAGTGGGTTTCCTGCATCTGTTGTTGCTTACTCAGTCCACTCGTCCTTCTATTAGCCTGGCAGCAGTAGGGCTGTAGGACAGGTGGAAAAGTCTGGGTATGGCATTTTTACCAGCCCATTCCTGAACTTCATGGCCACTAAAGCGGTGTTTTTTTGCATTGCTCAGCAACTTGAGTAGGCCCACTGTAGCAGCTTCCACCTGTTTGTTGTAAAGCATGTAGGCTGCATAGAGCTTTGTTCCTTGACACTATATCACTGCTCTGCCCCCTCCCACACCTGGGACCAGAAGCCCAGAGGGTACTCTTTTTATTTCGCCATTGCCACCGGTCCTAACCAAACCCTTCATGGTAACCAACCATGGCCAATTCACAAGCTGTCCCAGTTAGTGTCTCTAAAGCCTGTAATTATTTAGGGGTGGTGGGTCAGGGGTATGTTTGTATTTTGTAGAAAACAATAAAACCAGAAAGGCTCTTGTGTTTTGCCAGTATCACAAGCCCTCCCCAGGCAGTCAGGTGAAGCACAAGCCTAGGCTGCTACTTTTAAACTGTAAAGAAACTGAGGTTAATAGGATGTCATCAGTTTAATGGAAGAGAAAGATATCTCTCACAGGAACCCACATGCTAGGGAAATGAACCCTGGGATTATCCCCACAACTTTCCCTTCCTGTCCTCATTCTCCAACATCTCTGCACTCACGGGATTTTCTGTAGCTTTCTGGCTGACTCACCAATTGTTGGGCTTCACCCTGCAGCTGTGCACGCGTGTTGATGCCCAGCCTTGAGACCAAAGCAAGAGTTGGGAGACAGGGACAAAGATGTCCATGGCTTATTAGATAGGAAATCTTACGTGTCCAGAAAAGAAGGGTCCTAGTGCAACAGCATACCATGTTCAGCAGAGAGCAGGAAGGACGTGGAGGCACTCTTCACCACTTGAGGGAGGAGCCTACCAGTCTAACAGAGAGCTGACGTCAGTTTGTTCATCAGTTACCAGGGAAACCAGTGTCTGGGGCAGCAAGCATGTAGGCAGTTGCCGTTAAACCCTATAATTAAGAGAATTGGATAGTCATGTGCATCTATGGGGTCACACAGAGTCGGACACGACTAAAGTGACTTAGCAGCAGCAGCAGCAGCAGTGAGTGAATGAGGGTTGGGCAGGGGATGAACAGAGAGCGTAGAAAGCCATCCTGAGGCAAGTGGAGAGTTGTCCTAGATTGACAGCAGAAAGCAAAAGAGTGACCCCTGCCAGATGGCAGCTCCCCGAGATGCTGTCTCCCACAGGCTGTTGCCTCAGCAGCCCTTCACCTGCCCCACTTCTGCTCAGATTGGCCAAGCAGCTCCCAGCTCTTTCCTAGTGTCCGAGCAGTAATGTTGAGATGAAGGTGGAAGAGAAGTGGCCGCAGGGTGCTAGCTCTTGGACTCTGCAGAGGAAGGCTGCTTTTGCAAGAGTTGTAGATCGCTGTACAACTTACTGTTCTTCTCTGGACCTTGGACCCCTGGACATCATGAAATACAGACACCGATGCTGCCATTTTACTTACAAGGCTGAAGTGGGGTACCCATGAGATCCTGGGCTGAGGGTGCTCTTTGAACTCTAATGTGTGTTTAGTCCTGTCAACATTAGTGGCAGGTGTCCAGAACCCAGGTGGACACCTGAGCTCAGGTGGGGGTGAAATTGAGTGAGTCAATAATAAGGAAATTACCCTACTTCCTGAAGAGAAGTCTCAGGAAACTGGGGCTGAGGGTCAAGTTATAGGGCAGATATAAAGAGCCAATGCTTACCCAGGAACTCTAACATGCTTGGATATTCTGGACCCTTACAGGAAGCAATTGTGAGTATCTCTGTCCTTGCCTCTTAATTTGTTTTCCAATATCCAGTGAATATCTCCTTGCCTATGTGGGTGGTTGAAGAAGGCAGGGTGTGTGTAGATCTTCCACTCTAGGAGGTTCAGTGCTGGTGGTGGGAGCAAATGAGGCAATAAGGGGTGCTCTTTACTCTTCTCCCTTTGTTTGGTGGGAGATGTCTTTCCAGGACAGGGAGAGGGGGAGAGTTGAATGTGACATACAACCAGATGTCTGATGCCATTGTCTGGAAGTCCCCAGGGTAAATGCAATTCATCATCCTCTTGGAAGGAGGCACTTCTCTGCTTAGGAAACCCCTTCCCTCCCACTACATCAGCCTGCGTGGCAATCCTCGGTCCTTTGCACGGTCCCTGGGGCTTTCTTCCAGGTCTCTGCAACTCCCATGATTCTTTTCCATGCTCTAAACATTACAGTTTCTCTCTGAGAGAGGAAAGAAGCCCAACACTGGGAGTGACCCACGTCCTGCACCCTGATCTCACTTAGCTCCTGAGTCCCTTTCTGATGGTAACCAGAAACTCTACTGGACATCGGCTTTCCTCCTCTGAAGCCAGCTTCCCCCTGATGGCACCCATCTCACACGTCCTCTCTACCAAGAGGCCCCTGTCCCAAGTCCTCTTAGGAGGTCTGGGCAGGACTCTAGGTGTACCAGGAACTTTCCTGGTGGAGCCCTGGTATGACAAATCCTGAAAAATAAGCAGTCATGCACCTTTCTGTGCTCAGGACAGAGCTTACCAAGCATTATCCCTCTGGCTTTCTTTTTTTTTTTTCAGATAGCACTGCAGACTCCAGTACTAGTCTGTCCAGAGCAGCAAGTGACAGCAACTAGGAAACAAGCCAGCATTGTAAGAGGTAAAGCAACCGACTCACTGGTATAAAAAGGGATAAAGAGACCCAGAGAGGGAAGGGTCGCACACAACGGCCCTCAGTGAGTCCCTCCTGGTGTGATAATGGCCTCAGTGAGGCATTCTACATCCTGGCCAAAGTGCCCCTGACAGGGATGACAAGCCCCAAAAGGGATGACACAGACCATCTGACAGTAGATTCATGCTGCTGGCAGACCAGGTCAGAGGCCCAGCTGGTCCACTCATGTCCTCTCTGGCCAGACCTTATCCTAACTTTCCCTGAACTGCTTTTGAAGCCCTGCTACTCTTGGCCCCAGAGGATGAGAGAGGAGATGGGGGAAGGGCTTCTCCTGACCTCCAGGAGCTGGGCCAGCCCTAATCCTTGTCCTTGGACCAAGAGCACCCCCCCCCTCTCTTTTCCTCTGCCTAGGACATGCTTCTCCTCCCTCTTTCCATGCTGCTCCTGCTTACACAGCCCTGGAGATCCCTGGGAGCAGAAATAATGATCTATTCCCAGAAAACACTGGCCAACACCTGTACCCTGGTTATGTGTAGCCCCCTGGAGGGTAGCTTGCCTGGTCGTGATGGACAAGATGGGAGAGAAGGCCCCCGGGGGGAGAAGGGAGATCCAGGTAGAGCTGGGACCATGGGCTTGCCCTGATGGGAAGGGGTGGGCACTGGAATTGTAACCAACCCCAAAACTCTGAATCTTCTGCTCTGGAAACCTTGAAGATGGTCTTCCCAAGATGGGAGGAATCCCCCAGATTTTCAGTGCACCTAAAACATGGCTTTACTGGTTGGCAAAGACTGGCTTGCCCAAATCCCCAGCTCCATAACCACCTGTCCTGATTTCTCCCCTAGGATCTTCTGACCCTAACCACCCCAAGAATGTACAAACAATGAGTGAGCAAGTGGTATTTGGATCCTCTGCTCCAGAACTCTTTGGGATTCCCAGGTGGTGCTAGTGGTAAAAAACCTGACTCCCAAAGAAGGAGATGTAAGAGATGCAGTTTTGATCCCTGGGTCAGAAAGATCCCCTGGAGGAGGGCATAGCAACCCTCTCCTGTATTCTTGCTTGGAGAATCCCGTGGACAGAGGAGCTTGGCAAGTTTTGGGCCACTGGGTTGCACACGACTGAAGTGACTTAGTACACTCATGTGGGAGACGTAGGAGATGTAGGTTTGATCCCATGGTTGGGACAATCCCCTGGATAGAAAATGGCAACTCACTCTGTTATTGCCTGGAGAATATCATGGACAGAGGAATCTGTCAGGCTACAATCCACAAAGAGTCAGATGCGACTGAGTACATACACTCCCAAACTTAACTGTTGTTCATTCGTATTAAATGTTGCCTCTGCAGAATGTCAAATATTTTTGAACTGATGACTGTCGTAAGTTTCAGTTTAATCATCTGTAGATGAGAATAATATCAACCACCAGTGACAGAGAATTGAGCCAAGGCTTCATTTCTTTGTTGGGTCTTCAAGATAAACTTTTATTCTTCTGCTGTCCCAACCAGCTGAATTCGCCTGAGGTTTCCAAATGTACTGATTATTAAGGGAATTTTCTGGAAACACTGCCCCACAGGAGAAGATCTGGTTTTTACTGACAAGAAGTGAGAATTTGATGAACCAGCGACAAGGACGAGGGAATCACCATGGCCCTGGGCCAGGGTTATGGGGGATAAACTGAGTTCTTTTCATCTTTCTGGAGTTTGTGTTTTGATTGGAGAGGAAATACATGAACCAGATTAAAGCTGAAAAGAATACATAACATCCCTAGGATTTGTAGGGTAAGAGACAATATCTGTCTGTCTTTTAGAAAGAAAGTAGCTTCCAACATGAATGGGCTGGGGCTAGAGCAGGCCTCCTAGAAGTGATCTCAGAGGAAGGGTGGTATTCAAGATGCCAACTCTCTCTAGCTCCCCGAGGGGCCCTGTATTGAAAAGTATCCCTTCTTCTACCTCCCTGCTCTCATGGCTGCCATGGTTTGTACACAAGGATGGCAACCTCGAATGCTCCCTTCTAAGGAATGACTTGCTTCCAAGGTACCTGCTGCCCTCCCCAGCCAGGGGGGAGCCCAGGAGAGGCTCAGCCAGGGACCAGGTGTCTCTGCCTGAGCACTGTGCACCAGGGGGTCTGGGATGTGGGGCCTATCCTCCGGGCTCCCATTGATTGCCTAGTGAGAACTGGAGCTAAGAGCAGGACCCAATGTCCAGCACAGACACTCTCATCACCCATCAAATACTCCAGTCTCCCTCCACCTGCACATTCTTGGCCCGGGCAAGACTGGCCCTTCTTACCCTGGGGGAGTGGTTTCCAGATCTGAAATGTCACCTCTCCTCTCCAGGGCTCTGAATCCTCTTCAGCCTTGAAGTCCTGTTCCCTATGAGTACGTGTGTGTCCATGGGTTGAGGGTGCTGGGATGGACAAGGGACATCTCAGAAGCTGTTTTCTTCACTCATTACCTGTGCCTCACAGTTTAAACTTCAGTGACAAATTCCTTGCAGACCAGGACCTGGTGCTGACATTTACTTCCTGCTCAGTGCTAGGCAGAAAGCCATGTTCCACAGAGAGATTCTCCGTGAACAGAGAAATGAAATAATGAGGAAATGAACAAATACGTGAATGAACAAGTTAGTAGTAACTGACAGATTTCTTTTGTTGTCTTTTTGCACATGAATGCTTACTCACAACAGTCAAAAGATGGAAACAACCCAAGTGTCTATCAACATTTATCTGAGGTGAATGAATAAAGAAAATATATTGTATTCATACTATAGAACATTTCTCATCCATAGATTGGAACGAAGTACTGATAATGTGCTACAAATTGGATGAGACTCAAGAATGTCACTCCTAGTTTAAAGAGGCAGACACAAAGGGTCATATATTGTATGTATTTATATAAAATATCCAGAATAGCTAACAGAGACAGGCAGCTGCATAGAGGTAGCCAGGGCTTAGGAGGAGGCAGGGAGGGAGTATGGGTATGAGCTTTTCTCTGGGATTAATCAAATAGTCTTGAACTAAAGAGTAGTGGTAGTTGTACAATTATGTCAATGTTCTAAATGCCACTGAATTGTATACTTTAAATGATTAATTACAGGTAATTCCTGGAATCCAGAGGTTAGGATTCCATGCTCTCACTGCCAGGCCTCAGGTTCAATCCCTGATTGGGAAACTGAGAGCCTGCAAACTACACAGCACAGTAAAAAAAAAAAAAAAGTAATTTTTATATTATATGAATTACATCTCAATGAAAAAAGAATAACCAAATTCACAGAATTGAGTGTATAATCCTTGAATCAATAGGCATTTCTCCCTTTAGTCTTTGAAGGCAAATCTCTTATAATTTCAGACTTAGGTAGCCTTCTTAAGGTAATGTGATTTTTTTAAATGTTTGGTCATTTTTCCAAAGCAAATTAGTATATGATCACTAAATACAAGAAGATGGAAATTAAAATTGCCTCAATTGTGCTCCTTAGAAAGAACAACTAACACTTGTCTATGCTCTTCTTGTGGTTTTTTCAATGTGTGTTACATGTGCACATGCCTGAGACATGCGTGGACATGTTGAAGAAATGGAATCATATTAAATAGTGTTTATAACTTACTTTTATCACTTAATAATACACAATAATATCATCTATCTTCCATAATTTTAAAAGCATGTTACATAGTTTTTTCTCTTCTTTATATTAAATAAAATTGATCTATAATATATTAGAATCAGATGTACATCATAATGAATTCATATTTGCATATATTGTGCAATGATTGTCACAATAAGTCATCAACACACATAGTTAACGATTTATGTGTGATGCGAACTTTTAAGATCTGCTTGCTCAGCAATGTTCAAGCATGCAACCCAGGATTACTAACTATAGAACTTCGCTGTACATTATATCCTGGGACTTAATTGTTTTTAAACTGGACCCTAGTACCTTTTGAAGATTTCTATCCATTCTGCCCACTTCTCAAACCCACCTCTAGCAACCACAAATCTGTTCTCTGTATTGTGAGTATGTTGTTTCTATTTGTTTTCTTAGATTTCACATATAAGTGAGATCGTATGGTACCGCCCTTCCCTGTGACTTATTCCACTAAACATAGTGCCTTTAAGGTTCACCAGGGTTGCTGCAAATAGCAAGATTTCATTCTCTTTTATGGCTGAATAATGTTCCATTGTATATGCACCCTGCATTTTCTACATCCATTCATCCGTCCATAGATACTTGGGCTCTAGGCTGCATCCATGTCTGGGCTACCATGAATGATGCTGCAATTAACTTGGGGGTCATATATCTTTTCAGGTTAGTGTTTTCATTTTCTTTAGTTAAATGCTCAGAAGGGGAATTGATGGATTCTAGGGTAGCTCTAGTTTTAACTTTCTGAGAAACCTCCATGCTGTCTCCATAGTGGCTGTTCCATTTGCATCCCTACTGCACAAAGCTTTCCTTTTCTCTACTTCTCCAGCACTTCCTATTTGCTGTCTGATAATAGCCATTCTGAGAGGTGTGAGGTGACAGCTCTTTGTGCTTTTGATTTCTATTTCTTTGGTAGTAAGTGTCAGGTGTCATTTCTGCCATAAACTTTGGTTCTGGGAAGGGGGGAGGGCAGGGAGTCCATGGTCCAGGGTAAAAGCTGACAGACTGAACTGCCATAAATACCGTGGCCTTGGGGCAGGGGCAGGTGCATCGTATGCAAAGCCAGGTGAGTCTTGGTTTGGATCTGCCTCCAATTCAGCAAGCCTGTTTCTTCACTTGTAAAATGGGGATGTGGATATGCATTTCTTGACAGCCACTGGACCAGTCACCTGGAAGGGCAGTGTCTACACCCTACAGAACCCTGAAAGAACGCCAAGGCCCTGACCCTGCAGGCAGGTGGTTCCTCCTGGGCCAGGATCAGCTTTATGTCCATCTTGTCTGTGCCCACGGGTTCACCCGGACCTGCAGGATGAGTACGGAGGCCTGGACCAGCTGGCCCCATAGGGCCAAAAGGGGACAATGGCTCTGCTGGGGAACCCAGACCAAAGGGAGACCCTGGACCACCTGGTGAGCAGCTTATGGAATGAAGGTGTCTGTAGATGGCATGCTGCCGCTAGGCCATGGCACTAGGCATGCACAGATTCTACCCCAGGAAGAGGAAGGTCATTCTCAAGGTGGCACTGGGTTATCTCAGGGAAGACTGCAGCTCCTGGGGAGGGTGGAGAGTGAGGGCAACATCTTTAGGAGGAGGCTGCCTGTCTGACTTCTACTACAGCCCCATCTTTTATGCACTCCGTTCCGAGGAGATTCAGTGTCACTGACTGGGCTGGTCGTTTTTCCCAGGGCCTCCTGGTATTCCTGGATCAGCTGGAAGACAGGGCCCCTCAGGGAAGCAGGGGAGCATGGGACCTCCAGGCACACCAGGCCCCAAAGGAGAGACTGGGCCCAAAGGTAGGAGGGTGGTATGTGGTGGGTGAGGGAGGGAGAAGGGAGGGGTGACGTTGGCAGCCCTGGTGGGGACCAGGGTACGTGCACAGTGCCTGGAAAGCCTGGAACATCTACACCTGGTAGGCCTGGCTGGGCCTCTCCACATTCCCACACTGACTGAATTTGCTAGAGGAGACCAAGCAGTCAGGAGCAGTCTCCCAGGTCGCTCTCTCACCTGGAGCTATAGGTGACAAGCTGCACTGCTGAAGAAATGGTACCTGCTGAGCGCACTCTCAGCCATGTTTCTCCAATGTGTTCCATCCTCAGGAGGAGTGGGTGCCCCAGGCATGCAGGGCTTCCGAGGCCCCACAGACCTCAAAGGAGAGAGAGGTGCCCCCGGGGAGACTGGAGCCCCTGGACGTGCTGGGGAAGCAGGTGAGCAATGGATATGGGGCTGGGCTCATATTCCCTTGTGCCTACCCCCACCAGCCATCATGTCAGAGCTGGCATTTCAGGGAGAGAGCCAGTGTTGGGTTTTGGGAACTGTTTGTCTCCATGGAGAAGGTGCTGAGAGTAGCAGGGACTGTTTGTATTTGGGAAGGCTGGTTGTTAGTTTATGGGACAGTCAGTATATAGAGAGGATGCAAGAAGAGGATCCAGGCACAGAGGAACATTTGTATGTGGGAGGGTGTGCTGCTTGGGGAAAGGAAGTCCATGTGTGGAAGTTGGGGGTGGTTGGGGGGGCGGAGCACGAAAATGCTAAAATATATGTTCAGCACTCACCCATTTCTACTTCTCTTATCCAGGGCCTGCTGGAGCTATAGGTCCACAGAGCCCTTCAGGTGCCAGAGGCCCCCCAGGGCTGAAGGGGGACAGAGGTAATCCTGGAGAAAGAGGAGCAAAGGGGGAGAGTGGGCTTGCAGGTAAGGAAGCCTTGGGGGCCCCATTAGGGTTTGGGGCAGGGAGGAGGCCTTATTCAGCTCAGCTCTCCTCTCAGGTAACCCATTTACAGGTGGGAGTCAAGCAGGAAAAGCTGACAGGGTGTATGGTGAGGTGGACTCTGGTCTTAGCCTCTGTGACTCGCTGGAGGAATACCTGAGCAGATTTTCTATCTGATCTTTATGACAAGCCAACCTCCCTCTCCAGTTCATCAGATAACCTTGAACATCAATAATTTAATGGATAGGAAATACTCAAGCTATGTGTATTTCTCTCCTACAACCATACCATCCTCTGCAATGCAAAAGGAAGTGCTATCAGATTCCTAGAATTTGGAATTAAAATGACATCTGGTTCACTGTCAGTGAGGCAAGGGACCTGTCAGGGATACTGTTCACAAGAGAACCCCAGGAAATCCTGTGGACACAGAGGCCAGCTAGGTCAGCAAAGGTGGGCTTCCTAGGCCTCTATTCCACCTCCTTACCCCACCCCCAACTTGAGTCTCCACCTGGACTCTCTTCCCTTGAGGCCTGGGCTCTGAGTGACCCTAGGCTGTTCTGGATCTGTCTTCACTTGGCGTCTCTCTCCTTCAGAGGTCAATGCTCTCAGGCAGCGGGTGACAATCTTAGACAGACAGCTGCAATGCTTCCAAAATGCCTTCTCTCAGTATAAGAAAGGTGAGTTCCTGGACCTGACTCTTGCCAGGCCCTGAGCATGGGCCTCAGACTTAGTCTAGGCTAGGCTCGTAGTTCTCTTGGCTGGGTCTAAATTGGACTTGCTGGGACCATGACTGGGACTGGACCTAGACCTGGGGCAGGAGGTGGGGTTAGGACAGGGCTGGGACAGAGCCATACCCCACATGCTCCAGAAGCTCAAGTAGATGCACAGGACAAGGAGGAGGATGCGGTCCATGTCACCAGTTCAGCAGACCTTCACCACAGCCTACCCTGGGCAGGTTCCTATGACAGACAAGGGGTCACCCAAACCAGGATACTTTTCTTCCATCTGTGGGGCCAAGTGTCCAAATGCCCAGAGAAGAAGCTGCACAGCCCAGGGAAGCAGAGAATCCAGACATGACCCTGAGAGCGGGGGTAGGATGCTGCCCGTGGGGTTCAAGGCTGCTGGCAACCAATCCTTGGTGTGTGGCCACCAAGTATCTTACCCTAAAGATGTCCCTGGGTCTGGAAGGAATAGGCTGCCTCCAGTCTCTGGCCAGTGCTGGACTCTCCTGCACCTCTTGTGGAGTTTAAAGCAGAGGTTCTTCCCTAAGCCTGGATCCTAATCAGGCTAAGGCCTCCTAGAGCACACACCTGAGTGCCCTGCATCTTTGACACACTCCATCAACTACCCCTCCTCCTTCTCTCCTCTCCCTGATGACAGCTTTGAATGCACATCACTTATCAAACCTCACTGATTCAAAAAAAGGAGAGTTTTCTGAAGGAGTAGAGCATAAAGGGGCCTGATTGTGTGAGACATAGGGTTGGCTCCTAAGAACTCAAGCCAACTAAGTACTGAAGTAGTGGGATGAGAATTCTCAGCAGTTTATGTCTTCCTTCTTGCACAATCATATTTACATATCTATTTACTACCCCATTCCTTGGTAGCTCAGCTGGTAAAGAATCTGCCTGCATTGCAGGAGACCTGGGTTTGATCTCTGGGTTGGGAGTATCTCCTGGAATGGAAATGGAAAACCACTCCAATATCCTAGCCTGGAAAATCTCATGGACAGAAGTCCCTGGTGGACTTCAGTACATGGGATCAAAAAGAGTTGGGCACAACTTAAAAACTAACCCTTTATGCAGACTTATATAAACAAAGGTGAACTTGGGCATATGTGCTGGCCACCTGTGTGTATGTAAACACCATCACTCAGTCCACACCACCTACATACATGAACACACATGCAGACATATGCACACCCATCCTGATGGACCTTGAGTCAGCCCATGTACCTTCAGATGGACACACGGATGTATTCACGCATGCACACACACACCCACACCCAGATGCATGGGACATAAACCAATCATGGCACACAAGCTTGCACTGACCTTGTCCGGGGCTGTCTCGGCGCCATCCGACTACGTGGAAAATCTGGTCTCCGATTGCTTGTTGAAGCTGCTCAGAGGAAAAGGGCAGTGGGTTAGGGTGCAGCCTGGGTTCAGAACCAGTCCAGTGAGCCCTGTTAGGAGCCCAGAAGATTTCCATGCAGACCCTGGAAGTCAGAGGGGTGTGGATGGGATGGAATAAAAAGAGATACTTAACACGTCACATAGGGGCTGCTGTTTTGCAGTGTACCTTTTCCTTAGAAATATGAGATTAGACTCTGAAAAGAGAAATGACTTTCCCTTGTCACCTGGCCTGTCATTGCCAGGGTAGGGCTGAACACATGACTTTCTGAAGCCCAGACAGGGCTCTCTCCAAAGCTGATCCCACTCTGCCCTCCTGCCCCCACATAGAGCTCTCAGATGCCGTCATCCCCTGCTCAGTAGTCCAGGGAGGCTGACTGGCCATAGGTTCACCTGCGAGCATATGGAAGCCAACACTGGACTGCCCCCAGTGCAGAGGTCAGCACTTGGCTGCTATCAGATGCACCCGTCCTCCCCTTTCTCCTCACCCCTTCACACAGCACAGAACCACTCAGACAACTCCTCATGCCCAGTCATCATGCAAGGGTGAGAGTGAGCCACCTGTTTGGTGTTTTCCACACTCTCAGGAACTGCCCTGGACTCTACAGTGTCATTTCCCTGCCAACGTCCTTCCTATTTACACAGTAATTAAAATGCTGGATTCTCGTGAACAGCACGGGGAAGAACAGAAAGTGCATGTGGGAGCTTTAGTGTCAACTCCAAGGTCTGATCCTCATCTACATTTGAGAGTTGGGTGACTTTGGGCTTCTTGCATAAGCACCTGAGTTCCAGGGTCCTCACCTCTTGCATGATGGATGCTTGAGAGCTAAGTGCCTTGCTTTTGTGCTATCTGGTGCCCTGGTACCCTCGTGGGATCTGGGGACTCCAGTTGAAGCACAAGGTCTAGCTGCTGCACATCCCTAGCCTGATTCTCCTCTTCCCCTAGCGGTGCTCTTCCCTGATGCCCGGAGTGTCGTGGTGAAGATCTTCAAGATGGCAGGTGCTGTAATATCATATTTGGGTTCAGAGCATCAGGAACAGCTGGCCTTCCCACGCTCTGCAGCTGAGAATGAGGCCGTGACACAGGTGGTCAGAGCCCAGAAAAAGAATGCTTACCTGAGCATGAATGACATCTCCACAGAGGGGAAGTTCACCTACCCCACTGGGAAAATACTGGTCTATTCCAACTGGGCCAATGGGGAGCCCAACAAGAGTGATGAGGGACAACCAGAGAACTGTGTGGAAATCTCTCCTGACGGCAAGTGGAATGATGTACCCTGCAGTAAGCAACTCCTTGTGATCTGCGAGTTTTGAGCTCCCCCACCCACCCCAGGGAAGGGGCAGTGCCCAGAGCTGTGAGCTGCCAACATCCCAATAAAACGTTGACCCTCTGCTGCTCAGGGCTTCCCAATTGAGCCATGGGATGAATCCACAAGGCAGGCCTCCTATGTAACTCCTCCATCAGAATAAAGTTTGAAACTGGCTTCACATCTGGAAGATTTGTCACAAAAAAGGGGGGCAGCCTGCGACTCAGGGGCAAGGGCTAAACGGAGGTCTCCAAGATGCCCCTTGTCAAAATCCAGTGTCTCCTCAACAAGACAGGTGTCTAGCCCTCCACCTCTGCCAAACGTGGACTGCATTTGACCCCACTGGTCACTGCTACCTCCTTCTCTTTCCTCTCCTGCGTTCAATCTTTTCATCCTTCAGCCTCTTTAACTCGTATCTCCTCTCCTGGAGTCCCACAGAGAGGAACAGGTGCCTCAGCTCTGGCTCCATTCTCTCCTTGCATTCACTCTAGGCTTTGGCTCATTCTCTCCCATGGTTTCAAATTGTTTCTATTGATGCCTCCCCCAGGTAGAGCCCTGTTCAGAACTCTCCCCATACCCCAGACTCCTCTCATCAAGGCAAGCTGTAGCCCTGGGTCTTGGAGGTCATCGTGGCTGCCTCTTGCTGGCAGGGAAGCACCAACTTCTCTGGCCAGGTTGAGTGGGCTTATACCCAGCAGACTCCCCTCACCCATGACCATCCAGGATTTCTTTCTTCCCATGACAATGTGACTGTGGATGCCCATTCGGAGAATGTACCATCTGCACAGTCCTAATCCCTTCTAAAGTTTCAGGCAGAGAGGCTGTCCAGCCATGTTCAGATTCATCCCTCAACCTCTTCCTGCCTTGAAGTTCAAGGAATGTTCATCTTCACTCTGCCTTAGAGACAATCTAGGCAAATCCTCATTTTACAGACATGGAATCCAAGACACTGAGAGGAAGGGAACCTGCATAGGTAGTGACATAGGAGACAGGGTGCCTCTGGGTTGGACCTCTGGTGTTTGTCAAGTCGAGTAAAATCAAGCTTTGTTCACACCGAGAACTCCAAGGACAAAGCTAGTGGCCAAAGCTGAGCTCTGCTAAAGTAAAGAGATAAGGAGCCCACTTCTGAGTTCAACAAGGACTTCCCTGTCCACACATGTGCAGGAACAGTTATTGGGGGTCGAAAAGAGAGAGGCCCCACCCCATAATAAGTGGACTTGTACCCACAGGTTCTGTGCTGGCATCTATCTTATAAAACAGTTTCACATGCACCTTTTGAGGGTCTATGGACCAGTCAGGTGTGAAGAAATTAACAAGGTAATTGGCCAAAGGTAAATAATGATCTGGAAGGACTGTCCTATATAAGTTAATTTATGTCACATCTTTACTGCTCTTCCTCTCATTCGGGACTCCCACACTCCACCTCGGGTGTGTGTCTCTGCTTAGCTCTGACTTGCTGCACTCCTCCTCCTCATTAGAGAGGATGCCCATACCCTTTTTATCTGGGGGCGTATTTCTGCCTTCTTCTGTCTTAAATAAACAACCTGCTTCTCAGTGTGCTCTGCCATGCATTGTGCTGGGTCTCTAATAATAAACGTTGTGGTTTTTGCCTCCATTAAACATTCTTGCTTTCAAATGGGGGATAGAGCCAGAGTCACTTTGCTTCTAGCCTCTAGTTCCTGGTGGTGTGTTGACTAGGATTCCTGGGGTTTCATCCAGTCCACTCAGGTTCCATCCTTGGGCAGAGAACTAAGATATCTCTTCAGGAGCGCTCACTGTTCTCCCTCAGAGATCAGGAGCACTGTTGCTACAACTCAGTCATGTAAAAGGCCATCAGATCCCATAACTTACACTTTTGGCTTGTAAGTTTTTGACCATAGGCCTCTATATATTTACTTGATTTTATTGACACATTACTGCAAAGAATTCCAGCAAAGCTATTCAAAACCCTTAAGGATAATGCCATGAAGGTGCTGCATTCAACATATTAGCAACTCTAGAAGACCCAGCAATAGCCACAGAACTGGAAAAAGTCAATTCTCACCCCAATTCCCAAGAAGAGTAGTAGTAAAGAATGTACTAATGTTGGACAATTGCACTCATCTTCCATGCTAGGAAGATCATGGTTAAAATTTTGCATGCCAGTCTTTAGCATTGTGTGAACCAAGAACTTCCAGATGCCCAAGCAGGGTTTAGAAAAGGAAGAGGAACCAGAGATCATATTGCCAACTTTCGCTGGATCATGCAGAAAGCAAGGGAATTCCAGGAAGACATCTACCTCTATTTCATCAACTACGCTAAAGCCTTTGACTGTGTGGATCATAACAAACTGTGAAAAGCTCTTAAAGAGATGAGCATACCAGACCATCTTACCTGTTTCCTGAGAAACCTGTACACTGGTCAAGAAGCAACAGTCAGAACCCTGTGTGGAACAACTGATTGGTTCAAGATTGAGAAAGGAGTACAACAGGGCGAACTGCTGTTCCCTTGTTTGTTTAACCTACACACTGACCACACCGTGAGAAATACTGGGCTGGATGAGTTACTAGCTGGATTCAAGAAAGGTGGGAGAAACATCGCTACTTCAGATATGCGGATGATACCACTCTATTGGCAGAAAGCAAAGAGGAACTAAAGAGCTTCTTGATGAGAGTGAAGGAAGAGAGTGAAAGAGCCAGCTTAAAAGTAAATATTTAAAAAACCCAAAAACTAAAATCATGGCATCCAACTCCATTATTTCATGGCAAATAAGGGGAAAAGGTGGAACTAGTGACAGATTTCCTCTTCTTGGGCTCTAAGATCACTGCAGATGATGACTGCAGCCATGAAATCAGAAGATGATTTATTCTTAGCAGGAAAGCTATGACAAGCAGAGACAGTGTGCTGAAAAGCAGAGACATTACTCTGCCAACAAGGCCCATATAGTCAAGTCTATGGTTGTCCCAGTGGTCATGAACAGTTGTGAAAGCTGGACCATAAAGAAGCAAAATGCCAAAGAATTGATACCTTCAAACTGTGGTGCTAGAAAAGACTCCTGAAAGTCCCTGGGACAGCAAGGAAATCAAACCAGTCAATCTTAAGGGAAATCAACCCTAAATACTCATTGGAGGGACTGATGATGAAGCTCCAGTACTTTGGTCATCTGATGCAAATGGCCAACTCTATGGAAAAGTCCCTGATGCTGGGAAAGATTGAAGGCAGAAGGAGACAAGGGCTTCAGAGGATGAGATGGCATCACCGATGCAATGGACTTGAACTTGGACAAATTTCGGGAGATGGTGAGGGACAGGGAGACCTGGTGTGCTGCAGGCCATGGGGTTGCAAAGAGTCAGACCCAAGTGGGTGACTGAACACACTGCAAAGAAAAATTTAAACGACATCTGTACTTCAGAAATTGGAATGAGGCCTGAAGGAACCACAGGTTCATGGAAAGGGGTGATGAATACCCCTCTTCCAGACAGGAAAGCAGCCACTCTTTCCTTTGTTCCCAGGGACCAGGAGGACTGACCTCTCTGGTCCTTTCAGAATAGGACCCCCAAGCCCCACCCGTCTTTCCAACACACTTGCAGCCACAGTATGTACATGGGACAGCGTGTCTGAAAACAAAGCCACACCTCTCAACAGCATGCATGCAGCTCAGTTTTCGGCTAAGATCTTTCTCCTATTACTGAAAACATCCTCAATTCCTGATGGTATTTGAAATATAAATAGTAGTGAGCAAACAGCTCTTCAATACACAGCTCTTCAGACCAAAGCCATGCCTGGTTATTCTCATCAAGGGAGTTTAGAGCAGCCTGGTTTTATCGCATATTAACTTATATGCAGAGTATATCACGAGAAAAGCTGGGCTGGAGGAAGCACAAGCTGGAATCGAGATTGCCGGGAGAAATATCAATAACCTCAGATATGCACATGACACCACCCTTATGGCAGAAAGTGAAGAAGAACTAAAGAGCCTCTTGATGAAAGTGAAAGAGGAGAGTGAAAAGGTTGGCTTAAAGCTTAACATTCAGAAAACTAAGATCATGGCATCCGGTCCCATCACTTCATGGCAAATAGATGGGGAAACAGTGGAAACAGTGTCAGACTTTATTTTTCTGGGCTCCAAAATCACTGCAGATGGTGATTGCAGCCATGAAATTAAAAGACGCTTACTCCATGGAAGGAAAGTTATGACCAACCTAGATAGCATATTCAAAAGCAGAGACATTACTTTGCCAACAAAGGTTCATCTAGTCAAAGCTAAGGTTTTTTCCAGTGGTTATGTATGGATGTGAGAGTTGGACTATAAAGAAAGCTGAGCGCCGAAGAATTGATGCTTTTGAACTGTGGTGTTGGAGAAGACTCTTGAGAGTCCCTTGAACTGCAAGGAGATCCAACCAGTCCATCCAAAAGGAGATCAGTCCTAAATGTTCATTGGAAGGACTGGTGTTGAAGCTGAAACTCCAATACTTTGGCCACCTGATGTGAGGAGCTGACTCATTTGAAAAGACCCTGATGCTGGGAAAGAATGGGGGCAGGAGGAGAAGGGGACAACAGAGGATGAGATGGCTGGATGGTATTACCAACTCGATGGACATGGGTTTCGGTGAACTCCGGGAGTTGTGATGGACAGGGAGGCCTGGCATGCTGCCGTTCATGGGGTCACAAAGAGTCGGAAACAACTGAGCGACTGAACTGAACTGAACTGAAGACAAACAACTGAATCTAGTTGAGCCCAAGGGAGGCATTTTTTTTTTTTTTTCCTGAGAACAGAGAATTCTGAATTGCCTTTAGAAGGACTGGCGGGCAGAGGCAGTCTGTCTTCTGCCTCTCTCTGCCCATCCTCACCTCTTTCCCTTCTTTACACACCAACACACCAACTCTGCCTCCAGGTCTCAAGATCAGAGAGATCAGAAACTATCGCTCTCTTGCAGACATCAATCCCAAACTATGTGGAAATGCATCTTCCTATTTCAGATGCCCACTTCTCATCCAGTCACCTCACTCTGGAACAGCATAGTCCAACATGGCCATGGGATGCATGGGAGGTCATTCTGGTCTGGGAAGGTGCTCTGTGGGTGATCACTACTCATCCCAATATGTAAGCCATGCCTATTTCTTGACAAGGGGAACTGTATTGCTGAAATCTGCAAATGCTGAGACCCCAAAGCCTAGGAAGAAGCTTCAGATAAACCTGCACCAGGGGCCACAGGAGTCTGGTTTGCAGCTCTCCAGCACAGAGAATAAGTAAGGAGAGTCTTCGGGCTCTGCAGACACAGTCCGATTAAAGCAGAGGAAAGAGGCAAGTATTTCAGAAAATGCAGGATTTTAACCATTCTTGAACACAGAGGTCTCTCCCTCCTACACCGTCAGTCATGAGCAAATGTGAACATGGATCTCCAATCACATCAGCGCCACCCTATAGTAGCCAGGACCCTAGTTTAGTAGCCTAGGTGCCAAGTAAAGCCAGAGCTGTGGGCCTCTTTGGTTTCAGTGTATCTGCCCTCTGATGCCCTCTTGCAACACCTACTGCCTTACTTGGGTTTCTTTTACCTTGGGCATGGGGTATCTCTTCACGGCTGCTCCAGCAAAGTGCAGACGCTGCTCCTTACCTTGGATGAGGGGTATCTCCTCACCACCGCCCCTCCTGACCTTGACGTGGAATAGCTCCTCTAGGCCCTCCTGCGCCCACGCAGCCACTGCTCCTTGGACATGGGGTAGTTCTTCCCGGCCTCCGTCCCTGGCCTCAAGCAGGGGGTAGCTCCTCCCTTCCACTGCCCCTAACCTCGGACGTGGGGTAGCTCCTCTCGGCTGCTCCTGTGCTGTCGCAGCCTGGAGCTCTCAGCTGCCGCCCCTGACCTAGGACATGGAGTAGCTCCTCTTGGCTGCTGCCCCTGACCTCAGATGTGGGGTAGCTTGTCTTGGACGTTACTGCGCCGTTGCAGCCTGGCACTCTTGACGTGGGGTAACTCCTCTTGGCCACTGACCCTCGGGCATGGAGTCCTCCCAGCTTCTGCCTCTGATCTCGGATGTGGGTTAGCTCCTCTCGGCCACAGTCTGTGCGCCGTTGCAGCCGCCTGCACTCTGAAACCATAATCACAGAAAACTAGTCAATCTAATCACACTAGGACCACAACCTTGTCTAACTCAATGAAACTAAGCCATGCCCATGGGGCCACCCAAAATGGGCAGGTCATGGTGGAGAGGTCTGACACAATGTGGTCCACTGGAGAAGGGAATGGCAAACCTCTTCAGTATCCTTGCCTTGAGAACCCCATGAACAGTATGAAAAGCAAAATGATAGGATACTGAAAGAGGAACTCCCCAGGTCAGTAGGTGCCCAATATGCTACTGGAGATCAGAAGGAGAAATAACTCCAGAAAGAATGAAGGGATAGAGCCAAAGCAAAAACAATACCCAGTTCTGGATGTGACTGGTGATAGAAGCAAGGTCCGATGCTGTAAAGAGCAATATTGCATAGGAACCTGGAATGTCAGGTCCATGAATCAAGGCAAATTGGAAGTGGTCAAACAGGAGATGGCAGGAGTGAACGTTGACATTCTAGGAATCAGTGAACTAAAATGGACTGGAATGGGTGAATTTAATTGATTTGACCATTATATCTACTACTGCAGGTAGGGATCCCTTAGAAGAAATGGAGTAGCCATCATGGTCAACAAGAGAGTCCAAAATGCAGTACTTGGATGCAATCTCAAAAATGACAGAATGATCTCTGTTCGTTTCCAAGGCAAACCATTCAATATTACAGTAATCCAAGTCTATGCCCCAACCAGTAATGCTGAAGAAGCTGAAGTTGAACGGTTCTATGAAGACCTACAAGACCTTTTAGAACTAATGCCCAAAAAACATGTCCTTTTCATTATAGGGGACTGGAATGCAAAAGTAGGAAGTCAAGAAACACCTGGAGTAACAGGCAAATTTGGCCTTGGAATATGGAATAAAGCAGGGCAAAGACTAATAGAGTTTTGCCAAGAAAATTCACTGGTCATAGCAAACACCCTCTTCCAACAACACAAGAGAAGACTCTATACATGGACATCACCAGATGGTCAACACCGAAATCAGAGTGATTATATTCTTTGCAGCCAAAGATGGAGAAGCTCTGTACAGTCAACCAAAACAAGACCAGGAGCTGACTGTGGCTCAGATCATGAATTCCTTATTGCCAATTTCAGACTGAAATTGAAGAAAGCAGGGAAAACCACTAGACCATTCGGGTATGACCTAAATCAAATCCTTTATGACTATACAGTAGAAGTGAGTAATATATTTAAGGGACTAGATCTGATAGAGTGCCTGATGAACTATGGAATGAGATTCATGACATTGTACAGGAGACAGGGATCAAGAACATCCCCATGGAAAAGAAATGCAAAAAAGTAAAATGGCTGCCTGAGGAGGCCTTACAAATAGCTGTGAAACGAAGTAAAAAGCAAAGGAGAAAAGGAAAGATATAAACATCTGAATGCAGAGTTTCAAAGAATAGCAAGAAGAGATAAGAAAGCCTTCCTCAGCAATCAATGCAAAGAAATAGAGGAAAACAACAGAATGGGAAAGATTAGAGATCTCTTCAAGAAAATTAGAGATACCAAGGGAACATTTCATGTGAAGATAGGCTCAATAAAGGACAGAAATGGTATGGACCTAACAGAAGCAGAAGATATTAAGAAGAGGTGGCAGGAATACACAGAAGAACTATATAAAAAAGATCTTCACAACCAAGATAATCACGATGGTGTGATCATTCACCTAGAGCCAGACATCCTGGAATGTGAAGTCAAGAGGGCCTTAGAAAGCATCACTATGAACAAAGCTAGTGGAGGTGATGGAATTCCAGTTGAGCTATTCCAAATCCTGAAAGATGATGCTGTGAAAGTGATGCACTCAATAACCAGCAAATTTGTAAAACTCAGCAGTGGCCACAGGACTGGAAAAGGTCAGTTTTCATTCCAATCCCAAAGAAAGGTACTGCCAAAGAACGCTCAAACTACCGCACAATTGCACTCATCTCACATGCTAGTAAAGTAATGCTCAAAATTCTCCAAGCCAGACTTCAGCAATATGTGAACTGTGAACTTCCAGATGTTCAAGCTGGTTTTAGAAAAGGCAGAGGAACCAGAGATCAAATTGCCTACATCTGCTGGATCATCGAAAAAGCAAGAGAGTTCCAGAAAAACATCTATTTCTGCTCTATTGACTATGCAAAAGCCTTTAACCGTGTGGATCACAATAAACTGTGGAAAATTCTGAAAGAGTTGGGAATACCACACCACCTGACCTGCCTCTTGAGAAACCAGTATGCAGGTCAGGAAGCAACAGTTAGAACTGGACATGGAAAAACAGACTGGTGCCAAATAGGAAAAGGAGTGCGTCAAGGCTGTATACTGTCACCCTGCTTATTCAACTTATATGCAGAGTACATCATGAGAAACGCTGGGCTGGAAGAAGCACAAGCTGGAATCAAGATTGTTGGGAGAAATCTCAATAACCTCAGATATGCAGATGACACCACCGTTATGGCAGAAAGTGAAGAGGAACTAAAAAGCCTCTTGATGAAAGTGAAAGAGGAGAGTGAAAAGGTTGGCTTAAAGCTCGACATTCAGAAAACGAAGATCAGGGTATCTGGTCCCATTACTTCATGGAAGATAGATGGGGAAACAGTGGAAACAGTGTCAGATTTTATTTTGGGGGGCTCCAAAATCACTGCAGATTGTGACTGCAGCCATGAAATTAAAAGACGCTTACTTCTTGGAAGGAAAGTTATGACCAACCTAGATAGCATATTGAAAAGTAGAGACATTACTTTGCCAACAAAGGTCCATCTAGTCAAGGCTATGATTTTTCCAGTGGTCATGTGTGGATGTGAGAGTTGGACTGTGAAGAAAGCTGAGCGCCAAAGAATTGATACTTTAGAACTGTGGTGTTGGAGAAGACTCTCGAGAGTCCCTTGGACTGCAAGGAGATCCACCCAGTCCATTCTGAAGGAGATCAGCCCTGGGATTTCTTTGGAAGGAATGATGCTAAAGCTGAAACTCCAATAATTTGGCCACCTCATGCAAAGAGTTGACTCATTGGAAAAGACTCTGATGCTGGGATGGATTGGGGGCAGGAGGAGAAGGGGATGACAGAGGATGAGATGGCTGGATGGCATCACCGACTCGATGGACGTGAGTCTGAGTGAACTCTGGGAGTTGGTGATGGACAGGGAGGCCTGGTGTGCTGCGATTATTAGTGTGTGAGATGAGCAATTGTGTAGTAACCTTCCAGATGTCCTTAATTCAAGTTTGATGGTGTACTGGAGCTTTTTGGATTACTTGTGTTTTATATAGTAGAACAAAGAAACCAGGTATCTATCAGAAGAAATAAAACTTTATATGCCAAATATTTATTCAAGGTGAATTAAAAGGATGCCCCATTTGAACAGATCCCCTAACCTGGCATTACCTACCAGAGAATATGTGATCAAAAGCCCATATTGAAATATCTTTAATGAAATGACACTATAGAAGTAAAGAGTTAGTTATCAAAGAGATACTAGAAAGACCACAATTATATATACCAAGTTGTATTTGGACTGCCATTGTATTCAATTACCAGTATACATCTAAAAGCAACTTTCTTGAGGAAAATCTTGAGATCAAGTTTTTTATCAAATGGTGTCATATTCAATAATCATTTTGCCACAGAGATCTCAGTTTGTGGACATGATGGGGATATCCACCACGTGGATTAATATTTATTAATATTTAAAATTATTACTAGTTATTATATATTTTATTATTTTTATTAACTCTGGGGCAAAGAAAGAAAATGTAAAGTGCGACTATATTAAACTAGAACTATTCTGCATAGCAAAAGAAACACTCAAAAAGGAAAAGGCAATCTATGAAACTGGAGAATAGATCAGCAAACAATATACCTTACAAGGAGTTAATATTCAAAATATGTAACAAACTCATACAATTCAACAGAAAAAAGAAATAAAACATTTAACCATGTTTAAAAATGGGCAAAAAATCTGAATAGGTATTTCTCAAAGGAGAAATACAAGTGGATAACTGATATATGAAAAGATACCAAACATCACTACTCAACAGGAATACACACACAGAAAAACAACTCACATATGTTAAAATAGCTATTACCAAAACTACAAAAGATAATGATGATGGGGGACAAGGAAACTTTGTATACTGTTTGTGGAAATGTAAATTACTGAGAGCTTTAGGAAGAAACAGTTTATTAAAATCATAGAAAAAATATGTATCAATATCACTTTTGGGTATTTAAAAGAAGTCAGTATCTGAAGAGATATGTTCATTGCAGCATTATTCACCATAGCCAAGATAGAAACTACCTAAATCCTCATCAATAAAAAAACAAGAGAATCCTGCCTTTTGCAACAAGTTGGATGGATCTGTAGGGCATGATGTTAGGGGAAAATAAGCCAAACACAGGAAGACAAATGCTGCATGATCTTAGTGTAAGTGGAATCTAAAATAGTCAAACTCATAAGAAACAGACTTGAATGGTAGATGCCAGGGTAGCGGTAGTGAGAAATGAGGAGGTAACATGATGGTTAAGAGGTATAAAGATTCACTAATGTAAGTTCTGGACATCTATTACACAACAGTGTTTAAGCTAACAATACTATGTACTGAATACTTCAAACTTACTGAAAAGTAGATTTTATGAAGTGTTCTTAGCCTAAAAAAACAGTGTGGGGGAGGAAACTTTGGGAGGTGATGGATGCTGATGTACTTGATGGTGGTGACAGTTTCGTGGCTGTATACTTATCTCCAATCTTATTGCACCTAATACATTAAATATATAAACACACACATTTTAGTTGGTAAACAAAGCTCAATAATCTTACAAATGACCAAAAAATGCTGGCAGAGTGAACAATGACAAAATGTTCCATCATGCAGCTCTTCAACATACTCCAATGCAGAAACATCTCTCTTATCTTAATACAGGGGCCTCAAATTTTCATTTATTACAACCCGCTCAGAGGCCTCCCACCCACAGGACTTGCTGCACTGTAAAGCATCATTTAAACAAGCCCCAGCTGGAAACTAAGTTTGGAGCGCGACCTACTGGTTCCAAACGACATTGTTTTTATTTAAACCGGTGATGTTTCCTTTCCATGGGGTCACAAAGAGTCAGACGCCACTGAGCCACTGAGCTGAACTGAATGTTTCCTTTAGGTAAAGCACAGGCTAATTCTGGAACTTACACACACAGAGACATACCCCTAGAATTATTTTAATCTAACGGATTACATTTAGTACCTGGTGTAATTAGTTCCATCTCCCACTGATTCCAGTTATGTTTCCTGTATTCCTCTTATACACATAACCTAAGTTTCTCAGGTCTCTGGAACAAAAGTACACATCATGCTATTTTTCTAATTGTCTGAAGTCTATTCTCAATTGAAATCATTTACTGCTGGCATCCACTATCTAAGCAGATTTTTCAATACCTTTTAAAAAATACAAGGGGCTTCCCTGGTAGCTCAGATGGTAGGGAATCTCAGTGACACTTCAGGCTTCTGTTTTATTTTCTCTTCGTATGAAAAAAAAAAATCAATGATGTGCAACTTACATTATACATCCCACAGGTAATTGTCTTCGCCTTCCACCATCTTGTTAATCAGCTCAAGCTTTTTCTTAGCACATGTGTTCTTAACTCCTATTTCTAGTATAAGTCAAAAAAGGAGAACCCAGCTACAGATTGTCCATTTCTCCTTTTCAAAAAAAAGGGATTATATGGTTCTTGCCTCCTGGGTTTGTCAGGTGACAAAGATGTACCATAGTTTTTATTGGTATGACAGGTAACACCAGACCCAGAATCTATGCAGTTTGGTATCACCCATGGCTAGACACCCAATACAAATCCATCTACAGAAATGTTTTTGTCTTGTCATTATCCCACAATAAACAATCTGATTTGTGGATGGAATCAGTGTGTTCCAGGAGATGCCAGAGACACGTGCAATGCATACAAGCAACTTAAGGCTTTTTGTATTTGAAATTATAAATAATATGGTCATCTATAATGATAAATCCAGAGTAATGGAACATAATAGAGAGCACAGTATTTCTGTATGTGAAAACTGTTCTTGTTCAGTTGACCAGTTGTGTCCGACTCTTTGTGACCCCATGGACTGCAGCATGCCAGGCTTCTCTGTCGCTCACTATCTCCCAAAGTTTGCCCAAGTTCATGTCCATTGTGCTGGTGATGCCATCCAGTCATCTCATCTTCTGAAGCTTTCTTCTCCTTCTGCCCTCAATCTCTCCCAGCATCAGAGAATTTTCCAATAAGTCAGTGGTTTGCATCAGATTATCAAAATACTGGAGTTTCAGCTTCAGTATCAGTCCTTCAAATGAGTATTTAGGGTTGATTTCCCTTAAGATTGACTGGTTTGGACTCCTTGCTGTCCAAGGAACTCTCAGAAGTCTTCTCCAGCACCACAGTTCGAAGGCATCAATTCTTTGGCACCCCAGCTTCTTTATGGTCCAGCTCTATTGGGAGCCCTGAATCAAAGTCACGCTAGGAAAAGAATTACCACAGTTGCAAAAGTACCTGGTGGCAGCCCTACTAATACTTGAAATTCTGCTTCTACCTGTGTCACTTTATTTTTTCCAAGTCTTAAATATAGTCAATAAAAGGTTTAAATAGGAAAGACTCAAGAAATGGGTGAGCTATCTTGGGCCTTGATGAGTCCTTTGCTTCTAGGAGCTGTCCAGTAGGTCAGCAGTCTCTGGAATCCAGGTGACTCTCCCAATATGGATTTGATCAGCATTTCAAGTGGTGATTTCCCATCAAATTCTGTGCCTATTTCTTTCAGAATCCAAATATCATTTCTTTTCCTGAGCTTATGAAGGTGTAATATATATCTGTCATCACCTTTTCCTGGGCCTATGATAGTTTAAATTATAATTGTGATTGCAAGGACAGATTGTTACAGGGCTGTTTTCAGTGATACGTTTGGTCATAAAATTGAGGGAAGCTTTGATATTGAACACGTGGATGAACAATGAAGTTTAGCTTTCTGGCGGAGCTAAGATGGCAGAGTAATAGGATGGGGAGACCACTTTCTCACCCACAAATTCATCAAAAGAACATTTAAACGCCAAGTAAATTCCACATAACAACTTCTGAATGCCTGCAGAGGACATCAGGCACCCAGAAAAGCAGCCCATTGTCTTCGAAAGGAGGTAGGAAAAAATATAAAAGAAAAAAAAAAGAGACAAAAGAGAGAGGACAGAGATCCTTCCTGGGAAGGGACTTTAAAAAGAGAGAAGTTTCCAAACACCAGGAAACACTCTCACTGCCGAGTCTGTGCCGAGCCTTGGAAGCACAGAGGACAACATAACAGGGAAGAAAAATAAATAAACAATTAAAACCCACAGATTACGAACCCAACAGTAACTCCCCCAGCGGAGAAGCAGCGCAGACACCTGCACCTGCCACTAGCAAGCGGGGCCTGGGCAGGGAGGCGTGGGCTGCATCGCTTAGAGTAGGGATCTGGCCTGAATGCCCCAAGCGCTATCTGAGTGAGCTAACTAGGGCTAGCAAACCAGACTGTGGGATAACTACCACGCAAAAAGCCAGCCCTAACCTAAGACACCACTTGGCCCGCGCACAGAACAAAGGGCTGAGCAGAGATAGCCGGCTACAGACCATCCCCCTCTGGTGACAGGTAGCCAGAGCCGGAAGTGGGTAATCGCAGCCCGAGAGAGACATTATCTACAAAACAGTAAGCAGGCTTCTTTGCTAACTAAGACTTCTTGGGGTTCTGGACGGTCAACATCTGCCTGAGAAGGTGCGCCGGTTGTACTCCCAGAAAACCGAGCGGCAGGGAGGTGATAAGTCGCAGTGACCACGCTCACCAAACACCTCATCACCTGAGCTGCTTGGACCTGGGAAGGGCACAAAATGCAGGCCCAACCGAGTCTCCACCTCTGAGGACTACCCAAGTGTCTGAACCTGATCGGCTTAGACCTGGGAGGTGCATGCAGCACAGGGCCAGCCTTGGATGGTTCCTGGCGGAGCAACCTAGAGCCTGAGCAGTGTGGGCAGGGAGGGTACATGCTCAGTGAGCTGGGGCAGGCCCAGTGCGGCTGAGGCACTGCGCGCACACACCAGTGTTATTTGTTTGCAGCTTCCCTCCCTCCCCACAGTGACACTGAACAAGTGAGCCAAAAAAAAAATGTTTCCACCCCACCCCCCCCCGCCCCGCTCCTTTGTATCAGGGCAGAAATCAGACACTGAAGAGACCAGCAAACAGAAGAAGCTAAAACAGAGGGAACTGCCTTGGAAGCGACAGGTGCAATAGATTAAAACCCTGTCATTAGTACCGACTACATAGGAAGGGGCCTATAGATCTTGAGAAATATAAGCCGGACCAAGGAACTAGCCGAAAATGAACTGACCCCACAATACCCACAACACCACCAGAGAAAGTCCTAGATACGTTTTTACTATTTTTACGATCATTCTTTCTTTCTTTTTTCTTTTAATTTTTAAAAAATTTAAGTCCTCTATGACTCCTTTAATTTTCACTTTTATAACCTACTATTACTTCACAAAAAAACACCCTTTTAAAAGCAAACTTCATATATATACATTTTATAATTTTTGTGACTTTTTTTCTCTTTCTTTTTCTTCTTCGTTTCTTTAACATAGTATTTTTAAATTCCAAACTCTACTCTAGATTTTTAATTTTTGCTTTTTGGTATTTGTTATCAATTTTGTACCTATATATTTTTTTTATAATTTTTGTGACTCTGTTTTCTTTTTTTCTCTTTCTTTTTCTTCTTCATTTCTTTAACATTGTATTTTTGAAATTCCAAACTCTACTCTAGATTTTTAATTTTTGCTTTTTGGTATTTGTTATCAATTTTGTACCTATATATATATATATTTAAATAATTTTTGTGACTTTGTTTTTCTTTTTTTCTCTTTCTTTTTCTTCTACTATTCTTTAACATTGTATTTTTGAAATTCCGAACTCTACTCTAGATTTTTAATTTTTGCTTTTTGGTATTTGTTATTAATTTTGTACCATTAAGAACCCAATCTTCAGTACCCATTTTTACTTGGGAGTGAGATTACTGGCTTGACTGCTCTCTCCCGCTTTGGACTCTCCTTTTCTTCCACCAGGTCGCCTGTGTCTCCTCCCTAACCCCTCTCTGCTCTACCCAACTCTGTGAATTTCTGTGTGTTCCAGACGGTGGAGAACACTTAGGGAACTGATTACTGGCTGGATCTGTCTCTCTCTTTTCATTCCCCCCTTCTATCCTCCTGGCCACCTCTGTCTCCTTCCTCCCTCTTCTCTTCTCTGTATAACTCCATGAACATCTCTGAGCGGTCCACTTGTGGAGTGCACATAAGGACGTGACTACTGGCTAGCCTGCTCTCTCCTCTATTGATTCCACCTCATCTCATTCGAGTCACCTCTAACACCCTCTTCTCTTCTCCATATAACTCTGTGAACCTCTCTGGGTATCCCTCACTGTGGAGAAACTTTTCATCTTTAACCTAGATGTTTTATCAATGGTGCTGTATAGAAGGAGAAGTTTTGAGACTACTGTAAAAATAAGACTGAAAAACGGAAGCAGGAGACTTAAGTCCAAACTCTGACTCCAGGGAACTCCTGACTCCAGGGAACATAATTGACAGGAGCTCATCAAACGCCTCCATACCTACACTGAAACCAAGCATCACACAAGGGCCAACAAGTTCCAGAGCAAGACATAACATGCAAATTCTCCAGCAACACAGGAACACAGCCCTGAGCTCCAATATACAGGCTGCCCAAAGTTACTACAAAACCATAGACATCTCATAACTCATTACTGGACACTTCATTGTACTCCAGAGAGAAGAAATCCAGTGCCACCCACCAGAACACCGACACAAGCTTCCCTAACCAAGAAACCTTGACAAGCCACATGTATAAACCCACACACAGTGAGAAAACTCCATAATAAAGAGAACTCCACAAACTGCCAGAATACAGAAAGGACACCCCAAACTCAGCAATATTAACAAGATGAAGAGACAGAGGAATACCTAGCAGGTAAAGGAACAGGATAAATGCCCACCAACCAAACAAAAGAGGAAAAGATAGGGAATCTACCTGATATAGAATTCAGAAAAATGATAGTGAAAATGATCCAAAATCTTGAAATCAAAATGGAATCACAGATAAATAGCCTGGAGACAAGGATTGAGAAGATGCAAGAAAGATTTAACAAGGAACTAGAAGAAATAAAAAAGAGTCAATATATAATGAATAATGCAGTAAATGAGAACAAAAACACTCTGGAGGCAGGAAATCGTAGAATAACAGAGGCAGAAAATAGGATTGGTGAATTAGAAGATAGAATGGTAGAAATAAATGAGTCAGAGAGGAAAAAAGAAAAACGAATTAAAAGAAATGAGGACAATCTCAGAGACCTCCAGGAAAATATTAAACGCTACAACATTCGAATCATAGGAGTCCCAGAAGAAGACAAAAAGAAAGACCATGAGAAAATACTTGAGGAGATAATAGTTGAAAACTTCGCTAAAATGTGGAAGGAAATAATCACACCCTAGTCCAAGAAACCCAGAGAGTCCCAAACAGGATAAACCCAAGGTGAAACACCCCAAGACACATATTAATCACATTAACAAACCTCAAACACAAAGAACAAATATTAAAAGCAGCAAAGGAAAAACAACAAATATCACACAAGGGATTCCCATAAGGATAACAGCTGATCTTTTAATAGAAACTCTTCAAGCCAGGAGGGAATGGCAGGACATACTTAAAGTGATGAAAGAAAATAACCTACAACCCAGATTGCTGTACTCAGCAAGGATCTCATTCAAATATGAAGGAGAAATCAAAAGCTTTACAGACAAGCAAAAGCTGAGAGAATTCAGCACCACCAAACCAGCTCTCCAACAACTACTAAAGGATATTCTCTAGACAGGAAACACAAAAAGGGTGTATAAACTCGAACCCAAAACAATAAAGTAAATGGCAATGGGATCATACTTATCAATAATTACCTTAAATGTAAATGGGTTGAATGCCCCAACCAAAAGACAAAGATTGGCTGAATGGCTACAAAAAGAAGACCCCTATACATGTTGTCTACAAGAGACCTACCTCAAACAGGGGGCACATACAGACTGAAAGTGAAGGGCTGGAAAAAGATTTTCCATGCAAATAGAGACCAAAACAGAGCAGGAGTAGCAATACTCATATCAGATAAAATAGACTTTAAAACAAAGGCTGTGAAAAGAGACAAAGAAGGTAACTACATAATAATCAAAGGATCAATCCAAGAAGAAGATATAACAATTATAAATATATATGCACCCAACATAGGAGCACCGCAATATGTAAGACAAATGCTAACAAGTATGAAAGGGAAAATTAACAATAACACAATAACAGTGGGAGACTTTAATACCCCACTCACACCTATGGATAGATCAACTAAACAGAAAATTAACAAGGAAACACAAACTTTAAATGATACAATAGACCAGTTAGACCAAATTGATATCTATAGGACATTTGAACCCAAAACAATGCATTTCACATTTTTCTGAAGCGCACACAGAATGTTCTCCAGGTTAGATCACATCCTGGGCCATAAATCTAGCCTTGGTAAATTCAAAAAAATTGAAATAATTCCAACTATCTCTTCTGACCACAATGCAGTAAGATTAGATGTCAATTACAGGAGAAAAACTATTTAAAATGCCAACATATGGAGGCTGAACAACATGCTGCTGAAAAACCAACAAATCACAGGGAAATCAAAACAGAAATCAAAATTTGCATAGAATGAATGAAAATGAAAATACAACAACCCAAAACCTGTGGGACACTGTAAAAGCAGTCCTAAGGGGAAAGTTCATAGCAATACAGGCATACCTCAAGATACAAGAAAAAAGTCAAATGAATAACCTAACTCTACACCTAAAGCAACTAGAAAAGGAAGAAATGAAGAATTCCAGGGTTAGTAGAAGGAAAGAAATCTTAAAAATTAGGGCAGAAATAAATGCAAAAGAAACAAAAGAGACCATAACAAAAATCAACAAAGCCAAAAGCTGGTTCTTTATGAGGATAAATAACATTGACAAACCATTAGCCAGACTCATCAAGAAACAAAGGGAGAAAAATCAAATCAATAAAATTAGAAATGAAAATGGAGAGATCACAACAGACAACACAGAAATACAAAGGAACATAAGAGACTACTATCAACAATTATATGCCAATAAAATGGACAACGTGGAAGAAATGGACAAATTTTTAGAAAAGTAAAACTTTTCAAAACTGGACCAGGAAGAAATAGAAAATCTTAACGACCCATCACAGGCACGGAAATTGAAACTGTAATCAGAAATCTTCCAGCAAATAAAACCCCAGGTCCAGATGGCTTCACAGCTGAATTCTACCAAAAATTTAGAGAAGAGCTAACACCTATCCTACTCAAACTCTTCCAGAAAACTGCAGAGGAAGGTAAACTTCCAAACTCATTGTATGAGGCCACCATCACCCTAATACCAAAACCTGAAAATGATGCCACAAAAAAAGAAAACTACAGGCCAGTATCATTGATGAACATAGATGCAAAAATCCTTAACAAAATTCTAGCAATCAGAATCCAACAACACATTAAAAAGATCATACACCATGACCAAGTGGGCTTTATCCCAGGGATGCAAGGATTCTTCAATATCCGCAAATCAATCAATGTAATACACCACAGTAACAAATTGAAAAATAAAAACCATATGATTATCTCAATAGATGCAGAGAAAGCCTTTGACAAAATTCAACATCCATTTACGGTAAAAACTCTTCAGAAAGCAGGAATAGAAGGAACATACCTCAACATAATAAAAGCTATATATGACAAACCCACAGCAAACATTATCCTCCGTGGTGAAAAATTGAAAGCATTTCCCCTAAACTCAGGAACAAGACAAGGGTGCCCACTCTCACGAATACTATTCAACACGGTTTTGAAAGTTTTGGACACAGCAATTATAGCAGAGAAAGAAATAAAAGGAATCCAAATTGGAAAAGAAGAAATAAAACTCTCACTGTTTGCAGATGACATGATCCTTTACATAGAAAACACTAAAGACTCCACCAGAAAATTACTAGAACTAATCAATGAATATAGTAAAGTTGCAGAATATAAAATCAACACACAGAACTCCCTTGCATTCCTATACACTAATAATGAGAAAATAGAAAGTGAAATTAAGGAAACAATTCCATTCACCATTGCAATGAAAAGAATAAAATACTTAGGGATATATCTACCTAAAGAAACAAAAGACCTATATATAGAAAACTATAAAACACTGGTGAAAGAAATCAAAGAGGACATTAATAGATGGAGAAATATACCATGTTCATGGATCAGAAGAATCAATATAGTGAAAATGAGTATACTTCCCAAAGCAATCTATAGATTCAATGCAATCCCTATAAGCTACCAACGGTATTCTTCACAGAGCTAGAACAAATAATTTCACAATTTGTATGGAAATACAAAAAACCTCAAATAGCCAAAGCTATCTTGAGAAAGATGAATGGAACTGGAGGAATCAACCTGCCTGACTTTAGGCTCTACTACAAACCCACAGTCATCAAGACAGTATGGTACTGGCACAAAGACAGAAATATAGATTAATGGAACAAAATAGAAAGCCCAGAGATAAACCCACGCACCTATGGACACCTTATCTTTGACAAAGGAGGCAAGAATATACAATGGAGAAAAGACAATCTCTTTAACAAGTGGTGCTGGGAAAACTGGTCAACCACTTGTAAAAGAATGAAACTAGAATGCTTTCTAACACCATATACAAAAATAAACTCAATATGGATTAAAGATCTAAACGTAAGACCAGAAACTATAAAACTCCTAGAGGAGAACGTAGGCAAAACACTCTCCGACATACATCACAGCAGGATCCTCTTTGACCCACCTCCCAGAATATTGGAAATAAAAGCAAAAATAAACAAATGGGACCTAATTAAACTTAAAAGCTTCTGCACAACAAAGGAAACTATAAGCAAGGTGAAAAGACAGCCTTCAGAATGGGAGAAAACAATAGCAAATGAAGCAACTGACCAACAACTAATTTCAAAAATATACAAGCAACTCCTACAGCTCAATTCCAGAAAAATAAACGACCCAAATCAAAAAATGGGCCAAAGAACTAAATAGACATTTCTCCAAAGAAGACATACATATGGCTAACAAACAGATGAAAAGATGCTCAACATCACTCATTATCAGAGAATGCAAATCAAAACCACTATGAGGAACCATTTCACGCCAGTCAGAATGGCTGCAATCCAAAAATCTACAAGCAATAAATGCTGGATAGGATGTGGAGAAAAGGGAACCCTCTTACACTGTTGGTGGGAATGCAAACTAGTACAGCCACTATGGAGAACAGTGTGGAGATTCCTTAAAAACCTGGAAATAGAACTGCCTTATGATCCAGCAATCCCACTGCTGGGCGTACACACTGAGGAAACCAGGATTGAAAGAGACATGTGTACCCCAATGTTCATCACAGCACTGTTTATAATAGCCAGGACTTGGAAGCAACCTAGATGTCCATCAGCAGATGAATGGATAAGAAAGCTGTGGTACATATACACAATGGAGTATTTCTCAGCCATTAAAAAGAATGCATTTGGATCAGTTCTAATGAGGTGGGTGAAACTGGAGCCTATTATACAGAGTGAAGTAAGCCAGAAAGAAAAACACCAATACAGTATACTAACGCATATATATGGAATTAGAAAGATGGTAACAATAACCCTGTATACGAGACAGCAAAAGAGTCACTGATGTATAGAACAGTCTTTTGGACTCTGTAGGAGAGGGAGAGGGTGGGATGATTTGGGAGAATAGCATTGAAACATGTATAATATCATATATGAAACAAATCACCAGTCCAGGTTCGATGCACAATACTTGATGCTTGGGGCTGGTGCACTGGGACGACCCAGAAGGATGATACGGGGAGGGAGGAGGGAGGAGGGTTCAGAATGGGGAACACGTGTATACCTGTGGTGGAGTCATGTTGATATATGGTAAAACCAATACAATATTGTAAAGTTAAAAAATAAAATAAAAAAAATAATAAATAAAAAAAAGATATATATATATATGGACTTTGGCTTCCCAGGTGGCACAGTGGTAAAGAATCCACCTGCCAGTGCAGGAGACACAGAAGACACAAGCTTGATCCTGGATTGGGAAGATCACCAGGAGTAGGAAATGGCACCCCTCTTCAGTATTCTTGCCTGGGCAATTCCATTGACAGAGTCTAGAGTCCATGGTATCTCAAAGAGTCAGAAACTATAAGTGACTGAGCACGCATGCACGAAATATGGTCTGGTATGGAAACATATTCAGGATGTTGAATAATAAAAGCAAGTGTTACATATATTGAAAGAAACAAATACATGTATGTTAATTACATTTGCACTTGCAAAGATTATTACCAGATGAAAGGAAACAAATTTAGGGCCAACAATTAGGGCTGGAAAATGCTGAGAAAAAAATAGCAAATTCATTTGACACTTCACACTATATTGTTTGGTTTCCATTACTGCTGTTTACTAATATCTGTTTTATTTAATTTCTTGTAAACAGGAAAAGTATTAAGTTAAACATTTTGTGTATAATGCAACTGAAATATAATAAAGATGGCAATATATATAGAACTAAATACTTTAAATTGTATAAATTAAAAGTTCATTTACATGATAAGAATCTAAATAAAAATGAATCTGTCTTGAAGAAAAAAAAAAGTTTAGCTTTCTCACTAGTGGGAATCATGGATGCCAAGTCTTAAAGTTGGTATTCTAGGCACGGAGAACTGTACATGGTTATCAACATTTTAAAGTGAAAGTGAAACTCCCTCAGTCATGTCTGACTCCTTGCGACCCATGGACTATACAGTCCTTGGAATTCTCCAGGCCAGATTCCTGGAGTAGGTAGTCTTTCCCTTCTCCAGGGGGTCTTCCCAACCCAGGGGTCAAATCCAGGTCTCCCACACTGCAGGTGGGTTCTTTACCAGCTGAGCCACAAGGGAAGCCCAAGAATGCTGGAGTGGGTTGCCTATCCCTTCTCCAGCGGATCTTCCTAACCCAGGAATTGAACTGGAGTCTCCTGCATTGCAGGCAGATTCTTTACAAACTGAGCTGTCAGGAAGCCCATCAATATTTTAAAAAGTGTAAAAATATAAGTCCAATTTCAATAAGCCATATGTTATATTTTCTTTTTTTAAATATAAATTTATTTATTTTAATTGGAGGCTAATTAGTTTACAATATTGTATTGGTTTTCCCATACATTGACATGAACCCACCACGGGTGTCTATGTGTTCCCCATCCTGAAACCCACTCCCACCTCCCTCCCCATTCCATCCCTCTGGGCCATCCCAGTTCACCAGCCCCGAGCATCCTGTATCATGCATCGAACCTGGACTGGTGATTTGTTTCACATATGATAGTATACATGTTTCAATGCCATTCTCCCAAATCATCCCACCCTTTCCCTCTCCCACAGAGTCCAAAAGACTGTTCTGTACATCTGTGTCTCTTTTGCTGTCTCGCATACAGGGTTATCGTTACCATCCTTCTCAGTTCCATGTATATACATTTTTATACTGTATTGTTTTTCTTTCTGGCTTACATCACTCTGTATAATAGGCTCCAGTTTCATCCACCTCATTAGAACTGGAATTCTTTTTAATGGCTGAGTAATATTACATTGTTGGAGAAGGCAATGGCACCCCACTCCAGTACTCGCACCTGGAGAATCCCATGGATGGAGGAGCTTGGTAGGCTACAGTCCATGGGGTCGCTAAGAGTTGGACACAACGGAGCGACTTCACTTTCACTTTTCACTTTCATGCATTGGAGAAGGAAATGGCAACCCATTCCAGTGTTCTTGCTTGGAGAATCCCAGGGACGGAGAAGTCTGGTGGGCTGCCATCTATAGGGTCGCAGAGTCGGACATGACTGACGCGACTTAGCAGCAATACTCCATTGTATATATGTACCACTGCCTTCTTATCCATTCATCTGCTGATGGACATCTAGGTTGCTTCCATGTCCTGACTATTGTAAACAGAGCTGAGATGAACATTAGGGTACATGTGTCTCTTTTGATTCTGGTTTCCTCAGTGTGTATGTCAAAAAGTGGGATTGCTGAGTCCCATCTTTGCATTCTAGGGATGAATCCAATTTGTCATTATGTATAATCCTTTTAATGTGCTCTTGAATTTGGCTTACTATTATTCTTTGCATCTGTATTCATCAGGGATATTGGTCCATAGTTTTTCCTTGTACTATCCTTATCTGTCTTTGGCATCAGAGTAATGCTGGCCTTGTACAATGAGTTTGGAGGTATTCTCTTCTCTTTAATTGTTCAGAAGTGTTTAAGAAGAATTGGCATTAATACTTTAAATGTTTGGTGGAATTCACCAGTGAAGCCATCCACTTTTGGAGTTTTCTGTGTTGGGCTTTTTAAAATTACTGTTTCAATTTCTTTACTTGTTCTTGATCTATCTAAATTTTATATTTCTTCCTGATTGAGGTTTTTAGGTTGTTGTGTTTCTAGGGTCTTATTCACTTCTTATAGGTTATCTAATTTTGTGGTATATAATTGTTCACATCCTCTTATGATCGTAAATATTTCTAGAGTATAAAGTTGCGATGTCTTCTCTTTCATTTATTTAATTTATTTTTTTTCCCTATAGCTAAAGATTTATCAATTTTTAAAAATACTTGAAAAACCAGGCCTTTGTTTCACTGACCTTTTGTATTATTGTTCTTGTCTTTATTTTCTTTACTTCTGCTCTGATATTTATTACTTCATTCCTTCTGCTAACTTTGAGCTTAATTTGTCTTTTTCTCATTCCTTGAGGTGTAAAGTTAGGTTGTTTATTTGAGATCTTTTAATTTCTTAATATTTTCATTTATTGCCAAAACTTCCCTTTCAGAATTGATTTTGCAACAGCCCCTAGGATTCAAATGTTTGTTTCCATTTTCCTTTGTTTGGAGATAATTTTCTTAAATAAATTTATTTATTTTAATGGGAGGCTAATTACTTTACAATATTGTATTGGTTTTGCCATATATTGATGTGAATCCACAACGGGTGTACATATGTTCCCCATCCTGAATACCCCTCCCACTTCCCTCCCAATCCCCTCCCTTTGGGTCATCCCAGTGCACCAGTCCCGAGCATCCTGGATGATGCATTGAACTTGGACTTGTGATTTGTTTCATATATGATAATATACATGTTTCAATGCCATTCTCCCAAATCATCCCACCCTCTTCCTCTCCCACAGAGTCCAAAATACTGTTCTATACATCTGTGTCTCTTTTGCTATCTCACGTACAAGGTTATCATTACCATCTTTCTAAATTCCATATATATTCGTTAGTATACGGTATTGTTTTATTTCTTTCTGGCTTACATCACACTGTATAATAGGCTCCAGTTTCATCCACCTAATTAGAATTGATTCAAATGTATTCTTTTTAATGGCTGAGTAATACTCCATTGTGTATAGCTACCACCGCTTTCTTATCCATTCATCTGCTGATGGACGTCTAGGTTGCTTCCATGTCCTGGCTATTATAAACAGTGCTGTGATGAACACTGGGGTACATGTTTCTCTTTCAATTCTGGTTTCCTCGGTGTGTATGCCCAGCAATGGGATTGCTGGGTCATGTGGCAGTTCTATTTCCAGTTTTTTAAGGTATCTCCACACTGTTCTCCATAGTGGCTGTACTAGTTTGCATTCCCACCAACAGTGTCAGAGGGTTCCCTTTTCTCCACACCCTCTCCAGCATTTATTGCTTGTAGACCTTTGGATAGCAGCCATTCTGACTGGTGTGAAATGGTACCTCATGGTGGTTTTGATTTGAATTTCTCTGATAATGAGTGATATTGAGCACCTTCTCATGTGTTTGTTAGCCATCTGTATGTCTTCTTTGGAAAAATGTCTATTTAGTTCTTTGGCCCATTTTTTGACTGGGTCTTTTATTTTTCTGGAATTGAGCTGAAGGAGTTAATTGTATATTTTTGAGATTAATTCTTTGTCAGTTGCTTTGTCAGTTGCTACTATTTTCTCCCATCCTGAAGGCTATCTTTTCACCTTGCTTATAGTTTCCTTTGTTATGCAGAAGCTTTCAATTTTAATTAGGTTCCATTTGTTTATTTTTGCTTCTATTTCCAATATTCTGGGAGGTGGGTCATAGAGGATCCTGCTGTGATTTATGTCAGAGAGTGTTTTGCCTATGTTCTCCTCTAGGAGTTTTATGGTTTCTGGCCTTACATTTAGATCTTGAGTCCATTTTGAGTTTATTTTTGTGTATGGTGTTAGAAAGTGTTCTAGTTTCATTCTTTTACAAGTGGTTGACTAGTTTTCCCAGCACCACTTGTTAAAGAGATTGTCTTTTCTCCATTGTATATTCTTGCCTCCTTTGTCAAAGATAAGGTGTCCATAGGTGTGTGGATTTATCTCTGGGCTTTTAATTTTGTTCCATTGATCTATATTTCTGTCTTTGTGCCACTACCATGCTGTCTGATGACTGTGGCTTTGTAGTAGAGCCTGAAGTCAGGCAGGTTGATTCCTCCAGTTCCATTCTTCTTTCTCAAGATTGCTTTGGCTATTCAAGGTTTTTTGTATTTCCATACAAATTGTGAAATTATTTGTTCTAGCTCTGTGAAAAATATTGTTGGTAGCTTGATAGGGATTGCATTGAATCTATAGATTGCTTTGGAAAGTATACTCATTTTCACTATATTGATTCTTCCGATCCATAAACATGGTATATTTCTCCATCTATCAGTGTCCTTTTTGTTTTGTTTCACCAGTGTTTTATAGTTTTCTATATATAGGTCTTTTGTTTCTTTAGGTAGATATATTCCTAAGTATTTTGGAGAAGGCAATGGCAACCCACTCCAGTACTCTTGCCTGGCAAATCCCATGGATGGAGGAGCCTGGTAGGGTACAGTCTAAGGGGTCGCGAAGAGTCGGACACGACTGAGCAACCTCACTTTCACTTTTCACTTTCATGCACTGGAGAAGGAAAGGGCAACCCACTTCAGTATGCTTGCCTGGAGAATCCCAGGGAGGGGAGCCTGGTGGGCCACCTTCTATGGGGTCGCACAGAGTCGGACACGACTGACGTGACTTAGCAGAACCAGCATTCCTAAGTATTTTATTTTCGTTGCAATGGTGAATGGAATTGTTTCCTTAATTTTTATTTCTATTTTCTCATTATTAGTGTATAGGAATGCAAGGGAGTTCTGTGTGTTGATTTTATATCCTGCAACTTTGCTATATTCATTGATTAGCCCTAGTATTTTTCTCGTGGTCTTTAGGGTTTTCTATGTAAAGGATCATGTCATCAGAAAACAGTGAGAGTTTTACCTCTTCTTCTCCAATCTGGATTCCTTTTATTTCTTTTTCTGCTCTGATTGCTTTGACCAAAACTTCCAAAACTATGTTGAATAGTAGTGGTGAGAGTGGGCACCCTTGTCTTGTTCCTGACTTTAGGGGAAATGCTTTCAATTTTTCACCATTGAGGATAATGTTTGCTGTGGGTTTGTCATGTATAGCTTTTATTATGTTGTGGTATGTTCCTTCTACTCCTGAATTCTGGAGGTTTTTTTTTATCATAAGTGGATGTTGAATTTTGTCAAAGGCTTTCTCTGCACCTATTGAGATAATCGTATGGCTTTTATTTTTCAATTTGTTAAATTGGTGTATTACATTGATTGATTTCTGGATATTGAAGAATCTTTGCATCCCTGGGATAAAGCCCACTTGGTCATGATGTATGATCTTTTTAATGTGTTGTTGGATTCTGATTGTGAGAATTTTGTTAACGATTTTTGCATCTATGTTCATCAGTGATATTGGCCTGTAGTTTCCTTTTTTTGTGGCATCTTTGTCAGGTTTTTGTATTAGGGTGATGGTGGTCTCATAGAATAAGTATGGAAGTTTACCTTCCTCTGAAATTTTCTGGAAAAGTTTGCATAGGATAGGCGTTAGCTCTTCTCTAAATTTTTGGTAGAATTCAGCTGTGGAGCTGTCTGGACCTGGGCTTTTGTTTGCTGGAAGATTTCTGATTACAGTTTCAATTTCCGTGCTTGTGATGGGTCTGTTAAGATTTTCTATTTCTTTCTGGTTCAGTTTTGGAAAGTTTTACTTTTCTAAGAATTTGTCTATTTCTTCCAAGTTGTCCGTTTTTTTGGCATATAGTTGCTGACAGTAGTGTCATAATCCTTTGTATTTCTGTGTTGTCTGTTGTGATCTCTCCATTTTCATTTCTAATTTTATTGATTTGATTTTTCTCCCTTTGTTTCTTGATGAGTCTGGCTAGTGGTTTGTCAATTTTATTTATCCTCATAAAGAACTAGCTTTTGGTTTTGTTGATTTTTGCTATGGTCTCTTTTGTTTCTTTTGCATTTATTTCTGCCCTAATTTTTAAAATTTCTTTCCTCCTACTAACCCTGGGGTTCTTCATTTCTTCCTTTTCTAGTTGCTTTAGGTGTTGAGTTAGGTTATTTATTTGACTTTTGTCTTATTTCTTGAGGTATGCCCTTATTGCTGAGCCTTCCCCTTAGCACTGCTTGTACAGTGTCCCACAGGTTTTGTGTTGTTGTATTTTCATTTTCATTCATTTCTATGCATATTTTGGTTTCTTTTTTGATTTCTCCTGTGATTTGTTGCTTATTCAACAGCGTGTTGTTCAGCCTCCACATGTTGGCATTTTTAATAGTTTTTCTCCTGTAATTGACATCTAATCTTATTGCATTGTGGTCAGAAAAGATGCTTGGAATGATTTCAATTATTTTTGAATTTACCAAGGCTAGATTTATGGCTCAGGATGTGATCTAAACTGGAGAACGTTCCCTGTGTGCTTGAGAAAAAGGTGAAATTCATTGTTTTGGGGTGAAATGTCCTATAGATATCAATTCGGTCTAACTGGTCTATTGTATCATTTAAAGTTTGTGTTTCCTTGTTAATTTTCTGTTTAGTTGATCTATCCATAGGTGTGAGTGGGGTATTAAAGTCTCCCACTGTTATTGTGTTATTGTTAATTTCCCCTTTCATATTTGTTAGAGTTTGTCTTACATATTGCGGTGCTCCTATGTTGGGTGCATATATATTTATAATTGTTATATCTTCTTCTTGGATTGATCCTTTAATTATTATGGAGTGTCCTTTGTCTCTTTTCACAGCCTTTGTTTTAAAGTCTATTTTATCTGATATGAGTATTGCTACTCCTGCTTTCTTTTGATCTCTATTATCATGGAATATCTTTTTCCAGCCCTCCACTTTCAGCCTGTATGTGTCCCTTGCTTGTAGGTGGGTCTCTTGTAGACAACATATATAGGGGTCTTGTTTTTGTATCCATTCAGCCAGTCTTTGTCTTTTGGTTGAGGCATTCAACTCATTTACGTTTAAGGTAATTATTGATAAGTGTGATCCCATTGCCATTTACTTTATTGTTTTGGGTTCGAGTTTATACACCCTTTCTGTGTTTCCTGTCTAGAGAAGATCCTCTAGCATTTGTTGGAGAGCTGGTTTGGTGGTGCTGAATTCTCTCAGCTTTTGCTTGTCTGTAAAGCTTTTGATTTCTCCTTCATATGTGAATGAGATCCTTGCTGGGTACAGCAGTCTGGGTTGTAGGTTATTTTCTTTCATCACTTTAAGTATGTCCTGCCATTCCCTCCTGGCCTGAAGAGTTTCTATTGAAAGATCAGCTGTTATCCATATGGGAATCCCCTTGTGTGATATTTGTTGTTTTTCCCTTGCTGCTTTTAATATTTGTTCTTTGTGTTTGAGGTTTTTTAATTTGATTAATATGTGTCTTGGGGTGTTTCACCTTGGGTTTATCCTTTTAGGACTCTCTGGGTTTCTTGGACTTGGGTGACTATTTCCTTCCTCATTCTAGGGAAGCTTTCAACTATTATCTCCTCAAGTATTTTCTCATGGTGTTTCTTTTTGTCTTCTTCTGGGACTCCTATGATTCAAACGTTGGGGCAATTAACATTGTCCCAGAAGTCTCTGAGATTGTCCTCATTTCTTTTAATTCATTTTTACTCTCTGTTTCATTTATTTCTACCATTCTATCTTCTACCTCACTAATCCTATCTGCTCTCTCCATTATTCTATGGTTGGTTCCCTCCAGAGTGTTTTTGATCTCAATTATTGCATTAGTCATTATATATTGACCCTTTTTTAATTTCTTCTAGGTCCTTGTTAAACCTTTCTTGCATCTTCTCAATCCTTGTCTCCAGGCTATTTATCTGTAACTCCATTTTGTTTTCAAGATTTTGGATCATTGTCACTCTCATTATTCGGAATTCTTTATCAGGTAGATTTCCTATCTCTTCCTCTTTTGTTTGGTTTGTTGGGCATTTATCCTATTCCTTTATCTGCAGGGTATTTCTCTGCCTTTTCATCTTGTTTATATTGCTGTGTTTGGGGTGGCCTTTCTGTATTCTGGCAGTTGTGGATTTCTCTTTATTGTGGAGTTTTTTTGCTGTAGGTGGGGTTGGAACGGTGGCTTGTCAAGGTTTCCTGGTTAGGGAAGCTTGTGTCTGTGTTCTGGTGGGTGGATCTGGATTTCTTCTCTCTGGAGTGCAATAAAGTGTCCAGTAGTGAGTTCTGAGATGTCAATGGATTTGGAGTGACTTTGGGAAGCCTGTATATTGAATCTCAGGGCTATGTTCCTGTGTTGCTGGAGAATTTACGTGGTATGCCTTGCTCTGGAACTTGTTGGCCTTTGGGTGGTGCTTCGTTTCAGTGCAGGTATGGAGTCTTTTGACGAGTTCCTATCAATTAACGTTCCCTGGAGTCAGGAGTTCTCTGGTGTTCTCAGGATTTGGACTTATGCCTCCTGGTTCTGGTTTTTAGTCTTATTCTTACAGTAGCCTCAAGACTTCTCCATCTATACTTCACTTTCAGATAGTTCCTTGATCCAGCTTATACTTTTCAGGATCTATAGGCCCCTTCCTATGTAGTCGGTACTAACTACAGGGTTTTAAAATATTGCAGCTGTCACTTTCAAGGCGGTTCCCTCTGTTTTCGCTTCTTCTGTTTGCTGGTTTCTTCGGTGTCTATTTTCCACCCTGACACAAGGGGGCGGTGGTGGACACTTTTTTAGGCTCCCTTGTTCAGTTGGCTGTGGGGATGGAGGAAGGCTGCAAACAAATATTACTGGCCTCTGTGGGGAGTGCTCGCAGTGTCTCGGCCACACTGGGTTCGCCCCCGCTCACAGCGTGTGTGCTTTCCCTGTCAACACTGCTTAGGCTTTAGGTTGCTCTGCCCGGAACTGTCTGAGGCGGGCCCTGGGTTGTATGCACTTTCCAGGTCTAAACCGCTCAGGTTCAGGTACTGGGGTATTCCACAAAGGAGCAGACAGGGTTGGGCCTGCATTTTGTACCCTTCCCAGGTCCGAGCAGCTCAGGTGACCAGGTGTTTGGCGAGCATGATAGCTCTGACTTATCGCCTCCTCATCCCGCCACTCAGTTTTCTGGGTGTATAACTGGCACACCTTCTCAGTTGGATGTCAACCATCCAGAATCCCAAGAAGCCTTGGTTAGCAATGAAGTCAGCTAGAAGTTTGGTAGTTGATGCCTCTCTGGGGCCGTGATTGCCCTCTTCCAGCCCTGGCTTCCCTCACCTGCCTGTCTCAGGCGGGGGATGGGCTGGTCCGCAACCAGCTAGCTCTGCTCAGTCCTTTGTTCTGTGAGCAGACCTGGTGGTGTCTTAGGTTAGGGGTTTTCCTGGGATAGCTATCCTACAGTCTGGTTTGCTATCTCAAGTTAGTTCCCTCAGATTTTCCTCGGGGCATTCAGGCCCGGTCCTTACTCTAAGAAATGCAGCCTGCGCCTCCCTGTCTGGCCCTTGCTTTTTAGTGGCAGATGCAGGCGTCTGCACTGCTTCTCCGCTGGGATTTACCATTGTGGTAAATCTGTGGGTTTTAATTATTTATTTATTTTTCCTCCCAGTTACGTTGCCCTCTGAGGTTCCAAGGCTCACCACAGATTCACCAGTGAGAGAGTTTCCTGGTATTTGGAAACTTATCTCTTTTTTAAGATTCCCTTCCTGTGATGGATCTCCATCCCTACCTCTTTTGTCTTTCTTTTTATCTTTTATATTTTTTCCTACCTCCTTTCAAAGACAATGGCTGCTTTTCTCGGTGCCTGATGTCTTCTGCCAGCCTCCAGAAGTTGTTTTGTGGACTTTACTCAGCGTTGAAATGTTCTTTTGGTGAATTTGTGGGGGAGAAAGTGGTCTCCCCATCCTATTCCCCTGCCATCTTAGGACTGCCCCATATATTATATTTTATTAAAAATTTAAACTTGTTACATCTTCCTTTCTGATGGCTTTCTTTTTGCTTCTGTTTTTTCTTCCCATGTTTCACTATGGTCTGTTAGTAGTTGGTATGATTATCTAGTTCATTGTTAGATACCCTTTGTAATATACATATACAGACTCTCTGTGCAATTCAGCATGACATTAGGGGTATCCATAAAGTAAAAATAGATTCCATTAGAGTTCGAATGTTTCTGCATAGCATAAACAGAAGGCATGGGCTTGCACCCCGAATTTGAATACAGATCAAGAGAAGTCTTTATAATACTTTTACCCTTTTGTCTAACTCAGCCTCACCACCGAGATGACCCTGATGAAGAAAGACTGTTCTGAAACGTAATCAAAGTGCACTCTGCAACATTATTTCCTGTGAAATAACCCCTACCCTGGGCTAACAACCAACGAATGCCTGGCCAAAGAAATTGGCATTCCAAAGGACTAACGTCAGCATCAAGTGGCATAAATGATTTCCACTTTCTGTCTGCCTTTTTTTTAACAATAGCAAAAGAAAAAAATATATTAAACATCCATATCAAACAAAAATACCTCTTCATATTACACCAAAGGATCCTGGGGTGTAATTGAATGCACACCTGTGCATTGAAAAATAAGTAGGACTTCAGAGAGGGCTGTGGACCCAAAGGAGCTGTCAAACCTGCCTTACCCCTGCATACCAGTAGCCAGAAAAAAAAAAAAAATGTAACCTACAAAGGAACCTCCACTAGACTATCAGTGGATTTCTCAGCAGAAATTCTACAGACCAGGGTAGAGTGGAATGACATATTCAGGATGCCGAAAATGAGCATTTTCAGCCAAGAATACTTTATCTGGAAAATTTATCTCAATATATGGAAAAATAAAGGCTTTCCTGGCAGCTGGTCCCATCACTTCATGACAAATACATGGGGAATCAATGGAAAGAGTAACAGACTTTATTTTCTTGGGCTCCAAAATCACTGCAGATGGTGACTGCAGCCATGAGATTAAAAGACACTTGCTTCTTGGAATAAAAGCTATGACCAACCTAGACAGCATGTTAAAAAGCAGAGACATCTCATTGCCAACAAAGGTCCATATAGTCAAAGCTATGGTTTTTCCAGTAGTCATGTATGGATGTGAGTTGGAACATAAAGAAGGCTGAAGGCTGAAGAATTGATACTTTTGAACTGTGGTGTTGGAGAAGACACTTGAGAGCCCTTGGACTGCAAAGAGATTACACCAGTCAATCTTAAAGGAAATCAACCCTGAATATTCATTGGAAGGACTGATGCTGAAGAGGAAGCTCCAATATTTTGGCCACCTGATGCAAAGACCTGACTCATTGGAAAAGACCCTGATGGGAAAGATTGAAGGTAAGGGGACAACAGAGAACAAGATGGTTGGATGCCATCACCGACCTAATGGACATGAGTTTGAGCAGGCTCTGGGAATTGGTGATGGACAGGGAAGCCTGGCGTGCTTCAGTTCATGGAGTCACAAAGAGTCATGACTGAGTGACTGAACTGAACTGAACTGAAGCAATAACTAAAGGAGTTCACTTTTCAATCTGCCATGCAAGAAATACTGAAAATTCTTGGAGCTGAAATAGAAAGATGCTAGTTAATGACACGAAAACATATGAAAACACACAACACTCTAATATAGACAGTAAAATATAGACAGAATTGGAAAATTATCATTGCATATTAGAATGATATCTGAACTATATAGTATAAAGTTTAAAAAGAGCATTAACAAATCTAGCTCCTATAAAATAACAGATATACAACATAAAGAGAGGCAAATTTGACATTCAATACATAATAGATAGGAGTAAAAGGATGGAGCCTTTGTGGGTGAATAAAGATAAATTTCTATCAGCATAATATGTACCGTGTTATCTAGATGCTTTAATTAACCCTCATGGTGTTGTAAATAACCCTCATGGTAACCAAAACACACACACACACACACACACACACACACACACACACAAACAAAAACCCACTTGCTACTTGGAAGAAAAGCTATGACAAACCTGGACAAGAGCACATAAAAAAGCAGAGACATCATTTTTCAAACAAAGGTCCATATTGTCAATGCTATGGTTTTCCCAGTAGCCATGTATGCATGTGAGAGTTGGACCATAAATAAGGCTGAGCACGGAAGAATTGATGCATTTGAGTTGTGGTGCTGGAGAAGACTCTTGAGAGTCCCTTGGACAGCAAGGAGATCAAATCAGTCAATCCTAAAGGAAACCAACCCTGAATATTCCCAGAAGGACTGATGCTGAACCTGAAGCTCCAATACTTTGACTACCCAATGCAAACAGCCAATTCATTAGAAAAGACCCTGATGCTGGGAAAGATTGAGGGCAGGAGGAGAAGGGGGCGACAGAGGATGAGATGGTTGGATGGCATGACCGACTCAATGGACATGAGCATGAATGCACTCTGAGAGACAGTGAACACAGGGAAGCCTGGCATGCTGCAGTCCATGGGGTTGCAAAGAGCTGGACACAACTTAGTGACTGAACAACCACAACAATGTGGAAGCTAAACAGAAGAAATAAAAAATTATCTCCAGGGCGGTCCTAAGATGGCAGAGGAATAGGACGGGGAGACCACTTTCTCCCCCACAAATTCATCAAAAGAACATTTGAACACTGAGTAAATTCCACAAAATAACTTCTGAATGCTGGCAGAGGACATCAGACACCCAGAAAGGCAGCCCATTGTCTTTGAAAGGAGGTAGGAAAAAATATAAAAGATAAAAAGAGAGACAAAAGAGGGAGGGACAGAGATCCATCCTGGGAAGGGAGTCTTAAAAAAGAGAGAAGTTTCCAAACACCAGGAAACACTCTCACTGGCGAGTCTGTGGTGAGCACTGGAACCTCAGAGGGCAACATAACTGGGAGGAAAAATAAATAAATAATTAAAACCCACAGATTACGTGCCTAACGGCAACACCCAGTGGAGAAGCAGCGCTTCCGCTCGCATCCACCACTAGCAAGAAGGGGCCGGACAGGGAGGCGCCGGCTGCATTGCTTAGAGTAAGGACCGGGCCTGAATGCCCCGAGGGCAATCTGAGGGAACTTACTTGAGATAGCAACCCAGACTGTGGGATAGCTATCCCAGAAAAAGCCCTAACCATAAGACACCACCAGGCCCGCTCACAGAACAAAGGACTGAGCAGAGCTAGCAGGCTGAGGACTGGCCCATCCCCCACCGGAGACAGGCAGGCGGGGGCAGCCAGACCCGGAAGGGGGCAATTGCGGCCCCAGAGAGGCATCATCTACCAAACTGCTGGAAGGCTTCATTACTAACCAAGACTTCTTAGGATTCTGGACGGTCGACATACGCCGGGAGAGTCACAGCCAGAGATCAGCTCCCCAGAAGAGACACACGGCACACCTGAGAAGGCGCTCCAGTTGTACACCCAGAAAACCCGAGTGGCTGGGACAGGGAAGGTGATAGGTCACAGCTTCCACCTGGTGGCGACCGGGGTCACCAAGCATCTGGTCACCTGAGTTGCTCAGACCTGGGAAGAGCACAAAAAACAGACTCAACCAAGTCTGCGCCTCTGTGGAGTACCCGAGAACTTGAACCTGAGCGGCTTAGACCTGGGAAGTACATACAACCCCAGGCCTGCCTCAGACAGTTCCCAGCAGAGCATCCTAGAGCCTAAGCTGTGTAGACTGGGAAAGCATGGACGCTGTGAGCAGGGGCAAACCCAGTGTGGCCGAGACACTATGAGCACACACTAGTGATATTTGTTTGCAGTGTTCCTCCCTCACCACAGCATGAGTGAACAAGTGAGCCTAAAAAAGTGTCCACCACCATCCCCTTGTGTCAGGGTGGAAATTAGACATTGAAGAGACCAGCAAACAGAAGAAGCGAAAACAGAGGGAACCGCCTTGGAAGTGACAGGTGCAATAGATTAAAATCCTGTAGTTACCACCAACGACATAGGAAGGGGCCTATAGATATTGAGAAGTATAAGCCAGATCCAGGAACTATCTGAAAATGAACTGACCCCACACTGTCCACAACAACATCGGAGAAAGTCCTAGATATATTTTTACTATTATCATTTTTTATTTAAAAAAAAATCTTATTTTATTTTTTTATTAAAAAAATTTTAAGTCCTCTATTACTCCTTTGATTTTCATTTTTATAACCTACTATTACTTTGCATAAAAAAGACCCTTTTTTTAAAGCAAACTTAAATATATATATATATGTTTTATATTTTTTGTGACTTTGTTTTTTTCTTTAATATTATATTTTTGAGAATCCAACCTCTAGCCTAGATTTTAAATCTTTGCTTTTTGGTATTTGTTATCATTTTTGTACCTTTAAGAACCCAATCTTCAGTACCCATTTTTTCTTGGGAGCGAGATTACTGGCTTGACTGCTCTCTCCCCCCTTGGATTCTCCTTTTCCTCCACCAGGTCGCCTCTATATCCTCCCTCCCCCTCTCTAACCAACTCTGTGAATCTCTTTGTGTGTTCTGGGCTGTGGAGAACATTTAGGGAACTGATTACTGGCTAGATCTGTCTCGCTCCTTTTGATTCCAACTTTAATCCTCCTGGCCACCTCTGTCTCCTTCCTCCCTCTTCTCTTCTCTGTGTAACTTCGTGAACATCTCTGAGCGGTCAAGACCATGGAGCGCACATAGGGAAGTGATTACTGGCTAGCTTTCTCTCTCCTCTTTTGACTCCTCTTCTCCTCCTGGTCACCTCGATCTCCCCCCTCCTTCTCTTCTCCATGTAACTCTGTGTACCTCACTGGGTGACCCTCACTGTGGAGAAACTTTTCATCTTTAACCTAGACGTTTTATCATTGGTGTTGTATAGATGGAGAAGTCTTGAGGCTACTGTAAGATTAAGACTGAAAACCAGAACCAGGAGGCTTAAGTCCAAATCCTGAGAACACATGAGAAATCCTGACTCCAGGGAACATTAATCAATAAGAACTCATCAAACGCCTCCATACCTACACTGAAACCAAGCGCCACCCAAGGGCCAACAAGTTCCAGAGCCAGACATACCACACAAATTCTCCAGCAACACAGGAACATAGCCCTGAGCTTCAATATACAGGCTTCCCAAAGTCACACCAAATCCATTTACATCTCAAAACTCATTACTAGACACTTCATTGCACTCCAGAGAGAAGAAACCCATCTCCACCCTCCAGAACACTGACACGAGCTTCCCTAACCAGGAAACCTTGACAAGCCACCCGTCCAACCCCACCAACAGCGAGGAACCTCCACAATAAACAGAACTCCAGAACTACCAGAAAATGGAAAGGCCACCCCAAACACAGCAATATAAACAACATGAAAAGGCAGCAGGTAAAGGAACAGGATAAATGCCCAACAAACCAAACAAAAGAGGAAGAGATAGGGAATCTACCTGATAAAGAATGATAGTGACAGTGACCCAAAATCTTGAAAACAAAATGGAGTTACAGATAAATAGCCTGGAGACAAGAATTGAGAAGATGCAAGAAAGGTTTAACATGGACCAAGAAGAAATTTAAAAAAGAGTCAATATATAATGAATAATGCAATAAATGAGATCAAAAACACTCTGGAGGGAACCAACAGTAGAATAATGGAGGCAGAAGATAGGATAAATGAGGTAGAACATAGAATGGCAGAAATAAATGAAACAGACAAAAAAGGAAAAAGGAATTAAAAGAAATGAGGACAATTTCAGAGACCTCTGAGACAATGTTAAATGCCCCAACGTTCGAATCATAGGAGTCTCAGAAGAAAAAGACAAAAAGAAAGACCATGAGAAAATATTTGAGGAGATAATAGTTGAAAACTTCCCTAAAATGGGGATGGAAATAGTCACCCAAGTCCAAGAAACTCAGAGAGTCCCCAAATGATAAACCCAAGGTGAAACACCACAAGACACATATTAATCAAATTAACAAAGATCAAACACAAAGAACAAATATTAAAAGCAGCAAGGGAAAAACAACAAATAACACACAAGGGGATTCCCATAATGATAAGAGCTGATCTTTCAATAGAAATTCTTCAGACCAGGAGGGAATGGCAGGACATACTCAAAGTGATGAAAGAAAATAACCTACAACCCAGACTTCTGTACCCAACAAGGATCTTATTCAAATACGAAGGAGAAATCAAAAGCTTTACAGACAAGCAAAAGCTGAGAGAATTCAGCACCACCAAACCAGCTCTCCAACAAATGCTAAAAGATCTTCTCTAGACAGGAAACACAGAAAAGGTGTATAAACTCGAGTCCAAAACAACAAAGTAAATGGCAACGGGATCATACTGATCAATAATTACCTTAAATGCAAATGGGTTGAAAGCCCCAACCAAAAGACAAAGACTGACTGAATGGATACAAAAACAAGACCCCTATATATGTTGTCTACAAAAGACGCACCTACAAGCAAGGGACACATATAGGCTAAAAGTAAAGGGCTGGAAAAAGATATTCAATGATAATAGAGATCAAAAGAAAGCAGGAGTAGCAATACTCATTTCAGATAAATAGACTTTAAAACAAAGGCTGTGAAAAGAGACAACGAAGGACACTACATAATGATCAAAGGATCAATCCAAGAAGAAGATATAATAATTATAAATATATATGCACCAACATAGAGGTACCGCATTATGTAAGACAAATGCTAACAAGTATGAAAGGGGAAATTAACAATAACACAATAATAGCGGGTGACTGTAATACCCCACTCACACCTATGGATAGATCAACTAAACAGAAAATTAACAAGGAAACACAAACTTTAAATGATACAATAGACCAGTTAGACCGAATTGATATCTATAGGACATTTCACCCCAAAACAATGAATTTCACTTTTTTCTCAAGTGCACACGGAACTTTCTCCTGGATAGATCACATCCTGAACCATAAATCTAGCCTCGGTAAATTCAAAAAAATTGAAATCATTCCAAGCATCTTTTCTGACCACAATGCAGTGAGATTAGATGTCAATTACAGGAGAAAAACTATTAAAAATGCCAACATATGGAGGCTCAACAACATGCTGCTGAATAACCAACAAATCACAGGAGAAATTAAAAAAGAAATAAAAATATAGATAGAAATGAATGAAAATGAAAACACAACAACAACACAAAACCTATGGGACACTGTACAAGCAGTGCTAAGGGGAAGGTTCATAGCAATAATGGCACACCTCAAGAAATAAGACAAAAGTCAAATAAATAACCTAACTCTACACCTAAAGCAACTAGAAAAGGAAGAAATGAAGAATTCCAGGGTTAATAGAAGGAAAGAAATCTTAAAAATTAGGGCAGAAATAAATGCAAAAGAAACAAAAGAGACCATAGCAAAAATCAACAAAGCCAAAGACTGGTTCTTTGAGAAGATAAATAAAATTGACAAACCTTTAGCCAGACTCATCAAGAAACAAAGGGAGAAAAATCAAATCAATAAAATTAGAAATGTAAATGGAGAGATCACAACAGACAACACAGAAATACAAAGGATCATAAGAGACTACTATCGGCAACTATATGCCAATAAAATGGACAACGTGGAAGAAATGGACAAATTCTCAGAAAAGTACAACTTTCCAAAACTGACCCAGGAAGAAATAGAATACCTTAAAGACCCATCACAAGCATGGAAATTGAAACTGTAATCAGAAATCTTCCAGCAAACAAAAGTCCAGATTCAGACGGCTTCACAGCTGAATTCTACCAAAATTTAGAGAAGAGCAAAAACCTATCCTATTCAAACTCTTCCAGAAAATTGCAGAGGAAGGTAAATTTCCAAACTCATTCTATGAGACCATGACCACCCTAATACCAAAACCTGACAAAGATCCCACACACACACACACACAAAACTATAGGCCAATATCCCTGATGAACATAGATGCAAAAATCATTAAAAAAAATTCTAGCAATCAGAATCCAACAACATATTGAAAAGATCATACATCATGACCAAGTGGGCTTTATCCCAGGCATGCAAGGATTCTTCAATATCCGCAAATCAATCAATGTAATAAGCCAATTTAACAAATTGAAAAATAAAAACCATACGATTATTTCAATAGATGCAGAGAAAGCCTTTGACAAAATTCAACATCCATTTATGATAAAAACGCTCCAGAAAGCAGGAATAGAAGGAACATACCTCAACATAAAAAAAGCTATATATGAAAGCCCACAGCAAACATTATCCTCAATGGTGAAAAATTGAAAGCATTTCCCCTAAAGTCAGGAACAAGACCAGGGTGCTCACTCTCACCACTACTATTCAACATAGTTTTGGAAGTTTTGGTCAAAGCAATCAAAGCAGAAAAAGAAATAAAAGGAATCCAGATTGGAAAAGAAGAAGTAAATCTCTCACTGTTTTCAGATGACATGATCCTCTACATAGGAAACCCTAAAGACTCCACCAGAAAATTACTAGAACTAATCAATGAATATAGAAAAGTTGCAGGATATAGAATCAACACGCAGAAATTCCTTGCATTCCTATACACTACTAATGAGAGAATAGAAAGAGAAATTAAGGAAAAAATTCCATTCACCATTGCAACGAAAAGAATAAAATACTTAGGGATATATCTACCTAAAGAAAAAAAAAGACCTATAAAAAGAAAACTATAAAACATTGGTAAAAGAAATCAAAGAGAAGACTAATAGATGGAGAAATATACCATGTTCATGGATCAGAAGAATCAATAAAGTGAAAATGAGTATGCTACCCAAAGCAATCTATAGATTCAATGCAATCTCTATCAAGTTACCAGTGGTATTTTTCACAGAGCTAGAATAAATAATTTCACAATTTGTATGGAAATACAAAAAACCTCGAATAGCCAAAGCAATCTTGAGAAAGAAGAATGGAACTGGAGTAATCAACCTGCCTGACTTCAGGCTCTACTACAAAGCCACAGTTATCAAGACAGTATGGTACTGGCCCAAAGACAGAAATATAAATCAATGAAAGAAAATAGAAAGCCCAGAGATAAATCCACACACCTATGGACAGTTTATCTTTGATAAAAGAGGCAAGAATATACAATGGAGAAAAGACAATCTCTTTAACAAGTGGTGCTGGGAAAACTAGTCAACCACTTGTAAAAGAATGAAACTAGAACACTTTCTAATACCATACACAAAAATAAATTCAAAATGGATTCAAGATCTAAATATAAGGCCAGAAACCATAAAACTCCTAGATGAGAACATAGGCAAAACACTCTCTGATATAAATCACAGCAGGATCCTCTATGACCCACCTCCCAGAATATTGGAAATAAAAGCAAAAATAAACAAACGGGACCTAATTAAAATTAAAAGCTTCTGTACAACAAAGGAAACTATAAGCTAGGTGAAAAGACAGCCTTCAGAATGGGAGAAAATAATAGCAAACGAAGCAATGGACAGAGAATTAACCTCAAAACTATAAAAGCAACTCCTTCAGCTGATTTCCAGAAAAATAAAGGACCCAATCAAAAAATGGGCCAAAGAACAAAACAGACATTTCTCCACAGAAGATATACAGATGGCTAACAAACACATTGAAGACTTAAATTGAAGAAAATAGGGAAAACCACTAGGCCATTCAGGTATGACCTAAACTAAATCTCTTATGATTATACAGTGGAAGTGAGAAATAGATTTAAGGGACTAGATCTGATAGATAGAGTGCCTGAAGTACTATGGACTGAGGTTCGTGACATTGTACAGGAGACAGGGATCAAGACCATCTCATGGAAAAGAAATGCAAAAAAGCAAAATGGCTGTCTGGGGAGGCCTTACAAATAGATGTTAAAAAAAGAGAAGTGAAAATCAAAGGAGAAAAGGAAAGATATACGCATCTGAATGCAGAGTTCCAAAGAAGAGCAAAAAGAGATAAGAAAGCCTTCCTCAGTGATCAATGCAAAGAAATAGAGGAAAACAACAGAATGGGAAAGACTAGAGATCACTTCAAGAAAATTAGAGATACCAAGGGAATATTTTATGCAAAGATGGGCACAATAAAGGACAGAAATGGTATGGACCTAACAGCAACAGAAGACATTAAGAAGAGGTGGCAAGAATACACAGAAGAACTGTACAAAAAAAGATCTTCACGACCAAGATACCACGATGGTTTCATCACTGACCTAGAGCCAAACATCCTGGGATGTGAAGTCAAATGGGCCTTAGAAAGCATCACTACGAACAAAGCTAGTGGAGGTAATGGAATTCCAGTTGAGCTATTTCAAATCCTGAAAGATGATGCTGTGAAAGTGCTGCACTCAATATGCCAGCAAATTTGGAAAACTCAGCAGTGGCCACAGGACTGGAAAAGGTCAGTTTTCATTCCAATCCCAAAGAAAGGCATTGCCAAAGAATGCTCAAACTACCACCCAATTGCACTCATCTCTACACGCTAGTAAAGTAATGCTCAAAATTCTCCAAGCCAGGCTTCAGCAATACGTGAACTGTGAACTTCCAGATGTTCAAGCTGGTTTTAGAAAAGGCAGAGGAACCAGAGACCAAATTGTCAACATCCGGTGGATCATCAAAAAAGCAAGAGAGTTCCAGAAAAACATCTATTTCTGCTTTATTGACTATGCCAAAGCCTTTGACTGTGTGGATCACAATAAACTGTGGAAAATTCTTCAAGAGATGGGAATACCAGACCACCTGATCTGCCTCTTGAGAAATTTGTATGCAGGTCAGGAAGCAACAGTTAGAACTGGACGTGGAACAACAGACTGGTTCCCAATAAGAAAAGGAGTACTTCAAAGCTGTATATTGTCACCCAGTTTATTTAACTTACATGCAAAGTACATCATGAGAAATGCTGGGCTGGAAGAAGCACAAGCTGGAATCAAGATTGCCAGGAGAAATACCAATAACCTCAGATATGCAGATGATACCACCCTTATGGCAGAAAGTGAAGAGGAACTAAAAAGCCTCTTGATGAAGGTGAAAGTGGAGAGTGAAAAAGTTGGCTTAAATTTCAACATTCAGAAAACAAAGATCATGGCATATGGCCCCATCACTTCACGGGAAATAGATGGGGAAACAGTGGAAACAGTGTCAGACTTTAATTTTCTGGGTTCCAAAATCACTACAGATGGTGACTGCAGCCATGAAATTAAAAAACGCTTACTCCTTGGAAGGAAAGTTATGACCAACCTAGATAGCATATTCAAAAGCAGAGACATTACTTTGCCAACAAAGGTTCGTCTAGTCAAGGCTATGGTTTTTCCTGTGGTCATGTATGGATGTGAGAGTTGGACTGTGAAGAAGGCTGAGCGCTGAAGAATTGATGCTTTTGAACTGTGGTGTTGGAGAAGACTCTTGAGAGTCCCTTGGACTGCAAGGAGATCCACCCAGTCCATTCTGAAGGAGATCAGCTCTGGGATTTCTTTGGAAGGAATGATGCTAAAGCTGAAACTCCAGTACTTTGGCCACCTCATGCAAAGTGTTGACTCATTGGAAAAGACTCTGATGCTGGGAGGGATTGGGGTCAAGAGAAGAAGAGGACAACAGAGGATGAGATGGCTGGATGGCATCACTGACTCAATGGACGTTAGTCTGAATGAACTCCGGGAGTTGGTGATGGACAGGGAAGTCTGGCATGCTGGGATTCATGGGGTCGCAAAGAGTCGGACACGCCTGAGCAACTGATCTGATTTGAAATTCAAGAGCACATTAAAAGGATTATACATAATGACAAATTGGATTTATCCCTAGAATGCAAAGATGGTTCAACATATGCAAATCAGTAAGTATGATACTTCATGTTAATAGAATGAAAGATAAAAGTTACAAGATCACCTCAATAGATGCAGGAAGAGCATTTGCTAGAATACCACCTTTCCTAGTTAAACCCTTCAACCTATTGTGTATAGAAGAAACACATCTCAGCATAACAGAGGCCACATAGGAGACCCACAGCTAACATTCCACTCAACGGTGAAAACGTGAAAGATTTTTCTCTAAGATCATTGTCAAGAGAAGGATACCCAGTCTCATCATTCTTATTCAACATAGCAGTGGAAGTCCTAGCTAGAGTAATTAGGCAAGACAGAGACATGAAAGGCATCCAAATCAAAAAGAAGTAAATTGCCCCCATTTGCAAATAATTTAAATATAGAAAATCCAAAAGGAAACCCAGAACTGTTGGAAATAACAAAGCCAGTAAAGTTGAACTACTAAAAACATCAAGATACCAAAATAAGCATTTCTACAATCATGAAATACCTGATAAAATAAAGGAAATTAACCCATTTTAATAGTTTAAAACAATAAAATGCCTAACATATTTGACCACTTAAGTGAAATATCAATACAATGAAAAGCATACAACTTTGTTGAAAGAAATCAAAAGCACAAACAAAAGGAAAGATTATGATGTTCATGGATTGAAAGAATTAACATTGTTAAAATGGTCATGGATTTAGAGAAAGATAAATAAATTTATAGATATAAGTCACCATCTATAGATTCAAGTCTATCCCTATCAAAATTCTAACAGCATTCTTCATAGATATAGAGAAAAGTCCCTAAATTTGTATGGAACCACAAAGGACCTTGAATAGCCAAAGTAATCCCGATCAAGAAGAACAAAGTTGGAGGTATCACACCTCCTCAATACAAAATACACTACCCAAAGCCATAGAAATAAAAACAGTATAGTTCTACAATAAAAATAGACACAGACCAATAGAGCAGAATAGAGAGCCTAGAAAAAAACAGTCCAAATATGGTCAAAATGTTTGACAAGGAAGCCAAGAACACCCAGTGGGAAAAGGGTGGTCTCTTCAGTCAGTGGTGTTGAGAAAACTGGATCAGCACAAGCAGGACAATGATTGGACCACTATCTTATAACACACACATAACTCATTAACTGACATCAATCATAGACATTAGACCTGATACCATGAAACTTCTGGAAGAAAACATAGGGTAGCAGTTCCTCAACATCAAGTCTTGGACATGATATTTTAGATATGACATCAAAGCACAAACAACAAAGGCAAAAAAAAAAAAAAACCCCGAGGTGACTATATCAAATTTAAAAGTCTCTGCACAGCGAAGGAAACAATTAAATGAAAGACAGCCTACACACTGGGAGAAAATTTGCAAACCATGAATAGCAGATATATACAAAACATACGAAGAACTCATACAAGTCATTAATAATCTGATTTTAAAGTAGGCAGAGGGAAGAAACAGACATTTTCCCAACACAGAAATGGATATAGATATATGAAAAGATGTTCAAGACACTTAACCAGAGATATATATATCAAAACCACAATAAGCTATCACCTCACACCTTTAAGAATGGCTATCACCAAGAAGAAAAGGTATGATAAGTTTTGGCAAGGATGAAAAGAAAAGTGAACTTGTTATGTAACCTATTCGTGGGAATGCAAGTCGATTCAACTACTATGGAAATCCGGATGGAGGTTCCTCAAAAAAATAAAGAGATGTACCCAGTGATGTAGCAATCCCATTTCTGGATATACACCAAAAGGAAATAAAAGCAGATTTTAAAAGAGATATATGCACTCTCATGTCTTTTTACAGCATTTATCTTAATAGCTCAGATATAGAAGCAAACTAGGAACCCATCAGCGAATGGATAAAAAGATGAGATATACACAAATATGCAAAGGAATATTATTCAACCATGATAAAGAAGTATATCCTGCCATTTGCAAAAACATGGATGGATCTTGAGGATATTATGCTAATTGAGATGTCATACTGAGAAAAACAAATAGTCTAAGATATTACTTATCCATGGAATCTAGAAAAAGCTGAATTCATAAAAACAGAGTAAATGGTTACTAGGGGATGATGCGGAAAAGGGTTGCTGTTGTTGTTTTTATTTAGTCGCTCTGTCATGTTTGACTCTTTTTGAGACCATGGACTGTAGCATGCCAGGCTTCCCTGTCCTTTACTATTATCTGAAGTATGCTCAAATTCATTTCCACTGAGGCAGTTATACCATGCAATCATCTCATCCTCTGTCTTCCCCTTCTCCAGCCTTCAATCTTTCCCAGCATCAGGGTTTTTTCCAAAGAGTCAGCTCTTTGATCAGGTGGCCAAAGTATTGGAGCTTCAGCTTCAGCATTAGTACTTCCAATGAAAATTCAAGGTTGATTTCCTTTAAGATCGACTGGTTTGTTCTCCTTGCTTTCCAAGGAACTCTCAAGAGTCTTCTCCAGCATCACAGTTCAAAGGCATCAGTTCTTTGGTGCTCAGTCTTTTTAATGGTCACATCCATACACGACTACTGGGAAAACCATAGCTTTGACTACGTGGACCTTTGTTGGCAAAGTGATGTCTCTGCTTTTAATTCACTGTCCAGGGTGTCATAGCTTTTCTTCCAAGGAGCAAGTGTCTTTTAATTTCATGGCTGCAGTAATCATCCACAGTGATTTTGGAGCCCAAGAAAAAAAGTCTGTCACTGTTTCCATTGTTTCCCCATCTATTTGCCATGAAGTGATGGAACCGGATGTCATGATCTTAGTTTTTTGAATGTTGAGTCTTAAACAGCTTTATCACTCTCCTCTCTCACCTTCACTAAGAGGCTCTTTAGTTCCTCTTCGCTTTCTGCCATGAGTGGCGTCATCTGCATATCTGAGGTTATTAATATTTCTCTCAGCAATCTTGACTCCAGTTTGTACTTCATCCAGCCCAGCATTTCACATGACGTACTCTGTATATAAGTTAAATAAGGAGTGTGACAATATACAGCCTTGATGTACTCCTTTCCCGATTTGGAACCAGTCTGTTGTTCCACGTCTGGTTCTAACTGTTGCTTCTTGACCTGCATACAGTTTCTCTGGAGGCGGATAAGGTGATCCAGTATTCCCATCTCTTTAAGAATTTTCCATAGTTTGTTGTGATCCACACATTCAAAGGCTTTAGCATAGTCAATGAAGCAGAAGTAGTATTTTTCTGGAACTCTCATGCTTTTTCGATGATTCAGTAAATGTTGGCAATTTAATCACTGGTTCCTCTGCCTTTTCTAAATCCAGCTTGGACATCTGGAAGTTCTCGGTTCACATACTCTTGAAACCTAGCTTGAAGGATTTTGAGCATCACCTTGCTAGCATGTGACATAAGTACAATTGTGCGGTAGTTTGAATATCCTTTGGCATTGCCTTTCTTTGGGATTGGAATGAAAACTGACCTTCTCCAGTCCTGTGGCCACTGCTGAGTTTTCCAAATTTGCTGGCATATTGAGTGCAGCGCTTTCACATCATCATCTTTTAGGGTTTGAAATAGCTCAGCTGGAATTCCATCACCTCCACTAGCTTTGTTCATAGTGATGTTTCCTAAGGCCCATTTGACTTCACACTCCAGTATGTTTGGCTCTAGGTGAGTGATCACACCATCACGGTTATCTGGGTCACTAAGACTTTTTTGTACAATTCTTCTGTGTATTCTTGCCATCTCTTCTTAATCTCTTCTGCTTCTGTTAGGTCCATATTGTTTCTGTCCTTTATTGAGCCCATTTTTGCTTGAAATGTTCTCTTAGTATCTCGAATTTTCTTGAAGAGATCTCTAGTTTTCCCATTCCATTGTTTTCCTCTATTTCTTTGCATTGTTCATTTAGGAAGGCTTTCTTATTTCTCCTCACCATTCTTTGGAATTCTGCATTCCAAGATGGGTATATCTTTCCTTTTCTCCTTTTCCCTTTGCTTTTCTTCTTCTCTGAGCCATATGTAAGTCCTCCTGAGACAATCTTTTTGCATTTCTTTTTCGTGGGGATGGTTCTGATCACTGCCTCCTGAGCAATGTTATGAACCTCCCTCCATAGTTCTTCAGGCATTCTTTCTATCATATCTATTCCTTTGAGGCTATTTGTCATCTCCACTGTATAATCATTAGGGGTTTGATTTAGGTCACACCTGAATGGCCTAGTGGTTTCCCTACTTTCTTCAATTTAAGTTTGAATTTTGAATAAGGAGTTCATAATCTGAGCCACAGTCTTGTTTTTGGTGCAAAGAGTATAATCAGCCTGATTTTGGTATTGGCCATCTGGTGATGTCCACGAGTAAAGTCATCTCTTGTGTTATTGGAAGAGGGTGCTTGCTATGACCAGTGCATTCTCCTGGCAAAACTCTGTTAGCCTTTGCCCTGCTTCATTTTGCATTCCAAAGCCAAATCTGCCTGTTATTCCAGGTATCTCTTGACTTCCTACTTTTCCATTCCAGGTCCCTCTGATGAAAAGGACATCTTTTTCTTTTTTTGGTGTGAGTTCTACAAGGTCTTGTAGGTCTTCTTAGAACTTTTCAACTTCAGCTTCTTTGGCATTAGTGGTTGGGGCATAGACATGAATTACTGTGATACTGAATGGTTTGCCTTAGAAAGAAACCAAAATCATTCTGTCATTTTTGAGACTGCACCCAAGTGCTGCATTTTGGAATCATGTTGACTATGAGGAAGACTCCATTTCCTATAAGGGATTCTTGCTCACAGTAGTAGACATAATGGTCATCTGAACTAAATTTGACCATTCCCTTCCACTTTAGTTCACTGCTTCCTCACTCTTGGCATCTCTTATTTGACCACTTCTAGTTTATATTGATTCATGGACCTAACATTCCAGGTTTGTATACAATATTGTTCTTTACAGCATCAGACTTTACTTTCAACACCAGACACATTCACAACTGGGCACTGTTTGTGCTTTGGCTCAGCCTTTTCATTCCTTCTGAAGCTATTTCTCTGCTCTTCTCCAGTACATATTGGACATCTACCAACCTGGGAGGTTCATCTTTCAATGTAATGTTTTTGCTTTTTGACACTGTTCATGGGGTTCTCAAGGAAAAAATACTAAAGTGGTTTGCCATTCCCTTCTCCAGTGGACCACATTTAGTCAAAACTCTCCACTATGCCCTGTCCAGATTGGTTGGCCCTACATGGCATGACTTATAGTTTCATTCAGTTAGACGAGGTTGTGATCCATATGATCAGTTTGGTTAGTTTTCTGTGACTGTGGATTTTATTCTGTCTGCCCTCTGATGAATGCACATAAGAGGCTTGTGCAATCTTCTTGATGGGAGGGACTGACTGTGGGGAAAACCCAGTCTTGTTCTGGTGGGCAAGACCATGCTTAATAACTCTTTAATCTAATTTTCTGCTGATAGATGGCTGTGTTCCCTCCCTGTAGTTTGGCCTGAGGCCATTCTATGGTAAGAATAATGGTGACCTCCTCCAAAAGGACTTATGCCAGCACACTGCCCTTCCAAGAACTGTTGGAGACAAGTGCCCCTGACCCTGTGGAAGGCCACTGTCGACACATGCCTCTGCCAGGAATTCCCAAACACTCACAGGCATGTCTGGCTCAGTCTCTTATGGGGTCACTGTTCCTTTCTCCTGGTTCTTGCTAAGCAGAAGATTTTGTTTGTGCCCTCCAAGAGTCTGTTTCCCAGTCCTGTAGAAGTTCTGTAATCAAATTCTGCTGACCATCAAAAACAGATTCCCTGGGGATACTCAGTCCCTTTGCCAGATCCCCAGGTTAGGAAGTCTGTTGTAGGGCCTAGAACTTTGCCAACAGTGTGAGAACTTCCTTGGTATAATTGTTCTCCAGTTTAAAAAAATTATAATTAAGTTTTATGATAGAAGTGCCAATTACCACTACAATAGAAGTCATATTACAATATGTAAATATGTCGAATTAATCTTGCATATCTTGGGCATCCCTGGTGGCTCAGATGGTAAAGAATCTGCCTGCAGTGTGGGAGACCTGGGTTCGATCCTGGGTTGGGAAAATCCCCTGGATGAGGGCATGGCAACCTATACCAGTATTCTAGCCTGGAGAATCAACATGGACAGAGGAGCCTGGTGGGTTACAGTCCATGGAGTCGCAAAGAATCACACATGACTGAGCAACTAAGTACAGCACAATATACTGTACCTCTTAAATATATACAATCCTGTATGTCAAATATGCTTCAATTTGAAAAAAAATAAAGAAAATTTTGCATTCCAGGAACTAGAATCCTCAGTTCAGTTCAGTTTAGTCGCTCAGTCATGTCTGACTCTTTGCGACCCAATGAATCACAGCATGCCAGGACTCCCTGTCCATCACCAACTCCCGGAGTTCACTCAGACTCACGTCCATCGAGTCAGTGATGCCGTCCAGCCATCTCATCCTCTGTCGTCCCCTTCTCTTCCTGCCCCCAATCCCTCCCAGGATCAGAGTCTTCCCAATGAGTCAACTCTTCTCATGAGGTGGCCAAAGTACTGGAATTTCAGCTTTGCATCATTCCTTCCAAAGAAATCCCAGGGCTGATCTCCTTCAGAATAAACTGGTTGGATCTCCTTGCAGTCCAAGGGACTCTCAAGAGTCTTCTCCAACACCACAGTTCAAAGGCATCAATTCTTCAGTGCTCAGCTTTCTTCACAGTCCAACTTTCACATCCATACATGACCACTGGAAAAACCATAGCCTTGACTAGATGGACCTTTGTTGGCAATGTCTCTGCTTTTCAATATGCTATCTAGGTTGGTCATAACTTTTCTTCCAAGGAGTAAGCATCTTTTAATTTCATGGTTGCAGTCACCGTCTATCTGCAGTGATTTTGGAGACTCAAAAAATAAAGTCTGACACTGTTTCCACTGTTTCCCCATCTATTTCCCATAAAGTGATGGGACCAGATGCCATGATCTTCGTTTTCTGAATGTTGAGTTTTAAGCCAAATTTTTCACTCTCCACTTTCACTTTCATCAAGAGGCTCTTTAGTTCTTCTTCACTTTCTGCCATAAGGGTGGTATTATCTGCATATCTGAGGTTATTGAGATTTCTCCCAGCAATCTTGATTCCAGCTTGTGCTTCTTCCAGCCCAGTGTTTCTCATGATGTACTCTTCATATAAGTTAAATAAGCAGGGTGACAATATACAGCCTTGACATACTCCTTTTCCTAGTTGCAACCAGTCTGTTGTTCCATGTCCAGTTCTAACTGTAGCTTCCTGACCTGCATATAGGTTTCTCAAGAGGCAGGTCAGGTGGTCTGGTATTCCCATCTCTTTCAGAATTTTCCACAGTTTACTGTGATCCACACAATCAAAGGCTTTGGCATAGTCAATAAAGCAGAAATAGATGTTTTTCTGGAACTCTCTTGCTTTTTCAATGATCCAGCGGATATTGGCAATTTGATCTCTGGTTCCTCTGCCTTTTTTAAAACCAGCTTGAACATCTGGAAGTTCACGGTTCACGTATTGCTGCAGCCTGACTTGGAGAATTTTGAGCATTACTTTACTAGCGTTAGAGATGAGTGCAATTGTGCGGTAGTTTGACATTCTTTGGCATTGCCTGTCTTTGGGATTAGAATGAAATCTGACCTTTTCCAGTCCTGTGGCCACTGCTGAGTTTTCCAAATTTGCTGGCATATTGAGTGCAGCACTTTCACAGCATCATCTTTCAGGATTTGAAATAGCTCAACTGGAATTCCATCACCTCCACTAGCTTTGTTTGTAGAGATGCTTTCTAAGGCCCACTTGACTTCACACCACACCTCTCAACAGCATGCAGCTCAGGCTCCTGCTAAGATCTTTCTCCTGTTACTGAAACTATCCCCAATTCCTGGCAGTTTCTGAAATATAAACAGTTACACAAGAGTGAGCAAACAGCTCTCCAGTACATAGACCCTGCTTGGTCATTCTTATCAAGGGAGTTTAGGGCAGCCTGTTTTTATTGCAAATAAGAAAAACAACTAGATCTAGTTAAGCCCAAGGGGGGCATTTTTTCCTGCAAACAGAGAATTCTGAATTGACTAGAGAAGGACTAGGGAGGGGGGATATAGGCAAACTTATGTCACCTCCCTGGCTTCTGCCTCTCTCTGCACATCCTCACCTCTTGGTTATCAGTCGGGAGAGGGGTGAGGGCGATATAGAGGTGTGGGAATTGGCGGTAGAAACTGCTGGATGTAAGACAGGCTCAAGGTTGTGTTGTACAATGTGCGGAATACAGCCAATATTGTGTAATACCTGTGAGTGGAAACTAACCTTTAAAATTGTATAGAAATGCAAAATTAAAACAAAAACAAAAGATAAATATTTGGTTCACAGGGGTCACTTTGTTTAGATTTGACTCCAAATGCAGCAAAAGGAAACTAGAATAATTATTTGCCCAGTATAATGTATTGGTAATTGTGTCCTCTTGTTTCAATGAAATCTTATCACAGTTTGAAACCTATTTTGTATTTGTATGGTCTTGCCTATGAGGAGATACCAGGTCAAGTGAAGACAGACACCCATTAACACAACAATAGGTTATAGGTTGGGGGAGGTAGAGTCTGAAGCATCAGAACACAAAGTAATAGACTAAACAAATTGAGAGAATGTCTTGGGATAGATCATATTATTGATTGAATGTATTTTCTATTCTTTCCTGTCTGAAAGGCAAAACTTAGATGCATATTATGTGAATAGATGCATATTATGTGAATTAGACATGATTCAATTTGGGGGTCACAATATTTCCTAAAAGGAGCATGAGGTCTTGACTCACTGTGGACAGTTGTATCAATAACCTGTCAAGGTAGTTTAATTTTTGGCAGGAGTACTTGGCTAACAGCTTTGGTGAGATCACACAGCATGCAGTGACTAGTGAATGGAAGTAGCCAGCACATAATACATTATGTTTCTCAAGTTAGTAAAAGTCAGTTCATTTATTTGGAGTTATCATGCATGTGAATAGCATAAACCTCACTTGAAAAGAAAATCTGCTCACATAGATTAGGACCTCAAAGAATGCTTTTTGATCAACTGAAAATTCTTTTAAAATATGCTCAAATATTCAATAATCATGTCATCCTTAGATTTTTTTTAATTTAAAGTGGTTGGTATAACCATACTTTTCTGTGAACTCAGAAAGGAGAAGAAAAACTGGAAAATCCATGATACCTATTTTTTTTTTTTTGTAAGCAGTAGTGTTCTGGGGAGTTGGCAAATAGCAGCTCTTAAGGACACATTCAGAAATTTTAAAAGCTGGTCATTAATCCATTTGTAGATTAAATGCATGAAATTAGAAAACACTATGAAGAAGTACTTTTTACTTTGACGAGCTACTTTGCCAGCACACCACTAGATAGACGTATATGGTGGGCAAACATCCTAGTCCATTAACAAAGACGAAAAAATCCTGGCATTTGGATTGTAACTTACCTGCTATCACTGGCAAAAATGAGGTTTAGAAATAGGGTGGTCTGCTATCATCCTAAACTGTTCACCAAAAGTCATTAAAGTAGGTGTGTTCAAAATGTTGTTCATGTCCTTTGTGCAAATTTTCATATTATAATTCTTTTCAGAACAGAATATCAGTAAAATGTTGGGCTTTTAAGTGAATTAATATGCTTCCTTCTATTAGAGATGATAAATTATTTGCCAATGGTTTTTGCTTTAGTTTTGGAAGGAAATGTAATGCCAGTCAACTTAGTACTTTCATGGTTAAAGATATTTTTATTATTTACTTTTTAAAGATACTATTTTATTTCATGGTTTGTAATACAGCATTTCTACTCATGTAATTTAGACAGTGCCACTAATGATATCAGAGGAAAATGATATTTTTCATGATAGAAGCATTTGGCAAATATATTGGGGTTTTTTTTCCTATTATTATTTTTTTTAATTTAAGAGACCATATCACTTAAAGGCTTTTTTTTTTAATTAAAGTGTATTGAATTTACAGTGTTGTGTTCATTTCTGCTGTATAGCTGAATATATATATGTATACGTGTGTGTGTGTGTGTGCATGTATATATATGCACACACACACATTCTTTTTCCCTACTTTCCATCATGGTTTATCATAGGATTGAATATATCTCCCTATGCAATAAAGTAGGACTTTCTTATTTGTCTAGTCTGTATATAATAGTTTGCATCTGCTAACCCCAAACTACAACTCTATCCCTTCCCCATGGCCCATAAAGAATGTTTTAATTGAACAAATTATGGATCATCTACAATCAGAAATATTATACATTTCCCTTTGTCTCTAATAACATGGATGTGTATTCTGAAATAATCTCAATCAACATTTAAGCAAGACTTTAGAAACTATTTTATGTTTTGTTTTTAACACTAATATGTCATTTTCATATTTATATTGTCTTCTTAAATCATAATTTAAAATATTGCATTGTATTCTATCAGGTTGATATGTTGAAACTTACTAGTTAACTTATTGTTTCATCAGAAGAACTTGATTTCCATTCCTGTTTCTTATCCTTGGTTTTCTGTGAATGCCATGTTTATTTCTGGAAAAGTCTGTGTCCCTACAGGGTTATTTCCCTTGGCAGCTGTCACAATAATTCAGTAGTAGAATAATTTGCTGCAGCAAATACTTTGTCCATTGTCTTAACACCATCTCAGAGATTCACCCTGAGCGCCTAATGGCCAGTGCAGGTAATATGATAATCACATGGGAAAAGTGAACACCACCTATTCCTTGTAAGTATAGGGCTGACGCTTCCTCACCAGCTGCTACTGCTGCTGTTACAGTCCCTAAGTTGTGTCTGACTCTTTGCAATCTCATGGGCTGTAGCCTGCTAAGCCTCTCCTCTGTCTATGGGGTTTTCCAGGAAAGAATCCTGGAGTGGGTTGCCATTTCCTTCTCCAGGGAATCTTCCTGACCCAGGGATTGAACCTCGGGTCTCCTGCATTAGCAGGAGGATCCTTTACCACTGAGCCACCTGGGAAGCACTCCTCACAGCTGTAGCCTCTTATTCACTTCCCACCTGCACTGAGGGAAAGGAATCCCTTTCACATGAGTCCCTTCTGCTTCAGCTCCTACAGGGAACAATGAAGGCAGATTTCAGAAATTTTTATTTTTTTTCCTTTGATGCTCATTGTCACATTTTTCTCAGTTTTTTCTATATATGTTGTCTTTTTTTATCAGTTATCATTGTTCTGTTTTCTTTCATTTTTTCCAGCATTGTTTTATTTATTTATTTGTTTTTACCATATTGCACACCTTTTCTTAATCTTTTTCATGCTTCTTTTTCTCACCCATGTCTCCATTAAAAAAAAATTTTTTTTTCTCTGATTTTATTCCATTCTCTTTTCTTTGAGTTGTCATAGCACAGTGTTAGAAGAGCTGTTTCTAAGTCAGGTTTTCTGGGTTAAACCTCGGCTCTGTCACCTACTAGACGTATGACCTTTGGCAAGATATTTGTTCTTTTTTTGCTTCAGCATTCCTATCTGTAAAATAGGAATAAATCTAATTCTCCCATAAAGTTGTGTGAAGATTAAATAAATTATTACAGGTAAATTGTTTAGAAGTGTGCCTGGCCCGTAAGAGTCTACTATTTATATTCTAATTGCTTTACACCCTTTATTTGTAGCTCATTTTAATTCTCTTTGGCATCTCTGTCATTTCTTGAGCTGCTGCAGCTGCTGCTGCCAAGTAGCTTCAGTCGTGTCTGACTCTGGGCAACTCCATAGACAGCAGCCCACCAGGCTCCCCCATCCCTGGGATTCTCCAGGCAAGAACACTGGAGTGGGTTGCCATTTCCTTCTCCAATGCGTGAAAGTGAAAAGTGAAAGTGAAGTCGCTCAGTGGTGTCCGACTCTTCGTGACCCCATGGGCTGCAGCCTACCAGGCTCTTCCACCAATGGGATTGTATTTCTTGAGCTACCCCCATTGATAGCCTCACCTGGGTTTATTTTTTCAATTGCTTTGCTTTCACTTGTGTTCTCTTACACTATTTTTGCTCTTTTAATTCATTTCTGCATTTTCCTGTGCACAGAAAACATTATAATTATTTCCTTTCAATTCCCTAATTCTTTTTTTTGATATATTTTTGTTTCATTGAGAAATAATTGGCATACATCACTGCTATTCTCGAATTCTTGACCTCTCTTTATTGTCCTTAGGTCCATTTTATTCATCATAGGAATGCAGTCTTCTCTAGGTTTTACATTTATTCTGTTTCCTTTAACATCTCTTCCATTATTGTTTATCTATTTCTTCATCATTTACTAATCTGGGCTAGTTATCCGTAGAGATGACGTTTGTTCACATATTCTTTTTGTGTTTTATATATCATTTCTATTTCCCCCATCATTTCTTCTTCCCTTTATGGTTATACAGTGTTATAGGTCTTCTATTGCTTTGTGTTTTTATTGATAAACATTTTTGCAATTTTAGTGTTTTTCACATTTTTCTCTTCCTCTTTTCTCTATTTATATTGTGATGTTTCTATGTATGAATACTTCTATATTCTACATTTCTTTGAATATATGCTGTCTTCTCACTTACCATTTGCTTTTTTTTTCCCTAAATTATTCTCTCCACCACCTCATCCTTTCTTATTTTCAATTCAATAAATTTATTTCTCTAGAGAGTCTATTCTTGATTTCACAAGCCTCCTTTATCTTATATTCTTTACCCACAATCTTCCTATATTTTTCACATTCTTTAGTCTTTTTTCTCTAGCATAATTTGAATTCCCACTTGCTCTGAATATTTTCTCTTAAGGAAATCTTGCATGATTTATGGAATACCATCAAGGAACTGATGTACACATTATCGGAGCCTCAGAGATAGAAGAGAAAGAAAAAGGAGCAGTATATTTAAGGAGAAAATGGCTGAAAACTTCCCAAATCTTGGGAGGAAAAATGGACAACGAAACTAATAAAGCTCAAATGACACCAAATAGCATCAACCCAAAGCAGATTACTCTGAGACATATTATAATTAAATCATCAAATCAAGAACAAAGAGAATTTTGAAAGTAGCAATAGAAAAGCTACTTTCATATATAAGAGAACTCCCATAATACTATCAGCAAAGTTTTTCAGCAAAACCTTATGGTTCAGGAGAAAGGCCATAATATATTCAAAGCACTGCAAGAAAAAATTTAAACCCAGAGTACTTTACCCAGAAACAATAATCTTCTCAAGGAAAGAGATAAAGTCTTTCCTAGACAAATAAAAACAGAAGGAATTCATCACCACTAGACCTGCTTGTAGATCAATACCAAAATCAGATTGATATTCTTTGCAGCCAAGGATGTAAAAACTCTATACAGTCAGCAAAAATAAGACCGGGAGTTCCCTGCGGCTCAGATAATAAATTCTTATTGCCAAATTCAGACTTAAATTGAAAAAAGTAGGGAAAACCACCAGACCATTCAGGTATGACCTAAATCAAATCCCTTACTATTATACAGTATAAATAACAAATAGATTCAAGGGGTTAGATCTGAGAGAGTACCTGAAGAACTGTGGATGGAGGTTTGTGACATTGTTCAGGAGGCAGTGATCAAGACCATCCCCAAGAAAAAGAAAAGCAAAATGGTTGTCTGAGGAGGCCTTACAAATAGCTGAGAAAAGAAGAAAAGCTAAAGGCAAAGGAGAAAAGGAAAGATATACCCACTTGCATGCAGAGTTCTAAAGAATGGCAAGGAGAGATAAGAAAGCCTTCCTCAGTGATCAATGCAAAGAAATAGAGGGAAACAATAAAATGGGAAAAACTAGAGATCTCTTCAAGAAAATTAGAGATACCAAGGGAACATTTCATGCAAAGATGGGCTCAATAAAGGACAGAAATGGTATGGATCTAACAGAAGCAGAAGATATTAAGAAGAGGTGGCAAGAATACACAGAAGAACTGTACAAAATGATCTCCATGACCCAGATAACCACCTCGGTGTAATTACTCACCTAGAGCCAGACATCCTGGAATGTGAAGTCAAGTGGGCCTTAGGAAACATCATTATGAACAAAGCTAGTGGAAGTGATGGAATTCCAGTTGAGTTATTTCAAATCCTAAAATATGATGCTGTACTCAATATGCCAGCAAATTTGGAAAACTCAGCAGTGTCCACAGGACTGGAAAAGGTCAGTTTTCATTCCAATTCCTAAGAAAGGCAATGCCAAAGAATGTTCAAACTACAACACAACTGCACTCATCTCACATGCTAGCAAAATAATGCTCAAAATTATCCAAGCCAGGCTTCAACAGTGCGTGAACCATGAACTTCCATATATTCCAGCTGGACTTAGAAAAGGCAGAGGAACCAGAGATCAAATTGCCAACATCCATTGGATCATCGAAAAAGCAAGAGAGTTCCAGAAAAACATCTATTTCTGCTTTATTAACTACACCAAAGCCTTTGACTGTGTGGATCACAACAAACTGCGGAAAATTCTGAAAGAGATGGGAATACCAGATCACCTGACCTGCCTCTTGAGAAATCTGTATGCAGGTCAGGAAGCTACAGTTAGATCTGGACATGGAACAACAGACTGGTTCCAACTAGGAAAAGGAGTATGTCAAGGCTGTATATTGTCACCCTGCTTATTTAACTGATATGAAGAGCACATCATGAGAAACACTGGGCTGTATAGGGCACAAGCTGAAATCAAGATTGCCAGGAGAAATATCAATAACCTCAGATAGGAGGATGACACCACCCTTATGGCAGAAAGCGAACTAAAGAGCCTCTTGATGAAAATGAAAGAGGAGAGTGAAAAAGTTGGCTTAAAGCTCAACATTCAGAAAACTAAGATCATGGCATCTGGTCCCATCACTTCATGGAAAATAGATGGGAAAACAATGGAAACAGTGTCAGACTTTATTTTGGGGGGGCTCCAAAATCACTGCAGATGGTGATTGAAACCATGAAATTAAAAGATGCTTGGTCCTTGCAAGAAAGTTATGACCAATCTAGACAGCATACTTAAAAGCAGAGACATTACTTTGCCAACAAAGATCCATCTAGACAAGGCTATGTTTTTTCCAGTAGTCAAGTATGGATGTGAGAGTAGGACTATAAAGAAAGCTGGGCACCAAAGAATTGATGCTTTTGAACTGTAGTGTTGGAGAAGACTGTTGAGACTCCCTTGGACTGCAAGGAGATCCAGCCAGTCCCTCCTAAAGGAAATCAGTCCTGAATATTCATTGGAAGGACTGACGTTGAAGCTTAAACTCCAATACTTTGGCCACCTGATGGAAAGAGCTGACTCATTAGATAAGACCCTGATGCTGGGACAGATTGAAAGCAGAAGGAGAAGGGGACAACAGAGGATGAGGTGGTTGGATGGCATCATCGACTCAGTGGACATGAATTTGAGTAAACTCCAGGAATTGGTGATGGACAGGGAGGCCTGGCGTGCTGCAGTCTATGGGGTCTCAAAGAGTTGGAAACGACTGATCAGCTGAACTGAACTGATACACATATGTGAACGGAATATTATTCAGCCGTGAGAAAGAAGTATATCCTGCCATTTGCAATAACACGGATGGATCTTGAGGACATTAGGCTACCTGAAATAAGTCAGACCGAGAAAGAAAAATACTCTACAATATCACTTATACATGGAATCTAGAAAAGAACAAACTCAAAAAACAGAGTAAATGGTTACTAGGGGATGACAGGGAGAAGAGTTAGAATATTTTTTTTAGTGTACAAACTTGCAACAAGTAGTAAATATGTCCTGCTGCTGCTGCTGCTGCTGCTAAGTCACTTCAGTCGTGTCCGACTCTGTGCGACCCCATAGACAGCAGCCCACCAGGCTCCCTCGTCCCTGGGATTCTCCAGGCAAGAACACTGGAGTGCGTTGCCATTTCCTTCTCCAGTGCATGAAAGTGAAAAATAAAGTGAAGTCGATCAGTCGTGTCCTACTCCTAGCAACCCCATGGACTGCAGCCCACCAGGCCCCTCTGTCCATGGGATTTTCCAGGCAAGACTACTGGAGTGGGGTGCCATTGCCTTCTCCAAATATGTCCTAGAGATCAAATATCTAGTGAATATAGACAATATCCTATTGTAATGAAACTGGGAGACTGGAACCTAATATTCCATCCACTAAAAAGAAATTATAACTGTTTTATGATAGAGGTGCTTATTATCACTACAATGGCAATCATACTACAATACATAAATATATAAAATTAATATGTTGTACATCTGAAATAGACACAGTGCTGTATGTCAAATATATTTCAGTTTGAAAAAAAGAGAAATTTTTGCATTCCAGAAACTAGAATTCAAGTATGCTTGAATTTCTCTTTCATTATCTCTCAGGATCAAGGTAAAGAGATAATCTGGGCTAGCAATTTTGAATCAATATTTTATATCAAGTATTTTTCTAAACAATTTTTACAAGTTATATCATACAATGTAAAGAATTAAATAAAAATAAATTTGTCTATATCTTCTACCAATGGAGGAAAGTTTGGTTTGGTGCATTCACTGATGGGGAAGGGACCTGTACTACATATTCATCTCACAGTAGAAAATGAAGTCACATGAGGACATTGTAGAGAATGTAAGCAACAGGGTCAGTTTGATTATGGGATGTTGTCCTTGATGACTATAATCAACATTAGAAAATAATAAGCAGTATATAATATGTGGACTCTGGATAAAATAATACCCATATTGCCAGTTTCAGACCAGGATTCCTTTTGTGCACCACTGTTTCAGATGGCTTTGACACAGGACAGCTTACAGACTGGTAGAATAATTTTGAATGGAATCGTTCATATAAAAAAGGGGAAAAATGTATTTAGTGATCAAAGAGACAGCTAGAAAGAAAATAGTTAATCTAGACGAAGCCATTGGAGAAGGAAATGGCAACCCACTCCAGTACTCTTGCCTGGAAAATCCCATGGACGGAGATGCCTGGTAGGCTATAGACCCTGGGGCCGCAAAGAGTCAGACATGACTGAGCAACTTCACTTTCACTTTTCACTTTCATGCATTGGAGAAGGAAATGGCAACCCACTCCAGTATCCTTGCCTGGAGAATCCCATGGACGGAGGAGTGTGGTAGGCTGCCATCTATGGGGTCGCACAGAGTCAGACACGACTGAAGCAACTTCGCAGCAGCAGCAGCAGCAGCAGCAGAGGAAGCCATATTCAGACTACCAACAAATAAAGTAAGCAACTTATTAGAGATCAGGATTTTATAAATGTTATAGTACCCAATAAACTATGGGGGAGCTTCCCTGGTGGTCCAGTGGTTAAGACTTCCTGCTTGCAATGCAGGAAATATGGGTTCCATTGTTGGTCAGGATCTAGGATCCCCCATACCTTGCTCCATGGCCAAAAACAAAAGAAAGAAACAAATAAGCTATGGGTTACAAGGACTTCAAAGAGAGTACTGGGGAGAAGACTTGTTTTTCTTTTTTTGGCTGTACCATGTGGCTTATGGGATCTCAGTTCCCTGACCAGGAATTGAACCCAGGCCACAGCTGTGAAACCCAGGAATCCTAACCACTGGGCCACCAGTTGTTGGGGGTTCTTTGTACCTTAGTACCAAACCCACCCCCTCCCCCATCTTTCTTGAACTCTCAAGAAGACATGTTTCTCTTGCTGCCCTTTGGGGTGTTTGAGACAACATTTACTCAAATCCTAGTAGTTAACATTCATCCCTTGGGAGTACATGTGGCCTTGAGTGGCTGAGTGGTACAGGCTCATTTGAATGGATGGTCAAGAAGGAATGTGCATAAATAATGAGGGTCAGGCTGGTTGGGCATGTGGTTTGTTCCTTTATTCCTTATCTCCAAGGTACAAGAACAGATCATTTCTCTGGTAAGTTCTGAAGTAAGTGATTAGGAAACAGAGGTACATTGGTTACCAGGATCTTGGGTTTGAGAGCCCTAGGAGCCCATACAAACCCTGCCCCAAATCCAGCCTCCCCTACCCCTTGGGATAACCTAATCATCTCAGTTTGTTGCGCTCATCCTTGGTTGGGGCTGAGACACAATTATCCCTGGTTGAGAACTGTTGTTCTCCGAAAGGTAGGAAGATAGTGGTTTGGGGTATATCTGAGTCTCTGAAAAAGTCATTTGTATCCAAAAACCTATGATCCTGCTTCAACTGGTTTGCAAGACCTGTGTTCTTCTGTTCTGCATGGAAGGAATGGAAATTCAACCTCAGCAGAAAAGTGTCTCTCCCAATACAGCCTCAAGAAAGAGTGGCGATTCTAACTCAGGTGTGTTTCTTCAGGACATCGTGACTGCTTATTTCTGAACATCTGTACATAAGAGAAGAGCTTATAGTCATATCAAGTGGGCACGTGCCCACTGAAGGCATGAATTCACTGAAGGCATGAATTTCAATCCATGCCTAAACCAGGAGAGCCATGTGAGCCAGAGAAGGTGATTTTTCATTTGGATCCCAGCTCTTAGCAGAGAGGGAAAGTTTTAAGGAATGCCTGTATACATGAGGACTTGAGTACTCTGGGTAGTGAAATGAAGACAGATCACTATTTCCCCTAAGAATCGAAAAATGGGAAATGCTAAGATGTCAACTTTAAGGAAACGGAAGGACAAGGTAAGCAATACTATATGAGGAGCCCTCCATTCTAGCCAACCAATGGAGAAGCCACTCCTAGCCTGGTGTGGACAGTTGCTCTGAATTTGCACCTGGTTTGCAAGGACGAGATGAAAGGTATAAATTGAACCCCCAGGATTCGGCCTCAGAGACATTGCCCTCTGCCTGACAGGTCAAGGGGAAAACAGTGGAATCTTACTTCTTCTGATGTCCATGTTTCCTTTTTCCTGCCCTTGTTACAGTTTTAGAATCAAAGAGCTCAGCACCCAGAACAGAGCAGAAGGGGGTCTGTGAATGCTCTGGCAGAAGGCCTCTATGCCAGACCTCCCCTGACAGTTCCCAGAGACCAAAACCAAAGCAACCTGCCCACTGCTGTCGGGATGGGTCTCACAGGCCTTTGTGCCTTGCAGATGCCCTGCCTTAAGACTTAAGTAAGAGGGAGAGACAGCAACAAAGACATCAATAGTTATTGGACAGGGCATCTTACATTTTAGAAACAGAAACTCCTAGAGTGACAAGCCACCATTTATAGCAGATAGGAAATGGCAGCAATTTTTGACACTGGGGAAAAGTGTCAAAGTGTCTCCCTGTGATCCACTGGGGGAATTGATGTCAGCTGGGCTTATCTGTTACCAGGGAAACCTGCAGCTAGGGCAGCAGCCAGCAGGTAGGCAGTTACTAGTTAAGCCCTATATTTAAGAGGACTAGATAGACCTGTGAGTGGAGCAGGGACTGGTCGAGCAGGGAGGTGTAGAAAAAGCAAGAGAACAGCCATCTTGAATGGGTTGACCATACACTCCATCCCTACACAACCTTCATACCCCTTGATATCTTGGTTAACCCCTCTTCCACAACTTTCCTGGCTCAGGTACATAGAGGTGTACCACAAACAGATACCAGAAATGCAACACAGACAACCACAGCTAGTGAATACTGAGTCCAAAAGGTAGCAACCTTGGAGACAGGCATTTATCAGGTCAATTTTTCATGGAATTCCTGAGGACAACAATAGCATATCGCTGTAGACCCAGCCATCAGGTTCATTTTGGACTGAGGTCATCATTGTTGCTGTGTCTGCAAACAGATCCTTCCACTCAGACCAGACATGAAATATAAGATATCTAACAGACTCATTGCAGGGAAGATCCTGACCATTAAGCAAAAGATAAGCAGTAACAGCACTGTGACATATTAACACCCTTGACTACGATTTTTGTCCTGGGCTGCAGTACCATTATGCTGTCCAACCTCTGTCCTCTTCAGCCAGTGTCAAACACTGGAGGGGGTGTAACAGAACACCAGATTAATGGTGCCTTTCTCTAGTAGGGGACCTAGATTAATTTCTTAGTCTTCTTACCTGGGTCCAGATGAAATCTGTAAGTTCCTTTCTAGTCTTAATCCCCACAGGGCTGCAAACCCCAAACACCTGGGACTTCCCTGCCAGTTTTAGTCCCAGGGCCACTTACAATATGTTCCCCTGGGGACAGATCCTGTGGCAAAGGCAAAAGTGAGTTATTCTCCTGATCATTAGCTGGCAATGATACTTGGGTGGTCAACAGTTGAACTCCAATGATGTTGACTAGTTTGCCTCTGGGTTAACACGATGTAGGTACGCCCTGTGCTGACTGCTCTTGGAATATTTAATGACAATCTCTGTGACTTAAGCTAGCCTCTTGGTTCACAGGTTGAGACAGTGGGTTTCCTGTATCAGTTGTTTCTTACTCAGTCCACTGGTCCTTCTGTTAGCCCGGCAGCAGTAGGGCTGTAGGACAGGTGGAAAAGTCTGGGTATGGCATTTTTATCAGCCCATTCCTGAACTTCATGGCCACTAAAGCGGTGTTTTTTTGCATTGCTCAGCAACTTGAGTAGGCCCACTGTAGCAGCTTCCACCTGTTTGTTGTAAAGCATGTAGGCTGCATAGAGCTGTGTTCCTTGACACTATATCCCTGCTCTGCCCCCTCCCAAACCTGGGACCAGAAGCCCAGAGGGTACTCTTTTTATTTCGCCATTGCCACCGGTCCTAACCAAACCCTTCATGGTAACCGACCATGGCCAATTCACAAGCTGTCCCAGTTAGTGTCTCTAAAGCCTGTAATTGTTTAGGGGTGGTGGGTCAGGGGTATGTTTGTATTTTGTAGAAAACAATAAAACCAGAAAGGCTCTTATGTTTTGCCGGTATCACAAGCCCTCCCCAGGCAGTCAGGTGAAGCACAAGCCCAGGCTGCTACTTTTTTTTTTTTTAATTGTTTAATCAATTTTCATTCTTTTTTTTAAGTTTTATTTTATTTTTAAACTTACAATATTGTATTAGTTTTGCCAAATATCGAAATGAATCCACCACAGGTATACCCGCGTGAGGGTTCAGGCTGCTACTTTTAAACTGGAAAGAAACTGAAGTTAAAAGGATGTCATCAGTTTAATGGAAGAGAAAGATATCTCTCACAGGAACCCACATGCTAGGGAAATGAACCCCAGGATTATCCCCACAACTTTCCCTTCCCTGTCCTCATTCTCCAACATCTCGGCACTCACCAGATTATCTGCAGCCTTCTGGCTGACTCACTAATTGTTGGACTGCACCCTGCAGCTGTGCACGCATGTTGACGCCCAGCCTTGAGACCGAAGCAAGAGTTGGGAGACAGGGACAAAGATGTCCATGGCTTATTAGATAAGGAATCTTAATGTCCAAAAAGAAGGGTCTTAGCACAACCATGTTCAGCGAGAACAGGAAGGGCATGGATGCAATTTTCACTGCTTGAGGGAGGAACCCACCACTCTAACAGAGAGTTGACGTCAGTTTGTTCATCAGTTACCAGGGAAACCAGTGTCTGGGGCAGCAAGTATGTAGGCAGTTACCATTAAACCCTGTAATTAAGAGAATTGGATAGTTATGTGAGTGAAAGAGGGTTGGGCAGGGGATGAACAGAGAGCATAGAAAGCCATCTTGAGACAAGTGGAGAGTTGTCCTAGATCTACAGCATAAAGCAAAAGAGTGACCCCTGCCAGATGGCAGCTCCCCCAGATGCTGTCTCCCACAGGCTGTTGCCTCAGCAGCCCTTCACCTGCCCCACTTCTGCTCAGATTGGCCAAGCAGCTCCCAGCTCTTTCCTAGTGTCTGAGCAGTAATGTTGAGATGAAGGTGGAAGAGAAGTGGGCACAGCAGGTGCTGTTTCTTGGACTCTGCGGAGGCAGGCTGCTTTCACAAGAGCTCTAGGTCATTGTGCAGCTGGCTGGGCTTCTCTGGACCTTGGATTTCTGGACATCCATGAAACACAGACACTGATGCTGCCTCTTTACTCACAGGGCTGCAGTGAGGAACCATGAGATCTTGGGCTGAGGGTGCTCTTTGAACTCTAAGGTGTGTGTAGTCCTATGAATTGCAGTGGCAGGTGTCCAGAACCCAGGTGAGGGTGCAATTGAGTGAGTCAATAAGGAAGGAAATTACCCTACTTCTTGAAGAGAGTTTTCAGGAAACTGGGGCTGAGAGTCAGGTTACAGGACAGGTATAAGGAGCCAGTTCTCGCCCAGGAACTCTAATTTGCCTGGACGTGCTGGAGTCCTACAGGAAGCAACTGTGAGTGTCTCTGTCCTTGCCTCTTGTTTTCCAATGTCTAGTGAATATCTCCCTACCTATGTGGGTAGTTGCAGAAGGCAGGGTGTGTGTAGACCTTCCACTCTATGAGGTTCAGTGTTGGAGATGGAAGAAAATGGGGTAATAAGGGGTGCTCTTCACTCTGCTCCCTTTGTTTGGCAGGAGATGTGTTTGCAGGACAGGGAGAGGGGGAGATGTGACATCCAACCAGCTCTCTGATGCCATTGTCTGGAAGTCCCTTTGGAAAGTGCATGTCATCTTCCTCTTGGAAGGAAGCACTTCTCTGGCCAGGAAACCCCTTCCTTCCCACTACATCAGCCTGCTTGGCAACCTTTGGTCCTTTGCACAGGTCCCTTGGGATTTCTTCCAGGTCCCTGCACCTCCCATGATTCTTTTCCATGCTCAAAACTTTACAGCTTATTTCTGAGAGAGGAAAGAAGCCCAACACCAGAAGTGACCCATGTCCTGCACCCACCCTGATATCACTTAGCTCCTGAGTCACTTTCTGATGGTGACTGGAAGCTCTGTTGGACATTGGCTTTCCTCCTCTGAAGCTAGCCTCCCCCTGATGGCACCCATCTGACAGGTCCCCTCTTCCATGAGGCCCCTATCCCAAGTCCTCTCAGGAGGTCTGGGCAGGACTCTAAGTGTGCCAGGAACTTTCCTGGTGGAGCCCAGGAATGACAAATCCTGGAAAATAAGCAGTCATGCACCTTTCTGTGCTCAGGACAGACCTTACCAAGCATTATCCCTCTGGCTTTCTTTTCAGATAGCACTGCAGACTCCAGTACTAGTCTGTCCAGAGCAACAAGTGATAGGAAACAAGCCAGCATTGTAAGAGGTAAAGCAACCGACTTACTGGTAAAAAAGGGATAAAGAGGCCCAGAGAGGGAAGGGTCCCACTCGAGGGCCCTCAGTGAGTCCCTCCTGGTGTGACAATGGCCTCAGTGAGGAATTCTACATCCTGGCCAAAGTGCCCCTGGCAGGGATAACAAGCCCAAAAGGGATGACACAGACCATCTGACAGTAGATTCACGCTGCTGGCAGACCAGGTCAGAGGCCCAGCTGTCCACACATGTCCTCCCTGGCCAGACCTTATCCTAACTTTCCTGAAACTGCTTTTGGAGCCCTGTTACTCTTGCCTCAGAGGATGGGAGAGGAGATGGGGGAAGGGCTTCTCCTGACCTCCAGGAGCTGGGCCAGCCCTACGCCTCGTCCTTGGACCAAGAGCACCACCTCTTTCTGTTCCTCTGCCTAGGACATGCTTCTCCTCCCTCTCTCCGTGCTGCTCCTGCTCACACAGCCCTGGAGATCCCTGGGAGCAGAAATGAAGATCTATTCCCAGAAAACAATGGCCAACGCCTGTACCCTGGTCATGTGTAGCCCCCCGGAGGATGGTTTGCCTGGTCGTGATGGACGAGATGGGAGAGAAGGCCCCCGGGGGGAGAAGGGAGATCCAGGTAGAACTGGGTCCATGGACTTGCCCTGGTGGGAAGGGGTGGGCACTGGAATTGTAACCAACCCAGAAACTCTGAATCTTCTGCTGTGGAAACCTTGAAGGTGGTCTCTCCAAGTGGGTGGGTTTCCCCCAGATCTTCAGTCCACCTGAGACATGGCTTCACTGATTGGCAAAGACTGGCTTGCCAAAGCCCCCAGCTCTATAACCAGCTGTCCTGATTCTTCCCCTAGGACCTTCTGACTCTAACCACCCCCAAGAATGTACAAACATGAGTGAATGACTGATATTTCCAGGCCCCTACTCCAGAACTCTTGGGTTTCCCAGGTGGCGCTAGTGGTAAAGAACCTGCCTGCCAATGCAAGAGACATAAGAGATGCAGGTTCGATCCCTGGATCAGGAAGATCCCGTGGAGGAGGGCATAGCAACCCACTCCTGTATTCTCACTTGGAGAATCCCAAGGACAGAAGAGTCTGGAAGGCTATGGTCTGTTGGTTTGCACATGACTGAAGCGACTTAGTACACACATGCAAGAGACACAAGAGATGTGGGTTTGATCCCAGGGTTGGGATGATCCCTTGGATAGAAAATGGCAACTCACTACATTATTCTTGCCTGGAAAATCTCATGGACAGAGAAATCTGTTGGGTTACAATCCACAGAGTCACAAAGAGTCAGATGCGACTGAGTACACACACTCCAAAACTTAACTGTTGTTCATTCGTATTAAATGTTGCCTCTGCAGAATGTTAAATATTTTTGAACTGATGACAGTGTTGTAAGTTTCAGTTTAATCATCTGTAGATGAGAATAATATCAGCCATACAGTGACAAAGAATTGAGCCAAGGCTTTATTTCTTTGTTTGGTCTTCAAGATAAAGTTTTATCCTTCTGATGTACCAAAAAGCTGAATTCTCCTGCAGTTTCCAAATGTATTGATTATTAAGAGAATTTTCTGGAAACACTGCCCCACAGGAGATCTGGTTTTTACTGGCAAGAAGTGAGAATTTGATGAACCAGTGACAAGGAGGGGATCACAATGGCCCTGGGCCAGGGATGTGGAGGGATTAACTGAGGTCTTTCATCTTTCTGGAGTTTGTGCTTTGATTGGAGAGGAAAGAAATGTACAACATTAAAGCTGAAAAGAATATGTAACATCCCCAGGATTTGTAGGGTAAGAGACAAGTATCTTATCTATCTGTCTTTTAGAGAGAAAGTAGCTCCCAACATGAATGGGCTGGGGCTTGAAAATGCTGCCTAGAAGTAATCTCAGAGGAGGGGTGGTATTCAAAATGCTAGCTCTCTCTAGCTCCCTGAGGGGCCCTGAATTGAAAAGTATCCCTTCCTCTACCTCCCTGCTCTCATGGCCGCCATGGTTTGTGCAAAGGATGGGCAACCTCTAATGCTCCCTTCTAAGGAATGACTTGTTTCCAAGGTACCTGCTGCCCTCCCCAGCCAGGGGGGAGCCCAGGAGAGGCTCAGCCAGGGACCAGGTGTCTCTGCCTGAGCACAGGGGGTCTGGGATGTGGGGCCCATCCTCGGGGCTCCCATTGATTGCCTAGTGAGAATTGGAGCTAAGAGCAGGACCCAATGTCCAGCACAGAGGCTCTCACCACCCACCAAATACCCCAGTCTCCCTCCACCAGCACATTCTTGGCCCAGGCAAGCCTGGCCCTTCTTACCCTGGGGGAGTGGTTTCCAGATCTGAAATGTCACCTCTCTTCTCCAGGGCTCTGAATCCTCTTCAGCCTTGAAGTCCTGTTTCCTATGAGTACGTGTGTGTCCATGGGTTGGGGGTACTGGGATGGGATGAGGGACATCTCATAAGCTGTTTTCTTCACTCATTACCTGTGCCTCACAGTTTAAACTTCAGTGGCAAATTCCTTGCAGACCAGGACCTGGTGCTGACATTTACTTCCTGCTCAGTGCTAGGCAGAAAGCCATGTTCCACAGAGAGATTCTCAGTGAACAGAGAGATGAAATGAAGAAATGAACAAATACGTGAATGAACAAGTTAGTAGTAACTGACAGATTTCTTTTGTTGTCTTTTTGCACATGAATGCTTACTCACAACAGTCAAAAGATGGAAACAACCCAAGTGTCTATCAACATTTATTCACAGTGAATGAATAAAGAAAATGTATTGTATTCATTCTATAGAACATTACTCAGCCATAGACTGGAACGAAGTACTGAGACGTGCTACAAATTGGATGAGCCTCGAGAATGTCACTCCTAGTTTAAAAAGGCAGAGACGAAGGGTCATATATTGTATGTATTTATATAAAATATCCAGAATAGGTAACAGAGACAGGCAGCTGCATAGAGGTAGCCAGGGCTTAGGAGGAGGTAGGGAGGGAGTATGGGTATGAGGTTTTCTTTGGGATTAATGAAATAGTTTTAAACTAAAGAGAAGTGGTAGTTGTACAATTATGTCAATGTTCTAAATGCCACTGAATCACATACTTTAAATGACTAATTATAGGAAATTCCTGGAGGTCCAGGGGTTAGGACTCGGTGTTCTCACTGCCAGGCCTCAGGTTCAATCCCTGATCGGGGACCTGAGATCCTGCAATCTACACATCACTGTTAAAAAAAAAAAAAAAAGTTTATTTTTATATTATGTGAATTTCATCTCAATGAAAAAAGAATAACCAAGCTCACAGAATTGAGTGTATAATTCTTGAATCAATAGTTATTTCTCCCTTTAGTCTTTGAAGGTAAATCTCTCATAATTTCAGATTTAGGCAGCCCTCTTAAGGTAATGTGATTTTTAAATATTTGATCATTTTTACAAAACAATTAACATGTGATCACTAATCACAAAAAGAAGCAAATTAAAATTACCTGAATTGTGCCCCTTAGATAAAATAACTGTTAACACTTGCATATGCTCTTCTTGTGGTTTTTTCAATGTGTGTTACATGTGCACATTCCTGTCACATGCGTGGACATGTTGAAAAAACTGATTCAAATTAAATAGAGTATTTATAGCCTACATTTATCACTTGATGATGCACATTAATTTTGACTATCTTCTTTAATTTTAAAAACATGTTGCATAGATTTTTCTCTTCTTTATATTAAAATAGAATTGATCTATAATAGATTCAAATGTATATCATAATTATTTCATATTTGTATATATTGTGAAATGATGTCACAATAAGTCATGTCAATGTCATCAGTACACATAATTATAGTTTGTGTGTGATGATAACTTTTAAGATCTGCTTGCTCAGCAATGTTCAAGCATGCAACCCAGGATTACTAACTATAGTAACTTCACTGTACATTGTATTCCTAGGAATCAATTTTTTTTAAACTGGACATTTGTACTTTTTGAAGATTTCTATTCATTCTGCTCACTTTCCAACCCCACCTCTAGCAACCACAAATCTGTTCTCTGTATTGTGAGTATGTTGTTTCTATTTGTTTTCTTAGATTTCACATGTAAGTGAGATCGTATGGTACTGCCCTTCCCTGTGACTTATTCCACTAAGCATAGTACCTTCAAAGTTCACCAGTGTTGCTGAAAATAGCAAGATTTAATTCCCTTTTATGGCTGAATAATGTTCCATTGTATATGCACCCTGCATTTTCTACATCCGTTCATCCATCCACAGATACTTGGGCTCTAGGCTGCATCCATGTCTGGCCTACCATAAATGACGCTGCAATTAACTTGGGGGTCATATATCTTTTCAGGTTAGTGTTTTCATTTTCTTTAGTTAAATGCTCAGAAGGGGAATTGATGGATTCTACGGTGGCTCTAGTTTTAACTTTCTGAGAAACCTCCATGCTGTCTCCATAGTGGCTGTTCCATTTGCATCCCTACTGCACAAAGCTTTCCTTTTCTCTACTTCTCCAGCACTTCCTATTTGCTGTCTGATAATAGCCATTCTGAGAGGTGTGAGGTGACAGCTCATTGTGCTTTTGATTTCTATTTCTCTGGTGGTAAGTGTCAGGTGTCACTTCTGCCATAAACTTTGGTTCTGGGAAGGGGGGAGGGCAGGGAGTCCATGGTCCAGGGTAAAAGCTGACAGACTGAACTGCCATAAATACTGTGGCCTTGGGGCAGGGGCAGGTGCATTGTATGCAAAATCAGGCTAGTCTTGGTTTGAATCTGCCTCCAATTCTGCAAGCCTGTTCCTTCTCCTGTAAAAAGGGGATGCGGATATGCATTTCCTGCATCACCACTGGACCAGTCACCTGAAGGGGGAGTGTCTACACCCTACAGAACCCTGAAGGAATGCCAGGGCACTGACTCTAGAGGCAGCTGGCTCCTCCTTGGCTGGGTCAGCTTTATGTCCGTCTTTTCTGCCACAGGTTCACCAGGACCTGCAGGACGAGCAGGAATGCCTGGACCAGCTGGCCCTATTGGGCTGAAAGGAGACAATGGCTCTGCTGGAGAACCCGGACCAAAGGGAGACACTGGACCACCTGGTGAGCAGCTGGGCATGGAATGCAGGTGTCTGCAGATGGTGTGCTGCCGCTAGGCCATGGCAGTAGGCATGCACAGATTCTGCCCCAGGAAGAGGAAGAAGGTCATTCTCAAGGTGCACGGGGTTATTTCAGGGAACGCTGGAGCTCCTGGGGAGGGCGGAGAGTGAGGGAAACATCTTTTGGAGGAGGCTGCCTGTCTGACTTCTATTACAGCCCCATATTTTATGCACTCCACTTCCAAGGAGATTCAGTGTCACTGACTGGGCTGGTCCTTTTTCCCAGGGCCTCCAGGTATGCCTGGACCAGCTGGAAGAGAGGGCCCCTCAGGGAAGCAGGGGAGCATGGGACCTCCAGGCACACCAGGCCCCAAAGGAGACACTGGGCCCAAAGGTAGGAGGGTGGTATGTGGTGGGTGAGGGAGGGAGAAGGGAGGGGTGACATTGGCAGCCCTGGTGGGGACCAAGGTATGTGCACAGTGCTTGGAAAAGCCTGGAACCTCCGCACCTGGTTGGCCTGGCCTGGGCCTCTCCCCCCATATTCTCACACCGAGTGAATTTCCTAGAGGAGACCAAGCAGTCAGGAGCAGTCTCCCAAGTCGCTCTCTCACCTGGAGCTGTGAGTGACAAGCTGCACTGCTGAGGAGATTGTACCTGCTGAGCGCACTCTCAGCCATGTTTCTCCAATGTGTTCCTTCTACAGGAGGAGTGGGTGCCCCAGGCATTCAGGGCTCCCCAGGCCCTGCAGGTCTCAAAGGAGAGAGAGGTGCCCCTGGTGAGCCCGGAGCCCCTGGACGTGCTGGGGCACCAGGTGAGCAATGGACGTGGGGCTGGGCTCATGTTCCCCTGTGCCCACCCCCACCACCCTCCAGGTCAGAGCTGGCATTCCAGGATGAGAGCCAGTGTTGGGTTCTGGGAACTGTCTGTCTCCAGGTAGAGGGTGGTATGAGCAGCAGGGACTATCTGTATTTAGGGAAGGCTGGTTGTTAGGTTATGGGACAGTCAGTGTACAGAGAGGATGCAGGAGAGTTTTCAGGCACAGAGGGACATTTGTAAATGTGGAGGGTGTATGGCTGGGGGATAGGAAGTCCATGTGTGGAGGTTGGGGGGAGGGGTGTGAAAATGCTGAAATATATGTTCAGCACTCACCCATTTCTACTTCTCTGATCCCAGGGCCTGCTGGAGCCATAGGTCCACAGGGGCCTTCAGGTGCCAGGGGCCCCCCAGGACTGAAGGGAGACAGAGGTACTCCTGGAGAAAGAGGAGCAAAGGGGGAGAGTGGGCTTGCAGGTAAGGAAGCCTTGGAGGCCCCCGCTAGGGTACGGGGCAGTGAGGAGGCCTTATTTAGCTCAGCTGTCCTCTCAGGTGGAAAAGGCAATGGCACCCCACTCCAGTACTCTTGCCTGGAAAATCCCATGGATGGAGGAGCCTAGTAGGCTGCAGTCCATGGGGTCACGAAGAGTCGGATACGACTGAGCGACTTCACTTTCACTTTTCACTTTCATGCATTGGAGAAGGAAATGGCAACCCACTCCAGTGTTCTTGCCTGGAGAATTCCAGGGGTGGGGGAGCCTGGTGGGCTGCCGTCTCTGGGGTCGCACAGGGTCGGACACGACTGAAGCGACTTAGCAGCAGCAGCTCCTCTCAGGTAACCCATTTAGTTACAGGTGGGGGTCAAAGCAGGAAAAGTTGACACGGTGTATGGCGAGGTGGACTCTGGTCTTAGCCTCTGTGACTCACTGGAGGACAACCTGAGCAGATTTTCTATCTGATCTTTATGACAAGCAAACCTGCCTCTCCAATTCATCAGATAACCCTGATCAGCAAATAACTCAATGGATGGGAAATACTCAAGCTATGTGTATTCCTCTCCTACAACCATACCACCCCCTGCAATGCAAAAGGAAGTGCTATCGACAGAATCTGGAATTAAAATGACATCTGGTTCACTGTCAGTGAGGTGCAGGGACCTGCTCAGGAGATACTGGTCACAAGAGAACCACAGGAAATCTTGTGGGAAGCAGAGGCCAGCTAGGTTAGCAGAGGTGGGATTCCTAGGGTCTGTTCTACCTCCTTAACCCCACCCCCAACTTGCATCTCCACCTGGACACTCTTCCCTTGAGTCCTGGGCTCTGAGTGACCCCAGGTTGTTCTGGATCTGTCTTCACTTGGCCTCTCTCTCCTGCAGAGGTCAATGCTCTCAGGCAGCGGGTGGGAATCTTAGAGGGACAACTACAACGGCTCCAGAATGCCTTCTCTCAGTATAAGAAAGGTGAGTTCCTGGACCTGACCCTGAGCCAGGCCCCAAGTATGGACCTCAGACTTAGTCTGGGTTTGGCTTGCAGTTTGCTGGGCTTGGGTCTAAATTGGACTTGCTGGGACCGTGATTGGGACTGGACCTAGACCTGGGGCAGGAGTGGGGCTAAGGAGAAGGCTGGGACAGAGCCGTGCTCCAGGAGCTGCAAGTAGACACACGGAACAAGGAGGAGGAAGTGGTCAGTGTCATCAGTTCAGCAGACCTTATCCTAGCATACCCTGGGCAGGTCCCTATGACAGACAAGGGGATACCCAACCCTTGTCTTTCTTCCGTGGGGCCAGGTATGCAAGAAGCAGAGAAGCAGCCACACAGCCCAGGGCAGCAGAGAATCCATACCTGGTCATGGGGGTGGGGCTGGGATGCTTCATGTGGTGTTCAAGGCTGCTGGGGACCTGTCTTTAGTATGTGATCACCAAGTATCTCTCCCTAAACATGCCCCTAGGTCTGGCAGGAGCAGGCTGCCTCCAGCCTCTGGTCAGTTCGGGACTCCCCCGCACCTCTTGTGGTGTTTAAAGCAGAGATTCTTCTCTAAGCCTGGATCCTAAGCAGGCAGAGGCCTCCTGGAGCACACTGAGTGCCCTGTGCCCTGGGACTCTCCACCAACTGCCCCTCCTCCTTTTCTGCTCTCCCTGAGGACAGCTTTGCATTCACATCATTCATCCAAACTCAGTGATTGATAAAAAATGTTCTGAAGGAGCAGAGCATAAAGGGGCCTGATATGGTGAGACATATTGTTGGCTTCTTAGAACTCTAGCCAACTAAGTACCAAAGTAGTTAAGGATGAGAGTTGCCAGCGTTTGGTATGTCTTCCTCCTTCCAGAAGCATCCTCCTCCTCCTTCCTCCTTCCACCTATGTGACATCATCTACATACATGAGCACCATGTACACATGACCTTTCCTATCCAGATGGACCTTAAGTCTGCCCATGTATCTTCAGATAGACACATGGGCGTATTCACTGATACAAATACACACCCACCCAGATGCATGGGGTGTAAGCCCAGTAGTGTCACATGGACTCACACTAACCTTGTTCAGGGCTGATCTGGGTGCCGTCCTGACCCCCCAGAGAATCTGTTCCCTGAGTACCTGTTGAAGCTACTCAGAGAAGGGCAGACAGTCAGGGTGCAGTCTGGGTTCCTAAAGAGTCCAGGGAGCCCTCAAAATTTCCATGTATGACCCTAGAAGTCAGAGTGATGGGGATGGGTTACAATAAGAAGAGATACTTACGTCACACAGAGGATACTCTTTTACAGTATACCCCTACTTTAGAAATAAGGAATGAGACCCTGAAAAGGAAAGTGACTTTCTTGTGTCCACCTGGACCATCATTGCCGAGGTCAGGATGAACACATGGTCTTCTGGATCCAAAACAAGGGTGTCTTTAGTGCTGAGCCCATCCTGCCCACTATTGCCACACACACTGCCCAGTGGTCCAGGGACGCTGAGTGACTTTCATCACACGCATGTTGAGGCCAATATTAGGCTGTTCTCAGATGCACCCCCATCCTTTCCTTGCCCTCACCCCTTCAGATAGCACAGAACTCCCTGTGGCAACCCCATGTACCCAATCACCATGGAGGGCTTAGAGTGAGTATGATGTTCTCCACACTTCCAGGAACTGCCCTGGGCTGCATGGTGTCATTTCCCTCCCAAAGTCATTCCAACCTACAGAGTAACTGAAAACTTGATTCTGGCATGCAACATAGGGAGGAACAGAAAGTGCAAGCTTTAGTGTTACCTCCAGCAAAGTCTGATCCTTGTCTACATCGAACAGTTGGGCAACTTTGGGCCTCTTATGTAAGCACCTGATTTCCAGGGTCCTCATCTCTTGCATGATGGATTATCAGGAGCTAAGTGCCTTGCTTTTGTTCTATCTGGTGCCCTGGTACCCTCGTGGGAGCTGGGGACTCCAGTTGAAGCACAAGATCTAGGTGCTGCCGCATCCCCAACCTAACTCTCCTCTTCCCCTAGCGATGCTCTTCCCTAATGGCCGGAGTGTCGGGGAGAAGATCTTTAAGACGGAAGGCTCTGAAAAAACGTTTCAGGATGCCCAGCAGATCTGCACACAGGCTGGAGGACAGTTGCCCTCCCCACGTTCTGCAGCTGAAAACGAGGCCTTGACTCAGCTGGCCACAGCCCAGAACAAGGCTGCTTTCCTGAGCATGAGCGACACCAGGAAGGAGGGTACTTTCATCTACCCCACGGGGGAGCCCCTGGTCTATTCCAACTGGGCCCCCCAGGAGCCCAACAATGATGGCGGCTCAGAGAACTGTGTGGAGATCTTTCCCAACGGCAAGTGGAATGACAAGGTCTGCGGAGAGCAGCGCCTCGTGATCTGCGAGTTCTGAGCTCCTCCTGCACACACACACACATAGTGTGTGTGTTGGGGCGGTGGGGGTCGGGGGGGGGGATGGGCAGTGCCCAGAGCTGCATTTTTCCAGTGTTTCAATAAAATGGTGACCCTCTGCTGGCCAGGGCTTCTCCACAGAGCCACAGGATAAGGCCAGAGGCAGGGCTCCTATGGAATACATCCCTCAGAATAAAGTTTGAAACTGGCTTCACACAAGAAAGATTTGTTAGATGAAAAGACGGGCAGCCTCACTTCCCAGGAGCAAGGGTTAAAGGAAGTTCTCCAACTCTCCCCTGTTGCAAAATCCAATGTCTCTGCCTCATCCATCCATCTCTACCAACCATCGGTTACATTTGACCCTACTGATCACTGTCTCCTCCTCCTTCCCTTTTCCTCTCCTGCCTGCGTTTTTCATATCTTCCTGGCTGCTCAGCATCATTCTCTTTCCCTTGTCCCTCCTCCTCTCCTCCAAGTCCGCGGAGGAGGTTGGGAACCTCAATTCTGGCTCCCTTCTCTCCTCACACTTACTCCAGGCTTGGGCTCATTCTCTCCCATAGCTTAAATTCCTTCTAATGATGCCTCCCTAGGTACTGTTCTGTTCAAGACCTCTCCCCAAACCCTGGACTTCTCTAGCCAATGCAAGCTGCCGCCCTGGGGCTGGGAGTGTTACAGGAAGAAGGACCCCTTCCAGGGCCCAAAACTGGGTTCTTGTCTAACACTCGGAAAAGAATTGTCCAAGGAGACGTATGCACTGACAAAGCAAGAGATTTTATTGGGAAAGGCCACCTGGGTGGAGAGCAGTAGGGGAACCCAGGAGAACTGCTCTGTCACATGGCTGGCAGTCTTGGGTTTTATGGTGATGGGATTAGTTTCTGGGTTGTCTTTAGCCAATCATTCTAAGTCAAGAGTCCTTCCTGGTGGTGCACACCTTGTTCAGCCAAGATGAATGCCAGAGAGAAGGATTCTGGGATGTGGTCGGACATGTGGTATCTCATTTTGACCTTTCCTGAACTCTTCCGGTTGGTGGAAGCTTATTAGTTCCATATTCCTTACCAGGATCTCCTGTCGTAAAACAACTCATGCAAATGGTTACTATGGTGCCTGACCAGGGTGGGCAGTTTCAATCAGTGTGCTTCCCCTAACAGGAGGTGTCTCAGTGGCTGCCTCTTGCTTCAAGCCCTGAGCCTAGGAAGCTGCACAGGTATAGTGGGATGACCTGGCAGGAAGGTACCAGCTTCTCTGGCCAGATTGAGTGGCCTTACACCCAGTAGGACCCTCACTCTTGAACACTGAGGATCTCTCTCTACCCTTGACAATGTGACTGCCATTGGCTCATGGGAGAATATACCATCTGCACAATCCTAATCCCTTTTGAAATCTCAGGCAAAGAGGGTGTAGAGCCATATTCAGTTTCATCCCCAAACCTCTTCCTGCCTGGCAGTTCTGGGGATGTTCATCTCCACTCTGCCTCAGAGATAATCTAGTCAAACCCTTCTCATTTTACAGACAAGAAACCAAGACACAAAGAGGAAGGGAACTTATACAGGTAGCACTGATGCTACTGCTCACTCTTGAGAAAGGCCATGTGACTCCAGAGCTTATACTTCCAGCCTGTAAATTTTTAGATCAAAAATTTTTATATTTAGTTTGAATTTTTATATTTAGTTGATTTTTTTGACATGGTGCTGTGAAGAAAGATTTAAATGACATCTGTGGTTAAGAAATTATAATGAGGCCTGAATGAACCACAGGCTCATGGGAGGGGGTGATGAATATCCTTCCCCAGACAGGGGACCAGGAGGACTGCCTTCTCTGGCCCTTTCTGAATGGGACCCCCAAGCCCCACTCCTCTTCCCAACATGCTTGCAGCCACACAGCATATGTGAACAGCACATCTGAAAACAAAGCCACACCTCTCAACAACATGCAGCTCAGGTTCCTGCTAAGATCTTTCTCCTGTTACTGAAAATCTCCCCAATTCCTGGCAGTTTCTGAATATAAACATTTACACAATAATGAGCAAACAGCTCTCCAGCACAAAGGCGTGGAGCTTAGAACAGCCTGTTTTTATTGCAAATAAGAAAAACAACTGGATCTACTTAGGCCAAAGGGAAGTAATTTTTTTTTTTTCCTGAGAAAAGAGAATTCTGAATTGATTTTAGAAGGACCAGGTGGCGGGGGGCAAGCAACCTTGTGCCACCTCCCTAGCTTCTGCCTCTCTCTGCCCATCCTCACCTCTTTCCCTTCTTTACATATCAAATCCTCTGCATCCAGGTCTCTTGTGTGTCACAGAAATCAGAAACTCTTGCTCTCTTGCTTGACATCAATTCAAAACTATGTGAAAATGCATCTTCCTGTCTCAGATGCCCACCTCTGATCCAACCAACTCACTCTGGAACCTCATAATCCAACATGGCCACTGGGATGCATGGGAGGTCTTGGTGGTCTGGGCGGATGCTCTGTGGGTGATCACTACTCATCCCAATATGTAAGCCATGCCTATTTCTTGGCAAGAGGAAACTATGTGATGCCATAGGAAGGAAAAAATCTGTGTTGCTGAAGTCCACAAATGCTGAGACCCCAAAGCCTAGGAAGAAGCTTAGATCAACCTGCACCAGGGGCCACGGGAGTCTGGTTTGCAGCTCTCCAGCACAGAGATTAAGTAAGGAGAGTCTTTGGGCTCTGCAGACACAGTCCAATTTAAGCAGAGGAAAGAGGCAAGGATTTCAGAAAATGCAGGATTTTAACCATTCTTGAACACAGAGGTCTCTCCCTCCTACACCGTCAGTCATGAGCAAATGTGAACATGGATCTCCAATCACATCAGCCCCACCCCAACCACAGTAGCCATGACCCTAGTTTAGTAGCCTAGGTGCCAAGTGAAGCCAGAGCTGTAGGCCTCTTATTGTCGAGAGATGTTAAGACACTCACAATGCCAGCTGAAACCGTAGGCACCAGCTAGGATCCTTCCATTTCTGGCGGCGGGACAACCACATAGGCAAGCCTCTGTTTATAGTATGTTCACAAGTATATTCTGTAGTTGTTCTCAAATATATTCTATATTCATTCTCAACCGTCCTGTCACCAGCCCAGCCCACACCCTATACTGAACAGCCTATGGGAACCACCCCCCCTTTTTTTTTTTTTAACTTTTCTAGGATCCTAGCTTTGTTCTGAATTTTGCTGATATACAACCCTGGCATTTGAGTTGTTTACATTCAAAACATTCTTGATCACTCTTACCTTCCAGATGTCCTTAATTCAAGCTTAATGGCATGGTGGACTTTTTCAGGTTACCTGTGTTTTATATAGTACAGCAAAGAAACCAGGTACCTATCAGAAAAAGTAAAATATTAATTGATATGCCAAACATTTATTCAGGCATGTCATGCCTTCAAACATTTATTCAGGCATGTCATGCCTTCACATATACTAAAACCTGGAACTCCCTTAACATTAGAGATCAGATATAAAATTGTGTTTCAGCAATGGTGTTGGAGGTGCTCAAAGTGTAAACTGGAAATGAGTGGATGGATTGTAAAATGTTTTCACCAGGAGAATAGAGGAGAGCCTTCTTCCTGTGGAGACACCAATATATTCAGAGACCTAGATACTCATTATTGTTCAGTTGAATTGCCTGGGACTATTAGGCCTCTGTATAACTAATGACTGATATCTTTTGGTAGATTTTACTGCTTTTCACTAATGTTTCAATAAGAGAGCCCTTATGAAGGCAGACATTGCCCTGTGACATGTGTTTCTCCTGGACAGAAGAAGATGAAGGCCAGTGAACATTGCTGAAATGCCCAATTTTCTGCTGCCCTGGTGAGCACAGAAATGTTGGTGATTATAAGGTTGGACATCCCAGGATTCTGGACACCTGAGCAAATGCATGGAAAACAAATGCCCTTGGGGATCACCTAGATCCACTTGGATTTTGAGTGTGGTTTTAGAGTTGTTACTACATCCTCTGTAGCCCATCCTTACTAGATACATTCTGAATATTCACATATTTGATCTCCATTTAGTTAAGCAGAGCAGTCTCTCAGACTGCCTGGCTGAAACAACTTGGAGACACAGAGGGACTCAAGGGGGCCCTGCCTGAGCGAAATGGTACTTTTCATATTTATTTAGTAAGGAGAAGGAATGAACAAAGTGAGTAAGTGGAAGAGTTGAGTGAATAAAATCCTTCATTCCTACTTGTAAGTCTATTTATAGCCCTGAAGAAGGTGATTTCAAGATGTTTCCAGGCTCTCTGATCTGAAGAAATAGCACTATTACATCACTGCCAGCTTTTCTGCACATTTATCAACTCCCTGAATACTTCAATTCAGGGGTAAGGGCCAAAAGGTCAGATGACAACCTCAGGCCAGGCAAAGGCATTCTGTGAACAGAAGGATGGAGCAGGGTGGGCAGGGGAGGAAAACCAGTGGTGGGTTTTGAACAAGCCTAGGAAGCTTTGTTCCCAACTACAGAGAGTCTGAGAGAAGAGAAAGAGAATGAGGGGGATGTGAATTCTCCAAAGACTCAATCCCCGCAGAAGAGTGACTGAGGCTGTGAAGACTTCATCAAAGGATTCCAAAGCTCTGGTGAGAGAATAAACATCCTAGAACAGACATAAAAATTAATTTTAAAACATAATGAGAATGCTGCTGCTAAGTCGCTTCAGTCGTGTCCGACTCTGTGCAACCCCATAGAAGGCAGCCCACCAGGCTCCCCCGTCCCTGGGATTCTCCAGGCAAGAATACTGGAGTAGGTTGCCATTTCCTTCTCCAATGCATGAAAGTGAAAAGTGAAAGTGAAGTTGCTCAGTCGTGTCTGACTCTTAGCGACCCCATGGACTGCAGCCTACCAGGCTCCTCTGTCCATGTGCTTTTCCAGGCAAGAGTACTGGAGTGGGGTGCCATTGCCTTCTCCGTAATGAGAGTAGACTTGGTCATTTTAAAGGGTTTTAGAAAGCTAACATAATTACAATAGTGTATTACTGACACAGGAATAAACAAAACAATGTAAAAAATAACAAAGTCCAAAAGCGGGTCCAAATATACATATATTTATACACATATATCTTATATATGCATAATTAAGATAAACAATAATTCTATTTTTAAATTTTATTTATTTTTCCTTAAACTGCAGGAAAATAATCTTTCAATTAATAATGCTGAGCTAAAAGGTTAAGCATTTAGAAGAAAAACAAAATTAGATTCTTTTAGTTATGTATCAAAATAGAAATCAGAAGAAAATGTTAAGTAATGATTTATGAAGTCTTAGAAGGGACAAGAGCAATCTAAGACCGTCAGAGAGTGCAACGAGATGCAAGAAGGAGTAGTATCCAGGCTAGTTGACTCTGAAGGGTGGCGAGGGAAAAGGATTAACCATGCCGTCTTTAAATATATACAGTACCATGTGTAAAATAGATAGCTAGCAGGAAGCTTCTGAATAACATAGGCAGGCTAGCCTGATGCTCCGTGATGACCTAGAGGGGTGGAATGGGGGGAGGGAGGCTCAACAGGAAGTGGGTATATGTATATATATGGCTGATTCACATTGTTGTACAGCAGAAACTGATACAACATTGTAGAGCAATTATTCTCCAATTTTTTAAAAGAATAAATAAAAATAAAAACAAATTGGAGAAAAAGAAAAGGTGATCCACACCACAAAAGCCACAGTGGCCATTGATCCCTGCAATCAGGCTGTGTTAGTCAATAGGACCATAATCACTTCAGGACAGCTAGGCATGGACTCTGCAGGTAGACAGCTTGTGCCAGGAGAGTGGCAGAAAGAGCTAAACAACCTCTCACAAACATGGGTAAAATTCTGAGAGTAGCAGGCTGTGACTTCACAAATGTGGTAAAAACACCTGTTTTGCTGGCTGACATAAATGACTTCAATACTATCAGTGATATTGACAAACAAGATTTTCAGAGTAGCAGGTTGCTGCTTTGCCAAAAGGAGGCCGGGTTGAGACTGAAGCAGTAGCTGTGCAAGGACCTCTCCTGACAGCATCACTCTAAGTGGGTCCAGTGTCATTTCAGTTCAGTTCAGTCGCTCAGTTGTGTCTGACTCTTTGCGACCCCATGAATTGCAGCATGCCAGGCCTCCCTGTCCATCACCAACTCCCAGAGTTCACTCAAACTCACGTCCATCGAGTCCGTGATACCATCCAGCCATCTCATCCTCTGTCGTCCCCTTCTCCTCCTGCCCCCAATCCCTCCCAGCATCAGGATCTTTTCCAATGAGTCAACTCTTCGCATGAGGTGCCCAAAGTACTGGAGTTTCAGCTTTAGCATCATTCCTTCCAAAGAACACCCAGGACTGATCTCCTTTAGAATGACACTGATCTCCAGTGTCATTTAGTCTGGAATTTAAATAAGATTTTTTAATTAATGTTTTCATTTTTACAATCTTTGTTGGAAAGTGTAAGGTTGACTGAAACATCTGAAATGACTATGGAAATTCCATTTAATAAGGAGAATTGAACATGAATTGAAGATTAATGATGAATCTAGTTACTAATGTTATAAATTATACTTTTAGAACACTTATATTACTGGATGTGGGAAAACAGACATACATTACATAATTCTCAGAAACACAAAAGTAAAGGGAAATAACATGTAGGAAAGATGAGTTACTACTATTCCTGAGAAATAAAGAGCACATCTAATTCAATCAAATCCTATTAATTTAATGATGTGAAATACTGAGTTCTCATGTCAGATATATGATTCTGCTTTTACTTGAGGAAAATTAAAGCTTTTAAGTTTGAATGAAAAACGTAAAGAAAAAAAACTGTACTAAATTTTATATAGATAGTATTTTTCTAATGGAAATAAAATAGCATCCAGATTTAAAAAAAATAAGACTATCAGAGACAAAAACCCAAATAAAATATTGATAAATCTGCATAAAAAATTAGTATGTAAGTAGAAAAAATAAGTGAAAATTAAAAGAGAAAATTCATAAAAGAAGAAATAATGATGGCCAATAGTATGGAACCATGAAAAAATGCACAATTTGAGTAGTAATTAAAGAAACTCATATTAAATAGTAACAAGTATCCAAAAATCTATAAGCTATAGTTAAAGCTATTTTCAGAGGAAAATATGTCTTACTTTTGCCATTAAAAATTTTAAAACCATAAAAATATGAACTGAAAATAATTGAACAGTTAATCATTTTGAAACAAATGTTAAAAATAACAAAAAAATAAAGGACAAAACAAATAAATATAAAAGTGAAATTAATGAAATATTTTAAAAATAAAAGAAATGATAAATTAACCAGGAAACCAAACATTTTAAAGTCAAATAAGAAAAATGTATCCTGATAAATCTGTATAAGAAAAAAAAGACAAAAGATTAACAAGCAGAGCGGTAGAGATAAGAAAGACGCTGTAACCACAAACACAAAAAAAATGAAAAGAACTTTAAAGCAATACATTCATCTCCTTTCAGGTACTAGTCATAATTAAACAGGACGAGGATGAAGGGAATTTGGCATCTCAGCTCAGCCCTCCCTCACTTTAACTTCGTGGCCTGGGGTCAGATTTGATGTCCTTGCCCTGGGGCTCCGCGTGGTTACAGCTCCTGGTCAGGGAGGAGGAAAGGGTCACTGCTTTCTCTCTAATCTGGAATTCTGCCCAGAGCCCTAGGGAATTGGTCCAGGGTGCTCACAGTGAATGTGGTCTTAAGCCGGTGAGTCCAGGGTGCTGGAGACACATGTGGGCGTGGGGTATCTGGATCTGGCCCTGCGGGTAGGGGCTTTTAGGGAAAGGCATTCCAAGAGAGTGGAGCAACCAGGGGGAAGGGGAAGAGGATCATGTGAAGTCTCAAAGTTCTCACAGAACCCCCCTCTCACCTGGCTGCTTTGTGATCTTTGTTTGCTGACCCTGTCTTACAGATGCCAGCAGAGGGCAGCAGGAAGCCTCAGCTCCTGGGGCACAAAGTCACGGAACCCCATTACTTGAGAAAGGAGGCTGTGCCCAGAGCCATATTCCAAAACCAATCTGGCTACTTCTCTTTTGGATCCAGCTTGAAGCTGAGTCAAGCTCCAGAGAAGGGAATCGGATCACATGTTTTGGGGGAGGATTTAGAGTCATTCACGTGTTTGATTATGTGTTCAACCTTATTGAGTGTGTATGTGACTTCTTGGGCTTCCCTGATAGATGAGCTGGTAAAGAATCCTCCTGCAATAGAGGAGACCTGGGTTCAATCCCTGGGTTGGAAAGATCCCCTGGATAAGGAAAAGGCTACCCACTCCAGTATTCTGGCCTGGAGAATTCCATGGACTGTAGAGTCAATGGGGTCGCAAAGAGCCGGACACACCTGAGTGAGTCCTTTTCTAGGCCTTGGAACTACAGAGGTGAGTGGTAGTGTGGTAATACAAGAGCAGCTAGGGGCTCCCAGCACACAACTTGCAGCCACTTGCGGACCCTTCAGTCCATAACCAAGCACCTACACTCCTCACCCAGAGCCTCTGGAACCACCCAAAGCCAGTGGTCCTCAGCAGGGGGAGTGTGGAGAGCAGCTTGGACACAGGCTGGGGGCAGGGCAGAGGCTGAGCCCCTTAACAACAGGATGCCCAGAACTTCAAGCACTGAGTCTATTGGTTTTTGTATAGACACACACACACACACACACACACAAATACATATGAACACTCCTCAATCTGAATACACGCTGTTTCCCAGGCAGAGTGTCACTTGCCCAGGGCCTCACCTTCTGTGACACTCCCCAGGGCAGTTCCAGGCCCCTCCCTGATGTCCAGGAAGATCCTGGAAATGCACAGGGAGGGATTTTGGTCAGCAGCTGCTTTTTATCAGTGGGGCATCAATCAGTTGAAGGAGATTATTTGGGGGTCTATCAATACAAAGTAAAGCAGGACCCTCTTTACTTCATGGAGGGTCTACAAGGAAAGGGGAAGTCTGGCTTCCTGGCTCGAGGCCTCCTGCAAAAGTGAGAGGGAGGCAGAAGGCAGCAATGGTGATGCTGTTTCGTGGGACAGTTGTTTCCCAAACTGACCAAACACACTTGGTCACCTCCGGGTCTCATGAAGGTAACACATTTCCGTGATTTTGGTTCACTGGATGCAGAGCAGAGCTGACAGCCTGTGACTTTCTTTGTCAAGCATTCCAGGCAATTCTGCAGGTCGCTGCTCTAAGCACTGTGGTTACCAGGACAGGGCAGGCTGGATTTGGGGTCGGTGGCAGCTGGCTCAGCCAGAGGCGTTTGTTAGGCTAAAGAATGGTTATTTGCATGTCACTTCCTTAGAGCATGACACTTGCATTTGCCTGGACAAACCACGGGTCCGGGTCTCCTCTTCACCAGGTTGCCCCCCCCCCCCCCCCCCACCCAGGACTCCCCTTCCAGGTGGAGCCCTGCACTGAGCTCCTCCTCTCCTCCCAGCACCCCACCAGACACTGAGGGTTACAAGGACAACAGCGATTTTCAAAGTCTGCTTCCTGACATCTCCAGCCCACGCTCCATGATAATAAACAATCCCTTCCTGGTTAACAAGAAAAAAAAAATCGCTGATTCCTGGGAGGTTCTAAAGCACAGTTCAGTTACATAATAATGAGCAAACAACCTTGACAGCAGTGAGCAAACTGTGACCCCTGGTGCCAGCCACAGAGAAGGGAGGCAGGCTGGTCCTGAGCAGGAAGGGGATTTGAGGAGAGTGAAAGCTAGGCCTTCAACTGGTACCCCAGACCCCTATCCTTTGGTTTGGACATGGCTAAAAGTGAGAACCTGCCTCTTGAGAAACCTATATGCAGGTCAGGAAGCAACAGTTAGAACTGGACATGGAACAACAGACTGGTTCCAAACAGGAAAAGGAGTACGTCAAGGCTGTATATTGTCAACCTGCTTATTTAACTTATATGCAGAGTACATCATGAGAAACGCTGTGCTGGAAGAAGCACAAGCTGGAATCAAGATTGCTGAGAGAAATATCAATAACCTCAGATATGCAGATGACACCACCCTTAGGCAGAAAGTGAAGAGGAACTAAAAAGCCTCTTGATGAAAGTGAAAGAGGAGAGTGAAAAAGTTGGCTTAAAACTCAACATTCAGAAAACTAAGATCATGGTATCTGGTCCCATCACTTCATGGGAAATAGATGGGGAAACAGTGGAAACAGTGTCAGACTTAATTTTGGGGGGCTCCAAAATCACTGCAGATGGTGATTGCAGCCATGAAATTAAAAGACGCTTACTCCTTGGAAGGAAAGTTATGACCAACCTAGACAGCCTATTCAAAAGCAGAGACATTACTTTGCCAACAAATGTCTGTCTAGTCAAGGCTATGGTTTTTCCAGTGGTCATGTATGAATGTGAGGAAAGCTGGACTGTGAAGAAAGCTGAGTGCTGAAGAATTGATGCTTTTGAACTGGGTGTTGGAGAAGACTCTTGAGAGTCCCTTGGACTGCAAGGAGGTCCAACCAGTCCATCCTAAAGGAGATCAATCCTGGGTATTCATTGGAAGGACTGATGCTAAAGCTGAAAGTCCAATACTTTGACCACCTCACGTGAAGAGTTGACTCATTGGAAAAGACCCTGATGCTGGGAGGGATTGGGGGCAAGAGGAGAAGGGGATGACAGAGGATGAGATGGCTGGATGGCATCACCGACTCGATGGACATGAGTTTGAGTAGACTCCGGGAGTTGGTGATGGACAGGGAGGCCTGGCATGCTGTGTGTGTTCATGGGGTCGCAAAGAGTCGGACACGACTGAGCGACTGAACTGAACTGAACTGAACTGAAAAGTGAGAACAGCAAAGCTGGAAGATTCCAAACAAAGACTTGCAAGGTCTTGCTGTTCTAGGATCCAGAATCCAGGCTGGAGCCTGGGCTTGAATGCTGCAAGTTTTGGCAGTTATATTCATTCTGGTCCAGGAATGAAGCCTGTATCTATACTTTCACAGGAGAGAGTTGACTTTCAGACATAATTTAAACTCAGAGTCCACGTCTTAAGAGCAGGGAGTATTTGCTATTCTAACTCACTCAGAATGACTTTCTATGAACCTGAGAATTGGTGGTAAGTTGTTCAGGGCACAATTAGTTTGGAAAAAATTGTCAGGTAACAAAAATGGAAGACAATCCTTGGATCCTGCAGCGTTGCCCCTGAGATGGGCCCTGCCGGGGTCCAGCCCCGGCTGATCCAGGGTATTCGAAGGAGAAACGGCATAGGCGACCTATTTATTTAAATATTTATCAAAGATGTAAAGAGTAATAGAATGAGGATAGCTCAGTAGGAAAATTCAGTGGAGAAAAGAGGCTGAGTAGCTCGGTTTACGTGGGAGACCAATAAAACTTCAAGACAAGAAGTTTGCACCACTTACGTAGGCCGCAGGCGTCCTTCCAGTCTCCCGAAGGAGAGGAGACGCTGAGGCCTCCCCGGTCGGATCTTAGAAGCCCAGGCATAATTAGCAAGCATGGCGGGTTCCTCGCTCCAGATGGAGACTCAGCCAGAATTTGAGAGAGATAGCGACATGGGGAGACCAAGTTTTGGTGAACAAGGCCCGCACTTTATTTTTCAAAGTAGTTTTTATACCTTAAGTTATGCATAGAGGATAATGGGGGAAGGGGTGGAGTCATGCAAGGACAGCAGTTCCTGGTCCTAATTGAAGCCAGGCTTTCAAACTTATCATATGCAAAAGTTCAGGTGATTTACATCATCTTCTGGCCAGGAGGCCTGTTAACATTTTAAGAAACTTATTTTTCTCTAAAGGTGATTATTCTAAAGTCAGGCGCCAGCCTCCAAAAAGCATTGGATAGAGTTGCATTCCTACAGGGCAAAGGTGAGGTGGGCTCAATCAAGAAAAGAATTAACTCAAGGATCCAAGCTTACAAACATTGAGGCTACTACTTACATTTCTATACACCCATTATATCAATCAATACACTGCCAAGGACACAGTAGGTAAGGAGTATGGAGACTTAGCAGCAAACATTGGCCCAATAAGTGAAAATCCCTTCACCAATACAATTTCTAATCAATCTTTTAACTACTCAAAGGAATCTGTGTTTAGACTGTTTAGAACATCTCCTGCCTCTCACAGTTGGGAGGCTCTGAACAATCACATGTGGCTGGAAAAACCTATTCAGGCAGGCTAGAGGATTTCCAAAGGAGTTTGTAGGTTGAAACACTGTCACGCCCAGGAATTATTAACTGGAGCTGCAAGCTAACTCTTTTTTCAGAGAGAGGTAGTGGGGGACAGCCCCCCATAAAGTCAGAGGTGTAGGTGAAAGCACAAAGCAGAAAGTAGGCAGACTCTGGTTTTGGGGGTAGATGCTCGAGAATTTCCAGGGGGACTCCTGAGGCTTGATCCCGCCTTTGCGTATGCCGAGCCTCCTTCCTCATGACTTTTGTCATGGGTGGAGTGCCTCACGCTCGCTCCCGGCAGTGATAGAATTCAGGTTGAGCTATTCCAGATCCTGAAAGATGATGCTGTGGAAAGTGCTGCACTCAATATGCAATATGCAATATGCACTCAATATGCAATATGCCGGCTCCCGGCAGGGCCCTGTAGGTCTGAAACTGTATGTGATCATAGATTCATCCAGCTTTAAAAAGGAGAAGCCATTACAGATCAATTTTCAGATAGGGAAACTGAAGTCCAGGGAGCCAGCATGTCATAACGAAGACTCCTCTTCCATCAGAACAAACAACAGGACTCAAGAGGTTGCTCAGAGTCCTGAAGCCCCAATGGAAATGTGCTGCCTGAGGTCCCTGAGGTCTGTCCTTGGAGCACCTGGCTTAATTAGGTCCCCTGTGCAAGAGATCTCAGTCATCATATGCCCTTTAGAAAAGGAAAACATCCTGCTTTCAGCCCTTGAGAAAGTGAGAGAGATTATCTGGACAGTCTTCTTGAATCCATAATCTCCCTCTTGTTCCAGGTCTTGGGAAGCCTGGCTTAACTGCAGTTTCTATCTTTGGACTCTCATGAGAATCCATTTTTAGATTATCTCCATGTTTTCTTGAGCTGATCAGCATGGGCCCCACTGCTTGCTGATAAGAACTGGAAAGTGAATTTAGGGAGGCGGTTCCCTCAATCCTAGACTGAGTGAAGAATGCTGCCAGGCATACAATAGAGACAGGAGCTCTGAAAAGACAATCAGGTGCTCAATTAGGGAGAGAACCAGCTCTACCTGTCCAAAAGCCTGGGGAGAAGCTTCATGTCCTGCAAGGTGGGCCAAGACAAGAGGGAATCCATAAGGATCTTCAGCAGGACTGGCTTATGGGTAGGGGAGCAGGATCGGGTCTTGGATCTCATGGGAAGCTCTCAAAACACGAATGTGAGAGGCTCTAGTGATTGAGGGATGTAACGGGGAGGGAGCACCATGGAAGGAACTAGAAGAAGAAGGCTGAAAGGGAAATGGAAGAATTTGAGCTCATCCACAGATTTTTTATTACACTTCCCTGACAGAGGGGGCACTCATTACATTCAGTTCAGTTCAGTAGTTCAGTCGTGTCTGACTCTTTGCAACCTCATGGACTGCAGCACACCAGGTTTCCCTGTCCATCACCAACTCCTGGAGCTTACTCAAACTCATGTCCATCAAGTCGGTGATGCCATCCAAACCACCTCATCCTCTCTTGTCCCCTTCTCCTCCTGTCTTAAATCTTTCCCAGCATCAGGGTCTTTTCCAATGAGTCAGTTCTTCACATCAGGTGGCCAAAGTCCTGGAGCTTCAGCTTCACCATCAGTCCTTCCAAATTCTTCCATTTCCCTTTCAGCCTTCTTCTAGTTCCTTCCATGGTGCTTCCTCCCCCCTACAAATTCTGAATGAGAATATTCAGGACGGATTACATACCAGGAAACAATTTCTGTGAAGCACATGACCATGTCCTCTTCAAATTTATAGCTAGACACTGTCCCTTCTGCACAGTGTAAACAAAGGAGACATTCTTCCCAGGGTAGAAGTGGTCCCCATCCCCGTTCATTCTTATTATTAAAATAGAAAGAATTATATAATGGTAACCTGTCCATTTTCTCATTTTCATCTTGGCAATGATAAAATTCAGCCGTAATTTTCATGCTTGGTTACCATAATTCTCTTGTTCTGGGTCATCATCTATGTATCTTCTTTCCTTCTAAAATGTTTCTCCTCTTTCCTTCTTCTGTTTGCCATAGCCTACATTCTTTATGTTTCATATGTGCCTCTTTCATACATTTTGGGCACTTTCCCATTCCTTTGGCAAGCAGCCTGGATTTGAAGTGCAAATAGTGGTTTGTTCGGCTCTGCATCCCAAAAGCACTCTTCTCACTGCCTGCAAGAGCAGTGCCTGAACAAGAGCTTCAGGAGGTTGAAAATTCAGTGATGTGACCATCTTGGTGGGCCAGAGGCCATGGACAAGGCACTCTCCCCCTCACCCTGCCAGCCCCAGTGTCTTTAGCACACCCTGCCCCTACCCTGATAGCCTTGCAGATAAAGCACACCTTGGAGAGAACTCTACCCTATACTGTTCAATTCTCAATATTCCACCCACTCATCCATTTTGCTAAGTCTTTGGTACACCACTCCAACAAATGCTCATCAAGTGTTTCCCAAATACGAAGTGCCCCCTCTGGTAGTTTGGATACAAAGAAAAATAAAGTGGAAAACTAATTTAACAAAGATATTTCACTAAGTTAAGGTGGTCCTTAGCCCATTCGTGAAATATTTTCAATCTCATTTTGTGATTGACATACAGTTGGAGCCAGAATTCACTCCCTTCCCCCAGTTTGTTGTCTGGGCTCTATATAATCTCAGCTCCACCACCCTGAGATTGCTCAAGAACATCCATGGTCTTGAGCTTGACTGTCAGCCAAGATGGTGTCCAAACTCTGCTCAGAGGGGAGGCTTTATTTGCTAACTGGATGGTGCTGTACAACTTCCCCTCCAGGGTATGAACCTCACCCTTATGAAGTTTCCCTCTTGTTTCTACTAATAATGAACCTATTGACCTATAATGGGATAAGGATGTCACAGAAGGGAGGGGATGCTGAACATGGAGGGACTAAGACCAGTGATGCTGTGGGGAACGACACAGCCTGTCTGACCATTAGCTTCTATGATGCTGGCATATGCTGCACTATCAAATCAGTTTCCTAAAAGTATGCAAGAAGGAAAGGCTACCCTTTGTCCTCAGGATCACGCAGTGGCTATAGGGAGACCACAGCCACTTGAGCAGGCGAAGGGATTCCTAGGACTATTCATTGTTACCCATGCCAGGAGTTATAGTCTGGCAGTGAGAGATCTTCAGGGGTAGCTCATGAATAACTAAAACAACACTTATGTTGTAGACAGGGCTGGGTTAACCATCAGAAGGAAGGAGTCTTTGACACCAAGTACTGGCAATTTGGAAAAATGGGAATTGGGTCTCTTGGAGGCTGAGACTAATGCTTGCTTGGACACAGACGTGGTCCTCCACTGATCCATCAGCTGGGCTGCAGAGTCCTCACTAAAAAAGGAGAGAGTTTGTTTGCTTTTTATGTAACTGACTCTGACCCAATGCTGTGCTCTTAGGCAGGACAGACGATGTCCTTTGCCATGGACTGGACCAGAAACCCTCATGCTCCACTGTCAGCCTCTTTTCTCTTCCTCCTCCCTCAATCCAACACACCCCTTCACTTTCCTCCCATCCCCGAGAAGGAATCAGTCAACACTGGACGTGGGAAAATAAGCACTGAATTCTCTTCCAGAGCAGCAGGGAGACACTGAGGGGGCAGAGGAACTTGCCTCTTCAGGCTGGAAATTCACAGATGGCCAAGAAGGAGGAAGAACAGGAGATGTCATTCCAGAGCCCGTCTGGTAAGAGGCTCACACAGTCCTCCCCTGAGCCATAGTTATTGGGTTCATTCTTCTTCCAGTTGCTGTAGCCTAGCCTTCCTCCAGTTACATACATAAACTGCCCTTCAGTCACCTCATCTGTGATGCCCAGGAAGGCGGTATCAGAGGCCATGTCCTGGATGGCTTTGTTCTCCTCTGCATTCTTGGGTGTGGCCACGGTAGCCCCAAGTGCAGTGCACAGAGCCTTCACGCTGGAAAAAGGCATCTTTTCACGATTGGTCACATACAGCTTCTTCCCAGACTTTTTGCCCAAGGAGAAGGTTTGCACTGAAATCACAGAGTAGGTGGGGTTAATTTGGCCTAGAGCCCCGCCCTGGACAGCAGATGAAAAAAGCCCTGCTCTGGGAATCTGGGGTTGAGCCCCATTCTTCACCACCTCTGGTGAGATCCTGGTAAGAAGGCGAAGGCAAGTCCCTGGCAGCAGGCCAGGGATATCCCATCCTTAGGACAAATATCTAGAAAAATTGTCCCTGTACTGGTGAACCGAGGGAAACATGCTAGAGCCGCACTGCCAGGTGTAGGCACCAGGGTGAGAAAGAGGCATGGATACCCATCTGAGACCCATGGGTGCTGAGGAAGAAGCAAAGATCCCAGAGTCAGCAGACCTCCACTCCATCCTCCTCCATCTTCCTAACTGCATGCTGCTGAATTAATTATCCACACTGCTTGGACCTAATTTTTTCTCACCTGTCAATAAAATGGGTATAATACTCACACATAGGGATGGCAAGAGGATTGAATGAAATCATATTATTAAGAAAATGACAACCAACCTAGCCCTGGTATATAATAAGTGGTCATACATGTAAGTTCTTTTCCACCCTTCCCCCAAAACTTAGAGTTCGCTGGAAATAAAAGAATCCAGAACACATTGGCGACAGAAAAAAAGGCTTACACTTTTTGACGTGATCCAGTTCTGATCGCAGGTCCCTTATCTGTCTCTCCAAGCTAGCCAGCTTAGCCTCAGCAACTATAAAGCGATAGGGAGAGGATATTTATTGAGAAGTGAAGTGAAGTGAAGTCGCTCAGTCGTGCCCAACTCTTTGCGACCCCATGGACTGTAGCCTACTACGCTCCTCCGTCCATGAAGAAGACCTTAAATTGGAAAGCAGATATTAACGTAGTAAAAAGTATTCCAGAAAAAAAAATAAAAAGAAACAAAAGGAAAATAAAATGTATTCCTGCCTTCCCAAGTATACTTAGTAACTATTGTAAACTATAACTCTGGAAATAATAATAGTAATAGTAGTAATAATACCATAAACTATAGTTTTGGGTCCTTGTCTTCATATATTTCTTAAATATTATAATTATTCATAAGAAAGGCCCAACAAATTATTCTGCTTTTTGAAACATGTTCCTAATCCTATTTTAATTTCTTATTGTAGGCAGACTCTTGAATACATTTATTATTTTGATAGGCCAGTGGATAAAATATTAGTAAGAGGTCATCATTTTGGTTTTGCTGTTACTAAATTTATTTTACTCTGAACTAAGTTGCTATGATGTCGCCCATTATCCAGGCATTCTATGAGGCCAACACTTTTCATGCCACTCTCATGACAAGAGGCATAAAGGAAGAGCAGAGAAGAGCCGCCTCCATCCTTGCAGCCTGCAACCACACAGTGGACTCTGCAGCTGAAGAAAGGCCAGGGCACATGGCCTACAGTGGCCTGCTCAGGGAGCAGCCGGTGGAGTTTGGAAGTCTGTACCCAGCCAGCTGTGGAAATCCCCTCAGGCCCCAAGGAGCTGAGAGGAATGAGAGTGCTGGGTCAGGAAGCAGAGCTGAGCATCTTCCAGTGGGGCAGCAGGAGACGGGGCACCTCCCACCTGGCCTGGAGTTCCCAGGGCCTGCGTCCCCTCAGCCCCTACTACATGCTGGGGTGAGCTCCTTACCCGAGCTATCTCCACGATCTCCTTTGTAGCCCCTGGGTCCTGGAAGCCCAGGATTCCCTATGTTTCCTGGAGGCCCCATTTTCCCTGGAGGGCCCTGCGAGCCTCTGAGCCCTTGCCCTGTTGGAAGATGAAGGAAATATGAAGAAGTAGCTGTCACTCATTCTCTTTCTCCAAAAGCTCGATAGTTGATTGACCCCAAGAAACTGCCACTCAACTTGTGGTGACCCAAGGAAGAAAGATCCTCCTGCATCCTGGGGATGGCCTGTCCTAAGGCAGCTCCCTGAGCAGTCAAGATACCCCTTCTCTAAGTACAACCATGTGTCACCAATTCCAGGGTGGCAGTGAGGGATCCTGAGAGCCAGAGAAGCATCTTTAGAGAGAATGCCCCTTCACAGGCACGCACCTTAATGAAAGGTGAGCCTCCCCCTGTCTCTATGCTAGACCCCTTAGAGAGGACACTCTCTTGTTCGGGTAAAGGTTTAAGAAGAGTGGCCTGTCCTCTACCTGGCTCTCCCTTTTCTCCCTTGGGTCCATCTCGCCCGTCTCTTCCTGGGGTGCCGTTAGTGACTGGGATGGCACAAGCCACTACTGGGCAGGTCTTCTGAGCATCCTCAACGGCTTTTGTATTTGAGAAGGATACTGTCACCAAACACAGGAGGACAGGAAGTGATGAAAACAGGAACATGATCCTTACCTTAGAATGAAGAGAGTTGAGGAAAATAGTTTCATCTTATTTTGTTTAGCCAACATTTGCCACCACCTCTGCAAAGAAGAACTAAAAAGCCTCTTGATGAGGGTGAAAAAGGAGAGTGTGAAAACCTGGCTTAAAACTCAACATTCAAAAAACTAAGATCATAGTATCTGGTCCTATTATTTCATGGCAAATAGAAGGGGAAAAAGTAGAAGCAGTGACTAATTTTATTTTCTTGGGCTCCAAAATCACTGTTGACGGTGACTGCAAATGAAATTAAAAGACACTTGCTCCTTGGAAGGAAAGCTATGACAAACCTAGACAGCATATTGAAAAGTATAGATATCACTTTGCTTAAAAAGGTCCATATAGTCAAAGCTATGTTTTTCCCAGTAGTCCTGTATGGATGTGAGAGTTGGACCATAAAGAAGGTTGAGTACCGAAGAATTGATGCTTTCGAATTGCAGTGCTGGAGAAGACTCTTGAGAGTTCCTTGGACTTCAAGGGGATCAAGCCAGTCAATCCTAAAAGAAATCAACCCTGAATATTTATTGGAAGGACTGATGCTGAAGTTCCAATTCTGATGTGAAGAACCGACTCATTGGAAAAGACCCTGATGCTGGCAAAGAGTGAAGGCAGGAGGAGAAGAGGGTGACAAAATATGAGATGATTGGATGGTAGCACTGACTCAATGGACATGAGTCTGAACAGGCTCCAGGAAATAGTGAAGGACAGGGAAGTCTGGCATGCTGCAGTCCATGGGGTCGCAAAGAGTTGGACACGACTGAGCTACTGAACAACTGATGTGTTGGGCACTGTGCTCAGGGCAGTTGACACAGGGAAATATCACAACTCTTGGCTCTGAGTTACTCCTTAAGCTACTAGGAAAACTACTACTGGGATAAGTAAACTGTATTAGAGTTAGATTAGTGCTAACACAAATTTAGATGCAAGAGTAATCTAATAGGGGCCCATTTTCCCTGGGGCTCTTTTGCCCTGTGAGTTCAAGGCTTGGTAGTTTAGGCAGCCCTAAAGCATGAGAGCCCATGGGGTCTGCGCATGACATGCAAGCCCTGTTCCTTTTAGAACAGGTGATGGCCCAGCAAACAGAGCTCATTGCTGGCATGAGCTTTGGCTGCTCTCTTAACTCCCTTTCTTGAAGGTCTACATAGCCTAAATTTCCCTCTTCCATCCCCTCCTATGGACCCTAAAGCAAAACTGTTGCAGGTGACCCAAGGTCCCACAAGGCCCATTGCTTGATGGCACCTGTTTTTACAACATCCATTGTCTCATTTCACATAAAAATCTGTTTTACACCCCAGAGTCCCAACCACCCTCAGAACCACAGCTGTTTCCCAACAGCCTGTCAATCATCTTGTTTAATAAAGTCTCTATTTTGTGACAGGCACTTGCTGGGACTGGGGACCCAGATTGCCCTGAGGTATGGAGCCTTATTCTGACCCTGAGAATGGAGGCTTCTTGGTCATTGATCCCAGCCAACTGAGACTTAGATTTACCTCCTTCCCTTCATTTGAATTTTCCATGGAGAGGCCATTTGTCCAGCCAGAACCCAGGCTTCTAAAATTTCTGTTCACTCTGGGCCCGGTGGGGTGAGCTCATGTTCCTCCTCCTGGCAGGATTCGCTGCAAGCTTCCCAGATGCCTCTCTGGCTCTGCGCCCCATCCAGCCATCAGATCCCCATCCAGTCTTTGCCTGAGCTGGCTCCCTCCCAGGAAGCCTTCAGAGCCCAGCCGCCGTGGGCCTCCCCCTCTGCTTATCTCTGGCCTCTAACCCCCGTGTCCCTGGAGCTGCTTCACACTACTGCATCTGTCCTTGCCTCCCCTGGCCTGTCAGCTCTCTTAACCCTTTCTTTCCTCCAGGACTCAGTGAGAAGCAATGAGTTGGAAGGGAAATATCTTTCTTTTTTAGGATTTTGAATTTGGGGATTAATTGATCTCTTTTTTGGCTGTACCACACAGCATGTGGAATCCTAGCTTCTGGACCAGAGATGGAACCACTGGTGGGTAAACCCTGGACTGCTGGGAAAATCCAGGAAGGGAGTTTTCTTGATCAGATCTTCACCTTTCTCCTTTCTTTACCTCCCTTGATTATGCTAGAGACGAAAGCCAGAGCTAAACATGTTGCTAGCATATACACCCCATTTCCATCCTTCTATTTGGCTGAAAAGACTACCTTTAGTTTCCAGATGGTCAACTGGATCCAGGAAGGGCACAAGGCCCCAGGTCAGACAGAGACAGAGGCCCTCAGGGAACCTGATGACCCCACCATAGCCCCTGCCTGGAACTCACCAGGATCAAGTCAAATGGCCAGACTCTTGGCCCAGGCCTCCACTTCTCTCCTCCACGAATGACCTACTAGGGCCTCCTCAGAGCACAGAGGCTGTGGCCGGGAAGCTGGTCCTCCAGCCTGGGCCTTTGGCGGATGCCTCAGCAACATCAGCCCCAACTAGTCTAGTGAGCAGAGACAGTGGTAGACTGGCCTTCAACCCCAGATTAATGAACAACCATCCTGAGAATTGCCATATCCTGGGCAGTTCTCCAGGGCTGCTGGTGGGTTCTCCACCTTAGCACTGGGCAGCTCTGTACTGCAGCACCCAGACACCTCCTACTGCTCCCTCCCACACATCCCTCTCTACCACTCAGCTATCTGACCATCTAGAATCACAGATCATGGATCAGAATCACAGAGGATAGTTCTTTCCCAATATTTATTTCTGGAAGAGGCATGCATATACATCCTACCAAACAAGCACATGTTCATGCACACATACACATACAGGCAGGCACACACACACGTACAGGTACACACACACACACACATACAGGCACATACACACACACACAGGTATACACACATACAGGCACAAACACACACACAGGTGCACACCTCTGTATCAGTTGTTCTGCCTAGTTCACCCCTTTATCCATATTTAGTTTACTGGGGGTAGGAGGGAAGGGTTAAAGACCTACAACAGGAAGTCACCTCATCCCTTTCTTCTCATTCAAAACATCCCTTATCTGTCCTCTCTGGGTGCATCACAGGCCTAGGCACAAGGAGAGGAAGTATTTGTAAATAACTCAAATTTGGAGTTGAACATGGGCATTTGTGCTAGGCGTTCTAGCCGAGAACATGTCTCTCCATCTTTGCACAATTACTTGTTGTCATTCAGATTTCAGCTTAAGTGATATCACTGGAGAAAACCCTATCACAAAATTGTAGTTCTCTGTTTTAATTATCTGCTTATAGTCCATCTCTATGTAACATTTTCTTAATTCTTTGGTTGCCATATGTACTGACCAGCCCACTCCTTTAGAACAGGAAGTTCATCAGAACAGGGATCTTACATCCCCACCTAGAAGAGGGCCTGGAACAGAATCAGTGCTCAATAAACATTATGAAACAAAGGAATCCTCCAGCACTGTGTCCTCAAAGTGGCTCTCTTGACTTCCCTCCACCCAGAGTTGATATCTGTGCTCTCTTTTCTAGGGCAGGAGCTGCCTTTGATTCACCTCCTTGTCTCCAGGGTGTAACTCAGGGCTGGGCACACAGTGAGGATCCATTGACAGAGTGAGGAGAGAAGCAGAGACCCTGAGCAGGGCGGATACCAGATCAGTCCATGGCTCCTCCGTGCCTGGATTTCCAGAAGCATCCAGTTCTTATCTCCAGAGCCTGATCAAATGGCCTTTTTCAAGTCCCTGATGCAACTTTGAATTCCTGCCTTCCCCCAAACTTACACCCACTCTTTGAAACACTTATTCTAACAACTAAAGCAACTCTAGAGGTTTGCTTTGTCCCAGGGGCTGAGGCCACTTCCCATTGACTCTACTTCGTGATTGGTGATTTGGCTCCTCAAGGGTCATTGGCCCTTGTGTACTCAAGTCGCCGTGCCCTGTTCAGCAAGCCTCCCAGATTCCTGTCATCAAGGAGCCTGCCAGGTCCTGAGAGGAGCCCACTGTAGAGAAGATCACTGCCTCCCGCCAACACACCAGGATTGTGTTTCCTGATGCCATTGACGTAACTCTGAAGGGCCCTTAGGCTCAGAGGACAAAGAACACTCAAACCTTACAGCAAATGAGCATACCTCCCAGAAAGGTGGAAATCTGAACTGAGAGATTTACATACAACTAGTGGTCCCCCACTCCTGTACTCTTGCCTGGAAAATCCCACAGACAGAGGAGCCTGGTGGCCACAGTCCATGGGGTCGCTAAGAGTCAGACACGACTGAGCAACTTCACTTTCACTTTTCACTTTCATGCATTGGAGAAGGAAATGGCAACCCACTCCAGTGTTCTTGCCTGGAGAATCCCAGGGACGGGGGATCCTCGTGGGCTGCCGTCTATGGGGTCACACAGAGTCGGACACGACTGAAGTGACTTAGCAGCAGGACACGATATGTGGGTTTCCCTGGTGGCTCAGATGGTAAAGAATCTGCCTGCAACGCAGGAGACCTGGGTTCAATCCCTGGGTTGGGAAGATCCTCTGGAGAAGGGAATGGCAACCCACTCCAATCTTCTTGCCTGGAGAATCCCAAGGACAGAGGAGCCTGGCGGGCTACAGTCCATGGGGCTGTAAGAGCTGGAGACAACTGTGTGACTAACACTTTCACTTTCAGGCCCCTATATGTGCTACAGATTTAGAGGAAAGGTGGCTATAGAAGGAGGGGAGAGCTTGGAACAGGAGGAGGGAGGGGTGTGCACTGTAAGCGAGGGACAATAAGAAACACTTGACTCTGGCAGGAATAAAGATCCTCCCTTGAGGATGCCATAAGCCTGTCCTCTCACAGACCTGGCATTTGAATTTATGCTTATTAGTATTATTTTCCTATGATTATTATTACTGAAATTTTCCCTTTATGCCGAGACGAAAAACTCTTTCTCAAGTGTCCCAGTTCATCACAATCTAGCGTACTGTGGGGACGTAAAAACAATCAGGGACCTTAGCCTTAACCCAGGCACTCAGAATTTTCTCAGATGAGGTCAGGTCACTTTGAATCTACCTTGTAAAAACTACCAAACACAGTGAGAAGTAAGCAGAGTGAAATCTGGCTGATACAAGACTCAAAAATAGGCCTCTGAAGACTGTTGCTCTGGACAACAGATAAACAGACAGTTTTAAAAGACAGTGTAAGTGGAACTTCATTGTTTGTCCAGTGGCTAAGACTCTGCACTCCCAACACGGAACTCCCAGGTTCCGTCCCTGATCAGGGAACTAGATCCCACATGCCAGAATTAAGGATTCGCACACCGCAATGAAAGTTGAACATTTCATATGCCACAACTAAGACTCAGCACAGCCAAATAAGTAAATACATTTTAAAATAAAAGTAAAAAGTGTAAGTAAGGAATAAATAAGGAATAATAAAGATATAAATAAAAATTTAGCAGTGGAACTAATGAACTAGTATAAGGAAAAAACTATAGAGCTATTAATAAAATTTCAAAAACCTTGTTCTTTGGAAAATCAAATATATTTGGCAGATAGGTCCACAGTGGCTTGAATGATTGCTCCTGGTTTTTCATGTCTTCTTTTCATAGAAATACATAGCCATGCCCTTTACCATGGTACTTTGTAGCACCTCCCACTAGAGTGTGTGGAGTAAACACCCTAGACCCTCTGGTATTTGACTTGGCTGTGTGACCATGAGCAGACACTCAGGGAACAGCAGCTTTAAATGTGAGGAGAATATGTCCCTAGTAGCCACTAATATCAGGATAATTAAATGATGTGGAGAAAATATGAAGCCCCCGAGGAAGCTTGAAGTAAAAAATAGTTATTAAAATCTAGTCATGCATCAGTGGTTAATAGCCCAGTCCCTGGACTCTGACTTCCTGTATTTATAGCCCACTTCTGCCATGAACTGGCTGCATGATCTTCGGAAAATCATTTTAACCTATATGTGCCTCAGTATTCACTTTGGCCACCTCATGCGAAGAGTTGACTCATTGGAAAAGACTCTCATGCTGGGAGGGATTGGGGGCAGGAGGAGAAGGGGGACGACACAGGATGAGATGGCTGGATGGCATCACTGACTCGATGGACGTGAATCTCAGTGAACTCCGGGAGTTGGTGATGGACAGGGAGGCCTGGTGTGCTGCGACTCATGGGGTCGCAAAGAGTCGGACAGGACTGAGCGACTGATCTGATCTGATTCATTTTTAAAGACCCTGGTGTTGGGAATGATTTGAAGGCGGGAGGAAAAGGAGATGACAGAGGATGAGATGGTTGGATGGGATCACCGACTCAGTGGACATGAGTTTGAGTAAGCTCCGGGAGTTCGTGATGGACAGGGAAGCCTGGTGTACTGCAGTTCATGGGGTTGCAAAGAGTCAGACACAACTGAGTGACTGAATTGATTCATTTTTAAATTGGGTATAATGATAGCATCTACATATTAGGGTTAATGAGGATTATATGAGTTAGTACAAGTATAATATATGGCACATAGTAAGTGCTATGAGAATATGAGCCATTAGACCAAGTTGAGTATATTCCAGGAATGCAATTGTTCAACATTAAGAAGTGCATCCATGTAACTCACTAATTTTATAACAAGTTCAAGAATCTTAATAATCTTATAGATAGGTACAGTCTTGAAGCCTTGAAGCTCACTGTTTTCCTCAAACTAATACACAGTCTCATAATTATTTACATATATTTTTCCTTAGAATGCAAACTTTATGGAGTTGATTTAAAATATAGTCCCAATGATTATTGCCCCTAGCTTTGTCATTAAAATCTGTTTAATTTCTGATTCATCATCACCCTGGCCATACAGTGGTGGCTTCTTAAAATGAAAGGTAGGCAGTAACTTTTTCTCTTATTTTTTTTGCATGTGTGGGTGGTAGAGAGAATGATGGTGCCCAATGTGCTTCCAGGATGGAACCAAGTGGCCCCTATCACCCAACAAAGAAAATTTAACCTGAGATTGAACTTCCCACTTCTCAGGTAAGTGGGGGTTCAGAGCCAGAGTTAACTTGATTTCTAAAAATACAGAAATGTTCCTTGAAACCAAAGCAGTGGAAACTCATGTTAACACATTCATGATTTATTACACGTGAATCATCTCTGTTCAATGAGAAGGAGAGGTAATTATGAGCACAAGCTTTAGGTCCAGGTAGATGGGTTTGAAACCAGCCTCTGCCAATTGCTTCATGTTAAAAAAAAAAAAATGCAAAACATTTAACTTCTCTAAATTTCAGTGTCCTTGTATAAAAGATTGGGGAAAATGATGCTCATCCCATGACACTGTGTGAAGATTAAATCATATGTCTTAGAAGTGCATGTCACGGTGCTTGGTATATAGTATGTGCTCAATAAACGGTGGTGTGACAAGGAGCGTGAACTCCTCACTGATTTCTGAAGAGGTGGGGAATGTGTTCATCAGCAGGCAGGTACTTGGGTAATGTCTATGGTGGGGGTGACATCTTCCTTAGAGGTGTTGGCTGACACCCTAAGACTCAAGGAAGTGGATAATACCTGCCAATCACTAGGAATAAGTTGGCTTCCATCATGCTGGAGCACCACCTGGCCCTCTGACTTCATGGAGAGCCTAACAAGATGCCTCCCCACAGATCTCAGGTTGATAGATAAACCCAAATGTATCCTTAGCTCCACACGTGTGAAATTTCCCAGAAGTACATCTATCATTGTGCTTGAGCAGCACTGCTAAATCTTGATGAGGCTGGGCAAGCAGTGAGCTGCAAAGACAGAGTAGAGGGGGGCCAGGAAGTAGGCAGTGTGGTGCTGTGGAGGGAACCTTCATCTCAGGACCTTACTGTTGCCATCTATAAATAAAGGAACTGGACAAGAAAAGGAGGAAAGAAACCTCTGTCTCTTGCAGAAGGGCAAAGTTAGAGTGGCTGCCAAGAGTGCAATGCTGAGAAGGGGTTCTGGGGGAGTCAGACTGATTAGTGATCATTGGGGAGGAGTCAGGATCCACCCAGGAGTGGAGTGCTCAAGAGTGCCTTCAATTCTGATAGCCACAAGGGAATTATAGCACCTGATTCATAGACCAGGTGGATCCCCAGGATGGAGGCTAAAAGGAAAGATAGGACTGTGTCCATCCTGTGGCTTTGGTGCCTGCTCAGAACTCACAGATGGCCAGTCGGTACTGCAGGCAGTTCTTGTCATTCCACTGACCATCTGTGTATATTTCTACACACTTCTCTTTACCCCGGCCCCTGGGCTCCCCTGGGTACCAATTGGTATAATTCACAGGGGCTCCATCCAGGTAATAGAAGTCTCCAGCGGTGGGGCCTTCGACCAGGCCCAGGTAAGCATAAGTGTTGTACTTCTTCACGATGCTCACAATGGCTTCATTCTCCTCTGGACTCCTCGGGGCAGCAATATGTCCACCTACTCTGGCACATAACTCTTTAATGGCATCAAAATTGACTGACTGCCCATTGGTAGAGAAGACCTTCTCTCCCACCGCCAGCACGGACCCCTGCAAACGGAGGACTAACAGCAAGAATCCAGGTCAGGCCACAGATCTCTTTGCCTTCTTCCCTTCAGGCTCTCCACCTTTGTGTTCTCCCCAATCTCATTATCTTTGCCTGTCTCTGTCATCCCTCCTTCCAACCCCAGTCTTTCTGGATTCTCTGCTATGCTCTCATGATTCTATTTATTCATTCACCCATTTAGCAATTACTTATTATGTGTCATAAACTGTGCGATTTCCTGGGAATCAAAGAAAGCAATATTGGTAGGGACCTTGCTTCCCCAGGACATAGGGAGCTAATTAGTGTCTATTTCTCTCACTTCTGGCCATTTAAGAACATCTAAAAAATGACTTCCACATCTACACTTGTTCATCAAGTCTCTAGATTCTGGAGCCTGGTTCTGAGGATAAGGAGAACTAATGGGAGACCCCCTACCATATAGAGCCCCAAGGGGGACCCCTTACCGCCCTGTGACTGCAGGACTTGATGTCTGATCTCATGGAGTGTGCCCTGGAGCTCTTCATCTAGATATGCTGGAAACCCTGTAGAGAGATCCCCGGCAAGATGAGAGGACCAACAGGTCAATAACAACCCCACTTGCTGCCAAGCAGATTTGAGATCAACTGCAAGCCTGGAATTCTTCCCTTCACTTGTCTACAGCCACCACCCAGGCCCCAGGTCATAAGGGTCCACAAGGCCGGAGTGTGTTTCCATGTTCCCTACACGCTTATCCCTTAGTGCAGCCTTGCACCTGCTCGCCCCTTCCCTGCTCTTCTTTCCTTCCATGTCCTCTCATGGCTCTGTCTGTCCGTATCTGTGGAGTTTTCTAGTTCCTGGGCAGGGGCCCTTTCCCACCCTCCATTAAGAGCAAATGTGGTTCTTTCTGTACTCTGGTGAACCCTGATTGCTGCTATAAGGCATAGTAAGGAACCTTGAGCTCCAGAGGTCCCCTGAGCAAGCAGGGCCCCCAATTTCATCATCTGTCTGCTCCGTGGTCCATGTGAGCCCATATACCTCAGCCCCAGGAAGGGCCTCCCCTCCTCCCATTGCTATTCCATTTCCCACACCTGATGTTCTGTATCTTCCTGTCAGCAGTTGTAATGCACAGAAAACTTTCAATTCCCACCGGACTCTGCACTTATGACCCACACCCCAGACACCTCTGGGATGCCCTTTGGGAACTTGCACAGTTTTGTCTGACCCCCGTCATTCCTCATGTAACTGAACACATGGGCACGGTGTCCAGTCGCCTCTGCCCGTTGGCCCCATCCAGCTTACCTGGAGGACCTCTCTCGCCAGGCTCTCCCTTTTCTCCACGCTCTCCAGGGAGGCCAGGGGCTCCAGTCATCCCATCACGCCCAGGGAGGCCTGGCATTCCTCCAGGGGGGCCCATGGGGCCTGTAGAGAGAGGGGGAGGAGGATGTGTGGTATCTGTCACCCACAGTGAGTTGGGGCTGATGTGACTGGACCTCCATTTCAGCCAGGCTGACTTGCCTGGCCCTCCGTGGGCACTGTGAGGATAGACCATCCAGGGCTGTTCCAGTCTAAGGGTCCCAGCAAATACCCACCATCCAGCTGACCCTTGGACCCATGTGGGCAGGTGGTCCCCTTGAAATCAGGCCACTGTCCCCAAGCTCCCACTCAGTACCTGGAGGCCCAGGGTCTCCTTTGATACCATCTCTCCCATCTCTTCCTGGCAGGCCATGGGATCCAGGAGTGCCAGGAATGCCAGGGCTTCCAAGACAAACTTCCTTGACATCGCACTCGAGGCCAGAAGCCACCATCCAGAGGAGGGTAAGGGTCAAAGAGCACAGCAGCATGGCGCCTGCTCCAGCAGCTCCTCCTGCAGAAGGGAAGGGCCATGGCCCCTCTGAAGCATTTATCAGGGTTTCCCCTTGCTCTGCTTTGTCAAGATTCAGCACATGCTGGGGTCTGAGGGCTGGGTTGGTATAAACAGTAACTCTGGAAAGACCCAAACTATTCTTGGAAACTGCCAGCATCATTTGGTACCTAACATGGTCTTATGCCCCATCCCCTTGGCTGGAGGTGGTATGGTACCTGGGCAGGTGAGGGGTTGTAAAGAGCTCTGGAGAGTCAGAGGACCTGGGTTCTAATAGAGTCTCTGTTTGTTCCTCGCTGTGTGACCACAGGGAACTCCCTTGGCTTCCCCTAACATGTCTGCCCTGGAGGCAGTCCTGGCGTGTACCTCCCAGGCTGCTGGGAGGAAGGAAGTGGTCACTCACTCACTCATTCTGTCTGTCTCTCAGATGCCCTCCTTTTGAGTTAAGGGATCACAATCCTGAGGATGAGGAGAAATGACCAGGGCCCATGGCTTGGCCATTCCCAGTTGGTCAATGATAGGGAGTCCCCTTCTCCCTGCTCTGGTGTCCCTTTCTCCTTGGCAGGCTGTGTCTCCCCCTGCCCGAACCCTGCTGGCCCTGCTGAGTCCTTGGGGAGAAGGGACCTGGCCTAGGAGCACAGTGAAGAAGGAGGATATCTGCAAGCCCATCATCCTGCACCCACAGTTAGGACTCTATGGAATAGCTCCCAGTAGTACAGAGGAGGACCCTCCTTTCCACCTGACCCGTGGTGAAGCCTGTGCCTGCTGGGCTGGTTCACCCTGGGGAAGACCCAGAGAACGGGGCTAAACTCACCTGCACGAACACAGCCCATGCTCCCTGCCTCCAGAGCAGTGTGGCCAGGTGGATGGTGCCATTTATACTGATGTAGGCCCCCAGGCATCCCCTCCACCCTATAGAGGCTCCTGTCACAAGGGCCTCTACACCAGAAGGGCCAGGCAGGAAGCTGCCATCTTGTTTACTCAGCAACATTTCCTCACAGGCACTCAGGCTGGAGAGGCACTTAGAAAATCTAACGAGAAACCCCAGGCTGGTAAGAAGGGAAATTTCCCATGGACCGGAGGTCACCCACTCTCCTTCCATCCATCCAGTTTACCACTCAGTAAAGGACGAGAGCACTTACAAGGAGGCATGTGGTAAAGGAAGTCTTCTCCCTCCTGGGTCTCAGCCCCCCTGGTCCTGGCTAGTGACGTGTTCACACTCCTGGGATCACTACCCTCAAAAAGCCCACCAGTGGGAGAGAACATACCAGGGCTGGACTCTTTTCCCAGGGGAGCAGAGAGACAGATCAGTGGTGTAAAGCGCTGTCCACTGGGGCCATTTCAGTTCCAGAGCCTCTTTGGCTCTTGGAAGCATCCTTGTGGCTCTAAACCATGCAGAGGTCATGTCTCAAGCCAAAGGATCATCAGATTGAGCTGGAACAATCTGTCTGTCAAGGGGCATGGCTCACTACTGAGCCTCCCAACTCCTGCTTCTGGGGTCTGTGGCTGAGTTGATGGGTACATGGTTCACTGGCACAGGTGAACACTTGGCCGGGTCCCCACTCTTTTGCCTCGGCAGGCTCAGTGGTAGGGAGACAGTGCAGGAAGCCATGGTTTCTGTCTTGACCATGGTGATGTCTAATGACCTGCAGTGGTGATATCTTTAAGTGGTAGGATGACTTGTGAAGACAATGGAAGAGGTTCCCTCTTCAAACCACTTAATTAGGAGGGAATCTCTAATGTAGGATGGTAACAATGGAGAACCAATACAGGAAAAGATTGCCATGCTTACCTGGGAGTGGTCTGAAAATCTTGAGGTCCGCAGGGAGAGTGGGAGCCTAGCTAATGGAACTCCTCTCCTGGGAGCAGGAGGCCTGTCAGAGCTGATCTGGAGCTCTAAGTGCTTCCAGCTGCCTGCTGCCACCTGTCACATGCCTGTGACTCTGCTGGCATGGGATGGGGAGCCAGGGCCGGCACTGGACTGGGGCAAGTGGGGAGCAGGTCCAGCTTAAGGACTTCAACTTGGCTTGGAGGGAGTGTGGTTCTTGGGGTGAAGGAACAAGAACAGGGAGGATCTTCTTGGGCAGATTTTGAAGGGCCCTGGGGAAGGCAGCCTGGAGGTCGGGGCCATGTGGTTGGTGGGGGAGGGGGTGGACTTAGGAGTCAGAAATACTCAAGTTGTGATTTGGAACTGCCACTCTTTATCCATGTGGTTTTGATCAGGTTATATAACTTCTTGAGCCTTTTAAAAATTTGAATCAAAATTAAATTTCCTATCAAGCCTATAGGAAAGATGCAGAGGAAGTACAAATTTTTTCCTGAAACTATGATATTCCATCACCCTAGTACCTTAATTTATATTTTATACAAAAATATTTTTCCACATAGGCATCAAAATGAAGAAATTAGCACTGGTTCAGATATTACTTTCATTAAACAGTGACAGAGTATCATGGGGTATTTTATTTAATCATTTAGGTCATCTGTTTAACAAGTTACTCACATAGCTTAATGCCAATATATAAAAGTGTGTCATAAAAATTCTAATAAAATCACGAATTATTTATTTACCTGGCCTTACCTCTTTCTTTAACTCTTGTTCCATCAATTCTCCCTTCTGCAGCTTCTCAGAGGATGATGCTCCAAGTTCACAGAACTGAGTGCTGCTTTCCATGTCTTTGATCATGATTCTTCTCTTGTCTGGAGTGTTCTGATTGTATTTTCTGCCACAAAAAAAGTAGATATCATACAATATTTGTCTCTGACTTATCTCACTTGGCTTCCCTGGTGACTCAGATGGTAAAGAGTCTGCCTGCAAAGTGGGAAACCTGGGTTCAATCCCTGGGTCAGGAAGATCCCCTGGAGAAGGAAACGGCAACCCACTCCAGTATTCTTGCCTGGGAAATCCCATGGATAGAGGAGCCTGGCAGGCTACAGTCCTTGGGGTCACAAAGAGTTGGACACAACTGAGCGACTAATACTTATCTCACTTAGCATAATGTCCTCAAGGTCTATCCATATTGTTGCAAATGGCAGGATTTCCTTTTTCTCATGGCTGAATAATATTTCATGGTATGTATACACCACATCTTATTTATCCACTCATGTATCAATGGACATTTAGGTTATTTCCATGCTTGGCTATGCTGCAATGAACACGGGAATACAGATATCTCTTGATAACCTGTTTTCATTTCCTTTGAATATATACTCAGATATATACTTTGAATATATACTGAGATGGCTGGATCATCTGGTAGTTCTATTTTTAAATTTTGAGGAACCACCATACTGGTTCCCATAGTGACTAGACCTGTTTACCAGTTTACAATCCCACCAACAGTACACAAAGGAACAAATAATCTTTTTACTGTAAGTATGCAATATTATTACTCATTGGTTATCCGAAGTTCAGATGCAGTTGGGCATCTTATATTTTATCTGGCAGCCCTACCTGCAGGGACCTGGTCCTGCAGAGGTTGAACAGAGATCTCCTTTGGCTTTGCTGTCACCTCATGGGTCTAATTTGGGACCGCGTGGTCCAAGTGAATCATCTTGGGCTCTGACTTCTATGTGGCTGGTGAGCAGGAGAGTGTGTGGGTACAAATGAGGCTGCTATTTAAAACAAACTCCAGGGCTTGCCCAGTGGACTAGTGCTTAAGACCCCATGCTTCCAATGCAGGGAGCGTGGGTCTGATCCCTGGTCAGGGAACTAAGATCCCACCTGCTGTGGAGTGTGGTCAAAAAATAAAAAATAAAACAAGCCCCAGTTCTCCTGAAGTAGCAAGGGATACCCAGAAGCCAGGGGTGAGAATGCTCAGGGCTTGCTTCATACCCTGCCTCCACCTGGACAAGAGTGACTCTCCCGAGGGAGTTCCCATGGCTACATCGGGAGGCCGGGCAGGGAAGTAAGATATGGTAGGAGAGAGAAAAGGAAAGGACTGTGTGGCCAGAGTGCCTGACCAGCCTTCCGGGAGACAAGTGTCCATCAAAGCATAGATGTTGACCATGTGCAGAGGTTTCTCACAGAGTCAAAGAGTCCGTTTCTCTGGGGCAGTGGGCTTCAGACACCTTGCAAAACACACATGCTCAGCCCAGAGAGGAGGCAGCAGCCAGGGCTCAGATTCTGGTGCTTATTTACATGTGACTGCCTGCTGGAGGCAAAGCTGAATGCAGCCTATGGGGTAGGACAGGTGGACGGAGGGACTAGCAAGCAGGTTGGGGTTCACATCCCCGGGAAGGATGCAGGATGGGCCGCCTCTGGATCCCAGCCTCAGGGAGTTAGAGAGACTGTCTGCCACCTACACTGTGACAGGGAGAGGACTTTCAACAGCCTGCAAGCTTCTTCACAAACAATGCCCTAGTTTATCCCAGGATCAAGGAGGCCCTAGTCATCAGAATCAAACACGCACATTATCCTGTGCTCTGAACAGTTACAGGGTTCTGGGAGGAATCCCACACTCAGGACAACATGGAACTCTCTCTTCCCCCTGATTCGTGGAAACACCAGCTTCCGATCTGGCTGATTCCAGCCTCACGCCTGTACTGGAGTCGAAGGGACTTTCCCATCATGTATCTCCCCATGCCTCCCCCACATTTATTATATTCATTTATTACATTCATCCAGGCCTTCCACTGGCCCTCAGAGAACCTCGGAGCCCACATGCTGATACACAAGTAACCCTCCTGTGTCAGCCTTGGCCTCCACCTGGGAGCCTGGCCCCAGAACACCATGAAGTCAATAGCGTGAGTCTGCACAGAGCTCTCTAAAGAGGCTCGTTCTTTTGGGTCCTTCCACATGGTCTACTCTCCCCTATGCAGTGCCCTTCTGCAAGCCCTCCTGTACTTAATTAACCTCAGATTACAGCAAGAATATCTCAATACATCCATCCTAGACTTTAGAAAACATTTCAGAAGGGCCCAAAGCCTCTGGGCACGAATATTCTGCAACGCTTGTCCCAGTGACCCGGGATGTTGGAACAATGTCTCCTCAGGCCAAGATGTGGGCCTAAGATTGGCTATGGTCTGGGTTAATGTTCAAGAGGGGATGTTCTCTGGATCTTTCAACTTAAAGTAGCTCAAGAATGGGGCTGAGAAGGAGGTCTCGGCACCTCCCACCCTGCTCTCTCACAGCACCCTGGCAGGCAGTCAGACCACAGGCTACCCCACCTCACTGAAAAGATGATGAGACAATTCAGGTAGTGGTCCTGGCAGGGGGACGGATATGGGGGAAATCTGATCTTTGATGGAGTGTCCCACATCTGTAGGGAGCAGGGCCAGCCCCTCACACACTAGCCCAGTGTCCGCCCTCTGAGGGGCAAGCAAGGATTCCCTGGTCTCTACATCACTCCTAACTCTACCGTCTTCTGAAACTGCTCTCTGCTATGTTGCTGCTGCCTCCAATCCCTCCATCCCATGTACCGGAGGATCTGCTGGGTTGTTATTCACTGCCCCAGGAGAAACTGACTAGGAACAAGTAAAGACTCCAGATTCCAATCAATATGTCTCTGAAACAGCTTCAACCAAACACATTTTGGTTTACTGGGAGATGGTGTTAATATGAAAATTATGACTACAAGCATAAATGTAAAAAACTGAATTTGCGCTTCATATACGACCTGAGCCAGAGGAGCTCAGCCTGCTACAAATTGAGCACAGCCCATCCTTGCCAGAGCTGGGACTCCCCTTAAGCGACATGAAAGTGAAAGCATTTCTATTAGTCGCTCAGTCGTGTCAGACTCTTTTGCGACCCCATGGACTGTAGCCCGTCTGGCTCCTCTGTCCATGGGAATCTCCAGGCAAGAATACTGGAATGGCTAGAGTGGATAGCTACATGGCTAAGCCCCGACTCAAGACCAGAGGGCACACACTGGCCATGGCCCCCACATGCCCAAGACCAGGAGCCAGGTCTGCAGGGACATTCAGAGAAGCAGGGCCTTCAGGAATTCAACTATGGCAGGTGACCCCTGCAGGGCTACTGGCCACCAGCTATGTCTGCTTCCATAAAAAAGCCTTGTCTCGGCAACCAGCAGTCCTGTCCTGGGGCTGTGCCCTCTGCCATGGCTCTGTATGCCCACAGCTCTACAGACATCCATGGGACAAACAAAGATTCTTCATGAGATCCCAGTTGGCCCAAAGACCAATAGGGAGGAGGAGAAAGAGCCTGCACCCAAGAAGTGCGTAAGAGCAGGCTGAGGATAAGTGTCTCGGATAAACACGAACCAGGGAAGGGAACAGAGTCCCACAAGGATGCAAGCCACACCATGGGTGTAGAGGAAACCGAGTGGCCAGCAGAGCGTTGCTCCACAGCCCCAGAGAACCGAGGAGAGTTGGCTGGATTGGGAGACACACATGAGAGGAACAGAGGGGCCCAAGGCGGGAGGGAAACCCAGGCTGGTGCACACAATGAAAGGTCAGGGGGTGGTAGGACACAGTGCCGCAAACCCTCCTGCTTGTGCCTGAGTCTCACAACCCTGGAGAGACCCTTACTCAGGAAGCCCTGGTTCCCAGCTGTGCCCCTGAGGCCGGGCTTGCTGCAGGGTGGGGGATGATGGTGCCTGGGGCAGGGCCTTCAGTGTCCTTCATCAGGCATTCCCTTTGCCTTCTAAAGTGCACTGAAGAGCAGACGCGAAAGTTGGATGGTATGTGTGTTCCATAAGGATTCGTGAGGAACCTAAGGGTCAGTCTCTCACGTGCATAATCCCTCACCCTGGGGAAAAGCGCTTGCTCTAGAGATGGAATGTTAAGAAAAGGGTTCTGACTTCTCAGGGTCTGTGAATGGCTTCTGTACCTACAGAGGCGGAAGGTAACCCCTGAGCCTTCAGTTCAGTTCAGTTCAGTTCAGTCGTTCAGTCGTGTCTGACTCTTTGCGACCCCATGAATTGTAGCACGCCAGGCCTCCCTGTCCATCACCAACTCCCGGAGTTCACTCAGACTCACGTCCATTGAGTCAGTGATGCCATCCAGCCATCTCATCCTCTGTCGTCCCCTTCTCCTCCTGCCCCCAATCCCTCCCAGCATCAGAGTCTTTTCCAATGAGTCAACTCTTCGCATGAGGTGGCCAAAGTACTGGAGTTTCAGCTTTAGCATCATTCCTTCCAAAGAACACCCAGGACTGATCTCCTTTAGAATGGACTGGTTGGATCTCCTTGCAGTCCATGGGACTCTCAAGAGTCTTCTCCAGCCTAAGGCTCATCATTTCCAATAGAATTCACAACAGGGAGCCCACAGCTCAGTTCAGTTCAGACGCTCAGTCGTGTCCAACTCTTTGCGACCCCCTGGACTACAGCCAGACTTCCCTGTCCACCATCAACTCCCGGAGCTTACTAAAACTCATGTCCATCGAGACAGTGATGCCATCCAACCATCTCATCCTCTGTCGTCCCCTTCTCCTCCTGCCTTCAATCTTTCCCAGCATCAGGGTCTTTTCAAATGAGTCAGCTCTTCCCATCAGGTGGCCAAAGTATTGGAGTTTCCGCTTCAGCATCAGTCCTTCCAATGAATATTCAGGACTGATCTCCTTTAGGATGGACTGGTTGGATCTCCTTGCAGTCCAAGGGACTCTCAAGAGACTTCTCCAACACCACAGATTAAAAGCATCAATTCTTCAGTGCTCAGCTTTCTTTATGGTCCAACTCTCATATCCATACATGACTATTGGAAAAACCATAGCTTTGACTAGATGGACTTTGTTGGCAAAGTAATGTCTTTGCTTTTTAATATTCTGTCTAGGTTGGTCATAACTTTTCTTCCAAGGAGTATGTGTCTTTTAATTTCATGGCTGCAGTCACAATTTGCAGTGATTTTGGAGCCCCCCAAAATAAAGTCTGTCACTGTTTCCACTGTTTCTCCATCTATTTGCCATGAAGTGATGGGACCAGATGCCATAATCTTAGTTTTCTGAATGTTGAGTTTTAAGCCAACTTTTTCACTCTTCTCTTTCACTTTTATCAAGAAGCTCTTCAGTTCTTCACTTTCTGCCATAAGTGTGGTGTTACGTGCATATCTGAGGTTATTGGTATTTCTCCCGGAAATCTTGATTCCAGCTTGTGCTTCATCCAGTCCTGCGTTTCTCATGATGTACTCTGCATATAAGTTAAATAATCAGGGTGACAACATACAGCCCACGGCTCTCCCATAGGAAATATATGGGTCAGCTCTGCCCTCTGGTGGCTGCAGGAAAAATTGCAGTCAAATGAGCCGATCTGAAAACAAACGTCACACCATCACACTCTCCCTGTTTAGTCATGCCACCTTCACGAAAGTGAAAGTGAATTCGCTCAGTGTCCGACTCTTTGAGACCCCGTGGACTGTAGCCCACCAGGCTCCTCCGTCCATGGGATTCTCCAGGCAAGATTACTGGAGTGGGTTGCCATTTCCTTCTCCAGCGGAATCTTCCTGACCCAGGGATCGAACCCAGGTTTCCCACATTGCAGGCAGACGGACTAACCTCTGAGCCACCAGGGAAGTTTTATATCAGGGATCTTGATAAGTCCTGACTTAATCCTCTCACTCTCCTGGCTCTACCATGAGGATCTTCTTTCCCCCTGACCTAGCCTGATAGAGTCTTCACCCTTGGACGTTCCATCCCTGTTTCCACAGAGGCTGGCTCAATGCTGTGCCCTGGAGAAGCGGATGTGAACCAGTGTCCACTCCTGAGCACCTGTTAGGTTTCTTTACATCCACCATATCCTTCACAGGGCCCATCTTTACTCCCTTAAATAATAGAGGAACCGAGGCTCAGTGAGGCTCCATAACTTACCAGAAGTAGCACAGTCTGCAGGTTCTAGAGTCAGGTTTGAACTTCTTCCCATCTGATCTGACAGAATCTTGGGCAAAATTTCCCTGACGATCCAGTGCATCCTTTGCCCACAGCCTTGGCTTAAGCTCTGGATGGACTCCTCTTGGACAGTCACTCTGCAAGGTAGACCTTATCTAAGCCTCAGGTCCCAGGACTGCTTGCTGTATCAGCCAGAAGCTCCAGCCTTGCTATTTGCCTAGAATCCACATCCACCCCGAGCATGTTTGATCCTGGATCAGCTAGACTACTGGGCACAGCAACTCATGCCCCAGCCTCCAGTCCAAAGGCTGCTGCTCCAGATCTTGGCTCAGGCTGCTCCTAGGCCTTCAGCAGGTGCACAGCCAGCGGTGCCATCAGGGATGGCTCTTCACTCTCGATGAAAAGGCCGAAGGCCTCCCTGGCCCAGAAGCCCTGGACAGGTGAGAATCCCAACCTGCATGCACCGTGTGCAGCCCTAAGTAACTGAACTCAGTCCAGCCCTGGTGACCAGAGGGCAGCAGCCCTGCCAGGCCCAGACAGACCACCAGGAGCCCCTGATGCCATGGCATAACCTCCGCTGTTCTCTTTACTGCCCAGCCACACAGAAGCCTCGACAGAGAAACAGTGTTGTGATATGTCTAATGTCTTTGGTGGTTGAACTTTTCCCAGATAATAGTTAAGAAATAGTGAATTACATCATCAACTTAAATTTAACTCGTTACATTTTCTAGAGATTAAAATATAATGGGAATCATTTTAAAAACCACTACCTGCCAAATACTATCCATAACTTTGTTTATAATACTACGGAGATGCAATATGAGAAGAAAAAAAAAAAAAGACTTACGTAAAAACAATTCTTTAAACTAAAAACAAATATAGCTAGTTCAAAAATACATTTGGACAAGGTGAGTTTCTACATTGGGCCTTGGGGTCATTTGGGGATTTGGATTAGCAAGCCCACGCAGAGTCACAAAGCCAAGAGGTAATCCATTTCTACTTTCTGTTTGAGGGAATGCAGGGAAGACCCAGCCCCCCAAGGGAGGACCTGGAGAACAATGACCCCTTGGTGAGAAGCTAGATCAAGGGCCCACCCTGGCTTCCTGGAGGAAAAGAAGGGAACATCCTGCTGCCATGAACTTCACATGTGCATTCACAGGATGGTGTGGAGGATGAGAAGCAGAGAATGCCTGGCAGGCAAGGAAGGGAGAAGAAATGTGTCCAGGGCTCAGTGAACATGTCCTCCCTGACAAATATTCCATCTGGCTCATTAGATGTGTGACCCAAATCTAGAATCTCTGTGGTTTTTTAATTAAACTAGAGTTGGTTTATAATACTAGCTTCAGGTATATAACAGTGATTCAATATTTTATAGATTATACCCCATTTGAAGTTAATATAAATATTGGCTATATTCCGTGTGCTGTACTATATTCCCTTGTCACCTGTTGAAACATAGTTTTTACCTCTTAATCTCTCGCCCCTCCCCACTTCTCTGATAACCACTAGTTTGTTCTCTATAAGGCTGTTTCCTTCTTGTTATACAACATTTTATTAGATTTCAAATAGGAGTGATGACGTACAGTATTTGTCTTTGTTTCACTAAGCTTAATACTCTTCAGGTCCATCCCTGTTGTTGCAAATGGCAGAATTCCGTTCTTTTTATGATTGAATAACCAAGGTCGGTAAAGAATCTGCCTGCAGTGCAGCAGAGCCAGGTTCGATCCTTAGGTTGGGAAGATCCCCTGGAGAAGGAAATGGCAACCCACTCCAGTATTCTTACCTGGAAAATCCCATGGACAGAGGAGTCTGGTGGGCTGCAGGCCATGGGGTCGCAAAGAGGCGGGCACAACTGACTAACACTTCACTTCACATGTCATAAAGTGTATTCATCTTCTTTGTCCATTCATCTGTTGATGGACACTTAGTTTGCCCCGTATCTTCGCTATTGTAAATAATGCAGCTGTGAACGTGCATGCTAGCGTGCTAAGTTGCTTCAGTCATGCTCGACTCTTTGTGACCCTGAGGACTGTAGCCCACCAGGATTCTCCAGGCAGGAATACTGGAGTGGGTCGCCATTTCCTCCTCCCAGGGATCTTCCAGACCCAGGGGTTGAACCTCGTCTTTTATGTCTCCTGCATTGGCAGGAGTGTTATTTACCACTAGCACCACCTGAGAAGCCCTAGCTCTGAACATTAAGGTGCATGTATCTTTTTGAATTAGTGTTTTTATTTTCTTCAGGTAAATACCCAGGAGTGGAATTGCTGGATCATATGGTAGTTCTTTGGTACTGCCTTGCTTTGGGATTGGAATGAAAACTGACCTTTTCTGGTTCTGTGGCCACTGCTGAGTTTTCCAAATTTGCTGACATATTGAGTGCTGCACTTTAACAACATCTGTTAGGATTTGAAATAGCTCAGCTGGAATTCTGTCACCTCCACTAGCTTTTTTCATAGTAAGGCTTCCTAAGACCCACTTGCCTTCACATTCAAGGATGTCTGGCTCTAAGTGAGTGACCACACCATCATGGTTATCCGGGTCATTAAGACCTTTTCTGCACAGTCAGTTTTCATTCCGATGTCAAAGAATGTTAAAACTACCATGCAATTGTGCTCATTTCACATGTTAGCAAGGTTATGCTCAAATCCTTCAAGCTAGGCTTCAGCAGCATGAACTGAGAACTTCTAGACATACAAGCTGGTTTCCAAGAGGCAGAAGAACCAGAGATTAAATTGTCAACATGGATCATGGAGAAAACAAGGGAATTCCAGAAAAACATCTACTTCTGCTTCACTGACTAAAAACTTTGACTCTGTGGATCACAACAAATTGTGGAAATTCTTAAGAGATGGGAAGAACAGTCCTAACCACTAGACCACCAGGTAACTCCCTATTTATTCTCTTTTTGATTACAGCCATTATGACAGGTTTGAGGTAATATCTCATTGGAGTTATGATTACATCTCCTAATGTTTAGTGATGTTGAGCATCTTTTCACGTGACTGTTGGCCACCTGAATGTCTTCTTTAGAAAAAAATATCTATTCAGGTCTTCTGCCCATTTCTTCATTATTTGTTTGTTTGTTTTCATATTGTTACAAGAGCTTCCGTCTGGCCTGCAAACTTTCTGCAGAAAAATCGGCTGACAGTCTTAAGAAGGTTTCCTTATATGTGAATTGGTTATTCTCTTGCTGCCTTCAAAATTTTCTTTAACTTTTTTAATTTAGATATCTTGTTATATCTTGGTGTAAGTCTGTTTGGGTTCATCTTGTTTGAGACCCTCTGTGGATAGGAGGGAGGGAAGGAAAAAAAAGATAGAAAAAAGGAGGGATGGTTAGGAGGCAGAGAGAGGGTGTGAGGCAGGAGGGAAGGAAGAGAAGGGGAGGGCGGAAACCACCATTTGCCATGCCTGAACATTCACATATTACTGTTCTCTCTCATCCATAGCTTTCCCTCAGGAAAGCTTAAAATTACTGTCCATTGGAGTATCTGATTTACATAATTTAAAATATAAATGCATCTTGTATAATTTTAAACAACAAATTGAAATAGATGCAAATCTACATGCTAATGACATCAGGTCATCACATAAGATTAAAATTCACCATTTTGGACTACAACAAAAACCTCAAAATTTTTTGAAAAATAGAAGTAACAGAGATTATTTTCTGTAATTGCCTGTCAGGGAAACTAGAAACAAGTGAAAAAGTTGAAGCAGAAAACCATGTGGAAATTGTAGAACTATCTCTGGGGTAAATTTTGGATCTAGAAACCACTGGAATCTATCTGGAGCTCAGAAAGTTAGAAATGGAAACTGAAATGTAAGAAAAGCAGAGAAACAGAAGTAAGATAGAAACAAGTGAGATACCATGGAACTCGTGACCTTGGGATATTTGGTGCCAAAACCAGAGGTAATTAAAGGTGATCCTTCTTTCCTTCTCCCCGCACCACATTTCTTTTTTTTTTTAGGAGAAAGTTCCTAGGTAGGACCCTCAATCTTGGCCACAGGAGTGGGGCACTTCTCTTCAGAGCTGCATGGAGGGAGATGGAGGGGGAGCAGCCCTGGAGGAGGCGATGGGGAGCCAGCACTGTCAGCCTGGCCAGGGCTGCCCAACAGCCCTGGCCAGGCTAGGAGACCCTCAGCCCAACAGAACAGCCAACCAGCTTTACGTCACCCACAAATACCAAGAGGCCCCCACCCCACTGCACCCAACCTCCTGTCAGGAGGAGGGAGGTGTGTGCCGGTGGTTGGGGTCAGGGACCCTGGAGGTGGGGGGGCCCCTCAGGGTCCAGGGGTAAGTGAAAGGGGGTTCCCTACTCCTCCCCAGGGGCCCAGGGCTGTCCCTCTTACCGGAGAGTACACACAGCTTGGAGGGTCCTCATACCCTCCAGAGCAGCAGGGCGAGGCCCAGTGCTGGGTGGGACAGGATCCAGCCACTTCTTGCAATGAAGTGAAGGGGACTTGGCCACCACACCTGTGGTTCCCATCCTGCCTGGGGACAGGGTCAGCCCTTTATGGAGTGAGGATCCTCAGAGGTTCTCAGAGGCCCCACCCTCCTGAGCCTCAGTTTCCTCCTCTGTAACCTGGGGATCTGAATAGTCCTCTGCTGCTGCTGCTAAGTCACTTCAGTCGTGTCCAACTCTGTGTGACCCCATAGACGGCAGCCCACCAGGCTCCCCCGTCCCTGGGATTCTCCAGGTAAGAACACTGGAGTGGGTTGCCATTTCCTTCTCCAATGCATGAAAGTGAAAAGTGAAAGTGAAGTCGCTCAGTCATGTCCGACCCTCAGCGATCCCATGGACTGCAGCCTACGAGGCTCCTCCCTCCATGGGATTTTCCAGGCAAGAGTACTGGAGTGGGGTGCCATTGCGAATAGTCCTCTAAGGCTACACAAATGCCTCAGCACTTACAGCCTTGGCTTGTAGAGGACAGGGGCTCCTTCTAGCCCCCAGTGTCCCAGGGCCACCCTGTTGGGACTCCACAAAACACCCTAGAGGTAGTTCCTTCAACCTTGGCAATACGAGAGGGCTCTGCTCTCAGGTAGCCTAGACGTGGGTTTCCCAAGAGAGTCACATGCCCACCCTACCACCACCGCCATGATCCATTCAGCACACACCAACCTTGCCTTCCTGTCGTCCTCAGGATGGGGCATGGCCACCTGACCCACAGTTCAGGGAGCAAAGCACTCCCTCCCTGTTTTGATGGCACCTCTGACCCAAAGGTCAAACCAGACAAACATGGCATTTAAATTTTACGAACAAAAGAACCAAGTACCCTCTTGTAAGTTTGTAAACAAGTCACACGGACTGTATTTGGAAATGTGTACTTCCTTATACTTGGCCAGCTCTGAATTTTAAGACTATTTCCCCACCCCACCCGCCAGCCATTTCTTTGCCAAGATCTAATATTGCATTTTTTAAAAGTTATTTCTTGAAATGTGTACAGCTGAGCAACACTCATTTCTGGTGGTTTGTTCCATTACTTTAATGACATCTGTTTATTCCTGTTCTTGTATTTTGTTCATTTACCTCTGGGGTTTTGGATGCTTTCTTATTGATCTCTGGTTCATTAAATTTGACATTGCAAATATTTTCCATTTGTCACTTATGTTATATCTTTGTGTTTCTCCAATGCACAAAAATTTTTTATGAAATGAGATATAGTGAATGATTTCCCTTATGACGTTTGAGGCTCACATTGTCTGGCGACAGTTACAGCAAATGGGTCTGTAGAACTCCCGTATCGTAAGGGGAGGTCCAGTGGCACCTTTGATGCAGATTTCTGGGGCTGTCCACTCTCCTGGTTCCCTCTGGCTAGTTTCCTCTTACATGGAGTTATTTTCCTACCCACATTTCTCGGCATCCAACGCTGATAGGAGCCAAACGCAGAGCACAGCCTCTCTTATTTCCCTAAAACCTCTTTCATGAAGATGCCACGGTAAGAAGGCAGTAGACCTCAGAGTCCAGGAACCAGGCGCCGGTCCCACTGCTTTTCCCCACAGACTTACTGAGGTATCGTTGACCTATAACATAGATACGTTTAAGGTGTACAAAGAGCTGATTTAATACACTTAATACACTGCAAAATGATTACCACCAGAGCATTAGCTAACACTTCCATCATGTCATGCAATTATCATTTCTTTTTTGTGGTGGGAATATTTAAGATCTACACGCATAGCAATTTTTAAGTATATAGTACAGTGCTCCTGGTCCCATCACTTCATGGGAAATAGATGGGGAAACAGTGGAAACAGTGTCGGACTTTGTTTTTTGGGCTCCAAAATCACCGCAGATGGTGATTGCAGCCATGAAATTAAAAGACGCTTACTCCTTGGAAGGAAAGTTATGACCAACCTAGATAGCATTTCAAAAGCAGAGACATTACTTTGCCAACAAAGGTCCGTCTAGTCAAGGTTATGGTTTTCCCAGTGGTCATGTATGGATGTGAGAGTTGGACTGTGAAGAAGGCTGAGCGCCGAAGAATTGATGCTTTTGAATTGTGGTGTTGGAGAAGACTCTTGAGAGTCCCTTGGACTGCAAGGAGATCCAACCAGTCCATTCTGAAGGCGATCAGCCCTGGGATTTCTTTGGAAGGAATGATGCTAAAGCTGAAACTCCAGTACTTTGGCCACCTCATGTGAAGAGTTGACTCATTGGAAAGACTCTGATGCTGGGAGGGATTGGGGGCAGGAGGAGAAGGGGACAACAGAGGATGAGATGGCTGGATGGCATCACTGACTCGATGGACGTGAGTCTCAGTGAACTCGAGGAGTTGGTGATGGACAGGGAGGCCTGGCGTGCTGCGATTCATGGGGTCGCAAAGAGTCGGACACAACTGAGTGACTGAACTGAACTGAACAGTGCTATTAGCTATATCACTGTTATATATCAGCTCCCCAGAACTTTTAACTGGAAGTGTGTACCCTTTAGCTAACATGTCCCCATTCCATCTACCCACCATCTCACCCCCTCATAAGCACCATTCTACTCTCGGTCGGCTTTTGTAGATTCCACACATAAGTGACATCATACCGTTTGTCTGTCTTCGACTTATCTCATGTAGCCTAATGCCCTAAAATTTCATCCATGTTGCTGCAAATGGCAGGATTTCCCTCTTGTTCACAAATGACCCTCCACTGCACACATACAACACGTCATCTTTATCCATCCATTGGCAGACTCAGGTTGTTTCCATATCTTGGCTATTGTGTCATTGTTTCTGATACTGTGCTCCAGTCATATCAGCTCTGGGGAATTTGTCCCAGGTGAAAATTTCTCTTAAAGTCCCCCATTCAAGTCTTTAACCCCAGCCACCCACTGCTGGGTTGCTCTTTCTTCCAGTCCCCTCTCATTCCCCAACTCCTCCATCCACCACCACCTCCCAGACCAAACTCCCAACTCTGCTGACCAACCCCCTTGGCTCACTCACCTCACCTGACTTCAGTCACTGAACCGATGGACAAATACTGCCTGAACACTTGCTTTGTGCCAAGCGCATTGTAGACAACACGTAGGAAGGGGAAGCAGGAAGAAATCAGGCTAGGACGAGGGGCACACCCTGAAGGCTGGGGAAGCCACCTGTCAGCCACTCTGGGTCCTAACCCATTTCGGTTTGCCTCAAGGTGTCCACGAGTAACGGGGGTTTCCTGGGTCCGCCCGCCTCCAGGCAGTGTGGTGTGGAATGAATAGGTGAGGCAGTGATAACACACAAGCTGGAGTGAGGCACCAGAGCCCACGCGGACAGGATGGCAGAGGCTTCGCTGGGTAACCCGAGGGCAGGACAGCCGCTTCGCTGGGGGGTGGATGAGGTAACGCTACTTGGAGGTGAGGTGTCTAGGGTGGTTGCAGACAGAAACTAAGCATAGAGTAGTTGCTTCTCAAGATTTTATTCACTGGCTTAGCACGCACTATTAACAAATAAAGACTCGAGTTTCATATAACAGTGTTGACCCAAGAAAACCTTGTTTCTCCCAGGGGGTGCAGAAAGTATAAAAATTTGCATTTTCACTTCAAATGTGGCCCAAGTTAGAGGAACTCAGCCACCTGCAAACCTAAAGGAAAAGGAACTAGAGACTTCCCAGGTGACCAGAGCCCTGTGAGACTCCTGAGCTTCCATATCACACATCAGCTTTAGGTGTTTACGGTCATCTGGGCTTCTTTTTCTGCCCTGAACTGCTGCCTTTCCCCTGATGGAAAGAGAAAGCCAAAGGTTTTTGTGCTTCAGGCCTACAGTTCAGTGCAGGCTGTCTGCTGCCCAGATGAGGCTTCCTGAGCTATGCATCTCAGCTGGAGCTGGCAACTGAGTGCCACAGGAAGAAGCCAGACCCCAGTATTCTCCGGGGACCTGTGGAGGCTCCTACCTGAACCTGTGGTCTGCGGAGCTGGGGATAAGGTAGCGGTGCAGCAGTCAGAGGCCCAGGTTGGGGAAGGAGTACAGGGAGGTACTGGCCATGGAAAGGAAAGCAAGAGAATGCATAGCTTCTAAGACCTTAATGTGCCAAGAATCACCCAAGACCTCAGGGGTAGCCCTGGCCCCAGAGGTCACCTGGCAAAGGCAGAAATCTCCTCATGACACCTCAGCCAACTTAGCTCCCTCTAGGAGTCAAGACTTGCCACTTCAGTCACCATTTAACATTTGAATTCAGGCCTTTGGGCTGTCCTCTCTGGAAGGGGGATCTGAGAGGCTCACCCACTTATTCCAACAGCACTCAGATTGCAGGGGTTACAAGAGAGAGAAGAGAAAGGGGTCAGAGAGAGAGAAGCATGTGGAGGACACAGGGTTCCATCCCTGGTTTAAGGGACAAGCTGCTGCTTCTGCTCTAGGAAGCCCTATATGGGACAGGACTGGCCTTGGACCCTCATCGGAGGAGTCCATGGGCCCAACCCTGCATGTCCCTGAGTAGTCAGGGGCTGGGATAACATAGGTGCCTCTTAATTTCAAACTCCAGCGCAGCCCCAGGGGCCAGGATATCCAGCACACCCTAATCTATCTTCTGAAATTACAGAGGCAAAGGAAACATCCCTTTGGTTCTGACTTGGCTCTGTAGATCACTGCTCAGGGGTCGCCAAGGGACTCGATCCCCTAACTCCCAGCAACCTCAGGTCTTCAGGACAGAGGTCACAGCCTCATCTCTTCACTCAGACCTGTTTCTAGCATGAGATCGGGGTGGGGGGCGGTGCTGAGGGTGAGGGGTCAAGGTGTATGGGCTCACAATTCAAAGATCCCAGACGCATGTCTAGGCCCTGACCCATGCAGCTGTGGGCCCTGTGAAAGTTAGCTCGGCCTCCTCACCTTAAATGCTCATAACACAAGGTGTCACCTCATCGTATTGCAGTGAAGAAGAAATGAGATCAGTGATGAGCTCGGTCTCTCACACGCTAGCTGCTGTCATCCCTGCCACAAGCATGGCCTGGGATGGGCCCGTGGGAAGGCTCAGGCTCAGGACGGTGACCAAATGGCTGCAGACGTGAAGGGTGGCCCGGCACACCCAGACCCTCATGGAGCCCTAAGATCTTCCCAGCACACACCAGGGAGGGAGGGGCCACTCAGGGTCCAGGCTGTGGGGGCAGGGGAGTGAGCAGGTTTCCTCTGACAGGGATGCTATTTCCACTAAATTCACATCACCTTGGTCTGGGGGAGAGGCAGGGAAACATAGTGACTGGCCTCATGAGGAGATCTGAGTCCTGGCACCAGAAGGCCCCCTTCCTCCTGCTAAGTCAGAGGGGCCTGGCTCTGCCCAGGAAGGGGGCAGTGGGTGATCTGAGAGTCAGGGTCCTGGAGGAGAAGAGCATGGCTCTGTCCCACCTGAAGCCTCCAGGGCTCACCAGCTGGAGTGGCCCCCACCAGCACTAAAACACAAGCTTTTTGGGAACTTCCCAAGGGAACTCGCTCCTCCCGAAGTGGCCGTAGCATGCTGTCTTCTGGTAGATGGGCTTCTTCAAGTCCAAGTCCCTGCACGTTCAGTAGAACAAAGGGTCAGTTTTAATGGAAAAGGAGTGGAGTGTCTTTCCCTGAATTTGGGGCACAGGAGTAATTAACAGACTATGAATGTGTGGGGTATTAACCACTCAAGAGCAATTCTCCCTAAATTTCCTATCTCTGCTATGCCACACCTTACAAGGTGACTGCCACTGGCGCTTAAGAAACAGTCTCAGGGTTCCAGGACAGCCTGATCAACCAGACAGACAGATGCACCAGGAATCAGGATTTGAACTCTGGCCTACACTCTGCTCCACTGACCTGGCACAGCCCAACATCGACACCGCAAGCTCCAAGAAGCAGGGGTGGCATTAGAAGCGAGAGCAGTTGGGGCCAGACTTGCTGACTCAATTCCCCCCCATCCGGTCTTGCAGTTATCTTCCTAAGATCCTCCACCTGCTCAAAGATGGGCCCCCTGAAGTCAATGCTGGGCTCCTTCAACCTGAAAACTAGACATTCTGCATTTGGGGTTTACACTGTGCTGCGCCAAGAACTTGAAGCCTCTCCTGCTTCTGGGAGGCTGAACATCCTTCCTTCTGATTCTCTTTCCAATAAGCAAGCACCAGGTGGGGAAAGAGGGCTTTGCCCAACTGCAGGGGCGGCCCTTTTACCTGACGATAACACCAGGCCGAAGGTCAAAGTTCTTATTGACCACATCCAGCAGCTCTCTCTCTGTCTTCTGAGAGGTTCCATAGGTAAAGATGGAAATAGACAGTGGCTCAGCCACACCAATGGCATAGGACACCTGTCAGAAGAGCCCAGGGTCAGGGACAGGCCCTTCACGGAGACCTTGATGTCCTCAGGGAGAGGCCGCTGAAACCACACAGGCCCTGCCCAATACACTCTCCCTAGCCCCGGCCCTCATCTCCCTAGAAACACCCGCCACTTCACAGCTGCAGTTTCCATGCGTGCCCTGCTGCCTGAAGGCTTCTGCTGTCCCACTCCCGGTTTGCAGGACAGTGGCCACAAAACCCAACATGGAACAGAGTCACGTCCTCCAGCATTTGGGCCTTGCGCCAGGCCAGTGCGTCCCTATGAGGGCAGGTGTGGGGGTGCGAGCAGGGTGGGGTTTCACCCACCTGCACAAGTACTCTCCGGCAGAGCCCTGCTTTCACCAGGGACTTGGCCACCCAGCGGGCAGCGTACGCCGCCGAGCGGTCCACCTTGGTATAGTCCTTCCCAGAGAAGGCGCCTCCGCCGTGTGCCCCCCAGCCGCCATAGGTGTCCACGATGATCTTTCGGCCAGTGACACCGGCATCCCCCTGCGGAGGAAAAGGAAGACACGGAGGGCAGATGTTGGGGGAAGGGTGGCCGAAACACTGGCTGGACACTAGACCACGGCTTGGAGACAGTCTCTGAAGCTTCTAGGAGCGAGTGTTCCGAAGACCCCCTTGGCTGAGAGTCAGCCAGAAACCCTGGGCTCTAATCCCAGTTCAGTCACTGAGTAGTCACTGAAGTCAGGTCACCAGCTGGCCCCTCGTCAGATGGGCCACGGGGGTCTCAGCCCACTCACCAAGCCTTTGTTGTAGGAGTCCATCATAATGGAGAAACCCGAGTTCAGCAGGGACCTGTGCTGGGACCAATACACCCTGGGCGGAGCCCCGGCTGGTGCCACCTGGCAAACATCATCCCCCATTTGCTCAGGTGTCTATTCCGTGCAATGCCAGTCCACAGAAGATGTTTGAGGGGGCTCTATATTAAATGACGTGGGGAAAGTCTGCATATTATAGCACCACAAAACCCGCCCCTGCTTAGAAATCCACAGTTCTAAGCAGCATGCCAAGGCCCTGAGCATGCCAAAGCCCTGAGAAGTTCTGCAGGAAAATACAGGACTTCCATTCACCCTGCGTTTCTGTGCCACTCTGGCCTAGGACCCCGCCCGAGAGCTCTGTTACATGGCAACATGTCCACAGCAGAGATGCCTGGCAGTGGTCAGTGGCCTCTCCAAGGGGCTAGGCCACTCTCTGCTTGCTCATGCCTGTGGCACAGGAGAAAGGGGCCACTCTGTGTCCGCACCTTGGTGCCCACAAGAGCTGCAGGTCACATGTGGCCAAGACCTGGGAAATGCCACCAGGGCAAGCCCACCAGGGCAAGCTCAGTGCCTGTGATGGAAAGTTAGCTAGTCCCTTGGCCAGGAACCTCCCAGGACATGTCCCCCACCCTCCTATACTGAGGGCACATAGCAGGCTGCACAGAGCGAGCCGACTTCACATCTCACTCAGGGCCAAGTCGGTCCTGCAGGCTTCGTGCTGGGGACGTAAGCAAAATCAGGGCTCATTCGGAGAAAGGGATGCACCTGGGGGCCTCCAATGACAAAGCGCCCACTGGGCTGCAGGTGGTAGATGGTGTCCTCATCCAGGTACCGTGCTGGCACGACAGCCCTGATCACCTGCTCCTTCAGGGCTCTGCGCATGTCCTCCAGCGTTATGTCTTCGTTGTGCTGCACGGAGATGACGACGGTATGGACGCGCATAGGGATGACCGCACCGTTGTCCTGCGTGTACTGCACTGTCACCTGGGGGAGGCAGGGTGGGAGGAAATGTGAGCTCCTGCCCTGACCTCAGGACACTCCGCTGCCGGGCACAGGTGCCCAGGAGGTGGACAGGGCTCCCAAAAGCCGGGGGGTGGGGGGCGGCCTCCTGTCCTCAAAGGGCCTTCAGGGAAGCTCATCACATTCTTATAGCAAATAACTGCCTGGTGCCATGAGCTGATCAGGCACGAGGCACAAGCTATTCCCACGCAACCACAATCAGTGCCACTTTGGAGACCCAGGTGTTGCAGAGTCTCCTCTGTGACTCAGCAGATGACTCCCTCTGTCTCAGAGGGTCCTGTGCGCCAGCAAATGTCCCTCCACTAAATCCCTGTCTTGACCCTCCATGGCTCTAGGCAAGACACCCAGGCTTCTGCTAAGGAACACGGGAGTCCACAGGCCACATGCCCACTGCCTCAGCTCCTCAACGGAGGGTCTCTGGAAACATATGTGCCTAGGGACCTTGTCTGGTGGAGGGACCTGAGCCAGGGTGATCGAGCTAAGAGGCAGCAGCAAGGCCTGGGTTGCCAGCCTCTGGGTATTTGGGCAAAAGCAAGGAAGAGCCGAGGGCACAAGGAGAGCAGGATCCTGTCTGCAGCTCCCCTGCAGGGCTGGCCACAGGACAGAGCTGGGATTCTCTCCCCGCAGCGTAGGTCAGTTCTGTGCCTGTTTCATGCATTACTGATGAATACTGAAGCCACCCCAGCAAGATGGGCAATACTGTCACCACTTTACAAATGAGAAAAGTCAGGCTCTGCGAAGAATAACAACTTCCTTGAAGTCACAGGCCAGTTAGTGAAAAGCCCAAGAGCCAATAGCTGTTCTGCCTGCTCCCACAGCTTGTGTCACTGCCACAGCGGCACAGACAGAATGCTTCTGCACCCTGTCCACTCCCAACACACCAGGGAGGACAAGAGCCCATGCCCCAGCCTGCGCACCTTGGACTGCACACAGAGTGAGGGAAGGAGGTGGTGAGGAAGGCAGATGAGGCTGGAAAAAGAAGAAGAAGCTGGCACTGACTGGGTGTGTACTTTGTGCTACAAGGCATGCCAGACGCCATGAGAGGTTGCTACCAGCCCCATTTCAAAGACGAGAGAAAATGGGCTTCCAGAATGTAAATACTTCGGTCAAGATCACACAGCCAGCAAAGGTGGGCTGTAACCTGGAACTGTGCAGCCTGGTAACTGGGCTCCTCCCAGCAGAAGGCTGTCACCCAAGATCCTCAGTACTGGAGCCCCAGGCCCCACTGCTACCCAAGGCAGTGTGGACCCACAAGAACAGTGCCCAGAGGGGCTATGGGGCCTGCAGGAGTGCAGCTACGCCAGATGGCCCTGGCAGGGATGTTGGCCAGCAGGCACAGGCTGCTCCCACCCCAAGGGCCTTGATAGGACTGCAGGCAGCAAACGGGGTCTCCCTGGGGCTCTGCCTAAGGCAAAGACCCCTTCGATATCCATCAAACTCGATGTCCTGCCTGGTCCAAAGAACAATAGGGTGGGGTCCAGAAAAAGGAAGAGACAGAGCCCTGGCTGCACAAGGCTTGATCCTAGGGCGATGGGCACATGCGCACCAGCTGTGTCCCGAGCACAGAACCTTTCCTGCTGGGCTGCGTGCACTCCCGGACCTGGGAGAGGAGCTGGAGTTGGGGGGTTGGGAGCTCCAGAGGGGAGGCCTTCAGAGAAGGCTCGCTTCCTGAGTTGCTGCTGAGGTCCATCTCCACTGCTCCTGGGCTCCCCAACTCTGCCGCAAACCCCAAGCAGAGCTGTGGCTGAGCGAAGGGCCCCAAGCATTGTGCTTATCCCATCACGTCAGCAAGATGTGGAGAAAAGTACGCCGCGGAAAACACAACCCTGGCCAGGTACAAAAATAGCCATTTGTACTGCCACTCCGCTCTTAGTTATCAGCAGCAAAAATTTGTTCAGGTGGAAAGGCTCATTCTGTTCACAGTGAACACCAGGGGCAGGTGACTAAAATCCTTTACCAGTAGACGAGAAGGCCCAGACATCGTTTCCGGCACGGCACCCCTCCCAGGGCAGCAGCCTTGTGGAGGTCGGCAGGGGACATTTATAAGAGAATTCAGTGTCTCCTTGCAAGAAGGGAAGGCCTGGAAGGGCCCATCTTCCCCTCCCTCCCTCACTGCCCTCTGGACTCGGAAACCTCCTATTACTAAGCAGACACAGGAGGCCTTTGCTATATCAGGGAATCTGATGTGTGAACCCTCCAGTGCTCACCCTCATGGAGAGAGAAGGAAATCTGAGCCACTCCACTTACTTCTTCTCATCTGTGTTCTAGGATATCTCCACCCTTCTTCCCCATCCCCACATAGCTCTGGCACAGAACGGAGCAGGCAGGGCAGGCTCCTTTCTTTTGGTACCATCACAACCTACATATTTCAGCTCTTCTGCCCACCACCTTGAAGATCACCTGAGTGATCCCACTTCCCAGTGTGGGGGTCATGTGGATAACACCTGAAGTCCCAAGGGCTTCCTTTAGGCCACAGAGACACTCTGTTGCTCCAGGTACAGCCAATATGCAACCTCCATCATGGGCAGCCTGACGCCTGGGGAGTAATGTGGCAGAGTCACAAGCACCGTGCTGAACTATAAAACCACAAGAGCCAAATTCCAAGTGCAGGATAAGAAGACGTCCCATTTGAGAGTGATCAGGGGAGACCAGAAGGAGGCAGGAACCAGGCTGGCCACTGAAGGACAGGTGGGGACCAGAGAAAGATTCCAAGGAAAGTGAGGGGTGAGCACACAGGTGCAAAGTACTGGGAAACGAAGGGAATGTGAGTGAAAGCATATGGACTGAGCAAAGACTAGGGTGGGGATTGAGGAAGGAAAAGCTAGAAAACCTGTAAATGCCTGCCAAATGCCAGAATAACAAATGGGTACTCCTCTCGCCTCAAGTAGGAAGTAGAAAGTTGTAGATGGTTCTGAGCAGATATAAGGAAATTAAAAGTGAAGTCCAAAGCAAATTAACTGAAGTTTCCAGGCAGAGAGAGCCTTTAGGAGGACATAGCCAAGCCTGGCCTGGGAAAAGAGGCCAGAGTAGAAGGGATGTTCCATAGGGACAAGAGTAACCCAGATAGAGTGGAGACAGAGAGGGCCGGGGAAAGGTGGGCTCCATGAAACCCCTTCAGCTGAGGAGCACTCCTGGGGCCCATGTGTTTGCAGGATGAGTGAGAAATGAGGGCTGGTGATTCAGATAGGCCTGCAGGTGGAAGATTTGGAAACCAAGTGTGCAGACGTGAAAATAACCCACAAGTGTGGGTAGGAGGAAAGAGAATGTAGAAGGAAGTGTCCAGACCCCACTGGAGTGCGGAAGTAGAGTTGGGAAAGGAGCTCCAAGGAAAGAGGCCATCAGGGTTGTCAGGATGTGGAGAGTGAAGGCAGGCAGAGGCCTCGGCATGTGCCAGCATTTGCATTACTGCCAGCTCTCAAATCCGGATTCAGTGCGCATTTCATCACTGCAGGGAACACGGGGTCAGGGCCACTGGCAACAGAGCATCAGGATCAGCAAAGGTAAATCCTTTCTGTGAGAAGCAAAGCAAAAGGGCTGCAGCGAGCTACACACAGCACTTGTTCATGGGGTATTCAAGCTTTGCACAAGACATGGAGGCCTGACAGGCAGTGGCCAAAAGTCTGAAACCAGTTACGAAGGTTTGTGGTAGGAACTGGGGAATCATATTACTAGAGTAAACATATGCTAAGTCCCGCCTCCCAAAAATCTAGAACTGTTCATTTTTCTGTATTTAAAACTTTTTCATACTAAAATGTTGGCGGATCAGGGGAGAAAAGAAAAGATTTATCTGGAGCAGAAGATTTTTCAAATAAATAGTTCTTTTCAGATTCAACAATTCTTTGAGTGCCCAGACAGAACATTTTGATCTTAACATATGACCAGAATCAAGAGAAAGCGGTTTGTTTGAGGTACATTTCTGGAGCCCTGCAGGGGGTCACCTGTGTCTTGGAGTCAGGTCGCAGCCAGGGGAGCTGCCCTGAGCGTCGCAGCTCTGCCATGCGGGCGTTGAGTCTGTGCGCCAGCATGATGGTGAGGGGCATGCACTCTTCCGTCTCATCCGTGGCATAGCCAAACATCAGCCCCTGTAGCAGACACCCATTTCAGACTACAGGTGACAACTCTCTTCAAATCTAAAGCCCTGCTGGCCCTCCACCCTCCCAGGCATATGACTTTTATACTGGGTACTTGTGGAGGGGAAGACAGGGTCCCCAAACCCAACACTCTAGGTAGGGAGACAGGCCACACCAGGCATTCCCAAGCCATCCTGCCCTCCAGCTGGGCTGTGTGACTCCAGACATGGGGGCGGGGGAGCTCCGCCCCACAGCGCACTCAGACCATCACACATGAACAGCCAGCCCTGTGACACAGAGCACACTGCACTGCTGTTCTGATGTGGTGCCCACGCTTAGTATTTAGTGACCTGATCTCCGGCACCGACATCCTCTTCATTTCTGTCCAGGTGGACACACTGGGCGATATCCGGGGACTGCTGCTCCAAAGCCACCAGCACGTTGCAGGTCTTAAAGTCAAAGCCTGGGCACAAGGAGAGCAGGCCTAAGCAGAGGGAGGCTGGAGCTCCTGGGGCCTGCTTGGCACCCAAGAGGGCATTTAGTGTTGGGGTGGTGGTTTCTGCCATCAGTCTGGGCTCAGAACTGAGGCCTAGGATGGGGAATGTCAGTATCCTTCTCATCCTATCACATGGAACTCTTTAGTCAAAACAAAAACCCTCCACAGTGTATTAAACTACACCTCAATTAAAAATATATACCCTATGCAGAACGGCAGTATGAAAACCAGATAACAGTTACAGCTGCTCTGGTAGAAGGGCGGTGGATGACCAAGGGCCTGCCCCCTTAGGCTCTCCCTGAGGTTTAAAATCACTGCACTAAGTGAACATCAAGGGCCCTTCCAACACTGCCTGTCAGAGCCCAGGTATCAAAAATATACACCAAACCCAAGTTTAAAACATACTGAACAATAGGTGCGTGTGGACCATCCAGAGACACTCCCGAGTCAGAGTGCTCTGAGCCCGAGGTATGCACAGGGCCTGGAGCAAAATGGAAAAACCACACCTCTGGAGGCTGAGGCCCCTGCCAGCCTATACCCAAAGCTCAAGCACAGAGATGGAGGTAAGTCCCTTCCTCCTGCCTGGCCCAGGCTGGGGACAGTGGGCGGGGGCCTGGGACACAGACATCCTGGGTAGCAGCAGCTCAGGCCAAGAAGCCCCAAGAGGGAGCCACTAGGCAGACTGCAGACTCTTCCCAAAGTGGTTTTCCCCATCTTGCTGGGCTCAGCTACAGGATGGATATGAATGAGGAGCCAAAATGCACCACAAAGTCAAGTATCAGTGACACAGTGACTGCCACCCTCTCCCAATCTGTTCTCCCACCCATGTGGCCAGAATGGGCTTATTAAAACAAATAAAACCACAAAAATACCCCTAGGTTCAACCTACTATTTACCTACAAGCTTCAAGTAAAGACCTATCACCAAAGGCAGTAAATTGGAACCTGCTCAGCTCCAGCCAGGCTTTCCCAGCTGAGCCCTCAACCAAAGTGAACTCAGGTTCAGCTTAAACACAACCTCCTTTTCCACCTCCACGAGGACCCTCTGCCTAGAAAGCTCCTCCTCTGACCCCCGTCCCCTCCACAAGCCCATCCAGCTCTCAGTAAACACCCCTGAATGGCCCCCACCCCAGCTCTTCAGTGCACACTCTGCCGCGGACTCGCTGCCGAGCGTCTCGTACCGCATCCCACTTAATGCCAGGCAGTGCCTCTACTCAGGAGTGCCAGGCCACCTTGTCCTCTGCAGCCCCCATTCCTAGTGAAGGCTTCTGAATACACAAACCAGGGAACAGCCTTCAGCCACCAAGGACTCACCAAATCCCCATTTTACCTTACACTTCCTGTCTAAATAATAAATCTCAGTGCTGAGATGTAATGAAAGGCTCCAAGTCACTTGGGAAAACAGTTCAGGGCACTAAGGGGAGAGGAGGAGGGCTTAGAAAGGTCAACTCCGCAGCAAAGAGCAGTGGGGGCCTCCAGCCCGGGGGCCCTGTGACTGCAGCCCAGCCTGCAGCCTGCCAGTCCCCTTGGTGCAGGCGTGCTGACAAGAAGAGCTGGGCCCACTCCTGCTTCTCTCTTCTAGGGGATGTGACACCCCTGGGGGAACGACTTTCCTGCTACCTAACGCGGAACAAAGTTTGCTCTTGAATAAGTAAATAATAAGTTGGCTATTCTTGGCAGAACAGGGTGAAGGCTTGCAAGGTAACGTGGCAGGGAGCTGCTGTCCTGAGACAACGTGCCTGCTCTGTGAACACCCTTTGTGCTGGCTGCGAGAAGCAGCCTGTACTCACTGGTTTCTTCTTCCCAGAGGTTCCTGATACATCTGCAAAATTTCCGTATGCTCAAGTGAGTCCTTTGGGCAAGCCAGCAGGTAGGTGGCTGCACTGAGCTTCTATGTGTCTATGCCCTCACACAGAGAGGGCCTCTCTCACATAAAAGACACGTGCATGTCACCGCAGCTGGAAGATGCCACAATACATCCCAAACAACCAATAAGCAGACCAGTGTGCCCCAGCCCTAGAATCGGGCCCTTGTGCCCTGTCCTTTGACACCCTCCAGGCTGGGCTCCTTCCTGGCCTGCCTGTTCCTACCGTGCAGGCATCTGCTTCAGGGCCATCAGTTCTCTCACCCCCACCTCATCACAGGGCTCCTCCTCAACTCCAGCCAGTGCCTGGGCCTTTTCCTGGGGTTGCAGGCTCCCACACTGCCTGGCACTGGAGCCACCCTGGACCAGCCTGTCTCCTCCACCTGCTTTTGACACCTGTACTGGACTGAGTCACCTTCTGTATGTGGGGAAGAGTAGCCTAGCTTAGCAGAAAGCACAGGAGTCCCAACTGGGGATAGCCACTTATTGATTGTACCACCTTATATGAGTTATTGACATCTCTAAGCCTCAATTTCCTTATTTGCATCATAGGGAGTGGAGCAGAGTTCCTCCAACAATTAGGTAGGAAGACACACACACACACACACACACACACACACACACAGACCTGCCCCAGCACCTGGCAGACAACACGCCCCCAAGAGAGGGCAGCCCCTGGGACCCAGAGCTTCTTCCTCTTCTAAGAAGTTAGGACCGTAAACAAGACCAGAGTCAGCAACAGATGGACAAGGGCCAGTCTGCCTGGGCTGCCATACTGTTGCCAGAGCTTGCGAGCCCTGGACCTGGACCCTGGCAAGTGGGCCTAGAGGTAGAGGCATTTGCTCTTCCAGAAGATGGAGAGCCTTAGGTGGGCTCCATCCCGGGGACCCTGGCCTCACCCTTGGCGGAGTCGTCGTAGCCGATGTGCTGGATGGTCTCCCGCACCACACGCTGGTAATCCACCATGGCCATGGAGGTGATCTCCCCGCACAGAAGCACCATGCCCGTCTTACACACCGTCTCTGAAGGCAAAGAGGCAGGCTAGTGGCCACGTGCCGGCTAAGGGGCTCCACACCTGGACCTCTCACGGTGCTGACACAGACCCACACAAGAGGCCACTCCGGGAACGGGCTCCAGAAGGACAGTCATGGTGATAACAGACAGTGCAGCCCAGCACAAGTTCTGACCATCTTCACAGGCTGCTCAGAGAACTGCACTTTGGAAAGAACTGGTCACACGAATTCCAAGTTTTTATACCAAGCACTTACTACTTACCCGATCTTGAACTGCTTGTTCAGCCTCGGCTGTTGGACGGAAATAATCATAAGACTGCTGTGTGCATTACAATGAGACAATGCCGTATGCAGTCATAAAGAATGCAGCCAACATACATGAGGCCTCTTTTGCCCCCTTACTGCCAAAGCTCCACTGCAGGCTTTAGGGTATGGGGTCCTGAGCACAGAATCAAGGCAAGTTATTTATGAACATGTCAGGGTGAAGTTGACCCTTAGAGGGACACGGGTCCCTACAGTGCTCACTCTGAGGACTAGGGTGGTGCTGGAGAGGGAAGGGTGGGTCTGAGCATCAGACAAAACAAGGTGCTGACTGTGAGGAGACTGGGGCTCTGGTCTTCACACCAGGACCCTTACCCCTTGACCTTGGCCAAGGGATACCCAAGATCCCTCTGTAAAGTTGAAGAGACTAGTCCTATCACCCCGGGGCCCTCTAGGCCCTGAAGTCCCCAGTTCTCTGCTGTGCCGAGAGCTTCAACATGGGCACAGGTTTCAATTTGAGCCCACTCAGGTCCCCAGTAGGAAGGGTCAGGCATTTCTTACCACAGGCCACCTTGGCATTGGGGTCCTGCTTGAGATGGGCATCCAGCACTGCATCACTGATCTGGTCACAGATCTTATCTGGACAAGAATGAACATGAGGAAAATTCATAGACATGTTAAGCCTAAAAACTGAAATGTTAAAATAATTAGATATTTTGTCAATTTACACATTAAGTCTACCCAAGAGGACACTTTTAAAGTATAAGAAATTGCAAATTTTTGGAATTTTTATTTCTTCCCACTTTTGCCTTAATTTTGGATGATGTATATTATATAAAGTCATAGAATTCCCTAAAAGAAAAGTATATTCCAAAGCCAGTTATAAGAGTCTATAGTAATTCACATATACACACACATATAGTCTTCCAATTAAAAAGTATCTATTCATAGAAAACTAGATTTATAGGAATATCTAACTATATCTAAATAAATAATAGATATAGATGTGCAAGGAACTAAGATATACACACAGAAATATCTCATTCCTCAGCATATTTCCTTAAATTCTAACATCAAGGAAAGTCCTAGAAACAGAATGTAAAACACTAATGACGTCCGTGAGATTAGGTGCGGTAGGTAGAAGAGGACAGATCCGGTAGATGCACAGTACCGCTGGTCCCAGCAGCCACGGTGCACGGTGCATAAAGCCACGCCCACTTCCATGACTCCACCTCTAAGACTCCTGCGAGAGAACCTCCACACATCACTGCCCCTGCTGTTTTGCTGAGCACTTCCACAAGCCGCTCGGAGATCCTCCCCATCATTCAGCCTCCTGAAGGCCAGATGTCCCAGCAGCTGGGTCAGACCTCCTCATCAAGGCGGGACTGAGAAAAGCTCAACACGGGCTGGTACTTCATCTTATTCTTCTATGATTTGCCTTAAATATTCCCCATGATCAATGGGATTTCCCTAGTGATCCAGTAGTTAAGAATCCTCCTGTTGATGCAGGGGACGTAGCTTCAATCCCTGGTCCAGGAAGATCTCACATGCTGGAGCAAGCCGGGTGTGGCAACTGCTGAGCCCCTGTGCCTAGAGCCCGTGCTCCATGAGAGAAACCACCACAGTGAGAAGTCCGCACACGGCAACTAGAGAGCAGCCCCCCTCACTGCACCTAGACGAAGCCCGTGCACAGCAACGAAGACCCAGTGCAGCCAAAATAAATAATTTAAAAAAGACTCCTCGTGGTCAAGCATGTAGACGCTGTGGAGAAATCCACTCTTGCCCTGGAGTTATGTGTACTGCCAATGTTTACAAACTCAGAAATAAAAGTGACGTCTATTTGCACATATTACATCTTGTTTAGTGTTCAAAATACCCACAGAGTCCACTCTTAGCAAGTTAATAAGATTTTCCCAGACTTATTGGAGTATAATTGGTATACAAAAATTTGCATATAATTAATATATGTAAATTTGGCAAGTTTGGTCATATGTACATACTTGTGTTACCATCATCTCAATCAGGATTTAATAAACATCCATCACCTCTCAAATTTCCTTGTGTCCCTTTTGTCATTTTCTAGGTTTTTAAATTAAGAATGCAGGCCCAGAATCAAGCACTTCTGATTTTGAAAGTGCATATGAAATTCTGTAGTTAAAATGTTAATCTGAAGGTTAATTCTCTCATCTTTCCTTCAGAAGCTGCTACTAAATATATATTTGAGTTTTTCCATCTCCCTGCTGATCCTGGTTATAAATCAAGGTTTGCCTGAGTTCATGCCCCTGCAACCACCTACCAGTAAAGGCCACCTGCTGCTCAAATATCACTTTAGACCCAGCCATCAGGACTCCTAGGAGCCACTCACATGCTGACCATGGATGACTCTGCTCGCTCAGAGGACACAGGTCACATGTCTCCAGTACACACAGGGAAATGGGATAGGGATATTAGGGATAAGCTGGAGTTGAGCAAGGGTACTGAGATAGCTGCATAGATTAAGATAATGCCTTAGGAGGTCCTTTCTCAACTGTTTAAGGCTTTCCAATTTTCTATCAATATCACTTAGTAGCCTTAAGATAGCTAATAGTTTTCTTGGAAGTTGAAAAGGAAGCATTAATTCTATCTTTCTGATGGAGACGAATTCAGCACTGGAATGACAAGAAGAAAACCACCAAGAAAACTGTTTTACACGGACAGCTAATGTACAGTGGTAAGCTAAATCAGACAAATTGAAGGGCTGCCATTAAGCAGACAGAATAGTCAACTGACTGCAATTTTCATTCTCTGTCCACTGAGCACATAGCTGTGTGTACAGTGGGACCACTGGCAGCTGTCTGAAGAAGCACCCACTTCCTCCACGTGGAGCACATTCTATATATGGCCATTTTCTGACCTGTAGATGGCCTTCATAAGTCATGGCGCTGTCCAAAATACATCAGACATAGCAGTGAACCTGAGACTATGAGTAAATAAGCCTAGAAACTTTATAAAGTCATGCAGAATGAAAGATGCTGTTTACATTGAAATGAGCTAAGCTACAAACAACATTCAGTTTAAGCCAAGATTTCTCAGCAGCACTATTGACAGTTGGGGCTGGAAAATTTCTTTGTTGTGGGGGATGGTCTTGTGTTTAGAAACACACCTGGCCTCTCTCCAGACTGCTGGTATCAGGCCATGCCTCGACCCCCTGGAATAGCTGTAACAACCAAAAAATGTTTCCAGATCTTACAAAATGCCCTTAGGGGAAAAGGGTTGCAAAACTTTCCCCAGTTGAGAACCAGTGGCTAAAGCATATGGAAGGGGCAGTGCACCGAGACATCTAAAGCTGAGCTACAGGGTATGAAAACTAAAGCTCTTTGAGAAATAGCCAGGATGAGGAAGATGAAAAAAAGTTAAACTCGGTGATGATAAGTCACCAAAAACTTCAAATACTCTGGTGAATTTCGAAGAGGTGCTTAAATACATAAATCCGTGAACCCCCAGGGTTCTCCTAGATCAGTGGTTCGCGGAGTGTGGCTCCCACATCAGCAGTATCAGCATTGCCTGGGAACTTCTTCAGAACACAAATTCTTGAGCCTCACCCAAGACGTATTAAATCAGGAACTCTGGGGGTGGGGCCCAGCACTCTGTGTTCTAACAAGCCCACTGGGTGATGGTGATGCACCCTGAAGTCTGAGAACCACTGTCCCAGAAACTGCAGGCTCCCATCGTGGTCTTCACGGAAGCCTCTCTCATTCCTCCACATCGCACTTCTCAGAGAGATCAAAAAAAATAAATGCTGGAATTTTCTTTCAGGACCTCGAGATCTGTCTCAGCCCCTATTAGAATGCACTGCTGTTCATTTCTAAACTCTACATGCTTTACATTCGAAACTTAGTGACCCGTGGTCTTGTTTGTGGGAACATTCTCTGTTGACTTAAGCTGCTCATTGATAAAAAAAAAAAAAAGCTTTACCAAAAAAACAAAACAAAACTCTGTATAAAGTGAATACCTGATGATATATTCTACACATATGATATGCTTATCCAACTAACATATATTCTCTATTGTAGCCCCAAGGAAGCGCTGGTGGTGGGCAGCTGCACAGACCCTTGGCTTCATTAACTTACAGTCTATTATTTGCATAACAAGTGAATGTTTTACAAAACTGCAAATTAATAAAATAAAAAAGATTGCATATTGTTCTTCTTGAGATCCTTTGTAGTAATTTATGCACACTGTTTTCCAGGCCTCCAGTAACAGCCCCCTACCCCGTATAGGTTGCCATCCGTCCAGGACCACCTACTTACCCGGGTGCCCCTCTCCTACAGATTCCGATGTGAACATGAATGCTCCTTCCTCACTTAGAGAATGATCACACAAGCCATCCACTGGTCCATTCATCTCTTCACACTTCTCCACTCAGCGTCTTCAAGGTAACAATTTTAATGCTGGGACCTGGCCTAAGGTTTTTTTAATTTTCCTCCTTTAAAGCCAACAGGCTCGTCTTTGGCAGAGCCACGGGGCTCACTTCTGCCTAAGTGTCCGCCAGCACGTGAGTAAAGGTGCGGACGGGCGAGGAGGAGGGACTGGAGAGCGATGTGTCACTCCCTCTGACTGGTCAGAGCTTGCTCCTGAGGGACTCCTATATATGGGAAAGTGAAAGTACTTGAATAATCATGTGAAAAAACTGGAGGAGTCCATTTTCTGGGAGAGGGGGTCTTCTTACCTTGAGGAATTTCAGCCCTCAGCTCTCATCTCCCAAGCCCTAAGCGTGTGATCAATGTATGGCAAAGAAGGCTGCATAGATTCTGCAGAACTGAAGCTCCTCTGGGACTTTGCTTTAGCTCTGCAGCTCATCTCCTCAGTGCTCCAAGGCTAACATCCCACGTAGGAGGTGGGGGTCTGTGGTTGCCCAGGGATACAAATAGGAAGTAAAAAACTCCTTCCCAGGGATATGGTTTAGGCTGAGATCACAGCACAGGGTGGCTGGCCGTTGCTTCTGGGTTCCCTGCCTCCCCCCCACATACCTTGTCTGGATTGGGCTCTTCCCCTTCTACCTTCTCAGAGCATGCACCTGTATTCTGAGTCAGTTTAGACATTCAACAATAGATTCATTTAGAGAAAAAGCTTTTGAGCCTACTTTTTTCTGCTAATAGAAATCACATAAACTGTCAACTTCTCTAAGATGCTGGCAGTGACATTAACAAGCAAGATGTTAAAAAATATCTGGATAGGCTATGGAGAACAATGATTTTTGGGGAAAAAAATCCTGAGAGGCAGATTCGTTATAGGGAAATCATCAGACTCCAGTTTCCCAAAGCTTACATATGATAAACTAAGCATCTACACATTAGTTCCTATACACTTGATAAACATCCTTCTTGCAAGATGCCTGCATTATTTTTGCTTTGATCAAGAAAAGAAGTAGACAGGATTATATACTGAACCAACTCTTGCATTTAATGCCAGCATCTTTTACTTCACTCTCTCCAGCTCTCAGATCTAGCTGCATCCTTTGGCCCAAGGAACAAAAGGGAATTGAAAGCACAGAGAGTGAGAATGGGTGGAGAAACTGGTTCCCACTAGAATGCAATAAAACGTAATCAACCAAAACCTCATGCACCAAACAGTGCTCTGTGGGAAGCAAAAAGTAGAACACGGTTGTATGAACTAATAATTCTGGCAACCGAATTCCCTCTTTACTTAGAAGATGAACATTTAAAAAAAATTTTCCAGTGCTCCAAACACTGAGTTTTCCAACTGGTCAACAGTGGCAGTAGCATCCCTCCATATTAAAGTCACCTCTGCTGGGATAAAGTAAGAGATTTTATATATACACATTCAATCAGAGGCATTTCACAAAGAGGGAGCTGGAATGCTTAGTCACAAGATTGTAGAATGTCCAAAGAGGAAAAGGCCACTGGAAAGGAATGGAAAATTAGGAATCAAAATAGGGACTTTAGACAACATGGCCTTGTCCCTGTCAACACACAGGAATCCTGTTTGCACTTAAAATATTTCAACATCATTGTCCCTTTGTAAATTTCTTCTGGGTACATTGGTTTCAAACCTGGAGGCAATATGAGCTAATGTTTAATGTGAACTGTAGACCTGGATTACACTAGCAGTTAACAACTATAGTCATTATGCTCTAAATATGCTTTAAGAACAACATGTGCATCCAGATTCCTAGAGCTAGCAAGAAGTCATAAAACAAAGCAGTCTAATTGCCCTCTGAATTCCAAAATTAATAATAGCATCATGGGGTAAAGAGGCAGGGGGTGGGTGAGGGGGAGTGAATGGAAGTGGAAGGGACAATGTCCTCTCCAGAGAAGTGGCACTTCAGAAACATATGCAGGAGGGTTCTGCAGCCTGGATACATATTCAGAGGGAGGGAGGGATCTGGAAGGCACCTAGTTGAGAATCCACTTTATATGAGTCTTGTATGACATTCCTACTAAAGACTAGGCCACCATATACTCTTTCAGCAGATGAATGTTAACAAAAAGTGCACAGAACACAGTGGTTAGGAGTGCAGGCTTCAGGGCTGGGGTCCTGTTTTGCCTCTAATCTTCTAGCACCCTAGGGTGGGTTTCTTACCCTCTTAAGGGTGTTGTTTCCTCATCCCCCTTTTAAAGGGGGTTAAATAATTACCTACCTCATAGCATTGTTGTCAGAACTATATGAAATCACATGGGTATGTTAAGTACTAAGCATACTGCTAGCACATAATAAGGATTTAATAAAATATTACCTAATCACCTTACAGGGGCTTCCCAGGAGGCATTAGCAGGTTCAACCCCTGGGTCAGAAAGAACGCCTGGAGTTGGAAGTAGCAACCCACTCTAGTATTCTTGCCTGGGAAATCCCATGGACAGAGGAGCCTGGTGGAGTACAGTTCATGGCGCTGCAGAGTGACAGAGTAAGCACACAAGCACTTTATACGTTTATGTACATGATTTTCTCCTGGAAAAAAAGTAGATATCTGTATGTATGTTATATGCATCTTGGTTTTTTTCCTGACAATATACTTTTGTCCTCTTTTTACATCTCATTTTTAGCACTTGACTAGTATCCCACATGGGGATATAAAATACTTTATTTAACCAGTCAGCTCCCAGTGGCTGGATATTTTCAACTTCTCTAATTATTTAATGTCAACATGATGCTGCAGAGAAAATACTAATCATTGGCATGCTTTAAAAAACAAGACAAAATGCAAGGCCCTGGTAACCCTGAACTAGATCAAAGATTTCCCTTTTGCAATAAATTTTACCCAGTTAGAGAACAGAAACAGCACTCCAACCAAGAGTCAAAATAGCAGCATCAATCTGTTCTTTTCAGATGGAACTGGCAGATATTAGCAACAATGTAATTATCTAGAAAGCTGAAGCTAGGAGAACTACATAGCCCTAATCTACCATCATAAACTCAAATTAAAGCCTCCCTTATGCACAGACTGTCCCATTCTCCCTTACACATGAATTGTCCTAATGTCCCCAACCAGCCCCACTGATTACCTATTCCCCAATACAGTGTGTCGAAGGCCCAAAGTTGATCTCATTTCCATGCAACAACCTTCAACTCTAAAGCTTTGCTGACAAACCTCTGAAGAAACTTGGCTTTGAAAATACCACTTTCAGTTGGATTTACCCCTGAGGAATCTCTAAATGTCAAAAATAACAAGTGGCAGACCATGTTTATCATCTGTGGCTGAACTTCAGGCTTCTCAAAACAGGAAGTTAAGGATAAGGCAGAGTTATAGATGCCCTCAGTTCAGTTCAGTTCAGTCGCTCAGTCGTGTCTGACTCTTTGCAACCCCATGAATCGTAGCACGCCAGGCCTCCTTGTCCATCACCAACTCCCAGAGTTCACCCAGACTCACGTCCATCGAGTCAGTGATGCCATCCAGCCATCTCATCCTCTGTCGTCCCCTTCTCCTCCTGCCCCCAATCCCTCTCAGCATCAGAGTCTTTTCCAATGAGTGAACTCTTCGCATGAGGTGGCCAAAGTACTGGAGTTTCAGCTTCAGCATAATTCCTTCCAAAGAAATCCCAGGGCTGATCTCCTTCAGAATGAATTGGTTGGATCTCCTTGCAGTCCAAGGGACTCTCAAGAGTGTTCTCCAACACCACAGTTTAAAAGCATCAATTCTTCCGCTCTCAGCCTTCTTCACGGTCCAACTCTCACATCCATACATGACTACAGGAAAAACCATAGCCTTGACTAGACGAACCTTTGTTGGCAAAGTAATGTCTCTGCTTTTGAATATGCTATCTAGGTTGGTCAGAATGCCCTAAGACAGAGACAATCCACAAAAACTGGGAGGGTATCTTTTCTATTTTCTAGGATCCAGGTATACAAGGAAACTCTGTCAAAACAATGGCCAGCTACTAAGCTAATGAAACACAGACTTCATTGGCCACACAGGACAAAAGTACAGAATACAAAATAGTTCAGGAAAACATAAAAGAAACAGTGACCCAACAAATGGCAACAGCAAATGCAGGGAGAGGAGAATATCTTTTTCCAGAGTTGCCACATTATAACATTAAAAAATGTCCATTTTCCAGCAAAAAATTACCAGGCACACAAAGAAACAAAAAAGTATAGCCCTTGTGCAAGGGGGGAAAAAAGAAACTAATAGAAACTGCCTTTGAGGAAGCACATGCATTGTACTTACTGGAACAAAGACTTAAAATCAACTGTCTTATATATTCTCAAAGATACAAAGAAACCACGAATGAAAAAAATTAAAGGAAGTCAGCATAGTGTCTCACCAAATAGAGAATATCAGTAAAGTGACAAAATTATAAAAATAAACCAACTAGGAATTTTGGAGCTCAAAAGTATAATGCTATGCTATGCTAACTCAATTCAGTCATGTCCGACTCTGTGCGACCCTATAGATGGCAGCCTACCAGGCTCCCCTGTCCCTGGGATTCTCCAGGCAAGAACACTGGAGTGGGTTGCCATTTCCTTCTCCAGTGCATGAAAGAGAAAAGTGAAAGTGAAGTAGCTTAGTCCTGTCCGACTCCTAGAAAGTATAATAACAGAAATCAAAAATTCATTACAGGGGTTCAGCAGCACATTTAGGCAGACAAAAGGGTCAGTGAATATGAAGATAAGCCAATTCAGTTCAATTCAGTTCAGTCGCTCAGTCGTGTCTGACTCTTTGCAACCCCATGAATTGCAGCATGCCAGGCCTCCCTGTCCATCACCAATTCCCAGAGTTTACCGAACTCGTGTCCATCGAGCCGGTGATGCCTCCAGCCATCTCATCCTCTGTAGTCCCCTTCTCCTCCTCCCCCCAATCCTTCCCAGCATAAGGATCTTTTCCATTGAGTCAACTCTTCGCATGAGGTGGCCAAAGTACTGGAGTTTCAGCTTCAGCATCAATCCTTCCAAAGAACACCCAGGACTGATCTCCTTTAGAATGGACTGGTTGGATCTCCTTGCAGTCCAAGGGACTCTCAAGAGTCTTCTCCAACACTACAGTTCAAAAGCATCAATTCTTCAGTGCTCAGCTTTCTTCACAGTCCAACTCTCACATCCATACATGACTACTGGAAAAACTATAGCCTTGACTAAACGGACCTTTGTTGGCAAAGTAATGTCTCTGCTTTTGAATATGCTATCTAGGTTGGTCATAACTTTCCTTCCAAGGAGTAAGCGTCTTTTAATTTCATGGCTGTAGTCACCATTTGCAGTGATTTTGGAGTCCCCAAAAATTAAGTCTGACACTGTTTCCACTGTTTCCCCATCTATTTCCCATGAAATGATGGGACCAGATGCCATGATCTTCATTTTCTGAATGTTGAGCTTTAAGCCAACTTTTTCACTCTCCACTTTCACTTTCATCAAGAGGCTTTTTAGTTCCTCTTCACTTTCTGCCATAAGGGAGGTGTCATCTGCATCTCTGAGGTTATTGATATTTCTCCTGGCAATCTTGATTCCAGCTTGTGCTTCTTTCAGCCCAGTGATTCTCATTATGTACTCTGCATATAAGTTAAATAAGCAGGGTGACAATATACTTGAGATACTCCTTTTCCTATTTGGAACCAGTCTGCTGTTCCATGTCCAGTTCTAACTGTTGCTCTCTGACCTGCATATAGGTTTCTCAAGAGGCCTTGACATGCTCCTTTTCCTATTTGGAACCAGTCTGCTGTTCCATGTCCAGTTCTAACTGTTGCTTCCTGACCTGCATATAGGTTTCTCAAGAGGCAGGTCAGGTGCTCTGGTATTCCCATCTCTTTCAGAATTCTCCACAGTTTATTGTGGTCCACATAGTCAAAGGCTTTGGTAGAGTCAATAAAGCAGAAATAGATGTTTTTCTGGAACTCTCCTGCTTTTTCGATGATCTAGCGGATGCTGGCGATTTGATCTCTGGTTCCTCTGCCTTTTCTAAAACCAGCTTGAACATCTGGAAGTTCACAATTCATGTATTGCTGCAGCCTGGCTTGGAGAATTTTGAGCATTACTTTACTAGCATGTGAGATGAGTGCAATTGTGCAGTAGTTTGAGCATTCTTTGGCATTGCCTTTCCAAAATATACAGAGCAAAACTGACATAATTAAAGGTAGAAGGTAGAAATAGTTGGAGATTTCAACTATTTGAAGTATTCATTTTTAATAATATGTAGAATAAACAGAAGATCAATACAGAAAGAGAAGACTTGAAGAACACTGTAGACCAACTAGACCTAACTAATGTATATAGAAAAGTCGATTTGAAAATAGAATATAGATTATTCTCAAGTGCACATGGAATATTCTCCAGAGTAGACCATATGCTAGGTACAAAACTTTCAATGCATCTGAAAAGACTGAAATCATACAAGGTATCTTTTTTGACTACAGTGGAATGAATACAGACATCAATAACAGAAGGAAACTAGAAAATTCACAAAAACATGAAAATTAACCTGCACAATCTTGAATAAAAATGAATCAAAAAGAAATTGCAAATGAAATTAAAAAATACTCTGATGTGAAGGAAAATGAACATTACAGAATTTGTTATGCAGCCAAAAGCAGTGCTCAGAGTGAAATGTATAATTGTAAATGCTTATATATATATTTTAAAAGATCCCAAACCAATAACTTAATTTTATTGAAAATCTAGGGGAAAAGAGCATGTTAGACCCAAATCTAACAGAGGAACAACATAACAGGGATTAGAACAGAGATAAATGAAAGAGAGAACAGGAACACAAAATAGAATCAACAAAAAGTTGGTTCAAAAAAATCAAAATTGATAAACATTTAGCTCAATGGGCCAAAAGACACCAAAGAGAGAAGACTGGAGTTATTAAAAGCAGAAATAAAGTTGGTGACATTAATACAGACCTTATGAAAGTAAAAAGGACTATAAGAGCATACGTGAACTGTAAGCAAATTAGATAACCGGAAGAAATGAGCAAATTTCTAGAAACACAAACAACAAAAAATTGACTTAAAAAGAAATAGAAAATCTGAAGGAAAAAAAAAAAAATTTAACAAGAGATTGGATTGCCAGTCAAAAACCTTCCAATAAAGAAAACCCCAGATCTAGATGATTTCACTGGTGAAGTTCCCCAAATACTTAAAGGATAATTAACACTAATCCTTCTCAAATTCTTCCAAAAAATAAAAGAGGAGGCAATACTTCCTAACTCATTCTATTTGGCCAGCATCACACTGATACCAAGGCAAACTAAGATATCAGAAGAGAAGAAAACCATAGGCCAATGTCCCTTATGAATATGGATGAAAGGGTCTTAGCAAAACATTAGCAAACACGTTTCAGCAACATATTAAGAGAAATATACATCATTACCAAAGTTGATTTACCCTAGAAATGCAAGGGTGGTTAAATATGAAAATCAGTGTAATACACTATAGTGATAGAACTAAGGGAAAAAAACACATAATCGTCTCATTTGATGCAGAAAAAGGACTTAAAAATCAAAATGATAAAAACATTCAACAAATTTGGAGTATAAGGAACTTCCTCAACATGATAAATAGCATTTTGGAAAACCTACAGCTCACATTACACTCATGGTAAATAACTGAAAGCTTTCCCCTCCAAGATCAGAAACAAGAGAAGGATATCCATTTTCACCACTTCTATTCAACAATGTACTGGAAATTCTAGCCAGAGAAAATGGGCAAGGAAAAAAAAAAAAAAGGCATTGAAACTGCAGAGGAAGAAGTAAAACTATCTCTATTTACAGATAACATAATCTTGCATATAGAAAATCTTAAAGAATCCACACAAAAGTAAACTATTAGAGGTTATAAACTAATTCAGCAAAACTTTGGGGTATATAATAAGCACACAAAAATCAGTTATTTCTATATACTATCAATGAATAACATGAAAAGGAAATTAAGAAAATGATTCCATTTACAATAGCATCAGAAAGAATAAAATAAAAATTTAACAGGGTTCAAGGTTTGACAGTGGAAAACTACTAAAGATTTCTGAAATAAGTTTTAAAAAATCCTAAGTAAATGGAAAGACATCCCACATATATGAGTTCAAAAACAAATTGTTAAGATGGCAATAGAACCCAAAGCAATCTATAGATTCAATGCAATCTCTATCAAAATCCCAGAGGCATCTATTGCAGAATTATAAAAGCTTATATTAAAATTAATATGGAATTGAAAAAGATCTAAAATAGCCAAACAATCTTGAAAAAGAAAAATGAGGTTGGAGAACACACACATTTTCCAATTTCAAAATTTACTAACAAAAGCTACAGTAATCAAAACAGTGTCCGATACTGACATAAACAAAATGTTTACAAAACTAGAAAGCAATACATCATTCCCAAACCTCTGGGCTGTCTCAGGCTCATTTCTCATAGAGAAATAAAAATAAAACATTCCAGATTAAATGGTGCTGTGGGTTCTAATTATAGCACTCAACCGTAGTAGGCCTTCTAAAAAAAAAAAAAAAAAAGTTGAGTTTTATTCTGGTGTAATTTATGGTAGCTGCGGGAAAGTTTCAGAAAATACAGAAAAGAAAAATAATATATTATATCCTTCCATTCACAGATTGATGAGCATGATTAATATGTTGGCATATTTTCTCCTGAAGGAAATATATCCATGTATCTCTATAGTATAGTCCCCTGTATGTGTTACTTAGATTAAAAATCTGAGAGTTAATTACACCTTCTGAGTCCTAGTTCCAGATGAGAGGGGGCAGGACAATAAGCAGGCTCTACCCTGTCTCTCCCACTGAATGCAGCTATAACATCTTCACAGAATGCATGAAGTAGCTATTTGAGGATTCTACAAAGTAAACAGTAGTAGACAAACAGGGGAAGAGACAAAATTCAAAGTATCACGGAAAAGGCAGGGAGGTTCCCCTTTTTCCCCCCTCCTGTAGCTTGGCCCCAAGGCAGTGCAAAACTCAGGAGTGGGTGTCGGGGTACACACAGAGAAAGCTCTGGAAGAGGCCCTTTTATTGACACAAGAGCAGGAAAAGGGATTCCTAAGTTGAAACAGTGGAGGGAAATCATTTGTACTTCTTTTCCTTTTTCCGTTCTCTGGAGCCCCTGCCCCTAGACAATTCCAGGGTGACAAAATTGGCAGCTGGGCCTGTAGGCGCCTAAAATCCTGAGGGAGGAGAAATTTCTCTCCAAGTGGAGGAGCTGTAATCCCAAGAAAGCGGAACCAACCCCTGTTGTTTCTTCTTGGGCACCTGGCTAAGTCTCAGGTGCGGGCTTAGCCACACAAAGTGAACAGCAGAGCAGGGTAACTAAAAGCCAGTTTTCTGGACAACAGATAAAAAGGGCAAGCCCAGAGTGGGGAAAAAACTGGAAAGATCACAGAGGGAAGAGCTCGAGAAAGAGATCCAACAACACTGTAAGATGCTAATAATAGGGGAAATGGGGATTCAGTGTATACAGAAACTCTGTACTAACTCTGCAATAATTTTGTAAATCAAGAAGAGTTCTAAACTTTTTTAAAAATTGAGAATTTATCTCAGCTCCTTCACCCCTATATTCATTCCCATGACTCACTGAATTATTTACCGAGCACCTACTATGTCATGCTCCAGATACTGCGCTAGTCTCTGGAAATACAAACAGCAAAACAAAACCCAGCATGACTCCTGACATCAAGGAGCTGACAGTGCAGCAGAAAACAAAAGAAATAACACGAAGGCATTGTCAAGTCACAGAAAAAAGTGTCACCACTTTCAAAATTAAAAATTATCTTCTTGAGAAAAACCTTTGAGGGCTTCCCTGGTGGTCCAGTGGTTGAGTCCGCCGCACAATGCAGGGGACACGGGTTCAATCCCTTGTCCAGGAAGGTCTCACATGCTTCGGGGCAGCTCAGCCCATGTGCCACAGCTATTAAGCCTGCACACTCTAGAGCCTGTGCTCTGCAGCAAGAGAAGCCACCACAAGAAGCAGCGTACGCACTACAGCTAGAGTATGGCCCCCGCTGGCCACAACCAGAGAGGACCCACATACAGCGACGAAAACCCAGCACAGCCAAAAATAACTAACTGAATAAAATTATTTAAAAAACACAAGAGGAAGAAAAATCTTGGAGAAGTTAAAGGCACAGACTGAAGACCATACAATCTGACAATTGACAGCCAAGGAGCAGGAATTCCAAAGAAGAGGAAGAAGGTGCTCTGGAGCTAAATCTCTAGCAGGAGGCCCAGCCCCTGGCCTTAGCAGGAACAATTCCTCCGAGTTTAAGTTTACACCGGAAGATCAGGCTAGCTGTCATCTCTCCGTAAGCCAGTCTGTACTGAGGGACAAGATGTGGATAGGAAGCTGCATGCCCTGCTGGGGTGCCATCTCAGCAGCGGTAGGAAGGGAGCAGGGCAGCATGCCAGGACAGGCTCCCCCAGGCTGCCCAGGGACCCACGCATCTACCATCTTTCCCTGTTCACATATGAATGCTAGGCATTCATTCTGTGAATGTGAACTAAATGCCTACTCTATATCAGGAGTAGAGCAGGCCCTCCTGAATATTCCAGCCAACACTGGGAGAAAATGTTCCAGGCACTGGGAAGATTGTTTACAGAGACCCACAGCTACAGAGAGTATGAGGCCTTTTTGATATTTCAAGTTATTTGGTGAGGCTGGGGTGTGGGCTGGGGAACCGCCAGAGAGAAGACTGGAGGTGGTGGCAGAGGCTAGATCATGAAGAGCTCTGTTGTTCCTGTAAGGAGTCTAGACTTTTTCCTAATTACAAAGGGAAGTTGATGAAGGGTTTCAAGCATGTGCCTGGAACTGAGAAAGTAACACTGAAACATATACATTATTACTACATGTAAATTAGATAGCCAGTGGAAATTTGCTGTATGAAACAGAGAGCTCAACTCCACTGCTCTGTGGCAACCTACAGGGGTGGAATGGGGTAGGAGGTGGGAGGGAGGTTCAAGAGGGAGCGGACATTCTTATGCCTATGACAGATTCTTGTTGATAAATGGCAGAAACCAACACAATATTGTAAAGCAATTATCTTTCAGTTAAAAATAAATACATTTAAATTTTAAAAAAAAAGATGTGCATGGATGAGACATTTCATGGAAACCATTTTGCCAGCTGCTGCTACTGTTTTATGCCCACCCAAGGGGACGACAGAGGATGAGATGGTTGGATGGCATCACTAACTCAACGGACATGAGTTTAGGTAACCTCTGGAAGTTGGTGATGGACGGGGAGGCCTGGCGTGCTGCGGTTCATGGGGTCGCAAAGAGTCGGACACGACTGAGCGACTGAACTGACTGAACTAGAGCTGTGTGTCCTGGAGGCAGAGAGATTACTTGGCATAGATGGAAAGCAGAAGTGGGATTTGATACCTCATTGGACGTAGGAAGCAAAAAGGTGGGAGGATTCAGGGATCACTTCCAAGTGACTGACCTGGGTGAACACACGGGATGCCGAAGTAGAGTAATAATGACAATAAATACAAGCACCGTGTGTTCTCAGGATGAATTAGACCCTGCCAGGAGGTGGGTGAGTACTGACGCTCTGGGGAGGACTGGGTGCTCTCAGGGACTTGCGCCATCTCCTACCCTGCAAATACCAGCATTGCCTGTTACGCGCATTCCCCATGTCTTACTCTACAGGTCAGGTTATGTTAAATGAGCCTCCAGAAAACTGAAAGTCTTTACAGACATAAAGTATGAAAATAATCCCATACTCTGATCAATAAAGCCATTTCTACAAGAATTTCTATAAATATGCGATTCTATATTTAAAAACTAATATTCTGAAGGTTACTGTTATCATGAAATAAACACTACTCATTTTACATAAGCAAGTACACTTGCCAAGGTAAATATATAACTGAAGTAAAAATGGAGCCAGCATGGGTGTGTTTAACGTCAGCCAGTAATTTTGGAGGAAAAAGCAGGAAGATGGGTGGGTCGGAAGAGCAGCATGGGATTGGCCCGCTGATCTCCCAGCATAGTGACGCCTCGCTGGAGGGAAGGAAGGGGCGGGTCACAGAGGCCCCGTTATTAGACAGGGAATCACAAATCGCGTGCGCTCCTATGGAGCCCTCTACTCAGCTAAAAACAGCTTTGCTGTAGATGATTTAGCGTTTTTAAAGTAGAAAAATAATGAGTCAAATCTATGAATCAATTCACAGCAATCAATATGAATGTTAAATATACTATGCATGATTTCAAGAAATTAGCCATCACCTCTCAACTCTAAACTGAGAAGTTAGCTAGGATGTATCTAGACATCTGTCAGTGTAGGCTAAGGACCCTAAGGACTACATGTACACATATAACTTCCATTTTGATTAAAATCAGCATGGCTGTAGTCAGTCATTATAAATAAGTTCTATTTTAAAAATTGAAGGTTATCCCAACTGACCCTAGAAATTTAAAATATCATGTCCTGCCCTCTAAACTCATCAATACCGGTAGGAAATCCGGAAAGTGTATGGATTGACAGTGACCTGACCTCAGTCCTCAATTTACTTAATGGGGTTAAATCGCTGACCTACAGTTTCACAATACAGCCAAAGGGTATGGAAAAGACTGAAGTTGTCACCTTCCCCCAGAATACAGTTTCTTTGCTAAACAAATCTCCATCCCCCAAACCTAAACACTTTAGAGGCAAAAATTGTAGAAAAAGAAAATCACAGTCATTAAGTCATCTGGCTTTAGTTTCTCTTGATATTCTGTCTTTCCCTTATTTACTCTGAAGTGAAGTGTTAGTCACTCAGTCGTGCCCAACTCTTTGCAACTCCATAAACTGCAGCCCACCAGGCTCCTCTGTCCATGGGATTTTCCAGGCAAGGATACTGGAGTGGGTTGCCATTTCCTTTTCCAGGGGATCTTCCCGACCCAGGGATCAAATCTGGGTCTCCTGCATAGGCAGGCAGATTCTGTACCGACTGAGCTACAAGGAAAGCCCTTATTTACTCTAGAAAATATTTTTATATAACTGAATAGTATTGTTGAGATCTAAATATTTTAAATGAAATAAGAAACTAAAATAATTATTTAGTTAATTTAGGCCTCCCATCCAAAAGTAAATAAAGTTGGGTCAGAAGTATTTCATGTTTGGGAATGTCTACAAAACTGTCTCATTTGGGGGGCTGAGAACAGATTTTGAATACCTATTTTGGAAAGCAACACACAGCTATGTGGAAGCAACCTCCCATTCCTACTGTCTCTGACGTTAATATTCCATATTAATAAATGTACACAGAAAGTCTTGCAGTTTACAAAGCACTCCTGAGAGTGTCAGCTCTCACAGTAACTGAGCAGGCTACCATCCCCATTTAACAGAGGAGGACATCCAGGGAGATTCCATGACTTAGTTTGGGCCACACAACTGGTAAGTGACACCACACTCAAACTCAGTCCTTCCAGCTATAAGTATTCTCTCCTTTACCCACACTGTGTTGCCTATTAAAAGTGCTTCAACTTTTCCCTAATTCAAGATAATAAAAAAGTAAATACCCACAAAGTTGTGGTTGCTTATTTATCTGCTGCCAGCTACTCTGATCCTTTCTGCTACCAGAGCTTATGAAAAAAAAAAGCCTCTCATAGCCTCAGTTGTAGAAAGCTTGCCATTGAATGTTCCAGAATTATACCCAAAGGGTCCTTGGATGATGAAGCAAACACATCTCTAATTCCACTGCTCAGCATGATCTGCTTTCACTGGCTTCTGAGCCATGAGGATCACCTGTACTGCAGCACCATGTCCAGTGACTCACCAGACCCCATAATGGACAAGTGAGGCTGCTCAGCCTGGGCTCTGAACCTACAGCAGAGAGCCTGCCACCCACCTCCCCCATCCCACCACCCAGCCTCCACCACCTTCCTAAAACTGCTGCACTACTGCTCGGCCCTCAAATTCCTCCAGCCACCCACGTGTCTACCAAACAGTTTTTTTCCTCTCCAGTGCATTACCCTCCACACACACCTTCTGAGTATACTTTGGACCTTTGTTATTCAGTGTAGTTCCCTAATGAGCAGCCTCAGTATCACCTGCCCACTTGTTAGAAATCCAAAATGTTAGGGCTCCACCCTAGACTCAGAAATTAGAATCTATGCTTTAACAAAATCCCGCCAGTGTGGCTGAGACTCTTTCCTGTCCACCTGAGGCTATCACAACATTGTTAACTGGCTATACTCCAGTAAAAAATTAGAAGTTCAAAAGAGTAAAAAAATAAGATTTTTAAAAAGAAATTAAAATTTGAGAAGCACTACACTAGGAAAAAGGTCAAAGGGTGTGAAACTCCTCCTGTCTAGCTGCCACCCCATGCAGTCTTTGGGCACCAGTATTTCAGGCTCTCAGAAGGTGTTATAGCCAAGTTCAAACCCTCCAGCAACAGCCCACCTGTTCATGTATTCCCCTAGTGTAACCAATTCAGCTGGTGTATCCAATTCATCTAGTATATCCAATTCAGCTAGGTTTCACAGTTTAGCAAAATAACTTAATGTTTAGCAAATAGTCTCACTAAAGTATTAATAGCTATTAATGCCTACAAACATTCTCTGATAGAATGTTACTGAGAGAACACAGTGGTAGCAAGAAAGTTCTAAAGTCAGAGAAATCTGGGTTTATATCTCAGCTCTGTCAGTGATTAGCAGTGAGAGTCTCAGAAGCTTAAAAAGCTCCCTGAACTTCCATTTCTGCCTCCATGAAACAAGGGAAATCCCTACCTTGCAGAGGGAGTACACATACTACTGCAAAGTACCTTGCACACCATGCCTGGCACACAGTAAGCCTTCTCCTCCTTTTGAATAAATGAGCCAACAACGTCAGAGATAACTGAATTTCAAAACAGTGTGGATGCAAATAAACATCTAGGAGGTGCTGCTCCAACCAGTGGAGCCACATAGGAGACATCCTGGAGTAGGTCAGCACTTCTTATGACTTGAAAAATACACCATTACCAGCCTGAAAGTCACACACTGCACACCCCCCACCTGGTAAACTCTCCTATGCCAAATTATGCTTCAGAGTCATCTGATTCAAAAGCTCTTTTTCTTCTCTCCTTGAAGAAAGTGCCTAATCATCAAAGTAAAAGGCAAAAAATATTAGCAGTGGTGGAAATAGGCTGAGGTATTTATACTACAATAGGCTCATTTTTAGCACTTAAAGTATCATTTCAGCAACATCATCAATGGACAAGTTATTAACTAGAATCAGAAAAAGAGTACGTCAAGGCTGTATACTGTCACCCTGCTTATTTAACTTATATGCAGAGTACATCATGAGAAACGCTGGGCTGGAAGAAGCACAAGCTGGAATCAAGAATGCCAGGAGAAATATCAATAACCTCCGATATGCAGATGACACCACCCTTATGGCAGAAAGAGAAGAACTAAAGAGCCTCTTGAAGAAAGTGAAAGAGGAGAGTTGAAAAGTTGGCTTAAAGTTCAACATTCAGAAAACTAAGATCATGGCATCCAGTCCCATCATTTCATGGGGAATAGATGGGGAAACACTGGAATCAGTGTCAGAGTTTATTTTGGGGGGCTCCAAAATCACTGCAGATGGTGACTTCAGCCATGAAATTAAAAGACGCTTACTCTTTGGAAGGAAAATTATGACCAACCTAGGCAGCATATTAAAAAGCAGAAACACACCTTGTCAGCAAAGGTCTGTCTAGTCAAGGCTATGGTTTTTCCAGTGGTCATGTGTGGATGTGAGAGTTGAACTATAAAGAAAGCTGAGCACTTAAGAATTGATGCTTTTGAACTGTGGTGTTGGAGAAGACTCTTGAGAGTCCCTTGGACTTCGAAGAGATCCAATCAGTCCATCCTAAAGGAGATCAGTCCTGGGTGTTCATTGGAAGGACTGCTGTTGAAGCTGAAACCCCAATACTTTGGCCACCTGATGTGAAGAGGAAAGATTGAGGGCAGGAGGAGAAGGGGACGACAGAGGATGAGATGATTGGATGGCATCACCGACTCAATGGACATGGGTTTGGGTTGACTCCAGGAGTTGGTCATGGACAGGAAGGCCTGGCGTGCTGAGGTCCATGGGGTTGCAAAGAGTCGGACACGACTGAGTGACTGAACTGAACTGAAGAGTCATTTTATTATTCAATGTAACTGGTAAAATCATGCTTTAGCCTGATTTTTAAATTGTCAATTTACTATACTTGAAGAAAATTAATTTAAAAAATTTAAATTAAAATACATGGAAATAATTTATAAAGATAATTTTTAAATCAGATTGGATATAAATTTTTCAGACTTAATGCTTCATCAATTTGTTAAAAGACAAAAAATTATAAAACATGAATGGAAAAAATGGTACAGTTAACTAAAATAAAACATTTCTACTAAACAAGAAATACCATAAACCAAGTTAAAAGGCAACACACCAACTGAGAGATTTCCCAATACATACAACTAAGAAAGTCAATAAGAAAAAGACAAACAAATCAATAAAAAATATAAATAAATAATATGAACAAGCAATTCTCAGAAGACCAAACCCATTGTTCAGTAAACATGAAAAGATTTGTAACCTCACTAAGCATCAGGAAAAATTCAGACTGACAAAGAAGCTAGCAAATTACAGTTCTGTCATGGGCAAAAATATTGAAGCGTGACATTACCAAGTACTGGAAGGGAATGACACACCAGGAACCCCATATCCTGCCAGCAGGACTATACAGAACACTCGCACGACTGCTGTGGGAATCAATTTCCCATCATCTAGAAGCTTGAATATAGGGACCAGGATCACACACGGGGGTCCTCACATCTCTCAGATCAGTTTTCCAACATGGTGATCGCTGAGCCGGAGCAACACCACACCTGGTAGCTTAATAGAAATGCAAATTCTCCAGCCCCAGCCCAGACTTACTGCCTTACTAGGGGTGCATTCAAAGACTTCACAAATATTCTGATGCATGCTTGAGTTTCAGATTCACTGCACCAGAGAAGCTCTCACATATTAGTTTTCACCTGTTTCACAGGACATGATGTCATTCAATAGGACATAGTGTCAGAATACTAGGGACATGGTCCCTGGTTGATAGATTCTCTGGAAAGGGATGTAGGATAGAGAGTCACTAAGTGTCAAGGGATGGTATGCAGACAATCAGATTTCCTCAAGTGCACACATTTCCACAGAGATACATTCAAAGATGTATATGACAAATAAAGCATTTAAAACAGTCTGAACAGCTGCCAATAGAAGAATGGGTACAATGGTACATTGTACAACAGTTAAAATAAATGAAGTGTATCCATGAATTAGCAGAAATAAATCTTGAAAATATAGCAGGAATGAAAAAAGCAATATGCAGAATGACACCTATTATAGTTTGATACCATTTAACATTTTCAATCTCACCCCAAAATATCAATGCTACTTTTGAATAAATCAATAAGCATTTGCATGAAAACATCAAGGATGCATGCCTGGGCAGTGCATTTACTGATCTCAAGGGAATGGTTATCTGTGGGCAAGAAATGAGAGAAATGTCACATATATGATGAGAAGTTAATATTTGTTAGGTCTGGGTTGGGGTGAAAGATACTGCTTGTATTATCCTGTGTGCTGTGCATGCTAAGTCACTTCAGTCTTGTCCGACTCTTTGCGACCCCATGAACTGCAGCCCACCAGGGTTCTCTGTCCATGGGATTTTCCCATCAAGAGTACTGGGGTGGGTTGCAATTTCCTTTTCCAATTATTCTGTGTACTCTTGTGTATATTTGGGGTATTTTGTAATAATTAAAAATTTTTAAAGTAGTATTTCATTATACTCGGTAATACTAGAAAATCTTATTTCTGTACAAAAAAAGGAATGTTTCAAAGCCACAGCCACAAGAGGTGTAGGACCTTTAAAAACTGAATCTTTGTGACATCTAGTGGTAGTAGTAATAGTTACAATTTAAGGGAAGCCTGGTGGGCTACAGTCCATGGGGTTGCAAAGAGCTGGACAGGACTGAGCTACTAACAATACACATTTAGAAACAAATCTGATTCAATGTACCTGATTTCTGGGTTTAAATAAATTTCACAAAACTTTTAAAATTTGTGCTTTTTATTTCTGTTTTCAGTGGTCTATTGTTGTTCAGTTGATAAGTTGTGTTCGCCTCTTTGCAACCCCACGGACTGCAGCGTGCCAGGCCTCCCTGTCCCTTACTATCTCCCGGAGTTTGCCCAAATGATCTACTCTTGAATATTTTTAATGGAGAGGGCACTTTGGAATAAGGTTATCATCTCATATTTATTAACTATATATCTCAGTCGCTGGTCTTGTGAAAAATGTCTCAGTAATGTTAGTTCCAGTATCCCCGAACAAGGGCACCCCTGCCATCCCATACTCTGGGTCAGTGAGAGCAGCAGCAGAGAGGCTTTGAGCTTCTCCCTTATACCCCGCTACACACCCAACTGCCAGGCATCCCTTCCTGCCCCTGATCTGCTCCTCCTGCATAATCCCTCTAAACCCTCAATGGCCCCACCACTATTCTAGTCCAGGGTTCTTCCTACAGTCAGCTTCCAAGTTTGCTTATGGAATTTGTCATAGTGTCCCTCCTACCTCATCACTGAACAGATCTACTATTTCTCAGGCATCCTGCAGCATTCTCACCTTCATTTCTCTGCTCGCATTTCTACTGCTCATCCACAATCAGTTCTGTACCTTTTTGTTTATTTTTGTGTGTGTCTTGTTTTGTTTTGATCTCTCAATTCCATGAATCTCTAAGTGACTTCTATCCATGTAAACAGTTCAGAGCACTAACTACCCAACTGGTTGCCTGCAGTTCCATCATTATTTACTTTCTAGTCCATGCTCTTTCTCACCACGTGCAGAGGGCTTTGCAAGGCTCTGAGAATCTCTCACAAAAGTCTATGGTAGGATTTTCTAAGTCCTCAGAGGGGAGCCAACAAGAGGAACCTGTTGAAATAAGGAAAGTTAGGTAAAGGGAGGGAGGCCATTGATCACAGTTGGGATAGGCTGTTACCATTTTTTATCTGAAGGGAGCTGGCACATGATTCTGAATAGTGTGTTAAACAAGCAATGTTTTATAATTTGATGAAAGACTGATGACAGTGCCAGCAGAAAGGTGACAAGCCACGAAACCTATCACATGGCTTTGGAACATGAGAGAAAGAGGAGTATCAGGCTCCCTGTACTTGATGAAAGATAACCACAAGAGGGTCAGGGAGGACTCTTCCATCATAAATTTGGCACCTGAACAGTAATGAAGCCATTTATGATACTGCAGAGGTGAGTAGGTATAGTCATGTATGGATGTGAGAATTGGACCATAAAGAAGGCTGGGCACCAAAAACTGATGCTTTTGAACTGTGGTGTTGGAGAAGACTCTTGAAGTCCCTTGGACTGAAAGGAGATCAATCAATCCTAAAGGAAATCAATCCTGAATATTCGTTGGAGGGATTGATGCTGAGGCTGAAGCTCCAATACTTTGGCCACCTGATGCAAAGAGCTGACTCATTAGAAAAGACCCTGATGCTGGGAAAGATTGAAAGCAGGAGGAGAAGGGGACAACAGGGGATAAGGTGGTTGGATGGCATTCCCGACTCAATAGACATGAGTTTGAGCAAGCTCCAGGAGATGGTGAAGGACAGGGAAGCCTGGCGTGTTACAGTCCATGCAGTCACAAAGAGTCAGACATGACTGAGTGATGGACAAAAGGTGAGGAGGAGAACGAGCTTCTAGGAAAATAAAGTCAAGTCTGTTTCAGATGTAGCTTTTTGTAACACTCTCAGCACAGGTAAGTACATTCAGTAGTTTAAACATGTCACACAGAACTGGGCAACAAGGCCAGCTCCAACACGTTAGGTGAACAGCTCTGAACTTACTTTCTGAAACTTCCTTTCAAACACAGGCTCACATCAACAATCCTGTAAACTCAGAGTAGAGCCTTCAACATTAAGAAGCACTCAGTGCACTTCCTCTCCTTCACTAACTTCGCACCTCACCCCTTCGCACCCACTCACAAACCCACTTCTGTCTTGCCCCCATCCTTAGAGTGTGTGTTTAGGCTGGACAATGGGCACTGGTCCTGCTTCTGATTTACAGTCAAGCTCCCTGGTAGGGTCAGAATCCTTCCTTAACACTGACTCCTTGGCTGGGCCAAATCTTTGCAAAATCCTCTACCGTGAGCTATACTATTTGCTCTTGTCTCCCCACCCCTCTCCTATCATTTCTTTGCACAAGGCTACTCACCTCCTCCCCTAGAGCCACAAGGCTACTCACCTCCATCCAGATGACAGGAAGCCTGGGAGCCACACACCCCACTGTGGTTCTTGTTGGACTCTAGACCCCATGGTCTTGTGATATCCACCAACTATCACCTCTAGGGCACCTCCATTACCCCCTGACTGCCCTACCTCTGAGTTTGTAACGGGCTATTGGAGCATATGATTTAAGAATGCTGATGAGGTCTCTTCTTACCTAGCAGAGTGAAAGTGAAAGTGAAGTTGCTCAGTCGTGTCCGACTCTTTGCGACCCCATGGACTGTAGCCTACCAGGCTCCTCTGTCCATGGGGTTTTCCAGGCAATAGTACTGGAATGGATTGCCATTTCCTTATTCAGGGGAGATTCCCAAACCAGGGATTGAACCCAGGTCTCCTCCATTGTAGACAGACACTTTACCATCTGAGCCACCAGGGAATGAAATAACATGGTAGTGGTAACAACTTCACTACTTGAGAGCCTACTAAATGCTAGGCAATGCTAAAAAAGCTTTATATGAATTAAGTCATTTAATCTTTACAACCGTAAGAAGCAGGCATCATAACTTTTTACACAGATAAGGGAAGTGAGGCAGAGAAGGTATCCATAAAGTGTTTTCAGAATGAATAAATTTAAAGTGGGTGCACAGAGTCACCCAACAATCATTTTATTCATCCATTCCCCCAGCAGATATTTTAAAATTCATCCTCACTCAAGTACATAACCAAACTCTGCCCTCCTTTCCTTCTTTACCAAGAGGACTAGAAGTCCTTCCAGCAAATTCTAGAATGCATCACTATCCCAAATGTTCTTCCCCTTCACTCAGAACATCTACTTCCCACCCCTGGATGAGAGCAAAAGAGTAATTCCCAAAGTGTTTTCCTTCCCCTGTAATTTTGTTCCACACCTAATTCTCCTTCTCCAGGAACCCTGTTCTAAGTCTCCTGAACCACACTTCCAGCCTCTGCCTCTCAGCTTGCCCACAAGTTGACTCAACGGCCTCTTGCCTACTGACAAAAACATGAAATTTTTTTCTACCCAAAGGAGAATCCCTTCTCAACCTTGCAAAATTCTCAAGCACTTTTTCTTCATCACAAAATTTCTCCAAAGAATAGCTTTACAATATCTTTCCCTTCTCTACCAAAATTTATGCCTTAACCATATGATCTGAATTTCACATCCACATACTTCATGAAAACTGTAAAAAGCCCTCAAGAACCATCATGGGTCTTTCCATACATCACTCCAGTATCTCAAGTCTAGACCATGGAGGCTGGCATCCATGGCCTCCGTGATCTGGCTCCTAAGAGTCCCTCTAGCCCTCTCTTTGACTAGTTCCTTCACATCCCCATGGGCTTCCCTTGCGGCTCAGCTGGTAAAGAATCCACCTGCAATTCAGGAGACCTGGGTTCAATCCCTGGGTTGGGAGGATACCCTGGAGAAGGGGAAGGCTACCCACTCCAGTGGAAAATTCCCACTCCAGGCTACCCACTCTGACCTGGAAAATTCCATGGACTGTACAGTTCACAGGGATGCAAAGAGTCGGATACGACTAAGCGACTTTCACTTCACTTCACTTCACTTCACATCCCCATGGGTTTCACATGTTCAAAACTTACCTTTTCCTTAAGATTCTTTTCAAGGCTCTCCCTTTCATAAAGCTTGCTCAAATAACTCCCTCCTCAGGTTCAAGAGGGAGGGGACATATGTATACATACCTATGGCTGATTCGTGTTGAGATTTGACAGAAAACAACAAAGTTCTGTAAAGCGATTATCCTTTAATTAAAAATAAATTGAATTTAAAAAATAACTCCCTCCTCTAATTTCTTTGGTCCTATTTGTGCCAATTAATTGCTTCAAACACACTGCCCCAAATATGTGCACATGGTTATGCTTTTCAGTGACACAAAAGCTCTGTCAGGGAAAAAGTAATACTTTATTTTTATTTCCTACAGTAACTAGCAGGGCAGGACTAGGGCAATGCAAACAGAGTGCCTAGGGGGCAAAATGTAAGAGCCAGGCATTCTCAGGTTCCTGTAATTACAGAGTTTGCACATAAACTTTTATCACATTTGCCTCACCCTGGCCCTGCCCTGTAACTAGTGATGTGTCTTCGATACAGATTGAGAATAAAAGAATATAAACTGATGAATCAATGAATGAATCAATGGTGTGTAAGTACTTTGGGTGATAACTACACATCTTTGTTGGAAATGAGATTGGAGATGATATATATATAGTGCAATCACGTGAGACAGGAAAAGAAGTTTGCTAAACAGTTTCCAGGAATATAATAACACCCAGGAAGATAGAGTCTCCCTAATTCTTACATAAGATGCTGCTTTATCTGAATATAACACCCGGATTTATTTACTGCAGTCAAGCTGTGAGAAATCTGAGGATGAAGCCAATAGAAGAGAATGACAGAGCCAAGACGAGGGAGCTAGAGCCCTGATCTGTCATGCTTGGAGCCTGCACTTCTTGTGGAGATGATTAGTTATCTGATCCCTGAAGCCAGCTGAATTGGGGTTTTAAGTTATTTCAGCCAAAACAAGACTAATATGGTATCATTTCCCAGGATGGAGTGATGTGTGTGGCAGAATAGCCAGGTTACCTCTGCACCACCCTCCTCTCTTGCTTCTTCCAAGAGGAGAATGAGTGGGTCTGGTGTAAAGGCCCCAGGCCCACCTGGGACTTAGAGCTCTTGCTTCTCAATGTCTCAGCCAACCAAACCAACCAAAGACCCCAAAGACCCTCTGTGCTTTCATCTCCCCCTGAGAAGCCAATAGGCCAGGCTCTCCACCTGACACAGACAGAACTGCAGCTCCCCGGCTGCTTTTCTTGAGACTAACCAGGAGGAATGAAACACTCTGTTTTGGCCCAGTGTCCAAAGGGCACTCTTTGATGAAATTAACATGTGAAGTCGATTCTTTGACTCATAAGGGGCATTTGGCCCCTTATGCCTGGTTTCAAACAGGATAAGAGATATAAATCATTAGGTACATTCAGGACCCCTAAAGTCCTCAGAAAATAATCACACTAAACTTCATAAAATTAAGAAAGATGAGTATAGCAAAGGAACAGTTTTTCATGAGGAAAAGTCTATAGGGTTTGATCTTTGGCTTCAAGCCAGACTGGTGTAAAAGGGACAGATCTTGCACATGAAACAGAACCAGGACAAAATACCTGAAACAATATATTTTAAGACAGCGATGGCTGAGCAGCAAGGGACAGTAACCATTGAGAAATGAGGAAAAAGTATTCTCTACTGAGGGAGGGGGAAGTATATGAAGCCTGGTGTCTCCTTGACTGAAGGAAAAGGAACTGACAGCACAGGGAAACCTACAGACGGTCCTCTTCAGCTGGGTAATAAATGTCTGTGTAAGAGGAAATGACACAAAGCTAAAGAAGGAACCCCCTGAAATGCTTAGACAGCATGGCTCAAGAAGACTCAGGAAAAAGTTCTCTTCCTGTCAATCACACATCAATAAAGTGGTTTTTCTATATGCAAAAAGAATCTGAAAAAGAATGAATATATGTGTATGTAAAACTGAATCACTTGACTGTACACCTAAAACTAACACAAATTGTAAATCAACTATAATCCAATAAAATTTAAAAGTAAAATAACTAATTTTTTAAAATAATAGATTTTCATTGGAAAAAATAAAGTGGTTTCAAAACTACAATAAAATAATTGATCTTCCCACAGCCAAAGTGGGACTCCTCATAACTCACTAGCATTGGGTAGCATACATTCAAGACTATTGCCTTAGCTGCAGGGCAAAATTAGCCCAAGACTGAAATCACCCTTGGTCCCAATTCACAAAGCTTCTTAAAACTAAGACCTGAAAAGATATCAAACTATTTCCAAGTAACTTAATTGCACCTAGGTAAAAAGCTCGAAAATATTTACTGTAGGAATAAAAATGGTCAACATTCAAGAAGACAAAATTCACATAAAAAGTTACCAAGCAAAGAAGAAAAATAACCTATAATAAGGAAAAAATAAATCAAAATTGTCCCAATGCAATAACAGAATTAGTAACCAGAAACATTAATGCAATCATTCTAATTGTCTCCTATACATTTTAGAAGCTAGAGGAAAGAATGAACATATTAAGTAGAGGATGGATGATATTATAAAAATAATAACTATAAATGCTAAATATACCAGACAGGATTAACAGTAGATATCGCAGAGAAAAAAAAAAAATCTTTAGCAACAGAAACTTTCAAAAATGAACATGGAGAGGCAAAAAAACAAAAAGAGGGAATTACAACATCAGTGAGCTCAGTTCACCCTAGAGAGACGATAGTGAAAAATACTTAAGAAATAAAGACTAAAACTTTTTTCAAATTTAATAAAAACCTAAGCCAAGAAACTCAAATAAACCTAAGGCATACAAAACATGAAGGAAAGTACACCAAGGCACATCAAAATCAAATTGTTCAAAACCAGTAATAAAGATAAAATATTAAAATCAGAGAAAATAGATATATTACATAAGAACAGCTAAGGGTGACATTAGATCTCTTATCAAAAACAAAGCAAATGAGAAGAGAGCAAGAAATCATCCTTAAAATACTGAAAGAGAAAAAACTGTCAACTTACAATTTTATAAGCAGTGGAAAACTGCCTCAAAGACAAATGTTAAAATCCAGAAAACATTTATATACAAAATTCAAAGGCTTATATCTCATATCATTTACATGATAGATGATTATAGATTTCATTTAATGTTAGAAAGGAATGTACCATTTGGCCTTATCTCATGAGGATGCCTAAGAACAAAAATAAACAATTTTAAAATAAAGGTAAAAAAAAAACAAAAACAAAATAAAATAAAGGTAAAATAATGATCTCCAAAAATAAAGATCTCTAAAAATAAAGATCTCCAAAAATCCTCTTCTCCATAAAAACATAATAATACTGGTATAAACTGTCAAAACCAACTTTTTCAGAACTCTTAAAATTAACCAAAGACTGGCAAAAATTCAGGGAATATTCATTCAAGAAAAATAGCTGAATCTTAAGAATAGCATGAACTTTGTGGCTACTTACCTTTCTCTATTCCCATTCCCCTACTCCCAAGTCTATGGTAGTCTTGAAAACCAACAGAGCTTTCATGTTGAAACCATGGTGAAAATCAATGACCTATTAGCCAAAAAAAAAAAAGGCAGAATCAGGATGGAACTTATCTAAAGGCCAATTCCAAGAAAATAGTCATTATTTGACTTGCCTGGAAGTTCCATGGAAAATCCCACTTGAAAAACTATATTTGACATGACTCAAAGTTCACCTATTACAAACAAAAAATCAGCACCAACTTTTTTTAACATTATAGCTGACTGATGCAGTGATAATGACTGGGACAAAGAACAAGATGACCTAAAACTTAAGTCAAAAAGCTTAAGAATGAGATTCCATAGGGGACTATTAAAAGTTCTGGGATATTGCTAGAAATTGAGAAGGCTACATGTTTGCTGGGTTGCATGCCTAAGGCTATATACACAGTTAAGAAAGACCCAAGAAGACCCTAAGCTCTCAACTGGAGGAGGCTCAACACAATCAGAAAGTGAAGGTTAAAGCAGAGCTGTAAACTACATACCTAAGCACTGAATGCACACCACAACAAAGTCTGAAAGATTTATTGGTTTCAAACATGAAAAGAAACCTCTGTCAAATCAAAGTCTGACTAAGTAACCCAAGCAGACTTCAATGACCACATATGACAAAATATACACACATTATAAAATTAATTCAGAAAAGTTACTAAACAAACAAACAACAACAAGAAGAACAAATCAGCAATAATAAATTCTGGGGAGAGGGTAGAATCTGTTTTCCAGAATTGTCAATACATATGTTTTGTTTCTTTTTTTAGATTTTTTTTTATTTTATTTTTTAACTTTACAATATTGTATTGGTTTTGCCATATATCAACATGAATCCGCCACAGGTATACATGTGTTCCCCATCCTGAACCCTCCTCACTCCTCCCTCCCTGTACCATCCCTCTGGTTCATCCCTGTGCACCAGCCCCAAGCATCCAGTATCGTGCATTGAACTGGACGGGCGATTCGTTCCTTAAATGATATTATACATGTTTTAATGCCATTCTCCCAAATCATCCCCCACCCCACAGAGTCCAAAAGATTACTCTACACATCTGTGACTCTTTTGCTGTCTCGCATACAGGGTTGTCATTACCATCTTTCTAAATTCCATATATATGCGTTAGTATACTGTATTGGTGTTTTTCTTTCTGGCTTACTTCACTCTGTATAATAGGCTCCAGTTTCATCCACTTCAATTGAACTGATTCAAATGTATTCTTTTTAATGGCTGAGTAATACTCCATTGTGTATATGTTCCACTGCTTTCTTATCCATTCATCTGCTGATGGACATCTATGTTGCTTCCATGTTCTGGCTATTATAAACAGTGCTGCGATGAACATTGGGGTACACATGTCTCTTTCCCTTGTGGTTTCCTCAGTGTGTATGCCCAGCAGTGGGATTGCTGGGTCATAAGGCAGTTCTATTTCCAGTTTTTTAAGGAATCCCCACGCTGTTCTCCATAGTGGCTGTACTAGTTTGCATTCCCACCAACAGTGTAAGAAGGTTTCTTTTTCTCCACACCCTCTCCAGCATTTATTGCTTGTAGACTTTTGGATCGCAGCCATTCTGACTGGCGTGAAATGGTACCTCATAGTGGTTTTGATTTGCATTTCTCTGATAATGAGTGATGTTGAGCATCTTTTTATGTGTTTGTTAGCCATCTGTATGTCTTCTTTGGAGAAATGTCTATTTAGTTCTTTGGCCCATTTTTTGAATGGGTCACTTATTTTTCTGGAATTGAGCTGTAGGAGTTGCTTGTATATTTTTGAGATTAGTTGTTTGTCAGTTGCTTCATTTGCTATTATTTTCTCCCATTCTGAAGGCTGTCTTTTCACCTTGCTTATAGTTTCCTTTGTTGTGCAGAAGCTTTTAAGTTTAATTAGGTCCCATTTTTTAATTTTTGCTTTTGTTTCCAATATTCTGGGACGTTGGTCATAGAGGATCCTGCTGTGATGTATGTCGGAGAGTGTTTTGCCTATGTTCTCCTCTAGGAGTTTTATAGTTTCTGGTCTTACGTTTAGATCTTTATCCATTTTGAGTTTATTTTTGTGTATGGTGTTAGAAAGTGTTCTAGTTTCATTCTTTTACAAGTGGTTGACCAGTTTTCCCAGCACCACTTGTTAAAGAGATTGTCTTTAATGCATTGTATATTCTTGCCTCCTTTGTCAAAGATAAGGCGTCCATATGTGCGTGGATTTATCTCTGGGCTTTCTATTTTGTTCCATTGATCTATATTTCTGTCTTTGTGCCAGTACCATACTATCTTGATGACTGTGGCTTTGTAGTAGAGCCTGAAGTCAGGCAGGTTGATTCCTCCAGTTCCATTCTTCTTTCTCGAGATTGCTTTGGCTATTCAAGGTTTTTTGTATTTCCATACAAATTGTGAAATTATTTGTTCTAGCTCTGTGAAGAATACCGTTGGTAGCTTGATAGGGATTGCATTGAATCTATAAATTGCTTTGGGTAGTATACTCATTTTCACTATACTGATTATTCCAATTCATGAACATGGTATATTTCTCCATCTATTAGTGTCCTCTTTGATTTCTTTCACCAGTGTTTTATAATATATAATACATATGTTTTGAAATACCCAATTTCCAAAAAATTGCAAGGTATGCAAAGAAACAAGAAAGTATGGCCCATATTCAGAAAAAGAAAGGATTATTAGAAATTGTCCCTAAGGAAAAGCCAAGCGTGGGATTTATTAGACAAAGCCTTAAATCAACTATTTTAAATATGTTCAAAGAGCTAAAATAAACCATAAAAACTAAAGAAAACATAGAAATTCTGGAGTTGAAAAATAGTGAGTAGAATGAAAAATTCATATGAGGAATGCAATAGCAGAATTGAGCTGGCAGAAGAATAAATCAATATTATGGAGATAGGTCAATTGACATTATTCACTCTGAGACAAAGAAAGAAAAAAAGTATAAAATAACGAAGCCTGAAAGACAAATAGAACACCATCAATTATACCAACATGTGCATAAAGGAGTTGCAGAAAGAAAAAGAAGCTAAAATAGTATTTGAAGAAGTAATGGTCCCAAACTTCCCAAATTTTATAGAAAATATTAAACCACAAATCCAAGAAGCCCCAGTGTACTCCAGGTAGGATAAACTCAAAGAGATGCATATTGAAGGAAATCATAACCAATCTATCCAAAGATAAGGACTGAATCTTGGGAGCAGCAACAAAGAAGCAACTTATCACATACAAGGGATGCTCAATGAAATTAACAGCTAATTCCTCATCAGAAACCTTGGAGGCTAGAAGGCAGTGGGATTACGTATTCAAAGTGCTAAAAGAAAACACTGATAATAACTCTATATTCAACAAAACCATCCTTCAGAAATCAATGAGAAATTAAAACAAAGCTAACAGAATTCATTGCTAGCAGACTTGCTCTGCAAGAAATACTAAAGAGAATTCTTCAGGCGGAAATGAAACTGGACAGTAATTTGAATTCCCATGAAGAAATAATGAACATTTATACCCATAATTATGTATTTTTGTTTGTAACTTTTTCTCCTATATTATTTAAAAGCAACAATTAAAAATCTGTGTTAATGGGCATACAAATTTGAAAGTGTTATTTCTATGACAATGATAGCACAAAAGAGGGAGAAAATAGAGCTATGTAGAAGCAGTTTCTGTAAATAAATAAAATTAAGTAGGCATTATTCTAAACCAGAGTATTATTTATTTACATATTTCTTTTAAAGGACAGTGTCTTCAATAAGTGGTGTTGGAAAAACTGGATAGCCACATGCAAAAGAATGAAACCGCTATCTTACACCACTTACAAAAATTAACTCAAAATTATTAAAGACCCTAAATCATAAAACTCCTAGAAGAGAACATAGGTGGTAAGCTCTTTGACATCATTCTAGGTGATTATTTTTTAAATCTGACATCAAACCAAAGGCAACAAAACCAGAAATAAACAAGTGAGACTATGTCAAACTAAAAAGCTTCTGCATGGCAAAAGAGACCACCAACAAAAGGAAAAGGCAACCTACCAAATGGGAAAGAATACTTGAAAAAGCATATATCTGCTAAGAATTCATACAATTCAATATCAAAAAAAATTTACAAATAGGCAGAGGATCCAAATAGACATTTTTTCAAAGACGCACAGATGGCTAACATGAAAAGGTGCTCAACATTACTAATCATCATGGAATGCAAATAAAAACCACAAAGAGATAGCACTTCATACCCACTAGAATGACGCTATCAAAAAACACAAGAAATAGCAAGTATTGGGGAGAATGTAAAGAAAATGAGTCCCCAGTACACTCTTTTGGGAATTGTATATTGGTGTAGCCACTATGAAAAATAGTACAGGGTTCCTCAAAAAAATAAAGTAAAACTATATGATCCAGAAATTCCACTTCTGGGTATTTATCAAAGAAAATTAATACACTAACTCAAAAATATATATGCACCCCATAAAGGATTATAAGGATTGTATGTTAACTCTATGCCAAATTAAATAACTTAGGTGAAATGAACAGACTCCTAGAAAGACATAAACTACAAAAACTGACTCAAAAAGAAACAGAAATACTGGAAGTAAAGAGAATGAATTAGTAATCATTAGCTTCCAACAAAAAAAGTATAGATCTAGAAGGCTTTATAGGTGAATTCTATCAATTAAAAAAATTCTACCAATTAAAGAATAATTAATACTAATCCTTCATAAACTCTTCCGAGAACAAAAGAAAAAGGAATGCTTCCTTACTTATTCTATGAAACCAGTATTAAACTGATACCAAAGCAAAGAACAACACAAGAAAACTATAGACCAGTATCTGTTTTGAATATGGATACAAATATCCTTAACTAATTCCCAGTAAATTGGCCCTAGAAAAACATAAAAAGGATCATATCATGATAAAAACATTTAACACATCATGAATACATGGAATTTTCAATTGATAAAAAAAAAACTATAAAACACCACAGTCACATAATACTTACTTATGAAAGATGGAAAGCTTTTCCCCTAAAATCAGGAACAAAACAAGGATGCCTGCTTTCAATACTTCTGTTCAATGTTATACTGAAAGTTCTGGCCAGAGCAATTGAGAGAATAGAAAAAGAATAAAAAGGCACAAATTGGAAAGGAAGAAGTAAAATTATCTCTCTTTGTAAATGACATGATCTTGTGCATAAAAAATTCTAAGCAATCACAAAAAGAAAAAAACTACTAGAGCTAATACATAAATTCAACAAAATTTCAGGATATAAGACCAATAAACAAAACCAATTGCATTTCAGTACATAAGTAATGAACAATGTAAAAGAGAGATCAATAAAATAATTTCATTTATAATAGCATTAATAATACTTAGGAATAAATATAACCAAGAAGGCCTGTGTGCTGAAAAATACAAAACATTTTGGACAGAAATGAGGAAAACTTAAATAGAAAAACATCTTGTGTTTGTGAATTGGAAGACTTAACACTGTTAAGATGGCCATATATCCCAAACCTTTCTAAGGATTCAATGAAATCCCCATCAAAATCCCAGTGTCCTCCCTTACAAAAATGAAAAAGACAATCCTCAAATTCATATGCAATGTCAAGGGGGCCTAATAGCCAAAACATTGAAAAAGAACAAAGTTGGAGGGCTCACACTTTTCAATTTCAAAACTCATAAAAATTACAAAGCTACAATAGTCAAAAGAGGGTATTACTGGGACAAAAACAGTAATATAGATTGATTGAATAGCATGGAGAGTCCATAATGTATGTATGGAGAGTCCACAATGTATGTAAACCCATACATATACATTATCTTAATTGATTTCAACAGAGTGCCAAGACCTTTCAACGGAGAAAGAACAGTCTCTTCAATGAAGGGTTCTGGGATAACGGAATAGGCAAATGCAAAAGAAGGAAGTTGGACCTTTACTTCATATTATATATAAAATTAACTTGAAATGGATTAAAGATCCAAATAAAAGTTAAAATTATGAAACTTTTCAAAGAAACCATGGGTGTAAACCTTTATGACCTTGGATTTGGCAATAATTTCTTAGATATGACATCAAAAGCACAAGTAACAGAAGAAAAAATAGATGAACTGGACTTTTTGAAAATGAAATCTTTGGAGGATTAAAAGACTATCAGGAGAGTGAGAGAATGGGAGAAAATATTTGCAAATTATACAACCAATAAGGGTCTAGAATCCAAAAAATGTATTTTTCTAAAAAAAAAAAAAGCTTAAAACTACAAAAAAAATAATAAAAAAATAAAAACAGCCAAAGGATTTGAATGAACATCTCTCCAAAAACATAAATATGACCAACAAGCACATGTAAAGATGCTTAGTTATTAAGTAATTAGGGAAATACAAACCACAATGACATACGACTTCACGCCCATTAGGATAGCCACACACACAAAAAGAAAATGGTAAATATCAAGTGTAAGTGGGGATGATATATTTTTGGTAGGAATGTAAAATGGTGTAGCTGCAGTGGAAAGTAACTTGGAGGTTCCTCAAAAACTTCAACATAGAATTACTGTATGACTCACTCCGAGGTATAGACTCAAAAGAACTGAAAACCCATGTCCACATAAAAGTTTGAATACACAAGTTGATAGCAACATTATGCACAATAGCCCAAAGGCAGAAATCACCCTAGTGACCATGGATTGACAAATGGATAAGTGTGGTACATATCAAAGCAGTAAGTTATCATTCAGTGACAAAAAATGTTCTGATATATGGTACAACTTAGATGAACTTTGAAGACAGTATGGAGGTGACAGAAGCCAGGCCATGTATTCCATTTATTTGAAGTTTCCAGAACCGGTAAATTCATAGAAACCTACTCAGGGGTTGGGAGGAGTTGGGAGGGGGGAGGAATGGGGAATGATTACTTAATGGGTGTGTAGTCTCCAGCTTTGATAAAGACATCCTGGAACCAGACAGTGAGGATGGCAGCATGATATCAAGTACAGCGACGGCTGATTTTATTTACTGCCACTGAACTGTACACTTTAAAATGGTAAAATGGTAAATTTCATGTTATGTGCATCTTACCACAATAAAAACTAAAACATATACTTAAAAAGTCTAATTCTTTATGAACATTGAGCTATACAAACAATTGTTTCAGATCTTTAAAAAAAAAAAAAAATTACTTTCAATTTTCTCATCCCTATCCAGAATCCAAATAGTGAATTGACAGAAAATACTGACTTTGATGGAGAAGGAAATGGCAACCCACGGCAGTATTCTTGCCTGGAAAATTCCATGGACAGAGGAACCTGGCGGGCTACAGTCCACGGGGTTGCAAAGAGTCGGCCACGAGTGAGCACATCAGCAGCACTGACTTTTAGGCCCAACAAAGGCCCAGTCCAAGTCAGCTCTGTCACTTACCAACTGTTTAAAATGAGGCAAAGCCCCTCTCTTCGTGCCTCAGTTCCTTCATCTGCAGACTAGTGAATAATATCAATTATGCAGGGTCCTGAGTAGTGGCAATACCATACATAAGGAATAAAGGAGCTTACTCACTTACCCAGGTGATGATAATGAAAAATAACTAATGGGTTGAAAGACACTGCTAAATCAAAGAAGTACCATGAGCCCATAATGATAATCAATTAAAAGAAATGCAGGGGAAAGTGCCACTATTCATAGCTACTTGAATTCCTTGCTTTTAAGGTTAGTAATTAAGGGAAAAGAAACATTGATCTCTTTTTCAGAAGAATTACTTTTGGGGGTAACTGAATGATTCTCAGTGATTATGAAAAACTTTTCAGAAGAATGCTGGACATAAATGTAAAAGGAAAATAGAATTAACAATGAATTTCACAAACTCCAATGCAAAGTTTGATTTGGATAAAAATTAGCAACTAATATTAAAATGATTAGGATTGGATGGTCATATTGTAACCATACAAATTACTTGAGAGTTGCAAGAGTGGCCACAGAAGTAGGCCACAGAAGGAGGCACAGACTATCATCACCCTAACCCAACAGTTATTCTTAACTATACTGATGGTGGATCAGATGCTGTGTTTTCTGATGTTATACAGAAGAATTAGATTCAGTTCAGTCGCTCAGTCGTGTCCGACTCTTTGCGACCCCATGAATCGCAGCATACCAGGCCTCCCTGTCCATCACCAACTCCTGGAGTTCACTCAGACTCCATCGAGTCAGTGATGCCATCCAGCCATCTCTTCCTCTGTCATCCCCTTCTCCTCCTGCCCCCAATCCCTCCCAGCATCAGGGTCTTTTCCAATGAGTCAACTCTTTGCATGAGGTGGCCAAAGTATTGGAGTTTCAGCTTCAGCATCAGTCCTTCCAATGAACACCCAGGCCTAATCTCCTTTAGGATGGACTGGTTGGATCTCCTTGCAGTCCAAGGGATTCTCAAGAGATTAGTAGTTGCCTAGAGTTGCGGGGGAAGGATCTGGGTGTCATGAGCACTAAATCAGACAGTTTCTTCTTGGGGTGATGAAAATGTTCTAAAACTGATTGTGGTGATGGTTGTACAAACCAGTGAATGTACTAAGAACCAATGAATTGTAAATTTTACACGGGTGATTGTGAATTTTATCTCAATAAAGCTGTTATGTCCCAAAAATATATGCAGCTGGATAAGTCATCTTTAATCCAAACAAAATTCAAAAATATAGCATCTACAGAGCAGAAAACTGAATTGGAGAAAAATTATGTATCCAGAAGTATCAAACATAAATAAACAATAGAGAGCTTAAAGAAAAAACACATTGGGGGGAAAAAGTACTAAAAAGTATCTTCTTTCTCTATTTTAGCTGAAAATAAACACATAGTACCAAAATTGTGTGGCACAGTGACCACAAAAGTTCCAAGAATTTAAAAATGTTGAAAAATCACTGCTCCAGCATAATATTAAACCAAAATTCTAATAAAAGTGTAGTTTTAAAAATTGCTATGTCCCAGAAGTTAACCTGTAACTTCAGCCTTAACTTCAGCTGAACAGTGAACTTCATACTTGGCTATTCAAGATTCAGCCAAGACGTCTATTTAACTGCATGATGCCACTTACATGTGAAATCTAAAAAACTACAACAAACTAGTGAGTGAAGCAAAAAGAAGCAGAAACCTAGAGTTTATTTATGTTTAGATCCTTTATGTCTCTCCTTTCTTTCATTTCTTCCTTCTCTTTGCCTTCCACTAAGAACCAGATCAGGAGGAAAACCTAGAATACTTCAACCAAAACAGGATCTTATTTAGCTACTTAAAAGTACACCAGAACAGGAGGCATCCCCACCCCACCCTTTCTTGTCACTGTTTAGCCTTTGCTACCCCATGGACTGTGAGGCCCACCAGGCTTCTTTGTCGATGCAGAAGATGCGGGCTTCATTCCTGGGTTGGGAAGATCCCAGAAGAAATGACAACCCACTCCAGTATTCTTGCCTGGGAAATCTAATGGACAGAGGACCCATCCTTTGGATGGGTCTAAAATAAGTCTTGCTGCCATGAGCAAGAAACTGAGACTCAGATTCAAACTCAGCATAAGTGTCTGCCCGAGGATGACAGCCTTGCCCTAGTCCCGTTGGGCATCTGCTGTATCTGTGAGTCATCTCCTGGTGGAGATGGGAGCCTCTTCCCTGGCACCCTGATCACCAGCTGAATCCTCCTGAGGGCTCTCTCCCCAGACAAAGGTTGAACACCTTTCATCTCCTTTCTTATCCCATTCTACCTTCTTCCTCTTACACCAAGCTCTGGCTGGGGACTCTTCACACAAGACCACCCCCTAGCCCAGAGCCACAAAGCTTCACCTTGTGACTAACACTCTGGAGTGGTGACTAACACTCAGAAACTCTTGCTGCCAAATCCCAGGGCCAGACTGCACTCTTTGGGGAGTGGCATGGGCTGGCTGAATCCAAGGTGCCCTCTGAGCCTGTCTTTCCACACCTAGCCCTCCTTGATGGTGCTACACTGGTTGAGGCCGAGGCTTGAAGGACACTCTCCTGCTGCCTTCAACGCTTCTGCCTGGGTGCAGTGAACACAGGTCATCCATATGTGGGGGCAGAGTGCCTGGCAGCCTGATTGACAGAGAAGTTATCGATGGCTCTGGGGCACCTGGAACTTTTTTCTCAAAAAAAAATAGTACAGAACTGGACTTCCCTGGTGGTACAGTGGTTGAGAATTCACCTGCAGATGCAAAGGACACAGGTTTGATCTCTGGTCCAGGAAGATTGCACATGCTACAGGGCAGCTAAGCCCTGCACCACAACTACTGAAGCCCGTTCACTTAGAACCTGCACTCCTCCACAGGAGAAACCACGGCAGTGAGAAGCCCGCACACCACGATGGAAAGTGGCCCCGCTCACTACAACAGAAAGCCACCCGTGGGCAGCAATGAACACCCAGCGCAGCCCCAAAGTCTTTAAGTTTTTTAAAAAAGTATAGGACTGATACAACGTTTCTCTTCAATGAAATCTGTATTCTTTCCCATAATTTTTTTCCCTTTTTCTTTCCCCATTTAAACAATTAGGTTGTTCTCTTCTCATTGTGTCAGAAAAGGTAGATTATAATTAAAACTAGAATTTTTTTTTTTTTTAGAAGAAGCCTCTTCTTGGCATAAACATAGATCTGGAAAAATTTCTTATAAAAGCAAATTTCTCCCTAAAGTTCAAAGCTAGCCCTGAAACTTAAGAGGCCAAGAGTGCAGTCAGGGTCCACAGACCGCCCAGCACCCACTGAAGGAAGAGAGATCTTCCCTTCAACAGCAGCACATCATCCCTTTGCCCAAAGATTGTTCCAAAAGAAACAAAGCCTCCCTGTGCGGGGACTCGGCATCCCTCCCCACCCAGCCGCATCAATAAGCATGGCTTAAGTGGAGCTGCAAAGCATCATTTCCCAGCAAACTGGGGACGTCTTTGCAGTGCACTCCCAGGAGGACATCATCATATCTAAAGCATGTGGAATGTTCCTGAGCCCTATAGAGTGGCAGCCTCTTTCACTTCTCACAGACCAGTAACTTTCACCTCAGGCAATCTTGTTACACTCTTTTCAGCTGGTCTCCCACTCGCTCCTTTTGGTTGCTTTGGGAAAAGTTCTCTCCTGTTCTCTCAATGACGTCATACACGTAGCCAGTTACATTAAAAAAGCAATATTTTAAGGCCACACTTGAAACTCATTTATAAAGCTGTGGTTAGAGGGAGGAAAAGCAGAGTACAAGTTTGGAGGGAAAAAAATACAACCGGGGACCTCCTATTTTGAAACTTGAAACAAGAAGAAAAATGTATTGTTCTTAGGTTGGTTGAGTCTACAAATCTTGATCAATGTTTAATGCAACCTAAAAACAAAATGAAAAGTAAATATGCTTTAATACAATTATAAATTTTAATTAATTATTAATTATATGCTTTTGTATTAAAATTAATTGTAGCATATTATATTAAAATATGCTTTAATACAATTAGAAATTTTATTATTTTATTTTTACTTTAAATTTTTTTTTTTTTTACTTTACAATATTGTATTGGTTTTGCCGTACATCAACATGAATCCGCCACGGGTGTACACGTGTTCCCAATCCTGAACCCCCTCCCACCTCCCCCCCTGTACCATCCCTCTGAGTCGTCCCAGTGCACCAGCCCCAAGCATCCTGTATCCTGCATCAATTAGAAATTTTAATTAATACAATTAGAAATACAATTTTCCTTGGAAGAAAAGCTATGACCAACCTGCTGCTGCTGCTAAGTCACTTCAGTTGTGTCCGACTCTGTGCGACCTCATAGACGGCAGCCCATCAGGCTCCCCCATCCCTGGGATTCTCCAGGCAAGAACACTGGAGTGGGTTGCCATTTCCTTCTCCAATGCATGAAAGTGAAAAGTGAAAGTGAAGTCGCTCAGTTGTGTCCGATTCTTAGCGACCCCATGGACTGCAGCCTACCAGGCTCCTCCGTCCATGGGAGTTTCCAGGCAAGAGTACTGGAATGGGGTGCCATTGCCTTCTCCATGACCAACCTAGAGAGCATATTAAAAAACAGAGACATTACTTTGCCAAAAAAGGTCCATCTAGTCAAAGCTATGGTTTTTCCAGTAGTCGTGTATGGATGTAAGAGTGGGACTATAAAGAAAGCTGAGTGCTGAAGAATTGATGCTTTTGAACTGTGGTGTTGGAGAAGACTCTTGAGAGTCCCTTGGACTGCAAGGAGATCCAACCAGTCAATCCTAAAGAAAATCAGTCCTGAATATTCATTGGAAGGACTGACGCTGAAACTGAAACTCCAATACTCTGGCCACCTGATGCGAAGAATTGACTCATTAGAAAAGACCCTGAAGCTGGGAAAGATTGAAAGCAGGAGGAGAAGGGGACGACAGAGGATGAGATGATTGGATGGCATCACTGACTCGATGGACATGAGTTTGAGTAAGCTCTGGGAGTTGGTGATGGACACAGAAGCCTGGTGTGCTGCTGTCCATGGGATCACAAAGAGTCAGACACAACTGAGTAAGTGAACTAACTAAATACAATTAGAACTGTGAAATGTACAAGCTACACAAAATTAGAGCTTAGGTAATGTGACTATGTAAATGAAGTTTTTTGATAGTTTTGGATTATTTCACATAAAATCCAAATTCAACATAATAATAATTTAATTGTATTCTCAATGTATTTATTAACCCATCCTTTCTTCTACTTCTCTTGCTATTCTCTCTTATTGTTGTCTGTATCCTTCTTGCAGATCCTGTACCTATCCCTTAGATGTTGAAATTTCTCATGGTTTCACCCTGAAAGGGATTCCCAGGTGGTTCAATGTAAAAAATCCAACTGCCAATGCAAGAGATACAGTTTTGATTCCTGGGTTGGGAAGACCCCCTGGAGAAGGAAATGGCAACCCACTCCAGTATTCTTGCCTGGGAAATCCCCTGGACAGAGGAACCTGGTGGGCTACGGTCCATGAAGTCAAAAAAGAATTGGACATGACTTAGCAACTAAATACACACACACACACACACACACACACACACACACTTCACCCTGAGACCCCTCCTTCACATTCTGCATTCTCTCTTGAGCATCTGACTCACTCTCCTAGCTTCACTTAGTATATATGACTAAATTCCTCTCTCCTGCCTGGACTTCTCTCCTGTCCTCCAGACCCACCTGCCTATCTCAGAGTGGCCTGGAACTCAACATGTCCACAATAGAAGCCATTGTTTTCACAAAACCTTTCTTTTCATATGTTCCTCAATTCAACCAATGGTAAAGTTCAAAAAATGGTGACGAGTCTAGTTGCCCAAGGCAGAAATCTGGGCTTCATCCCTGATTTCTTTCTCTCCCTTATCCTCCCAGCTAATAGCGAATCCACTCAGCTGTCCCCATCTGTGCTGTGTGCATCCTGGTCCTATTCACTTTGCACCTGAATGACTATGATAATTTCCTAAGTTGTCTGCTGTTCCCACTCCCACCCACTCAGATCTTCTCTCCACCTTCTAAAAACACATATCTAATCCTCACATATACCCTTTGGATGACTTCTACTGCACCTAAGCCCAAAATCCCTAACATGACACACAGAGCCCAGTATGATCTTGCCTGTACCCACCTCTCCAACCTTCAAATCACTTCCTTCTCCTAGCTCCATGCAACTCAAACCAAAATATTGGACTATTCCAGTTCCTTGAAAGCATCTTGCTCTATCTGCTAGACTTATCTCAGGCTAATTCTTTAAATGTCATTTCCTGCATAAGACTCTCCCAGGCTAGGTCAGGTGTCCCTGCTCTGTCCTCTCAGTGAACTTTGCCCACCAGTCCATGGATCCCAAAGGCCAGAAACCCAATCTGTTTTGCTCTCTGGTATTTTCTAGCTCCCTGCATAGTACTGAACCAGAGCAGCCATTTAATAAAAATGTAGCCACTGATTAGAACCAAATCCACCCAGCTCCACTTTCTGAACAGCTCTTAAAACACCATATACTATTTTTGGTCATCAGTGCTATCTCTCCATAGATTACAACAGCCCTCTGGTGGGTCTTCTCAAATCTATCACTCCATTTTCTTCTACACGCTATAGCCAGATGGCCTTCCTAAGATGCAGCTCTGAGCATGTTGACCTCCACTGCCTTTAGGATAAAATATATATGTCTGAGCACAAATTCAGGTCCTTTAGTGGTCTGGCCCCTGATTTCTCCACTGTCCTAGCTCTGATCTCTCCCTGCCTCCCATTCCCTCTCTCTTCACCCTGAGTTGGGTCTTGATACTTTCTGTGCTCCCAGACTCCCACCCCACCACTGAGTGACAAGGCTGACTTTCTCCATGAAGCTTTCCCTGATCCAAGGTCTTCAGCCAGGCAGCTGTTCTACTTTGTCAGTGCCCACTGATGCAGGTGACTCAGTGCAGCCTCTTTCAGGGCAGTCCTGGGTTATAGCTGCTGATGGCATCAGATATCAACAGCTCCTCCTCTCGCTCTCAAAGCATGCTGCTTTGGAGGAGAAATTACCAGGCCACTCTAACACTGACAATTACTTGCTTGTCCGGTTGTTTGTTTCTTTCCTAGATAAGGTCAGAACGACCTGTTTTGGCCATAAAAGCACTGGGCACAATACGTGTGCACAGGAAACATGGTATGATTATTAAATAAGCCAAGGTACATAAATACTGTAAAAACACGCACTCTCATCAGGTTATCCACTTGGCTCCATGGTTTACTACTGGCCCCCAAAATTTAAAGATTATGTACTTTACCACATGATTTTATTTTATTTTTTTTTAGAATTTTCTTTAATTTTATTTTATTTTTAAACTTTACATAATTGTATTAGTTTTGCCACATATCAAAATGAATCCGCCACCGGTATACATGTGTTCCCCATCCTGAACCCTCCTCCCTCCCCATACCAACCATCCCTCTGGGTCATCCCAGTGCTCTAGCCCCAAGCATCCATTTTAAATATAGATTTTGAAATTTTCAAAGCCTCACTTCTGAACAACCGTATCACCCTCTGCACAGGAGGGCACACTGCTCACTCCACATTAACACCCAGCTACCTCCCCACCGGCGCCCACACTTCTGCGGGGAGCCAGACCAGTGCCTGCCCTCACTCTCAGGCCAGCAGCACACTGCACAGAACGCCAATTAGAAAAAAGTTGGCACTCAGAAAACGGATTTCTTTCTGTGAAGCAAAAGACTGATTTTGCCATCCAACCCTGGCCTGAGAGACACTGGGCTTTCCCAAGTAAAACAAGAAACTCTGCTTTTCACAAAACACTTTCCTAAGGATACTCACGTCAGAGAGCATTGGTTCGTCAAGTTCTTCCACTCTGCTCAAGTTTGGTGCCCCATATCGATCACTAATTTCAGCCAGCGTTTTGCCTGAGTCGGCTCCATCCTATAATCATATGATCATAAATGAATCATATAATTCATTTTCACTTTCAAATGACTTTGAGATTAATACATTAATTTGCTTTCAGTTCTACTAAGGCATTTCTGAATTATAACATCAAAATTCAACACTGTCAGTTAAGGGAATGAATCAATACCTGTTAATGACAAGAGAATTCTAAAAACAAATGCTAAAATGTGTTTTAAAAAAAATACATCAGAAAATTAAAACGTATCACTGCATGTAATCATATGGTCAATAATGTCATAATATTCTGGTTTCTAAAAATATAAAAACAAACTGAATATTCCAGTTTTACCCACTTTGAGATTTGGCTTTAAAGTACACCCTATTTGTGACTTGTTATTACTAGATTATGTATTTGAACCATCAGTTTTGATCATCTCCATATTAAAACTTTAGCTACGGGGCTTCCCTGGTGGCTCAGTGTTAAAGAAGTTGCCTATCAAAGCCAGAGACACGGGCTCGGGAGGATCCACACGCTGCAGGAGCAGTTAAGCCTGCGTGCCACAACCATCGAGCCTGGGCTCGAGTCTGGGAGCCGCAGCTACTGAGCCCACGCGCCCTACAGCTTGTGCCCCACAACAAGAGAAGCCGCCACAGTGAGGAGCCCGGGTGCCTCAACTAGAGAAGAGCACCCACTCACTGCACCTAGAGGAGAGCCTTGTGCAGCAAGAAGACCCAACACAGCCAAACACAGGTACATAAAATCGTTTTTAAAACGTGTCTACTAATGCATCAAAATTCAGCGTCACACTCCAGGATACTTATTCGTATCCCATAACAGAGTAACTTTTTGTTCTCACCTCTCCATGTAAAGTATCTTCCTTAGCCATATTTTCCATGCTCATTCTCAACTCCTATAATATATAAAAATGGAGAAAAATACTTTGAATATGCTTTTCATTTTGATTCCATGTTTAATTTTTAAGGCTTTTATTTTTACATTATGACCCATTTAACAGCAAAAATGCTGACCTTCTTAAAGGAGAAATCTGAATACAAAACTATAGATACAGTCTCATTTAATACTCTAATATACGTGACTACCATATTTTGTTGATAATTAAATAGAATGTTACCTGGTGGCTCAGATGGTAAAGCATTTGCCTACAGTGCAGGAGACCTGGATGCAATCCCTGGGTCAGGAAGATCCTCTGGAGAAGGAAATGGCAACCCACTCCAGTACTCTTGCCTGGAAAATCCCATGGACGGAGGACCGTAGTAGGCTACAGACCATGGGGTCGCAAAGAGTCGGACATGACTGAGCGACTTCACTTCAAGGAGAAGGCAATGGCAACCCACTCCAGTACTCCTGTGTGGCAAATCTCATGGACAGAGGAGCCTGGTAGGCTGCAGTCCATGGGGTTGTGAAGAGTCAGACACAACTGAGTGACTTCACTTTCACTTTTCACTTTCATGCATTGGAGAAGGAAATGGCAACCCACTCCAGTGTTCTTGCCTGGAGAATCCCAGGGACAGAGGAGCCTGGTAGGAGGCCGTCTATGGGGTCACACAGAGTCGGACACGACTGAAGTGACTTAGCAACAGCAGCAGCAGAATGTTTTAAAAAATGAAATAGGCTGAAACACTAACCCTGAAGCCAAATTACTAACAAAAGTGAAAAGTGACAAAATAAAAATTTTAATAAACGCTTAGAATAAGAGATTTTGAAAGAACTTTCAGTTAAATAGAATTTTATACATAGTAGAAAAGAAGCAAATATTTCTAAAGCAATTAGTCTGGCCCAAGGCACTACCTAATACATGTGACCTCGCCACAGCACCTGGGCAATGCCCTCTATAAAGCACTCTGAACACATAGGACACTGCTTTCTGAATGTGAAAACACAATCTTCTAATCAAACCAAACCTTGCTGTGGCCTCTATCTTTTCATTCTAAGGCAGCAAGCTAACTTAACTGCTCTTGAGCTGATTCACTTCAGCTGTCCAAAGGTGAGTCATCATCTCGTGACCATTTATATAATGGCCCTGATGATTAGGGACACGTGGTACATGAGAGTCCCTTGGACTACAAGGAGATCCAACTAGTCAATCCTAAAGGAAATCAGGCCTGAATATTCATTGGAAGGACTGATACTAAAGCTGAAACTCCAATATTCTGGCCACCTGATGCGAAGAACTGACTCACTGGAAAAGACCCTGATGCTGGGAAAGATTGAAGGCAGGAGGAAAAGAGGACGACAGAGGATCAGATGATTAGATGGCATCACCGACTTGATGGATGTGAGTTTGAGCAAGCTCTGGTAGTTGGTGATGGACACGGAAGCCTGGCGTGCTGCAGTCCATGGGGTTGCAAAGAGTCGGACACGACTGAGCGACTGGACTGAACTAAATGGTACACATGGGCTTCCCAGGTGGCGCCAGTGGTAAAAAACCCAACCTGCCAATGCAGGAGACGTAAGAGACACATGTGATCCCTGGGTTGGGAAGATCGCCTGGAGGAAGGCATGGCGACCCACTTCAGTATTCTTGCTGGGATAATCCCATGGACAGAGGAGCCTCGTGGGCTACAGTCCATAGGGTTGCAAGGAGTCAGACACAACTGAAGCAACTTAGCACCATATGCTTTTCTCCAGATCACTCCCTTCTCCTGCACACATCTTTTCCCACAACTTCGTGGTTCTGATGGAAAAATCCATGTTCTCATAGGACTCTGTTCCCCAACCAAGGGATGGATACTTGACACAAATTCATCCAGTCAGAATCCTTCCCAAGATTCTTTTCTTAACTGAAACCTAAAAGAAAGGAATCCATTCCTTTCAGATGGTAGGAGCCACAGCATTATAAGACCCAGGAACCATTAAGGACCATGATGATCCCTACCCATGTGCAGCAAACCAGGCCACAGTGAGAGACAACAGCAGAGGTGTGAGCCCTGGCAGCACTGACTCTCTTGCTCCCAGAGGTCTGGAAGACCCAGCTCAACCAAAGCCCTTCACAGCTTAGCTGTAAAACACTTGCTTCAACCCAGGATCGTTCCAATAAATTTCCTTTTGCAAATGATAGTTTGAGTCATGTCTCTGAAGCCACAAGAAGGCCAGACAAAAAGGCTTGGATGAATCTGCCTCTGAGCAAGGCAGTATGTTGCAGGGAAGAAAGGGGTGATAAGCCAGTAGGAATATGGATTATTAATGTTACTGCAGCTCTGGACACTCAGTCTGATAATGCCCAGAAAGTAAGTAACATGAACTGGGACCCTTTGGAGCCAATCCCTCTTATAAATCACAGACTTTCTATATCATTCAGCTATAACTATCAGGGCATCTCAATAAAACACACTTTCAATTATTTTATCATTTTGATCACTATCTTCTTGATGTATTCTGAGTTTTCTTCTTTTATTTGCGATCACTGAATCTTAACTGAAGTGGAAGGGTGTGCGTATTTATATGTGTGTGTGTATGCATGGATATCCATGTATCCTACCCTCATTCAGACAAAGATAACATCAGCATCTGTGTTTTTAAAACTCTGTATGGGTATTTGATTTTATCCTTATAAAATCTCATCTTTTTGACTCACAAAAGTAGTCTTCCAACACTTGGACTACAATAGGCCTAAATGATTTCACTTTGTAAAGAACAATTCTTATTCATCTCTTTTAGAATGATAAGCATTGTACATTGATGGGAAAAAATAGTAAATTAATTAAATCTCATTTTTTTAAAATTTTAACTTACCCTTTAACTTACTTTTTAAAATTGCTTTAAACAATGATACTCTCATCTAAGCCATTAATAAATATATTCTACAAAACCTGCTTCTATTTTAAATTTTTTCAATTTTAATCATGGAATAAGTAGAGGAATAACATTTGAGTAACAACTGATAGTTGTAAGCATACAATATGAAATATCCAGTTAAAAAGTGTAACTCAGTCATGCAAAAGTTTGGTACATACAACATATACTTTTTGGATACAAGGAAACATTGACCAAGCAGGAAGCTTGACATAAAACAGACACAGTCAAGGGAGATGGACTTTTTTGGCTTAAGTTACTGAAAATTTTAAAGACATGAAAAATCCAAATAAGAACATATTTTAAAATGTAAGTTATTGTTGACAATACAGCCAGTGTGAAGAAAAGAGACACACTATTGTCTCAGAGATCAGAATACCCCCAATACTACAAAGAACTTTGCCTTCAGTATCAGCTACCATAATTAGGAGCCACTATCTCTTGACTAAAATGTTGACCATGTCAATATTAGAGGACGCCACTGCTCACAAAGCAGTTGCACATACATAATCTTATTTGATCCTTACAACCGCCCAGTGAGATATTGCCAATAACATTATACTGTTATCCCTATTTTTCTAAAAGGTAAACTGAAGCTGAAAAGGGCTATAGGATTTGCTTAAGTCACACAAATAATATGCGGCAGGCCTGTAGACTGTGACTCCCCTGCCATAACAACCGCAAGTAACAGTCAGGATTCTAAGAGGTTTTCAATAAAATAAACATTTATAAAACTTTAATTTACCTTCTCAAATTGTTCTTGAGCTCTCTCCAGTTCTTCTATTCTCTGTCTCTCTTTTTCTTGCTCTTCCAACTCCAGCTGGAATTCCAGCTGTTGCTGAATATTAAGATATAAATAAGTCATATTAGAGTTTACCGCAAGGAATTCACTCGATTACTCTGAAGTATCCCAGGATAATTAAGGTTACACCCACCTAAATTTCAGAAACATAAGAGAATAAATGATCACAGGCTTCCAGTACTTTAGCTTTTACAAATATTTCCTGATGTACAAAATTTAAAAGGAAGCTTCCTTAATTGCTAATTTTAGAAAAGAAGTATTTGTACAAAATTAAATCATTTTCCCTATTCTTCTAGAAGCTACAAATGAGACTGCAGTGATTTTTCTCAGATAAAATTTCTTTAAGAACAGATAGATCTTCAGATAGCCAAAATCTGGTTGTAAAATAATAGAGAACATTTTAAGTATATCACCTGAACCCAGAGATAATCAACAACATATCTGGTCCCATCTCAACATATATCCTAGCTCCAGGAGAACAGAAGTCCACAGACTAAATTCCTCTGGCCAAACCTGACCCAACTCCTGTTTTTTTATAGTCCACAAGTGAAGAAAGTTTTTTATACATTTTTATGGTTGAATAATACCAAATGAATAATATTTTATCATATGAAAATTATATGAAGTCCAAATGTCAGTGTCTATAAATAAAACTTTCTTGACACACTGCCATGCTCATGCTCACTCACTCATTCACTATGACTGCTTCTGCCCCATGACAGCAGAGCCACGTATGTGCAACAGAGGCAGCAGGTGGTGCTCTCACTGCCTTGCACTTCTGCTCAGCACAGTACATACAAGCTCACTGATACATCAGAACTCACAGTGCTTGGACTGCCATAGTATCACCGGGCTATTTTTTTAACCAGTGCATTATCCATCAAGAAAAGAAGCGAATTTTGAATGCTGCTCTTTTAAGACAAAGAAAAATGTGGGTTATTTTACTATCAAATTATTCAACAGCAAAGGATGTTTCTCATTCAATGACACTGTACTAAAAGAATACACTAAATGTCAATATTATCAGAGTAAGCACTCATCACAATGGTCTCAACTCGCATGAACACAAAGGTTGGAAATATTAGATAATTTAAAACAAAATTATTTCACCAGAACAGAATTTCTTCACAAAAATTAAAACTGAAAAGGAGGCTGCAATGAAAGTGAGCTCCCAAGTGGCTCCTCTGTTAGCCAAGCAAAGAAACGCATTCATCAATGGTGATTTAATCAAAACAAGTTTGATTTCAGGGTCTAAAAAAAAAAAAATAATAAGGTTATTAGCCTTTTGGTGAGAACAGTTGCTCAGAGTGGATGACATGAGGAGCAACTTCAAAGGCCAATTAAAGACAAGGGAAATATTGATCTTCCTTGCCCTTGATGAGCAGACAAATGCTCTCAGCACTGCTTAGCTACTGTTTATCAAAGGAGTTGATGCTGAGTTTGCAGTGACTGAAAAATCAACCACCATGAGCAATCTTCCTGGGACAGTACTATAGGCAAGAACATCTTCAGACATTGAGGAACATTAATTCAGTACAACCAGATATGAAATCTGCTAAGATGTGTAACAACCTGCCAAAAAAAAGTGTGTGTGGAACAGAAAAAGGCCTAATTGGACAAATTTACAAAGTTTGTGAAACATAGTGTTTAAAGCCTATGAGTTTTCACTGTATGATTCAATAGCAGCTACTCTTCAGGAAATATTTGACTCTATCATGTGTTAGAGTTCCAGATGAACTTCCAGATATTCAAGCTGGATTAAGAAAAGGCAGAAGAACCAAACTGCCAAATCCGTTGGATCATCAAAAAAGCAAGAGAGTTCCAGAAAAACATCTACTTCTGCTTTACTGATTATGCCAAAACCTTTGACTGTGTAGATCACAACAAACTATGGAAAATTCTTAAAGAGCACCAAAGAATTGATGCTTTTGAACTGTGGCATTGGAGAAGACTCTTGAGAGTCTCTTGGATAGCAAGGAGATCAAACCAGTCAATCTTAAAGGAAATCAGTCCTGAATATTCATTGGAAGGACTGATGCTGAAGCTGAAGCTCCAATACTTTGGCCACCTGATGTGAAGAACTGACTCATTGGAAAAGACCCTGATGCTGGGAAAGATTGAAGGCGGGAGGAGAAGGGGACGACAGAGGATGAGATGGTTGGATGGCATCATCCAATTGGATGGATGGGAGTTTGAACAAGCTCTGGGAGTTGGTGGATGGACAGGGAAGCCTGGTGTTCTGCAGTCCATGGGGTCGCAAAGAGTCGGACACGGCTGAGCAACTGAACTGAACTGATCATGTGTTATTGAGCCAGCAATGCTGAAACTGAGACCCCCTAAAGTTGAGTTCCTGTACTGAGTTTATGATTACTCTCCCTATCCAAAACTTTATTCCCTTTTTTGTCCTCTCTGACCTCAATTCTGTGCTAACACTATAATCAACCAGAGTCAGATGACTAAAATTGCTATTGTCAGTAACATCGTTAATGCTCTAAAATTGCTATTTTATCATTAATGTACAAATTCAGATCATTTCTCTAGGAGAAGATGAGCTAACTGACCCACTGAGCCATGGACCACCTGGGCAGAGAACTGTAAATGGGCAACACCCTGACTTCCAAAGGAGTCAATGCTGAGTTCAAAACGACTGAAAAATCAATCGCTGACTGAAAAAAAGCAATGATTAAGAAATATCACAGAAGTACTGAAGCAACATGGATAGTCCTAGAGATTATCATACTAAGTATAAGTCAGAGGAAGACAAATATATCACACTTGTACATGGAAACTGAAAAATAGTACAAATGAACTTAACATAAAAAACAGAAACAAGCTCACAGAGATAGAAAGCAAACTTATGATTACCAAAGGTAGGGGGAATTGGAGTAGGGGTTAACAGATGCACACTGCCATATATAAAATAAACAAGGATACTGTATGCCACAGAGAACTATATTTAATATCTTGTAATAAACTATAATGAAACTATAATGAAATAGAAAAAGTATCTATCAATATATGTATAACCAAATCACTTTGTTATATACATGAAACTAACACAGTATTGTAAATCAACTATACTTCAATTTAAAAAATAGAAATGTCACCAGATTAATCCCAGCCTCTTTACTTTTCCCCTTTAAGAAAATCACTCACTCAAACACTAAGTGAGAGTGGATATGCAGTTTGTCTCCTACTCCCTTGCTTGTTACCCTGCAGTAAACTCTGTACCTGCCTTCAACACAAGCCAGTGTCAACAGATTCTGCTTTACTGTGCATTGGATGAACAGATTTGAGTTTGGTTCAGTAACAGTGTCAACAGTGACCTTCATTTACCCTTATGAATTTAACCATCATCTGTTCTATGAATTTTCATAAGAAATAGAAGCTGGGGACTTCCCCGGTGGTTCAGTGGCTAAGACTCCATGCTCCCAATACAGGGCCTGGATTCAATTCCTGGTCAGGGAACTCCAGGTCACACGCCACAACTGATAGAACTCACAAGCCTCAGCTAAAGGTCCTGCACACCACAATTAAGACCCAGCACAGCCGAATAAATAAATAAAATGTTTACAAAGACCATATATTTTTTTTTAAAAAAAGAAATAGAAGTTGAACATATCCTTACATGCTCTACCACTCGATAGTTTCATGCCTAATAGCTTTGTTGTGAATTTTTGAGCTCAGGGACAAGACTGAGGTATGTCTGAATGAGAAGGCCATTTTCAACCACAATTATCAAACATTAAATAACTTTGGAAATTAGCTTCTGCTGTAGACTAAACAATTTTTAATCAATTCAGTCTAAAAGTATAAGGCAAAATAGCACTTATATGTAAAACTTAACACTTCAGTAAAATCATTTCAACAAAAGCTAATACTGTCTGAACCACGTCAAGCTGCTGTATACACTCCCAGTGCTGTCAGAAATGAGATTTCCATTCCCATACAAATTTGTGCCAGATACATTTTCCAAGTTCAAACTGTAGTTTCCGAGTGTGTTTAGGCCTGATGTAAGTGCAAAAGAAATTCCCACATTTCAAAATCCATTTTCAGTGGATTTCAAACTGTAACTGAGAAGCTTTCACCAACCTTCAACTGGAAGGGATTAATTTACCAGGTAGAGACACGCTAAAAGACAAATATAAAGAGGAAAATTGAGCAGACTTCTACAAGTGCCTTCCAAGAGATCGATACGCTGAATATTATAGGCACAGGGACTAATTATCAATAGTTGGTAGGACCTATGAGTGAAAAGATATTTTCATAGATGAAATACATAAAATCTCATTACAGATCAGCATCAACAGAAACATTTCCATCCATTTTGATGAGAGGGAACATTATCTTTGAAGTCCAACTAGGTGAACTCTTACCTTTAAAGGGGGAGTGTAATTCTTCTCAATAGTAAGCCCACGTTACAGAAAAAAATTGTATTTTTAAAATTTTTTTATTTCATTGATAAAACATTTGTAGACATTTCTCTCTTGCTATGGCTACATAACATACCATAATCCCCACACAATATCCTCAGTTTTGCCTCTTAGCCTGAAAATATCCACCTTTACAGGAAGAGTTTGTTAACCTCATTAGAAAATAATTTCTTACCATCATTCCAGTGCCACCCCATAAACAGGATAATAGAAGCTCATTCCATTAAGAGAATTTTAAAACTATATTAAGGATTTTTAAAAATACATTTTTTACAAACAAAGAGATAATAAACAGTGATTAATAGTTATTCACAAAGGGCTGTTAATCAATTTCTTCGTATTCTTATGTCATCCCCACTAAAATAAAAGTGATGGGCTAGCTAGCTGAAATGCAGGAATGTTATCATTCAATCATTTCAGACATCAGTACAGAAAGTGAAATAACTCTAATCAGTCAATAATAATGCAAAATGCAGTTGTTAAATACCAACCACACTGATCAACATAACCAGTTTCTTAACATTTTCAGGAAATGTTTGAAACTCAACTGCTTTCTTCACATGTGCCCAAAAACCATTAGCAAAACATTCAAACAAATATAAAAGCTATCACTTCTAAAATGAACTCTTAAGTAAAAAACACCAATAAAAATGTTTCCCTGTTCACAAGGACCTCAGCTTGCTGAAGAGTGTCTAAAATTTCAAAGAATTTCAAGTCAGCTATACTATGAGGACACTTGCTTTTGCAACTAAAAGGCAGGTGACCAGAGTCCTGACCTCCAGTTTATTTGACTCAAAGGGCACAGAGAGCCTCTCTGATTTTTCTTCACCTTAGCCTCACTCTGTTTTAAGTGCTTCTCTGCTGGTCCATCTCTCCACACATCACTTCTCCTCTTCTCATCTCTCTGCCCATCAATCCACTTCTTTAACCAGCCACTGTGCCTTCTGCAGGATATCACCGTATCTTCCACCCAATACAATGCTTAGGGTTCGATGCACAGTGGGTGGCTTCATACTGATACAGCCAGAGCAAAGTTTCTAGTATTGTCAAACTTTATTGAAGTAATGTAAAGAAAATAAGTCTTTATCTTGGGGTATCTTTGTGGGGTATCTCCACAGCTGTGATCTAATTGTCTTAGGGAAGGAGAACTGCTAAGAAGTTCCCTTTATTCAGATAGACAGGGGACAGATGCAGCACCAGGAGCTGGAAGAGGCAGGGCAGATGCCCACTCAAAGTTGGGGAGACTGCAGCAGACATTTGCCCATTTGGATGGGCATTTGACATCCAACACTTTGTAACCTCCCCACAAAAATAAGCCCAATGATTGAAAAATGAAGACTCAGAAGCATTAAAGGCCTCTACAGCCATATCCATCTAAGGTGCCTAGGATGTTTTACCAAGTATTGAGGATGGGAGACGAGATAGAGAAGCTATTTTCCATGTCTACATTTTCCTTTTTATCCACACACCCAAATAATCCCTTCTTAAAATATGTAAACTGGAGTTGAGTCTCTAGAGTTAGGTACTATATAGTAGAAGTATAGATCAGATCAGATCAGTCGCTCAGTCGTGTCCGACTCTGCGACCCCATGAATCGCAGCACGCCAGGCCTCCCTGTCCATCACCAACTCCTAGAGTTCACTCAGACTCACGTCCATCGAGTCAGTGATGCCATCCAGCCATCTCATCCTCTGTCGTCCCCTTCTCCTCTTGCCCCCAATCCCTCCCAGCATCAGAGTCTTTTCCAATGAGTCAACTCTTCACATGAGGTGGCCAAAGTACTGGAGTTTCAGCTTCAGCATCATTCCTTCCAAAGAAATCCCAGGGCTGATCTCCTTCAGAATGGACTGGTTGGATCTCTTTGCAGTCCAAGGGACTCTTAAGAGTCTTCTCCAACACCACAGTTCAAAAGCATCAATTCTTCGGTGCTCAGCCTTCTTCACAGTCCAACTCTCACATCCATACACGACCACAGGAAAAACCATAGCCTTGACTAGACGAACCTTTGTTGGCAAAGTAATGTCTCTGCTTTTGAATATGCTATCTAGGTTGGCCATAACCTTCCTTCCAAGGAGTAAGCGTCTTTTAATTTCATGGCTGCAGTCACCATCTGTAGTGATTTTGGAGCCCAGAAAAATAAAGTCTGACACTGTTTCCACTGTTTCCCCATCTATTTCCCATGAAGTGATGGGACTGGATGCCATGATCTTCATTTTCTGAATGTTGAGCTTTAAGCCAACTTTTTCACTCTCCACTTTCACTTTCATCAAGAGGCTTTTGAGTTCCTCTTCACTTTCTGCCATAAAGGTGGTGTCATCTGCATATCTGAGGTTATTGACATTTCTCCGAGCAATCTTGATTCCAGCTTGTGTTTCTTCCAGTCCAGTGTTTCTCATGATGTACTCTGCATAGAAGTTAAATAAACAGGGTGACAATATACAGCCTTGATGTACTCCTTTTCCTATTTGGAACCAGTCTGTTGTTCCATGTCCAGTGTATAAGGGTGACTCAAATTTGGTTTAGAAGTGCTCCATAAATTAAATTAGTCCAGAAGTCACTCTAGGACTTTCTTCTATCTGGTTTATAGTTTATAACCCACCTCTTCAACCACTCCCATACCAACATCCTTAGCTCCCCAATCCTACTAACCCAAACTCACTTCAGTCTGTCTGTCTCCTCCACATCTTTACCAGTATACCTAGGTCTAAGTGGAGAAAATCACATAATAAGAAAATCAAACCAAAAGGCCCCATTATGACTGGTTGGACTCAGGGAATTCAGTGCTACCAAGTTGACCAAGGAACTTGAGTTCCTTGGTCAACTCTAGTTCTCCAAAGTCACCATTTCAAACCTTCACCACTCTGCCATCATCTCCTACCTTAGCACGTCATTCTGGGTAGATGATTATGGTCCCTGCTTTATAAAAAATAAACAGTCACACAGAAACTGCTTTCATCTTTGCTCCACAAAACCTACACACATGTATTTAATGCCGTTTTCTCCTCTTCCTTTGAATCAAAGGACACTTTCACCTGCCTAATCTTCATTCCAGAGACAGTTTCCTCTGGTCTCCAAGAAAAGCTGACCCCAGTAACCATCCCCTTCATTTCTTTATATCAACCACTCCCCTTCCACTCTGTTCCTTAAAGCAAACAAACAAAAGAAAGCCCCTTCCCTGAAAATCTCCTTGAAAGCACTACACCTACACACCATCTCCATGTCCCCTGCTTTCCCCAGCCCACACAGGTGCTCCCACCTAGATCACCAGTGGCCTTAAGTGAGCACTTGGCAATTCTGTTCTCACCTGACCAACCACAGACATGACTGACCACTCAGGTCTCACTGAGATGCTGTCCCCGTGGCATCTGTGAAAGCAGACTCTGGGTTTTCCCCCTACTTCACACTGCTTCTTCCCCAGTAAGGAAGCCACATACAGGGACTTCCCTGGTGGTCCAGTAACTAAGACTCCATGCTCCCCATACAAGAACTAGATCCCGCATGTCACAACCAAGAGTCTGCATGTCTCCAACGAAGATCCCCCATGCCAGCAACCAAGACCTGGTGCAGCCAAGTAAAATAAATACAAATAAGTATTAAACAAAAGAAACCACGTAACAGACATAACACTGAAGATATAAGAAAGGCAATCTAAGCAACCAGAGGTGAGGAGTTTTCTGCACCTTCGTGTGGGGGCACCACACCAAGGGTGCCACCGCTGGGGCTCCTGGCACCACTGAACTCTCTGGTCTCACCTGCTGGAAGAGAAGCTCCTCTGCTCTAAGTCTCTCCATCATCTCCTGCTCCATCAAAGCTACTTCTCTTTCATGCTCCAGTTGGGCCATTTCCTCTTGTCTCTCGCATGATTTAAAGAAAAGCATCACATTACTAATTACAGATAAAACAATTTGTAAAACACAATTTTGAAAGCATCTTAACTGCCACCAATAGGGAAAGGAGAGCAAATTATAGTCTATCCACTAGGAAACTATATAATTGGGGAAAATGTATTATTTCAACAAAGAGCATAAAATTAAAGTTACACATTGAATGTTGTTCACAATTGTGTAAAAAAAAAAAACAAAAACAACTCCAGACAGTATGTAGAAAAAAGATTAGACTACCTAAAAATACCTAAAAATCTAAATAGAGGTCTTTGTTTTCTTCTACTTTTTCATGTTGCCCAGTTTTGTATAATAAACATACTATTTTTATAATAAAAAGAAATGATAATATTGAACTTCTTTTAAAAAGCAAAGACAGTGGGCCAATTATTTCACTCATATAATTTTATAACAGACGATCCAAAATGGAACAGGATAAAAAGCCTATTAATAAACCCAAACATCTTTGGTCAATTAATCTATGACAAAAGAAGAAAGAATATACAATGGAGAAAAAACAGTCTCTTCAATAAATGATGCTGTGAAAACCGGACAATTATATGTAAAAGGATGAAATCAGAACATTCTCTAGTACCCTACACAAAAATAAACCCCAAATGGATTAAAGCCCTAAATGTAAGACTGGATACTATAAAACTCCTAGAACAAAACATAGGCAGGACACTCTTTGACCTAAATTGCAGTGATATCTTTTTTGACCCATCTCCTAGAGTAATGGAAATAAAAATAAACAAATGGGACCTAATTAAACTTAAAAGCTTTTGCACAGCAAAGGAAACCATAAACAAAATTAAAAGACAACCTACAGAATGGGAAAAAATATTTGCAGATGATGCTGCCAACAAGGAAATTAATCTCCAAAATATACAAGCAGCTCATATAGCTGAATATCAAAACAAACAAACAACTCAATCAAAAAATGGGCAGAAATTCTAAATAGACTTATCTTCAAAGAAGACATAGAGATGGCCAAAATATATAGGAAAAGATGCTAAACATCACTATTAGAGAAATGCAAAACAAAACTACAATGAGCTATCACCTCACACCAGTTTGAATGGCCAGCATCAAAAAGTTTACAAATAATAAATGTTGGAGGTGATATGGAGTAAAAGGAACCCTTCCCTACACTGTTGGTGGGAATGTAAACTGGTACAATCACCATGGAGAAAAGTATGGAGGTTCCTTAAAACATGAAAAATAGAACCTACATGATCCTTCAATTTCACTCCTGGACATATATCTGGAGAAAACTCTAATTCAAAAAGACACATGCATCCCAATGTTCACTTAAGCACTATTTACAATAGTCAAGACATGGAAGCAACCTAACAGTCCAGTGATAGTTAAATGGATAAAAAAAAATGTGGTACATATATACAAAGGCATGCTGCTGCTGCTGCTGCTGTTGCTAAGTCGCTTCAGTCGTGTCCGACTCTGTGCGACCCCATAGACAGCAGCCCACCAGGCTCCCCAATCCCTGGGATTCTCCAGGCAAGAACACTGGAGTGGGTTGCCATTGCCTTCTCCAATGCATGAAACTGAAAAGTGAAAGTGAAGTCGCTCAGTTGTGTCTGACTCTTAGCGACCCCATGGACTGCAGCCTACCAGGCTCCTCCATCCATGGGATTTTTCCAGGCAAGAGTACCAGAGGGGGTGCCATCGCCTTCTCAGACAAAGGCATACTCAGTTCAGTTCAGTTGCTCAGTAGTGTCCGACTCTGCGACCCCATGAATCGCAGCATGCCAGGCCTCCCTGTCCATCACCGACTCCCAGAGTTCACTGAGACTCATGTCCATCGAGTCAGTGATGCCATCCAGCCATCTCATCCTCTGTCGTCCCCTTCTCCTCCTGTACCCAATCCCTCCCAGGATCAGAGTCTTTTCCAATGAGTCAACTCTTCGCATGAGGTGGCCAAAGTATTGGAGTTTCAGCTTTAGCATCATTCCTTCCAAAGAAATCCCAGGACTGATCTCCTTTAGGATGGACTGGTTGGATCTCCTTGCAGTCCAAGGGACTCTCCAACACCACAGTTCAAAAGCATCAATTCTTCGGTGCTCAGCTTTCTTCACAGTCCAACTCTCACATCCATACACGACCACAGGAAAAACCATGGCCTTGACTGGACGGACCTTTGTTGGCAAAGTAATGTCTCTGCTTTTGAATATGCTATCTAGGTTGGTCATAACTTTCCTTCCAAGGAGTAAGCGTCTTTTAATTTCATGGCTGCAGTCACCATCTGCATTGATTTTGGAGCCCAAAACAATAAAGTCTGACACTGTTTCCACTGTTTCCCCATCTATTTCCCATGAAGTGATGGGACCAGATGCCATGATCTTCGTTTTCTGAATGTTGAGTTTTAAGCCAACTTTTTCACTCTCCTCTTTCACCTTCATCAAGAGGCTTTTTAGTTCCTCTTCACTTTCTGCAATAAGGGTGGTGTCCTCTGCATATCTGAGGTTAGTGATATTTCTCCCAGCAATCTTGATTCCAGCTTGTGCTTCTTCCAGCCCAGCATTTCCCATGATGTACTCTGCATAGAAGTTAAATAAGCAGGGTGACAATATACAGCCTTGACGTACTCCTTTTCCTATTTGGAACCAGTCTGTTGTTCCATGTCCAGTTCTAACTGTTGCTTCCTGATCTGCATACAGATTTCTCAAGAGGCAGGTCAGGTGGTCTGGTATTCCCATCTCTTTCAGGATTTTCCACAGTTTATTGTGATCCACACAAAGGCTTTGGCATAGTCAATAAAGCATAAATAGATGTTTTTCTGGACCTCTCTTGCTTTTTCCATGATCCAGCAGATGTTGGCAATTTGATCTCTGGTTCCTCTGCCTTTTCTAAAACCAGCTTGAACATCTGGAAGTTAATGGTTCACGTATTGCTGAAGCCTGGCTTAGAGAATTTTGAGCATTACTTCACTAGTGTGTGAGATGAGTGCAATTGTGCGGTAGTTTGAGCATTCTTTGGCATTACCTTTCTTTGGGATTGGAATAAAAACTGACCTTTTCCAGTCCTGTGGCCACTGCTGAGTTTTCCAAATTTGCTGGCATATTGAGTGCTGGCATATTGACCCCATAGATGGCAGCCCACCAGGCTCCCCCGTCCCTGGGATTCTCCAGGCAAGAACACTGGAGTGGGTTGCCATTGTCTTCTCCAATGCATGAAAGTGAAAAGTGAAAGTGAAGTCGCTCAGTCGTGTCTGACTCTTAGCGACCCCATGGACTGCAGCCTACCAGGCTCCTCCATCCATGGGATTTTTCCAGGCAAGAGTACCAGAGGGGGTGCCATCGCCTTCTCAGACAAAGGCATACTCAGTTCAGTTCAGTTGCTCAGTAGTGTCCGACTCTGCGACCCCATGAATCGCAGCATGCCAGGCCTCCCTGTCCATCACCGACTCCCAGAGTTCACTGAGACTCATGTCCATCGAGTCAGTGATGCCATCCAGCCATCTCATCCTCTGTAGTCCCCTTCTCCTCCTGTACCCAATCCCTCCCAGGATCAGAGTCTTTTCCAATGAGTCAACTCTTCGCATGAGGTGGCCAAAGTATTGGAGTTTCAGCTTTAGCATCATTCCTTCCAAAGAAATCCCAGGACTGATCTCCTTTAGGATGGACTGGTTGGATCTCCTTGCAGTCCAAGGGACTCTCCAACACCACAGTTCAAAAGCATCAATTCTTCGGTGCTCAGCTTTCTTCACAGTCCAACTCTCACATCCATACACGACCACAGGAAAAACCATGGCCTTGACTGGACGGACCTTTGTTGGCAAAGTAATGTCTCTGCTTTTGAATATGCTATCTAGGTTGGTCATAACTTTCCTTCCAAGGAGTAAGCGTCTTTTAATTTCATGGCTGCAGTCACCATCTGCAGTGATTTTGGAGCCCAAAACAATAAAGTCTGACACTGTTTCCACTGTTTCCCCATCTATTTCCCATGAAGTGATGGGACCAGATGCCATGATCTTCGTTTTCTGAATGTTGAGTTTTAAGCCAACTTTTTCACTCTCCTCTTTCACCTTCATCAAGAGGCTTTTTAGTTCCTCTTCACTTTCTGCAATAAGGGTGGTGTCCTCTGCATATCTGAGGTTAGTGATATTTCTCCCAGCAATCTTGATTCCAGCTTGTGCTTCTTCCAGCCCAGCATTTCCCATGATGTACTCTGCATAGAAGTTAAATAAGCAGGGTGACAATATACAGCCTTGACGTACTCCTTTTCCTATTTGGAACCAGTCTGTTGTTCCATGTCCAGTTCTAACTGTTGCTTCCTGATCTGCATACAGATTTCTCAAGAGGCAGGTCAGGTGGTCTGGTATTCCCATCTCTTTCAGGATTTTCCACAGTTTATTGTGATCCACACAAAGGCTTTGGCATAGTCAATAAAGCATAAATAGATGTTTTTCTGGACCTCTCTTGCTTTTTCCATGATCCAGCAGATGTTGGCAATTTGATCTCTGGTTCCTCTGCCTTTTCTAAAACCAGCTTGAACATCTGGAAGTTAATGGTTCACGTATTGCTGAAGCCTGGCTTAGAGAATTTTGAGCATTACTTCACTAGTGTGTGAGATGAGTGCAATTGTGCGGTAGTTTGAGCATTCTTTGGCATTACCTTTCTTTGGGATTGGAATAAAAACTGACCTTTTCCAGTCCTGTGGCCACTGCTGAGTTTTCCAAATTTGCTGGCATATTGAGTGCTGGCATATTGACCCCATAGATGGCAGCCCACCAGGCTCCCCCGTCCCTGGGATTCTCCAGGCAAGAACACTGGAGTGGGTTGCCATTGTCTTCTCCAATGCATGAAAGTGAAAAGTGAAAGTGAAGTCGCTCAGTCGTGTCCGACTCTTCACGACCCCATGGACTGCAGCCTACCAGGCTCCTCCGTCCATGGGATTTTCCAGGCAAGAGTACTGGAGTGGGGTGCCATCACCTTCTTAGACAAAGGCATACTACTCAGCCACAAAAAAAGAATGCCATTTGCAGCAACATGGATGGACCTAGAGATTATCATACTAAGTAAGTCACACAAAGACAAGTGTTATACAATACCACTTACATGCGAAATCTAAAAAATGATACACACAGACTTATTTACAAAACAGGAACAGACACAAAGACATAGAAAACAAAGCTACGGTTACCAAAAGGGAAAGGTTCGGGGAGAGGGGAGGGATAAATTAGGAATCTGGAAGTAATGTATACACCCTACTATGTATTAGTAAAGAAGGACCTACTGTACAGCGCAGAGAACTAGACTGACTATTTAGTAATAATCTATATGGAAAAAGAATCTAAAAAATATATATGTACATAATACATACATAGATCTGAGTCACTTTACTGTACACCTAAAACTAATATTGTAAACCAACTATTCTTTGATAAATAATAACTTTTTAAAACTATACCCATATTTACCTGTTTCTCCATGGTCACATTTTTCTTATACTTATAAATCCACAGTGCTAAATATTCTATTGGATCCACTGGACGCATCCTTGCCAGTTCTGCAAGACCTTCAGTTAGACATGTTCCAAGAAATTTATGAAGATACGCTGACTCCATTTCTAATTGCTAAATAAAAACTTCTAAAAGATAAACGTTTTGCATTAGTGCAGGAAATTTTCAATGAAGGCACAGTCAAGGCAGAGTCCAGTGAGGCCAACAAAGCCTTACCTTCTGTCACCAGCCATGGGCACCTGCCATCAGCACATTAGGGCACAAGCAAGCTGGCTCCAGGATGCTTCTAGCAGTTTCCAAAATGGCTCCACAAGAGTTGCCACAACTAGAATAGTTTCCAAATCCTGAAGGACCCTGGAGTCCAAGGGTCAGAGAAGGGTTACTTTCATTATTGTGAGATGTCCATATGACAAGAGATGCATGTCTTACTAAATCCTCACAGCATACCTGAACGTGGTATCCTTAGCCCCACTGTGCAGATGAGGATGACCAGGCACAAAGAGTGTAAGCAAACAGCCCAGGATCACACAGGTTGTGCATGATGGAGAGGGAATTATAGCCAACTCTTGATTCCAGAACTGTTATCCTACATGACTTAAGATGTTCGTTGCAAGCCATGAGAGTTATTTCTTGAAAATATCACAATCGTCCACCTCAAATTTTTTAAAACTCCAAATATCTCAAGGCCAAAGAATTAAAAAAAAAAAAAATCCAACCTTCCAAGAATAGCATATGAAGTTCCTTGTGCTTTGGCTCCACTTTTCTTTCCAGGCTCACTTCCAGATATCAGTTCTGGCTCCTGGGCTTTAACTGCACAGAAGATCTTGCCATCCTGCTGCTCATGTCTTGCATGTTCCCATCTCCATGACTTTTGCATGTGATGGCACCCTCAATCCCCCTCAGTTTGGAAAATACTTCCTCACCTGAAAGACATCAATCCCCTCTCATTTCTCCCTGCTGTGGCTCATATAACTGTCTCCCAGGCAATGCAAAGACGGTCCTCCTTCCCCAAGCAGCTCACACAGCATTTGTCACACTACCTGAGCACTCTCTGTGTATGCATGTGTCTGTCCTCCCACAAAAGGACAAGTTTCTCTAGCTCCTCAAAAAGTATGGCTCACTCACACTGTGGACACAGCTGGCCCTCCATGGGCAAGTGAATGAGTTTCTCCACTCTCTCAGTAATGTCCCAATTTACTAATGAATCTGGACAAGAATAATCTTAGACAAGAAAGGAAGGAAGAATAAAAGAAAGAGGGAGGGTGGGAGGAATGCAGTAACCATTCTGTCTCAGGTGCTTTAAAAACAGTGATCACCTTTGAATTACCCATATGGAATTCAGATTCCTCTGAGAATCTGATGAAATGTATTCATTATTCAAAAAACACACACTGAGTATCTGTTATATTCAGACATGAGCAATTTCAGGGGACAGAATGCGTGTCTAGACCTGTCCCTAAACAACTGCACCTAACATTCTGCACAAAATTGTAGAAACAATGACCCCTTGATTTCCATTCATAGATCTCAAACCTACTCTCTCTCTCATTGATAGGAGTACAAAATGGCATAACACCATGGAGAAGGATTTGTAAATATCTTGAAAATTACATATGTATTTACCATTGGACTCATCAATTTCACATCTGGGATCCTATCTTACAAAAATATGAAGTGATATTATTACTGAGATCCAAGTCCATATGCCTGTCACACAGTGAGGCCAAAACAATACCAAAGCGTCAGAGTTTGGAACAGAGAAAGGTTTATTGCAGGGCCATGCAAGGAACTGGGTGGCTCATGCCTTAAAAACCCCAAAGTCCCCAAAAGCTCTCAGCCAAGCCCCTTTCTAGGAAAGATGAGAGAGGAGTGGAGTTAGTTGTTGCAAACTTCTTGGTATCAGATCATGGTCAGGTAACGGTGTTCCTGTAAATGTTCTGCCCAAAAGTTGCAGGGTGTGGGGAGGAACAGGTTCCACAGGCAGCCACTGCTAGTAGGAATGGGGGAGAGGTTCACCGCTGCCTCAACCCAGGGCTAAGGCCAAGGGGTGGCCCTGGCAAGGGCACTGAAACTTTGCAGGACAGAGCCCCCGGCCTGTTCCCTGGGCCCTCCAGCCCGCCCATTGGCCCGAGGCCAGGTAAACTGGAGGGCTCCATGGAGAAAGCCTGGATCCGCCTCTTACCGCACTCTGCACCTGAGGACCACCACTCCACAGAGCTCTACTCCACCAACAGATCCTCGGCTGTGCTCCAGAGTAACGGTAGCTGACAGTTGGCTGCTTGTGGGTGAAGCCCACTGCAGCAACAACCAATGGTTAAGCAGGACCACTAACGGTCACTCACTGATGGTTGGTTGGTTGGTTATGGGCGGGCCCACTGCCTGTACTGACTAATGGCTGAGCCGAACCAATGCCTGCTAAGGGGTGTCCAGAGCAACTGCTGCATTCTAAGGGCTGAGCTCCCTACGCTCTGTTACAATACATACACAGAGTTGTTTTGCACTATCACTAACAATAACCAAATTGGGAATCCATCGTTAAGGTACAGCCACACAATGAGTTATTGTGCAAATAAAAAGAGAATGAGGAAGGTCTCCAAAACCAGGAGTGAGGACATACTGTGAAGGCGTGGCGTGGTGGGCGGGGGGGAGGCGAGGTAGGGATGCAATATGCAGAAATTGCATCTAGTATGCCCTCTTTGGTATTAACAACTGCTATGGGGAAAAGAATGTGTGCTTGTGTATCCACATTGTCATAAAGACAAACCAAAACCCGGCACAAATTTAATGCCCTACCTAGCTGGCACTGGCATCTTACCCACACAGAGAAAAGAATGATTATAACTGAGTATGGAACACAGTATCCTAATTGCACTTCTTCAATGGGATAATACTCTAAAGACAAAAATAACTACACTGACATCTCAATTCCATTTGAAACACACTAGCAATTTAAAGGACTTTTTCCTGGTGGCTCAGGCAGTGAAGAATCTGCCTGCAGTGCAGGAAATCTGGAACAAATTCCTGCTGCAACTCCAGAAAGCTAACACAAGAGAAGACGACCATAGTCTCGGTAAGGAGAATCGGCTGCATCGTCTCAACAGAACCCAAAGTTACTTCGTTTGGCTTGCTTCCTCTCCACGAAACAGCAAAAATACGCAGCCTGTTGTAAGGCATATTTTTCAGACACACCAACAGGCATCTTGGCTCAACATAAGAAAGCCCATTTCCACAGAAACAGCTGCCTTAAGCCTGGCGAAGCTGTCCGAAGAAACAGAGGTTCCTCGCTCACGTTTGGGATAAAGCCGGCCGAGTGGGAGAGGAAGGGATGGAATACGGTGGCCAGTTAAATTTAAAATTTCGGATAAACAAGAAACGATTTTGTATTATACACTTTACTATACTTGTACTAAACAGTGATTTCTTATTTCTCTGAAATTCAAATTTAACTGGGTACCCCGAATTTTACCTGACCTGGATTCCGAGAGCTTCGGTAGCTTTTCTATCCCAGACCCGCCTCCCCTGCCCCTCCAAAAGGCGCGGCGCTGCTCACCAGTGAGGAGGAGGAGAAGGACTCAGCCACAGAGGTGCCGCCCTGCGCTGAGCTATTCCTCTCTCGCACCACTGGTAAGGTCCAAGGGCCAAAGCTGCCTCTGCCGGCTGGAACCCAGCCCAGCACCGGAAGCTGTTCTTCCCAAAAGGCATTCTAGAGGCTGGCGCCTGACGCATGCGCCTACCTACCTGCAGAGAGCGTCCCGTTGCTAGGCAACGAGCCCGGCGCCCCTGGGCTGGAGACTGCCTGGGTCAAAGAAAGAAGAGTGCGCGCTGAGAGCTAAGCTGACAACGCTGAGCCGAGGTCAGACGAGGGGGCGCGCGGGCCGGGGCGTGAGCGATGGTGGAGGTTGAGAGGGGAGGGGAGCGTACGGAGGAGTAGATGCTGCAGAGAGAAGCTGGAGGAGTGGGACGAGGTAGGATGCGCAGCTGAGAGGAAGCTGCGCCCGAGGTGTGCAGGGTGCTGGATGGAGAGCCGGAAGCACCAGGGTAGGTGAGCAGAGACAGGATGTTCAATTTAGAGGCTGTGAGGAGGGGACAGCCAAAAGGAGGAATCGACAAAGCGAGACTGGCAAGCACAGTGCACACGGAGAGAGCAAGGACAGAGGCTGACCTGGGCGGGGCGGGGCGGGGCCGGGAATGGAGGTGCGCTAAGGCTACCTGTAGGTGAAGCCCGCACGGCTTAAGGCCAGAGAAGAGTGTAGCAATCTAACATCCTGGTATTTTCTAAACCTAGCGCTTTTGCACCTGCTGGTGACTTCTGCTTGGATCCTGTCCACTGGGCTGTGGGTAGGCGGGGGCGGGGTGGGGGTGGGGAGTGGGGGAAATAGCACATCTAAGAGCTGTAAATTCAGTTTTATTTGGGGACTTAACTGAGGATTATAGCCCTACAGACAGCCTCTCAGACAACTCTGAGAAACTGCTTCAGCATGGAAGAGGTGAGGGCAGAGGTCAGCGTATAGAAGATTTGGAGAACGGGTACCTGCAGTCAAACACATATCTAGGTAAAAGTTTACTGCTAGTTATCAAGCACACACAGTTTAATTATTTTATTGCTTTTCTAAGTATGTAAGATGCAAGAAATTGGGTTTATAAATTTTTCTCCTGAAAATTTCTATCTGAAGGTTTATTCTGTCAGTTTTCCCGGAGAGTAGAGTATCTCATCCCTGACTTCCACCCTGAACTCTTTTCAGGCCATGTTAGTGACTCAGTGAACAACTGCTAATGACTCAGTCCTTGTGGAGCCAGCTGGCTGGAAACATTCTCTAGTTGGCACTCCTTTCAGAACGAGCGCAGGTGCCCCCACCTCCAGGAAGTCTTCCAACCTTTTTCATCTCCCCCACCATCTGCAGCCTTCCCTGGGCTAGTTGCTTTGCACAGTTCTTGACTAGCCTCTCCCATGTCTTGTTTCAGTTTATGTGGGGCAGTGCTGGGCGCAAGATGCTTCACTAAATGTTGGTTGAGATAGTAAGTGCCAGCATGAGCGCTGACAGATGGAAGGCTCAGCAACGTTTGGTCCTCAGTGGCTGCCACACTGCAGTAAGTGTGGCAAACTGGATGAACTATCTGCTCCAAACTTGGTGATTCTGCCCCTTGGAAAGGGTAGGTGTACTGGGATTAAGGCAAAGGAGAGCTGTGACTGTGTATCACCTGGGGATTCTGTTAAAATGCAGACTCTCATTCTGTAAGTCTGAGGTGGGACCTGAGAATCTGCATTTCAACAGCTCCCAGGTGATGCAATGCTGCTGACTGTGGACCATACTTTGATGAGATGGGGTGTAGAAAGTAGTTTATTTGGGTGCTTTGGTTCAGGTGCATTAGTCACAGATTGGCAGAAGGAGCCATCACATATTCCCATCCCGCCTTTCACCACTACCCCAAACGTAGTGACTTTAAACACACATTTATTATCTTACAGTTTTTGAAGTTTGAGATCCAAGATGAACCGTACAGGGTTAACATCAGAGTGTTTCAGCAGGGCTGCTTCCTCCTGGATGCCCTAGGAAAGATCCCTTTCCTTGCCTTTTCCAGCTTCCAGAGGTCACCCACCCTCCTTGGCTCATGGTCCTGAATCACATCTCCTTTTCTCCCTCTGCTGCCATCACCACACCTCCTTCTACCCTGTCTGACTTTACTGTGTCCCTCTTATAAAGACTCTTGTGATTACATTGTGCCTACCTAGATTTGTTGTTATTTTAGTGGCTAAATTGTGTCTGACTCTTTTCGACTCCATGGTCTATAACCCACCAGGATCCTCTGTCCACAGGATTTCCCAGGCAAGAATACTGAAGTGGGTTACCATTTCATTCTCTAGGTAATCTTCCAGATCCAGGGATTGAAGCCACGTCTCCTGCACTGACAGGCAGATTCTTTACCACTGAGCCACCTGGAAAGCCTGCATACCTGGATAATCCAGTATAATTTCCCCAAAACAAAAAATGCTTAATTTAATCACATCTGCAAACTCCTCTTTGTCATATAAGGTAACGTAGTTCATAGATTCCAGGTATTACTTTGTGAACACCTTTGGGAGCTATTATTCTGCCCTGACACACTGTATATTTCCTAGGGACAAGGACATTTTCTTACTCATATTTGAATTACCACAACCAGGAAGTTTAACCTTGATACAATTCTATTATGGAACTTACAGTTCACATTCAGTTTTTCCAACAATGTCCTTTACAGAATTCTATCTTCTGGTCTACATCCAACTAAGGATCATATATTGAATTTAGTTGGGATGGCTGTTTAGGCTCCTTTGATCTGGACCAGTGCCTCATCTTTTTTGTCTTTCCTGATGTTGACATTTTAAGAGTATACCCCAGTTACAGACTTTCTCTCAACTTGGCTTTGTTTGATGTCAGATTCCAGTTTTGCATTTGGGGCAAGAACCTACAGAAATGTATTGTGTCCCAGGACAAAGTGCATCATATCAGGAGACACATAATGTTATTTTGTCCCTTTATGGGTGATGTTTGCTTTGATCATTTGGTTAACATTGTGCCTTTGATCATTTGGTTAACATTCAGGTTTTACCACTGTGAAGTTTCTGAATTTCTTTTTGGAGTAATCCATAATTTGTGGAGAGAAACTTTGGGACTATATGAATATCCTGCTGCTGCTGCCAAGTCACTTCAGTCGTGTCCGACTCTGTGTGACCCCATGGACTGCAGCCTACCAGGCTTCTCTGTCCATGGGATTCTCCAGGCAAGAACACTGAAGTGGGTTGCCATTTCCTTCTCCATATGAATATCCTACTCCTTGTCAAATATTCACTAAGTTTTAGTGTTCACTGATGATTGCTTCAGTTATACTATGATCATCACAAAATATTTTAAAATTTCATTTTTCTTTCCACATTTATTAGTTGGCATTCTTCTTTATGAAAGAATTTGCCTGCTCTCCCATTCAGTAATTTATTCTTATATGGACTCATGGATTCTTACTTTATTCAGTTGATTATAATCCATTACAGTCATTATTGTTGAAGCTAAAACTCCAATACTTTGGCCACTTGATGCAAAGAGCCAACTCATTGGAAAAGACTCTGATGCTTGGAAAGATTGAGGGCAAGTAAAGAAAGGAGCAACAGAGGATGAGATGGTTGGATGGCATCACCAGCTCAATGGACATAAGTTTGAACCAACTCCAGGAGCTAGTGAAGGACAGAGAAGCCTGGTGTGCTGCAGTCCATGGGGTTGCAGAGTCAGACACGACTTAGCAACTGAACAATAACAACAGTCATTACTAATTTTGGTGGCCAAATTACTTCAGATTTGGCTAGCAATAGCCCCTTCAATGGAGAAGGCAGTGGCACCCCACTCCAGTACTCTTGCCTGGAAAATCCCATGGATGGAGAAGTCTGGTGGGCTGCAGTCTATGGGGTCGCTAAGAGTCGGACAAGACTGAGCGACTTCACTTTCACTTTTCACTTTCATGCATTGGAGAAGGAAATGGCAACCCACTCTAGGGTTCTTGCCTGGAAAATCCCAGGAACAGGGGAGCCTGGTGGGCTGCCGTCTATGGGGTCGTACAGAGTCAGACACGACTGAAGTGACTTAGCAGCAGCAGCAGCAGCAGCCCCTTCAAGCTGACTCCTCTGTCCCCAACCATTTTATTTTTTAGCATTTTCTTATTTTGGGGGGACAGCAAAATATTCCAGGTTTATTAGACTTTTCCTGCCTTGATCTTGGTCCTTTCTCCAAGGAACCCTGATTCCTTTTAAATTGTTAAGGCTATTTAAAAGCAAATTCTATCTGAGGCTAGGTGGGTGGGGTGGGTAGTGGGTGGAAATGAGCTGGGAGCTTGGGGTTAGCAGATGCAAACTATTATATATAAAATGGATAAACAACAAGTCCTATTGTATAGCACAGGGAACTATATTCAATATTCTGTGGTAAACCATAATCGAAAAGAATATAAAAAGAATATGTATTTTAATGTATGTGTATAACTGAATCATTTTGCTGTACAGCAGAAATTAAAACAACATTACTAATCAACTATACTTCAATTTAAAAAAAAAAGCAGACTCTGTGTGTTCATTGCTACTGAGGTGTTTTGGGTTCTAGGCCTTTGCAGTGGAAAGAGCTAGGAATTTTTTTTCCATATTCATATCTATCAATCTACTTACCTTTCCCTCCTTAAACTGAAAAGTGCCTCCAGAAAATGCTAGGACTTGATCTAAGCCTATTATTCACTTTATTATTAGCTCTTTTGGAGTTAAAATGTGTCAGCTTCAGAAATATGAAGATGGTCAGGAAGAGGCTGGGTGCCAGGCGATTTCATGTCACAATCTTCCACTGTAACAGCTAATAGTAAATATTTATTACTCGCCAAGCTATGTGCTTCACATGTATTTAGTATATCTTCTAATCCTCACAATTATGAAATACATATTTTTGTTATTCTGTTCCTAGATCAGAAAGCTGAGGCTCAGAGAGACTTGGTAACTTGCTGAAGATCACACAGCTAATAAACAGGAGACCCAGGGCTGGAACTTGGTCTGTTTGATCTTGGAGTCTGTGTTCCTACTGCTGCATACACCTCTGCTCAGGTAGCCCTGGGCAGTAGCTACAGTGCCAGGCATTTTCCCTCCCTCTCTGCCTCAGGGCTTCTCAGTGGTCCGTGGTGAAATATATAAGCCTGTCTTATCTATGTCATAGATGACTGTAGCTTTTAACCTCACAATAGTGTGGCTTGCTAGGTGCCCAGAGACCCTCTTACACCCTCCTGCCTGCTCAGCTATTTCCTTCCTACTCAAGAGTAGAGATGTGTGGATAAGTGGAGGCCTCAGCCACTCTTAAATACCCATCCACCAAGCTCCTGGCCAGATGAACCCCAGGACCTATTTTGTGACCTAGGACAGCTGGAAAGCTTGAGAAAAAAGTTCATTTGAATGTAAGAGCTATTGGCAAGTGCATATATATTTATTGGTAATTTGGGGGAAGGATGGGCTCCCAGAAACATCTCACTTTTGTCCCCAAATGAATCTCCATTGGTTAGAATGTGTCTATTTTTTTTGTTTTAAGTCCAATTAGATTGTGACCCTGTTTTGATGTTTCCCAAGCCCGCCAGGATGGAAACCAATTACCTGAAGAGGTGCTTTGGAAATCGCCTGGCCCAGGCTCTGGCAGAAGTGGCGATGGTTCAGCCCAGTGACCCCATAGAGTACCTGGCTCACTGGCTTTATCATTACAGGAAAACGGCGAAAGCAAAAGAAAAGGTGGGTGCATGAGAGCTAGGTCAGTCTGGGGAGGGCTGTGAGCTTTCTCATAGTAACCTGAAACCCAAAGCAGGACTCTAGAGATGCCCTGGGGAGGGTCCATGCCTCCGGGGACTGACCAGACTCTACTCTGTCATATCACCCCAGGATAGACAAGAGAAGATCCAGCTGCAGAGAGAATATGAAAATAGCCTCAAAGAAACCAGAATGGCAGAAATGCTGAAGCAAGAAGAACGTGCGATTCAAGAGCAGTGTGAAAAGTGTCACTACCAGCTAGGGAGGAGAAACTCGGCAGTGGGCACACACCCACATCCCGTGGTGGGTACCAGGAAATGCACGGAGTGCACTGAGGTTCCCCAAACCTACTTTCCCTCCACAGTCATATGTTTGTATGTAAATCAATCTTACTGATAATCCTTGTCAATAAAATCCTTGTCAATGAACAAAATGCTTAAAGGCATTTTAGATTTCAGGAAATACCTTGCATGTTACTGGTTTAAAAAACCAGAGTTTAGAAAAATCTAAAGCATCACCTGGAACAAATATATTTTCATACAAGATTCTTCGAATTCTTTTAAAAAATTACTAAATATTTTTCAGAAACCAAATATGGTTTCCAGTATATACTTCAGATATATTATTTTATGTTATATACTGTTTATTTAACTTATTTAATATATGCTATTTATGTATCTGGAGAAGGCAATAGCACCCCACTCCAGTACTCTTGCCTGGAAAATCCCATGGACGGAGGAGCCTGGAAGGCTGCAGTCCATGGGGTCACGAAGAGTCGGACATGACTGAGTGACTTCCCTTTCACTTTTCACTTTCATGCATTGGAGAAGGAAATGGCAACCCACTCCAGTGTTCTTGCCTGGAGAATCCCAGGGACGGGGGAGCCTGGTGGGCTGCCATCTGTGGGGTCACACAGAGTCAGACAAGACTGAAGTGACTTAGCAGCTTAGCAGCAGCATTTATGTATCAAGCCACAAGATATCTCCTGTGATGCTCTAATAGTGGTTATGAATTATTAGAATAGTTAGCAACAACTCTGTGTTTATTAGTCTGACAAGCTTATCTTTTATCTCCCACAATTTTTGCCGCAGTCTTCTGAAAAACACCATCTGTCATTTTGTGCTTTCTGCAAAGTATATGACACTTGGAGAGCAGATTGACTTCTTGAACTTGATATCTGACATCTTTGTAACGATCTCTGTATTCCTGTGCATGAAAATCTTTAACGTAGTCTTATATAATTTATTAGCTTTGGCTAGTTTCCAAAGCCAATTTTGATGAAAATATTAAGCTTTGTGTACATTTATATCAACATGCTCAGCTTTCCTCAAAATTAATAGATTTATTTTAAAGTCTGGATATTTTACATGTAGATCAAAAGAAAGATCGTTTCCTACTACAGTCTGAAAGCAGTAATTGAAGGAACCCTCCCTCAGGAACAGTTCATCATTTGAGCAGTTGTTGGGAGATGGTAGAGGTGTGATCATTAAGCAAAAGTTGTCATCACCTCGGTTGCCCACGCTAATCCTTTTCTAACACCTTGCTTCACTGTTAATGAAATGTAAATATACAAGGCAAGGAAAGAGTCCCAAAACTGTACCCTGGTTTTATGATGGAAAACTTTGCTCACATCAGTATTTTGAATTGTTCCTCTGTGTTGCACTCAGATTTCACACCCTGTATTGTACTCCTTAGCAAGATTTGGATGGACAAAAGGTTTGCTGTTCTTTTGCCAAGTGTGAGACAATTGGCAATTGTCAGGGAAATGAGAGCCAGCCTGATGCCTGGATTGGGAGCAAGTTCTCAGTTTTAGGAAAGAGTTCACGAGCAAATTGTAATTATGGAAATTTATTCCCTTTGTTAGAAGGAAGCAAAGGGAACCCAACAGGAGTCTAAAAAAAAGCTTAATGCTTACAGGGCAAGGGAGAGCCACATCCTGGTACAAATTGAAAGAGCTAGATAAAGGGTGAGGAAGTGGTGACGTGAAAGTCACTCAGTCGTGTCCAACTCTTTGTGACACCTTGGACTATACACTCCATGTAATTATGCAGGCCAGAATACCGGAGTGGGTAGCCTTTCCCTTCTCCAGGGGATCTTCCCAACCCAGGGATCAAACCCAGGTCTCCCACATTGCAGATGGATTCTTTACCAGCTGAGCCACAAGGGAAGCTATGGAGGTACATCAAATAGAATAACAGTCTAAGTTCTGGTTTCTTGTTGGCTCCAAGTGAATTGCAAACTGTTCCTTGCTGCTGTCACCTTTAGATTTCATCACTAGAACTGTAAAACTTACCTGAAATAGGCCCAGAATGGATTGCATTGGGTTTCAGAAGGCCTGCTGATTTAACTGATGGATTTTAACGCCTGTACTCAAAGTTTTGCAAGATTTTCCTAAATATCTAAAACCATCATTGCTTTTAGTGCCCCAGATTCAACTGTTGGTCTAGTGCATGGGTCAAAAGAGAAGTAGAAACAGAGCACTCTGTGTGGTAGAGATCACATCAAATTACGGGAATCAAGAAGAGACTCACAGAGAAGATAGCATTTGAGTCAGACCTCGAAGAAAACGGGCAAAAGTTGTCCTTGTATTGGTTTCTCTTCATTAAGCAGAGGCATCTTTTAGTTAAGTAAGTCATTATTCTGTTTCTAAGTCTGAAAACCCCATTGTTATAAAGATCTGAGCCATGTTTCAGATCTTTGTTTCAGGAACACGTTTTTATGGGAAACAATAAGTAGATTTGCTGCACAGATTCATTCATAGCACTTTGGAGTTAGAAGGGTCTTAGAGATCATGTGGGCAAGTGCTTCACAGACCTTTCTGCAGTGCCTCATAGGGTCCACTGCTGATTGGACAGTGGGCGAAGTTGAGGATAGAACTTAAGCTCCAAGGTTTCCTAGCTCACCAGGGACTGCAATTACGTGGATGCTTGATGTCTCCTTGAGTCTCATAGGTCACTGAGACTATATTTATTTTTTCCATCTTTTTTTTCTCTGTGCTTCAATTTGGATAATTTCTATTGATCTGTCTTCAGGTTTACTGATCCTTTCTCCTGCAATGTCCAATACCCTATTTAGGTATTTAATGATTTTTTTTTTCATTTTGGACAGTTTATTTTTCAGTTCTAGAATTCCATTCTGGCTCCTATCTTCTCTGCTGATATACCCTATCTTTTCACTCATTATGGCCATTTTTCTCCTTTAAATCTGTAATCACTTTTAAGTTCTTGTCTGCCAATCTCATCATCTTTGTCATTTTGAGGTCTCTTTCTAGTAAATATTTTTTGTCCAGATTATGGTTCACATTTTCCTACTTCTTCACATGTCTAGTAATTATTTACCTGTGTGCTGAACTTTGTATGTGATACTGTATAGGCCATCTAGACTTTGTAGTTTTTCTTTAAAAGGTGTTGAATTTTGCTCTGTCTGGCAGTTAAATTATTGGTGAATTATCTTGAAACTGTCAGATTTGTTTTATGCTTTTCTGGATAATGTCTTTTTCAGTTTTGCTCAGACTTGAGCTTGAAAATGGCAATATTGTATTCCTGCTATGCCGAGAATGTTTAGTCTCTGTGAATGACTTTGTTTGCTCCTCTGCTTTTTATTTAGCCACTGATATCTGTAGCAAGTTCCTTGGAGAAGACTAAATTCATGCAGGAGAACACAGAAGCCTTTGAGAAGGAACCCTTGAAGCAGGAATCCCTGCCAGGAACTTCAGATATGATTCCAGGAATGCCTCAACAGAGCCCTTCTTCAGAGCCATCTGTCTCCAGCCAGGTTGACTTGAACACTGGAACTCCACAAGAAATAAATTACCAGGCTATTCAGCATGAAATTGCTCTTGAAATTCATCCTGGCTCTGAATCTCCTCCCTAGGTTGTAGAAGGCAGATGATTCTAATGATGCTTTTCTCAAAGCTGCAAGTTGAGAAAGTGGCCAACTCAAAGAGCTCTTACTTGAAGATAATTAGCTATGTGGATTAAACCAAGATATGAGAGGTTGTGGAAAGAGGTGTCTACAGGGACTCTCCAACCCAAGTCTCATCCTGATAACCATGAAAACCCCTTAATTGTGTGAAGATTTGAACTATGTATAGGGTAAAATAAACTCATAATAAATATTTAAAATAAGTAACTAAACTGATGAGAATTTTTTTCCTCTTGCTTTATCATTTTTTGGAAACTAGACAGTGAAGACACATCCGTTTCAAATGTTTGTACCTCAGCTTTAGCTGAATTTTGCAATTAGGCTCTTCAGGGTGTTTACATGTCTTTATTTTTGAAACAACTCCAGTGACAGTAAAACTCAAAGGTTTGAAATTTATTCCATCATTTTCCATCTGTATTCATTCAGATATCTATATGCTGATGATCTGATATTTATATCTTTAATCAAGATTTCCTTGAACATGACTCCCAGTTTGCTACCTCCACTTGGATAAACAATGGATATCTCTAACCTAACCATGGTTGACTCTTGAACAATGCAGGGGTTTATCCACACATAAGTTACGTTGAGTTGGCTATCCATATCTGAGGTTCCTGCACATCCTTGGATTCAACAGACCACTGACTGTGAAGTCAGTGTATTTACTCTTGGAAAATAACCACATGTAAGTGAACCTGTGCAGTTCAAACTCATGTTGTTCAAGGAACAACTGTAATCCAAATGGAATCCCTGATATTCTCCCTAAATTGGTTTCTACTATTTTTTTTTTTTTTAATTTGCTCAGGTCAGAACTCTTGGTGTCATCCTGGGCTCTCCTATTTTTGTTAGCCCTAAATTGGTGTGTTGACTTTCCATTTAAAATAAAGACAGAATTCAGCCACCTAAATGCATAAGTCACCATCATCTTTTGCCTTGATTGTTACAATAGACTGCTAACTGATCTCCCTTCTTTTGCCCTTGACCTTGTCTAGTCTAACCTCAACATTAAAGCAGGATGATGTTGGTAAAACATTACGTCTGATCATGTCTAACGAGTAGCTTCCTATCTCAGTCACAGAAACATTTAAGGCCGGCACCATGACCTGCCCGACTCTATAAGAGTGATTCTGCATCACCTTGTTTATTCTCCATTTTGTTCTTTCCACACCAGCCATGCCAACTTTCTGTTCTTCAAACAGGACTAGCATGCTTTAGTCTCAGAACTTTTACATCCTCTTCCCCTCCACTTGGAAAGCTCTCACCTCCCCACACCCCTGGATTTCTGCAGATTCTCTTATAGAATTAAAAAAAAAAAAAAAACTTCAGTCAAAGTTGGAGTTGGGACAGGCCAGTAGGGAGAATTCTCATGCCCCTCCACACATCCTCAGTTGCTCCAAATAGGAAAAGATACTTGCCTAATTCTCCACCTGAAGGTGCCTCTACTTTAGCATCCAGCACAGAGAATAAAGGGCTTCCCAGGTGGCACACTGGAAAAGAATTCACATGCCAATGCAGGAGGTACAAGGGATGCAAGTTTGATCCCTGAGTCGGGAAGATCCCCTGGAGTAGGAAATGGCAACCCACTCCATGGACAGAAAATTCCATGGACAGAGGATCCTTGCAGGCTACAGTCCATGGGGTTGCAAAGAGTTAAGATATGACTGAGCACGCATGCACACACACACACACACACACACACACACACAGAGGAATAAAACTTCCCTCCACCTCGGGTTCCAGCCAATAAGAGACTGTAGTAGAACAACCAATAAGAAGCATCCATAGTTGGGGCTCCCAGCTTCTTCCAGTAAGCTCTTTGATTACTGCAGCCCCTCCCAATTTCCCCCTTTTCTCTATAAAAGCAAGTTCCTTTTCCTCCTTCTCTGGATTTGCTTATGGTCTGAATTGAAATTCCTCTGCTATTCCCTAATAAACACTGTAGCTGGTAAAATAATTGGCTATTCTGTTATTAAAGTGGACACTCTCTTCCTTTACATCTTCATTCAAAAGTTGCCTTTGCAATGAGGTCTTTTCAGCCATCCTATCAATGCTTCCTATGTGCGTGCATGTGTGCGTGCTCAGTCTCTTCAGTTCAGTTCCGTTCGCTCAGTCATGTCTGATGCAACCCCATGTATCGCAGCACGCCAGGCCTCCCTATCCATCACCAACTCCCGGAGTTCACTCAAACTCACATCCATCGAGTCGGTGATGCCATCCAGCCATCTCATCCTCTGTCATCCCCTTCTCCTCCTGCACCCAATCCCTCCCAGCATCAGAGTCTTTTCCAGTGAGTCAACTCTTTGCATGAAGTGGCCAAAGGACTGGAGTTTCAGATTTAGCATCATTCCTTCCGAAGAACACCCAGGACTGATCTCCTTTAGGATGGACTGGTTGGATCTCCTTGCAGTCCAAGGGACTCTCAAGAGGCTTCTCCAACACCACAATTCAAAAGCATCAATTCTTCAGCTGTCTTCACAGTCCAACTCTCATATCCATACATGACCACTGGAAAAACCAGAGCCTTGACTAGACAGGCCTTTGTTGGCAAAGTAACGTCTCTGCTTTTCAATATGCTATCTAGGTTGGTCATAACTTTCCTTTCAAGGAGTAAGCGTCTTTTAATTTCATGGCTGCAGTCACCATCTGCAGTGATTTGGGAGCCCCCAAAAATAAAGTCTGACACTGTTTCCACTGTTTCCCCATCTATTTGCCATGAAGTGATGGGACCAGATGCCATGATCTTAGTTTTCTGAATGTTGAGCTTTAAGCCAACTTTTTCACTCTCCTCTTTCACTTTCATCAAGAGGCTTTTTAGTTACTCTTCACTTTCTGCCATAAGGGTGGTGTCATCTGCATATCGGAGGTTATTGATATTTCTCCCGGCAATCTCGATTCCAGCTTGTGCTTCTTCTAGGCCAGCATTTCTCATGATGTACTCTGCATAGAAGTTAAATAAGCAGGATGACAATATGCAGCCTTGACGTACTCCTTTTCCTATTTGGAACCAGTCTGTTGTTCCATGTCCAGTTCTAACTGTTGCTTCCTGACCTGCATACAGGTTTCTCAAGAGGCAGGTCAGGTGGTCTGGTATTCCCATCTCTTTCAGAATCTTCCACAGTTTATTGTGTGTTCAGTCGTGTCCAACTCTGTGCGACCCTATAGACTGTAGCCTGCCAGGCTCCTCTGTCCATGGGATTCTCCAGGCAAGAATACTGGAGTGGATTGACATGCCCTCCTCCAAGAGATCTTCCCAACCCAGGGACTGAACTCATGGTCTCCTGCATCCCCTGCATTGCAGGCAGATTCTTTATCACTGATCCACCAGGAAAGTCCATGCTTCCTATAGCTACATCCTGTTTATACTGCCACCCACAACATTTCACACAGTCTCCTCTGTGAGTCTCCCTCAAGAGAGTGTGAGCTCCAAGAAAGCATGGATTTTGTCTGTTTACTTTGATATTTCCATTGCTTCTCGGCCTTTTGGCTAAGATCAAGTGTACTTTGATATATCCATCACCTAAAAGAGTGCCCAATGTGCAAAAAGTGGCCAGTAATATATGCTGAATAAGTAAATGAATCAAAGTACATAAGGGCTGGCAACTCATGGCAGACATGTGAAAAGGGCAAGCTAGCCAGTTTTGATTGGCACAAGGATTAGGTTGCAATTTCAGATTGTCGACCCCTTCCTCTAGGCCCCAAATTGGCTACATAATATGTAGAACCTAGTGCAAAAGGAAAATAAGGGCTGCCTTGATCAAAGTTACGTGCTTCAAGATGACAACAGCAGAGCATTAAACCAAGTGTGCAACCTTTCCAAATTTGGTCCTGTGTAACTGTACAGGTTGCACTCTCATGAAGTCATCCCTGCTGAAGCCAGAGCTTCCGCCTACATTGAACATCTATGATGAAAGCACTCAGCTTTCTTCACAGTCCAACTCTTACATCCATACATGACTACTGGAAAAACCATAGCCTTACTCAGTCATAAAAAAAGAATGACCAGTCAGAATGGCTGCGATCCAAAAGTCTACAAGCAATAAATGCTGGAGAGGGTGTGGAGAAAAAGGAACCCTCTTACACTCTTGGTGGGAATGCAAACTAGTACAGCCACTATGGAGAACAGTGTGGAGATTCCTTAAAAAACTGGGATTAGAACTGCCTTATGATCCAGCAATCCAGAAAACCAGAAGGGAAAGAGACACATGTACCCCAATGTTCATCGCAGCACTGTTTATAATAGCCAGGACATGGAAGCAACCTAGATGTCCATCAGCAGATGAATGGATAAGAAAGCTATGGTACATATACACAATGGAGTATTACTCAGCCATTAAAAAGAATACATTTGAATCAGTTCTAATGAGGTGGATGAAACTGGAGCCTATTATAAAGAGTGAAGTAAGCCAGAAAGAAAAACACCAATGCAGTATACTAATGCATACATATGGAATTTAGAAAGATAGTAACAATAACCCGGTGTACGAGACAGCAAAAGAGACACTGATGTATAGAACAGTCTCATGGACTCTGTGGGAGAGGGAGAGGGTGGGAAGATTTGGAAGAATGGCATTGAAACATGTAGAATATCATGTATAAAACAAGTCGTCAGTCCAGGTTCGATACACGATAGTGGATGCTTGGGGCTGGTGCACTGGGACGACCCAGAGGGATGGTATGGGGCGGGAGGAGGGTTCAGGATGGGGAACACATGTATACCTGTTGTGGATTCATTTTGATATTTGGCAAAACCAATAAAATATTGTAAAGTTTAAAAATAAAATTTTAAAAAATTTAAAAAAAAGAATGGAATAATGACAGTTGCAGCAACATGGATGGATCTAGAAATTATCACACAAAGTGAAGTAAGTCAGATAGAGAAAAATATCATACAGTATCAGTTAAATGTGGAATCTAGAAAATGATACAAATGAGCTTATTTACAAAACAGAAATAGACTCACAGACATAGAAAACAAACATATGGTTACCAAAAGGGAAAGGTGAGGGGAGGGATAAATTAGGAGTTTGAGATTAACAGATACACACTACTATACATAAAACAGACAAATAACAAGGTCCTACTGTATAGCACAGGGAACTATATTCAATATTGTGTAATAATCTAAAATGAAGAAGATTCAGATGTATGTATATATCTGAACCACTTTGGATCAGAAACTAACACAAGATTGTAAATCAACTATACTTCAATGAAAAAAATAGATGTCAGTAATACACACCCATATACCCTAGTTTAAAAATCAAAAATGTTTCCAGATGTCAAATGTCTGCTGCTGCTGCTGCTAAGTTGCTTCAGTCATGTCCGACTCTGTGCAACCCCATAGACGGCAGCTCACCAGGCTCCCCGTCCCTGGGATTCTCCAGGCAAGAACACTGGAGTGGGTTGCCATTTCCTTTTCCAATGAATGAAAGTGAAGTCGTTCAGTCATGTCCGACTCCTAGCGACCCCTTGGACTGCAGCCTACCAGGCTCCTCTGTCCATGGGATTTGCCAGGCAAGAGTACTGGAGTGGGGTGCCATTGCCTTCTCCCAAATGTCTGCTATACACTGTCTAATGTCCCCTGTGGGAAGGGTGACCCATGGTCCTAGTTTACTTCGAAAAGTTACCTAGGACACAGAATTTCAGTGCTAAAATCAGGAAATGTGTGTGTGTGTGCTCAGTCATGTCCAGTCAGGTCACTCTTTGTGACCCCATGGACTGTAGACACCAGGGTCCTCTGTCCATGGAATTTTCCAGGCAAGAATACTGGAGTAGAGTAGCATTTCCTACTCCAGAGGATCTTCCTGACCCAGGAAGATGTCTCTTGTATCTCCTGCATTGGCAGGTGGATTCTTTAACTTTGTGCCAACTGGGAAGCTCAAAATCAGGAAAGACCTGGGCAAATTTGAACTACTGGTCACCCCACCAGGGAGACAACATCGCCTCTGTTTGAGAAGCACTATTCTAGATGAAAGTGAAATTTTTCTAACATAGGTTAAGGTGGCCATTTCCTTTTATAGAAAGTGGTGGGGTGGGGTTGGGAGAAACAAACCATTTGTGGGCAAAGAAATGTGAAATATTGTGATTTGTGTAATCAACTCCTCGTTTACTTCAGGTAGTCCCCATGGTAATGAAAAGGCAATTTATTTTGTTTTCTACCTGAGAAGCAAAAACATATTATTTAAGAATTTTTTTTTAAAGATTGGACATATTGGCTCCTAGTGAAAAAGTATTAAGTCCTAGGTCAAGGATGGGTTATAGGAATAGATCTCAGTTATGGGTTATAGGAAAAGGGCCTCAGGCATGGACTTAGAACTTCAGGGTGTTGCGGCCACATAGCAAGGAGGTATGAAAAGATTTATTACTCACATAATGAAGGTTTCAGTCTTCCCAAGCTGGTTTGAAAATGGCTTAATGCTGGTGGGAATGTAAAGTGGTACAGTTACTCTGGGAAACAGTTGAGTAGTTTCTTATGAAACCAAGCATATAATTAACTGCTATACAACCCAACAAGTGTACTCTTGGGCACATATTCCAGAAAAATTAACACTTATGTTCACACACAAACCTTATGTGAATGTTTATAAAAGTTTTATTCATAATAGGAAAAATTGAAAATAACCCAGTTACTTATTCTTCAGTGGGTGAATAAACTGTGGTAGAATGTCATAGAATATTACTCAGCAATAAAGAGGAATGAACAAAAAAAAATAAAGAGGAATGAACAGTTGATACACGAACACTTAGATGAATCTGAAGGAAATTAGGCCAAGTGTTTATACATGCTAAATCAGCCCACTTATATAACATTCTTGAAATGACAAAATTACAGAGACACAGACTAGGTTAGTGATTGCCAAGGCTTAGGTCAGGGGTTAGGGAAAGTGGGAGGTGGATGTGGTTATAAAAGGACAAGAAGAAGAATTTTTGTGGTGATAGAACTGTTACATATTTCAATTGTGGTAGTGGATACACAAAGCCACACATATGAAAGAAATTGCTTAGAATTAAACACACACATGCACCCATACTCATATACAAATAAGTACAAGTTGACTGAAGAAATCCGAACCAGATTGGTAGATTGTACCAATGTCAATATTATACAGTATGCATGCCAAGTTGCTTCAGTTGTGTTCAATTCTATGAGACCCCATGGACTGTAGCCTTCCAGGCTCCTCTGTCCATGGGATTCTCCAGGCAAGAATACTGGAATGGGTTGCCATGCCCTACCCCAGGGGATCTTCCCAACCCAGGGATCGAACTTGTGTTCCTTATGTCTCCTGTACTAGCAAGTGGGTTCTTTACCACATGGGAGTGGTAAAGAATCACTTAGCACCTCTTGGGAAGCCCATAGTTGTACAAAACTTTACCATTTGTACATGGGATCTCTCTATAGTATTTCATAGAACTGCGTGTAAATCTACAACTATCTCAAAATTAGTTATTAAAAGTTTTAAAATGTTAAAGTTGTAAAATTCTTACCTTATCTATAGTCCAGTTTTAAACCTCCTCAGTGTCCTTATATTTTAACTTTTGTTTATTTATTATTTTAAAAATAAACATTGATTTTAATTGCAATCAATTTTGCCAAGCTGTCACCTGCAAAGTATAGACTAATTTACACTCCTAAGTGAAAATGGTCATTTCTTTATACTCTTGCTACACTGAATTATTTTACTTTTATTTTCTTCCAATCATGCATGAAAAATAGTAAAGTTCCTTATGTAGATGTGCATGCTAAGTCGCTTTAGTTGTGTCCAACTGTGTAACCCTACGGACTGTAGCCCACTAGGCTCCTCTGTCCATGGGATTCTCCAGGCAAGAATACTGGAGTGGGTTGCCATACCTTTGCCCAGGGGATCTTCCAGACCCAAGGATCAAACTTGCGTCTCCTGCATTGACAGGTGGGTTCTTTACCACTAGCGCCACCTGGGAAGCCCCTTTATGTATGGATACTAAACCCTCAGATACATGTTTTGCAAATACATACTGTTTTTTCCCCAGTTTAGCAGTGAAGAAACTGAGACACAAGGACATTAGGTAGCCTGCCTGAGCCCATGGAGCTAGAAGAGGGAGAGCCAGTGCTCAAATCCCAACGGGAGGGCTTGAACTTACTCACCAGCACTGTCCTCAGAGGAGCAGCCTTGGAAGCATAGGGCTAAGGGCACTCAGCTCAGAAGCCCCATCCCTCTCCCAGCTGAGAAGGCTTTATGCTGCAGTCCAGGACAGACCAAGCTGTGACTGGTTCCCATATGCATAAGCTTTTCTGCAGCTAGCCTTGGCCAGGGATTGAAGATGGATGGCTAAGTGAAATGTCTTCTCCCACTGAGAGAGTGCCTAGAAGTCACAGACAGTGCTCATGCTGCCCCCTTCAGACAGACACATTCTTTCTAAATGGAGCTGAATGCCTTCACTCAGCTTATAGTCTTTCTCACCTCTCTAAGATTGTGTGTCTCACCTCTGACCAGGCTTGCTTTACTCGTCCTGAACAGCTGACAAGCAACTGGAGACAGACTCTTATTTTCCTTACCCTTTGGTTCTTGTGGTTGGCAGCTCTCTTCACCTGTCCTGTTCACTGATAAAGGGCTGCTTGTTGGACAAGAACAGTAAGGAATTCAGCATCAAGTGCACAGGAGGTGTTCAGTGACCACAGAAGGGTCCAGTGCAGGGAGAGATGTCAACATAAACAAAGGCAGCTGAATGACACTATAGAGAGCATTTCAGAGCAAAGGGGCCTGTGCAACGGCACGGAGACAGGAGTGAAAACTCTCTGAAACAAAGGAGATGTGTGTGAGATGCTGCCAGAGGGGCTCAGGGTGCAGGGGAAGGGCTAGATCTGGGAGGGAGCCACAGTGAATGGAACAGAGAAATCTAATACGGCTTCCAACTTTTATTTGTTCACGAGAAATTAAGAGGTTGAGCAAATTCACCCCAAAATATTATGCATACTTTTGAAGGGACTTTAAAATCAGGACCTCTCCCAAAGAGCTAAAATCTAGGTTGGAGCACGTGCACGCATGCTGAGTTGTTTTACCATGTCCCACTCTTTGCAACCCCATGGACTGTAGCACATCAGACTTCCCTGTCCCTCACCAATGCCCGGAGCTTACTCACACTCAAAGGGTATATGGTCATCAAATTTCTCATACCTTTCGAATGGGAACACGGAAATTCCCACTTCCCACTCGAGTTCATTCCTCCACACATGTTTAAAAGGACATACTTTAAAAGCATGATCATCATTGTCAAGAATAGTATCTGACTTCTATTGTTGGATGTTGACTATGAGCCAGGCCCTATGCTAAGTGCTTAACTGCATTATCTCATTTATTTCTTACAACACTCCATGAGATGGAGATTTAAACAATCGCCATGTTGTGGATGAGAAAACGACTAAGGTTCAGAAGTTGATGACTGTCCCAAGGTCAGAGGGCCAGGAGGTGGCGCTCGAGTCTGTCTGTCAGGAACCCACACGCCTGCCAGGCAGCGCTGCCTGATGCTGTCCAATAAAGAAAGTTCGGTTCTCCTCTCTGTGGATCAGTTCAGTTCAGTCACTTAGTCATGTCCGACTCTTTGTGACCCCATGATCTGCAGCACTCTAGGCTTCCCTGTCCATCACCAACTCCTGGAGCTTGCTTAAACTCATGTCCATTGAATTGGTGATGCCATCCAACCATCTCCTTGTCTGTCACCCCCTTCTCCTCTCGACTTCAATCTTTCCCAGCATGAGGGTCTTTTCCAATGAGTCAGTTCTTCGCATCAGGTGGCCGAAGATTTGGAGCTTTAGCTTCAGCATCAGTCCTTCCAATGAATATTCAGAACTGATTTCCTTTAGGGTGGACTGGCTGGATCTCCTTGCAGTCCAAGGGACTCTCAAGAGTCTTCTCCAACACCACATTTCAAAAGCATTAATTATTTGGCGCTCAGCTTTCTTTACAGTCCAACTCTCACATTTATACATGACTACTGGAAAAACCATAGCCTTGACTAGATGGATCTTTTTTGGCAAAGTAACATACCTGCTTTTTAATATGCTGTCTAGATTTGTCATAGCTTTTCTTCCAAGGAGCAAACATCTTTTAATTTCATGGCTGCAGTCACCATCTGCAGTGATTTTGAAGCCCAAGAAAATAAAGTCTGTCACTGTTTCCATTGTTTCCCCATCTATTTGCCATGAAGTGATGGGACTGGATACCATGATCTTCATTTTCTGAATGTTGAGCTTTAAGCCAACTTTTTCACTCTCCTCTTTCACTTTCATCAAGAGGCTCTTAGTTCTTCACTTTCTGCCATAAGGGTGGTGTCATCTGCTTATCTGAGGTTATCGGTATTTCTCCCAGAAATCTTGATTTCCAGCTTGTGTTTTATCCAGCCTGGCATTTTGCATGATATACCCTGCATATCTTTCCTTTTCGCCTTTGCCTTTCATGTCTTTTCTTTTCTCAGCTATTTGTAAGGCCTCCTCGGACAACCATTTTGCCTTTTTGCATTTCTTTTTCTTGGGGATGGTCTTCATCACTGCCTCCTGTACAATGTCACAAACCTCTAGCCATAGTTCTTCAGGCACTCTGTCTCTCAATCTAATCCCTTGAATCTATTTCTCACTTCCACTGTACAATTGTAAGGGATTTGATTTAGGTCATACCTGAACGGTCTAGTGGTTTTCCCTACTTTCTTCAATTTAAGTCTGAACTTGGCAATAAGGAGTTCACGATCTGAGCCACAGTCAGCTCCTGGTCTTGTTTTTGATAACTATAGAGCTTCTACATCTTTGGCTGCAAAGAATATAATCAATCTGATTTCAATATTGACCACCTGGTGATGTCCATGTTTAGTCTGCTCTTGTGTTGTTGAAAGAGGGAGTTTGCTATGACCAGTGAGTTCTCTTGGCAAAACTCTGTTAGCCTTTGACCTGCTTTGTTTTGTACTCCAAGGCTAAATTTGCCTGTTACTCCAGGTGTCTCTTGACTTCCTACTTTTGCATTTCAGTCCCATATAATGAAAAGGACATCTTTTTTGTGTGTTAGTTGTAAAAGGTCTTGTAGGTCTTCATAGAACTGTTCAACTTCAGCTTCTTCAGCATTACTGGTCGGGGCATAGACTTGGATTACTGTGATATTCAATGGTTTGCCTTGGAAACTAACAGAGATCATTCTGTCATTTTTGAGATTGCATGCAAGTACTGCATTTCAAGACTGTATATTGTCACCCTGCTTATTTAACTTATATGCAGAGTACATCACGAGAAACACTGGGCTGGATGAAGCACAAGCTGGGATCAAGATTGCCGGGAGAAATATCAATAACCTCAGATATGCAGATGACACCACCCTTATGGCAGAAAGTGAAGAAGAGCTAAAGAGTCTCTTAATGAAAGTGAAAGAGGAGAGTGAAAATGTTGGCTTAAAATTCAGCATTCAGAATACTAAGATCATGGCATCTGGTCCCATCACTTCATGGCAAATAGATGGGGAAATAATGGAAACAGTGACAGACTTTATTTTGGGGGCTCCAAAATCACTGCAGATGGTGATTGCAGCCATGAAATTAAAAGACACTTGCACCTTGGAAGAAAAGTTATGACCAACCTAGACAGCATATTAAAAAGCAGAGACATTACTTTGCCAAAAAAGGTTCATCTAGTCAAAGCTATGGTTTTTCCAGTAGTCATGTATGGATGTGAGAGTTGGACCATAAAGAAAGCTGAGTGCCAAAGAATTGATGCTTATGAACTGTAGTGTTGGAGAAGACTCTTGAGAGTTCCTTGGACTGCAAGGAGATCCAACTGGTCTATCCCAAAGGAAATCAGTCCTGAATATTCATTGGAAGGACTGATGCTCAAGCTGAAACTCCAATACTTTGGCCACCTCATGCAAAGAACTGACTCATTGGAAAAGATCTTGATCCTGGGAAAGATTGAAGACAGGAGGAGAAGGTGACGACAGAAGATTAAATGGTTGGATGGCATAACCGACTCAATGGACATGAGTTTGAGTAAACTGTGGGAGTTGGTGATGGACAGGGAGGCCTGGTGTGTTGCAGTCCATGGGGTCACAAACAGTCAAACACAACTGAGGGAATGAACTGAACTGAACCGAACTGCATTTCGGACTCTGTTGTTGACTATGATGGCTACTCCATTTGTTCTGAGGGATTCTTGCCCACAGTAGTAGATATAATGGTCAACTGAGTTAAATTTGCTCATTCCAGTCCATTTTACATGATATACTCTACATATAAGTTAAATAAGCAGGGTGACAATATACAACCTTGACGTACTCCTTTCCTGATTTGGAACCAGTCTGTTGTTCCATGTCCAGTTTTAACTGTTGCTTCTTGACCTGCATACAGATTTCTCAGGAGGCAGGTAAAGCAGTCTGGTATTCCCATCTCTGGAAGAATTTTCCACAGTTTGTTGTGATCCACACAGTCAAAGGCTTTTGTGTAGTCAATAAAGCAGAAGTAGATGTTTTTCTGGAACTCTCTCACTCTTTATATGATCCAATGGATGTTGGCAATTTGATCTCTGGTTCCTCTGCCTTTTCAAAATCCAGCTTGAACAACTGGAAGTTCATGATTCACATACTGCTGAAGACTGGCTTGAGAATTTTGAGCATTACTTAGCTAGTGTGTGAGATGAGTGCAACTGTGCGGTACTTTGAGCACTCTTTGGCATTGCCTTTCTTTAGGATTGGAGTGGAAACTGACCTTATCCAGTCCTGTGGCCACTGCTGAGTTTTCTAAATTTTCTGGCATATTGAGTGCAGTACTTTCACAGAATCATCTTTTAGGATTTGAAATAGCTCAGCTGGAATTCCATCACCTCCACTAGCTTTGCTCACAGTGATGCTTCCTAAGGCTCACTTGACTTCACACTCCAGGATGTCTGGCTCTAGGTGAGTGATCATACCATACTGGTTATCTGGGTCATTAATAGCTTTTTTGTATAGTTCTTCAGTGTATTCTTGCCACCTCTTCTTAATATCTTCTGCTTCTGTTAGGTCCATACCATTTCTGTCCTTAATTGCACCTATCTTTGCAAGAAGTGTTGCCTTGGTATCTCTAATTTTCTTGAAAAGATCTCTGCTGCTGCTGCTGCTGCTGCTAAGTCGCTTCAGTCGTATCCGACTTTGTGAGACCCCATAGATGGAAGCCCACCAGGCTCCCCCATCCCTGGGATTCTCCAGGCAAGAACACTGGAGTGGGTTGCCATTTCCTTCTCCAAAGCATGAAAGTGAAAAGTGAAAGGAAAGTCGCTCAGTCATGTCCGACTCTTAACGACCCCATGGACTACAGCCCACCAGGCTCCTCCATCTGTGGGAGTTTCCAGGTGAGAGTACTGGAGTGGGGTGCCATTAGTCTTTGGATATTTTGTTCCAAATCAATTGCAGTCTTTTTCTTACCTCTCAGATAGGAAATGAAATCTTCAAAGAGCTTTCCAGTGATCATTGTTATCCAGAAGCATTTAAGCTCACTCATGCATATTTTATTGTCTTGATTATCAACCAAAATTAATTGACACTCTAGGCATTTACAATCCAAACAGGATACTTCAAAAATTCATGTTAGATCCTTTAGAGACACTGTTATAAGTGATATAAGTGATAAAGTCCATCACTAAAGCTCTTCTTAGTGACAGAGTAACATTTTCCAGTGAAAATATTCTTTTGAATAATCAGTACCTAGTAACATCATTGTTATATTTTTATGTAGATTGTAAATATTTTTCAAAAGGTTGAATAGTATTCTGTAGGGCAGAATAGATCCCCCTTTTCTATCTTTGGAAAGACAACATGAAGAATGACTTTGGGGGAACAAATGCAACAGCTGTGATGTCACAACCACATATTTTCAGAATATGAGAATGAAATGGCTTAAATCAGCTAATAATGTGGCTATAGGAGGATTCCTGTCGGCAAAGAAACACCAGTGAGTGACTTTTCTGGGCAGGATTAAAGTTATGATTTGTATGAAGAGAGTTCAATGCATGCGCCAACAGTTCCCCAAGGATGGCTCACAGTTGAGCCCTGTTGCATGTCTGATGTTGGCACAGGGGAGGTTCTCTGGGTCTTTCTATGTCCATGTTCAAGTTCTATTTGACAAGAAGAAACTCCTTCTGATAACTTTCAACAAAAGGCAAGTCTGGATGTCACAGATGAAAGAAAATCCTATTAAGTGTTCCCAGAAAGTGGACTTTTGGAAGATATGGTCAGAAGTTATCCTGACACTGGATGGAATTTCTTAGGTCTTTCCTCCTCAAATAAATTATTAGAAAAGAAAAAAAATTTTTTCTGGTTGCCATCGTCAAAAAGGATGACCTCCCTGATGAAAATGATAGCATCCAAAGATAATGTATAAAAAATATTACACTTGTAGATAAGTTTAGCCTAAGTGAAATGGAATAATCAAATATTTCATGAGGAAATACAGTTCCCAGATACCAGTTATTGGGGCAAAAATTGCCCCACAAGAGGTACCGTAAAAGAAAAGTTTGCATACATAATGCCAAGAAGGGAGAAGCTGATCAGAAATCATTGCCCCTGTGATGAAACACTTGTCTGTTTTCAGTCAGACTGCAATTATTCCCTACTACCCCAAAAAAGTCACCACTGGACTTTTCCAAGACCATAATGGGCCAGAATGAATTACCTCCAGGTCATTTATCTGAAAAATGAACTACATGGATGCAACTAGCTGAGGAGAGACTATGCAAGAATTATCACTGGGGAGATAAATTCTGCAGATGAGCCTGGCTAGGGAAAATGCTCATGAGTGATGGCCAATAGAAAGCAATTTCATGAGAAAAGTTAGCCAGGGGAAAAAAAAATTCCTCAATATTCATCACTGTCACAATCAGTGCATAAAACTGGTGTTTATGAGATGCCTCAAAAATCAGTTGCTGTCCTGAAAGATTCTATGAATAAAATTAGCCACAAAATAATTAGGCCAAGAGCCCTGAAATCCTCAGATAAGGCTATTTATGAAATTGGTCTTCAAAAAGCAATGCTTAAAATATGTACATATAGTAGATTTAATTTAATTAATATATATATGATTTTATAAAGAATAATTAAGACACATTTCCTCAAATGATATCAATAGATATTTCATCAACAAACAAATGTAAATGGGGCCCAATTTCCCAGGCAGCTCCTTCAGGGGGATTACCATGTAGAAAAGAGGTTGACCAAGACATTATTCCTCAAGTCTATTAAGGAGCATCAGAGTCAAATTGACAGAAATCAAGAGGGAAATTCCCAAATAGCTTTGATCTGAAAGAAGTACTTCCAATGATACATTTAGAGGCAATGGCACCCCACTCCAGTAATTTTGCCTGGAAAATCCCATGGACGGAGGAGCCTGGTAGGCTGCAGTCAATGGGGTCGCTAGAGTCAGACACAACTGAGCGACTTCCCTTTCACTTTTCACTTTCATGCATTGGAGAAGGAAATGGAAACCCACTCATGTGTTCTTGCCTGGAGAATCCCATGGACGGAGGAGCCTGGTAGGCTGCTGCCGGTGCCAGCCGGCAAAGTCGATCAGGTCCCGAGAACGTGCACGCCGGGGCTAAGAAAGAAACTAAAGCAAGAGACTACAACAAAGATGGGGTCGAGAGGTTCAGACACATCTCCACGAAGGGACGCAGTCTGACACCAACTTTATTCAGCATCTTCTATTTATACAGAAAAGCGTGAGAAAGACAAGACAGTTGACATTTTTTCTTGGTTGGCCTATACATCTTACAAACAGTCACAAAAAATCTTGAGAGCATGGGAATGGCACCCTGTTATTATTTTTTACACCAGATAACATTTCTCTGTGTGTGAGAAGTTTGCACAGAACTCCAGGTGTCTGCAGTAAATAAGCGCCTAATCTCTGAGGTGGCGGGACAGAGAGCTATGTTTGCAAGCAAACCCTCAAGGACTGAGGCAGCTCCCAGAGCTGTGTCCTTGAACAAAGGACCCCGTTCTCACGGGCAGCTCCCCGCATCTCCCCCTTTCTTTTTATATAGGCACACGCTTATGTTCCTTTAACTGCAGACCATTTCCATAGATGGAAGCCTTTATCATCCATAGATCATCAATCAGTTTTTTAATTAAACAAGGTGCAAGAAATAAAACAGTTTTATTAGTGTATATGGGAATGGACTGACCCTCCCAGCCCACAAGTTGGAGAAGGGGAGGGTCAGGAAAATAAGCCCAGTAAGCATTTGAATATTCTTCAGAGTGTGTAGTGTTAATCTGATTTAAGATAATTAATAAGGTTATCAGGAAGCTTAAAGGCGATATTGGATTGCCCTGCACAGCAACACGATTCTGTGCCTCTCGCATCAATGCCTGAATTTGTTGCCGAGATGGTAATTCATCATGTTCTTGAATCACCAATCTCTTCATCTGGTTTGCTAGAGATTGTCTCCGCCGTGCGTACCAACCTTTCCGGCAGCCAGCGCGGCGCTTTGGCATCCTGTGGGAAAACACAAACATGCCCTCGTCCCCAGATTAGTACTGGATCTGGTCCATACCATTTTCCCACAAGTGGGTCTTTCCAAAAGACTTTAGGTCTTATTGTTTGTGCATCAAAGTTCCAAAATCGCTGTGCTGCTGAACGGCCACTTATATCCAATTGTAAAAAATTTAGAACAAATAAAGCATGGTTTAGAGAGTTGGAGGGGGTATTGGGATATAATTCCCCCTTCTTTAGTTTTTGTAATTGATGTTTGAGAGTTTGATGTGTCTGTTCAATAATTCCTTGACCTTGAGGATTATAAGGGATACCTGTTTTATGTGAGATAGACAATTGTGTACAAAATAATTGAAAATTTTTTCTAGTGTATCCTGGACCATTGTCTGTTTTTATGGTTTTAGGGGTTCCCATAACAGCAAAACATTTAATGTAATGAGCTATACAATGTTTGTTAGCTTTTCCGGATTGTAGAGAGGCATGTAAAAAGCCAGAGAAGGTGTCAATAGTAACATGAACAAATTTTTGTTTACCAAATTTAGGAATATGGGTAACATCTATTTGTCATATATTGTTTGGCAACAATCTTTGAGGATTAACTCCATAATGGGGGACGCTAAAAAATTGAGGACATGTTTGACATTGTTTAACAATCTGTCTGGCAGCTTCTCGAGTAATGCCAAATTGAAGTCTTAAGCTATTGTTGTTTTGATGGTGTAAGCTGTGGGAAGTTTTTGCCATTTGTTTCATTGAAGGAAATATACGTGTAGCTTCATCAGCCAAAGCATTGCCTCGTGCTAAAGGTCCAGGAAGTCTAGAGTGAGCACGAATATGACCAAAATAGCATTTATTAACTCTGGAACAAATTAAATGTTGTATATCACGAAAAAGAGTTAGGATAGTGGAATTCAGGGTACCAATAAATGGAACAGTCTCACTAGTGTTTAAGGCTCTTATGATATATTGACTGTCAGAATATAAATTAAATGGAGCAGAAATTTGTAATAAAGCCTGAAAAACGGCAGATAGTTCTACTTCTTGAGCAGACTTATAATTAGTATGCCAGGCGGCAGTATTGTCCTGTATAATCAAACTAGCTATTCCATTAGAAGAACCATCAGTAAATACAGTTAGGGCGTCGGCAAGGGGCTGAGAAACAATGATTTTTGGGAAGAGAAATTGGTGATAATGAGTAAATTGTAAAATTTTATCTGAGGGATAATGATTATCAAGCCGTCTACTAAAACCATCTAAGGCAATAACCCTTGTAATGTCGTGGCCAAAGTTATGTCTTGAATGTATGAAGGGCCAATATCAGCACAAATCTGTATATAGTCAGATAAGCCTCTCTTTTTTTTGTAAGGTCTCAGGGCAGCTTGACAAGCCGAACTGGCATTTTCATAAGCAAGTTGTTTAGTCAACACCATCTCCGCCTGCTCATCTCCTGTCATTTTACCAATTGTCTCAAGCAGGCAGGCAACAAAATCCTGATATGGCTCATCTGGCCCCTGGCGAATTTTAGATAAATCTTTAGTCTTTTTATCAGAATTTGGAAGTTTTTTTTTTATGTTTGTAGAGCCGCAGCACTAATCTGAGGGTAGGCTCCAGGCAAATAATTAAGTTGACTATTAGTGTCTCGATATTCTCTCTCTCCCACCATCATTTCATAAGTGGTGTTCAGTCCCTGTCGCCGATTGATATCGGCTGTGATCTCACATTGTTCAGCAAACTCAGATTTCCATAGTAAATAATCTCCTCCAGATAAACAAGCTCGAGCAACTTGTTTCTAATCATTAGATGGCAGATTTTGATTTCCTAAAGCCTCTATAATAGCCTGAGTAAACGGCGCAGTCGGGCCATATTGTGCACAAGCCATTTTTAACTCTTTCAGTTGCTTAAAGGACAGCGGCTCATAATATCTCTGCTGTTGAGCATTTTCAAACACTGGATAGATTTCTGAAAACCCGGGAATATGTTTTCTTTTTTTATTAGCTCACTTAATCGCTTGTCGAAGAGGAGATAATAATATCTCACTTTTAATTTTTATGTTTTCACCGGGCAAAGAAGTAGGGATAGATATAAGCTCTTGCGGTTCTACGAAAGGCGGAGGTGGATCAAGTCTAGCAAGAACCGAGGGAGGATATGCTGGAGGCGCAGGCTGGCTGGAGTGGGAGTCTCCCTGTGTATCCTTTTTTACTGCTATAACAATCTTTTGAATTAAATTTTCCAGCTGTTCTTTGGAAAGCCCTGAATGTTTTAATTCCCCTTTTCCCGAGGGGGGTTGCATGTTAACCATCATCTCCCAAGGCATATCCTGTCTATGGTACTGAGCCGCTTGTTCATTTAACTCTTCCTGTTTGTCAGAGCTTAACACATCATCACTCTCTCTAGCCTTACAAGCTGTTTCCTCAGGCACAGCATAAAGCGGCTCAGGTGGAGGGGCAGAAGGCTCTGTAACTTCGGGTCCCGTGGAATCCCTGAGAGCCGTTTGAATTTTATGTCCCTCATGTTCAGGATCCAGACAGTCTCTTATGAGAGTCCACAAAGAAAAAGCATCCACAGGAACACGATTGGGACCATGTAAGGAATAATATGTCTGAAATTGTTTTCCTACTTTTTTCTAAGTTTCCAGACTAACCGTTCTTTTTTCTGGAAACCAAGGACAAACCTCTTCTATAAAAAGTAAAAACTTTTTTAGCTGTAACTTATTTACATGAATTCCCCTACCTTTTAACATAGTTTTCAACATATGTACAAATAACTGGCAGCTATTGCCTTGTCCCATGATTTATTACTCTCGACAATCACCCTCTCTGTCCTTTACTTTAATTAGTTAGGAATTTTTCTTTACTTATCTCAATCTTGGTGGGCAGCGGCCATCCTCGCGCTCTGATTTCTGAGTCCCTGTTCACGCGCCACCTGCCGGTGCCAGCCGGCAAAGTCGATCAGGTCCCGAGAACGTGCACGCCGGGGCTAAGAAAGAAACTAAAGCAAGAGACTACAACAAAGATGGGGTCGAGAGGTTCAGACACGTCTCCACGAAGGGACGCAGTCTGACACCAACTTTATTCAGCATCTTCTATTTATACAGAAAAGCGTGAGAAAGACAAGACGACATTTTTTCTTGGTTGGCCTATACATCTTACAAACAGTCACAAAAAATCTTGAGAACATGGAAATGGCACCCTGTTATTATTTTTTACACCAGATAACATTTCTCTGTGTGTGAGAAGTTTGCACAGAACTCCAGGTGTCTGCAGTAAATAAGCGCCTAATCTCTGAGGTGGCGGGACAGAGAGCTGTGTTTGCAAGCAAACCCTCAAGGACTGAGGCAGCTCCCCGCAGGCTGCAGTCCATGGGGTCGCTAGAGTCAGACACAACGGAGCCACTTCCCTTTCACTTTTCACTTTCATGCATTGGAGAAGGAAATGGCAACCCACTCCAGTGTTCTTGCCTGGAGAATCCCAGGGACGGGGGAGCCTGGTGGGCTTCCGTCTATGGGGTCACACAGAGTTGGACACGACTGAAGCAACTTAATAGCAGCAGCAGCAGCAATAGTTACCAAGAGAAAGCCTTAGAAAGGGAAGCTTCCATCAATGGGATTGGCCAGAGAAGAGATGTTCAGAGAGTTCATTTAGAAAAATAATGCCCAAAGGTCAAGATGTTTAGAGGAAAACTCCCAAAAGAGGCAGAATCCAAAGAGTAGTTTGTTGGCTCAATGAGAAACGATAAAACTAAGCAAATCTTCATATCTGGAAAATATAACCATTGCATAAGGGCAAGCTCTAGGGCAGAGGTTTTAGGTGTATTTCTCATGAGTAGTCAGATTTACTGAAGAGTTTCTGCAGGGTAGTATTCCTGGAGAACATGCCTTGGGGCACATTAGCATTTGTCACTAGATCCCTTCAAAATACCAAAAGCAACTGTCATTGTCATGGCTAAAGCTCCCAAACCGAATAAGGAACTTTAAACAAAGAACAAATTTCTCAGGAAATGTCATCACAAATAATAGTAGGTAAGTCTAGTTAAATAATGCCATCTGGAAATAAAAAGTTTCAAGCATTCGATTAGTCAGGATAAAAGTCTTGCAAACAGTTCTCTAGGAGAGGAACAAGTAATGCGTACTCTGAGCCATGAAATTCTACTCAGCAAATGTTGTCAGGAAATCTATGGAGAGGATCCAGCTCAGTGTGGCTCCGTGGCAAACACTATTCAAAGAACATCTTTAGAAAAAGCTAGCCAAGACAAAAGGTCTTAAGAATTGTGAGCCATTTGGAGCAAACCTGACCTGACACTAGCTCGTGATGTCGTAATATCTGTAGCCCATCAGAAAGATGTGCTCTGCACATTCTCGCCTGAGGTAAACTCCGTTATCTCAATTCATTTCTTTTCAGGAAAAAACAGATAGCCACCGTAAACTAAATCCAGGCCAAGTAGTCCCACAGATGTCATCTTGTGGTGCAAGCCCTGTAGTCAGTGCCACCCAAACTAAACTTTAGGTCTTCTTTCTGTATTCTGTGACCCACATTTAGTTAGCCACAAAAGCATGAAGATTTTCTCTACTTCAAGTTTAATTTGCTTGCCTTCAGTGATTCAAAAAAAATCTTTTCAGGGTCTTCCCTAATGGCCCAGTGATTGAGACTCTGGACTTCCAATGCAAGGGAAATGGATTCAATCACTGGTTGAGGAACTAGGATCCCACATGCTACTTGGCTAAAAAAATAAAAGAATCTTTTTTTTTTTTTTTTTTTTTTAATTTTTTTTACTTTACAATATTGCATTGGTTTTGCCATACATCAACATGCATCCACCACGGGTGTACATGTGTTCCCCATCCTGAACCCCCTGCCCACTTCCCTCCCCATACCATCCCTCTGGGTCATCCCAGTGCACCCTTTCTGTATCCTGCATCGAACCTGGACTACGATTTGTTTCTTATATGATATTATACATGTTTTAATGCCATTCTCCCAAATCATCCCCCACTCCCTCTCCCTGCTGCGGCTAAGTCACTTCAGTTGTGTCCGACTCTGTGCAGCCCATACACGGCAGCCCACCAGGCTCCCCCATCCCTGGGATTCTCCAGGCAAGAACACTGGAGTGGGATGCCATTTCCTTCTCCAATGCGTGAAAGTGAAAAGTGAAAGTGAAGTCGCTCAGTCCTGTCTGACTCTTAGCGACCCCATGGACTGCAGCCCACCAGGCTCCTCCATCCATGGGATTTTCCAGGCAAGAGTACTGGAGTGGGGTGCCATTTACTTCTCTGCCTCTCTCCTCTGCTGCTGCTGCTGCTGCTAAGTCACTTCAGTTGTGTCCAACTCTGCTCGACCCCATAGACGGCAGCCCACCAGGCTCCCCCGTTCCTGGGATTCTCCAGGCAAGAACACTGGAGTGGGTTGCCATTTCCATCTCCAATGTATGAAAGTGAAAAGTGAAAGTGAAGTTGCTCAGTCATGTCCGACCCTCAGCAATTCCATGGACTGCAGCCTACCAGGCTCCTCCATCCATGGGATTTTCCAGGCAGGAGTACTGGAGTGGGGTGCCATTGCCATTGCCAGAGGTGGAGAACCGCCTCCCTCTCTCCCAGAGTCCCAAAAGACTGTTCTATACATCTGTGTCTCTTTTGCTGTCTTGCATACAGGGTTGTCGTTACCATCTTTCTAAATTCCATATGTATGCGTTAGTATGCTGTATTGGTGTTTTTCTTTCTGGCTTACTTCCCTCTGTATAATAGGCTCCAGTTTCATCCACCTCATTAGAACTGATTCAAATGTATTCTTTTTAATGGCTGAGTAATACTCCATTGTGTATATGTACCACAGCTTTCTTATCCATTCATCTGCTGATGGACATCTAGGTCGCTTCCATGTCCTGGCTATTATAAACAGTGCTGTGATGAACATTGGGGTACACGTGTCTCTTTCAATTCTGGTTTCCTTGGTGTGTATGCCCAGCAGTGGTATTGCTGGGTCGTATGGCAGTTCTATTTGCATTCCTATACACTAATAATGAGAAACTAGAAAGAGAAATTAAGGAAACAATTCCATTCACCATTGCAATGAAAAGAATAAAATACTTAGGAATATATCTACCTAAAGAAACTAAAGACCTATATATAGAAAACTATAAAACACTGATGAAAGAAATCAAAGAGGACACTAATAGATGGAGAAATATACCATGTTCATGGATCGGAAGAATCAATATAGTGAAAATGAGTATACTACTGAAAGCAATATATAGATTCAATGTAATCCCTATCAAGCTACCAACGGTATTCTTCACAGAGCTAGAACAAATAATTTCACAATTTGTATGGAAATACAAAAAACCTCGAATAGCCAAAGCAATCTTGAGAAAGAAGAATGGAACTGGAGGAATCAACCTGCCTGACTTCAGGCTCTACTACAAAGCCACAGTCATCAAGACAGTATGGTACTGGCACAAAGACAGAAATGTAGATCAATGGAACAAAATAGAAAGCCCAGAGATAAACCCACGCACCTATGGACAAAGGTGTATCTTTGTATCTTTGTATCTTTGTACCTTTGTATCTTTGACAAAGGAGGCAAGAATATACAGTGGAGAAAAGACAATCTCTTTAACAAGTGGTGCTGGGAAAACTGGTCAACCACTTGTAAAAGAATGAAACTAGAACACTTTCTAACACCATATACAAAAATAAACTCAAAATGGATTCAAGATCTAAACATAAGACCAGAAACTATAAAACTCTTAGAGAAGAACATAGGCAAAACATACATCACAGCAGGATCCTCTATGAGCCACGTCCCAGAATATTGGAAATAAAAGCAAAAATAAAAAATGGGACCTAATTAAAATTAAAAGCTTCTGCACAACAAAAGAAACTATAAGCAAGGTGAAAAGACAGCCTTCAGAATGGGAGAAAAAAATAATAGCAAATGAAGCAACTGACAAACAACTAGTCTCAAAAATATACAAGCAACTCCTGCAGCTCAATTCCAGAAAAATAAACGACCCAATCAAAAAATCGGACAAAGAACTAAATAGACATTTCTCCAAAGAAGACATACAGATGGCTAACAAACACATAAAAAGATACTCAACATCACTCATTATCAGAGAAATGCAGATCAAAACCACAATGAGGTACCATTTCATGCCAGTCAGAATGGCTGCAATCCAAAAGTCTACAAGCAATAAATGCTGGAGAGGATGTGGAGAAAAGGGAACCCTCTTACACTGTTGGTGGGAATGCAAACTAGTACAGCCACTATGGAGAACAGTGTGGAGATTCCTTAAAAAGAATCTTTTCAGAAGTTTTCATGAACGATAACTCCAGACTAAAGTTAACAAAGATGATAGATTTCAGCAAACAGAATTGAAAGCCACAGCATCAGAGAATGAGTTCAGTCAGGATGAAGTTACCCAAGGAATAATTCCCAAAGACTTTCCTTGAAATTCCCCAGTGTTTCTTCCTTCAGAGACAAGACAGCTACTGAGAGGGGGTGTTTACCAAATTGCCACTACTGAAAGGTGGATACTGGTGAATGGTGAACGGACACCATGGAGAAGAGATAAAAGAATCCAGCTATACTTCACGAGGAAGTTTCATCACAAGAGATGAGTACCCTGGAGGCTGTTCATCAGAACTGAATTGCTCCTGATAGCCACCAATCTGAGTCAAATTTCTTCTTGAAAGTGTTATTTTATGGGTAACTGTAACTTTCCCACTAGGGTTCAGTGTTATTCCTTAGAGATGAAAGATGATGGTGAAATTATCTAAGAAGCTATTTCTTAAGAGATTATTAACTAAAAATATAACAAAATATCAGGTCTAAAGATTCATCAAATATTTCAGAAACTCAAGAAGAAAAAGCAAATGACTGTATGGGTACCTAATGTATAAACGAAAACAGTATATCCTCTTCACTCAATGAATAACAGAGATAAAACAAACCAAAAAAAAACAATAAAGGTTCGGGATGGGGAACACATGTATACCTGTGGCGGATTCATTTTGATATTTGGCAAAACTAATACAATTATGTAAAGTTTAAAAATAAAATAAAATTAGAAAAAAAAAAAAAGAACTGATGATAAAATTGATCAATTTCTACTTGATTTTCACCTCAAGTGAATTGTCATTTAACTGGAAAGCAAGCAGTATAACCTAAAGATAAGAGCAAGAATTTTGACCTCCACAAGACTAGTTGCAAATCCACACCCTGGCACTTACTAGCTGTTTGGCTATGAACAGGTTACTTAACTGTTCCATGCCCCACATGCCTGCCCTCCCTAGGATTAAAATACTAATATGCTTCACTATGTAACGCTGTTTTGGGGTTTCCATGAGGCAGTATATATAATAAACAATAGCTACGGGCCATGTTTCTGTAGCTAAACACTGACTTCTGAAAACCATTACATTAAAAGTGATTATGCATATTTTATTTCAGTGGTGGACAGTAAGGAGATCAAACAAGTCAATTCTAAAGGAAACCAACCCTGAATATTCACTGGAAGGACTGATGCTGAAGCTGAAGCTGAAGCTCCAGTACTTTGACCACCTGATGCAAAGAGCCAACTCACTGGAAAAGACCCTGATGCTGGGAAAGATTGAGGACAAAAGAGAAGGGGGTGGCAGAGGATGAGATGGTTAGATAGTATGACTGATTCAATGGACATGAGTTTGAGCAAACTTCAGGAGATAGTAAAGGACAGGGAAGCTTGGCAATCTGCAATCCATGGGGTTGCAAAGAGCTGGACATGACTTAGTGACCGAAACAACAATTCCACCTATTCAGATTCTTCCCTAGATTATTTTTGTCATCCCTAGTGGGTCCACCATGAGAGCTCTCACACAGTACCATGTAATGTGTCTCCCACTCAGTGAGTTTGCTCCCCATGCCTCTGCTCTCTGAGGAGTATTCTGAAGGTTTTGGCCGCCAAGCAGGTGCTGCCGTCTCCCAGTGCCATGGCCCTCTGCCACACTGCTCACCCTCAAAGGGCTAAAGGGGCACCGTGCCCCCAGAGGCAGAGCCCTGGGCTGCGGGCATTCTGGCAGGAGTGAACCTTTTGCCACTTTGTGCGACCCTGTCTTCACCTAGTCATGAGAGCAGGTTATTGTTGCCCTCAGTCTGGACGAATTCTCCTTGGGAATAGCTCTTCCAGCTTCTAATAGCAGCCTCTCTGCTCTCAACAAAGTAAAAAAGAGCTTTTAAATTTAGCAAGCTATATAAAGATATACATACAGAGTTGTTCATCAAAATAAGTTCATAAAAATGAAAAACTCGGAGCAATCAGAATGTCACCAACAGGGAGAATGTGCTACAACTAATGATATGATTTTGGTATGTATGTGCAAATGTGTGTTGCGGGGGGCGGTGTGCGGTGGGGCATGGGGAGAGAGAGAGAGAGATGTGGGAAAAAGAAGAGGGGTTTGAAAGGATGCTGTAAAAAGGGGTGGATTTCTTCTCCTTATTAAAAACTATTTTATTAGACTCAGAATCTACATGACTAAAAAGAAGGCTTCTCTCCCTTTTAATATTTCTTCCTCCTGCTTTAGTAATGCCCTTAAAGAACCCAAGGGAAGGGGAAAAGGAAAAGGTAGACAAGACTACAGGGGGCAGGGGCAACCTTGACAGCTCACCACCACCAGAGGGCAGCACCAGAGAGACAAGCGCAGGTGGGCCTAGGAGCAGCTACAGGTTTCCGAACTTGATTTCAAGTGCGGTATGCCTACCTTTCGGAGAAGGCAATGGCACCCCACTCCAGTACTTTTGCCTAGAAAATCCCATGGACGGAGGAACCTGGTAGGCTGTAGTCCATGGGGTCCCTAGAGTCGAACACGACTGAGCGACTTCACTTTCACTTTCATGCATTGGAGCAGGAAATGGCAACCCACTCCAGTGTTCTTGCCTGGAGAGTCCCAGGGACGGGGGAGCCTGGTGGGCTGCCGTCTATGGGGTCGCACAGAGCTGGACACGACTGAAGCGACTTAGCAGCAGCAGCAGCAGCATGCCTACCTTTCCGTGTATTTACTTAAGTGGCCAAATGAACTCCAAAATCTTGTGTTATTCTATCCCATGTTCCAATCTGCTTAGCATCTAACCTTTCCTTAAAACAAAGATTTGAACATTTCTCAAAGAACTTCACGGTACGAAAGCAATAACACACAAGCATAGGCTGACAATTTTAAGAGCCAGCTACAAAAAGGGTACTTTGATCCAATATTTAATTTCTCAAATACTTCAGAGATAGATAGATAGGCAGGACAAAAGACATTTCTGGAATTCATTGTGAAAACATTCCCCTATGACTACTGCTGCATGTGTGTGTGCTCAGTCGCTTCAGTCATGTCTCGTTGCAACCCTATGGAATGTAGCTTCCCAGCTCCAGGCAAGAACACTGGAATGGTTTGCCATGCCATCCTTCAGGGAATCTTCCTGACCCAGGGACTGAATCCGTGTCTCCTGTGGCTCCTGAATTGCAGGTGGATTCTTTACTGCTGAGGCATCAGGGAAACCCCCTATGACTATTCAGTTCAGTTCATTTCAGTCGCTCAGTTGCATCCGACTCTTTGCGACCCCATGGACTCCAGCACGCCAGGCTTCCCTGTCAATCACCAACTCCCGGAGCCTACTCAAACTCATGTCCATCCAGTTGGTGATGTCATCCAACCATCTCATCCTCTGTCGTCCCCTTCTTCTCCCACCTTCAATCTTTCCCAGCATCAGGGTCTTTTCCAATGAGTCAATTCTTCACATCAGGTGGCCAAAGTATTGGAGTTTCAGCTTCAGCATCAGTCCTTCCAAAGAATATTCAGGACTGATTTCCTTTAGGATGGACTGGTTGGATCTCCCTGCAGTCCAAAGGACTCTCAAGAGTCTTCTCCAACACCACAGTTCAAAAGCAACAATTCTTTGGCGCTCAGCCTTCTTTATAGTCCAACTCTCACGTCCATACATGACTACTGGAAAAACCATAGCCTTGACTAGATGGACCTTTGTTGGTAAAGTAACGTCTCTGCTTTTTAATATGCTGTCTAGATTGGTCATAGCTTTTCTTCCAAGAAGCAAGTGCCTTAATTTCATGGCTGCGGTCACCATTTGCAGTGATTTTGGAGTCCAAAAAAATAAAGTCTGTCACTGTTTCCATTGTTTCCCCATCTGTTTGCCATAAAGTGATGGGACCGGACGCCATGGTCTTAGTTTTCTGAATGTCGAGTTTTAAGCCAACTTCTCCACTCTCCTCTTTCACTTTCATCAAGAGGCTTTTTAGTTCTTCTTCACTTTCTGCCATTAGCATGGTGTCATCTGCACATCTGAGGTTATTGATATTTCTGCCAGCAATCTTGATTTCAGCTTATGACTATGATTATTAGACAGCCACTAAAAACAATAATGTAGAAAGATATGTTTTAACACAATAAATGTATTTTCTTAGACCATGCGTGTATGTCTATGCATAGAGAAATACACGGGATGATGGTCAAGTGACAGGAACACTGCTGAATTTATATTTTGTATTACTTTTCTGCACTTAAGCTTCTTTATAATGATCATAAATCTTTTATAAAGTTAAAATGAAATAAAGCTATTCTCTCCATTGGAGGAATAAATGTTATTTTTTAAAGTAAAATTTATCAATATGAACCCAAGAAGCTCAGCTTTTAAAAGTATGAACTGCACACTTAAACACGATCTTTCTCTGTGAGATGGGATGCTTACTTCCCAGTCTTTGTGTTGCCACAGAATTCTTCTAGATCAGCCTCCAGATGGGCCAGTAATGGAGTGAGTTCTGGTTACTTGCTCCACCAGTCCTGTCTCTCGTGGAGAACTGACCTCTCTGTTTGTAGAGGTTGTTAGGGTCTGCTAGTCATGGTTTTGCATTTCTCTGCTAGGCTGAGGCAATGTATTAAATGTCACACTACTTGGGATTTTTCTTTCTCGAATCTGCTGGGTACTTATCAGGGGCTCAGCACATCTTCACACTCTTGGTTTCAGCTTCTGTACCTACAATTTGGTGGGAAAGTTAGACTTGCGGAGGCAGATGTGAGACACTGCCACTTCACTTAGCTGCTCTCCTGTCTCTCTGAACACAATCTTAAGGAATCTATTGCTCCACTGAAATGCAAGGAGAACCCATTGAAACTGTTCTCTTGTCATAATGCTGCCCTTCAGATTATCACTATTATTATGACCTTTGCAGTTGCTATTATTCATTGCTCATGGCTAGTATAAAGATCACTAATATAACCATGATTAACTAACTGCTTCTAACTCTTTCCTACCAGGCATAGTCCTTCAGAGTCTCACGTTCAAGAAGTCAGTCTTTGTGAAATCAACATTTCTCCAAAGAAGATATGAAGATGGCCACTAGGCACATGAAAAATGCTCAACATTGCTAATTATTAGAGAAATGAAAATCAAAATGATAATGAGATATCACATCACGTTGGTCAAAATGGCCTTCATTAGAAGGTCTACAGATAACACATGCTGGAGAGGGTATGGAGAAAAGGGAACTCTTCTATATTGCTGGTGGGAAAGTAAGTTGGCACAGCCACTATGGAAAACAGTATGGAGGTTCCTTAAGAAAAAGTAAAAATGACGTTGCCATACGATCCAGAAATCCCATTTCTGGGCATATATACAGAGAAAACTCTAATTCGAAAAGATGCAGACACCCCAATGTTCATAGCAGCACTATTTACAATAATCAAGCCACGGAAACACCCTAACTGTCCACCCACAGATGAATAGATAAAGCCGACGTGGTATACATATCAATATATATCCATAGATAATGGAATACTACTCAGTCATAAGAAAGAATAAAACAATGCCATTTGCCAGCAACATGGATGAACTAGAGAAGATTATAATACTAAGTGAAGTAAGTAAGACAAAGACAAATATCATAAGATATCACTTATAAGTGGAATCTAAAGTACGACACAAATAAACATATCTATGAAGCAGAAACAGGCTCACAGACATAGAGAACAGAGTTGTGGTTGCAAGAGAGAGAAGCACTGGGGAGGGATGGCTTGGGATTTGGGTGTTAGCAAACACAAACCAATACATATAGGGTGGATAAACAACAAAGTCCTACTGCATAGCAGGCAACTATATCCAGCAGCCTGTAATAAACCATAATGGAAAAGAATACGAAAAAGGATAAATATATGTATATCCATATATATATAACCGAATCACTTTGCTGTGCACCAGAAACTAACACAACATTGCAAATCAACTATAATTCAGTGAAATGCATTTTTAAAACAAAGTCAGCCTCTGGTTATTCCACCTGTGAACATCCACCTGTGACTCTGTATCCCCTGTGACTCTTAAATGAGCTCTTAGAGTGGTTTGCCTGGAACACAGGAAATCCTCAATAACATCAGTTGGTGATGTTGTTGTTGTCACTATGGTTGTGGTTGTGCTAGAACCACGTAATTCTAAACTTGCAGTTGTGTTACTGTTGATGGTTTCCCCACCTCCGCACCACCTCCACAATTTCTTTTCTACCTTGACAAAAGCCCAGACTGTGTTTCATCTCACAGCCACATGGTGTCACCAGCACTTCACAAAAGTTCATCTGAAGTGGCTGGTGGTTAATTTCAGAAGAATTACGATCATGGATCTGCTGATACATAGTTGTTGCTCAGTTGCTTAGTCAGGTCGGACTCTGCGACTCCATGGATGGCAGCATGCCAGGCTTCCCTGTCCTTCAACCTTCTCCCAGAGCTTGCTCAAACTCATGTCCATTGAGTCGGTGATACCATCCAACCATCTTATCCTCTGTCAACCCCTTCTGCCTTCAGTCTTCCCCAGCATCAGGGTCTTTCCTAATGAGTCAGATTTTCACATCAGATGACCAAAGTATTGGAGTTTCAGCTTCATCAAAAGTCCTTCCAATGAATATTCAGGATTGATTTCCTTTAGGATTGACTGGTTTGAGCTCCTCACCATCTAAGGGACTCTCAAGAGTCTTCTCCAACACTACAGTTCAAAAGCATCAATTCTTAGGCACTCAGCTTTTTTTATCATCCAGCTCTCACATCTGTACATGACTACTGAAAAAGCCATACCTTTGACTATATGGACCTTTGTTGGCAAAGTGATGCCTCTGCTTTTTAATATGCTGTCTAGACTTATCATAGCTTTTCTTCCAAGTAGCAAGTGTCTTTTAATTTCATGGCTGCAGTCACCATCTGCAGTGATTTTGAAGCCCAAGAAAATAAAGTCTGTCACTGTTTCCATTGTTTCCTCATCTATTTGCCATGAAGTGATGGGACTGGATGGCATGGTCTTAGTTTTCTGAATGTTGAGCTTTAAGCCAACTTTTTCACTCTCTTCTTTCACTTTTATCGAAAGTCTCTTTAGTTCTTCTTCACTTTCTGCCATAAGGATGATGTCATCTGCATATCTGAGATTATTGGTGTTTCTCCCAGCAGTCTTGATTCCAGCTTGTGCTTCATCCAGCCCAGCATTTCACATGATGTACTCTGCCTATATGCTTATACATAGAGCCAAGCCTAATCAGATGGATCTTTCTATGCATTGAAGAAATATTTCCTTTTTGTGTTTGTTTCTATGGAGATTTATTTAGCCCTGGATTTTGTGCAGAGCCTTCATATTTCTTGCTAATGATGCTAGGAAGATATAAGCACACCAAGGAGCAGATTGAACATAATAATGGTAATTTACTGAGTGCCTGTCAGGTTCAAGCATGGCTCTGGGAGAGACAAAGTCCCTTCCCTCCTGGAGCTTAGAGAGCAAGCTGAGCCAATGATGAAGATGAAGCTAGAGGAAGGACAGAAGCCACCATTCAGATCACCTTGTATAGTTCAGGATCTTATAAATGTGGCCAGCTCCAATCTGGGTCTGAACCAATGGAGCCTCCAAACAAGCAGTCCACGTCATGATACTGGGTCAAGTCGTCTAAGAGGAGTCAGGTGTGACTGGTTTCAGGTGTGAAGTGAAATTTTTGCAAAGGAGATGATGTGTTTGTATGTGTGTTTTGCTTGGCCATCCATGCATCTATCCAGTCAAGTAGAGATGAATTAAAATCCCAGCTCTACCTTTTCTTTGCTCTATGACCTTGGCCAAATCACTTATCCTCTCTAAGCCTCCAGGGCTCATCTTTAAGTGGAGGGTAGCAAAGTTTTCTTTACAGAACAGACATGAGAATTACCTGAGATTACTTACGTAAAGCACTTAGGACTGGGCCAGACAGATCATGCAACATAGTAACTGGTAGTTGTTAGTTTCACTATTGTAACAATTACATTAACACAAACTACTACTGTGTCAAGCATAGCTAGAAACCATGCTTGGCTCTTCATAAAACAGAGAAATCAACTTAGTATAATATTTGCACTGAACGAGTTTCTAATCCAGCGGAGGAGCAAATTATACACCAAACAATAATCACACAAGACTGACTGGAATCATGTCCCAAGAGAGGAACCACAAGGCATAAGAGAATCCAAGGCAGAAGTTGCTGTGCGTGTAGGAAAGGAGAATTAGTCTAGACCTTTGGATCTGAACACAAGTAGGGGAAGCAGGGGCAAAGATCGGGCCTATGGACCCAAGATGGTGCAGAGGGAGCCAATCCCACCAGCCAGGGTTGCTTTTCCTAGGAAAAACAGAACACAGCTGGCAGCCTAGTAGGAGCACCCAGGCAATATCCTTGAGAAAGCGTCCTTCTTCTCCAAGGCTTGCAGTAGCTGACAAACTAGGTCTAATAGATGCCTCCCTTGAGGTCTCATGGATTCCTCAAGAATTCCTCATGAAGAGAAGAAACATGGATCTGCTCAGAGAAGTTTCCAAAGTGCCAGAGAAAGACTAAGCTCCTCTCTTAAGTCCTAGAGCCTCCTACATTCCATGATCACCTGAGGACACATTCAGCCACCCCCATCTGTAACACTGTCTTTACAGCTAGCCCAGGCCTCATAAATCAACCTCTAGCATAGATACATTCCTGCTGAGAGCATGGATGAAATTTTCAAGAAGGAGATGGCTTCGATCTGGGCCTCAGTGGGATTTGCTGAAGAGGCTCTAGAAAGGGAGAAGAGAGAAGTAAGACAGAGGCAGAGGCTGGAATGCATAGACTCTGTGCACACTGTACATCTAGTAAATGATCAGACTCTGCTGGAGCAGATGACACCCGTATTATTGGCAAAAAGTCCTATTTCAAAGTGCTCCAAAGACTGCTTACATTGTCCTGGGTTTTACGCTAAGATCTGTCATGCATTATCTCATCACATTTTCAACACTGCTGCTGCTAAGTCGCTTCAGTCGTGTCCAACTCTGTGCGACCCCATAGACAGCAGCCCATCAGGCTCTGCCATCCCTGGGATTCTCCAGGCAAGAACACTGGAGTGGGTTGCCATTTCCTTCTCCATTGTGTGAAAGTGGAAAGTGAAAGGGAAGTCGCTCGGTTGTGTCTGACTCTAGCGACCCCATGGACTGCAGCCTACCAGGCTCCTCCATCCATGGGATTTTCTAGGCAAGAGTACTGGAGTGGCTTGCCATTGCCTTCTCCAATTTTCAACACTAGAATCTGTTATCTTTGTTTTTCTTTAATTAAGGCTGAGTGAGATAAGTGACTATCTAAGACTACAGTTGTTGCTCAGTTGCTAAGTCCTATCTGACTCTTTTGTGACTCCATGGACTGTAGCCCATCCGGTTCCTCTATCCATGGGATTTTTCAGGCAAAAATAGTGCAGTGGGTTGCCATTTCCTTCTCCAGGGGAGCTTCTTGACCCAGAGACTGAACCAGCGTCTTCTGCATTGGCATGCGGATTCTTTACCACTGAGCCACTTGGGAAGCAAGGCTACAGAGATAAAGCCTATTAAACTAGAATTTAATCCTGACCCTAAGTTTAAGCTTAAGTCACTATGCAGTGTTAGCTTCCAATGATGTTGTTGTTCAGTCACTAGGTCGTATCTGACTTTGCAACCCCATGGACTGCAGAACAAAGGCTTCCCTGTCCTTCACTATCTTCCGGACCTTGCTCAAACTCATGTCCATTGAGATGGTGATGCTATCTAACCATCTTATCCTCTGTCACCCCCTTCTCCTCCAGTCCAGTTTTTCCAAGCATCAGGGTCTTTTCCAATCAGTGGGCTCTTCGGATGAGGTGGCCAAAGTATTGAAGCTTCAGCTTCAGCATCAGTCCTTCCAATGAATATTCAGGGTTGATTTCCTTTAGGATTGACTGATCTGATCTCCTTGCTGTCCAGGGGACTCCCAAAAGTCTTCTCCAGCACCACAATTCAAAAACATCAATTCTTTAGTGCTCAGCCTTCTGTTTGATCCAACTCTCACATCCATACATGACTACTGGAAAAACCATAGCTTCGACTATATGGACCTTTGTTGGCAAAGTGATGTCTTGGCTTTTTAATATGCTGTCTAGGTTGGTCATAGCTTTCCTTCCAAGAAGCAAGTGTCTTTTAATTTCATGACTGCAGTCACCATCCACAGTGATTCTGGAACCCAAGGAAATAAAATCTGTCACTGCTTCCACTTTTTCCCCTTCTATTTGCCATGAAGTGACGGGACCAGATGCCATGATCTTTGTTTTGGGGATGTTAAATTTTAAGCCAACTTTTTCACTCTCCTCTTTCACCCTTATCAATAGGCTCTTTAGTTCCTCTTCACTTTCTGCCATCAGAGTGGTATGACCTGCATATCTGAGGTTATTGATATTTCTCCTGGCAATCTTGATTCCTGCTTATGATTCATCCAGCCCAGCATTTTGCATGATGTACTCTGCATAGAAGTTAAATAAACATGGTGACAACACAACTTTGTCATACCTCTCTCCCAATTTTGAACCAGTCAGTTGTTCCATGTAAAGTTCTAACTGTTGCTACCTGACCCACATACAGGTTTCTCGGAAGACAGGTAAGATGGTCTGGTATTCCCATCTCTTTGAGAATTTTGCAAAGTTTCTTGTGATCCACACAGTCAAAGATTTTCATGTAGTCAATGAAGCAGAAGTAGATGTTTTTCTGGAATTCTCTTGCTTTCTTTATGATCCAGGGATGTTGACAATTTGATCTCTGGTTCCTCTGCCTCTTCTAACCAGCTTGAACATCTGGAAGTTCTGAAAGTTCTCAGTTCACTTACTGCTGAAGTCTAGCATGAAGGATTTTGAGCATAACCTTACTAGCATGTGAAATGAGTGCAATTGTCCAGCAGTTTGAACATTCTTTGGACTCCCCTTCTTTGGAATTGGAATGAAAACTGACCTCTTCCAGTCCTCTGGCCACTGCTGAGCTTTCCAAATTTGCTGACACATTGAGAGCTCCACTTTAACAGCATCATCTTTTAGTATTTCAAATAGCTCAGTTGGAATTCCATTATATATACTAGTTTTGTTTGTAGTAATGCTTCCTAAGGCCCACTTGCCTTCACACTCCAGGATGTCTGGCTCTAAGTGAGTGACCGCACCACCGTGGTTATCCTGGTCATTAAGACCATTTTTGTATAGTTCTGTGTATTCTTCCCACTTTTTCTTGCTTCTGAATACCAGACCACCTTACCTGCCTCCTGAGAAACCTATTTGCAGGTCAAGAAGCAACAGTTAGAACTGAACATGGAACAACAGACTGGTTCAAAATTGGGAAAGGAGTACATCAAGGCTGTATATTGTCACCCTGTTTATTTAACTTATATACAGAGTACATTATGCAAAATGCCAGGCTGGATGTATCACAAACTTGAATCAAGGATTGCTGGGAGAAATATCAATAACTTCAGATATGCAGAAGACACCACCTTTATGGCAGAAAGTGAAGAGGAACTAAGAAGCCTCTCAATGAAGGTGAAAGAGAAGAGTGAAAAAGCTGACTTAAAACTCAACATTCAAAAAATGAAGATCATGACATCCGGTCCCATCACTTCTTGGCAAATAGATGGAGAAACAATGGAAACAGTGATAGACTTTATGTTTGGGGGCTCCAAAATCACTGCAGATGGTGACTGAAGCCATGAAATTAAAAGACGCTTGCTCCTTGGAAGAAAAGCTATGACCAACCTAGACAGTGTATTAAAAGGCAGAGACATTATTTTGCCAACAAAGGTCTGTCTAGTCAAAGCTATGATTTTTTCAGTAGTCATGTACAGATGTGAGAGAGAGACCATAAAAAAGGCTGAGTGCTGAAGAACTGATGCTTTTGAACTGTGGTGCTGGAGAAAACTTTTGAGTCCCTTGGACAGCAAAGAGATCAAACCAGTCAATCTTAAAGGAAATCAACCCTGAATATTCATTGGAAGGACTGATGCTGAAGCTGAATCTCTAGTACTTTGGCCACCTGATGCAAAGAGCCAACTCATTAGAAAAGACCCTGATGCTGAGAAAGATAGAAGGCAGGAGGAGAAGGGGACAGCAGAGGATGAGATGGTTGGATGGCATCACCGACTCAATTGGACATAAATTTGAGCAAGCTCCAGGAGATAGTGAAGGACATGGGAGCCCAGCGTGCTGCAGTCCATGGGGTTGCACAGAGTCAGACATGACTGAGTGATTGAACAACAACGAGAAGAAGATAGGGCCTTGAATACTAACAAAGAATATTGCACTTAGAGAAGCTCAAGTTCTGGAGTGAGAACACTTAGGAAATATGCAAGGTTGTAGTGGAATCTCCTTAAGCCTGAGCAGAGAGATGTATGCAGACCAAGCCAACACTCAACCCTTATCTTAGCAGAAGAACTCTGATTTGAGATACGGTAATGTCTGCTGGGAGTGTGACTCCAGATCTAGGGCACAGGGAACATCTTCCAGGTATAGTGCCATTCCTTAGGAAGAGTTTAGGCTTCTGTTATCTTTAGAAGCCAAAGACCACTCAACTTGTTTCCATGGGTATACATATTGGTGCCCAGTAAAAATGAGCTACCCAGGAGGCTGATGAAGAGAAGAGAGTGGAACCGATGAGAATTTAGTGCATTGAAGGGCCTCCCCTCCTGCCCTGACTCTGCTTGGGACCACCACTGACTTGGGCTCCTCCTTTCCCCAAAGAAGGAGGAGGGGAAACTCACCAGAGCTGATGGAGAGCCAGGTTGCTCGAATAAGAAAAGCATCCAGCCGTGAGTCAGGTCACCCCGAATGTGGATGATGACCTTAGGCAAATCTTTGGGCCATTTGTAAAATAGAAGGACAAACCCAGTGATCCTGAAGAACCTTTGCTTTGTTTTATTGTTATTGTTGCTTTGTGGTTTAAAAAAAATGGGCAACATAAAGTTTACTGCCTTCATCATTTTCAAGTACATGGTTCAGTAGTGTAAAGTATATTTATGTTGTTGTGCAACAGATCTCCAGATCTGTTAACTCCATTAAACCCCCAAGCCACTTTGTCTTTCTGTGAATTAGATGACTCTAAATGGAGAAGGCAATGGCACCCCACTCCAGTACTTTTGCCTGGAAAATCCCATGGATGGAGGAGCCTGGTAGGCTGCAGTCCATGGGGTTGCTAAGAGTCAGACACAACTGAGCGACTTCACTTTCACTTTTTCACTTTCATGCATTGGAGAAGGAAATGGCAACCCACTCCAGTGTTCTTGCCTGGAGAATCCCAGGGACAGGGGAGCCTGGTGGGTTGACGTCTATGGGGTCACACAGAGTCGGACACGACTGTAGTGACTTAGCAGCAGCAGATACATCATATGGAGAAAGCAATGGCACCCCACTCCAGTACTCTTGCCTGGAAAATCCCGTGGGCGGAGGAGCCTGGTAGGCTGCAGTCCATGGGGTCGCGAAGAGTCGGACACAATTGAGCGACTTCACTTTCACTTTTCACGTTCATACATTGGAGAAGGAAATGGCAACCCACTCCAGTGTTCTTGCCTGGGGGAGGCTGGTGGGCTGCCATCTATGGGGTCGCACAGAGTCGGACACGACTGAAGCAACTTAGCAGCAGCAGCAGATACATCATATAACTGGAATCATACAAAATTTGTCTTTTGTGGCTGGCTTACTTCATTTAGTATGATGTCCTCTGGGTTCATCTGTGTTGTAGCATGTGACAAGATTTCCTGCCTTTTAAGGCTGAAGAATATTCCGTTGCATATATATGCCACATTTTGTTTATCCAGTCGCCAGCTGATAGATCTTTGGTTGCATCCACCTCTTGGCTATTGTAAATAATGCTGTTATGAACATAGGTATGCAAATATCTTTCCAAGATGATGTTGAAAGCTCATGCTCTCTGTATACCGGTGCTACATCAAACCTTGGAGACAGTTTTGAGTGAAGTAGAAAAGGATAGCTTTACCAGACAAAGGGAGACACAGTGGGATCCTGCCTCAAAAAAACTATGTGTCCCAACTTGGAGAGGATAGTAAGAAGTTTTATGATTCAAAGAGGGTGTGATCAATTTGAAGACATTCTTCTGATGGGTTGGTGGTGAAGTATGTAGGAGTCAGCATCATCAACCTTCAGGTTCCAACTGGTCTGGAGTTAGGGTTAGGGTTAAAGTATGCTTGTGGGGCAGCATGCCATCGTTGATCTTAACTTCTCCTACCTGGAGAGGGCTTCAGCATTTACAAAATAGTTCAAAGATATTATCGAGGGTATCCCTTGATGGGCTTTCGTGGTGGCTCAGACAGTAAAGAATCCTCCTGCAATGCAGAAGACCTGGGTTTCATCCCTGGGTTGGGAAGATCCCCTGGAGGAGGGCATGGCAAGCCACTCCGGTATTCTTGCCTGGAGAATCCCCATGGACAGAGGAGCCTGGTGGGCTACAGTCCATGGGGTCACAAAGCGTCGGATGTGACTGAGTGACTAAGCACAGCGCATCCCTTGATATAGAAGCAGGACCTTGCCCAAGACCGCACTATTGTTTCTCCTGCTTAAATCTGACCGTTGGACCTCAGGGAAGGTCATGGAAGCTGAATGAAGGCTATTTCTTGTAATCAAAGAAATGGGGAACATAAAAAGTCTTTGTGCCCAGGAACCACACAGGACCCTGCTTAGTATCAAAGATCCAGCTTGACTCTTGGGTTTAACATACAATCAACTTGGTTGCATGTTTTATTAGTACGTTCTTTAAACGAACAAATAAATAAACATGAAGCCTTCTGAGGAGTGAACTAACTGAAATTAACATTTCAGAGACTGCTGGGTGACATTAATTTGGGAAGTTTGGACACTCAAAGCTAAGATTTTGGTATTCAATAGAGTCCCAAAGCTGCACCCCCCAAGAAGGTACAGACCAGCCTTAAATTGTACTGAATAGCCTTAAATTGTACCCCTAGAACAGCTCTAAATTGGGGCCTTGCAGAGAAAGTCCTGGAATCATTATGAACTTTAGTCACAATATTATCTAGGAAACCCTTTCAGCAAAGATGAGTATCTAGTAATATAAATCGTTTGCTAGATGAAGCTATGCATTTACTTGTTGGAAAATATGGAAGACTACATTCCAGGTGTTCAGAAAAAACATTCTTCAAATTCAGTCATGTATACTACACCCCCAGGGAAAAATATTTAGGAGCCGTACAGCATCCTTTGGAAGAAAGATTTGCCTTTTCTCTCCTGAGTAGCGTGGTTGAAAGGTCTGGCCAGTGATCAAGCTGGTAGGCATGTTACTAAATATTGGAACTTCTGACTTCAGCACAATGACTCAGTGGGGTGGTGAGTGTTTGTTAGATGCTTAATATTTCAGTAAAGGTGTGCCTGCTGGTTGGTGTGCAGAAGTAACTTAAATCACTAATCACAGAATCCTCTTTGGAGAAAACTGTTGTGAAACCTGGCTGATCCATTGAAACCTTCCTCTCTGGGTTCGTTTCCACAATGAGAATGTGTATATCAGGATAGTAGTGGGAGAGCCAAGCCATTCTTCTTAATAACAGTTGCCAAGTCCCTGTCTGGGAGTATGGCTGTGATGAACACAGTCTCTACCCTCGAGGTCCTACTCCAGTGGGGGAGGCAGAGAGAGGTAGGCAGTGTGGGAACAGAAATAAAAACAATCCTCAGGAGCCCAGAGGAGTGAAATTAACTCAGGTAGAGTGCGAGGAAAGCACTGCACAGATGACAACTGACCTGGGTGTTGAAGAACAAGGAGGAGTTTCACAGGCAGAAAAGCATAAGGAAGCACAGTTTAGACTGGAGGAAACAGCACATGCAAAGATACCTTGATGTTTGGAAACGCATATGAGTGGCAGGATGGCTGAGTAGCAGACGGTTGAGGCTGAGGCTGAGACTTGAGAAGCCTTCTTAATGAAGTGTGAGAACCCCAGAAGAGGGCTGCTGTGTCCCTGTTGGGTGGATCCAGTCCCATTCCTGGTCTTTCTGGCTGCCCACAGTGTCCAACCAGGGCTTACACTGTGCAGCTGTGTACCCAGAACCAAGGATGGAAAAGGCATTGATTCATGGGTGGCACAAGCATTGCTTTAATGGCCATTTGCAGGGAGGAGGCATTCAATCAGCAAAGAGGAGGCCTTGCCTGCTTAGAGGGGAGGCTTCCTGTGGTGAAGCTGAGGAGCGTGTGAGGAATATTCACCTCTTGGCTCTTTCCTGCAGCAGCTCTGGCCATCCCAGTCATTGACTTGATGCTCATTAACATTCCTGGGAGGCAGAAACAGCATGCACTGGCTCCAGCCAGGTCCTTGGGTGTCTTGGCAGCGTGCCAATGAAGGGAAGCTGGTGGCACTTTGAGATATCAGCAAGAGAACATAAGGCAAGGTGACTGCAGGCGGGGAGGAAGCCTTCATCTTCTCCCAGAAGGATTGGCTGGTGGCAGCCTACTATTGTCCAAAACTTGTTATCTGTGGTTTGGGAGACAGTGCTTTTTATCATCTCAACCACGCTTCTTCTTTCTGGGACATAGACTATACTGAATGAGACACTAAGAAAAGAGACAAAAATTAGACAGTGTTAAGCCAGTCTAGACTCTTTATGGGATGCTCTTCCTTCTAAATGTTTTTAGGAAGAAATTGAGTCTCCCCAGAGAAGCTCTAATGAATATGGAGCGGCCTGCCTTGCTACACAGGATTCTTTTCACCTGGGAGTTCTGAGTGTCTTCTCTAGCCTCCAGAAAGTGTAGGTGATCTTTAAAAATAATAATTAATAATTCAATGAGACATGGGCAGAGCTAGGAAGAACTATAGAGAGCTCCTAGAGGAGAAGGATGCCCAAAATGTGGAATACAAGGAAACTTTTTTTTTATCAGTGCAGCTATTTTCCTTTTAATTATATTGCTTTAAAAGTACCAACATGAGCCTACATGTTGAAAAGTAAATCTTTCTCCTTCCCAGAATGGAACCATCGTTATGAGTTTGTGGGGTTTCCTTCTAGAACTTGTGCTATGCACATACAGCATCAGAGTGTATCAAAACAGACCTACATGTAGCTGGATGAAGAAGAATCAGAGAGACAGGACCAGAGTGGGATGCAGAGAGGGACAAACACACAGCTGATGTCAGCTGTTCCTTCCGGTTATCAGGAACAGGGAATAAGAAGAGCCTAACTCTTGGGAACAGAGTGAGGAATAGAAGTTTTCTGTTTCTAGTCAGTTAAGCAGAGTTACGTAAGGAGAAACAAGCCAATACTTGGGAGGAAGGAGAGGCCAGAGAAGCCAGATCCAGATTTCTAAGACTAATGGAAGAGACGCAATTGGGGTTACCCAACACAACGGAGGGCCTGAGCCCTCTCTGCCCCGGATTGCTGCAGGGTCTTTGTAGAGACTGGACTGTAAGCCCTAAAGCACTGAAGAGTGGCTTCAAGGATCTAATGCCAAGTGTGCTGTCAGCGGAGAAAACTACAGGGCTTGATTGAAAATACCAAATTTGGTGAGGATGTAGAGAGCTGGAGCTCCTACACACTGCTGGTGGGAATGAAAATCATACAGACAGTTTAGAAAACAGTTTGAGACCGTCTTATAAAGTTAAACATACACTGACCATATGACCACTCCTAGACATTGATCCAAGAGAAATGATAACAGATGTCCAGAGGTTGCAGACAAATGTTCCCAGCAGCTTTATTCATAGCTGACAAAAAGCCAGAAACAACCCAAATACATCCATCAACTGGTGAATGGAAAAACAAAGTCTAGCATACATACACAATGGAATACTTCTTAGCAACAAGAAGGAATGAAGTACTGGTGTGTGTGTGTGTGTTAGTTGCTCCGTCATGTCCAACTCTTTGTGGCCTATAGACTGTAGTCTGGCAGGCTTCTCTGTCCATGGAATTCTCCAGGCAAGAATATTGGTGTGGATTGCCATTCCCTTCTCCAGGGGATCTTTCCGACCCAGGGTTCAAGCCCGGGTCTCCCACTTTGAGGGCAGATTCTTCACCATCTGAGCCACAGGGAAGCTACAAAGGACTAGTGTACACAGCAACAAAGGCTTGAAAGCACTATTCTAAGAGAAAGAAGCCAAATAAATACTGTGTATTGTATGATTCCATTGATATGACATGCTACAAAAAAAACTATAGTGATAGAAAGCAGACCAGTGACCTCCTGAGGCTAGCGGTCTGGGGAAGGGATTGACCACAAAGGGCCATGAAAGAACTATTGATCATGGGTAACAGAAGTGTTCCATTCGACAACTGTGCAGGTGGTCGTAGATGACTGTATATGCGGGTTTCATCAGTTAAAACCGGTGAATTTTATCTCAATTCTTTAATAAAAAATTGTACTTTACTAAAGCTGATAAAACTGCTTTTAAAGAAAATTTTTGTGGTTTTATTGTAGCATGAGGCATTGAAACATCTGAACAAATCAGTATCTGAGCGGTGAGGCAGCTGCTTTCTCCTTCATTTCTTGGGTTATTAGAGCCTGTCAGTAGATTAGGAAAAAAAGACAATCTTTTGCATTACTTAAGTCTTTCCAAGGCATATGCTGGTACAACACAAATCTCTCCTGTCAGATGCAACTTATTTTTTTTTTTAATTCAAGCAAAAATAAGGAAGGAAATTGATAACTGGATTGAGAGATGGGATCTAACTAGAGGAAAAGCAGACTTCTTTTAGAATATCATTAGGAAGTGAAGTGAAGTGAAAGTCACTCAGTTGTGTCTGATTCTTTGTGATCACACAGACTGGGGTCAACTTTGAATACGTATATCTTAAAATGTAGTTGAAATGGACAATGATTCAGAAAAATATGACTTAATAAAGTGAATCAATAGAAAAGTTCTTAGCTGGTTTTACTATGCTAGCATAACCCAGATGCCCCTGAAACTATCAAGGACAGTGAGGAGTTTGAGGGAGCAAGACTTCTTTTTGTTAAATATATATTTTTTATTAAATTTTTTTTTATATTGGAGTATAGCTGATTAACAATGTTGTGATAGTTTCAAGTGGGCAGTAAGGGACTCAGCCATACATATATATGTGTCCGAGGGAGTAAGACTTTTGACACCAACTTCAAGTTTAGGGCTCTTGAAACCACACTTAGGTTTGATAATTCACTTGGGGAACCTGTAGATCTCACTGAATGCTGTTATGCTAGCAGTTATATTTTATTATAGGGAAAAGATATAGATTAAAATTAGCCAAGGGAAGAAGTACATAGGGCCAAGTCTAAGAAAGTGCCAAACTCAGAGCTTCCGGTCATCCTCTTACTGTGGAGTCATGAAAAGTGTTACTTTTCCAGCAGTGATGTGTGACAATATTCAGAATACTGGTGACCAGGGAAGCTCACTTGGACCTTAGTGTCCAGAAAAAAAAAAAAAACAAGTGAGAAGGAAATTAATAGCCGGATGGAAAACTGGGATATAATTATAGATAAAGCAGAGGTTTTAGAAAACATTGTATTCGCCTGAATGGCTTTATGGTGTATTCTGATACTTGGTAAGATACACTTTGTCTCATTGTTCTTTCATGTAACTTGCACAACTACTTTCAGGCGTTTGGGCTTCCCTCATAACTCAGTTGGTAAAGAATCTGACTACAATGCAGGAGACCCTTGTTTGATCTCTGGGTTGGGAAGATTTCCCGGAGAAGGTAAAGGCTACCCACTCCAGTATTCTGGCCTGGAGAATTCCATGGACGTTATAGTCCATGAGGTTGCAAAGAGTCGGACACGACTGAGTGACTTTCACTTCACTTCACTTCAGACATTTACGTTTCCTTATAAAACTTGGATGTTATATTAGTTCAGCTTCATTGAGTTACAAGTGCACACTGTTTACCCTCCATGAGTGAGTTTAATTGCTGTGTAAAAATCTTCTAAGAGATGACATAGTGACTTGGCACTAAAGTGAAAAAGTCATTGTGAACACAGTTTTCATGGAAATAGCAACTGAAAAAATAAATTTATATTAGTAAACGAAATTTGGTTATCAAAGGAACGACTTCATTTTTCTGTTTTCCTGCAAAGCAACAATCAAAATAAAAGACATTTATAGAGCCAAGAAATAAAGCTATCCCCCAATCACCCCTCACACACATATGAATTCTATTATATTTCACAAGATCCATGCCAAAGGATTATAAAGCAAAGGAAAATTCCTCAAATATCTTGATATAGATAAAAGAAATTCCAAAGCAATAAGAGATTGTTATCACAATTCATGTGTTTTGAAGGACTGCCATTAAGATGTAAAACATCTATTTATCAAAACTTCCTGTTGATTTTGAGCAGAAGACAATAGTGGAACTGTTTTTAAGAAATGCTGCATTATCAGTGTTTCTAATAACCCAAGGATAATCAGTTCAGTTCAGTCATGTCCGACTCTTTGCGACCCCATGAACCACAGCAGGCCAGGCCTCCCTGTCCATCACCAACTCCCAGAGTCCACCCAAACCCATATCCATTGAGTCGGTGATGCCATCCAACCATCTCATCCTCTGTCGTTCCCTTCTCCTCCTGCCCTCAATCTTTCCCAGCATCAGGGTTTTTCAAATGAGTCAGCTCTTCGCATCAGGTGGCCAAATACTGGAGTTTCAGCTTCAACAGTCCTTCCAATGAACACCCAGGACTGATCTCCTTTAGGATGGACTGGTTGGATCTCCTTGCAGTTCAAGGGACTCTCAAGAGGCTTCTCCAACACCATAGTTCAAAAGCATCAATTCTTCGGTGCTCAGCTTTCTTTATAGTCCAACTCTCACATCCATACATGACCACTGGAAAAACCATAGCCTTGATTAGGCAGAACTTTGTTGACAAAGTAATGTCTCTGCTTTTTAATATGCTGTCTAGATTGGTCATAACTTTCCTTCCAAGGAGCAAGTGTCTTTTAATTTCATGGCTGCAGTCAAAATCTGCAGTGATTTTGGAGCCCAGAAAAATAAAGTCAACCACTCTTTCCACTGTTTCCCCATCTGTTTTCCATGAAGTGATAGGACCGAATGCCATGGTCTTAGTTTTCCGAATGTTGAACTTTAAGCCAACTTTTTCACTCTCCTCTTTCACTTTCATCAACAGGCTCTTTAATTCTTCTTCACTTTCTGCCATAAGTGTGGTGTCATCTGCATGTCTGAGCTTATTGATATTTCTCCCGGCAATCTTGATTCCAGTTTGTGCTTCCTCCAGCCCAGCGTTTCTCATGATGTACTCTGCATATAAGTTAAATAAGCAGGTGACAATATACAGCCTTGACGTACTCCTTTTCCTATTTGGAACCAGTCTGTTGTTTCATGTCAAGTCCTAACTGTTGCTTCCTGACCTGAATACAGATTTCTCAAGAGGCAGGTCAGGTGATCTGGTATGTCCATCTCTTTCAGAATTTTCCACCGTTTATTGTGATCCACACTGTCAAAGGCTTTGGCATAGTCAATAAAGCAGAAATAGATGTTTTTTGGAACTCTCTTGCTTTTTCCATGATCCAGCAGATGTTGGCAATTTGATCTCTGGTTCCTCTGCCTTTTCTAAAACCAGCTTGAACATCTGGAAGTTTACAGTTCACATATTGCTGAAGCCTGGCTTGGAGAATTTTGAGCATTACTTTGCTAGCATGTGAGATGAGTGCAATTGTGCAGTAGTTTGAGCATTCTTTGGCATTGCCTTTCTTTGGGATTGGAATGAAAACTAAACTTTTCCAGTCCTGTGGCCACTGCTGAGTTTTCCAAATTTGCTGGCATATTGAGTGCAGTACTTTCACAGCATCATCTTTTAGGATTTGAAATAGCTCAACTGGAATTCCATCACCTCCACTAGCTTTGTTTGTAGTGATGCTTCCTAAGGCCCACTTGACTTCATATTCTAGGATGTCTGGCTCTAGTTGAGTGTGACTGATCACACCATGGTGATTATCTGGGTCATGAAGATCTTTTTTGTACAGTTCTTCTGTGTATTCTTGCCACCTCTTCTTAATATCTTCTGCTTCTGTTAGGTCCATACCATTTCTGTCCTTTATTGAGCCCATCTTTGCATGAAATGTTCCCTTCATATCTCTCATTTTCTTGAAGAGATCTCTAGTCTTTCCCATTCTATTGTTTTCCTCTATTTCTTTGCATTGATTGCTGAGGAAGGCTTTCTTATCTCTCCTTGCTATTCTTTGGAACTCTGCATTCAAAGAGATATATCTTTCCTTTTCTCCTTTGCTTTTTGCTTCTCTTCTTTTCACAGCTATTTGTAAGGCCTCCCCAGACAGCCACTTTGTTTTTTTGCATTTCTTTTTCTTAGGGATGGTCTTGATTCCTATCTCCTGTACAATGTCATAAACCTCCGTCTGTCTATCAGATCTAGTCCCTTAAATCTATTTCTCACTTCCACTGTATAATCATAAGGGATTTGATTTAGGTCATACCTGAATGGTTTATGGTTTTCCCCACTTTCTTCAATTTAAGTCTGAATTTGGCAATAAGGAGTTCATGATCTGAGCCACAGTCAGCTCCTGGTCTTGTTTTTGTTGACTGTATAGAGCTTCTCCATCTTTGGCTGCAAAGAATATAATCAATCTGATTTCAGTGTTGACCATCTGGTGGTGTCCATGTGTAGAGTCTCCTTTTGTGTTGTTGGAAGAGAGTGTTTGCTATGACCAGTGAGTTCTCTTGGCAGAACTCTATTAGCCTTTGCCCTGCTTCATTCTGTACTCCAAGGCCAAATTTGCCTGTTACTCCAGGTGTTTCTTGACTTCCTACTTTTGCATTCCAGTCCCCTATAATGAAAAGGACATCTTTTTTGGGTGTTCTAAAAGGTCTTGTATGTCTTCAGCATGCAACTGTTCAACTTCAACTTCTTCAGCATTACTGGTTGGGACATAAACTTGGATTACTGTGATATTGAATGGTTTGCCTTGGAAACAAACAGAGATCATTCTGTTGTTTTTGAGATTGCATCCAAGTACTGCGTTTTGGACTCTTTTGTTGACTATGAGAGCTACTCCATTTCTTCTAAGGGATTCCTGACCACAGTAGTAGATATAATGGTCATCTGAGTTAAATTCACCCATTCCAGTCCATCTTAGTTTGCTGATTCCTAGAATGTCGATGTTCACTCTTGCTATCTCCTGTTTGACCATTTCCAATTTACCTTGATTCATAGACCTGACATTCCAGGTTCCTATGCAATATTGCTCTTTACAGCATCGGACCTTGCTTCTATCACCAGTCACATCCACAACCGGGTGTTGTTTTTGCTTTGGCTCCATCCCTTCATTCTTTCTGGGGTTATTTCTCCACTGATCTCCAGTAACATATTGGGCACCTACCGACCTGAGGAGTTCATCTTTCAGTGTCCTATCAGTTTGCCTTTTCATACTGTTCATGAGGTTCTCAAGGCAAGAATACTGAAGTGGTTTGGCATTCCCGTCTCTGTGACAAATGCAGACATCAACGATTCTGAGTCTAAAAATGCAGAAGAGTTAAACTTTTGATGTAAAGATGTTTTAGGAATACCTTAACACATTAATTTCACTTCTATTTATCCTTTAAATTGTGCATGCAGTGATGTATGAGATAGACACTAACCCAGGCTTAGACCAATCAGAGCACAGAAATAGTCTGTCTACCATGACTGGCCAATCAGAGTGAGGCTCTTGACTTTGTTCCCTTCTTAGTCTAACTGGCCCCTCCCCATGCTGGGTCTTGGAAAGCATCCTTTGACCATAAGAGGAAACAGACTTAACATGAACCAACACATGGCTAACAGAGCAAAGAAGCAAAAGGACCTGGATACTTGATGACTATATTGAACCACAGGAGCACCTCGGGGCAGCACGTGTTTGGTCTCTGTTACTCGCTTTAGAAGCAAGCTTTAGAACTAAAGCTCTCTAATCGAATAAATGTGGATGGAGCAAATATAATAAGTGAGGACACTCAAGGCAGCCCTGCTGTGTCAACCGAGGGACCGAATGATCGAGCATACCATCCAGCTCTGGGTTAGTCATTGATCCATCTGGTGAACCAGGTATTGTCTACTGAGGGCTCCAGAGAGGTTTTGCTGTGAGGCACACTGTGGAGGGAGAGCATCTTTATAATACTTTTTAAAAAATAAGGAAGAGTGGAATTTGGAGATATTGGCAAGTAGAAAGATAGCTGGAGCTGATCCACGCACATCTGTTTCTGTGCTTCATACATGTTTCCAGATCTTGATTTGACTTTTACGCATCCACAGAATGAGAACCTGGCCTGAGAAGATGAAATCAAGCACCTATTTTTACTTTACTTTCATGTTGATGCTAGCTGCTTCCAGAACCGTTCCCAATGAGCCAGACACTTGGCAGGACCACCAACTTCAAGAATCATGTTATGCTGTTGGCCTGGATTACTGCTGAGTGAACAGATGAAGATAGGTCAGTCTACAGGCAGCTGTGACACTGAAAGAATCACAAATTTTTACTTACAAATCTCTGCCTCCTGTTAGCAATGTTTTCTGCCTGCCCCAGGGGATTTGTGAAGGATGGAACAGTTTCCCTGCCCCTATCGAGAGGGTAACACAGCTAAGTTGTCACAAAGCCCCTAGTCAACCCTCAGTTCTACTCCCCTAAATTCAAAATCTAGGTTATTTCATGGTCTTCAGGACACCAGAACTACTTTTCTCTTTAAAGCTTGGCAGATTGGTATTGGTGTTTTTAATCCTTGAGTTTTGTGAGTTTTCCTGTGCCTACTTGCTCATAACTTATTCTTCTGGTCTGATGACCACTTTTTAATGAGTTCAGCCTGTGCCTTCTTGGACCAGTTGGGAGTGTGAGGAGTGTGCTAATTAGCTATCAGATCTAGCTTGACTTTTGAAATCCAGAGCTTTGGAATGCTACAAAAATGTAAATATAATCCTGGCTTTTTGCATTTGGTAATTATCCAGAGCTGCAGCCTCAGGGAGCCTTCCACCTTAGGATTCTGAAACCCACAACCCCTGGATGGTTCTGTCATTAATGGTCAGTCTCCAGGGACCCATACCCAAGGGAAATGGTTTCCTGTTTTGTTCTAAGTGGCTCTTCTTCCCTGCAACCTTTCTCCCTGTTGACTAAATATCCTATTTCAGGATGGCTAGAAAAAGCCTTTTCCCTCTCCCCTTCATGCCGTAAGAAGGTATTTATTAACAGGAGTGAGAAAGGCCCTCTGGGGTAAACTGTCTTCTTATGACTACACTTACACTGAACCAAATTATATCAAATATTTTCAGGCCTTCAAATACCTACTTCTGCAAGAAATCTGCAAGATCACCCACAGATCGCTCTCACCTCCAGCCTAGAAACACCTTCTCTTTTACAACACTTCTCATCTATACCTCCGTACTGGCCTTGGGCCAGGCTCTGGGCTCCTAACGATGAAGAAAAGGAATTCACCATCTGCTAAAGGACAGGTCTCTTAAAGCAAGGATCTCCATCCTCCAGAATCCGATGATCTGAGGTGGGACTGATATAATAATAATAGAAATAAGTGAAGTTGCTCAGTCCTGTCTGACTCTTTTCAAACCCATGGACTGTAGCCTGCCAGGCTCCTCCGTCTATGGGATTTTCCAGACAAGAATACTGGAGTGGGTTGCCATTTCCTTCAATAATAGAAATAAAGTGCACAATAAAAGTAATGTGTTTGAATCATCCTGAAACCACCACCACCCCATCCCCACATCTGTGGAAAAATTGTCTTCCATGAAAGTCTCTGGTGCCAAAAGGTTGGGGACCGTAGACTTAAATGGCCCATAAATTTACAAGATACTTGGAGTCTGAATTGGGAGGGTTGGGAAGGTGAACCAGACCTCTGGACTTTGCACATCAGTAGGCAGTGCCAGGTGAACTCAGGGGGCAAAATACAGTGAGTGTGTCAGCCCTGCTATGCTGTTTCATTGCACGCTACCTGTGACTGATCAGTTGTCCCAGTGATATTTTAAGTGTTGATCAGTTCTTCCTATCTCTGAAAAGGCGTTCTCTCAATCGCTGACTTTTATAAAATAGTGTGAACATTTAACACATAACAAGTAAACGAATGTATGGAAGAACCATTTGGGTCAGACTAGACCCTGACTTCAGAATCTGTGAAGTCTGGCAACATCCCAGGAGCCAGCGCTCCAGGCTGACACTCACCACCCTCTACCCAACAGACAGCACTCTGAAGGTGAATAAGGTTGCGGGATGGGGGTCAGAGGCTGGCAATTGTGAATTTGCTCCTAAAGCTTGAAGGGACACTCACCACAATGCGTCCGACCTAAAGCTTCTCGCTCCCTATACAAAACAAAAACCCCCCAAAGACAGAAAAGCCTTGAAAAATTAACTGCTCAAAAACGGTGAGGACTGAAACTCTAATACTTTGGCCACCTGATGCAAAGAACTGATTCATTGGAAAAGACCCTGATGCTGGGAAAGATTGAAGGCAGGAGGAGAGGGGAAGACAGAGGATGAGATGGTTGGATAGCATCATAGACTCTACGGACATGAGTTTGAGTAAACTCCGGGAGTTGGCGATGGACAGGGAAGCCTGGCGTGCTGCAGCCCATGGGGTCGCAAAAAGTCGGACACGACTGAGCGACTGAACTGACTGAAAGGGGCTGTCCTCGGGCTACAGGGCTTCCACATCCAAATAGTGCACGAGAGCCTCCTTTTGCTCCAGAAGGCGCTCCTGACAAATGAGTCAGGACTCTAGGGTCACCGCTAGCGAAGGACTGAGCTAAGCTGGAGCTGCGAGAACGAGGGGCCGGAGGATAGCGGGTCTCGAGAGCCACAGAGGGTTAGACGCGCGTTCGGAGTGAGAGACAGCGCCACAGCGCCGCAGGCACCGAGCCGCGGTGGGCGGGGCGGGTCACTTGGGCGTGGCCCGCGCGGCGGCGCAGGCGCGAACCTGCGCAGGCGCGGGGGCCACCCCTGCGACCCCTTGGGCCGGGGAGGGTTTATCAGTCAACCCACCCGGCATCCTACGCTAGAGGAGGCGGGAGGCCGGGGAGCGAGAGTCGTAGGCGCGGCGCGCTGGGGGTCCGCGAGGCTCGTGACGTCCGCGAAGGCAAGTGAGGAAACTGAGGTAGGACGGGGCGAGCGAGGCCGGTTGGCGCGGGCAGGTTAGCTGGATGCCGGACTCGTTAGGTCCGCCCGGCGATCAGCTTCGGGGCCCGCGGGAAGCTGCTTCCGAGCCGGCCGGCTGCGGCCGCACCTGCTGAGCCCGAGGCGGCCCCCACTCCCGCGGAGGACGACGCCCCTCCCACCCCAGTGCCCCGCGCTCCGCGAAAAAGCCAGCGTTTGCGGTCAGAAAACCAGGTTTCGGGACCGGCGTTGATCCGTTCGGCCAAAAATCACCCTTTTCACCGCCCCCAGGCTTTGAGAGAGGCTGATTGCACAGGCCTGCCTAGATTATTAGGACAAAGAACTGAGAAACGGACTCTTGTCCTGGCGCGTCTGTCCTGTGGGGCCGAGCCGGGATGAGCCTGGGGTTGTTTCCCAGGGGGTGGCGGGCGGACCAGCTGGCAATGTGCAGGTAGAGGCCGAGAACCTGGTCATGCGGGGCTCTGTGTTTTATGGGGTAGCGATTTCTCGCTTTTTTCATAATCTCAGAGGCACCTGTTTTGCCTCCCTCCTACAAAGGCAACTGAAAAGAGCCCAACCGTACGGATTTTAAAACACTGTGCTGAAGTGTGGGAATGAAAAATCAAGGCACTGATGATCAGACAGTCGCACCTCGAAGTTGTTGTAGGGATCAGAGCTGAAGCAGTTGGAGAAGGTGGTTAAGGCCCAGCCTGGCCAGGGTCGTGGGGAGACAGCACCCCCAGAGAGGCCATATGCCAGCTTGGGCTTCAGCCCCAGCTGACTCTGGGCTTCTTTTTGTTTACACACGAGGCTGTTTCCACAGCCCAGCTCCCTACCCCTCCGTTTAGTTTTTTTTTTTTTTTAATGTATTTTCCTTTGAACTTGGCAGATGATTAAAAACAGAAAATAATTACTTCGGATTTATTTAGCTAAGCCTTGTCCGGGAGCCAGCTTGGGAAGTCTCGGATGCTCCTGTTTCGGCTCAGTCGGGCAGATGAGAAACCCTGTCTCCTTGGAACGTATCCAGCCATTAGGAATCCTCCATCTTCATGTATAGACAACATTTTAGGGGCAACCACTGACTAATCTAGAAATGAGTAAGAATTACACCTCACATTCTGTCACTCTTTGTAAGGTAGCTTACAAAGCACCATGCATGCATTTAATCCTTCAGTTCTACAACTCTGTAGGTTACCTTTTGTAATTTGGTAATCATTCCTGTTTTACTAATGCAGAGCCTTGTCCAGCTTCTTACAGCTTGCAGCAATTTGAATTAGGTTTGAGTTATCCTTGGTGTGAACCTTCTTATCTTGCCGTTCTTTATAAAGGCATGCCATTTATTTGAGATCTTATGCAGTGTTCCTGAGGTGAATGAAGACACTTCTTACTTAATCTGCTCCTGTCACTTAAAGAGTGCTAGGAAAGTCTGGTGAGGACTGGAATTCTGGGGCTTGAAGCCCCAGGATCTGTTAGTATCCCAGAAATAAGGCAGCTCTCCTGCCAGCTGGGTACTTGCCTTTTTGTGAAATGTTGAGCAGAAACACTCCAAATGTCCCTCTGCTGAGGCGTGTGTGGCAAGAACTCTCTGGAGGGAACCAGCCTCACCCCTGAACTCAGTAGCCTCTGGCCCAGGGAGATTACAGCTGGGCAGGGCCCTTTGCCTTTTCTGGTGCTGGCGGGCTGTAGAAGGACAGCCTGGAGTATGCACTGTAGAGTGGGCAGAGGGGCCAGAGAAAAGCCAGGGTTCCCTCCAGACCCAGAACTTATGCCCAGGAGGCAGGCCTGCAGTGACACAGCTGGAGCAGCTGTTCAGTGTTTGGTGTCTGTTCTGCTTCACATCTCCTGCCCTTATAAGAGAATGAGTGAAGCGGAGTCCTGCAAAGAAGAGAACAGTGCTGCTTTGCAGTTCATTCCTCATTGCTCTTCTCATATTTTCTTCCTGAAAGTGCCCTTATTTTAAAGGAGCGCTGAGGTTCAGAGGGACAAGGTGAACTCTCAGAATCAAAGAGGAAGAAATAGGATTTTTGTCCTGAAGCCCAGTGTCTTTCATAGATTGAGCTTGCCTTCCCATCCACACTCATATAACTGAGCCCAGACTGGAGGCTATGCAAGCAGACGGCAGAATGGCCAGGGGTTTTGCAGGGCAGGGGGTGGGAGAAGCCTCAGGATACTGATGAGAGGAAAAGATGTCTCCCAGTCCTCACATTCCTTACACTGGCAAGTTTCCCAGTAACTGAGATGCCCTCTTGTTCTGCATTCAGCATCTGATCAGAACTTTGAATCTGGCATCTGGGAGACAGTCATCCCAAGGAGCAGAGCAGGAAGTTGGAGACTGAGGCAAGTAGGTGAGAGCTCCTTGCACCTGGCTAGTTCCTGGTGGTTGATGACAAGGGTGGGTGAGAGTGCGTCCCCTATTGCTCCTGGGGCCGTAGGTGCCATGACACCAGGCTGCTAAATTGTCATTTTCAAGGCTATCTTTTTATCATCCAGAACTGAGACGACCTTGTGACCGTGGGGAGGAGAGGTACAGAATGGCTTCTCAGCCAAGAATGGGCAATGTGACTCTCAAAAAACATTTGACTTCGAATTATAAACTGCTTGCAAAGCACTGGACTTGGGAGAGATTAGTGCTCTCTCTAGCCACATGATTTCCCAGGCTCTGTTCAGGAGCAGTTTTGCTTTCAGCCTTCTTCAGACCAGTGAGCCTACTTGAGGATCTCTGGGCCCCTTTCCTGAGCCCCACACTGTTGCAGCCTCTGCAGGTGTGTCCAGTGCAGGCTAAATAGCCATGAACTGGGAGTTGGGAGCCCTGAGACCCAGCGTAGTCACTAACCAGTCTTCCCCAGAAGTGACCTGGGACTAGCTGGTTCCATCTCTGGGCCTTAATTTCTTCTTTTACTTCGTGAAAGAGGGGCTGAACTAGAACTCTGAAGGAACGTGCATTAGCGAGAGCAAAGAAAAGAAGATGAAGCATGCTTTCCAGCCTCCTAGTTTCTTCTGTCTTCCTGAGGACCCCTTTCTTCCTCCTGCCCTGTCTCTGCCTCAAGCCAGCTCATTCTGAGTAGGGAAGATTCCCTGGGTGGGGCTTGGTTGGGCAGGTGTACCCTTAATGTTTGGAATATGATGCTGTCTCTACTTGTTTCGGGCATGAATTAACCCACCCAGTGCTGATACCTTGTTTTAGTAAGACTTTTATCAGTTCTTGCCCAGAGGCAGCTCCTTGAACAGGCAGAATGAGGCCTGGGGAAGCCGAGGGTGAGGCTGCACACACCCAGCAGGGGAGCAGTAGTGGCACGTGTCCCCATAACTTTCTGGATGTCAGAACCCTGGAGGTGCAGTCGTGCAGTAGTTCAGAGTCTTTGGATGGCAGAGCTGAGACAACCTCATAAATTTGTCAGTTCCCTCCTGTGTATGGATGAGGAGACCCAGGCCCAGAGCGTCTTCAGAGCTTGCGTAGGATCACCCTACCAATGAGCAGAGGAGCTAGGAACCCACCTAAGGTCACCTAAGCCCCAGGCTCAGGTATTTTCTTTAAGGTCAAACAAGCTACAAAGTCGTTCCCACTCTGCCTCACTGTGGAGTTGAAAGGGTAAAATTGAGATCATTGCATCCAGACATTTAATGCCTAGCAATTGACAGGATTTATGTTAAATAGATTCCTGCTGAATTTGCAGGAATGGATAAAGATGGCAGCTCCTACCCTCAGATTGATCCACCATATTGTGTAGATAGACGTGTAAATAACTAAATACACTAAGTCCATCTGCTTGTGCAATGTGCAAAAGTTATGTGTGTGTTTGCACACATGCATGCAGTCTGACCAGAGGTGAGGGAGCAGTCAGTTGTCAGGACTTTGAGGAAAGGCTCCGGGAAGAGAGTGTTAACCTGTGCCGTGCCTTTACCTAGTTGGCCTGGGTGGGGAGGGCATTCTGGATAACGGAAACAACACGAGCTGCAGTGCGGAGGCCTAACAAGACATGTTATAGTCCTTGCACATTGAGTGACCAAGGAGGGTGCTGAAATGGCTGGGAGTGAGGCAAGAATGGTGGCCTGAAGCTGAACTGTGAAGGGCCCTGGTGGTGGGTTGCAGAGTTTGTTTACAGTGAAAATCTGAAGGCAAGGGAAGGATGTGATCCGGCTGGAGAGTGTAACAGTTGATCTGCCTACAGCACGGAGAATAAGCAGAAGAGGGCTTGGAGCCAGCCAACCTCAGATCTGTAGTTACTGAGGCCAGGTGCAAAGTAACAAGGGCTTCACTCTGGACAGCAGCAGTGAAGGTGAGAAGAGGGCGGGTACTGAACCCATTGCATAGGATGGACAGAACTTCCTGACTGATTTTGTGTGGGTGATGAGGGAGAATGAAGAAGAAAATGCACTTCTCAGTTTCTGGCTTGCACAGTTGGCTCCATGCTTGTGTCATTCACTGAGCTGGGGAAAGGAACTCTGGAAGAGAAACTGACTTTAGTGGATGTCAGCTTTTGGTCACAGAGATAAACTATAGAACTCTCGAGTGGAAACTTCGAGTCCAGAGCAGCACATGGAACATGGAAGTCAATCCCAAGGTGGTGGGTGAAGCACCGGCCATAGGTGAGGTCACTGAGGCACAGAGTGTGGGTTTCGAGGTGTCTCGAAGTGGCAGGAAAAGATGGGAGGGCAGAGGGAGGTGAAGAAGAGACAGTGGTAAGTGGCCTCAGTGGTGTGGGGTGGAGGATGGGGCAAGGAGGCTGTCTGCCTAACTTGCGCTGCTCACCGCACAACAGGCCAGTAAATCGAGAGACAGGGTGTCAGGGGAAAGAATAGCGATTTTATTCAGAAAGCCACTAGGCCAAGAAGACAGTGGACTGGTGTCGCAAAGAATCATGTTACCTGAGTTAGAATTCAGCCTTCGTTTATATGGAAAGGGGAGGGGACATGGCTGATTATTGCAAATTTCTTGATGCAGATATTCTTTGTTCTTGCAGCTGTCAGAGTAGGTCCGGTCACAGTGTTCCTTTAAACCATCAACAAGACAATTGTTATTTTCTGTTGTGCAACTTTTTAAAGATCAAAGCCTTGAGAACACCTTTCATGTATATTTCAGGCTCTAGGCAATGTTCTTTCACAAAGGTGCAGTAAGTACCAGCTGACTAAGCACAGAGCACGAGGGTTAGAGCTAAAGGAATAGAGCCAGCGTGGAGTCAGGCTTGTTTGTCTGTTACACAAGCAGCCATGGAGAAAGGGACAGCTCCTTTTATTTCAGTTACTGTGACCCCAGGACTGTGTTAAGGTCTGCGTTAAGGACTTTGCTTCATTAGCCTGCTCCAGAAAGCAGAGAGGGAGTCTGTTGGCACTTGATAAATGTTATAATCTGCATGACTGCAAATGACTCAACATTTGCTCAGTGTTTTGAAGGACTAGGGGGTCTTGGCAGCTGTCCATATTGATGTTTTTTGGAGATTGACTATTGGCAGCTGAAGGTGCCCCACGGTTTGTGGGTGGCCTGGTCCTGCCTACGGAGTGAGTGAGCTTAGGGCCAAAGGCGGGACTCGAGAGCCCAGCCTCCAGCCTTCCCCTGCCACCTGCTCCTTGCCTACTCCTAGCCGGTCAGCAGGAGCCGGGGTGTGTACTCTGTGCATGGGGGATGGTGAGTGCCTGGTTCCCAGGTTTGAAAGGTTGGGTATACGGGACCGTATGTGGTCGAGGGCAGGTGCCTTGTGAAGCTCTGGGTACCGGGGAAGAAATACTCTGAACTTGAGACTGGAGGGGGGTGGAGGTAGGGTCATGATCAGGAACCCAGAATGCACAGGCTCCAAAGTGAGCTGTTCCTGAAAGAATCTTGTGATGCCACTGGGTGCTTTGGAAGCTTTGCCATTCACCTTGTCCAACCCCCTCATTTTGGAGTTGAGGGAAAGGAGGCTGGGGGAGGGATCAAGCCAGCAGGGCCTCAGGAGCCCGGCTGTGTCTCGTGCCCCCATGCTCATCCCAGCCCGGCGCTGCCACTCTGAGCCGCCCCAGCTGTTGTTTGTGGTCTTATCAGGCTTCACCTTCTTCTGTGGGAGAGCCCGGATCAGATAAGTCCCACAGTGGGCAACCGAATACTGTGGTGGTGTCAGGTGAGGGTCGGCTCTTCTGTAAACAGCCTCGCTATTATCTTTCAGAGAAGCACTGACCCTTTCCTTAACAGAAGGGGGATAGAGAGGGGAGGAAAGAGAAGAGACCTCTGTCACATGGTGAATTTCCTTTCAACATGTGGTTTGACTGTATGTGATGAATGAAAAAATAAGTTGATCTTTTAAAATTCTAAGACAAAAGACACCAGGCCCTTTGACCTCCAGAAACCCCACCAGTGAACGCTTTGAGAGGCCTGTGTAGTAGAAAGATTCAGGGTCTTAGTGGTCTGGATCCAGGAGACAGTATTGCTGCCTGCTAGCTCTGTGACTGGAAGGAGGTACTGAACTTCTCTAAACTTAACTGTTGTCAGCTGCGCAACAGGAGGCTATGTGCGTGATAAGACTGGAGAGAGAGTGAAATTGAGGCACTCATTTTGGATGGTACTAAGTAAGTGCTTGGAGAAGGCAATGGCACCCCACTCCAGTACTCTTGCCTGGAAAATCCCATGGATGGAGGAGCCTGGTGGGCTGCAGTCCCTGGGGTCGATAAGTCGGACATGACTGAGCGACTTCACTTTCACCTTTTGCTTTCATGCATTGGAGAAGGAAATGGCATCCCACTCCAGTGTTCTTGCCTGGAGAATCCCAGGGACGGGGGAGCCTGGTGGGCTGCTGTCTATGGGGTCGCACAGAGTCGGACACGAACTGAAGAGACTTAGCAAAGTAAGTGCTGCTGTACCGGCCACCCTCTCTCTCCAGTTAGTAGCCTTAGAGGTTCACATGATTCGGCATTGTTCCATGCAGATATTAAGCTTCCCTCTACCTCCAGGCTTCCTTTTGTGAGTGGAAATAGCTGTGATTCAGGTTTCATGGCACATGCCCCAAGGCTTGTTGGGTTGGGAATTGTTTTGCAACTTAGGGGGGCTTGGCTGGGAGGTGGATCTATACACTCTACTTCCTTCTGGCAGAAGGGCCAGCTGCTCGAGGCCCACTGGGAGCATATGTTCCCAGAGAGGCCTGCCTCTCCCCTCTGGTGCTGATAACACTCTCACATCTTAGTGCTTCGGGGCCTGGGGTTGAGGGCGGAGCTCCCCGAAGGGGTGACTCTGTGCTCAAGCCTTCTGGATCACAGCTAGAGGTGCGGATGGGGTGCTGAACAAAGCTCCTGGGGGTTCTGAAGCCCCTGTCTTGTGTTCCAGCTCATGAACTGGAGGTAGAGAGTCAGGGGCCTGTAGGACATTCACACCCAGCCAGTCTGCTGTTTCCCAGGCTTATTGAGCCGCAGCCTGGCCTAGCTCTTCCATCCTGCTCTCTGAGTTTCTCCAAAGCCACTTCCTTCTAGGTGCTTCTGTGGCTCCCCAGACCAGACAGAAGCGTTTTCATCCCTGCACTGCCCTAGCGCAGTGTTGATACCGTGCCTGCGGTGTGGTCTCACCTTTCTTTTTCCCCCTCACCTTTCCACCCTGTTACCGGTGTACTAGGCCTGTAGCTCCTAGAGGACTGTTTATCATTTAGTTAAAATTCCCAAATTGCCACTTATTAAACAGATCAGTGCTGAATAAATGTTTGGAAATAAATGTTGAGTCTATTTGAGCCTGATTCCCTTGTACTCAGGAGCAAACAGGCTCAATGATGATGGATGGGCAGTGGAGAGATGGAGCCTGTTTGTCTCCAGGAACAGCAGTGGTGTGTTAGAAGGATGCAGAGCTGACTGTGAGGGTCCCCGGACTTCCTAAAACTTAATGATGTGTCCCAGGAATTGAAGCGAGTCCTTTGGAAGGGTAGGTGTAAGCTGGCCTTTGTGAGCTGACGCAGAAATGGTATCGAATCTGTGATCAGAGACCGTAGCCTGTGGATCTGAATCATACACACTTATCAGGAGTCCAGGGAGGCTTTGGAAATACGTCAAGGTACAGAAATTGCACCCCGCTCTGGAGAATCTCCTGTTTATAGCAGGCAGGTGAGAGCTGTGGTTTTCCTCCTGATTGTTCTATGAACCATAATCCAATAATGTATAACTTTGCCACATAAAAAAACAAATTGGAAATCGGCCTGTGGAATGTTCTTTCCTGCTTGGCCCAAGTGCTTTGGTCGTCCATAAATCACCATTTCCATCACTCAGTCTTGTCACTCCAATATGCCTGTGAATGGTCTGCCACATCTGATGAAGATGCAGGTTGTGATTCCTTAGTTCTGAGGTAAGACTGGAAATTCTGCAGTTCTCCCTGGTGCCAATGCTGCCAGCCCATGAGAGCACGTTTTGAGGTTATACGACGTGCTTCTCTCCCAGTTCACTTGGTCCCTCCCCCAACACACACACAAATAGACACATACAGCCTCCCCTTCTTTTTCCTCTTCCCTCTGGTACAGATGCCAGATTCCTCTTTCTTAAAGGCTATTTTTGTTGGTTATTCCCAGTTCACACCCCACACCCACTGCCTGGAAGTCCCCTTTTATGTCTGAACTCAAGTCTAAACTTCTCAGGCTGACCTAAACACTAGTCTGGCTTACCTTTTCTGCCCAAAACCATCACCACCAAGTTACTCCCAACCTCACCTCTTGGCAGTGGACCCCTCCCAGCCCCCTCCTTTGGCTATGACGTGCGAATTTCTGGGCCTTTGCTTAAACCTTTGGAGAAGTCCTCTCCTGAGTAGAGTCTCGCAGGGGGAATCAAGTCTTTGGTTAGGTGGGATGAGGTCAAGTGGGTCACAGAGACACAGACACATAGATACATACCCCAGGACGGTCCCAGTGATCCTAGCAAATAGAGTCATGCTAGTACTTAGGGAGGAAGGCTCCAGTGTAAGTCAGATCCTAGGATGGCTAGTGGGCCAAATGGAAAGACAGAAACTGTAAGTGGTTGTCAGGAAAAGAAGGCTGGATAGGGTATCTGTCACTCTTACAGAGGTGGGTTGCTTCGAGGAGCTTGCACCCAGAAGCACAAGGCTTCCCAACTAGAGGAAGCCCTAGTGCAGCCCCTGAGCACGAGCTGAGGATGAGGCTAGATTCCACAGGACCTGCCTGTGCCTCCATTTCAACCAGCGAGCCCCCTGCCTGACACAGACATCTGTTGCCCAGCCCTCTGAAACAGACTCCCCCCGCCCCGCCACCCCAGCACCATGCTCTTTTCTTACACGATGCCTACTCTCTCAGACTGTGACTCTGTTCCTTCAGCAGACATCTGTGTAGTTCTGTTCACAGGGGGAAATGTCAGATTAATAGTAGCCATCTCTATTAAACTATATAGTAAGGGTAGATATTTAGAGGACATTTGCGTTGTCAACTATGGTTTTATGTAATGCTCCTTTTTTGTTATTTGCTTGTTTTCACTTTGAGCCTGTTTTATTTGTATAATGATCAGAAAATAAAAGTCTTCTCAATTGGGAGAAATGTACTCAGATTGCCTGTCTGCCTCGAGTGAGGTCCTGCTGGGCACTGTTGGGGGCTGGATGAAATAGGAGGACTGGTCTCTCTGTGCCTGAGGGGTTCACAGTGAGGAGGAAGGGTAGGGTAACAAGAAGGGGATCGGCACTCTGAGTAATCTAATTACACAAGAAGCTGCTCCCTCCCCAGGGAGGTGGGAGCTGTGACTCCTGGACTGAAGGCATGGACAGGCATTGAGGAGGAGGGAGGGAAGTGCTGGGGGTTGCAGCCTGGAGGAACACCATCAGACCAGGAGGTGACAGCTTTGGGCATGGGAGAGGGATCAGCAAGAGAGGCTGTCACTCTCTTGCCTGGCTCCTGACCTGGAAGTGAGCTCCTTGGGTCAGGAACCTCCATATGTCCGTCATAACCCCCCAGGCTCCTATGGTGGCGGATCCCTTGATAGCATCCCTTGTCTAGTTCTATCTCTGATGCTGCAGCTCCCCCTCCCTTGGCCTCTGGCACCCTGATTAGCTGTCCAGCCAGAGCCCTGTCCCAGAGATCAGATTACAGCTGTCCTGTGGGAGCAGTAACATCTTCTTCCTTCCTCTCAATCCCCAGAAATGTCTTTCCTCCAGGATCCCAGTTTCTTCGGCATGGGAATGTGGTCCATTGGTGCGGGGGCCATAGGAGTTGCTGCCTTGGCACTGCTCCTGGCCAACACAGACATGTTTCTGGCCAAGCCCGAGAAAGCAGCATTGGAGTATCTGGAGGACATAGACCTGAAAACACTGGAGAAGGGTAAGTGGTGACCCCACCGGTGTCAGTACTTTTCCAGGGCACTGGGTTGCAGGCCTACTTATTTTTTTTCTCTCTGAAGTAGTTTCTTCTTTTTGTTTTCACTGAGAAGGCAGTGTAACATTAGAAAAAATTTAATAACACTTTTAAAATTACTGATAATTTAAATTTTAAATTACCATTACCCTAACACAATAATCTTTTTAATTTTTGAACATTCTTTTCCAGGTGTACATGTTGTAGTATGTATTTGTGATCTGAGTGTACATGATTTCTTTTACAGTATAGCTTTTTCTTATCAAAAGCATTATTCATTTTCTCATGTTGTCTCTCTAAATGTAATGATAATTGTTCCGTAATATTTAGTAACAGTGCACCATGGCCAACTCAGCCACGCCTTCCAGAGTGTGGAGTGTGTCCTGAGGGATTCAAGGCGCCTGGGCCTTCCCAGGTGGTGCTAGTGGTAAAGAACCCGCCTGCTAATGCAGGAGACAAGAGACGTGGGTTTGATCCCTGGGTCAGGAAGATCCGCTGGAGGAGGGCATGACAGCCCACTCCAGCATTCTTGCCTGGAGAATCCCATGGACAGAGGAGCCTGGTGGGCCACAGTCCATAGGGTTGCAAAGAGTCAGACATGACTGAAGTGACTTAGCATGCTCACAGGCATGGATCTTCAAAAACAGGAGCTCCTGAGTCAAATAAGTTTGAGAAATATTGTGTGTCCAGTTCCATGTTCCTGATGCGAGCACAGGGCTTTGCTTAGTGAGATGAGGTGTCTGAATTTTCACTGGTACAGGTGTGGGCAGCCTCACCTCTGGTACAGCCAGGGTACCCGAGGAAGCACAGTCACATTTTTAGAATAGACCCGCCTGTCTCCTTCCTGGGGAGCCCACTAGAGCCCCTGCTGGATGGCTGAGAGCCACATGTGGTGACTCAGCTGCCTTCCTGTGCTCTTGGCCTTGGACCTGAAGCTCAGGGGTTTCAGTCGTACCCATACTGTGGGTTCAGTGGGCATGAGGATTAGGTGCAAGTTGGGGCTCACTGACTGGGTGGTCTCCAAGTTGACCCCTCAAAAGGAGACCATCATTTCTGTTCAGTAAGTGAGGAAGCTTGTGAAGGGAAGGCAGGAACTGTGATTGCAGATTTATGATGTAGGTTCCCTTGGTAAGGGACTAAGAAGCCATGGAGACAGAGAGCTCTGTTTCACTATGTTCAACCCAGAATTTCCCCATATGATTTGATTTCAACCCTCTCCCACCTTTATTTTCCTAGGTAACATTTCACAGGCACATGGATTCCTCACTGAAATAATAAGGGATAGTGCTTACTCAGCCCTCACTGACTCTATTACGAGATGCTGCAGTGAGCTCTTTTATATCCATGTTTTAATACCCCTTGTGGCCCAAAGTGGAGCTGCTAGGCGTCTGCATTTACAGATAGGGAAAGGAAGGTTCAGGGAGGAGACATAGCCTGCCTAGGCTCACACCTCGATGCGACTCAGGCTGACCAGAGCCGGGCTTGAGCTGCACTGCTCTGCTACCCGAAGCATCTCCTTCTTGGGCATTTTCTACCCTCTCCTGTGGATAACACTGGAGTTAACATATTGAGGTTAAATTTAGAAAAAAAAAAGTTCAGTTGATTTCTTTAAATACTTCCTTCAGAGTTGGGATTTTCTTGGCCCAGTGCAAGGTCTTGTTCAAGTTTTGGCCATGTGTTAGCCCTAAAGCACTGTTATAAGGTCCACCGAGACCAGCAAAGGAATACACTACTTTTCCAGAAATATTCCAGTTTGGGATATTGCAGTTCACAACTAGATTTTTATGGGGGAGGGGGCTTCTGGTTAGGGAGTAGGGCTCTTCCACTGGATTCATTTTCCTCCAAAAGATGAATATTGCCTGTCTGTGTTTCCTGTTTGACTTTTTCCTCAATGTGTGAAGTACTTTTCCAGGTCCTCTGTTAGGCCTGGTGCTGTTTATGAGGTGCTTAGAGGTCGGGGGCAGCCAAGAGGAAATGATACTGAATTCTCTTTTCTTCTCCTCAGATGCAGTAACTTTTAAAGCGAAGGCGCTCTGGGAGAAGAATGGAGCTGTGATTATGGCTGTGCGGAGGCCAGGCTGCTTCCTCTGTCGGGAGGTGAGTGCACTGGAGGACCTGTTCATAGGAAGGGATCCTAGCAAGTGGGAACTGGGGCATTTCCAGCCAGGACCAGCACTGGCGCAGTCTGTCATTTATTCCAGGTTTTTTGTTTTGGTCTAATTCTCTGTTTCTCTTCATGTAAGAGTTCACCTTATCCTAGGGTTAACCCCATGCTTGACCTTCCTTTGGCAATCCAAGGCCTGTGAGTCTTGTACTCTGTCCTGTACCAGCTCCAATGCCCATGTTCCTGATGTGAGCACAGGGCTTTGCGTACTGAAATGAGGTGTCTGGATTGTCACTGGTACAGGTGTGGGCAGCCTCACCTATGGTGCAGCCTTGGCACCTGGGGAAGCATGGCCACACTTTTAGACTAGACCCACCTGTCTCCTTCTTGGGGAGCCGCTGGCATTCCTGCTGGATGGCTGAGGGCTGGAGGTGGTGACTCCGCTGCCTCCCTCAGCCTTAGATCCGAAACTCGGGGATTTCAGTCTTGCTGATCATGTGAGTACAGTGGGCATGATCGTCTGTTCTCCTGCATTTGGTGCATTTGTCTTTCCTACACTCTGGGCCTGTAGGAGACGGTGTTGGCTGGCCACAGAGTCCCAGGAGTTCATGCCCTTGACCTTTCCATTTTTCTGCAGGAGGCTACAGATTTGTCCTCCCTGAAGCCCAAGTTGGACGAGCTGGGCGTCCCCCTCTATGCAGTGGTAAAGGAGCACATCAAGAATGAAGTTAAGGACTTCCAGCCTTATTTCAAAGGAGAAATCTTCCTGGATGAAAATGTATGTGTGGTGTGAGCCAGTCAGACACAGACTGCTGGGGATGGTGCTCATGCATGAAGAGTTTGGTGGCTCCCAGCCTGTCTGGCCAGGAGCTGAAGTTGGCCTCCCTTTCAGCTTCCCCCAGCCCTCTGAGCAGAGCACGAGTGAAAAAAAAAACTTAAAAACTGTCTTTCAGATTTTACTTGAGCCCTTCCTGACTTGTGACCCAGGAATGGGAGCCTTGAAAATAGCTAAGAGCTCTGCTGGGTCCCCCGCCCTGTAGGGGGGTGCCCAGCAGCAACGCCTGTCCCGTAATTCACTGTGCCCTTATTCTTTCCCCTACACTCGCCTCTGCAGAGTGTAGGACTGTTATCACTTGGTCAGGCCCAAGAAGCCTGTACGTCTGTAGCAAGAGATAGCAAGAGTTGCAAGCTGCAGGGTTCTGTTTGGTCCCGCGCAGTTTAGAGCGCTCTTGGGCGGGAGCTGTGTGTGTGTCAGGGGTGGAAGATGTGAACCAGCAGAAGGCAGGAAGGCAGGCATACGGGCTACTCACATGGGGTCTATCTTCCTCAATCCTGCAGAAAAAGTTCTATGGCCCACAGAGACGGAAGATGATGTTCATGGGATTTGTCCGTCTGGGCGTCTGGCAAAACTTCTTCCGGGCCTGGAATGGAGGCTTTTCTGGAAACCTGGACGGCGAGGGCTTCATTCTTGGGGGAGTCTTTGTGATGGGACCAGGAAAGCAGGTAAATTCCTAGCATTCACTTGGGGGTCTGAGAGCATAAGACACCAGTCTGTTGGTGGGAGGGTGATTTTCCCTAATCGGAGTCTCCCAGCCTTCCTTCCAGAAAGCCAGGGATGATGTGGATGGGGAAGCGGGCTCCTCCTGCTCTCTCGGCACCTCACGCGGGAGCCGCCTCCCCCGTCACAGTAACATCACAGCATAGTGTGAGCCTTGCAGGAGTACCTTGTGAGGGCGATGAGTGAGCGCACCAACCAGGACAGCTCCTCAGTGGCACTGTGGGGGCCTGACCCAGGTTTTCTGATGTCGAGTTCTGTTTTCCACATTAGAACAAAAGCAGAGTCTTTATTCTGTGAAAAATTTACTCCCTTGCAGTGTTCCCTGTCATTGAGGACGGATAGTAAAGTGACGAGAAGGAATGGAAACAGACCTCGCTGGGGGAGCAGCTGGGGGAGCAGCTGGGAGCTGTGGTGGGCGGGGTGCTTTCCGCATGGGGGTCCTGGTGGCAGGGCACAATTCTGTGTACACTCTGGCTTGGGTCCCAGCCGTGGGGATCCAAAACAGGGGCCTAGGAGGAGAAGGTGTAGAGAGATGAGGACTCTGTGGGCCCAGGAGGTGGTGGGTAGATGTTCCATGTCAGACTCAGGGCAGTGCCAGCAGAGGCCGGGCAGGTACAGAGCTAGGACAGGGTGCAGTGGGTGCCGGCTCAAGGGCCTGGCAGGAGGACCCAGAGACTCAAGGTCTGACTTCTAAATCTCTAGGCCTGTCTCGCCAACTTTAGGCATGACGTTAATACTTGGGCTCATCTGTAAAAAAGACAGGATTGGGAATTCCCTGGCAGTCCAGTGGTTAGGAGTCAGTACTTCCACTGCAGGGGGAACAGGTTCAATCCCTAGTTGGGGAACTTAAAATCCCACAAGCCTTGTGGCACAGCCAAAAAGACAGGGTTGGTCTTCATGGTGGAGATTCCTACTGACACTGCTAACTGCATACTTTTACCAGGCAGGGAAGAATAAGCTAGTGGGAACAGAAAGCCTTCAATTTTTTTAAAAGAACTTTTTATTTTGTATTGGGGTGTAGCTGATTAACAAGTAGTTGTTGTTCAGTCGCTCAATCGTCCAACTCTGTGTGACCTCGTGGACTCCAGCACACCAGGCCTCTCTATCCTTCACCATTTCCCAGAGCTTGCTTAAACTCATGTCCATTGAGTCGGTGATGCCATCCAACCATCTCATCTTCTGTCATCCTGTTCTCCTCCTGCCTTCAATCTTTCCCAGCATCAGGGTCTTTTCCAATGAGTGGGCTCTTCGGATCAGGTGGCCAAGGTATTGGAGCTTCAGCTTCAGCATCAGTCCTTCCAATGAATATTCAGGATTGATTTCCTTTAGGATTGAGTGGTTTGATCTCCTTGCATTGCAAGGAACTCTCAAGAGTCTTCTTCAACACCACAGTTTGAAAGCATGAACAAACAGTGTTGTGATATTAATAGTTTCAGGTGAACAGCAAAAGGATTCAGCTATACATACACATATATACATTCTCCCCCAAACTCCCCTTCCATCCAGGCTACCACATAACATTGAGCAGAGTTCCATATGCTATACAGTAGGTCCTTGTTGGTTATCCATTTTAAATATATCAGTGTGTACATGTTGATCCCAAACTCCCTAATTATCCCTTCCACCCACCCGCACAACTATAAGTTCATTCTCTAAATCTTTGAGTCTCTTTCTATTTGGTAAGTAAGTTCCTTTGTATTGTTTCTTTTCAGATTCCACATAAGGGATGTCAGACGATATTTCTCCAGAAAGCATTCAATTTTAAGCAGTATTTCAAGTCTTTTTCTTTTAAACCTTGGGTATCTGCAGTTGCTTGTCTGAGAATCTAGCATGATCTGGTGTCTGGTATAACATTAACTTATTTGCTAACTTTCTGGTAAATTTATCAACATGTCTTAGTGACAGGGACTGCCAGTGAGTACCTGCCTTGTGCCAGATGCTCATCTACATGATCTCATGTCTTCTCTGCAGTCAGTCTGGGGTAGTCAGTATTTTTATTCCCACCTACATGTAAGAGAATGGACCTATGAAATAACTCAGCAGGAGAGAAAGTGACTCTCCTGCTGCAGAGACGCCGCCCTTCCCTTGCCCATAGCTCCTTCTTGCAGATGGTTCCCAAAGATCCCTTCCGGGTACCCTTGCAGTTGGGCAGGCCACTTCCTTAGGATCCTTCAGCCTCTCCCCACTCTGGACTCCTAGGATTCCTTCTCTTCCTATCCCTGCCTCTCTCAGCCCCCAGGGCAGGGCCCGGCTCCCCTGCCAGCCTCCTCTTGCCTGGCAGTGACTCACCTGGTGCTCACAGGCTCCCTAAGCCCGGCTGCTCACTCTGATGTTGCTAGGTGTGTTGCTTGACTTTGTTGGTGCCCCTGGAGCTCCTGCCTTCTTCCTTCCTGGTGGAAGGTTGACCAGGCTGGCCCAGCTTCAGGACTCACCTCTGTGTTTCTTGAGAGCAGAGTTTTTGCAGTTCCACTGTGCCAAGTGCCACTCAGTAGGGATTTTCTTTGTAATAATCTTTAAAGCATACTTACTTTTAAAATAATGCACTTTCAACGTAGGAAATATGAAAATGGAGAAGGTGGGGAGAGCTCAGTTAACAGAGTCAACTTGTTAGAACAGAGCTGAGCTGAGGGGCCTTTTATTTTTTTTAGAAAATGATATCTTACTAAATTAGATATTCTCTTTTAACTTAACAGTGTATCATGAACATTTCCTTATGTCATCATATGTTCTTCCTCAGTGTTTCTAATGTCTGCAAACTGCCCTGATGAGCAAGTAAATATAATTTAATTTCCTGCTGTCCTTCCCGGTAGTGGAAGGAGATCACCCTTCCCACAGGGTGGTGATACTTTTTATTTTTTTTTTAAGTCTTTACGAATAATGGTAAAAAGAACATGTTTACAGTGTTTACTTTTCAAATTCAATTTGAGTTTAATTTATTATGTGTCGGAGAACTCTCTAACAAGGATTCCTTGATGCTGATCTCCAGCATATTATTTTGTCTTTTTTACCACTTCAGGGTACTTTGGGGCATACCATGTCTTAGTGCATTATGCTTCACTAAATGCACTAAGACTCATAGGTAAACTGAAGAGAGGGTCACCCTTCTCAGGTCGTCATTGGGTGCCCATCAAGGCCTGACCTCGGAGTTCCACTTCCACACCATCAGGCTTTTCTGAGCAAGCTCCTGTTCTCTTCTGCCTGGAATGTCCTTTTCTCTGCACCTCTCCCTTCACCGTCCATGGTGTATTGTCTGTGAAGCCTTCCTTGATCGCCTGTTACATTAATCACTCCTGACTTCCTGCTCCCAAAGTGCTGCATGTAGAGTCCAGATTATTTTGAGGGAGACTTCCTGATCCACCTTCCCCAAAAGACTGCACTTCTCAAGGACAGAGCCCATCCTGATTTGGATCTCTGTTCCTTGCTGCCCCAAGCATAGGGCTTAATGGACAGCTGGCACTCAGAGTCTGTCTCATGAATTTCTCAAGAGTAAGGACTGATGTAGTCTCTTGTTTCCTTTTAGGGCATTCTTCTCGAGCACCGAGAAAAAGAATTTGGAGACAAAGTAAATCTGACTTCTGTTCTGGAAGCTGCTAGGAAGATCAGACCACAGACTTCGGCCTCAGAGAAACAATGATTGTGTGAAACTGCCCAGCTCAGGGATAACTAGGACTCTCACCTGTGTTTGCAGGATGTGTTGTGGTTCCACTGCTGTCCCTAAGGAGTTATAAACCCATTTATGCCATATTCTCAGTATAGACCATTAACATATTTTAATATTGTACTCTGTGTAGGTCTCATAAGGCAAAATAAGGTCTAATAAGCCCCCAAACAAGACTGATAAAAATCTAAGAAGCTAATAAGGCTTATTTCAGCTAAAACCTGGAAAATCTGAGGCTTAAGGTTGACTGTTACACTTCATCACAAATGTACATGGTGTTTGAGTGCTATTATTTGAAATGATTTTTATCTTCATGTCTTTAAAAATCTTAGAAAAGTTGATGATTGACTTGATTAAAGATACAAAGTTTTTGGCTCATGTTTTCACAGTAATAATGAATGATTTATTTTATAATGTTAAAGTAATACATAAAAGAATTGATGTGCTTTGGATGACTTGATAAAGGTAAATAATAAAGTGAAATCTATTTTCTCATTGTCTTCCATTCTAATCTTGGAAATTTGATTTTCTACAAGGAATGATCTTCTAGAAAGCATGGTTCTGGTTCTAATAAAATTAAGCATCAAAAATTGTCCATAAATACACATTTCTGATAAAACTAACAATAAAAATATTTACCATAATAATGGCTGAATTTATTAAATCATTGGTGTCAAAGATACTGAATGTGAAAAATCAGTGCTCTGCATGTGTATGGGGTATGGTTGGTAAAGGAGTTCCCCTCGTTCTAATGATCTAGGAGATTTCCAAATGACCAGAAAAGTTCATCCTGTCATTCACGTGAGTGATTTTGCTGTCTTTTCTAGAGAAATGACTTGGCATTTAAAATTGGTAGTTGCTTTCTTATTGATGGTCTTTTGGCCTAATTTGGTAACTGAAGGGAAAAAAGGACAGAGAAGATGAAATGTAACTTAATTCATTAGTTTGTTACGTTTGAAATTTTGTCGTGTGAGTAAGTATGATGCCCACAAAAGCCTGAAGGGGACTCTGCCCTAGAGAGTCTGCTCAGGGCACCAGACCAGCCCAGGAGTAGGAAGGCAGGGATGGGAGTCCAGAGGAGAGGAGTACAGTGGTCCCCCTCTACATGTATATGTTCCAAGAACCCCTCCGGCTGCCTGAAAACATGGAAGACGCTGAACCCTATGTATACCGTGTTTTTTCCTATACATGCATACCTATTATAAAGTATAAATTAGACAAGAGATTAAAAACAATAAAATAGAAAAATTATACTCTGATAAAAGTTATGTGACTGTGGTCTCTCTCAAAGTATCTTAATGTACTATACTTATCCTCCTTGTGATGCTGAGATGCTATGTACTGAGATGAAATGAGGTGAATGACGTAGGCATTGTAGGGTCAGGCAACTGCTGACCTGACAGTAAGAAGAAGGATCATCTGTCTGCTCCAAGTGATCCTGGATCCCTGAGCCATGACAGTGTTGGGGTTTGGGTGCCAGAAGCAGATGATGGGGATGCTTGTGCATCCCACGCAGGACAGCGGGACAGAGCAAGATTTCATCATGCTACTCAGAACGGCGTCCAATTTAAAACTTCACAATTTTTTTTTCTGAAATTTTCCATTTAATATTTTCAGAGGGCAGTTGACTTCAGGCAGCTGAAAGGGTGGAAAGCAAAACCATGGATAAGGGGGAACTACTGAATTTACCTAAGGGGCCAAACCGGCCAGGAAGAAGGGAGCCAGTGTTTATCCGGGAAAGCAAGAAATGAAGATGGAGGGTGGACATAAAGCTGGGAAGGTAGGCATATCGGCAATGAGCGTACAGTGAGGAGGGGTGGCTAGTTCAGGACTAAGACCAGGACTGGGTCTGATTTCATGTGGTGGCTGTATGGTGTGTGCAGTAGCCCGTGAGGTGCTGGGCTTCTTGGAGGCAGCGCTCTTCAGTACTTGAAGAGGGTCAACAGTGACTCATCCCCTACTAGCTGTGACCCCTGGGACTCCAGGTAGTGATAGGATTTTCCAGATGAGAATTCTTTGGTGCCTAGGAGACACTTGATTCTGAAACAGTTCTCATACAACCAAAGAAGAGCAGAGCCTGCAAGATGTCGCTGAAATGGATGCCTGGAGAGGAACCAACCTTATTGTGATCTTCTTCATCAGCTGTTTCACTCCTGGGTCCTCGCATGCGTTGTGTCTTCTCTCCCCAATCAGCATGGCGTTACGGAATGAGCACTGGACTGAGTTATGAGGTGAGCTCAAGTTCTAGTTTAACCGTGTGACTTTAAGCAAAGCTCTGACCTTAGGCTCTCAATCGTAGAATGGGCATAGTAATTCCTATCTGTCACTGAGGGCTGTTTATTAGAAGTCATTGAGGGAATGATAAATACGAAACGGTACTTCTCCAACTTTCATATACATGCAAATCACCTAAAGATCTTGTTAAATGAATAAGGTTAGAGAAAAGCCAAACACTAGTTAAAGGCACTGTAGGTGGAGTTTACTTGGTAACCCCTACAGTTAGGGCAGAGGCTTCAGTGCAGAACTGAATTCAGCCAGGCTGTGCACAAAGGTGACTGGAATTTTAAAGGGAAGATGAAGGAGTGGGAGGGGAGATGAGCTGGGATTTGAACAAAGTCAAAGTGGTGGAAAATTACAAACGGCAGGTGGGGGGCACTGATCACTGTGATCAGGCTGTCTCTGCTAACTGGCTCATTCAGCAGGTTAGGTTTCCATCCTTCCACAGAGACTGGAAGATGGAGCCCTATCTGTCTTGCTGAGGACATTTCAGAGGGATGCCCCCAGGTTCTTAAGGAAGATACTCCTGGGTTTCAGGAGATAACATACACATCTTAAAGGGACAGAGAACATTTACAGTTGTGAGGGGTTTTTTCTTTCCTTTTTTTTAAAGTAAATGCTCTAAGGAAAGGGAAAAAAAAACAAAAGGAAGAAAATGGAGTCTGTTTGCTGTCCACCTGAAAATATCACAATGTTGTTAATCAGCTATACTCCAATATAAAATAAAAAGTTTAAAAAAATAAAATATACATCAACTTAAAAAAAGAAAATGTAGGTCAGAGGCCTATGGTCAGATGTTTGGCTGGAGCAATGGGTAAATTCTTTTGACAGCCTTGAGCTTCCCCAGGCAAGGACTCAGGGGGCTGGATCTCCCCAAGAAACCTTGAGTGCTAAAAACTATGCTAGGGAGCATAGTTTTGTTCAGGTCTCCTACTGTGGGGGCTGGACAAAACCATTTGTACTGAAAGTTACACAGTTCTCAAGACTGGAGGAGGGGCGGGGCTTGAGTTTTCACACCTCTAACAGGCTCCTGGTAATGATGTTCTAGTGACCCATGGACCACACTTTGAGAAGCAAGAATCTAACGACCCTACAGAGCAAACCTGTTAATATCTGTGTACCTCGGGCTTGAAGCTTCAGCAGCCTTTGACAAGCAGTAGCATGTTCCCTTTTCTTTATTTTATAAACTAATCAAGAATCCATAATAATTTAAACTACCTGCAGAGAGAGAGTCCTTGCAGGAAAGCTGATGGTTCTTAAAAATGTTGGCACGATAGAATTACCTGAGGAAGTTGGAAAGATTCTGATGCCCTGGACACACACCCAGGCCCATTAAATCAGAATCTCGGGGGTGGGACACAGATAAAACATTTCTGAAAGCTCCTGGGTGACTCCAATATGCAACTAAGGTTGAGAAGCATCTTCAAAGAATTTAGCATCAAGTCTAGACCAGCGCTCACACCTTAAAAGAGAATTTACCCAGAACCAGACTGCCTTTGGTAGTCTGTGATGATTTTTGTAAAATGGTCTTTGGATGGCAAGGGTCAGGGATGGCATGGACATGGATGTAGGGGAAGCCTGGGCTGAATCTTCAGGGTGGAGAAGATCTGGGTCGGTGCACAGGATAGTAAAGAGGTCATTTCAGATAGGATCAAGCCTCTGAACCTCAGAGGGAAAGTACGTAGGCATGGGAAAATGGGAGAGCCTACTTTATTTACCTGGTTCTTCGTTCTCTTTCTCAATACACTGATTTCTCAAAAGCATTACCCTTCTCACATCAATGAGGAAACAGCAGATCCAAAGGCCCAAAGGTGGGGATGGGATTGTTATAGTCAAGGAATAAAAAGAAAGCAAGTGTGGCTGTAACAACATAGGTGAGGGGGCAGAGGTAGATGAGACTGTCTAAGAGAGAAAAACAACCCTGACTCATTGGATCTACTCCTTTAGCTCCAACTCCTGTGCTCTTTGCCTGTGCGTAGTCACGCTGGCGCTGCGCCTTTGTGAATGAGTGTTGCCTAAAGCCTGAAAAACACAATAGTCCAGTCTCAAGGCTCTGACTTTTAAAAAGTTGAAGAACAGAAAATAGCACCTGTCTTCTTGGAGGTTTACAGGAACACTGTAGCCACACCTATGTGGACAGTGGCAGTCATAAAGGATCCCTGCATCAAGAAGTATGCAACAACCAGCCACCTGCCTCTCCTTTCAGAGGCCCCAAATTCTAACTCAGGTAATATGGTTTTCGGGACACTAGTCCACCATCTTCTCGGTCTGCTGGCTTTCTAAATAAAGTCGCTATTCCTTGCCCCAACAATCCCTCTCTCGATTTATTGGCCTGGCATGAGGCAAGCAGTATGACCTTGGCCTTGGTAACAAGATGAGAAGGTGGTGAGATAGATGGTGGAAATGTACACCATGTTCTGGCATACCATGGTAAAACGTCTGAATTTTACTGAGAGATGGGAATCCTTTGGAGGGTTTTGAGCAGAGGAATGATTTGACTTACATTATTCTGATTGCTTTTCGATGATCGATGATAGAAGATCAGCCATGGAGACCAGTTAGGATGCTACTGCAATAATCCAAGCAAAAGATAATGATCGCTGGAAGCTGGTGGTAGCCGTAGAGGTGGTGAGAAATTGTCAGATGTATTTGAAGATTGAAGATGGAGCTAAGGGGATTTCCAAATGAATAAATTTGGGACACACACACAAAAAAGAGGAGTCAAAGATGACTCCAAAATCTTTGACCTGAACAACTAACTGCTCGTGAATTTTGCAGTAAAAGAGAGCAGAAAATGATGGTGTAGAAGTAAGGTTTTAATAAGCTGTTAACACAATAGTTGGGATGAATGAACCAGGGGTCTAAGTATCAACTGAGATGCATAAAAACAATCTTAGGTAAAAACCAAGCTTCCCAAGGCTATACTCAGTAGCACACAATTTACATAAAATTTTAAGACTGACCAACAGTAATGTTTAAAGCTTCATACATATGAAGTAAAGTGTAAAAACACATATGGAATGATAAACTGTGTAGCCAGGGCTGTGCACCACCCGGTTGCTTCACACTTTTACAACTAATGCCCAGGCCAGACCCTACTCCAGTTAAACCAGAATTTCTGGGTGTGCATCCAGGATGGATCCAGTATTTTTTAAAAAGCTTCCTAGGGGTTATAGTGTGCAGTCAAGGTGGAAAACACTGGCTTAAATTGAGAAACAACTGTGGTATGTTAGAGAAGTATAAGGAATGTTCCTCATCTATATCTTAAGCCTTGAATAGAGCATCTGTTTAAGAGCTAGATAAGAGACACCCATGCCCTAGTTAGTATGGTGTTCAGTCCAGAAACATGAAAAAACTCTTCTGCTGCTGCTAAGTTGCTTCAGTCATGTCCGACTCTGTTCGACCCCAGAGACGGCAGCCCACCAGGCTCCTCCGTCCCTGGGATTCTCCAGGCAAGAACACTGGAGTGGGTTGCCATTTCCTTCTCCAATGCATGAAAGTGAAAATTGAAAGTGAAGTCCCTCAGTCGTGTCTGACTCCTAGCGACCCCATGGACTGCAGCCTACCAGGCTCCTCCGTCCAGCAGATAAGCCCACACTGTCATCTTCCAACATCAAAGAAATGGCTGATTACAAGCTTAGGGCAAAGAATGTGTACAAGCTCACCTGGAATATCTTGTCATATCAGTTATCAAGCAAGTGCTCCAAAACCGCTGAAGGCTTGTAGAAAGAAAGGACTCAAGATCTACCGTGAAGGGTTCTTTCTTGCAAAAGATGGGACAACATGAGCATCTTTAGTTAAGATGGATTAGAACATATAAGATATGTTTAAATTCATAAGTTCACAACAATCCTTTAAAAATTTTTAAACGCTAAAAAAAAAAATTAAAAAGTCTTTGGATGATACTGGAAAATTAATTCATTTTAAAACCTGGGAAAGAAAAAAAGAAATGAGCACTTATCCTGTCTCTCTTGATTCAGAGGAACCAAAGAGTTGGCGAGAGAACCTTCTCATTACACAAGTACATGCTCAGGGCTGGCCCAGCCATATTTAGAATGGGAGAGGTCACGGAGTAGCCAGAGGCAGAGGCCAGGTCTCTGGAAACTCCTCTCCTGGCAGAGCTTCTTTCCAACAAATAATGCCTCAAACTACTCTCTACATCCAGCAAGACACGCTGGTTCCATTTCCTACTTGAAATACTCCCACCATAGACTCAATGAGTTAAAATCTTGATCCTACCCCTCACTTTATGGGGTAAAACAGAGTTACAGAAATATGATGTTATAGGATCCCAAACAGGTCAGTACCAACATTTTGAAGAAGACAAAAGAGCTCTGAATTAAGCCCCCAGAGCTGAGGCTACAAAACCTTTTGCTGATGGCCACAGGACTGGAAAAGGTGAGTTTTTATTCTGATCCCAAAGAAGGGCAGTGCCAAAGAATGTTCAAACTATTGTACAATTGCACTCATTTTATGCTCAAAATCCTTCAAGCTAGGCTTCAGCAATATGTAAACTGAGGACTTCCAGATGTACAAGCTAGGTTTAGAAAAGGCAGAGGAACTAGAGATCAAATTGCCAACACCCATTGGATCATAGAGAAAGCAAGGGAATTCCAGAAAAACCTCTATTTCCTTTTCATTGACTATGCAAAAGCCTTTGTGTGGATCACCACAAACATTCAGTCCGTCAGTTCAGTCGCTCAGTCATGTCCGATTCTTTGGGAGCCCATGGACTGTGGCATGCCAGGCTTCCCTGTCCATCACCAACTTCTGGAGCTTACTCAAACTCATGTCCATTGAGTTGGTGATGACATCCAACCATCTCATCCTCTGTCGTCCCCTTCTCCTCCTGCCTTCAATCTTTCCCAGCATCAGGATCTTTTCCAATGAGTCAGCTCTTCACATCAGGTGGCCAAAATATTGGAGCTTCAGCTTCAACATCAGTCCTTCCAATGAATATTCAGGACTGATTTCCTTTAGGATTGACTGGTTGGATCTCCCTGCTGTCCAGGGGACTCTCGAGTCTTCTCCAACACCACAGTTCAAAAGCAGCAATTCTTTGGCATTCAACTTTCTTTATAGTTCAACTCTTGCATCCATAAATGACTACTGAAAAAACCAAAGCTTTGACTAGACTGACCTTTGTTGGCAAAGTAGTCTCTGATGCTTTAATATGCTATCTAGGTTGGTCATAGTTTTTCTTCCAAGGAGCAAGCATCTTTTAATTTCATGGCTGCAGTCACCATCTGCAGTGATTTTGGAGCCCCAGAAAATAAAGTCTTTCACTGTTTCTATTAGGGAAATCCCCATCTATTTGCCAAGAAGTGATGGGACCAGATGCCATGATCTTAGTTTTCTGAATGTTGAGTTTTAAGCCAACTTTTTCACGCTCCTCTTTCACTTTCATCAAGAGGCTTTTCAGTTCCTCTACACTTTCTGCCATAAGGGTGGTGTCACCTGCATATCTGAGGTTATTGATATTTCTCCCAGCAATGTTGATTCCAGCTTGTGCTTCATGTAGCCTGGCATTTCACATGATGTACTCTGCATATAAGTTAAATAAGCAAGTGACAATATGCAGCCTTGACGTACTCCTTTCCCGATCTGGAACCAATCTGTTGTTCCAAGTCCAGGTCTAACTGTTGCTTCTTGACCTGCATATAGATTTCTCAGGAGGCAGGTCAGGTGGTCTGGTATTTCCATTTCTTGAAGTATTTTCCACAGTTTGTTGTGATCCACACAGCCAAAGGCTTTGGCATAGTCAATAAAGCAGATGTTTTTCTGGAACTCTCTCACTTTTTCGATGATCCAACGGATGTTGGCAATTTGATCTCTGGTTCCTTTGCCTTTTCTAAATCCAGCTTGAACATCTGGAAGTTCATATATTGTTGAAGCCTGGCTTGGAGAATTTTGAGCATTACTTTGCAAGCATGTGAGATGAGTGCAAATGAGTGGTAGTTTGAGCATTCTTTGGCATTGCCTTTCTTTGGGATAGGAATGAAAACGGCCTTTTCCAGTCCTGTGGCCGCTGCTGAGTTTTCCAAATTTGCTGGCATATTGAGTGCAGCATGTTCACAGCATCATCTTTTAGGATTTGAAATGGCTCAACTGGAATTCACCTCCACTAGCTTTGTTCGTAGTGATGCTTCCTAAGGCCCACTTGACTTCGCATTCTAGGATGTCTGGCTCTAGGTGAGTGATCACACCATAGTGGTTATCTAGGTCATGAAGATCTTTTTTGTATAGATCTTCTGTGTATTCTTGCCACGTCTTCTTAATATCTCTCCTTCTGTTAGGTCCATACCATTTCTGTCCTTAATTGTGCCCATCTTTGCATGGAATGTTCCCTACAGTGCAAAATCAGAAAGTGTGATGCCTCTAGATTTGTTCTTTTTTAGGATTTCTTTGGCTATTTAGGGTTTTACGATAGGTTTCCCTAAAAGGTATTCTAAAAATGCCATTAGAAATTTGATAGGGATTACACTGAGTCTGTAAATTCCTTTGGGTAGAATGGATATTTTCACAATATTAATTCTTCCAATCCAGGAACATGGAATATCTTTCCATTTATTTGTGTCTTCTTCTTTTCCTTCCCTTTTTTTTTCTTGTATCCTCTTTAGGCTCTTTCATCAATGTCTTATACTTCTCAGTGTACCGGTCTTTTACCTCCTTGGTTTATTTAATTATTTGGATGCTATTGTAAATGAGATTGCTTTCTTTTTTGCTATAATCTTTTTTATTTCTGAAAATAAAATAATGGCCCTTTTTATTAATGATTTTAATAAACTGAGTCTTTTTTTTTCTTACTAGTCTAGCTAAAGATTTGTCAATTTTGTTGATCCTTTTAAAGAATCAGCTTTTGGTTTTGTTGATTTCCTCTTTCCATTTTTTCTACATTTTTATTTCATTTATTTTGGCACTAATCTCTATTATTTCCTTCCTTCTGTTTGTGTTGGGTTTAGTTTGCTCTTCTTTTTTAGTATCTTGAGGTACAAGGTTAGGTTATTGATTTGAGATCTTCCTTTTTTTTAAATATAGATGTTTACAGCTATAATTTTCCATCTAAGCACTGTGTTGGTTGCATAAACTTTGGTATGCGGTGTTTTTGTTTTCATTCATTTCAAAATATTTCCTAATATCCTTTTTGATTTCATCTTTGACCTTTTAGTTATTTAGGAGTATGTTGTTTGTGTGCTAGTCGCTCAGTCATGTCTGACTCTTTGAGACCCCATGGACCCATGAGACCACCAGGCTCCTCTGTTCATGGGATTTTCCAGGCAAGAATACCAGAGTGGGTTGCCATTCCCCTCCAGGGGATCTTCCCAACCCAGGGATTGAACCCAGGTCTCCTGCATTGCAGGCAAATTCTTTATTGTCTGAACTAACAGGGAAGCGTAATATCCACATAATTGTGAATTCCTCAAATTTCCTTTTGTTAATGATTTCTAATTTCATTCCATTGTGATCAGAGAATAAGCTTTTGTATGATTTCAATTATTTTACTTTTTAAAGATTTATGTGATTGCCTAACATATGGTCTATACTTAAGAATGTTTTTTAGGGAGACTTCCCTGGTCCAGTGGTTAAGAACCCACCTTGCAGTGCAGGGGATGTGAGTTTGATTCCTGGTTGGGGAACTAAGACCCCACATGCCACACAGAAACTAAGCCTGATGCCATGTGCTGCAACTAAGACGTGAAGCAGCCAAATAAGCGCCCAGAGTGTTTCCCAGGCACTTGAGCAGAATGTGTTCTGTAGTTGCTGTGTGGAATGTGCTTACACATGTCTACCGTGCGCTCACTCACTCAGTTGTGTCTGACTCTTTGTGACCCCATGAACTGTAGCCTGCCAAGCACGTCTGTCCATGGGACTTTCCAGGTAAGAATAGTGGATTGGGTTGCCATTTCCTTCTCCAGTGATAGATGTCTATTAGCTTAGCTATCTATTAACTTAGAAAGCTTAGGTTGCTTTCTTGCTCTTTTAGATAGCTTGTTGTTAGTGTACAGAAATACAATTGATTTTTATATATTGGTTTTATATCTGCAACTTTACTAAATTCATTTATGAGTTTTAGCAGTTTCAGGGTGGCCTTCAGAGTGATCTGTATCATGTGATCTGTAAACAGATTTCATTCTGATGAAATTCTGACTAGATGCCTTTTATTTATTTATTTTTTTCTTGCCAAATTGATTTGACTAAGACTTCCAGTCCTATGTTGGATAGAAATGGTGGTAGTGGGCATCCTTGTCTTATTTCTGATCCTAGGAGGAAAGGCTTTTAACTTTACACCATTGAGTATGACGTGAGCTGTGGGTTGAGGAATAATGCTTCCATACTTAATCTGTCAGTATGGAACAGATCCTTCCATACTTAATCATACTCAATCCTATCATGAAAGGATGTTGAATTTTGTCAAAGGTTAAACGTACTTCTTTCTCTTAAGGTATGACCTAGAAGAAGCATGTATCACTTTTGCTCACATCCTACTGGCCAGGATTAAGGGCTGCACGTGCATTCCTTGGAGATTTCATGGGTTCAGTTTCAGATTACTGCAAAAAAGTAAATATAGAAAATTAAAAAAAAAAGCCAGTCAGATGAATTTTTTTTGGTTTCCCAGTGCATATAAAAGTAATGTTTACACTGTATTGTAATTTGTTAAGTGTGCAGTAGTATTATGTCTAAGAAAATAATGTACATATCTTAATTTAAAAAGTTTGTTGCTAAAAACGCTATCATCTGAGCCTTCTGCAAGTAGTAATCTTTATGCAATAGTAGTAGCATCAGAGATAACTGATCACAGATCACCATAGCAAAAATAAGAATGATGAAAGTTTAAAATATTATGAGAATTACCAAAAATGTGACACAGAGACACAAAGTGAACAAATACTGTTGACAAAAAATGGCGCCTATAAACTTGCTTGATGCAGCATTGCTACAAACCTTTAATTTGTAAACACACATACACAGATAAACAAAGCAAAGCTCAATAAAATGAGGTATGCTTGTACTTAACTGTAACAGTGGCTGGGAGAATGTAGTCTTTCTCATGGATGGGTTTATACCTTGCCAAACTTTGGTGACTCTATCCCTAGAAAAAGAAAACAGAATGGATTTGAGGATTCAACCGACAGCGTCTTCCATAACATCCTGATAAGGGCCTTCCCTCTACCCTTTCTGATTGTGCCTGTCTAGGGGGAGAGAAGACTAGCCTGCTGCCCTTATCGGGAAAATAAACGAACAGTAACAGTATTTGCTTTGAGGAAGAGGGTGCTAGGGACACAGGTGAGAAGAAAATGTCCGTTCCAAAGCCTTTTTGAACTTTAATACATGTGAATGTATTAACTAATTAAATATTTTTAATGAAGTAATAAAATTAGCATTATCCTATCTGCTTAGTAAACCTCTGTATCTGATTTACTGACCAAAAGTTTTTTGCACCCTCACCCTCAGCCCCTCCGAGAGGGTTATAGATGTGGCATGAAGCTCAGGGCACATTAAATTGTATAGAATCAGTATGGCTGGGTAAGCCCAATGGGCCTGCATGGGGAGAGGAGGCCTGGAGAGGAATGCAAATTCAGACAAGCCCTTGGGAGAGTTGCTCTGCCTGTCAGTGGATCCAGTCGGCATTGGGCCTTCCCTGTGCTCTTTCTAATTGTGCCTGTATAGGGGGAGAGAAGACTAGCCTGCTGCCAGGCCCTTATCCCGGCACTGCCCATACTCAAGAGGAGGAGGAGGCCAGGGCCCTGAGGGCCAGAGGGGCTGGGGAGCTGGGCCTAGAGACACAGCCAGCTCCTTGGGTGGGCTGTGCGGCTTGCCCTTTCAAGCAGGAAGCCTTTGACACGCTTGCCAGGCAGGGGCCTCAGCTGCCCTTATCTGGCATTCATCTCGTCCCCAACATTCATGACTCAAAAGAACCTTGAATCAACTTCAGGCCTGTGTGGGGTGAGGGCTGGGGGGCCACCAGCAGTGAATCCCTTACCCTAGAGCACAGGGTCAGCCCCCTTCAGTGGCCCCAGCTGGGCCACAGGGCAGAGCACAGGACAGACACCTTCTCACCCCCGGTGCACAGACAGTGAGAGTGTCCTGCTCCCTGGACTGACTCTCAGCACCCCTTGGGCTCCCCACAGCTTACTCTTTAATGCCCAAGGAACTCTGTGTACACAGAGAAACACAGCCAGCTCCACACTTTGTCTCACATGCAACATGGGAAAGCGGAAACAGTTAACATTTCTTTAAATATTCACATACTATGTCTGACTCTTTGCAACCACAAGGACTGCCCCATGCCAGGCTTCCCTGTCCTTCACTACCTGCGGGATTTTGTTCAAAACTTAGCAAAATCCCGGAGGTAGTGAAGGACTTTTTTGAGCAGTGAAGGACAGGGAAGCCTAGCATGCTGTAGTCCATGGGGTCGCAAAGAATCGGACACGACTTAGCGACTAAACAATAAACCCCCACAGTTAACAAATTGACCTTTTATAATTTTAACAAAGTAGATTGCCCTGAACATTTGAAGTTAAGTGTAGTCAATGACACTCTTCCGAATTCTGATGATTCAGTCTCATAAATGTTTTAAACACCTTTAAAAATCGACCAATAAGACTATAATCATCACAAAACCGGATCTGCATACTCATACTCAAACTGGTTGCAAATGCTAATATGTAGATCAAACTTTATTATCTCGAGTCAGCAGCCCTAGCAGCAGACAAGAGAGGCACTATGCACTCATTTGCCATGCATCACTGCCCTCTCCTGGGGCTCTCATGCAGCAGCTCCACTGGAGTCCCCTCACCAGAGCTCTGTACCCCAAACTGTCCTGGACAGAGTGGCTGGACCAGAGGTGGGTCCTGGACTCTGAGTTAGGGCCCCATGGACTGGTCAGGTATGCAAGGCAGACCAACCTGCAAAGCTAGCACAAAAGTTTTGTCCAAGAAGTGATATAGAGGGTGACAGTCAACCAAGGTAATCAGCTTCTCACTCTTGGGGTACACAAATGTGCCTCTCTGAAAGAGGAAGAGGGCAAGGGCTGAAGACTCACAGAGGGCAGCAGGCAGAGCCCCCGCAAGGAAACTGGGGACCAATTGGCCAGAAGTAGCTGGAGCAGGAGAAAGAAAGGGAGACACTAGGGCCAGAGTGTGAGTGACACTCTGGAAGCTGGTGACATGGGAACATCCAGGCCCATTTCTTCTGAAGGACCTGGCTGAGCGGTGGGGCTGGCTGGTTTCTTCCTTCTGTATTCTCATACAAAGGGAATGGGCAGAAGATGTTCTGAGTTGAGGTGATAATATGTGCTGTGGTCAACTGCACTGGAAACAGAAGCTGATCCAGAGACCTGTGTGCAGGAAGTAAGGGAAGCAGGACAGGGTGGAGGGAGAAATTGAACTGAAACTGAACTCTGGCTTCATCTGACCCCATGGGGAGGCCAGAGCCAGGATCACTCATCACTTGTCCAGAGTGAGGTAAGAGGATTTGGCAAGCTCTGGGTCTAAGAACTCTGGGTGAGGCAGCTTCCTTCAGCCAGAAGCCATTCAACGGATTCCAACACTGGGACCTGAAGGGCAGGCTGTGCAGCCAGCCCTGAACTAGAGGTGGCAGACTGGATCACCGAGTGTGAAGAAGGCCAGTGGTCAAAGCCGTGGTTACGGGGACCTGCTCAGATGTGGTTATGGGGACCAGGCTTGTGGAGTTGTGCAGAGTTCAGGGACATAAACTTCTCAGGGCCTGGGGGAAGGGGAGCATGGAATCAAGTTCTCCTTCTAGACTGAGGCTGGGGCTCATGAGACAGGGCAAGTCTGGTGATGAACATGAAGTGTGGCCAGTGCATGGAAGGTATCTAAAGTCACATCAGCAACAGAGACCTCAGAGAGCCTGTGGAGACGGTGGAAGCAGGGAAGAGAAGAAACATTTACAGGGAAGGGAGATTCGGATACTCGGAGGAGGAGGCGCATAGTCCTGTCTGAGTGGGTAACTAGGAGAGGGGAGCCAGGAGAACTAGTGCTCCAGGAAGGAAGCAGCCTCAGACCAGACCGAAAGCCCTTTTCTCCTGCCCCAACACACAGAGCAGTGGTTCCATAAAGCCAGTTCAGCTGGCTGCCCCTAGATGGCAGTGTGTGCACGCGCAGGAGCTAGCACGCACTGCTCCCCAGGGACAGCCAGCTTCTCTCACGGAACCGGGGGAAAGTCCCCAGAGCTGTGAGGCAGCCAGGCAGAAGCGCTTGTGATGTGTACAGCATCCACCTCTGCTCTGCTCTGCTTCAGGCAGCTGGGGCAGGTGCCTCTCTGTCCCCCTCCCTGGGGTTCCTATCAAGGGTCCCTCCTGGCAGAGCCTGAGCATAGGGGTCCCAGGGGCTCAGTGAATCCCCAAATCCATGTGATCATGACTCTCCAGTCTGGGGTGGAAGATTGAGACACAAAGGTCTGGACATAAAGCCAACAGTTCTGGTTCTACGTCTTATGGGGTGAGTGACTCACTCTGAGCCTACCTTTCCATGTTGTTTTACAAACGCATAGCTTTGTCAAAGTCAGTTCACATGAGATTATTTCAGAAGGAATAATTCTTCACTGTCAAGTGATTTTCACATTTGCACACAGTCCACAGTTCCCCTAGTAGACAGCTTTCAGGGGCAAAGCTGGGGTTGACCTTACTCTTAATCTCGCTGATTGGCACCCTCCCTCTGACGTCTTACTGGCAACATCTGGACCTTCCTGCTTTGGCAAAACTGTCTTCACCCATTTGGAGAAATTACAGTAGGGTTGACTCACAGGCAGTCAAGGCTGGAAGGGCCCTGGGAGGTTACCTACTAAACAACTGTCCCCTCTCTCCCACCCTCAGTTTATAGGTTGGACAACAAAGGAGAGATAGGTAGGACTCCCCGTTACCATCATCTATGACAGTCCTGGCCTCCACCATTAAAGTATGCTCCACTGTGTCCTGTGCTCACACATGGGATCCTATCACAAATCTCTATGGTCTGGTAGGGATACTTCTGAGGACAGAAGACTCACAGCCGCGGTGGCCGCTGCATATCGGAGCAAGAAGCCCTTGGAAATTTACAAATTCTTTAAAACAGATATTTGGGTAGGCATTGGGTGACAGGCTAACAAATTACTTTCTTTTTACCTTTCTCCATGGCTCTCTGATCTTTTCAAGAAAGGCAACCTTAATTCAAGACAGCTCAGGGTGAAAGATGTTAGCGCCCGGCTCACCTGAGTCCTGCCATACTTGACCCTGACTTCCTCACTCCAAGGGTCACTGATTCCTTCATTCCAGTTCAATCATTCCCACCCGTGGATACATCCCTCTGTCCGACCTAGCCTCGTGCAACCACTCCTGTCTTTTGTAGTCAATGAGGGCCCTCCAGCTCCACTCCCATCTTCTCCTTTCTCTCCGTCTACTGGCCCTTCCAGCTATCACTTCTCTCCCCCAACACCCACAGCTCATGATGCAACACTTCAGTGCTTTCTCTTCAATTGTCTTCAACCCTCTGTACCATTGTTTTCTATTATGCCTTTCCAGCAACTCCCTCCACACTTTGATCAATTCTCCGGTCTGTGCTCTCTACACCGGGACACACCCCAGTCGCTGAGGACTGATGAAGGCTGTCTCATTTGAGCTGTGACTCTGACTCTGGTTCACCATCCTCAAACCTTCCTGCCTGCCTTCCTCAGAAGCTTCTCTCATTTTCTACTAAGTTTCTCTAAAAATCCCTGGATCCCACCAAACAGCCACTTTCTTTCTTTCTTTCTTTTTTTTTTTTTTTAGCCACTTTCTTTTAACAGGTGACCTATTTCTCCTATTTTCAGAAGGAAAAAAAAAGCCTGCTTTCACTCAGGGACCCCCACTAAACCCACAAACATCTGTATCCAACTCGGCTCTTCAGTTTTTGGTTGCCCACTTGTCCTGAATCCCAGTCCCTCCCACCTTCTCCAGCAAGCATCATCTCTTTTCCTTCAGACTCTTGGATCTCTCCTCTTCTACTGTCTTTCCTGCATCATTTAAACGTCTTCAAGTCTCTCTCTTCATAAAAAATCCAAACAAACCTCTCCTTCAGCCTCTTACCCCCATCATCTTCCAGCTAACGATCTCACTCTGAGCCTCATTTAGTCTCCAGCCCACTTTTGACTCAATTATTCCACTAACCCAGCTCTCTGAAGCTGCCGATCCTCATTATTCCTCAGCTTCATCTTGCAGTCCTCCTTGCAACACTGGAAACTGGGGGCCACTCCTTCCTTCCTGAAACCCTCATTTCCCTTGACTTGTATACATACTACCTTTCTGGCTTTGCACCTGCCTTGCTGATGCTCTTTCTCAGGTTAATTAAGCCCTATTCTTTTCTCTTTCTGGTTGGCCCCACGTTCATCGGGATTCGGCCTCAGTTACTCTCCCTTCTCAACTCCCAGTCCCAGGATAATTTCCTCTACTTTTATAGTTATTAATCAGCTTCTCTGTGCAGCTCTCTCAAGAATCATTCTCCTTTTCTTTCTGTCAAACAGGCTTGGACTTATTTCTTTAAATTACATTTCTCAGCCTCTCATGGAGCTAAGGACTTCCATGTGACCAGACTTGGCCAATGAGGCATAAGCAGCAGGCAGTGGGGATTTCTGGGAGAGGTGTGCTTTCCTTAACACAGGTGCTGCTCCTTCATCCATTCTGCTCTTTCTCCTGCATATGTGGAATGCAGTTGGGAAGCTGGAGTTGCAGCAGCCACTGTATGACCACAGCTGACTCTGAGGATGCAAGCTTCCCAGTAAGGAGAGCCAGAGCAGACTGACAGGGCAGACCTGGGCCCTGAATGACCAGTCTTGCTCTGCTTACCTTCAAACTTGGCGTTACGTCAGAATTTTCAATAAAGAGAGCAACAAAGAGCAACAAATACCATTTAGTTAAAGCAGTGTGGTTGGGTTGATGTTACAGGAACCGAAAACAAGTTCTGATTAATACAGTTCTCAAATATATAATGTTGCTTAGGTGTTTCTCCTGAACTTCAAACAGCAATTTGGACCTCTTTTCTCTATCCAGAAATCTCTCAAAGGGAAGAGGTCCAAGTTGTGACCCCCTCACCAAATACACACAGAGTCACTTGGATTCCTGGTCTCAGTAAACAGCATCACTGTCCATGCAGCCAGAATTCCTATTAGTCACCATCCTATTAGTTCCCCCTCAGTTCTACCTCCTAAATATATTTTCAATCTGTTCACCTCTTACCATTTCCTCATTATCAATTTTCTGAACCACTGTACAGGTTCCTTCGTAACTATTTTAAAATTTTGGTCCCTCCAATCCTTCTGCAGCCTTAGGGATCTTCTCAAAGCACAAGTGTAATAATGTTACTATTTTGCCTAAAACCTTTCAGTGACTGCTTAGGGCCTAAGGAATACCAGGCATATATATACTGTAAAACTCTGCCAAGAATTAGGCTGGTCCTGCACCCACCACCTCTTCTTTGGCAAAGATGTTGCTCTACTGACCACAGGGATGGACATGTTGACCTGTACCTGGTGGAACTAGGGAAACCTCTCTCCCTTGCCACAGTGATTGGTTCAAGAGTGGGCACATGACCAGAGTTTGGCCAATTAAAGGCCTTCCTTGGGATTCCTAGAGTGTAGAGTTATGTGGAGTCACATTTCCAACATGGGGCAAGCTCTGAGCACTAGGAGAAACAAAGAGAAAAGGGCTCCTGGTCTGTGTAGCCCACAGGATCAGCCCCTAGTATCCAGAATCGATCGAGTTTCAAGTTCTTCTTTTTGATTTTGTGAATGACTTGAGTATGCTTCTAATAATTTTCCTTCCTTTGGCCTAAGCTAGTTTCGGTAGGGTTCTGTCACTTCCAACCAAAACATCCTGACTAAAGTGAGGACCCTTGGTCGTCTGGCCCTAATAAGGCATCTTTCCAAGAAAACAGAGTTTCTTCTAGCTTAGAGGATGTTTTACAAACGTTATTTCATTTGATTCTTACTACAAGCTTGTGAGGTGGGTTCTACTATCTTGACTTCACAAATAAGTAAGGCTCAGAGATGTAAAATATTTTGCTCATGATCAAGAGGCTGAGAATTAGGAACACTTGGACACCAAATCCCTCTTATATTCAAGGTGTTTCTGTTTATTCCCTACCTCTTGTCCTGTACACACACACAGAGAAGTGCTAGAGTGGAGCCCAGCGTGAGCAAAAGCAGCCCTGGGACAAGGACCAGACTGGGGCGGGGCGGGGGGCGGAGTGGGGCAGTGGGGGAGGGGGGTGATGGGAGGGTTAAAGGAGGAAGTCAGAGGATGGTAATGCCAAGTTCCTCCATTTAAATTTTATAGCCACTCCAGGTCCAGGAGAAGAAAGTACTCTCAGCTTCTTTCTTTTACCCCTCCTTGTACTATTTTCTGTTCTGATAATCTATACCTCAGGCTTGCAGTAGGTGCAATAATTCAGTTATATTCTTGGCAATTACAGTTCTAGGGGCTAGCCCAGAAACTAAATCACCGTTCAAATACAGCCCTTTTATGAGTTGGGACTGTCCATATCTCCATTCTTCCGCTTTAGGTTACATGGTACTTTTTCTTCCTTCTTTCAGTGCTATTGAGATGTAACTGACCTATGGCACTGTGTAAGTTCAAAGTATATGGTAAAATGATTTGATCTACAAGTATCAAAATGATTACCACAATAAGTTTAGTGAGCAACCATTAACTCATACATTAAGAGAAACAAAATAAATTTTTCTCCTTGTGATGAGAACTCAGGATTTCTCTCTGAATGACTTTCATATGTAACATACAGCGGTGTTAATTACATCCCTAGTACTGTATCTCACAACTAGAAGCTTGTCCCTTTCGACAGTCTTCATCCAATCCCCCTCCTGCCCAGGCCCCGCCTCTGGTAACCACAGATTTGATCTCTTTCTCCCGTGAGTCTGCTTTTGAAGCATGTAATTGACCTACAACACTGTCAGTCTCGGTGCACAACATAGTGATTTGATATTTCTGTACATTTCAAAATGATAACCACTGTGATTCCTTTTAGTTTTTAAAAAAGGAAAAGAAAATGGGCCTGCTCTGTTTTGAGTGTCCCTGATGCTCTCTGAAAGCCACAACAAATTATTGTAAAAATGGGTCAGGTAAAGCTTGGTGGGTCTCAAAGGGCAGCTGGGAATGGCAGGTGAGTGTCACAGTAACTCTCAGTGAGGGCTGGTGGGGGTGGGGTGGCGGCCTTGCTGGCTTTAGGGCACTTCCCTCACCCCCTTCATGTCCTGCAGCAGTATGGCCAACTGCGCCAGGAAGCAGCTGTCTCTCTGAGGCTGCTCATGCTGGCAGGACCACTAACATCATGGGGTCCATGATTCACAAAGTTGGCTTTACTCTCTCCTCCTTGTTCTAGGCTCACGACATTCTTCACCATCCAGGGTTAAGCAGAAATCATCAGGTGTGGATGATCATCTTTCCAATCCCAACCTTCACTGGAAATATCGTCTCTGCCTCCACATCCCCCTTAATAATGGTGGGGGCATCCTTCTACCAGAGGGGACAGCACCATTCCTGCCCACATCCCATCTCCTTCTACTTCTTCTTCCGAATCATCACTCCTGCCATCTCTCCTGAGTCATTCCTATCACTCTGCAAGCTTGTTCTACTCCCTCCACATTTGAATAAAATCCAAATATCCTAACCAAAATTAAAATTAGATATGGCTATAAGCACTGGAAAACAAAGGATGAAGTAGGTAGCCCAGAGTAGATACAGCAAATCCCTAAACATCAGGAACCCAAAAACTTGTTGCCCTAACATCCTCAACACACAGCTTCCACTTCAGCATTGAATAAGCCTGCTTGAGCTGCAGCTACATCTTTACATATTCCATTGGTCAGGAGAAAACAATGGCTGAGGCCAGGACACCACTTCCCTTTACAGCTACTTATCCGGTGTTGCACATGCTCACCTCCATTTACTTCCTGTTGGCTAGAACTGAGTCATGTGATCATGCGGAGCCCTGAGGGAGTCCTAGAAACTTGGTTTTAGTCAAGGGAGCTGTGTGGCCAGCTAGAATTGGAAAGTCTATAATAAAGGAAATAGGGGAGAATGGCTGTTAGGGTCATCCAGCATTCTCTGCCAAAGCCTCCTGTCCTTCCGCATCCCTTCTAGACCTCTCCCAGTTCTGTGTTCCCTGTTGGAGAAGCTGTCCAAACACAACCGCTCTACCATCGCGTGGCAGCCACCCACTACTCTAGGAACACTGCCCTTATCATGCGCACCAATGACTTTCATGTTGCCAGAATCAAAGGCTCCTTCCCTTTCTTCATCTTATCTGGTTTGTGAGCAGCATCTAACACAGCTGACCACTCTTTTCTGGAAACACTGTTTTGTCAGTCTCTGGGATATAGCACTCTCTGGTTCTCCTTTCGCTTCCTCAGCCTTTTGAAAAAGAACCTTTTTCAGTCTTCTTTCTTGCTCTGACTCTTCTGACTCCTCTGGGTCTCTCTTGAACCCCCCTCCCCCCTTCTACATCTACCTCTTTGGCCTGGGTGACTCCCTCAGATCCCAAGGCATTTACCATCTTTAGAATGATGTCTCTCAAAGCCTCACCTCCAGCCCACGCCTCTCTTCTGGGTGTGTAGTGACTGGACAATTGAACTGGATCTCTGATGGGCATCTTGAACTCAACATAAACACAGGATTCTTGATGTGCCTGTCTGAGCTGTAGTCCCTTTCCTCCAGCCTACCCTAACCAATAAATGAGGCACTGTTCACCCACTTACTCCAGCCAGAAACTTGAAAGTCATCTTTCGTTTCTCCGTTGCCTCCCCCACATCCATCCTATGGATGTCCATGTCCAAAAGAGCATCTTTCAACTACTGATCTTAGTGTGGCCATCAGTTTGGTCCAAACCACAATGAGTTTGGGCCAGGGCTGCCATAAGAGTCTAACTGTCGCCTTGCTTTCATTTTTGCCTGCCACCCACCCAATTTATTCTTCACACAGTAGAAAATCAGGATACATTAGTCTTCTGCATAAAACCCTTCAATGCTTTAATGAAAGGTCTCCAACCTAAATCAAATCCCTTATGATTATACAGTGGAAGTGAGAAATAAATTTAAGGGACTAGATCTGATAGACAGAGTGCCTGATGAACTATGGACAGAGGTTCGTTACATTGTACAGGAAACAGGGATCAAGACCATCCCCATGGAAAAGAAATGCAGAAAAGCAAAATGGCTGTCTGGGGAGGTCTTACAAATAGCTGTGAATAGAAGAGAAGTGAAAAGCAAAGGAGAAAAGGAAAGATATAAGCATCTGAATGCAGAGTTCCAAAGAATAGCAAGGAGAGATAAGAACGCCTTCCTCAGCTATCAATGCAAAGAAATAGAGGAAAACAATAGAATGGGAAAGACTAGAGATCTCTTCAAGAAAATGAGAGATACCAAGGTAACATTTCATGCAAAGGTGGGCTCAATAAAGGACAGAAAAGGTATGGACCTAACAGAAGCAGAAGATATTAAGAAGAGGTGGCAAGAATACACAGAAGAACTGTATAAAAAGGAGCTTCACGACCCAGATAATCACGATGGTGTGATCACTCATCTAGAGCCAGACATCCAGGAATGTGAAGTCAAGTGGGCCTTAGAAAGCATCACTATGAACAAAGCTAGTGGAGGTGATGGAATTCCAGTTGAGCTATTTCAAATCCTGAAAGATGATGCTGTGAAAGTGCTGCATTCAATATGCCAGCAAATTTGGAAAACTCAGCAGGGGCCACAGGACTGGAAAAGGTGAGTTTTCATTCCAATCCCGAAGAAAGGCAATGCCAAAGAATGCTCAAACTACCACACAATTACACTCATCTCACATGCTAGTAAAGTAATGCTCAAAATTCTCCAAGCCAGGCTTCAGCAATACGTGAACCGTGAACTTCCAGATGTTCAAGCTGGTTTTAGAAAAGGCAAAGGAACCAGAGATCAAATTGCCAACATCTGCTGGATCATCAAAAAAGCAAGAGAGTTCCAGAAAAACATCTATTTCTGCTTTATTGACTATGCCAAAGCCTTTGACAGTGTGGATCACAATAAACTATGGAAAATTCTGAAAGAGATGGGAATACCAGACCACCTGACCTGCCTCTTGAGAAACCTATATGCAGGTCAGGAAGCAACAGTTAGAACTGGACATGGAACAACAGACTGGTTCCAAATAGAAAAAGGAGTATGTCAAGGCTGTATATTGTCACCCTACTTATTTTACTTATACACAGAGCACATCATGAGAAACGCTGGACTGGAAGAAGTACAAGCTGAGATTAAAGACTGCCGGGAGAAATATCAATAACCTCAGATATGCAGATGACACCACCCTTATGGCAGTAAGTGAAGAGGAACTAAAAAGCCTCTTGATGAAAGTGAAAGAAGAGAGTGAAAAAGTTGGCTTAAAGCTCACCATTCAGAAAACTAAGATCATGGCATCTGGTCCGATCACTTCAGTGGGAAATAGATGGGGAAACAGTGTCAGACTTTATTTTTGGGGGCTCCAAAATCACTGCAGATGGTGACTGCAGCCATGAAATCAAAAGACTAAGTTTACTCCTTGGAAGGAAAGTTATGATCAACCTAGATAGCATATTCAAAAGCAGAGACATTACTTTGCCAACAAAAGTCCGTATAGTCAAGGCTATGGTTCTTCCAGTGGTCATGTATGGATATGAGAGTTGGACTGTGAAGAAGGCTGAGCACCAAAAAATTGATGCTCTTGAAATGTGGTGTTGGAGAAGACTCTTGAGAGTCCCTTGGACTGCAAAGAGATCCAGTCCGTCCTAAAGGAGATCAGTCCTGGGTGTTCATTGGAAGGACTGATGCTGAAACTGAAACTCCAATACTTTGGCCACCTCATGCGAAGAGTTGACTCACTGGAAAAGACCCTGATGCTGGGAGGGATTGGGGGCAGAAGGAGAAGGGGACGACAGAGGATGAGATGGCTGGATGGCACCACTGACTTAATGGACACGAGTTTGAGTAAGCTCCAGAAGTTGGTGATGGACAGGTAGGCCTAGCGTGCTGTGATTCATGGGGTCGCAAAGAGTTGGACACAACTGGGCACCTGAACTGAACTGAACCAAACCTAGACACAGTCTTACATGTCTTGGTCCCCGCCCACCTCCCCATATCATCCTGGTTCTCTTTCCCAGGCTCCATACTCTGGCCATATTATTTTTGTTTTTTTTCCTTCCTAGCTCCTTGACACATTCACAACTTACCTTTCTCAGGACCTTGGCACAAGCTGTTTTTGATTTGGGAGAATTTCTCTCCCTGGCTTTTCCCAGCACTATCTCCTCATTCTCTTGACTTGAATTCCAACATCAACTCCTCAAAGACATTTTTCCTGCTGGCTCCACCTAAAGAATTAATGGCTCCTATCTTCTAACCCAGTCCCTTGTTCTTCTCCCAGCATTTACTTCAACTTGCAATTATGTCTCCATCACCAAAAATCAGCTTTATGGAGTAAGAGGCTTCCGCTGTCTTGTTTATGGCTGTATCCTGAGCATCAAATCAGGGCCGGGCACTCAATCAAACACCCACTATCTCCTCTAGATGAACGGATGGGCAGTTCTCCAAGGTCTCTGAGCTGTCTGGGTGTCAGAGGCTGGCTGCATACCCCTTAATAAGAAAAAACTGAGAATGGACCCAACAGTTCCTTTACAAGATCTCCTCCTTACATTGCATTTAACCTGTTGGTTGCTTTTACCATAAGGTGGAGCAACCAGTCTGTTGGCCCAGTTCTAACAGATTCGAATTTCCTGCTGCCCAGCAGAATAGCCTAGTTCTTCCCCACTGAATGAGTTCTAGGCTCAGTGGCGGTGCCTGGGTCTCATTTTTCAGATAGGTGGGTTGAGACCCCAAGAGGTCAGCCTTTTTAACACCAGAGCCCAGTCGGCACTGTGAATACCTGTCTACCACAGGCTGTACCTCTAGCCCCCCTTTCCCCTCAAGAACCCTCTCAGCCATCTTCTCAGGATGAAGGTGAGGGACAAATCTCGGCAGGTGGTCCAAAGAAAGCCTGGTATTTTTAGCACCAAAGCTACCAGGAGCCAGTCTTTACCTGCCGGTGGGTGTGTAAAGGAATAAACGTTAATTTACTATTCTAGGTTGGAATCGTACCCCCACTCCCAGACTCTGAGGCCGGGCAGGAACGCCTTTCTGTATCTTCAATTCAGCCATTTTTCTAACCCTGCGCTCACCTCTCTACCCGGTCACCCTCGTCGTGCCCCGCCGCGAAACGTGGCCCCCAGAGCTCGCGCTCTCAAGGAGGCTGGGTTCCGGTTGGGTCAGTGACAACGCCGACGTGGCGTCCGCATATTGCGGAGGCCCCAAACGCGGGGTGCGGGTCCCGCCTAGGCCTGCGCCACGAACCCACCCGGCGAGCGCCGACCAGGGCCGCCTTCGCCTCCCGCCCCGCCCAGACTGGTTCGAAGGGGCCCGGGGCCCCGCGGGCTCAGCCCGGGCGCGGACTGGAAGGCCGGGAGGGGCGGGGCGGGGGCGGGGCTATAGGCGGGGGCCGGGCGCGGAGGGCGGCGCCGCGCCGGGAGGCCCAGGGAAGCGGCGCCCCTTTCTCAGCAGCCACCCGGCGCCGCGCCCCCGGCCCCGCCCTCCGCGCCCCGCCCCCGCGCTCGGACGGCCTGAGTCGCGCCCTACCGCCCCGCGCCGCCGAACTTGCTCTAACTTCCTTGGCCGAGCCCGGCCGCGTCGCTGCTGTCGCCGCCGCCGCCGCCGCCACCGCGCCCGGGTGAGTAGAGCGCGGAGCCCCCGCTGGAGCGTCGGGCCCTGCCCCGCTCATTGTCTGAAGCCGATCCCCCCCACTCCCCTCAGCGCCCTCTGGGGACAAGGACTGATCCCCTGGTCCAGGTTCGGTCCCTCCAGCGCCCTCGCTCCTGCCCCGGGGCGGCCCGGCGGCCAGCGCTGGCTTTGTCTGCTCAGATAGCCCGCGAGGGGCTGAGGCCTTGGCCCGGACCCCGCTGAGCCGAACTCGGGCGCCGAGCGGAGTGAGAGCCACAGCGGTCGACCCAGCTGGCGCTCGGGGTTCTGTCGCCCTCGCCCTGTCCGCATTCCCGGACGGGTGCCTGCTGGGGCCGGGCGTGGGTGGGAGCACTCGGGGAGGGAGGGATCAGATCGCCGTGGTCGTGGGCTCTGCTCCCCTCCCCAGCCGCGAGCCTTGGGATGGGCACTCCTTTCGGTTCCGCCACAGACCCTCGGCCGCCGGGAGCTCGGGCTAGAGGGTGGAGGGTGGCGCCGACCGGGGAGGGCGGTCCCCTCTCCTGCCCCCCAAGTGTGCTCCCAGTCGCCCACCCTGGCCCTAAGTCCCATTCTGCCCTTCACGGATTTGGGGCGGTCGGAGTTTGAGTAGGTGGTGATCCTGCTTCTCTGTGTTGGTCGTTTGGAGTTGTGCTTGGGAGCAAACCAACTCCTGATATAACTGGAACTTCGGTCGAGTTGGGTCTGTGGCTGTGGAGTTCGTTCGTCCCGGGCCACTGCTCCTGCCCGGTAGGGGTGATGGTATTGGTAGGTAGGGTGTGTGTGTGTATTTGTGTAGGGACTTGTGCATCAGGACCGCTGGGACACGAATCCGGGGGAACACGAAGTTGGTCTCTCGCTGGAAGCAGTCCGTGCTGTTGGGAGTCGTGGGGAAGCGGCTGGCCCCGGTGCTGGCCTGGCAGCTTGATCTGGCAGCAGTGTACCAGTTCGCAGGCTGTCCCTGGTGGTGGGGTCTAGGGGCATCAGGTCAACCTGGGCCCTGAGTGCAGGGCATTGCACTGGAGGCTGTGCAGCTGTGCTCTCTGAACCACAGTCAGCTCCATAGGATTCTTCCCCACTTCTGAGATGGGGGTTGCCCTCTGGTTGATAAAAGTGGGTGGAGCTGCTTGCTAAATCCTTCAGGGTAACCTTTCCCCTTCCCCTTGACCTCAAGGTACAGGAAGTTAGTGCCTGCAGAGTGCTTGGGTCACCCTTCCCTGGTGGTGAAGCGAAAGCTGGCGCCTCGGTCATCAAAGCACCCCAGCACCCCTACATCACCTCTATCGTTCAGTAAGCCCTGTGGAAGGCCGAGCGCCCTTGTTTCCAGGGATCCTTCAAGCACTCTCAGAATGAAACTCATACTCCTCCATGATGGCCCTACATGTCCTTCCAGCTCCTCTGCTATCTCCAAGCTTTGTCTTATCTTGAGGATCCATGATGTCTGGGGGTCAGGCCTTGGAAGCCCAGGCTACTAGATGGATTTCCCCTTCTGTCTTCCTGCATCCTCACATCTCTGAACTCCACTGCTTGAACCACTAAACATGGTCTTCAGTTCATTCAACAAAGCGTGGTTGAGAATCTGTGGGGTGCCAGGCATTGTTGCAAGCACTGTTCTAGGCTCACAGCTCCCTGATTGGCTGTCAGTTCTATGCGGTCTTAGAACCTGGGCTGGACATGTAGTAGATGCTCTGTAGTGTTTACTAAGCTGAACTCAGTCTCAGCTTAGCAGCACTGTTCAGGCACTGGAGTTCAAGCCCACTGGTGCATCCTGAGGTTTGTAGCTGCCTTTAGCAAGAAATTTGGAGAAGGAAATGGCAACCCACTCCAGTGTTCTCTCCTGGAGAATCCCAGGGACGGGAGAGCCTGGTGGGCTGCCGTCTGTGGGGTCACACAGAGTCGGACATGACTGAAGTGACTTAGCAACAACTAGCAAGAAAGGGCAGGGAAAGGAAGGCCGCGGAAGGGTTGACTGCTTAGGAAAGTTCCATCCTTTGCCAGCTGGGTAGCTGTGCAAATCTCTGAGGCCGGGTGAGGGTGCCTCCCATCCCTCCCATCCTGCATTTGGGAGTGGGAGGACAGAAGGCATTCTCCCTGGGGGAGGGGAGGGAGCTCTGCCCCATGGGTCCTGGTGGCAGTGAAGTTTCCAGAGAGGCCAGGAAACTGGGAGTTCTAGAAGCTCTGGGTTGTGGAAGCATTTCCTGAGGCCCCACGCTAGGGTTACCTTGTGCTCAGGGATTTGACTTCAACTTTTACTGGGACAGAATTCAGCTTGGCAATGCTTACAAAGTGCCACTGTGCCAGTCCTGGGAAACCTTTGCCAGATTTAAAAACTGGAGGAGTTACGGACAAGCTTATAGCAATTATATGGAATGTTTAAATGTGTAGTAATTGTGTTTATTAAGACAGTGTTTATTGAGACATATCACATACTATTGAAGAAGCTTTGTGTGTGTTCATTTAATCCTTGAAAGAACACAGTGCAGTGGGTAATGTTAATGTCCCACTTTACAGATGGTGAAACCATGGCCCAGAGAGGTCACCGAGTGAGGTCTGAATGTGAACTGGGTTTTCTCATATCTAATTAGATAAATTATATAAAGCCTCCTCTCAGAAGTGATTCAAGTTGATTAGTACACTGAAGAGCCTGGCCCACAGAGGAGCTAGTAAATTCTTCAGTGCAGGTCCCCTCATATCCTCTGCTTCTGAAAGCATTTCATCTGTCTGGGCACAAAGCAGGTGTCTCTGAACCTCTGCTGGTTGACTGTCAGTGTAGCCTTTATCTCCCTAAGGCCAGGGAATGGGAAGACCAGCACTACCTTGCACAGAACACTGGGGAGTGAGTCATTGCCTGTAGCTGTCTAGATAGATCAGGGTTTGCCGTGGTAACAATCCTCAAATCTCAGAGGCCTGAAGCATTGAAGGATTATTTCTTACTCACACCACATCCATCGCATATCTGCTTTATGTTGTTCTCATCATGGGACCCATGCTGATTAATTGGAACGCTCCTAGTTACTTGCACCTGGAGACAGGGAGCACAGTGAATCTCACCCTGGCTCCTAAAGCTTCCACCTAGAAGTGGCGTTTCAGTAGCCAAAGCAGTCACATGGCCATACTTCCCTGCAGGGTGGGGAGCAAAAGAGGACTGGAAACATTTGGGAAACAGCACTGATGTCTGCCACCTGCCCAACACTGTGCTGTCCCTGTAACTTATTTCCAAGGTCTAGATCTGAGTGTTGTGTGTTTCTGTGCCACCAGGAACACCAATCATGAATTAGTCAAAGAAATGTCATTTAGGTTAGAGATGAATTGAGGTGTCACATTTGAAGGGCAGAGGTATGGTGAACAAAAATGCTTATTAGCATAGTAAGAGGTGGTCTGCAGAAGCAACTTGTTCCTCTGACCCTGGACAAGGTATTTTGAGTTCCTTGAGTTCTTCTTTTGCTTATTCATTTATTCAGTCATCAATTCGTGGGCCCAAGGACTGGTGCAGAGACCCTAGCCAGGGATTCTCATTAAGCACTTGTTTATCTCCTTGCCTGGCGCTCGGGGCTGTGAACTGGGTTCCAGGATCCCTGTTTCCTGCTGCTGGGTCCTGTGGCCTTTAAGGAGGGATGGTATTACCCATGGTATGGGAAGCAGGCTCCTGCTCCCTGTCTCTGCCCTGACACATCAATCCTTGGATTTCTTGTCTTCCTCATATTCTGTATGTGGCGAGTAGGGGCAGCCAACTTTCTTAGAAGCAGGAGCAGGCAGAAATACCCCATAGGCTTTGCTCTTCCCCTTCCACCAGTGAGATTCCGAGGCTGAGCTTGCAGGCCTTGGGGTGTGGAAAGGTAAAGTGGTGATGTTACCTGAAGGATGGAGCCACATGGAGATCAGGCTTGGATGTGGGGTTGGGGTGGTTCTCTGGCCTGTGAAGCGGGTGGAACCCCTTTGTTAATTGCATTTTCCCACCTGGGCCACCCTTGCAGGGTGTCTAAGAGCTGGCTACACTTTGCACCCTGCTTTTGTGCTTTGTCGCCTGCTTTGTCCCTGGTGACTTCCAGCAAGGCCAGGAAACCCTGGCGGAGGTGGTGAGACCTCAGGTTCTTCTGCTTGTGGTTAACTCACTATCTTTGGGCATCTTTCCTCCTTTTTCAGGGCTTCTGTTTTCCTATCAGGAATACAGGGAGAGGTAATGGTGATCTACAGCAATGGTCTCGATTTTGGCTGGTCATCAGAGTGCTCAGGGGACTACATACACCAGTTTTTTGAAAGTCTTTGGTCTAAGTGAATGCCAGCATTCCTGGTTTGTCTTATCTTCATTATAGCAATGGGGGTAATTCATAATGTGTCAACATCTGTTTTCTCCTTTAACAGCGTGTTTTTTTTGGTTCAGACAGAAAAGTGGTGTGTTGGACTAGTAGAGGGTCTGGCCTGGCCAGTGGGAAACAGTGCCTTTGCTGGTTGAATGTACCAGTGAAGAATGTTGTCCGTCACACAGAGTGGACAGTGATGAGGCCAGCTTTTGAGCTGTACCTACTTTGTTGCTGAGTGATCTAGACAAGCCTTTGAATTTTCTTTCTCCCTTTCTTGAACTTGGTGTTTTCATTTGTAAAATGAGAAGAATCCGCCCTCCCTGTTCGTGGTGGAGTTACTGCGAAGCATACACACTTGGGGTTTGCGATGCAGTATGTGCAGCTCTTGAGTTAGGCTGATATACTCTGCTTTGGGACTGCTGCCATGACTCTGATGGCTCCCAGCAAAGTGCTCACCAGCTGCGGGTTCTGGGAACCCCACTTCCTCCATTCTTGGGCCTGGTGGGGGCTGGGCGGGGCTGGGCAGGGCTGTGGTTTTCTTTTAGGAGGCAGCAGGCCTGGTAATCTGAGATACGGTGGGCCTGGGCAGGCTTCTGGAGGTCTGTTCTGTCTCCCTCACTCCAGAGAGAAGTTCCTGGAGCCCTGGTGTCCATCAGCTGGACAGCTGGAGGGACCGGCCTCTCCCTTCTCGGGCTCTGTCCGCCTGTGTTTAGTGGCTGTGAGCTGTGGTGGTGGGGCCTTTGGGATCCTAGTCAGAGGTGCATTCCTGGTGCTGCCTCTGTGTCCCCCTGGAATTTAGGAGAGCTGAGGCCAGGCTTTCCTGTATAGGTAAGGTTTGGGGAGAAGCCACACTTTGGGACTGAGTAAGGGTTGACTCCGAGAAAAGGGTTGATGAACCTCCCCCTTCTCTGGCTTTTCCCTGTCTACCTGTACTAATCACTGGGGCCTGTGCCAGTCTATTTTGCAGGGCCCCAAAAGTTAAAAAAAAAAAAAAGCTTGGAGGAATGTGTAGTCCTGATACTCAGGAGAGGGGCCCTCAACAGCAGTTGGAATTACAAGAGTGTTTCCTGAATCTCTTCAATCCGTACCCTGAGGTCCGAGTGGTGAGCCTGGGAGGGCCGAGGGTAGCAGCGTATCCCTGGACACAGTCCTAAGTCAGGGTCTGCAATTATGCATCAGAAGCCCCCCAGGGCACCGTGGGAAACTCAGGCTTATTGGAAAGTGGCAGGTGGGAATAAGGAATATGATCGCCCCAGCTTCAGATTTGGTCTCCCCTGGAGGGGCAACTGGGCCCCACACAGCCTGCTCAAGTTCAGGCCATGGTGTGACTTTCCGCTTTCGGTGTGTTTTGATGCCCAGTCTGGAGAGCCCAATCAAGCTGTGCTCAGGACTAGCTCTTTCCACGCCTCCCGGCTGCAGCCACCAGCTGCTCCAATGAAAGGCTCCGATTGCCCACTTGAGTGACCATTGCTGCGAAGAGACGCTGTTTCCTCTCCAGGTGACTTCCCTGATGTCTGGCTACTCTGTAGCTGGTTTCAGCCCTTTACTTCTGGGCCAGGCAGACAGCATCTGTCCCTGGGGATTCTTGGGGGAGGCCAGCGTCCAGCCTGAAATGCCAGCCCCAGTTGTTCTCACAATCCAGGTCCAGGAAGACTTAGAGCTCCATATTGTTAAAGGAAAAAATATATATATATTATTCTGACACTTGTGAACACAGTAAGGTAGACTTTCTTCAGGACTGTCATGATAGGTGTAAAGACTATAACAATGGAGCTTTGCAGTAAGGGAGAGAGATTGGGCTCACCCCCAAATATTACAGGGAAAAGTGGGAATTTACAGCCAGGGAACAGAGTAGGGGGAGGGGTGGATGGATGGAGAATTTATGAGAGGGTAGGGTAGTTCTTTGTTAACAGACCTAACAGAATTCTTGCTGAAGTCAGGCTAGGGTGATCAGATAACGTGGGGGATGCTGCACTAGGAGGGTGAGGATTTGGTCAGACGTGCAAGGTGACCAGCAGTGGAGGGGTGGGGGATCCTGGCTAAACTGCCTTAGCGGGACTCTTGCTAAAACTGGAATCTAACAGGACAGAGACAGAAGGGGCAGAGGGCTCAGAGGAGCCTGACTGGCTCGGTCAAAGAAACTGTCAGTGTATGAGGCTAGCTCAGCCTTTGTTCGGTCTTGCCCACGCTTCTCGCATTGGCCTGAGCTCATCACTACTCACGCTTGTCACTCAAGGGTGGTACCCTCTTTGTGGGCATCACTCTCTTGTTTCCAGAAACCCTAGTCCTTTTCTTTTCAGCATTTACTGGCTCCTTGGCCCCTGGCTCCCTCACAATTGGCCCCTTGACCACCTTCTGCACCCAGGAAACAGACTTGGGTGAACCCTCGGCCTTGGTTCCCTGGGGCCCACCAGTGCTGGCTGCCCTTGTTGCCAGATGTGTTGGGAGCCAGATAACAGCCTTTTGACTCTGGACAACCCTCCCTACTTGACCCTCTTTCCTCGGCCTCTCTACCTTGTGTTTCCTGTTCTTCGCATTCTGGGCAAACCAGTCCGACAACTTTATGGATCTGTTTCTCTCCCACAGGCCTTGGATACAACTAAACTGCCTGACCTGGGCCAAGGGAGGTACAGTGGGTGACTCTCCCCTCCCCACCCTGCTCCACTGCTGCAGCTCCAGGGCCTTCTGGCCGGATCCCCCCCTACCCCCAACTGCTTCCTTCCGCTGTCTGTGGCCTTCCCATCCTCCTGGTTCTCTCTGACCTTCTTGTCTGTTTGCTCACACCTGCACAGATGACCCTGTTGGGTGTGTCTGCTACTCTTGGAGGTGTTCGCGTCTCAGTAGCCAGCTTTTTAGGAACGACGCCACCCGCTGTTGTGAGGAAAAAAAGGGAGTGTGGAGAAGACCTGCTGGCTGCGGGGCTCGGAGCCTTCTCCACTTCCTGAAGGCTGGCTTCCACCCCAGCAGGGGAACAGTGGCCCTGTGCACCCATCCTGCCTCTGCTGTCGTCGTCTCCTTTGTCCTCGTTGTTTCCTGTGAAATACAAGTAATGATATAAACAAGGGGCCTGTCAACAACAAAAGAGCCAGGAGTTGCCTTGAGGTATTCATTCCCAAGGGAGTAGGGCGGAGCCAGTGGCGTGAACCCTGGTGCAGGGGTGTGGTGTGCAGATCTCTCTGGGGCTCCTCTGGGCTGGGGAGTCCTGATGCTCTCTCTGTGGGAAGACAGATGTGGGGAGGGGCAAGGGGGGAGGTGCCAGCTGGGATGCTGTAGGATTCAGTGTGTTGAGCATCAGTGCCTACCTGGGTGTGGGAGCCCTGCCCATTCATGCAGAAAGACTGTGGGAGAGGCCAGCCTTGGTCTGATGGACCACAGCTCCTGAGGGTCCACTGAAGGGCCAGGAACTTGTTTCCAGTAGCTGAGGTCAGAAGGCTCTGGCTGCCTGCGTGATTCTGCTTGTCATGAAGTCTCATTTGTACTCCTTTATTTCCAGCCTCCTTGTTGAACATTGAACACTCATCAGAAAGCCTCTTACAGAGTAGGGGAGCAAAACTTACACCTCCCCCATTTCTAGCCACCTTTCTCTGTGGCCTGGGCACTCTGCAAGTCCTTAGGGGATCTTTGTGGTGGGCTGGGGGTGGGGCAGGGGACCTCTGCTAGGTAGGAGACAGCTCCATCCAGGAAGCACTCACTCCCTGCCTTCCAAGTGGCCTCACTCCAATGGTCTGGCCCATCCTGGTTCTAATAGGCATTGTGTCATACCCCTCAGAAGCCAGAGAGAGACTGAGATTAGTTATTCTGTTGTCCCTTAGGGGGAAAATCACTCGGAGGAAATACATCAGTGCTTCTGAGTGCAGAGTATTTATTGATGTGTCAGTTAAAGTAGGCTTTTAAACAACATGTATGTATCCCTTTAGTAAGGAGGAAGCGTGCACACCGATCTCGCAGCTCCATTTTGCAGCTTGCATTTCCTGAAAGGTGCAGGGAGTTTAGTGGTTAAGGGATTGGAGTTTAGAGCTGGGATTTTGGAAAAACTGTTTTTAGCCTGTCTTGGAGTTGGGCCAGGCCTAGAAATCTGTTGAAATAGCTTTCTTCAGCTGCTAAAATTGGGATGGGTTCGTAACATGAGGACCTTGAGCCTCACTGATGATTGGGGAGGGCCCTGAGAAGGGTCTCTGCCTAGGCCTGGGATGCCTGTGACTCAGCGCCCCCTGATCCTGGGGGTCTTACAGTCTCATCACAGATGGAGTGGACCTGGCTACAGATGGTCCTCTGTATGGAATAACTTAGGTTTCCTTTCTGCCTTGGTCAGAATCCGCTCTTGGTCTTCCTAGGAAAACTTTCTGTTTTGGGACCTGGGGAGGACTTGTGAGCCGGGAGCTCTATAAGTTGGTATGTCTGTCTTTATTTCAAAGACCGGCACCCCCCCACCCCACCCCCACCCCTTGCCGCTTCTTATTCTAGGGAACCGCCTGCAGAGAGCTACAAGCCAAATTTTTTGTGCTATAAATGAGGGGTTTTAAATGTCAATTCAGTTTTAACTTTTTTCATTTTTAAAACTACATGTTTTATTTTTAAAAATACATATTTATTTCAAAGATCTGATATGTAGTGAAAATTAGTATTTCCACCCCTGGCTCCTTCACTTCTGCTCCCCTGAGGCCACATAACCATCACCAGATGTTGGGTGCCTAGTGAAGCGTGTCTGTCCTCTTGTTTGTCCCCATGCCGTACACACCTAACGGTGTTCTGATTTCTACCCTCAAGTGTATCTTGGGATTGTTCAATTTCAGCACATGTAGTTCAGGCCATTCTTTCTAACAGTGGCATGGTATTCCTCTGTGTGGTCAATCATGGTTCACTTTATCAGCCCCCTATGGATGGACATTGAGGTTGCTCTCAGTGTTCAGCTGCTACAAGCCAAGCAGCAAGGAATGCCTTGCATGTACACTCTCAGAGGTCTGTTGTAGAGATGGTTAGATGGGGAATCCAGGCGTGGGGTGCTTGACCAGAAAAGAAACATGCTGTTTTGATTCCAAGAGGGAGAATGAACGTTTCTGAGTTTTCCTTGTGGAAGGATCTTGTGTTTATGCCGTCATACCCTCGAGCTGGAGGGGCCATGGTGCTGGCTCGTTCCCATGTGGTCTGAGCATTTCAGCTCAGGTCATCCTGCCTCTGGAGCACCTGGTGTTTGTAGCCTTTGGCTGTGCCCCGTGGGCCGTGCAGCCTGTGCACCCAAAAGTGTGATTATAAGAGTGTGAAGAGGCAGGCAGAGCCGGGGAGGGTCTGGGGAGGCCAGGCGTGGGGAACTTCTCATACGTGGGCTTGAGTGACTCTAGGAGTTTGCAGGAATTGAGCTGGGTATGAAACCTGGAGTCTTGGAGAAACAAACAAGGAACTGGGGATCAGTTTTTAGAAGAAAAGATCCTCCTTGGGTTTCAGGGGTTGGTGTGAGGCCTCTTGTCCAGGTCTCACTAGACCATCCACCGCCCTGAGATCCCCCATCTCCTAGCTGCCCAGCAGCCCTGCCTGGCTTTGTGCAACTTCAGGCTGCTCTGGAGAAGACTGCCCCCTTGTGATTTTAAAAGCCTGTCTAGAAGGCACCTGGTGTAAATAATAGATGAGTTTTTCTGTTTTGAGCAGGCAGCCTCCTTGAAGAGCAGATGCAGGGGGTGAGGGCAGGTGAGGTTTTCTTACTGGGGTGGGTTTGAGGGTTCGTGTCTACTGGGAATCCTTCTGGGGGTCCTGGGAGTGCTCTGGCAGTTTCTTCACCCCTGTGGCCACCGTGTGCCCCTGAAATGACCATAATATTCCCCTGTCTGGCTCTGGCGACCTCATGCCTAGACAGGGCAGGGCAAGAAGGGAGGAGATTTTAGGACTGGCTGGCAGATAGCTCCCCTAAAAAACAATGTGCTTGGTATGACCCTGCCCTGGTGAGTCTGAGGCCCACATCTCTGCCCTCTCTCTCCCACCATTGCCCTTACATGCTGCCCCGTGAGAAGTCCACAGCTTCCCATGCCCACAGCTCTATTGTATGGGGCCTGGAGCTTGGCGGCATACAAGTTTCTATTGTGGCAGGGTGGCAGCTAGGGCTGACCTGTGGGGCTGAGGAGGTGGGGCCTAGGGACTGACAGTGGAGCTATTCATGGGCTCTGCCCCATTTCCTGCTGCCTCCCATTGTGGACAATTTTGGGGGGAGGGGAGGGGAGGAGGAGAGGGGGTGGCCAGTGCAGCTATTGTTCCTGGCAGTGGGAGCCCATTATGCTTAATAGAAGTCCTTTGATGAACAGATCTTAGCCACTCCAGGGCCCCTGTCCTGTTCTCTGACGTTGGGTGAGCTGCCTAGCCCGACCCTGCCCTCTGTCAGCACTCCCCATCGCAGGAAGTCTGGAAGGATCCTGCCCTTTGGGTACTTCTGTCAAGACTCCCCTTCCTCCCTCTCAAGTCCCCAGGTTCTGCCTGGAACCTCCCTGGGTATGAGCACTGAGCAACTGGGCAAGGAGTAGGGATGCCCAGCCACCTGCCCACTGCCTCTGGGAGTGGGTTTCTGCCTGAGCTCTCTCGGCCCAGCTGCATCCTTGGGTGGGGGCCAGGCGTGTGCCTGGGCAGCTGTCAGTCTTGAGGCCCCCACTTTCCTTTGTACTTCAGCGCCCTGTGTCCCTGTGCCTCACTGGAGTACTCAGCTGCAGAAAAGCCTGCTTGCTGGTCGGCCGGCCTGCAGCCTCCTCGCGCTGCCTGAGCCACAGCCATTTTTCTTTGTTCTGCCATCTCTGGGCTCTTGAATCTCAGGCAGGCGGTGGCAGGCTGGGCAGGCAGCAGGCAGCAGGCACACAGCACCAGCGGAAGCCCTTATGACATGAATCTTCCTACTGAGCCGATGCTATGCGGTCTGCTTGCTGTACCGTCACTTCCCCCAGCTGTACCTCCGGCTCCCCAGTGGTGCTGAGATTTCTCTTTGTTTAAAGAGGGTCTTGCCATCTTATTGGATCACAGTGCTGCTGGTTTGTACAGTGGGGACAGAGAAAGGGCTCGCCTGCTCGTGCCACTGAAGATGTGTAAGAGAGGGGAAGGACTGAATTCATGGATGCCTTTGGGAGCACCGTCCTTCTGGTCTTTGGCAGAAAAAGCCACTCCCAAGTGCAAAATGTGATCTTCCTTTACCTCCTGGTCCTTCTCCATGAAAGAGTCATATCAGGACAAACTCTTAGCATTTAGTGGCAGGGGTAGTTGAGAAAACAGTGATTTTTGTTTTTCGGGTTTTTTTTTTTTCTTTTGAAGGGTCTCTATGGTTGTGGTATTCAGTATTCTTCCCTGGAAAATTTCACGGACAGAGGAGCCTGGTGGGGGCCGCAAGAGTTGGACATGACATAGTGTGCACGCGCCCCCCCAACACACACAGCATGCGCCACCCACACCCCCAACACACACACCCATCATCCCCGGCCCCTTTGCATCTGAATGTCTCTCATCCTCAGTTTTTGGTGGGCAAATTGAGCTTCCTCCTGGGGAGTCTGATTTTACCCAGTGTCAGGTCACAGCCTAAGCTGAGGGTTACTCTTTCTGAAAGTGTGCCCACCCCAGCTCACAAATCTCCAACTTTCTTAACTGCAGTCTGTAATTGTCTCCCTGCCTTTGACATAGAGTTGTTTGATATGAGAACTCCTGAGCTCTCACTACTTGCTGTATTTATCATTTTATCTTTCCAAAACCCATCCATCTTGAGATCAGCCTGGCTGTCTTATCTGACTCTTATCAGCCAGCCTCCTAAATTAGGAAGCAGGTCCCAGGCCTGGACAGGGTTGCCCCCTTGGAGTGCCCTTATTGCAGCAAACGTTGAACCAGACTCAGTAAAAAGAGCTAGGTTCGCTGTCATAAATGTTGAAACACAGATGCACCTTTTAGGGTTTTTTGTTTGTTGTTGTTCTGTCGCTAAGTTATGTCCAACTATTTTATGACCCTGTGGACTGTAGCCCACAGGTCTCCTCTGACCATGGAATTCTCCAGGCAAGAATACTGGAGTGGGTTGCCTTTTGCTTCTCCAGTGGATCTTCCCAAACCAGGAATCAACCCCTTGTCTCCTGCATCGGCAGGTGGATTCTTTACCACTAAGCCGTCAGGGAAGCCCAGTTTTTAGGGTAGTTGGGCCCAAACGAGGGTGGGAAAAGCGTGATTGAGGCAGCATGCTGCTCTGGAAAAGCACAGGGAGGTAAGGCGAAGCGTTGGGTCCCAGCTGTGCCGCTGGCCTTCCGGGTGACCTTGGTCACTCATTTCCATGGGCGTAGGTCTCTGGAAGATGGAAAGGTTGCTCAGATGAACTTTGGTTGTTTTTGAGCCGGGACTTTTTGAGTTCTATGAAACTAAGTCCAAAATGCTTGTTCACTACACAGATCCCCTCTCGCCAACTCTGGGTACGTTTTTGGGAGAAATGTCATTGGACGGGGTTAATGGGGCATCTCTTCCCATGGTTTTTTTTCCCCTCATGTTCTTGAGGGACTGGCAGTGGTGATGATAACCTCCCCAGATGTCTGTGGTTTTCACAGGGAAACCCACCCACCAGGAGCCAAAAGCACACAGCAGCCCTCAGGGGCTGAGTGTGACATTGGGAGCCCACTCAGACAGACAGACAGTCTGCCTTAGACAGTAGCACTGGCCCTTTCTTGGACATACCACACTCCCTCTCTGGCAAACCTGGGAGGAGGCAGTGAAGGCTGTTATTTATGTCCTGCCAAAATGAGGCCGGGCTGTTAAAAGTAGAAATAAAACTTACAAGACGGAGATACCCTCTGTATTTAAATATCCTCTTTAGTTCTGGGAGGTGGGAGTGGGAGTTAGGGGAATTGGGGGTAGGAGGCTGAGGTTACATTTTGTCTCTATTTTGTTAAAAATTCCAGGAGGCAAAATGGGTTTCTGGCTCTTTATCTGCCTTTCCCCACCCAACCTCTACCCCCTGGGGGACCTCCTGTGTCCGTTGGCTTTCCTGCCTTTGTCTGCTGGGCTAGGATTGGCCTCCTCGTCACAGCTCTGGCCTTTGTGCTTCCGCCCTGCCCTGCCCTGCCCTGCCTCACGGGAGGCCTGTGCTCTTGGAAGACATCCAAGGGGCAGGGAGCCCAGCTTTGATAAACATTTGGTTAGAGTAGCTTCCACAGCTGTGAAATGGGAATAAAAATAACCTGTGAGGATGCACTAAAATACCAAACAAATTCCACAGTTAAAGCATCCCTCCAAGAAAGCTGATGACATCCCTGGTTAAGAGGGGTGAGCTTTCCCTGTCACTTGCCCTAAAGGGCCTTTCGCTCCATCAGTGCTGTTGCTTCTCACTCGAGGCCTCTTACACCCTCACTGTGGAGAGTACTGCCCGCAGGCCTGTCAGCGGGCCGGGCTGCCAACACCTGGGAGCCTGTTGCCCTGCAGACTCACCCCACAGCAGCTGAGGCAAAATCTGCATTTAACAAGATTCCCGGGTGATTTGCATGCACTTTCAAGTTTGAGAGGCTCTGTCTCAGACACCTCCGTCCTGCCCTGCCCCACCTTCAAGACTGTTTTCTCTCTTTTGTGGTTTAGTTGTCTGCACCCTCCTTCCCTGCTTAAAGTTGCCTACTTTAAAGGGGTCTGGCTCCGTCTCTGGGACACGAAGATTGCACAGGTAGCCCTGGGCACTGGGGGTGTCTGGGAGGTGGGTCTGGGAACCATGGAAGCCGCCTGAGCTGGCAGCTGCGGGTGCCTCCTCCAAGCCTGTCCTCAAGGTCAACTCTGGGGCACCGGGCCGAGGAGGTAATTGGAGCCCTCCTTTGTGAAAGGGGGCTAAGAGCCTCCCTGGGCCATCTGCTGCCACCTACCCCACCACATCCGTCCCAGCTGGGCGACATGGCGATCAGAATCAGGTTGTAAATGTTGTTTGCTTTTTGTAGACACACGAAGCATTCTATAAAAAGGTTTTTGGTATATGTTGAAGTTCAAATAAATAGTCCAGAAAACGGACTGTAAATTTATTTTTTGTAGTATTTTTTAGCGGGAAAAATGTTTGAAATGATTTTCCCGATTTCGCTAAGATGGTCTGCCCTCCCCCTGCCTTCAGGTAGAGGTGGGTGGAGGGCCTGTGGGGGTGAGTGTGGGGCCCCAAGCCTGGGGATGCCCCTGGCTGTCTGGAACTGTTTTAGGTACTAAGCTTCTAATCTCTTTGCAGATTTTTCTCAGCTTTTTTCATTAGAGTCCCATCACTGATTTGTGTTTTTTAAAAAAACATCTGCTTCTTCCTTCCCCTCCCTGCTTGTTCCTCTTCTCTCCTACATTTCAGCGCATTTCATTTTACTTATTTTTCTCCAGCAGGCTTCACCTTTTATAGCTTGTTGGGAAAATTTGCTTTCTTCCCTCTGTGAGACTGACCCCAGGCTGTTTGCCTTGCTCAGAGGCCAGGAGCCAGGCTCTGCCCTGGCTTGGTGAGTCCTGTCCGCCCTGGGCAGGATTAGGGGGTGGCCCTCCAGTGCTGACTTCGGGAGTCAACTGGGTTGGTTGGTTGGTTGGTTGGTTGTCTTAAAAAGTATATTGCAGTGAACTGTGCAATTTTGGATACAAGGATTTTGAACATCTTAGAGCCACAGTCTTTATGTCTTTCAGGCATGAAGAAATGGAAGAAAAGGTGTTTAATTCTAAGTTTTATATAGTTTGTGTTGCGGGGGAGAGGGTGGGATATCTCTGCAAAGAGAACGTTTCCCACCCACGTTAGACACTCAGGTCACATCCTCGCACTGAGTTGGAGCAGCTCCCCTAAAGGCTGCCCAGGACTCAGTTATTGGAGCAGAATTTATTTCTGCCCGAGAGCAGGCCCACTCGTCACTCAGTACGTCCGTGGCTGTTAGGAGCGTCCCATTCCCCAGCTGTGTTGGTTCTGCTGGGGCAGCCGGCCCGATGGCGCCTTGGTGCCATCCACAGGGCCTGACCCAGAGCTTTGTTGAGACTCCTGGCTGCCACCATGCCGGCTTGTAGTGGTTAAAGCTGCTGCTCTAGGGAACATTTCCTGACCAGCTTCCCGCCTCCTCCTTCCTTCCTGGGCCTCATCCTGCCCTCCTGCGCCTGCCTGACAGCATTTAGCAGAGGGAAGCGTGTCCTGAGCCCCTCCCGTGAGGTGCAGGGCTCACTCGAGTTCTTGGTCTCCACAGCCCCACTCTAGGTGCCTGGCAACAGCAGCAGCAGCCAGGACGTGTAGAAACAGGTCCCGAGGTGTTCGTCTCCCACAATAAAAGCCTTTCCTCCCAGGGACTCGCAGAGCGAGTTAGTACACTGATAGGTTGCTGGACTCTTGGCTTCATTCATTCGTGCTGTGGCCTTGCCTCAAGCCATTTGTGGAGAAGCTCAGGGTGGACAGAAGGCCCAGTCCTCTGGGTCCTGAGGTCCAGAGGTCCCAGCATGCAGGGTTCATGGGTTCTTGTCCATGTTGGAGATGTTGCCATAAACTGGGCCCAGAAACCGCATCTCGTGCGCGTCTGCTTCTGAATGCGGACATTTCATGTGCACATTGGGCTTTCAGAAACAGGCCTGCTGTGATCATCTGGGCTCAGGCTCCCCCTCTGCATTTAAACAGGCGGTTTCACATTCAGCGGCAGAGGGAAGGCCCCTGGAGGCCAGGCCGGTGCCAGGCCTGCTTCCGCAGTGCTTTGAGAGGTGGAGCGGCAGCCGCTGCAGGTGGCCCGGCCCTCACCTGTGTGGGCAGGCAGGTGAGGCATGACTTGCCTGATGTATCATTTTCAAGATCTCTGTTTGGGCCCCAGGATTGTCTGTTGCCCCAGAGTTTTCTTCTCTTCATTTCTTTTTTTAAAGAAAAATGGCCACAACTTCTTACATTTTACTTGAGGTGAGTTACTTTTGTAAACTCTTCATTTGTTTTGTTTGTTTTTTGATCATTCCTCAAGATAGGACTCAGGTTATGCATTTTCGCCGGGAACACCACAGAAATGACATGTCCTTGGTGCATCCCGGCAGGAGGGACAGCCGTTGGCTTGACTCATTGCTGGTGATGACAGTGGTGGTCACTCGGTTAAAGGTGATATCTGTAAGGTTTCTCCATTGATGAGTTACTATCATGCTCTTTGTAATTAATAAGTGTTCTATGGGGAGATACTTTGAGACCATGTAAACATGCTGTCTCTAATCAAACTTTCGTTGACTAGTTTTAGAGCCTGTTATGGTCTAAAGGTCTTTGTGTGTTCCCGCATTCACATATTGAAATTCTGTCTGGTGCCTGGCTTGATGATGTTAGGACTTTGGGAGGAACTTAGGTCATGGGGGTGGAGTCCTCAAGAACAGGATTGGTGCCCTTACAAGAGACCCCTCAGAGCTCCCTTGCTGCTCCACCATGTGAGGACACAGTGAAGAGGTGCCAGCTTTGAACCAGGATGAGGCTTGAACCCCACTTTGTTGGTGTCTTAATCTTAGACTTCCTAGCCTTCAGAACTATGAGGAATAAACTTCTGTACTTTAGAAATTGCCTGGTCTGTCAGTTTGGTCCAGTCTGGTGTTTTGTTATAATAGCCAGAACAGACTTAACCCATTATCAGTTATTTCTGTCATACTAGAATTCTCCAACCTAGAATTCTATGGTTACTGAATGCTGATGATTTAATTACATAAATTTTTACATTTATCCTTCTGCTGTAAAGAACTTTCCCTTCTCTTCCATTTATATATTATTTATCCATTTATATGTATTAGAATGGAGTCATGGGTTATTTATTCAGTGAGTTAAAATGCATCAGTATTATTTATTTTGGTGCACACATAGTTCCAGATTGGGCCAGTGGGGGGGTCCCTTCAAACTGTCTGCTGTGAAGGACAGCTCTTAAAAATGTGGCTTTCCAGGTCTGTCACATTCACTACTGAACGAGTCTCCATGTGCAGTTTGGAAAAAGCTCCTTGAGTGATTCCCCTGATTCCTGAATTTGGGATCAGCTGGGCCAGACCCATCATTTTCAAGCATGTATGTCATAGAGCCTCCCCTTCCCCCTAGCCACTTGAAGAGAACTGCTCTGCACACCTCATGCTGGGTTTCTGGGTCAGAGTCTCTTTGTACAAAAGCTCCTGTAGCTTAAAAAGTAATAAAAATAGTAAGTTTGAAAATCGCTGGATTAGGTGACCTCCATTCGAGGCCCAGCATGTCTCCCACTGAGCCCTCGCCTCACTGCTTCCTCCTCTGCCCCACGTCCCTCCCTCCCTTGGCTTCTTTCCTGGTGTCAGCACTGAGGGAGACAGATATCTCCTCCCCAGATTAGCGAGGGGCCCCTTGGTGCTTCTCAGACTCAGCAGGTCTGGGGGTTGTGGGGTTTTGGTGGTGGAAGCTCATAATGCTGTGTTGGTTAAAAACAGTTTCAGACAGGAAGCCAAGCTCTTAGAATCCCAGGCCCATTGGAGAGCCCGATGGGGCTCAGAGCTGGTAGCCCAGGTGTTCCTGGACTTCCACCTGGAGGCCTTCCCAGGTCGGGCAGTCAAGGGCCTGAGAGTCTCTGAACTCTGGGAACCTCCCTTCCCCCACACCTGTGTGGCAGGGCTTGTCACCCGGTGATGAGGGACGGTGAGGGGCCCAGCCTAACTCCTGGCTGAGTTTGTAGTGTTTTCCCAGGGTGAAGAGGCAAACTTCTGGACTCCTGCGGTAGTTGCTGCCACCCTGTCCATTTTTGCACTGTTTGTGGCAGACCCTGAGTACGGAGAGTTGGTCCTAAGGGGTATGGGTTAGAGTAGGACTTAGACGCTTCTGGCTCTGAGGGTGAGTCGGAACCGAGTGGGGAGCCTGTGGACTTGAGGCCCTCTTTCCCCTCTGAGTGATAGTGCCCCTAGGCTGAGGTATGATATGATATCCTTCCTGTATGTGAGATTCCCTTGGGCAGTGAGGCAGCCTACTGCCCTGCCTTACGACCATCTCATTTACCCATTTCCCTTGAAAGTCGCCTGTCTCTTCCTAGACTTCTCCCCTTGGGCCTCCCTGTTCCATTGGCCTGTGAATGGTCCCCAGCACACAGTGGGCTCTGAGGACCTGGAGAGTCGAAGGCCTGTGGTGCGCTGTTTGGAGGTGCAGCAGGGCCCCCAACTCTGTTGGGAATATGGCTGCCATTCCTGGGGATTGGCTTGTGGGCAGATACAAGTACTGGAAGCCTCAGAGGTCAGGTGGAAAGGTTGAATCTTGGTCAATGGCCAGGTCTGGAGAATGAGGTAGGGAGGAGCCAGCAGAATAACTTGGTAGAGTTTTAGCTTGGGATATGGGTGGATAGTGTTGTCAGGTCAGCACAGTTCCACTGGGTTCTTTGCCTGGGGCTGTCACATGGCCCAAATCAAAGGGTTGGCAGGGCTATATTCATTTCTGGAGGATTTGGGGCAGAATTTAGTTCCTTGTTGTTTGTTTTAGTACTGAGGCCCTGTTTCCTTGCTAACCGTCAGCCAGGGTTCCCCTGAACTGCTGAAACTTCTCTCTGCTCTTTGCAGGTAGCTCCTCTGTCTTAGATCCAGCAACAATGCATTGCATCCTCATACTTGGAATATGACTACTTCTGCCCTCAGCTGGGAGAAAGCTCTGCTTTTAAGGGCTCATCTAATTACATTGGACCCACTCAGATAGTTTCCCTATTTTAAGTAAATTGATTATTCATCTTGATTACATCCGCAAAATCTCATTTGTCCTTTTATATGGTTATAAATTATACTTCCTGTTTTTCCTTTTTTTTTTACTTTGCTCAGTAAAAAGATGGCAACTAAAATATTTCTGAAGTCTTCCCAGAGATCTGTGGATTTAGTGAACACACCTAATTTTACTTTATTCTAAAACCCCACAGAAGTTAAGATAAAGGGAATTTTAAAAAATGAATCACTCTACAAGGACATGGAGAATGGCAAAGGAAGCAAAAGCAAGAAAAAATGTTCAAATCAGAAATTAGATGGGTGAGTGACCCACTTTGAAATGTAGGAGTTGGTGTCACCATATTATTTTAGGGGGGTTGGAGGGGAGGAGCCTCAGAGCTGGCTGAATATAAGAACTGTTTGAAGGCAGTTCATGTGGTTAAACGCCTTTCTTGTCTCCATGGTGCTTGGTGACTGCATTTTCCCTTTAGTGGGACATTGGAGATTCCTTGTACTAAAGGAAAAACCAAGGGCCTGGGAGATTCCAGTTGTTCTTAGTAAAGCCTTCTATCCCACTTGGCTTCTAGAACTCTGACAGCCAGCCCCTTACCTTCCAAGCAGGAGATTAAGAGACCTCACTGAGGAACCTGGCTGACCTAAAGATGTCGACAACAGGGACTTAGAGCAGATGGGCCAGCCAGATCGCCCTGCACAGAAACTCACCTACCTGCCCAGGGACTCAGTGCTTCTAGTCAATTCTTAGGCATTTACTTCTAGTCATGAGGATTACTAATGATTGCTAATACCTGAAGAAAGCACCTAATGTGAAAGGAAGCAAAACAAATGGGGCAGGGGGAGCAACTTGAAATAAATATTCTACTTGGAGAATATTTTGAAAAAAATTAGACATTTTCTCAGAGAGATAAGAGAAGTACCCATGAAATAGGAATAGGATACTATACAAAAGGAACATTTAGGGAACAAACAAAAAAATTAAAATTTTAAAAGAATAAGGGCAGAGCAAAAATATCAAACCATTAGAATAATTATAAATTTGAAAGAGTTTTCTGGAAAATAGACAAGAAAGATGAAGAGGAGGTGGATAATAGAGCAGAAGAGGTAAGATGTTTGAAGAATCAGCTCAGGTTCCCATATCTATTAATAGGAGTGGCAGAGAAAAATGCAAGTGGGAAAATCACCCAGAAAAAAGTTTCCTAGAAGGATATAGGTTTCCATATCAGATGGACTCATCAAATGTTGAGCTGAGAGAATGAAGATAGGCCAGTACCCTGATCAGTTAGACCAGTACCTTGAAATGTCAGTGTTCTGGGAAGAAAAGGATGATCTTACAAGTTTACAGAGAGAAAGAAATAGGTTAAGTACAAAATCAGGAATCTGAGTGGCTTCAGACCTCCCATTACCCTGGAATGAAGATGATGTTAGGGCACTGCCTTTAGTGTTCTCAGTAGAAATGGCTCCCAACCTAGAATTCTATACACAGCCAAACTTATTCACAAATGAAGGTAAAGTAAAGATGTTTTCAGACATACAGGGTCTGAAAAATTTTCTTCTTGCCCTGAAGATTTCTTCCCCAAAGATGAGCAAAGACTGGCTCTTTCATAGGCTGTATCCCAAATGAGGCCGAGGGAGTTCTTCTGGGCACCAGTCCAGATTAAAGTAGCTCAGAAGGTTCCAGGAGAAATTTCTTCTGGAAGAAGAACTAGAAATAGAACATCTGATGTGAGTGAACTTATTGAGAGGAGATTTGGACAACTGACATTGAATTGGGGGTTGAATATTAATAAATTCATAGAAAATTAAACAGAAAAAATGAGAATTATTGACTCCAGAGAACAAAAAAGTTGTCTAGGAAAAGTAATCATGGCTTACATGGCTCGCTGTGATGACTCACGTGGTCCTAATAATGTAGACTCTGAAAATTAGTGTCGCCATGGGTATGATTGGAGTGGAGATATGGGAAAGGAGTGTGAGGGGAGTGGTTTGGGACAGGTGGCTTGTACAGGAGTAGAGTTACATTTTCGTCTTCAGGGCAGGAAGTGGTGAGGTAACACCTAACAATGAAAAACCAGGGAATAGTAATACAAGCATAGCATGTACTGAATTTTCTAAGACATTTGGAATGTTAACATCAAGACCAGCTAGAAGTTAAGGGAGCCCCTGGAAAGGGGCTGGGGCCTTGGGGCCTAGGATCTGTTTTTGTTTTTTGTTTTTTTTCTGAACACAGCATTTGCAATCATTGATTCTTGCAGGGATATGTTCAGGAATAATTTTTAAAAAAATGAAAATAGCAAATCTGAAACACGTGGCCTGTGATAAGGGCAAGTTTTGTTTCACAGAGCTCAGATGTGTATGGGAGTATGTGTGCATTGGATTGATTGTTCAGTGTGATTCTTGTGTGTGCTAAGTTGCTTCAGCTGTGTTTGACTCTTTGCGACCCTGTGGACTGTAGCCCGCCAGGCTCCTTTGTCCATGGGACTCTCCAGGCAGGAATACTGAAGAGCTTCTTACTGTGGGCCATCGTAAAAAATTTGAAAGCCATTGTCAGTGGCTTCTCATCGCCAGTTCTCTTTGTACACTTGTGAATTGTCTAAGTATTTTACAGTTCAGCATGTGCTACCTTTTTAATTAAATAAAGCCAAGAGACGGAGGAGGCAACAATCTTACAAGTTAATATAATCCCAAAGTAGATGAGCCCTGTTTACAGTGATTGCAGAGGTCATCACACTTGTGGGGCCAGCACCCTCCACCAGCAGTGGCCTCAGTTTACATTTTAGTACAAAGGTGGTCACGGTAAGTGCCACAATAGAAGCCTTTTTAGAAAATCACTTGTAAGCCTACCAACCCACGAAGCCATTTTCATGGTTTTAGCTTCCATTTTGACCTTTAACCACATGCTTACAAATTGTTTCATAATTGCAAGCTAGGATATTTAGATTTTGAATGCTTAACTCGTATTCTCTCTCTTGGTTTCTTTCCTTGAGGCAAACTCTTGAGTCATGAGTTTATTGGATTAAGGGTAGGACTTCTTTTTTTTTTTTTTTTTATGTCTCTAACTGTATTGCTTACCAAAGGGTAGTAACACTTTATTCCACTCCCAGCAAGGTATGAATGCAACAGCCTCACCATGGGACTGCCAGCAATAGTGGTGGTGATTTTGTTAAAATAAAAAGTGTAAAACAATATCTGTGAGTTGTCTTTAATTTCATTTCCAGTGACTTTGAGTAGTTTTCCATCTAGGAATTGTTTTGTTCTTCAGTTTTAGAATACTGCCCATATCCTTTGTCCATTGGTCTAAAATCAGTCTTCTATTAAGTGTGAATTTCTTTGTGTTGGAAATAGTATTTACCTTTTGTCATAATCACTACAGCTGCAGATAATTTATCATTTGTTTCCTTTTTAATTTTAATGTTACTTTTAATTGTTATATGGGAATTTAAAAGCATATCTGTTCTATATTGATAATTTTGTACTTCACTTAGCTTAAATGTGAAGGATACCCTGTTCTTGAGTGTGTGTGTGTGTTTACTATTTAGATAGACTTTAGTGTATTATTCAATTCCTCTCAGGTTGCTAACCAGCTATCTTAACACTGAAATAATTCTGACTTTCCCTCTTGTTTTAAGAAGTTGATGTTTGGACAAACACAATGCCTCCTGCTTGCCACGTAAAGGCTTTATTCTGTTATAATAACTTTTGGAGTTGAGACAGTTTGAGGACTTGGAATTAATTGTTTTCTCTACAGAAAACACAACATAGCTTTTGGAGAGTTTTCAGTTGTGGTGGTCATTAGTAGCTGTGGAAATTTATCTTCTGTTAAGAAGCAGAATTTTTAGTTTGTGTATTTAGGGTATTCAGGGTAAATGCTTTTGGTGTTGACTGAATTCGTTAGCTGGTAGAGAGCTGAGTTTCGCCTTCCTCTGATGTGACTCTACTCGGGTTAGCAACTATGGTGAGAAGTGAGGGACCATAGTCACTCGAGTCATTTTGGCTGGCTTCTGGGTTGGATCTGGTTCTAGTTACAGCACCACCATCCTCGTCACCTTCTGGGGTTCTTTGAAATGTGGGTAACACCTCAGGCTGGTGGGGGAGCACTCATCAGTCTTTTCTCCTTCCCTGAAGTTCTGAAGCTGCCAAGCCAGACCTCAGATGCTCTTTGCCTTCATTCCGCCCCAAACCCAAGGCTCTGTGTTGGAGGATGTGGCTTAGGCTGGAGTCCAAACAGATCTCACTTTTACCTCCTTCCAGTTAAATTCAGAACTTGCCTATGTGGGGACCTGGATCTTCTGGCTGAAGCTCAGGACCTGCCTCTCTACCCACCCTGGTCCCAGGACAGAGCTGGTGGGTCAAGAGCAAGAGGCAGCTTTCCCTTGCTGCTCCTTTGACGGCGTGTGGTGCGGGACCCCTCTCCCCACCCCCCGCTCAGTCGAGCGCCTTCTCTCCCCATGGGGAGGAGTAAACAAGGGGTGAAGAAAGACTAAACTGCACTGTTTCCATTCAACAGCTTCCTCTTCTGTGGGTTGGAATGGGGAAATAAGTGTCATTAAAACACCCTACCCCAAGACCTCATACGGTTATCTTGGTCCAGCAAAAATGATGCAACGTTCAAGCAAGTGTTCTGGGGGTGAGTGGCAGGCATGTAAGGGGACGTATCTGGGGGTGGTACATCATCTCATGGATGATTAGGGTGTTTCTTTCTGATTATTCCCTAGCATGGACCTGGCTAGTATAGTCTGAGTGTTTAAGTTACCATGGAGTGAAGGCTTGGGGTTTATATCACGGTTGTTGAGATTCTCTATGTGTGGGTTTGAACCCTGACATTTATAAAGGCAGAGTTATTTCCTGGTTGGGTCTTTATGGGGTGAGACCCTGGGAGCCCAGTGGAAGAGGGGGGAACAGGTGCTGAGAAAACCAGCCCCCTGCAGAGAACCCACACTCCAGAGCACTGGCTCCCTGCAGTGTGCATGACAAGGAGCTCGCTGTGGCCATTCCATGTTCTCCCCATGTACGTGGCCGGAGCAGAAGGAGATCAGGGATCTCCGGGTGGAGAGTCCCTGTGTCACCTCAGGGTCATCATTGTTCAGAGGCCCTGGGCTAGGGGGCAGGGATGAGGTCTGCCCTGCTATGGAAAGCATACAGGCCAGTGGTAATTAGCTGGTGTCTTTGTGGAGCCAAGATCCAGGAGAAGGAAGGGAGCCTGGCTTTGTTTACTGCTTCAGAGCTTTAAGGAGAGTTCTTTACTATGGTTAGGTTAAATAACTCCAAGGAGCACCCCTTAGGATTCCTGAACTTCAGGGTATTGTGCCTGAGCAGCCCTCCCCAGTCTCTGGGGACCTTAGGGATCGGCCCCATTTTATTTGAGGCCTTGAGAGGCAGACGCTTGCTCAGGGTCAGGTCATGTGGCCGAAGGAAGGACTGTGTCCAAGAGTTCCTGTTCATCTCCTTGCAGCCGTCCTGTGTGGCCCAGGCTGTGTTCAGGCCTTCTGTGTCCTTACCGGGAGCTGTGTTCATGTGTATTCTGGGAGGGGAGTGTTGTAGAGATGCTGCTCTGCTGGTGGGACGGGGAGGTGGGGATGGGCTGCAGGGTCACTGCCTCCTCCCTGGCTGGTTTCAGGCCAGGCAGGTTGGATACTCCCAGCTGGGCCTTGACCATACTCCCGTCCCTCTGGGAGAGAGGGGGCCAGTGGGCAGTGGTGTCCAGTCTCTGCCTGTTGGTTCTGCTCTGCGGGAAGGATGGTGGAGCAGTCAGAGTACCCATTTCCAGAGGGATGTGGTTTCATGTGCCTGCCTGGCAGCACTTTCTCATAACATTACAGACCAGGGGCCAGGCCGCCAAGGCTGCCTCGGCAGGAAGGGATTCTGTGGTGGCTGCTCCACGGCAAGGTGCAGAAGCTGGTCTCTTACTGGCAGCTGTGGGTGGGTTGTCTCCCCACTGCCAGAGTAGCCTTGTTTGTTTTTGCCCTAGGCCTTGGGTTACCTCTTGTTCCTCTCCTCACCCTGGGAAGTAGGGTGAGTTCTGGGGCTAGGGGTGGGCATTTCCAGTCAGCCTCAGATCCCACCCGAGGGTCAGCTTGAGGCGCCTTCCCCACCATTCAGCCACTGTTGGGCAGCAGCGGATAGTGGAGGACTTAAGGATCCACCTGGGTTGCCATCGTGTTTCAAAAATGAACATAGTGAAGGTGGAGCAGGCCCTCGGAGTGCACTCCTTCTGAGGGCACCTCCTTTGTAGGCTTTGGACACGGACAAAGGAGAGTTGGCCCCACCCTTCACCCTGGGCAGTTCAGAGTTCTATAATCTAAGCTTTACTGTAGCCCAAGGAGGCCAAAACAGTGATCCTAGAGGGTGGGAGGTTAGGCAGGGGAAGAGGGAATGGGGTGAAGACTGGCTGCTGTGAGTTCACGGGACCTCTCCACCCAGGCCAGGGTGCTCTGCCTTCCTTACCTCTTGAGGGCTGAGCTTGAGAGGTTGTCTCAGAGAATATTAGATGAACAAATGTGACTTCTCCTGACTGGCCACTGTTAGGTCATGCCCAGACTTGCTCTTCATCTCTTCTTCCCAAACTCGACTCTCACTAGTCGAGCCCTCATTTCTTCATTTGGTTCCCTCAACTCCTGGTTGCTTAGCCCCGGGTAGCAGTGGGTGGGAAGAACGTGGATTGCGGGGACCGCTGTCTCTACCCCTACGTTGCCTTGGTGTGGGTCCTGAACGCTGTGCTTTTTGTCCTGCTGTTGGGCAAGTCACATGACCTTTCTGAACTCCTGTTTCCCTGTTGTGAAGTGGGGGAGTAAATACCCAATGAAGAGGTGATGACCTAAATGTTTGGGAAGGTTCCCAGCAGAAGTCCACAAGACACTTTTTAGAAATTGCTATTCTCCATTCTTTGAAAAATTTTCCTCTTATTCTTTTGGCTGTTTATGGAAAGTTGACTTTGCTGATTTTTGTCTAACCTATAGCTGGCATTGATATCAAACCTATGTCTGGACTACTGAAAGAACATGGGACAATTTGGGAATTTCAGGAGTCTGTGTCTTGCCTTTGCTCCTTCCTTGGGGAGCAGATTTTGGGGAGATGGTTTGAAAAATTGAACCTGCCATCTCATCACTCTTCCTCTCTCCACAGATCCTGCTTCTCAGAAGATGCACTATTATAGATATTCTAACGCCGAGGTCAGCTGCTGGTACAAGTACCTCCTCTTCAGCTACAACATCGTCTTCTGGGTGAGTGGCTGAGAGCGGCTGTGTTCTCTGTCCTTAATTAGTAAACCGTTCTTCTTCACGTACTTTGGGTTTACCTGGCCCCCCATGAGGTGGCAGTCATTGCTCTACCCTCATGAAGCCAGTAACAAGTAAATTATAAAATAGACCATAAAGTGCTGTGATGGAGAAGGCCAAGTGATTAAAGACCAGATTAAGGTGCCCTTCTTCAGCCTTGGGGGTTTAGGAAGCCTTGGGGGTTCAGGAATGCTTGGGGCTCTGACCCCGTTTCCCTCCACCCACACTCCAGGAATGCCCCAGTGAGACATCAACTGTAAGGTCCTTTGTGCACACTGGACTGTGGGCCAGGCCCTGTCCTGGTTTCTAGGAGGTAAGGGTGGGCAAGGGTAGTAAAGCCCTGCCCTTGTAATGCTGGGGTTCAACTGGCAGAGGTATTAGCTTAAGAGCCTCAGAGCAGGGAAGGAGAAGCCACTTGGCCAGGGTGCTTGGGAAGGACATTCAGAAGAGAAGGCTTGTGGGCAGAGACCTGAATATTAATGAATACACAGCCATGTGGGGTCTTGGGAAGAAAGCGCTGGGTAGGGAGAGCAGCAGAGGTCCTGAGGCAGGAATGAGCTTGGTGTGTGCAAGAAACAAAAGGAATGCCATGTGGCTGGGTCTGAGTGAGTGCAGGGCATGGGCAACACAGGTTAGGACGTGGGCACAAAGAAGCCAGGTCATGTGGGACTCAGTGGTTCCCAGTAAGTAGCTGGAATTACTTTCTGCTCCTTTTAATAATGCTTGGTAGGTTATAAGTTGGATGGTGTCATCTGATTTTGGAAAGATTCTGAAAAGTGAAGAGATGGATGGTGGTCCCAAGTTCTGAGATGAAATTTGGGGCAGAAGAGTTAGAAAGATCTCTTAGCCAGATACTTGGAGTTGTCAGTTTCCTGGAAATGAAAGTCTTGGCCACCATCGGAGGAAAGGGTGACCAGATTATTGAAGGAGAGGAGAGGAGGAGTCTGAATACGGAGGTGGGGATGCTAGAGGTGGGTTGAGGAGGAGAGTCCACTCCAAAGTTGGCTGTGAGTGAGTGGCCTGAGGTCAAAGGAAGACCAGGATATTTTTGTGTCATGGAAGTCTCAAGAGGAAGCCCTTCATGTAGAGAGGAGTAGGGTGAGAACAGAATATTGACATTGGCTTTGACAAGGTGGAGGTTGTGACCTTGACCAGAACTGCTGGGGAGTGGAAACCCACCTAGAGTTGGCCCAGGAGCTAATGGGACGTGAGAGAGTGGAGACCAGTGACTCATGACAGTTCTTTCAAGGACTCTTGCCTTAATGAAAAGCAGAGAAATTGGGTACTAGCTGGAGACAGTCAAGGGGTTAAGAGGGATATCGGAGCATGTTGGTGGGATTGGTTCAGACAGAGGCAGACATTGATTCTGTGCAGGAGAACAAGACCACGTGACCATACACAGAGACTTTTTAAAACCTCCCTTTAATATAAGCACCGTTTCTGGTGTCTGGGGCTGCAGCCTGTGTCTGGGGGGACCAGATGGAGACAGGAACAGGGTGAGTGGTCATGACGCCACGTGTGCCTCTGCTGAGGATTTTGACATTTCCTATTTGGACTGGGACGCTTGACAATAAGGCAGACTTACCGCACTCCTCAGCTTTTCAGCCTTGTTTTTCCAGCATCATCTCCTGATGATTTATCCGGTGGGGGGCTGGGTTTCTGTCCTGGAGAAATAGGGTGGGATTCAGTGGCTTGGCTGTTTCCCCCAGGACTTTTCTGGTCCCAGACAACCTTTCATTAGCAACCACCTCATTGCCTCTGTAGTAGAGCAGTGCTGAACATTTGAGGTGGTTCCTGTGGACCCCTCCTAATGGGAGGGCTGTGGCTGCCCCTCCCTGAGATGTGTGACGTCCAGACCTGCATTGCTACCTGTGTGGAGGGGAGCCTTCTGGCCCCACCTGGAGTCCCCACCCACCAGCCAGATGCACAGTTCAGAGCCACCTGGTTTAGACCGGCGGTTTGACCTTTTCAGCTTTGTCCACCCAGCTGTTGTACCCCTCAGCCAGCTGGCCAGCTGTGTTTGCTGGCCTTACATCTCGACCTCTGACTCTCATCCTGATTTTTGCATCTGGAGTGAAACTCTCCTGTGGCCGCCGTGGCTGAGGGCCTGGGAATCTCCGTTTCTTCAAAGCCTCTTCAGAACAGATTCTTTGCTCTTGGGAAGCTTTACTAACCTACCCAGTATAATACACTGGCAGCAGCAAATTCAAATTGTAGAGTTCATGAATCCAGAATTGTAGCAGGTCTGTTTGGTTATTGAAGGGGGCTGCAGTGTTATCAGAGTTTTGCAGAATTGGCTATGTGTGTGGTTGAGAGCTAATCATTTTTTAGTTGGTGTCCACTGGGGCAGAATGGGATGGAACAAAAAGGAACAGTCAGGAAAACAAGGACGGAGAGCTTGGTTGGGAAAATGAGAGGGGGAGGCCGCCTGGCCCCTCCCTGCTGAGTTCTAGGCACAGATTTTCTGTCTTCTGTGCAGGGGCTGGAAATGTGGAGTGAGGTCTGAGAACTGGGGTGTAGAGCCCTTCTAGAAGTACATGGTGCAGCCGGGGCTCCTGGGTGCCAGTCTGGACTCCCACCTGAGCTAATTTCTTTATGAATTGCTCTCACCTGCCTGCTTCCTGCTTCACAAGGTTTCTGAAAATGTGTAATATGGTATGCCTTCTCAGAGGAGTTTTCTTTTTTAAATGGAGAAATTACAGAAATAAAACAATATAATGAAACATCCCCCAACCCCATCCCACCACCACCACCATGCTCCCATCAACTGGCTTCAAAAGTTACCAACTCAGCCGATCTTGTTTAATTTATGTCTTCTTCCACCTTGGATTATTTTGCTGGATCGTTCTGCCGAGAGTTTTTGTTTGATTTTGATGAATTAACAGTGAGCAGTGGAGCAGGATGACAGCCTTAATGGTGGACTTGGGCTCAGTAGGCAGGTTTGAATATGAAGAAGCAACTTGTTGATTCTTTGACCAGTTCTAGGTGCTGGAACAAGCAGAGGTTTTATTTAGCAGGTTGCCCCATCCAGAATTATTTTCACAGTAACATTCTTTATAGCAAATACCTGTAGTACTCTTCTTTAAGCTGTCTCTTTCCAACTTTAGGACCAAGATTTTTCCATGGAACATTTAATACTTACTGGAGGCAAGAAACACGGATGCCCCAGTATTTGTGTCTGTTCTGAATTGCATGTTTTACTAGGTGAGCATGGAGCTGGGCTTCATGGGGTTTTCATCACAGGGATGTCAGGGAAATGCTGCCAACACAGCATTTTGAGGACACTAATATTTTTTACCCTTCTTTTGGTTTTTTAAATTTATAATCATTCCTTGGTTGTGTTAGATCTGTCTCTAGGGTGGACTCTCACTTTGACATAGGGAAATGCAAATCAAAACCACAATGAGATACCACTTCTCACCCCTTAGAATGCGTATTATTAAAAACAAGAACATAACAAATGTTGGCGAGGATGCAGAGCGATTGGAATCCCTATGCACCATTGGTGAGAATGGTGCAGCTGCTGTGGAAAAAAAGTATGATGGTTCCTCCAGAAGTGAAAAAATTTACCGAATGATGCAGGCATTCTCCTTCTGGGCATATATCAATAAGAATTTAAAGCAGGATTTTGAAGAGGTATTTGCACACCCTTGTTTATAGCAGCATTATTCAGAATAGCTGAGAGGTAGAAGCCACCCTGGTGTCTACTGAAGGTTGAATGGATAAACAAAATGTAGTCTATACGTGCCATGGACTATTCGGTTCAGTTCAGTTCAGTTGCTCAGTCATATCTGACTCTTTGTGACCCCATGGACTGCAGCACGCCAGGCCTCCTTGTCCATTGCCAGCTCCTGGAGTTTACTCAGACTCATGTCCATTGAATTAGCGATGCCATCCAACCATCTCATCCATGGAATATTACTCAGCCTTAAAAAATAAGGGAGATTCCTACATGTACTCCCACATGGGTAAACCTTGAGGACATTATGCTAAGTGAAATGAGCCAGACACAAAAGGACAAGCACTCTATGATTCCACTTATATGAGGTACGTAGAGTAGTCAGAGACAGAAAGTAGAATGGTGGGAACTAGGGACTGCGGGAAGGGAAAGTGGGAAGTTACTGTTGAACAGGGTGTCAGTTTTACAAGATGGAAAGATACCTGTGGATGGAGGTGATGGTTTGACAATTCTGTGAATGTACTTAATGCCACTGAGTAGTCTTACTTAAAAATGGTTAAGATGGTTAGTTTTATATTATGTGTTCAGTTCAATTCAGTTCAGTTGCTCAGTCGTGTCCGACTCTGCGACCCTATGAATCGCAGCACACCAGGCCTCCCTGTCCATCACCAACTCCCGGAGTTCACTCAGACTCACGTCCATCGAGTCAGTGATGCCATCCAATCATCTCATCCTCATCGTCCCCTTCTCCTCCTGCCCCCAATCCCTCCCAGCATCAGAGTCTTTTCCAATGAGTCAACTCTTCGCATGAGATGGCCAAAGTACTGGAGTTTCAGCTTTAGCATCATTCCTTCCAAAGAAATCCCAGGGCTGATCTCCTTCAGAATGGACTAGTTGGATCTCCTTGCAGTCCAAGGGACTCTCAAGAATCTTCTCCAACACCACAGTTCAAAAGCATCAGTTCTTCGGTACTCAGCCTTCTTCATAGTCCAACTCTCACATCCATACATGACCACAGGAAAAACCATGGCCTTGACTAGACAAACCTTTGTTGGCAAAATAATGTCTCTGCTTTTCAATATGCTATCTAGGTTGGTCATAACTTTCCTTCCAAGGAGTAAGCGTCTTTTAATTTCATGGCTCCAATCACCATCTGCAGTGATTTTGGAGCCCCAAAAAATAGAGTCTGACACTATTTCCTCTGTTTCCCCGTCTATTTCCCATTGAAGTGATGGGACCAGATGCCATGATCTTTGTTTTCTGAATGTTGAGCTTTAAGCCAACTTTTTCACTCTCCTCTTTCACTTTCATCAAGAGGCTTTTTAGTTCCTCTTCACTTTCTGCCATAAGGGTGGTGTCATCTGCATATCTGAGGTTATTGATATTTCTCCCGGCAATCTTGATTCCAGCTTGTGTTTCTTCCAGTCCAGCGTTTCTCACGATGTACTCTGCATAGAAGTTAAATAAGCAGGGTGACAATATACAGCCTTGACGTACTCCTTTTCTTATTTGGAACCAGTCTGTTGTTCCATGTCCAGTTCTAACTGTTGCTTCCTGACCTGCATATAGGTTTCTCAAGAGGCAGGTCAGGTGGTCTGGTATTCCCATCTCTTTCAGAATTTTCCACAGTTTATTGTGATCCACACAGTCAAAGGCTTTGGCATAGTCAATAAAGCAGAAATAGATGTTTTTCTGGAACTCTCTTGCTTTTTCCATGATGCGGCAGATGTTAGCAATTTGATCTCTGGTTCCTCTGCCTTTTCTAAAACCAGCTTGAACATCAGGAAGTTCACGGTTCACATACTGCTGAAGCCTGGCTTGGAGAATTTTGAGCATTACTTTACTAGCGTGTGAGATGAGTGCAATTGTGCAGTAGTTTGAGCATTCTTTGGCATTGCCTTTCTTTGGGATTGGAATGAAAACTGACCTTTTCCAGTACTTTACTGCAATTAATTTTCCTTTTTAAAAAATTATTTATTTATTTTTGTCTGTGCTGGGTCTTCATTGCTGCACGGGCTTTTCTTTAGTTGCAGCAAGCGGGAGCTACTCTCAGTTGCGATGTGCAGACCCCTCAGTGCGGTGGCTTCTCTTGTTGAGGAGCACAGTCTCCAGGGCTTCAGTAGTTGTAGCATGTGGGCTCAGAGGTTGCTGCTCACAGGCTCTAGAGCACAGGCTCAGTGTTTGTGGCACACGGGCTTAGTTGCTCTGTGGCATGTGGGATCCTCCCAGACCAGAGATGGAACCCGTGTCTCCTGCATTGGCAAGCAGGTTCTTTACCACTAAGCCACCAGGGAAGCCTCACTATGATTAAAATTCTTGAAATATCTCACTTTGACTTCAGAGGAAGGGAAGCTGAGAGAGGCATATACAGCCTTTGTCTTTGTTCATTCTCACCCCACCTGATTCTGGAGAGAATTTGGGCTTCCCTGGTTTTACTGAGTGTATCCTCAATGAGGGATGATTCCGATGACGCTGGCAACTCCAGGATTGCTTACCACCTCAAACACTGAGTTTAATCTGCAAAGGTTCTGATGAAGCCCTTGCCAGGATCTATTTCAGAGATGGATTAAAAGTGTAGAACCGAGGCCCCTGGTAGGCACAGACGATCAGCCTGTTTCACAGAGAGCCCCTGCCCTGGGCCTTCTCAGTGACATGAGCCACAGCTTCCTTGCTTGTAAAATGCAGGAATTCGCTCCTGAGCCTCATGTGCAGCCTGTTTCTGGGTGAGAAACATGGACATTTGTGTTCTGTGACCAGCATGGCTTGAGGCCCCTTCCTTCAAAGTAACAGATGCCTCCCATGAGTAGGGTAAGCATGTAATTTGTGGTCCAAGTTGGGAAACTTTAAAGAATGAGAGGTTTTTAAGAATTTTGCCGGAACAGCAGATGTGCCCCAGGACTGCCCCAGGCAAAACAGGACAGTCCCTAATCCTAACCCTGCCCAAGAGAGGCAAAGCCAGTCTAACGTGGAAGGACTTAACAGCAGCTCCCTGCCCTCGCTCCTGTTTGTGGCCTCTCTGTGTGTGGACAGTCTCTTTGACCCTACAATGGGCTGTTGACTCTGGATCGTTCTAACCACTAGAGAATTGCCCTTATTTGAGCTGAACTCTGTCCATGTGATATTGGACCCCAAGGCCTGATCCCCACACAGATGGTTTCTCTGCTTCCGTTTCTTGGTTGTTTAATGCAATTAGAATGGAAAAGTCTAGTGTTTAATAATGTTTGTAGAGTATTTCGCTTTCACTGCTGAGAAGTATTACCTTTTCCCCTTCCAATTTTATATACTGAACTTTTGTATTTGCCTGGAAATTCTGGAGAACTACACAAGGCCTCCCAGCTTTACTGTGTTCCCTCCTACAGGCTCCATTTTCCTGTCTGTGGTCACTCAGTTTCACTTGGTGAAAGTATCCTCATCATCTTGCAGTCTGAGTTTTTGTATTAGCATCACTTAGGATAGAGCATTCCAGGTTGCCAAGTAGACTTCCTGACCACGTCTTTGAAAATTCCCTTATCGGACATTTAGGTTGTCTTTCTACTATCCTGGATAAGGACGTTGTGATTAGCTTTTGTAACACAGATTCTTGCCTTTGGGGAAAGGACGAGAAATTATTTGCTGGGATAGGTTCCCAAGGGTGAGATTAAATGGGTCAGAAGGTGTATCCATTGTTTTGACTGGCCTGACACATTTATATAATCATATTCACCAGAAGGACTGCCCCAGTTCAGAGGAAATAGATTGCCTTATCGTTTGGCCCACACAGGTATGTGTTTGTTTGTGTATTTTTCCATATTTTGGCTTGCCAAGACAGAGGGCAAGGATTACTTAATTATAGACTCCACTTGAACTGGAAGTGGCTGATCCTTGCAGGCCCTCAGCTCCTGATCTCATTGGTTCAGGCGCATCTGAGGCTGGGACCACCAGGAGGAATTTGCAATGATGGGCAGTATGTGTACTGTGATTATTGCCTGGGACATGTGATTATTACACACTCACAGGGTGGTGTCAGGGCTGAGTAACTCTGCTTCTGGCAAATAGTCAGCATGGCCCAGTCTGACGGGGAGATTTGTCATCTGTGGGGGAGTGTCCTACTCCCACCTTGTTTTACCTTTCCCCTCCCAGAAATGTGTTTTAAAAAAATCACGTCTATTGAGGTGTAAATTAAATAGGATAACATGTACCCATTTCGGATGTTCAGTTCACTGAGTTGGCAGCTGTATACTCTGTATAATCACCATCACCACAATAAAGATATCAAAGATTTCCATCACTCCTGCAACAGTCCTTGCACTTTTCTGTAATCATTCTCCCCCCACCCCTCCTCCAGCAACCATTGATCTGCCTTCTGTCATTATAAATTAAATTTCACTCTTGGATCTGGCTTCCTTTAATTTAGGGGATGTTTCTCTGGTTTTTTTTTTTTTTTTTCTGTTTTTAATTTCATGAATTTCTTTAAAAAGTTTAAAAATTTTTTATATTTAAAAATTGTGGTAAAACCTATGTAACAAAACTTAGAATTATAACCATTTTTAAGTGCCCAGTTGAGTGGCATTAAGTGCATTCATATTGCTCTTCATCCATCACCACCATCCATCTCCAGCCTGTTGCGTGGATTTCTGCTTTTTATTATTTTCTCTCTTCTATGTGTTTTGGGATCATGCTGTTCTTTTTCTGTCGTCTTGAGGTGGAAGATTAGGTCATTGATTTTAGATCTTTCTTTTTTCCTATAGTGTAAGTACCTCATTTTATTGTGTTTCCCAGACACAGCAGTTTTAACAAATCGCAGGTTTTCTGGCAACCCCGATTCGAGCAAGTCTATCAGCACCATTTTCCCCAGTAGCAATGGCTCAGTTCATGTCTCTCACATTTTGGTAATCTTTGGAATATTTCAGACTTTTTCATTATTGTATTTGTTATGGGGATCTGTGATTCATCACTATTGTAAAAAAGATTATGAGTTGCTGAAGGCTCAGATGATGGTTAGCATGTTTTAGAAGTATAGTATTTTTAAATTAAGATATGTACATTTTTTTCTTAGTCATAGTGCTATTGCATACTTATTAGACTACAGTATAGTATAAAGACAATCTTTATATGCACTGGGAAACCGAACAGTGTAGTGTGACTTGTCTTATAGTGGTGGTCTGGAACCGAACCCAAGTATGTCCAAGGTATGCCTGTGTTTGGTGATGCTCCATGTTTTTTTGTATCCCACACATTTTGAGATGTTTTCATTTCATTTGGTTAAATATCTTGTAAATGTGTACTGTTTATACAAGTGTCTTTTCTTTCCCTTCCAGGCTTACTGCAGGAGTTTCTCTTTTTTACTGGGTTCCAGCAATTTTATCATGATGTGTGCTGGTGTGTTTTCTTGTGTTCTGTTTGAAGTCCATTGTGCATTTTGGATTTGTGGGTTTATATTTTTCATCAAATTTGGGATGACTTCAATTATTATTTCTTTAAATATATACCCCATCCCCGCCTTGAATTCCTTGTTGTCCCACAGGTCACTGAGATGCTGCTCAGTTTTGTTTTTTCTACCCCCTGCATCATTTAATTTAGATGGTTCCCATTGCTTTCTCTTTGAGTTCACTCATCTTCTGTAGTGTCTAACTGGCAGTTAAACCCATTTAGTGAATCTTTCATTTCTAATGTTGGTTTTTCTGTTTCTTATAGTTCCATTTTAATCTTTTTAATATTTTCTATTTCTCTCTTTGCTTATTTTCCTGTAAATCTGAGTATATTTACAGTATCTGTTTTGAAGTCTTTGCTGATTCCATCTTCTCTCTCATTCCTGTCTTGTTTCCAGTTACTGATTTTTTTTTTCCTTTTTATAGGTCATGTTTTACCTCTTGTCTATCTGGTCACTTTTGTTTGGATGCTAGATACACTTTTTCTGCCCGAGCATTCTTCCTGTCTTGGTCAGCTTGGGCTGCCATTACCACATGCCATTGCTTTTGTTGCCTAAACAATTGAAATGTATTTTCTCCCATTTCTGGAGGCTGGAAGTTTGAAATCAGGGTGCCAGCATGGTCAAGTTCTGGTGAGGGCTGTCTTCCTGGCTTTCACGTGGCTGTCTTTCTGCTGTGTTTTCACATGGCAGAGAGAGAGAGAGAGAGAAAACACAAGCTCTGGTCTCTCTTCCTCTATTCATGGAGGCTCCACCCTCATGACCTCATGTAACCGCACTTAACCTCCCCGTCTCCAAATACCATCACACTGGGGCTGCGGCTTCAAGATGTGAAATTTGGAGTGACATAAATTTCAATCCATATCAAGTCTTTTGAATTTGCATCTTTTGTCTGAGATTCATTCTTGCTGTGGTACGTAGCTGTAGATCATTGATTCTCATTGTTGTGGGATATTCCATTGTGGAAACATATTATTTGAATTACTTGTAGTTTTAGGCTATTAAGACCTGTTGAAGTGATATAGAAACATACCAGGGTTGGAGACCCGAATTATAGGATGTCCTGGGGTTCACGTGGCTGAGCTGAAGGAAATCCTGTCTCAGTTCAGATGGTTTCGGTATGATAGTTTAGTGCAGGACGTGGCTGACTATGGCTTGCACGCCAAACCTGGCTCTCTGCCCGTTTTTGCACATACGACTTTTTTTGGAACAAGCCCTGCCCATTTTCCTGTGAAAACAGCAGAATTGAGTAACTGAAACAGAGACCTTCCACCCAGCAAAGCTGAAAATACTTACTATTTGGCTTCTGGAACTGCCGACCCTCAGCTTAGTATCTTGTTTTCTACTCACTGTTAATCATCCATCTGTGCCAGCAATGGCAGGGACTGGGACAGGGGTGAGGCGGGTTTGGGGGTTCTCACTATCGCCTGGGGCCGCTGCCTGTAACCATCCTCCGCCTTCGTGTCTTTCAAAGGCTGACCAGAGTCAGATCCCTGGCCCAGGCATTGTGTGCGTGGGCCCCCTGTTATCTGGGAGCACAGAGTGTCTGTGGAAGCTGCCCCAGGGCCCTGTGGGGTGTCCTTCCCCATCCTGGCGCGGCCCCTCACAGGGGTTCACAGCCTCTGTGGGAAGGGCACACATGCTTCTGGTTTTCAGAACCGCCCTTCCGGCAGGAGGAAAGGCTGGTGTGTGATAACTGTGTGACCCAGGGCAAGGCACTGACCCGCCCAGGGCCTGTTTCCCTCTGAGATGAGGAAGCTGGGCTCCAGCATCCCTTCCGCCTCCCAGAACTTCCAAACTCCCACCCAGAAGTGGCTGGGTTTAAGCTTTTTTTTTTTTTTTAAAGAAGCAGCCCTTTTATGCTTTCTTTATGCTCCAGAGTGGATGCAGTCTGGAAGGGCAGGGCCTCCTCATCTTGACCTCAGCGCACTGGCTGTCAGGGCCAGGTTGGGTCTAAGATCTGTGCCATCTCTGGCATCCTTTCACGTGACCACAGGCATCTCTGGTGTTCCCTGGACTTGCCAGGCCAGGATTTCCAGTTCTGGAGAATGAGTGCCAGGACCATTGGGTTTCCACCTGGCATGGTTTATGGTGGCGGAGCTTAGGGAGCAGGAGAAACAGAGGTCTTTGGAGATCATTGGCTTCCACTGAAGTCGAAGAGAGAAGTGGTTTTCTTAAAGCCACAAGATGAGTTAGGAACAGAGCTGAAACAGTTTTATTATAGCTTTTTCTACTCCCTGCCCTGTTTTCTATCCATCATCCTTTCCCCATTTCACTTGCCTCCAGGAGGCACCTATTTCCTTAAACTCTACTCTTCTGACCTTGTGTCAGGACAAAGCTGTGAGTCATTGGAGGGTGGGGCACAGTGTCTTCAATCCAGCAAATGCTGATAAGGTCTGGAAGGCCCCCCACCCCAGGACTCTGCTCTGCCTCCAAGGCAAGGCAGGGCTCGCTCAGTACCCCAGGGTAAGCACATTATTCGGGATGCTTACTGAATCCTTATGACCCTCCTTTGACCCAGGAGGGGTCACCTTCATTTTGCAAAGGAAAACGGGTTCAGAGAAATTTCTGGACCCACACAAGTCCTCTCACAAGGAACTTGTAGGGTAGAGCTGGAATCAGGACCAACTGACCCATGCTGTTTGTTCAGCGCTGCCCAGGACTCCTTTGGGTTTCAGTGCTTCCTCCTGGGTTTCCTTCTGGTTCTTTTTGGAGCCTCCCTCAGGTAGCCCAGAGGAGCCTGCCTCAGCTAAAGGAATCTACAAGAGTCAGGGGCTGGCAGGCCAGCAGCCTGAAAACATTTACGGCTGCTGGTGGTTTGTCTTGATCTTGTGGAGGAAAGGCACTGGGGCCCGAGCACTTTTACACTGAAATGAAATCTTGTAAGAGATTAGGGCCACTAAATTGTGGGTGATGAGGGGCTGCTTTCAACCTACTTGGTGTTTGAATCCTCCTCCAGTCCGGCGAAACCTAGCCGGGTGTCTACACTTCCATCGTGTCTGGAACCTGCTGGGTAAAGACTTGCCCACTTAGCAAGTTGACTCCATGTGGGCTTCCAGAACAAAGCAGGGCTGGACCAGCCCAGAGTGCCCCAGAGGAAACCTCTCACCTTCTTACACAGGGGACCTTTGCTTCAGGTTATTCCTGAATCTTCACAGTGACCCCCACAGGGGTCCTGACTGGACACAGAGTGATCCTCCATTGGCTTTACTGTTGCACACCCTAGAAGCCCCTTCTGCAGCCTCCCACACCACTGGGCACTTGTGACTGCCCCTTGTGGTGGAGGGCGTATGCTGGTGCCCACTATTCGCGGCTGCCCTGTGCAGTGAGATAACGTGATGTCAGGACAGTCAGAGACACATAGGTTTGTTTCTTGACTTCTCCACCAGCTTGCTATGTGAGTTTAGGCAATAACCAAATCATCCTACATCTGAACTTTCCCATTTGAAAAATAGGGGTAACAGTACCAGTGTTATGGGGTGTGGAGGGCCTCTTTAGGTATATTGTGTTTAATGTAGCATCAGTTACCCAGGAGAGGGTGGTGCTACTCGCCCTGGTGACCACCACAGTGTGCTAACCTGATGGTCCAAGGCTGTCCTCTTTGAGCTCCTCCCAAACTGGTGGGAGTTGGACTCTGTTCTTTGAGAAGGAATTTAATCAGGTCATAGATGAGAAACAAAGGAGGTTACTCTGAGGCTGGAAGGCACTCCCAGATGGTTGGTAGCCAAGAGGGCAGCCCAACTACACAGACCATCTGTCCTGGGGGGTGGGGGCTGGCCAGGGAAGGGGCTCCTCAGGGAGCCATGCCAAGCTGGCCAGAGTCCTGGCTCATTCAAGAGGTTGCTGTTTGAGCTTCCAGACAGGTCACTTCCCTGTCTGGCCCTCCTTCAGTCTTGTCTCTAAAACAACTGTTAGTCCTTGAAGTTCCTGCCTTGGGCCAGTGTTCATTGAACCCATGATCTGGCATGTGACACCCCTCCAACCCCCCACCTCAGTTCCTGTCTTTCTGCTGCAAGTTAACTTTAGTTCTTCCTTTGAAACAGAATGGGAAAAAAAAAAATGTGAGCTCTTATTCTTGGAGCCCTGTTGTTTTGAGAGGAGAACGGGGCTGTGGTGGCACGGAGCTGGTGTCTCAGGCTGATTGTGTTCAGCGAGAGGGCTGCAGGGGCCAGACCTCCCTCACCATCCCGTGTGGTACATGGTGGTGGGTGGGCTGTCCTGGAAAGTGGTCAGGCAACCCTAAACAAAATAGAAAACTTCTCTGCCCTCAGAGGGCTTAAGTAGGGGAGGAGACACAGTAGACAGCTCACGTGGTCTAGGATGAGTACCTTGAAGAAGATCCAGCAGGGAAGGAGGTCAGGACTGACGCGTGGGGAGACAGTCTGCGCATGATGGCAAAGGGAGGTGTGTTTGAGGAGGTGAAATTTGGAGAGACCTGAATGGAGTGAGGGAGGAAGCCAGGAAGGGATGTGGAGGAGGAACCTTCTAGGCTAAGGGATCGAGTCAAAGTTCTGAGGCAGGGGTGAGGTGGGTGAGTTCAAGAAACAATGGTGGGGAGGGATGTCTAGGATTCAGCAGAGATGGCCGGGATTGGGGGCGGGTAGGTGGGTGGGACGGGGGCTGGGGAGATGGGTTGGAGATAGTGTTGGAGATGTGGGCTACAGCCTGGCTACCCAGGCCCTTGTGAGCCACAGGAAGGAGTTTGAATTTTATTCTACGTGTAAAAGGAAGTCATTGGAGCATTTTGAGGAGGAGGGTGATCTGATATTATTAAAGCGTTGTTCTAGTTGCTCAGGACCTGTGGGGAGACAGTGGCGAGGTCCCTGCAGGGGTGATGGCATGGACAGGTGGGAGCAGAGAGGGTTCTTTACGTATTTTGAAGGTAGGACTAATAGCAGGTCCTGGTAGGTTGAATGTGGAGTTGGAGGTCCAGAGTGGTCAAGCCTGAGGTCAAGGTTTTCTGTCTTAAGAGTAGATGGTCAGTAGTGCCATTTAGTGAGAACGGGGCGGGGGTGGGGTGGGGTTGGGAGGAGCCGCTGGGGATCTGGGAGACCACAGCTCCCTTTGGGGGCACGTGAAGATTGAAATGTTGCTGGTCGTATTTAGAGGACAGGTCAAGTAGTCATTGGTGTGTTTGACTCGGGATCAGCTATGGCTGGAGGTTGGGGTTTGTGCGTCAGCTGTGTGAGTTATGAGATTATCCAAGGGTTAGGGGAGGGCAGGGGTCAGGACTGAACAGTGAGGTTCTCCAGCATTTAGAGGCCTCTGATTCCAGTTGAGCTATTTCAAATCCTGAAAGATGATGCTGTGAAAGTTCTGCACTCAATATGCCAGCAAATTTGGAAAACTCAGCAGTGGCCACAGGACTGGAAAAGGTCAGTTTTCATTCCAATCCTAAAGAAAGGCAATGCCAAAGAATGCTCAAACTACCACACAATTGCACTCACCTCACATGCTAGTAAAGTAATGCTCAAAATTCTCCAAGCCAGGCTTCAGCAATACGTGAACCGTGAACTTCCTGATGTTCAAGCTGGTTTTAGAAAAGGCAGAGGAACCAGAGACCAAATTTCCAACATCTGCTGGATCATGGAAAAAACAAGAGAGTTCCAGAAAAACATCTATTTCTGCTTTATTGACTGCCAAAGCCTTTGACTGTGTGGATCACAATAAACTGTGGAAAATTCTGAAAGAGATGGGAATACCAGACCACCTGACCTGCCTCTTGAGAAACCTATATGCAGGTCAGGAAGCAACAGTTAGAACTGGACATGGAACAACAGACTGGTTCCAAATAGGAAAAGGAGTACGTCAAGGCTGTATATTGTCACCCTGCTTATTTAACTTCTATGCAGAGTACATCATGAGAAACACTGGGCTGGAAGAAGCACAAGCTGGAATAAAAATTGCTGGGAGAAATATCAATAACCTCAGATATGCAGATGACACCACCCTTATGGCAGAAAGTGAAGAGGAACTAAAAAGCCTCTTGATGAAAGTGAAAGTGGAGAGTGAAAAAGTTGGCTTAAAACTCAACACTCAGAAAACGAAGATCATGGCATCCGGTCCCATCACTTCATGGGAAATAGACAGACTCTATTTTTGGGGCTCCAAAATCACTGCAGATGGTGATTGCAGCCATGAAATTAAAAGACACTTACTCCTTGAAAGGAAAGTTATGACCAACCTAGGTAGCATATTGAAAAGCAGAGACGTTACTTTGGCAACAAAGGTCTGACTAGTCAAGTCTATGATTTTTCCTGTGGTCGTGTATGGATGTGAGTTGAACTGTGAAGAAAGCTGAGCGCTGAAGAATTGATGCTTTTGAACTGTGGTGTTGGAGAAGCCTCTTGAGAGTCCCTTGGACTGCAAGGAGATCCAACTAGTCCATTCTAAAGGAGATCAGCCCTAGGATTTCTTTGGAAGGAATGATGCTAAAGCCGAAACTCCAGTGCTTTGGCCATCTCATGTGAAGAGCTGACTCATTGGAAAAGACTCTGATGCTGGGAGGGATTGGGGTCAGGAGGAGAAGGGGATGACAGAGGATGAGATGGCTGGATGGCATCACTGACTCGATGGACATGAGTCTGAGTGAACTCCTGGCGTTGGTGGTGGACAGGGAGGCCTGGCGTGCTGCGATTCAAGGGGTCGCAAAGAGTCGGACATGACTGAGTGACTGAACTGAACTGAACTGAAAGAGGGAAAGCCCTCAGAAGAGACTGAGGCGGAATGACAGGGAGAGTGAAAGACAACCATGTGTGTACCCTTCATGTCCCCAAAGCTGAGGGCCTCAGTGGAGGAGGGAATGACCACTGTGCTGGATGAGGGTGGATAAGCTAAGGCAAAAGACTTGACCTCCCAGCTTGGAAAGAGGGAAGTGAGTCATCAGAGACTGTGAGGAATGGTGGGGAGGGAGGTCTATAGGATTCAGCAGAGAGCAACTAGTCACCTTCCAGCTTGCTTACCGCACAGTGTCAGACACTCAGGAATGGAAAGTCATGCACCCCATGAAGGAAAATGAAGTCCTTTATCAGCTGGCTAATCCAGTGGGAGGACTGAAAAGTTGGGGATCGGTGTGATGTGGTGGAAGGAACCTCATGTCGGCTCCTTGGCACCCATGTTTCAGCAGCAGAGGGACCTTTGGCCGCGTGGTGCAGTGCTGTCTCCAGTGCTTGAGGTGGTGCCTAGCATTTGCTCAGTGTCCATTGCACGAATGAGTGAGTAAATGAATGAACTGAGACTCAGGATCGGGGTCTTCTCCCTCACTGCTTACTGAATTGTTACTGACCGGAACTTGGGTTCACTCGCCCAACTTGCAGCAAAGCCAGTTAATTGACACGAGGTTGTGGTGAAGGGAAGTACAAGGTTTATTGCAGAAAGCCCAGCAAGTAGAATGGGCAACTTGTGCTCAAAAGACCCCAACTCCCCAAAGGCTTTCAGACATGTGTTTTTATTTATTTATTTATTTATTTTTTAATTTTATTTTTAAACTTTACAGTATTATATTAGTTTTGCCAAATAGCAAAATGAATCTGCCACAGGTATACACATGTTCCCCATCCTAAACCCCCCTCCCTCCTCCCTCCCTGTACCATCCCTCTGGGTTGTTTCAGTGCACCAGCCCCAAGAATCCAGTATCATGCATCGAACCTGGACTGGCAACTCGTTTCATATATGATATTATACATGTTTCAATGCCATTCTCCCAAATCATCCCACCCTCTCCCTCTCCAACAGAGTCCATAAGACTGTTCTATACATCAGTGTCTCTTTTGCTGTCTCGTACACAGGGTTATTGTTACCATCTTTCTAAATTCCATATATATGCGTTAGTATACTGTATTGGTGTTTTTCTTTCTGGCTTACTTCACTCTGTATAATAGGCTCCAGTTTCATCCACCTCATTAGAACTCATTCAAATGTATTCTTTTTAATGGCTGAGTAATACTCCATTGTGTATATGTACCATAGCTTTCTTATCCATTTGTCTGCTGATGGACATCTAGGTTGCTTCCATGTCCTGGCTATTATAAACAGTGCTGCGATGAACATTGGGGTACACGTGTGTCTCTTTTCCTTCTGGTTTCCTCAGCCCACTTTCACCATTACTATTCAACATAGTTTTGGAAGTTTTGGCCACAGCAATCAGAGCAGAAAAAGAAATAAAAGGAATCCAAATTGGAAAATAAGAAGTAAAACTCTGACTATTTGCAGATGACATGATCCTCTACATAGAAAACCCTAAAGACTCCACCAGAAAATTACTAGAACTAATCAATGATTATAGTAAAGTTGCAGGATATAAAATCAACACACAGAAATCCCTTGCATTCCTATACACTAATAATGAGAAAACAGAAAGAGAAATTAAGGAAACAATTCCATTCACCATTGCAACGGAAAGAATAAAATACTTAGGAATATATCTACCTAAAGAAACTAAAGACCTATATATGGAAAACTATAAAACACTGGTGAAAGAAATCAAAGAGGACACTAATAGATGGAGAAATATACCATGTTCATGGATTGGAAGACTCAATATAGTGAAAATGAGTATACTATCCAAAGCAATTTATAGATTCAACGCAATCCCGATCAAGCTACCAACGGTATTCTTCAGAGCTAGAACAAATAATTTCATAGTTTGTATGGAAATGCAAAAAACCTCGAATAGCCAAAGCTATCTTGAGAAAGAAGAATGGAACTGGAGGAATCAACCTACCTGACTTCAGGCTCTACTACAAAGCCACAGTTATCAAGACAGTATGGTACTGGCACAAAGACAAAAATATAAATCAATGGAACAAAATAGAAAGCCCAGAGATAAATCCAGACAAGTGTTTTTAAAGGCAGATGTTCGTAGTGAGGGCCACAGGGTATGTGATTAGCTTGTGGACTTTCTTCTGATTGGTTAGTGTTGAACAGATAATGTTTCAGAAATCTGAATCATCAGCCTTCCCGTTCCAACCAGTCTGGGGTCTACACTTCTTGTGGTCAATGTGTAATTGCCCTCCTCCACAGAGTGGGGGTCTTACTTCTGCAGAACAACTTAAAGATAGTGGTAGATTGTTATCTAAATCCCTTCTGGAGGAATCGGGAGTCCTGTGACTCCTGTGTCATTATTCTAATCATTAACTGCTTGAATCTGCTCTTTGGAACAGGTAGGGGGAGGGGAGGCCAACAAGAAGCAGGGGTCATGGAGGGGCTTGTACCCGGTAAGGTCCTTCAGGGTTCTGCTCGGTTTCAGTCTCCCCTTTTCTTTGATATTCCTTAATCTCAAGGAGAACGGGGTGGGACAAGAAAGGGAATGAAGTTATGGATAGAGCGATTAATCATCAACTTGTCAGGGAACTTGGATTCAGGGAGACTTGGGTTCAGAGTTCTCGTCCTGGCCCTGTCGGCCCCTGTGGTACTTAGTCAAGTTGCGGGGGGCGGGAGCGGGCGGATCAGGTCACTTAGCAGGACTTTTTCACTTGAAGTCCACAGACTGCTGTGGGAACCAGCAATGAGGAGTCTGTGAACCCTCTGAAATTCCCTCCAAAATGTGGGGCATGTGCACATTTTCTGAAAGTGGCCTGTGATCCAGAGGAGGTTGGGAACTCCCGGGCTTTCTCCAAAGGCCTTTCTTCTGAGTCCAGCCTCCTGGGGCTTGCAGTGGGCAGGAGGGTCCTGGATCTGGAGAACACACTTGGGAAACTTGCAGTCACAGAGAACCTTGCCCTGTTGTTTATCACCAGGTCCTGATAAATGGCGGCACAACGCCAGCAGAATGTACGGCAGTTGAGCAGAACAACAGGGGGCTGCTTAATTTCCGAGACCACGAGGTGTTTGCTCTGGAAAACCCTTCCTGGTGTAGGGAGCTGTGGGGTGTATCTGGAGGGTCTCTTTTTGTCATGGGGCAGGTGGGGCACCTTGGCACCAGTGGGCTCCTGTGGATGAGAGGTCAGGGTTGGGGGACACGGTTCTGGGGTTGGCACATGGCTCAGTGCAGGCCTCTTAATTCAGTAACATAACCCAGCGTTCCCTGATCACAGGTGTGTCCCGCCACGAGAGTGTAAGTATGGTAGGGGAGGAAGCTCAGCCTGGCAGCTGCTTTTCTGTGCTTGGAGTATGTCTCCAGGGCTGGGACCCAAGAAGGGTGGCAGTCCTGTGCAGAGCCTTACCTGCACTGGGAGCCCTTGAAGGCGTCACAAGGGATGATGTCCTCTTCACACCAGGCAGTGCACTGCATTGAGAAGGGACTTGTGGAAGAGGAAGGAAGCAGGGTGTGGCTCAGTGTCTCTGACCCCAGAGTCTCTCCTGATCAGAGACTGTTCGAGATCTTTGTTTCTGCTCTCCCAAGCATGGGGCCAGCTGGGGTTGAAGGACTTTGTCCCAGCAGTCGGGGAAGACAGGTGTGAGTTACCTGAAGAGCCTCACTGTCCCACCGTTCAGCTGGAGTCCCTGTCGTCTGCAGGGACCGAGGGGCTGCCTTGCCTGCCCAGCGTGGACATGAGCCAGGAACCCCCTCTGACACTAGCAGTCTGGTCCCTCCTCTGAGAAGCATGTTCGTGGAGCTGGTTTCTGACCTAACTTTCTCTCTCTTTGCCCTGCCCTGCTCAGCTGGCTGGAGTTGTCTTCCTCGGAGTTGGATTATGGGCGTGGAGCGAGAAGGTAGGTGTGACTGTCACTGGAACCCTGAGCAGTAGTCCACCAGGTTCATTCAGCTTTAATTGTCCCTTTCTCCAAACTCCTCCCCAGAGAGCCCCTCCTGTGCAGGGCAATGATTTGTGGTCATTAACCTTTACAGAGCCAGTTCTTGGAAGTTACTTAACTTGTGATGAAAACTCTTGGGGTCCTGTGGCTAGCTTGGCTTCCCTGTGGCAGGTTTGCTGCTAGAGGCCAAGGCTGGGCCAGTTGGGATTTTGAGCCCCATGAGCATGGAGAGCCCTCTCTTCCGTTTCCAGAAGTCCCGAGTCATCCCGGGGCGTGTCCAGAGCTGTGTCCAGGGCAGGCCAGGGGCTACCTTCTGGAATGGACTGTGCCTCTGGAGCCAGCAGGTCCCTGAGCACAGCTGTGGTGATTCCTGAAGCTCTCGTTCTCGCCCATGGATAGGACCCCTGAGTCAGGGAGTTAGGCTCTGGGTTGTGCCCCCTGGGTGCCCTGCGGTGCAGGGGCACATCTTTAGCGCCCACGAACCTCATTGCCCAGCCTATGGAGGATGGGGGAGGAGAGGAAAGCAGGCTCTTACTGTCTGGAAGGACAAGGGGCATTTGGAACTCCAAGGAGGGGGCTAGACCGCATGTGAGCAGAGTGGACCTTTGGTGCACCTTTTGCACCGTAAGTCGGTGGGTACTGGGGAGGTGGAGAGACGAGGCAGGAAACAGTGAGAGCTAAAGCTTTCTCTTAAGCCTAAGGCCCAGGGCCCTCTGTTCCTTCAGTGGAGCCTCTCTTTACTTTCAGAAGGAGGCAGGAGCACTTAGGTCTGCGGGCTTTGTTGCCATGGCCTTGGGAACTGGATACGGTCTGCCTTTAGGTTTAGGCCCCTTTAAGGGCTTGCAGTGCCGTGTCCCTTTGCCCTAGTGACCGAGAAGCTGGTGCAAACCATGACTCCTAGCGCCACCGTGTGACCAGAACGGAGCAGCAGCATCTCAGCCAATCGGGCCCAGAGCCTAGGCCTGGCTACCCTGGCTGCCCGGTTCCCCCTGGGCGTCTGGCCTGGCTGCTCTTTGCTTCTTCCTCCGTTGAATCCTGTAGAACTGCTCTGTCCATTCCAGTTCCCATTAGCCAGATGTGGCTGATTATATCTAAATTAATTAAAGTGAAATACAAATTAAAATGCACTTCTTCAGTTCCACTAGGCCTCATTTAAAGTGCTCAATAATAGTACGTGTGACCAGTGGCTGCCATTTTGAACAGCGCAGATATATACAGGACATCTGCATCGTCACGAAAAGTCAGCGGACAGTGCTGTCTTCATCTGTCCCTGGTGCCTGTGCTGTTCACAAGCCTGTTCGTGTTGAAGCTGTTTTCATCTCAAAATAATGGCGTTCTCCATGAATTGAATGCAGAGTCAGCTGCCAGATGACCAAAGGCCAGGGCCTTTGGGTGCCTTGACCACAGGGTCCCCCAGGGCCCCTTCTCACCCCATCTATATCCTACAGGCTACAAAAGAAGCATGGGGTCTGCCTGTGAGGAACTGACAGCCTAGATGGAGTCTGGGAGCAGGAGGGCCACTGGGAGCTGAGGGAGGCAGAGATCTGCTGGGCCTCTAAGAGGGCAGCGGGGCAAGGCCATGCGCTGGCCTGGCACTTAACGAGAAGACAGCCCTGGAAGGCAGCTCCCTGTCCTCATTTAGTTGCAGCTCAGTCCCCCCAGGGCACTCTCAACTCTTCAAGGCTGATGTTACCCTGCTTTCTCTGCCTCTTTCAGGGGGTGCTATCCGACCTCACCAAAGTGACCCGGATGCATGGAATTGACCCGGTGGTGCTGGTGCTGATGGTGGGCGTGGTGATGTTCACCCTGGGCTTTGCTGGCTGCGTGGGGGCCCTGCGGGAGAACATCTGTCTGCTCAACTTTGTGAGTGGCCCGGAGTGGGGGTGGGAGGAAGTATGGTGGGGGAGGTAGGAGTGCAGGCTCTGTAGGACAGGCTTAGCCTTATACCTGCTGGAGTGGGTGGGGCGAGGTAGCCACTCTTACAAGCCTGCCCCAGGATCCGGCAGTGAGGGGAGGAGGCAGCCCTCTGTTCCCTGCTGCCCCCTGAAAAAGGTAAGGTTCCAGGAGACACTCAGATGAAGTAGGCCCTCAGCCGGGGAAAAGTTGGGCCCCTCTGGTTTTCAGCTCCTAGTGGGCAGGGTCACCTGCCCCTCCCTCACCTTTTATCTGCCCCCTGCAGTTCCAGCTATTTGTCTGCTGGTCACCTTTGCCCTTCCTGGCTAAGATCAGAAGATGTCAATAATGTTAGGAAATCTTTTGCCTTCTCCAGTGGGTATGAATCTGTTGGATGTACAGTGCAGAATCCTCGATTTCCTGGCAGAACTTTGAGTTACTAAGAGTTAGTTTTATATTTAGATACACATTTATTTTGAAATGCGTTCAGCTAAAATTAAATAGCACCTGGTGGGGGAAACACATAATCATATTTTGCAATATATTATTTGTTGAATTTATTAGACCAAGCCTTTTATTCTGGGCTTAAATTAAAAAGCAAAACACACTTTTTTTTTTCCCCATGCTTTTCATTTTTGTTTGGTTATCTTGCTTCTCTGTGAATGGAGATTACATTCTGGGAGGCCTTGTACGTATGTATGTTTGTGTGTGTGTGTGTGTCTTATTTTGAGATACTGCTGGCTATAGCATAAATGCTTAGTGTGCGGTGTGGCCAGTGCTAGTGGCTGTGATAACACGAGCTCCGCAGGCCGGAACCCCGCCTTGACAGAGGGGTGTGGACCTGTGGCTGCAGTGGCTTTGACAGAACTCCACCCCCGTGGTGCCTCTGCTCTGCAGAAGTTTTAACGCAGTTGACTATTGTATGCACACAGAGTAGGTACTGATAACATTAGCAACTCCAGAGTTGTCAAGAGCCCTGCCAGGGGACTCAGATGTCCTGCATCTCAGGCATGTGACCTGAGTGAACCTCGGTTTCCTTATCCCTAAAGTAGGAGTGACAGATTTCTAGCAAGTGCGATGGCTGTAGGTGTGAGGAGAGAGGTCAGATAGGATGTCTGGGGCACAGTCCCTACACTAAAGGAGCTGGCAGCCTGGTAGGCCAGGATAGCCATTCATTCCTATTGTGGGGTTTCCTTGTTGGAGGGGTGCTCCTTCATAGGAGATGGCTGGCCCATTGTCTTGGAGCTTGCTTGTCCTTTCACTCATCTGACTCTTACCAATAGTGCAGCAATGTGAGCAGGGATGAGGTGAAACCAGGGTACCCAGCCCATCACGTGGGATTCCTCAGCTCCAGCGCAGGTCTCTTGGCTGCCAAGCCCGTGCTCTTAGTGGGAGGCAGAGGTTCTGGGTCAGGTGGGGGTGTGGTCTGGCTGGGAGGCTGAGGTGCGGTGACACCCACTCCCTGCTTGTCCCCCCTGCAGTTCTGCAGCACCATCGTGCTCATCTTTTTCCTGGAGTTGGCCGTGGCCGTGCTGGCCTTCCTGTTCCAGGACTGGGTGAGGGACCGGTTCCGGGAGTTCTTTGAGAGCAACATCAGATCCTACCGGGATGACATTGACCTGCAGAACCTCATTGACTCCCTTCAGAAAGCCGTAAGTACCACGCCCGCCTTCTCCCTGATAGAGCTTGGTTGTCCTGGCTTCAGTCTGTGTGCGTGGCTGGGGGCCCAGGCTGGTGAGGAACATTGGACCCTCCTTCCTCAGCTCTGCCCTCAGCAGGGAGGCCAGGGTGGTGCCACCCCTGCCTCTGAACAGATTAGCTTTGTCCATTCCTGTGTGCTGATGGGCCAGGCTTGCTCAGCGTACTGTCCCCCAAGTGCTTCAGGCAGGCAGTCTAGCTTCACTCGTGACCACCCCCACTCCCTCGGGCCTGGACCTCTCCAGCCCTGACCACGCAGACAGCCACAGTCCCTTGGGCCCTGTGGGCACTGAGGGGCAGAGCTAGGCACATGACTCCCTGTCTGAGGCTATTCCTGTCCCTTTCCTTCCCGGGACCTTTTCCCCTTCCTGTTTGAGAGGACAGAGCCGCCTGGAGCAAACTTCTTTAGACCGAGAGGAATGTAACCTCCCTGGAATATGTCCCCGGAGGTTAGTCTAAGCAGTCCCAGGCGGTGACCTTTTCTCGTCTGACCTCCATCCCCGTTGTGTGTGGCTGCACCTGGAGGCTGGGACCACAGCTGTCCCCCATCCCTTACCTCCCTTCCCCCGGGAGAAACCCACTCCCCACCATGCCGGCCTGTGCAAGGCTGCTGTTTGATCTCTGCTCTACCAGAAAACCTGCTGCTGCTGCTAAGTCACTTCAGTCATGTCCGACTCTGTGCGACCCCATAGATGGCAGCCCACCAGCCTCCCCCGTCCCTGGGATTCTCCAGACAAGAAGACTGGAGTGGGTTGCCATTTCCTTCTCCAATGCAGGAAAGTGGAAAGTGAAAGTGAAGTGGTTCAATCGTGTCCAACTCTTAGCAACCCCATGGACTGCAGCCTACCAGGCTCCTCAGCCCATGGGATTTTCCAGGCAGGAGTACTGGAGTGGGGTGCCATTGCCTTCTCCAGCCAAAAAGCCTAGCTTCCTCAAAAACTTTTTATAGGGAACCTTTTGGTTCTGAGAAGAAAATAGCATTAAAAATAACTTTGATCTGTTCTCCTTATTAACCAGAACTTGTTTGCCCCGTGTTTCACGTATCCTGAGATCGATCCAGCAAAACCCATTTATGTGATCAGAGATCCTTCCTGTGTTGTTGGTAGAGACCCGCGTGCGTCTGTGAGAGTCGGCACCCCACCCCCTCCTGACAGCACTGCCTGAGGCGCCTTTTCCTTTTCTATTCAAGGCTCCTCGATTCCACATAGCCTGGGGCTTGCTGGTATCAAGGATCCAGGTCTCTGCCCTGGCCTTAAAGACACTGTAGTTTCCTCCACTGCCTTCCTCTCCTCATGGTGAAATATTGGGTATTCGTTAGAGCGCCTGGAACCCTGGAGGGTGGTTGTGGGAGAGAGACGGGCTTTTACCTCAGAAATGAAAGTAAAGCAGAAATCCTGGTTGTGGGCTTGTAATTAGGGCTGTAACTGTGTCAGCTCTAAGGACAAGTGCAAAAACAACATCTGGTTGGGACACTGCTGATGTCACAAAGCTGCTCTCAGTGCACTTGGTTTTATGAGTTTTTAGACAAAGGGAGGTTTTCTTTGCTGCTTCACCAGATAGGGACTGCTTGTGGGAAAGGAGGATGAGACCCTGGGTCGGGGGCAAAGCTTCGATTGCATTACCATTCACCCTAGTTGTAACTCTTTCCTTGGGAGTACGTGTTCAGCAGCTGTTTTCTGTAGAGACACAAAAGGTGACTGGGGTCAGCTTGGCCTTTTCTTGGGGAGGAAGGCACACTGACCATGGGAGGTGTTCTCTTGCCAGGTGATAGAGGACCATATAGGAAGGAGAACGAGAAGCCTGCTCTGGGCTGGTTAGGGGGCAGTTGGGGAAGTTCCAGGGTGAGGAGGGAGTAGAGCTGAGGCCAGGGCGCTGCCCGGGGTGTTGGGCCCAGACAGGGCCTGGACGCAGTTCCCTTCCGTAGGACCACCAGGGTCACCTTGGTCACGTCCCTGTGATGGCAGGTCCGTTGGGTGGGCCTTGATTTCTCTGCGTGATACATAGAGGCACACCAAATCCCTCGTCCCTCAGACAGACACCACCCTGTGCTTGGAGCTCTGATGGTCCCTGGCGTTGTGATTGCAGAACCAGTGCTGTGGGGCGTATGGCCCTGAAGACTGGGACCTCAATGTCTACTTCAACTGCAGTGGCGCCAGCTACAGCCGTGAGAAATGTGGGGTGCCCTTCTCCTGCTGCGTGCCTGACCCCGCGGTAAGTCGGCTCACCTGTGGACAGTCCCTCTGGAGTGGAGTGAGCAGTTCCTGCTTCCTTGAGGGCTGTGGCCACTTCTCTCCTGCGGACTCACTGAGCACCTGGCTCCCCTTCCACTTGCCTGGGGCTCGTGCAGCTCTGAAATCCTATATGTAGAAATTCCAGGAACGTTTTCACACGGCCCACCCTGGCTCTAGTGGGTTGGGTGAAGCAGGAGAAAAACAGTGTTACCCCTCCCGGGAGGGGCTCTCACTCAGAGAGCCTGAACAAGATGCTATGAGTGTAATGAACCCAGGTGTCCCTTTCTCTGGAGAAAATGCCCAGTCCTCAGAAGCCTGGGACGATGGGGTACATCGCCATCTGGGGTGACACAGAATTTTTACTGTTCTTTCTTCTTCACTGGTTTTCCTCTCCGGTCTGCAGACTAACATCCTTGAGTTCCAGAAACTGAGCTCTTGGGTGACCTTTTTTTTTTCTTTTGGTTACACTGTGTGGCTTATGGAATCTTAGTTCCCCAACCAGGAATTGAACCTGGGACCTGGCACTGAAAGCTCCAAATCCTAACCAGTGGACTGCCTAGGGAGGTTCCTCGGGTTCCCTTGAAGGAGCGCTCAGTGTTTGCCTGAAGAGGGTCTGAGCCGAGGGGACAGTTACACTGTACTGTCAGTGTGGTCACACTGTTGGTGCTGGGCCACAGGCCCTGGGCAGGTTCCTCAGATCAACAGAGGCTGCAGAGCACAGCTCCACGGTGACTGTGAATTCTTCAGCAAGGGTAGGTTTTCCCCTCTAGCACAGGGATCTGCAGACTGCAACCCCTGTGCCACAGCCGGCCTGCTGTTGGTTTTTGCCTCACCTGTGAGTCAAGAATGGTTTCAGACATTTTTAAGTGAACATAAATCAAAACAAGAATAATTTGTGACATGTGAAAATCATGCAAAATTCAAATTTCATTGTCTATAAATAAAGTTTTATTGAAATACAGCCATGCCCATTCATTTATATATTGTCAATGGCTGTGTTCACGCTCCAACAGCAGAGTTAAAAAGCAGCTACGTAGACGGGTCAGAAATATTTACCGTCTAGTCCTTCATGCAGAAAGTTTTCTGACCCTGTCCTAGCATGAAAGGTTAGCTGGCAGTGTGCTGGAAGGGTGTGTGCTGTAATGGAGTTGGTGCTCATGTTTGGTTGTGACTTTTCTAGAGCTTTCTACCACTAGTTTCTCAAGAGTACAAAAATGACGAATTTTTTCTGTTTTTTCTAACAGCAAAAAGTTGTGAACACACAGTGTGGCTATGACGTCAGGACTCAGGTGAGAGCCCCCATATTGCATATGAATTTTGAATTCTTTAGGTCTATTCCCCAGGGTCTGACTCCCTGATTTAGCACAAGTGCAAATTGGATGGGAAACCCAGGGGAGACTTAAGGAGCCAGAGGTGCCACCTAAGCTGGGAACCAGGCAAGCTTGGAACCAGCACACACATGTTCATGCACACATCCTCCCGAGAACAATGATGCCTGTGATTTCAAACTCTGTGAACTGCAATCCCAAAATCTAGCAGTTGCTACATGAGTGGAAAGAGGTCAGGTGGAAGTTTGGGAGAACAAAGGCTATATGTTGGAGAAGAGGCTCCTTGGAATCCTAGGAGGTATCTGTTATCTAGGGGTCCAGGATGGAGCTGCAGGAGCATATGTCTTGGTCCAGCTGCCGAGTGGAGACAGTGGTGGCAGGGCAGGAGTGGGGCTCAGCCCTCTAAGGGCTTCTTCAGGCTCCACTCGGATGTGAAGAGGTGAGGCCTCACCCAGCCCTTGCTCTGATGGCCTCTGCTGCTGTGAATGACAGCTGGTCTGAAAGAGAGGGATCTCAGGGAACCTGCAGACACCCCTCCTATTGGTCGTGGACACTGGGGATGTGACCCTCCTGTTTGGGAAACCTCAGCTCCCTCTGCAGTGAGCTCCCCTTGACAGGGATGGGCCCGTGTCAGCATCAGCCTCTCCAGTTAATGAATTTTGTCACCATTTGTATTAGTCACTAGGGCTGCCATAACAAAGCGCTCGGGCTGTGGGGAACAGAGGTTTATTTTCTCACAGTTCTGGAGGTTAAAAGTCTGGGATCAAGGCGCCAGTAGGGTTGCTCCCTTCTGAATCCTGTCTCCTTGGCTCAGATGATATCTTCTCCTCCCTGTGTCCTCAAATGGGCTTCTCTCTCTATGTCCTAACCTCTTCTTAGGGGACCCCAGTCATACTGGATTAGGGCCCACTCCAGTGACCTCATTTTAATGTATTTACTTCTTCTTTACAAGCCTGTCTCCAAGTACAGACACACTCTGAGGTCTTGGGGGTTAGGACTTCAACATACAAATTTTAGGGGGACATAATTCAGCTCCTAACACCGCTAACAAATGAATGTTCTGTCAGTGTTTCATGAGTGATGCTGATAGGGGAGGGGGGCCGGAGCTGGTTGCTGTGTGGGGAGGTGGGTGGGGACATAGGAACCGGCTGTGGCCCATCCCTTTGTGCTTCCTGAGCTTCCACTTGGGGTCAGGATTAGAAAGAGCCGGCCGGCTTGTGTCTGCTTATGCAGGCTCTGCTTCCTGGAACCGGTCTCCCATGGGCTAGGGGACACGACCTGAGAAGCTCCTTCCCTTCCCTCTGCTGACTCAGAAGACGCTGAACCCTCTTCTCCCAGTTTCTCTCTTTGAGGCACATCTTTCCCCCGCACCTCCCAGCCTGCTCCCCTTTCTCCAGATACGGGCTGTGGAGTGTGTTGATCTTGAAATCTGTGGAGACCCTCACAGAAAAAGTTAAAGATCACAGTGAGGGAGCCTTTACTTAGGCAGACTGTCCAGGGAGGGGCAGAGGCCAATGCCAGCTGATGTACTTCTGGAGAGTTCTGTCTGTCCATCTGTCCTCGGCATCTCCCTCTCAGATCCCTCATTCCCCACCAACCTTTGCCCTGCCCTTGGCGGGAGCCCACTAGAAAACCAACGTGGGGACAGCCTGCGTGTCACAGGCTCAGGGCAGTGTCGTGTCTCCCTGCAGCTGAAGAGCAAATGGGACGAGTCCATCTTCACGAAAGGCTGCATCCAGGCGCTGGAGAGCTGGCTCCCGCGGAACATCTACATCGTGGCTGGCGTCTTCATCGCCATCTCCCTGCTGCAGGTCTGTTCCCACTGCCCGTGTGGCTTCCTCCCCGCTTATAACCACACCTGTCCCCTTGAGTCAGATTTCACACGGGGAAAGACGCTAGTGGCTCGGGCTAGTCCCCGAGGCCAGGGGTGAGCAGGCTGGCTAGTGTCTGCCAGGAGAAGAACTAGCTAGGGAAAGTCGAGAATTCAGTGAATCAGAGAAACCAGGGGTTTTTCAGTACTACCCAGGGCTTGGAGGAGAAGCCAGCAGCCTTGTGAGCAACTTCTGAAGCAACTGAGGCTGCTGCTCTGTGGAAAAACACACCGTTTAGAAAATGTACAGCTCTGACCTTTCCTGGAAGGAGGGTCACTGACGTGGACTCGGGGTCACCAGCTGTCCATGCCCTTTTCCCTCCTTTGCTCCGTGGCTGGTTGATCTCAGAGGAAAGCCGAGAGACAGGCGCAACGGGAAAAGGAAACAAAAAAACTTACTTGCAAAGCAGGCAAGAACTCAGACTTAAGAAGGAGTGGCTCATCAAATACCAACCACAACAAGAACTTAAAACTGGGGAAAAAGCCAATTTCCTCAGGTCACCGAGTTCACATTAGTCTGTTCTTGGTAGAAAAACATCATTCTTCCCACACGGTTATCCCAGCCACTGAGGTCAGAGTGTAGCTTCAGACATCAGCACAGGCCAGGGCGTATTTATTGTAGAATCCAGGTTTATGGGAAATGTTCAAGATTTGTTATTTTGGGAATCAGAACCAGTCACTGACCCTGTCATTTCCAGTTTCACCCAGCACACAAAGCGTGTTGTGGTTTGCGGTCTGGGATATGCAGGGTCATGTTGCAGGCAGGCCAGAGCATCCCTTGTGCTTCTGTGGTGCTGCAGTTTGCCCCTTCCAGGCTCTTGGGACATGGCAAAGCAGACCCCAGGCTCCTCTGTCTTAACTGTGGGTTGGTCTCCTTTGGTGTGTGCCCGGTTGCTGCTTTCTGTCCTCAGTCTCTGTGGGCAGGTGTGGGGGTGATGGGCAGTGTGGGGTACCCTCTCCAGCATGCCCTCTGGGCCCCGATGCTGATGGCCGCTGCCTCTGCTGCCCTTTGTTTCCAGATATTTGGCATCTTCCTGGCGAGGACCCTGATCTCAGACATTGAGGCGGTGAAGGCAGGCCACCACTTCTGAGGAGCCAGAGGCAGGCAAGCGGAGCTGAGCCACACCGTGGAGGCAGCAGCCCTTCTCCAGCATTAGCGTCATGTCCACAGGGAGAGAAGCAGAAGCACCTGGCCAGAGCCGGCACCCCGCCTTCGGCATCCGCGTGATGTGACCTCTGTTTCTGCTTGCCGGTGCTGAAGACCGAGGGGCCCCCTCTAACCCGCAGAGACTTGTGACTGACACCCCCACGGGGGTCCGCCCAGAGTCAGAGGCTCCGTTTTTAAGTGGGGGAAGTGACTGAGGGACCGACTGCTCTGGTGGCTGCACCCTGGCCTCCATCGCACATGTGGTTGGTGCTGGCCTCAGGGGCAGCCCCATCTTCTGTGGACCTCCGAGTGCCAGCGGGGCCTGCGGTGTCTGCACACATTGGGGGTGTGGGCGGGGATCCTCAGCCACATCCAAGTGAAGTAAGCCTGAGCCAGCACGTGGCTGGTGCCACGGGAGTGCCTCGTCCCCTGTCCCCTCCAGCCCCCCAGGACGGGAACTGCTCCAGCCTAACAGCATTATGCCCTGATGGCACGGGGGGCGGGGGGGGGGCGGGGGGCGTGGCTTTCCTCTTGAGCGTCAGCTCTCCTTTTCCTAAAGTGTGTAAATAGTTTATTTATAGGGGTAAGAATGTTCTCACACCACGTCTTCATTTCCTCTGGCATTCTCTCAACAGCCTTACGCGGTGTCTGGGACTGACGCCATCCCTTTCAGTTCCCTTGAGTGTCTCTCAAACCAACTCCATCAGCTTCTCCTTATCATCCCTCATCACCTAGCTGCACTCACATACTCCCCCTTTGTCTACGTGCCCCTGACACGCATACCGTCACTCCCCTCCCCACTTGGCCTCACTGTCTTCTGGTCTTGGTGCTACTGAAACTGTTACCCGGAACTTGAATCCTGACCCTTCTCTACCGCAAAGCCAGGGAACCCTAGCCAGAGACAGCCAGCCGGAGACCTTTGGCCAGGGCTCCTCTCCAGGCTGCATGCAAAGGGCCGGCTGGCCGGCCTGGCATTTTTTTGCCTCTCCTTGGACAGAGAAGCCCTGTAGCCAGCCCCTGGGCTGAGCCATGGACCCCAGCCTGTAGCTGGATAGAGGCTCATATATTTCGTTGAAGACTTTCGTGGTGACCCTCCAACCCCTGAAGGGGATATCTGTGGTCATTGTGTCCACCCTTCGTGTCAGGGTTTATTGGGGGCCTGCTTTTGGAAATGAAGTCTGTCTGATGTCCTGAATAACTTCCCGGGGGAAGCTGGGATGTCTGTGCCGCTTTGGCTGGGCTACACTCTAACGCCTCTCTGGATCTTGTCCTGCCAGTTCTGTCCTCCTCGTTCAGGAATGAGCGCTACCTTCACTCACTCGCCGAAGTGTACATGCCGGTGTTTGTTGATGATGTTGGTTTTGTTGTTTTTTACAGTTTTCTCTGTAGACTAGAGGAAGAAGAATGCTTGTGTTTTTAGGAAGTGTGATGCTTTTCTTTGACTGCCAAACTCTTTTATGGAATATATCTTTATATTAATGCTGTTGCTTTGATTGTTTTTGTTTGGGGTCATAGCAAGATGGCATTAAGCACCTCAGTGGTAAACTTGGTTGCCAAGGGAACCAGTGGGATTGGGTGTGAGTAAGCACCACAGGAAGGTAGCCGGTTGACACAATCTGAAATAAATTTCATCAGGTGATTTTTTTTTTTTTTTTTTTTTAGATTCCATGTGCCACTTTCAGTGATTGGAGGTTACGATACAGCAAGCTGGCTTGCTCAGCTGTAAGCACAGGGACTTTGACTCTGTAGGCCCAGAGGCAATGTTATTTTAGGTCATAAGCATATAGCCCCAGGTGGTAAGGTCCAAGCAAAAGAGCCTGGGAACACTGGGCTGGAATCTGAGACTGCGTGAGCTGTGTCCCCCAGACCTGCTGGCCCACGTGTGGAGAGGGTTAGCGGCTGTGCCTGCCTCGCCAGTATGTCTGATCCAGCCCGCCCTAGGGGAGTCAGTGTCCGCAGGCTCTCCCTGCTGGTGTGTGTGCACCGCAGCTGCTCCTCGACAGCTCTGCCGTTCCGTCTATTCAGGTGGACCTGGTGACCCCTTGTAAATATCTTTACAGGTCCCAGCCCAGTTCAGGGTGAAGTCTACCTACCTGTGACTTTTTAGAGTTGGGTTTGTTTCTTATTTTACAGAACTTGCTGACCACTTTCAGCCATCTCTTCTGACTCTGAGTTGTGCTGAGGGTAGAAGAGAAATGCAGGCTAAGGAGTGCTGACATGGCATCTCCAACGCTCTGGACTCTCCGCAGAGCCACAGTGCAGCCTCCTGGTCACGCCCTGCCCAGCCTCCCCTGAGCCCCCAGCCACTCCCTGTCCTCTCAGACCACATAGGCCAGCCTGTGCCTCTGCACGTCCCCTCCTGCCCCACCTCCCCCCCACCCCATACACTCTTGCTTGAAAGTTTCAGGGTCTTTGCTTATCCTTCCTGTGACTCCTGTCCACCTCCTCCTCCTGGAACTGCCATGCTATTATTTTTCCCAGTTGCTCTCCTTCTTGTCCCATCCCACATACCCACCTCCCAGAAAGCTTGCCTACCCAGCTCTGTGCTGCCCTGCTCCAGCTTTCCTTCCCAGGAAGCTGCTTGTCTGGCACTGTCCACCTCCCGCCACTACCCACTGCTTTTCTCACTCGCCTGGAAGCCGCTCAGCCCAGTCACCAGACTCAGTGCCTCTCTCTTGTTCCCTGTGGCTCCTGAAGCCCCAGACCACCCCATCCTCAAAGTCCTCTGCTTCTGCTGCCCAAGCTCCCAGGTGCCTGGCCCCCTCCTGCCCACCCTTGTCCCACCTCTCGCTGCACCTGTGCATGCACCAGTCTCCTTGGGCTCCTTTGACCCCAGGGCAGGGCTGCGGGTGGGGCAGGAAAGCCGGGTGGGGCAGGAAAGCCGTCTGTGCTGGTGCTGGGCTGGACTAGGTTTCCCCACATGAATAACAAGAAAAATGAATGGATCCAGAACTTCCTGGAACAAAGGAAGTACTCAGAGTACCTAACAGTTAAAAGCTGATTCAGTCCCCAGATCAGCTCTGGAGGAAACATTTTTGTGTCCAAAACACAAGAAAGGTAAGTTACCAGTGGAGATTTGGAAGAGGTGGATTGAAACTCTGGGAGCCTTGCCCCTGAAGGAGATTTGGTGCCTGTGAACCTTGCTTCTGAACCACTGATTGGTGCCTGCTGAGGAAAACCAGCACCAAGGGCAAGGCTGTGAGAAGGATCACTTTCCTGAGGAGGATCCAGTTACTGGGCTCTGTGGCAGGTTGACAACCATCCGGAGAAAGTCAGTGAAGATCCCTAGCTCTGTACCTGGATCTGGGTGCCTGGTTGAGTTTGGGGGGCCTTTGGGAGAGCATGACATCATCCCAAAGGACCTCTGTCCCACCCTGGGCTAGAGGCCCTGGTTTTGAGCCGCAGGCTCACTCCCTTTCATGACCAGAGCTGCCGTCTGGGTAGCTTACTTACCTTCATGAGCAGCAGCCTCACTCCCCTCCATGACCAGAGCAAGCCTAGTGGGCAGTGAGAAATCAGGCATAGCTTTCTCTCCCAGAGATACTACTTGGGCAGTAATGGGCATGTCTGGGAGTGTAGGCCATTGCAATCTCAGGGACACAGGGGGAGAGAGCTCCTCAGAACAGGAGGCTGGGTCAGAGCCAGCAGAGGAAGGAGTGAGTCTCGGCAGTGGGGACCACCCAATTGCCTCTTGGCTGGCAAGCTCAGAGTGTGGACTGCAAAAAAGGGGAGGAGATATTGCAGTGGTCCCAGGACATCCTTCTGCCCAGGTGTCCGGAGCTCAGCCAGGTCACCTCTGGGTCCAGTGCCCTCAGCTGTCTGGGTGAGTGGAGTGGCTGTATGACCTTGGGTGGGTGTTTTCTAGCTCCAGGCTCATCCACAGGGTTTGTAGGCTGTCTGTCCCCAAACTGTGGTAACCTGTCCCCAGGGACCCACCTTGGTACAGGCCCTGGCATGTGCTCGCCTGCCATCCAAGAGGATGCTGCCCAGCCTTCCAGGGCAGACTGGGCCTCCTGCAGCACCGTTCTCCTTCATCTGGGTGCTCTCTCCAGAGATGCAGAGAACTGTACACTTTTAGCTCCTGTAAACTCAGCAAGACCTGGTTTATCCTCCTCAAACCCAGGTCTCCTGCATTGCAGGCAGATTCTTTCCAATCTGAGCCACCAGGGAAACCCAAGTGTTAGTCGCTCAATTCTGTCTGACTCTTTGCGGCCCTATGGATTGTAGCCCACCAGGATCCTCTGTCTGTGGGATTCTCCAGGCAAGAGTACTGGAGTGGGTAGCCATTCTCTTCTCCAGGGGATCTTCCCAAACCAGGGATCAAACCCAGGTCTCCTGCATTGCAGGTGGATTCTTTAACATCTGAGCCACCAGGGAAGCCCTCAAAGACTACAGTAAAGATATACTCATTCTCAGAACCCTTTTAGGATCTCCAGGGCACCTCAGGACAAGCCGACATGGGCACTATAATACGGCGACTGTGATACAACTTTGGGATTCAAATGGATACTGTTCTGGTGAACTTGCCAGTTTTAGAGATTCCAGCTTTGGAGAAGGAGGAAGTCTGCCTCACAAAGGTCTGGGAGAGTTCTCTCTTCCTCAGTTTTCTTGCCATGCTCTGCATTTTGTATGCCAGCAGTGGCTTCAAAAGCATGGTTTAATAACTACCAAATTAAATTATCACCTAAGACTCTATCACCTCAAGTGACTTTTAAACTAATCTTTCTCTCTTTTTTCAGTATAAGTCGAGACAGTCCACGCACAGAGTATAAAGTAATAAGTACATGTTCTGTTCCCCAGTGACATCCACCACAAAGTACCCTCCTCGGAAATGTGCATGCATATTCAAGTATCTTTTCCACACAAACGAGAATTGTGTTTTGCAATTAATTCTACTTAACTATATCTCAGAAATATTTCTCCGCGGCCAAATACCCATCCACAATGCATTATCACAGTCCACTGAAGGACTGTCATGAGTGAATGAACCTAGTTTTAGAATGGGGATTGTGTTCACAGTCACAGGTAAAAGAAAACCCAGTTCAAACTGACCGAAACAATGAAGGGAGGTTTTTGGCTCCTGAACCTGGAAAGTCCAGAGGTGGGGTGAGTTTCAGGGTTTGATCTGAGTGACTCAGTGATGCCAGCACTGAGGATCTGGTTTCCTTTCCTGTCTGCTCCACCTGTCACGGTGTTCTCATCACCCAAGGCAGAGGGAGGGAAGACCCCACCATGAACCACCTGGAGCCGCTGAAGAGGACGGCATGGTGGTAAAGCCATTTAGGGGATCCCCCCAGCAGCCCCCTGTGTGTGTTCATCCCACTGAAATGCCGTGATGGGGGAACCAGACTCCTGTAGAAGAGACGGACATGGGAAAGGCTGCCAATCACCCCTATTACACTCCTGTGGATGAACATTTTGGTTACAGGGTGTTTTGTTCTTACAAGGGCTATTAAGAACCCCACTATATCTTATTATTAGAATTACTTCCAAGAAGGTTTTTGTAAGGAAAACATTTTAAAGAAATTCTCCAGGGAGGTGGGCTGCCATCATAATGAGCAGCTACTCAGGGCTGGAGTGTTCCTGTGCTGCCAGGCTGTTGAGTGGTAAGGGTGGCCTGAGCACCTGGGATGTACGGGCTAGTTCTGGGGTGAGGGGTGGTGGGCAGGGGATGGGTGACGTGTCCTCCAGGAGCCTGTGACCTGCGACAGCACAGCTTCCACAGGGAGGCTGAGCAAGGTGGCCCTGCAATCCACCTTTGCCTTCGGAGACAGCTGGTCCTGTGAGAAAGGAGTGGTTTGAATGGCATCCTTGTGTACAAATGAGGACATGTGCGCTGGAGATCCAGGGCCGCTCTGAGGTTGCCAGGGAGGGAGCTGCAGAGCCCGGCAGACAAGCCTGCAATGGGGCTTTGGGGTCCAGATGGCTCACTGCCTGACTGCTGGGTCGACCCCCTCCTGGAGAAGGGCAGATCACCCTGATGAGCTCAGCCTATTGGTTTGGCCACTTCCCCAGACAGGCAGCTATGTGCCAGAGGCAAAACTAGACAGTGAACCCAGGGTAGGTGGGGAAGCGGGGGCGGTCTTGGCTCTGTGAGGGTGTATTCCCGTGGAGACTGAGTGGGGTTGCCATTGATCCTTTGCAGTACCAGGCTCTCTGCTCTAGATTAAGGCTTGTGCAGGAGCTCGGGCTTGAAAACAAACACCCCAAGCAAATACCTCACTGCCTCAGTTTCTTCATTTCTCAGGTGGAAATAATTTGAGGTCTTGATTTCACAAGGTTTCTGGGAGAATCTGATGAGTTTGTGTAGAGGAGAGACAGCAAGGTAAACTTGAAAGGTGCTATCAGCTGCCCAGCCACCTACTGCTCACTAGCCTGTAGCCTTTGGAAAGTTATTTAACCACTTTGGGTGTTTTTTGTGAAACACACCTCCAACATGAGGTTGTTTCAAGGTTTAAATGAGATGAGGTGGCTCATCTAAGCATTTTAACATAGGTTTAGATGGATTACTTAGTAGGCACCCCTCACAACTACTGCTAATGCAATTATTGAATTCTATCTAACTACCAGTCCCCACCAGGCTCAGCTGCCTGGGTTATGGGAAACACAGCTCAAGCTCCCAGCCAGAGCTGGGATCCAGCTCTGCAGTTCCCTCCCTGGCAACCTCAGGGTGGCCCTGGATCTCCAGCGCACAGGAAAGGCTTGTTCCTTTTAGGAACAAGGTTTAGGTCTGTTGGGGGCTCAGCCGGTATTTGAGGTTCAGGGTCTGTTTGCTTTCTATGTCATGGTGGTGGGGAGGCAGAAGACGGGTTTCTTCTTGCCAGGAGTGTGGATCCTGCCAGAAACCAACACAGCCTGAGACGTAGCTACTGAAGCCCCCAGAGGAAGCAGTGTTCCTCTCCGGCCAAGGGGGCCAGCAGGGGGCCACAGCCTGCCTTCAAGAGCTCCTGAAGGGATGATCTGGGGGAGACTGGGGAAGGAACCTGGGTTAAAGGAGCTTGGACGAGAAAGAAGAACCTGAATAGATGCTCTGAAACTAGCAGGATGACGTGTTTGGATGGGATGGGAAGGCTCCTATGGTTGGAGACCATATTTGGTTCCATTCCAGGCAGGGAGAACAGAGATGAGAGAAGTGCTGGGACCCACCCTAGGCCTCAGAGTGAGGGGCTGAGTCCAGCGGAGGGGCCTGGAGCAGGCCTGAAGCCAAGGCCAGGAGGTGGTCCGTGCACCTCCCACCTTGACAAGCGAGTGTGTCCAACCTTGATGCAGGATGGCTGCAGCAGGACTGGAGGCACTCGTGTGTGTGTGTGAGAGACGCATGCAGTCCTGGAGGCATGTGTGTAAGACATGTGCATGCAGTCCTGGAGGCATGTGTGTGTACGTGTGTAAGACACGCATGCAGTCCTGGAGGCATGTGTGTGTGTGTGAGACATGCATGCAGTCCTGGATGCATGTGTGTGTGTGTGTGAGACACGCATGCAGTCCTGGAGGCATGTGCGTGTATGTGTGTAAGACATGTGCATGCAGTTCTGGAGGCACACATGCATGTGGGTGTATATACGTGTGTATGCGCACGCATGCACTACAGGTGCTGGAAGTCCTGCTGTACTAGCCCAGGTCCCCAGGAGGAAATCTTCATTTCCAAGACCTTTCGGATTTTATTTATAGCCCTAAGGTCAGGAGGGCAGCTGGTTAACAGTGTCTTAAGACTGTTCTAAGGCACATGAGCCCAGCAGTCTCACCTTCGGGCTCCACCTCGTGGCGGCACCTTCTGGGTCACATCATCCCCTCTCTCCTAGCCCTCACCGCCGAGCCATTTCAGCCTTACTGTGCCTTTGCAGGGAGCCCGGGGTTGCAAGTTTTGTTTGTAGGTGATTTTGGGGGTCCAAGCAGTCATTATCAGCTGGGGCTGGGAGGAGGGCTGTGTTTTCTTTTTAGTTTTAGATCTGTTCTTGCTTTGTTCTACTTTTAAAAGTCAGCACAGCTATGATCATACATGTGGAGAACTGACCTCTGGGAGGGACTGAGCACCCTGTTGCTAGAGGTAGGCAAACCCAGGCTGGACACCTCCTGTTGGGGGTGATATGGATGGGGCTGCCGGGGAGGTTTGCACTGCATGGCAACTCTTCTCATCCCTGAGAGGCTCTCTTTCCTGTGTATTTTGTCAGATTATTTTTCAAAAATGCGGCATCACTCATCTACATGTTAAGCACATGCGAAAGATTTAACTCATTAATTAAACAATGGATCTGGCAAGATTAACAAGCAGTTCAAAGGAGAAATTGCAGTGGACTATAAATCTAAAAAGAGTAAAGCAAATGTTGAGACTGGCTTTTTTTCAGGGGGAAAGGGTCAATGGTCATTCCCCTTTCCTGAAGGATCATGCAAATATACTATATGCATGTCCATAGACAAGAAGTATTTTGCATTAACTACAACTTAAAGAGTTGTAAAACAGCTCAAAGGCAATGACATTTGAGAATCAGGATCAGATAACTGAAGGCTGTTCTCTAAACCATGCAGAGTTTTCCACCCACAATCTCTTGCTTATTCCAAATTTCCTTCCACTTCTTGTTACTCTGGCAGAGCTCACTTTTAAAAAAAATAGGACCCATTCAGGGAGTCCAAAGGAGCCAACTTCTCACTGTGAAGTGGAGCCGGGGGATGAGGGTGTCTCCTAGGTGCCCTTGGTCAGGGTCAGCCACTATCAGAGGGGTCCTAAGGGCACTGGCTGCCTTCTCAGTGGGGACTGGATGGCTCAGGTCTGCTGCCCAGAGAGCCCACTGTCAGCAAAGCCGCTTTAGACCCACGGGGTCACCCGCTCCTGCAGACATGTAGGATTTGTCTTCGTTCCTCCAATTGTAAATCTCAGTCACATCCCAAGTTACCCTTCCAGTCTCGCCCATCTAAGCTGAGGGGACTATTGCCCATTAGCTAAATCCAGGCCACAGCCTGGATTTGAGAGCTCCTGGAGGGATGATCCAGGAATGTGGGATCACCAGGGCCCTGAGGATGAAATTGGCTCCTCCAGTCAACAGAACATCCGGTCACCTCTTCTAAAAGTTAGACATCTCACGTGTATCTGAATCTCTTTCCAAGCATAACTGCATTTTGAAGCGAGCTTTCCTCCCCTCTCTGCGGATCTTAAAACAATTCTTGGAAGCTGCAGGGGGTGGGGGGGTCTTTGCAGGATTCTCATATAAAAGAGAATCTGTAAGGATGTTCTAAGAAACTGGGGTGTGGGGGCCCAGTCCCTGGCTGGTGAACTCCCCTCCTTCCTCCGGGCAACACAATTCTTACGCCTGGCCAAGGTGTGCATTAAAAGTTTTCGACTGTGTTTTTGTTTTCTCTTTCTATATTCCACCCTGCACCTTCCTCAATCCCCAAACTGTACGGGGACAAGTGTCAGTCACTGGCCTTGGAGGCAGCAATACTGGTGAACGTCCATGTGGTTCTCAGGAGTGAGGCTGGAATGGGCTCATCTAGGACCAATATTCGTTCCTTCTGTTCCAAGTATCTGCTGCTCAAGGGCAACAGTCAGATAGCCTCATTAAAAAACCTACTTTGGGCAACACTGCTGGGCAGGTGAGGTATGTTTGACATTAGAGGAAGCTTAACACACGGGTGCCACGCATGTTGAGTAGCAGAACTGGGTTTATAGCCCAGGATGTCCACTACAAGGACTGTTCTCACCCTGTCTGAAGACACCAACTCACAGGACACAATCAGTGTACATAGAAGGGGCCGATGTGGGGGCCACACACTGATGTGGTCTAGTGTGGAGGCAGCACAGTGCCAGTGAAACAGACAGAACTGGGGACCATTTCCTCTGTAAAGTGGGGATACTGATTATAACACTGCAGCTTCAGCAACAGTGCGATGATTCTCTATGTGTGACCTCCTAGACCAGCAGCTGTGGTATCACTTGGGAACTCGTTAAACATGCAAATTCTGTGGTCCCACTCTGGGCCTGTGGTAACAGAAACTCAGGAATAGAGCTCAGCTGTCACTGTTGTAACCAGCCCTTTGGTGATTCTGGGGCTTCCCTGATGACTCAGACGGTAAAGAATCTGCCTGCAATGCAGGAGACCCAGGTTTGATCCCTGAGTCAGGAAGATCCCCTGGAAAAGGGAATGGCTACCCACTCCAGTATTTTTGCCTGGAGAAATCCATGGACGGGGGGTTGCAAAGAGTTGGACATGACTGAGCAACTAACACTTTCACTTTCACTTGGTGATTCTAACACAGGTTCAAGTTAGAAGACCACTGCATTAGAGTCAGCATTGGAGAAGGCAATGGCACCCCCTTCCAGTACTCCTGCCTGGAAAATTCCATGGACGGAGGAGCCTGGAAGGCTGCAGTCCATGGGGTCAGTCGCTGAGGGTCGGACACGACTGAGCGACTTCACTTTCAATTTTCACTTTCATGCATTGGAGAAGGAAATGGCAACCCACTCCAGTGTTCTAGCCTGGAGAATCCCAGGGACAGGGGGAGCCTGGTGGGCTGCTGTCTATGGGGTCACACAGAGTCGGACACGACTGAAGTGACTTAGCAGTAGCAGCAGCAGTCTAGTCAGCTGGTGGCTGGAGCAGGGAAGAGGGTGAGGACCCAGTGAGGGAGAATCTTAGGAAAGAGGCCTGGATGCTTGCACATCACTCGTGCCCATGTTCCATCATCTGAAGCCACGTCAGGCTGCCAGCTCAAGGTCTCTCTGTACGCCCAGGAAGAAGAGGCGAGGCTAGATATTGAAGGACACCAGCCGACTTTACCCTAAGTCCCACAGCTTGGGGAAGTGAGGATTGGGGCTGGAATCCCCCTTTGTAGGGAACTGAGAACCCAGCCTGTGGGGGGTTGTTTGCCTAGCTCACAGCCTCTGCTCAGCCTTCTCACTGCTCTGAAAAGCAGCCTGGAGGTAGCAGGCGCCTCTTCAAGCTGAATAGTATGTGGGATCCCACAGGGACAGATGTGGTTTGTGGGCAGATGGTGGCGGGGAGCAGGAGGCACACGTACTCTTGTCCATACCCACCAGGGGTGACCACTGGGGAGGTGAGACACCACTGCATGGCCCCAGAAGGACTGTTTGGCTCAGAACAAGACCCCAGAGGGTGGAGGTGGAGGATGGAAGGGCAGGAACCTGTTAGGGCTCACTAAGACTTAGGTTTAGGTCCTGGATCATTAGCAGCTGTCGACTTTGACAACAAAATTGGCCTTGGAATAATAAAACTGTCTGCCTCATAATCTTATTCTGAAAATTAAAGAAGTTAGGAGAAGAAAGGCCTTAGCACAGTGCCTGTGGCTTCATGGTGGGCATGCAGGAAGTATTGGCAGTGATCTCGGCTCGCTCTTCCAGGCCCGGATGGGAGCCCAGGGCTCCCTGGAGTTCTCAGGTGCTTATAGGGTGAGGGCACTGCTGCTCCTCTCCACTGGGCGGGATGGCCTAGGGGCCTGGTGGGGCCAGGCCTGTGGTTTGGAGGTGACTCTGCAGCTGAGAGAGGCAGCAGGCAGTCCTGGCTGATGCATGGTCTTTAGTAGGTGCCAGGGGACCTGGGGAGGTCTGTGTGGGCGGCTGCCCATAGCACAAGCCTGTTTGCCATCTGCGGTCTCAGAGTCGCCTCCTGCCCTTTGAGTTAATAAGAATCAGTCCTGGGCTGACACAGTCAATCTGTTATACTTGTGCTGAGTGGCCTGGTTCCAGGGGGATTCGGATGGAGTCAAGCGTTTTCCAATTAGCAGGACCAGGGCTCCTGGAGAGGTTTAGGGAGGGGGAATGCAGATAAGCGTAGGCTGTCTGTCTGTGATGGAGAGGGGGCAGCCCGCTCAATACTCCCTCCACCTGAAGACCCAGAGCTCCCTGCTGTACGAGCGGTGTGCAGCCCAAAGGACTCGGCATCCGGTGAGCCGAGGACCATCTCTGGAAACCACCTTTTTTTTTGCTGTGTCACTGGTTTCCTGGGGGAGGTGATGAAAGGGGGGCTGGGCAGCAGGAAGGGGGGATGGCTGCCGTCAAAGAGAGAGCGGAGCCGAGGAGGGACCTCCAGTGGGAAATGGGCCATCAGAAACGGCCCTTAGAGAGGGTCTGGCCGAGGTCCTTAGTGTCATGTCCAGTTCACCCCTGCGGCATCCTTGGCAAGACAAATGCAGGACTAGCCAAGTAACATACGGGTCATGATGACCTTAACGGAGAGGAGGTGAAGCAGAAGGGGACTGTGATAACAGGGAGGAGGGTGGGGTACTCTCAGAGAGGCATGGGGCATGGGGACAGGACCAGACTTCACACTGCCCCGTGTTTTCTCTCCATCAGTGTCTCCGCCTCTTGGAACGCTGGCCCGTTCCCAGACTCCCCGAGTGCTGCAGCCACAAGTTCGAACTGTAGTAGAAAATCAGCTGATTTCTCCTTGTTTTGCGTATCGGTCCCAGGCTCAGGAAACACACCTGTGGAGAACTCAGGACTTTTCCTGTAAACCAGAAGGAGTCTGGGGACATAGAATTAGCTCCCAACACCCACCAGCCCCACCTAGTATGTTGATTCACCAAGTCAGTGAGGAACTCAGTCCCATATTAAGGAGCAGGAAACAACTCCCACTGCCACCTACTGTGAGCCTGGCCATGTGGCTCTGACATAACTTACCGCACCCACTGAATGCTGATCAAAGCCTTGTGCAGAGACCTGATTACTTAAGCTCTGAGCCACTGGAAGGTCAGGTCTGGCTGGCTGCAACCCTGGGCTCTGAAGCTAGAATCACAAATGTGTGTGTCTGTGCTTTTTATTTAACATCAGCATTGGTGTCCTCAACCTGTACTCCACCCTGTACTCTGACCCAGCAATTCCATGGTGGGGAAAGCCCCAAGCCCTCCTCATGAACTCTGTTAATACCTGGCACTCGGGCCCACAGGCCTCCCACTACTATGTCCCTTAATGGTTCCTTTTTGTCCCTCCTCTGTCCTGGCAGAATTAAAGTTCACTTTTTTTTCCTCTTTTAAATAAATCTCACAGCAAGCGTTTTGTGAGTTAAATCATTCTGATCAAGATCTGGGGCAGAGTGGTCCACCTTCTCAGGTGTGCAGCCGTCCCTTTGCTTCTTCCCCTGCCTCCTCTGGGCTCAGAGATCCTGGTTTTCAGTCCTGGAGCAACTCAGCTCACCACAGCTTGGCCTCCCAAATGTGCATATATAAACCTGGCATGGTTTCCAGAAGTTCATGGGCCGTTCCTTTTTTTTTTTTTTGGATTTACTTATTTATTTTTGTGCGTGCTGGATTTGAGTTGCGTGCAGGCGCTTCCTCTAGTTGTGGAGAGCAGAAGCTGCTCTCTAGCTGTGGTGCTCGGCTTTCTCACTGCGGTGCCTTCTCTTGTTGCAGGGAACAGGCTCTAGGCACGTCCGCTTCAGTAGTTATGGCTCATGTGCTTAGCTGCCCTGCGGCATGTGGGATCCTAGTTTCTGGACCAGGGATCAAACCCATGTCCCCTGCATGGGCAGATGAAGTTTTAACAGCTGGAGCACTAGGGAAGACCCTGGGCCTTTCCTTTTATTAGGACCTGTTTACTCTCTTTAGAAGGCACTAGGGTTTAAAATACTCTTTTTCCTGATACATTAGACTGGGAGCATCCTACACATGCTTTTCCCCACTAGTAATATATCACGATTACATTTATGCCAACAGATATGCTCAATGTCAGTTCTAATATCTGTATAGTAGTTCATTCTATAGACTCACCATGATTTATTAATCTAAGCCCCTTTTATTGAATCCATCTGTTATTTTGAAATTTCCCACGATTATGACTAATGATGCAGTAGTTATTCTTTTGTATGTCACAGAACCCCTAAGGTCATGACCACTGAGGGCGATTCTGGTACAATCACAGGTAACAGGCAAGGATCTAGCTAATTATCCCAGCTCTGATTATTGAATAAATATCCATCCTCTCCCTCACCCCGTTATTAAGTGTCAATTGGATCACATTCTAAATAATGACATATGTATTTGGATCTGAGTATGGGCTTTCTCCGGTTTCCCTGGTGGCTCAGTGGTAAAGAATCCACCTGCAATGCAGGAGACAGTGGTTTGATCCCTGGGTTGGGAGGATCCCCTGGAGAAGGAAATGGCAACCCAGTCTGGTATTCCTGCCTGGAAAACCCCATGGACAGAAGAACCTGGCGGGCTGCAGTTCATGGGGTTGCAAAAGAGTCAGACACAGCTTAGTGATTAAACAACGGCAACTGGGCTTTCTTATTTCGATCTATCTGGTTTTTTGTGAGTGTGTCAGAACTGAAATGTTTGTTTTAGAAGTCTGAATACTGGCAGTATAGAGTTCAACATTCCACTGTATTTTCTAGACTGTTCTCATCTGTTCATTCATTTGGCTAACTTGGGAAACACTTTATCAAAGTGTCTTGCCCACATACCAGTTAAATTTCAGGTTTGGCTTGAAATTCTAGAAATGGATGAATTATTTGAGATTGTATTAGTTATGCTTCGCTGCATGACACATTACCCCAAAGTTCAGCAGCTTGAAATAGCACTTATACATCTTACATCCTGTCTGAGGGTCAGGAAACTAGGACCAGCTTGGCTGGGGGATGCTAGCTCAGGATCTCTCGTCAGGTGGCAGTGAAACTGTTGGCTGGGGCTGCAGTCTTATCTGACCAGATCCTCTGCCACTCACGTAACTGTTGGCAGGAGACTTCAGTTCCTTGACATGTAGGTTTTGTAACATGGTGTCCCCAGAGTGAATGCTGAGAGAGAGAGAAGAAAAGAGAGAGAGGAAGGGAGAGAACCCGAGGAGGAAGCAGAAAAATCTTTTATAACCTAATCTCAGAAGTGACAGATGATCACTTCTGGTGCATGCTATTATTGATCACACAGATGACCCTAGTATGTGTGAGAGAGACCACCCAAAGTCACAGATACCAGGTGTCCGGGATCATCGAGAACCATCTTGAAGGCTAATTAATACAGAGGTGGAGTGAACATGTTACGGTACTGCAGCTTTTCAATTGTGAATGCAGTGTGTCCCTGCTGCTGCTGCTGCTGCTAAGCCGCTTCAGTCGTGTCCGACTCTGTGCGACCCCATAGACAGCAGCCCACCAGGCTCCTCTGCCCATGGGATTTTCCAGGCAAGAGTACTGGAGTGGGGTGCCATTATACCAACTTAAATCCTCAGTGTGCTCTCAGCGAGGATATTCACTTTTTTTCACATAGGTCCACACAATGTTTGTTAAATTTATTCGCAGTGTTTCATATCTGGTTCCTATTGTGAACTGGATGTCTTTTAAGTGGCTGTTGCACTCATACAGGGACACTATTGATTTTTATGGCCATGATTTTTCAGGGGAGCTTAACAGGTAACAAAGCAGAAATTCCTCTAGACTGTCACTGAGCCTTTGGATCACAAAACAGAGACCAGATAAGATCTTAAATGTGCTCTTGGGACCAGTTTCCCCAAGTGACTGCGTGCCAGGGAGGTGGGAGGAGAATGTAAGGAAGGCCTTCCTGCAGTCCGTCTTTACGTGGGGCTCGGGGCAGCAGCAGCAGCAGGGCTGCCTGAAGTCAAGATGATGAGGTTCTCTGACCATGACTTGACCCTGCCTTTAAGGGAGCCCTGTGGTCAGGGCCTGGGGGGATAGCCAGGGCAAGTGGCCAGTCCACCTAATGCCCCAGAGACTTAGCCCATCTGCCCGCGACTTCCAGGTATGAATCTCCAATAGCATCTCCTCAGAGCCCTGTTCTGCAGCGTTTACACAGCCTCTGGTCGATTCCCACATGAATGTTCCATCATCCATTCTCATTTCTAGCAGCTACAGTGTTTATCCAGCACCTGCTGCACACCCAGCAGAGCTCTCAGCACCAGGGATCAGCAAAGCACCTGCCCTTGTGATGCTTGTTACAAGTAGGGAGAGAGAGACAACACCAAACCAACTGTAAAATAGTCTTTTACAGAGTAAGTGATACAGGAATAAATAGAGCAGAATAAGGGAGGCTTCCCCGGTGGCTGAGCAGTAAAGTTTCCATCTGCAATGCAGGAGATGCAGTAGACACTGGTTCAATCTCTGGGTTGGGAAGATCTCCTGGAGGAGGAAGTGGCAACCCACTCCAGTATTGTTAACTGGAAAATCTCATGGACAGAGGAGCCTGGTAGGCCACAGTCCATGGGGTCACAAAGAGTCGGACACGACTGAGCATACACGCAACCAAGGAAGGATTGGGAATATAGAGGGGCTAAAAATTTGAGCAAAGACTTGAAGGGGCTGAAGGAGCTAGCTGAGACCTGGGCAGAGGGAACAGCCAGTATAAGGGAGGGAGTGTGTATTTGTGGAAAGGTGAGAATGGGAGTGGTGGTTTACAGGGACTTTGCGGAGGTGGGAGGGGTGGCTGGGAGGAGGCAGATTCTGTAAGCCTTGGACTCTGAGTGAAACAGGAGCCACTGCAGGGTTTCAAGTAGAGGAATGACGTGATCTACACTTTAAAATGACTTTAGATGTAAGCAGATGCCTGATAGGAAACTCTGGGATAAGGAAATGCCCTCTCTTGTGCCCTTGGTCCCCACGGGCCATGCTGCTACAGTCCTCATCACCTCCCTCAGAGACTTTGGCCAGAGTCCGCTGACTTCTCCCAACCTCCTGCTCTTCTGTCTCAGAGAAATGTCTCCAAGTCCTTATGCAGCTTAGGAACCTCTGGTGACAGGAGGGATTATCCCTGCCAAGGTTCTAGCCTTCCTGCTAGGAAGGTCTGGCTTTGTCTGCATGTCCCTCTTTGGGGGTGGGTGCCAGTGTGGGCAAGACTGTGCATGTCCTGTCCCGTGTCCAGAGGCCAGTTTTCTTGGGGGCACATTTCAGCACTTCTCAAATATATTTATTTCACTCACAGGAATTATATATCTTACTCACTATATAAAACAATACAGGACGGACTAAAGTGGGCTTCCTCCCCCTTCCAACAAGAAAGCAAGGAACCATGTGTGTCTTCTTTCATATTCTTCCTTCGTTTATACGAAAACAATCAAACATAGAATTTTACAAATGGATTGCACCATGCACAATACTCTGTCACCTTTCCATTTTTCTGCGCTGGACATTTTCCTCGGCCAAAGCAGACATATAGACTCCATTCTTTGTGACAAGTGTCAGTGTTCCTCATTAGGCCACTCCCCACCCCACTGAGGGACATTCGGGTGGTTTCCAGTTACTTTCGTAAGAACATTGCCTGCGTGCACCCTGCCCCCAGAGGGAACTGCGTTAGCATGCAAAGTTAAACACATCACATCAGCCGATGAAAAATGAAAACAAAATAAAACCAGTTGGAAGGCGGTAAAAGGCCATGTGTAAATACCCCTGGGACTCCTCACCTGGTTCGTTTCCAGTCGCTGGGCGCTATCTCGGCAGGAACTGCCACAGGCTCCTTTGCTCTGCGCTGCCGCCGCCTTGGCGTCCGGGCTCTGGACCGCCGTCGTGTACCGGCGCAGCGCGCCAGCGGCGGGAAGGGGTCCACCTGCACGCAGATCCCGGGGCGTCCGGCGCGCTTGGCCGGTGCTAGCTGCTGGCTCTCCCTCTGGCTCTCCCACGGGCAGGCGCGCCCACTCCGATTGGCCGTCAGGGGGCGCTCCAGGCCGAGTCTAGCGGCCTCCCTCGCCCGGGGACCGCGACCGGCGGGCGGAAGCCAGGCCGGAGGTGGAGCGGGGAGCGGGGCCAGGCAACACCCACCCGCGCCGGCCCTAGCACGTCCTTCCGGAAACCCGATCCAGCCCGCGCCCCGGCCGCGCTCCACGCTCGGCCTCCTGCCCCACTGACCTGGGATAGCCAGGGAGCTCTTTGCCCGCTGGAACACAAAACGGGGCGCTAGCGTCGTCCTTCCCATTTGGCTACCACCCACCCTCTCTCAAACATATCACTCCCACAAGGATGACACTATCACCGCCCTGGCCAGAGGACCAGACCTCTTGCCGATGGCAACCGGCCCGTCCCAGCAGCCCTGTATTGTGCACGCTCTCTGCCCTCCCTGAATGGGGAGGAGAGAGAAGAGGGTGGCTGGCATCCAGAACTACAGCGCTGCATGGCAGGAGCCTGTGTGTGGGGCCTCCATAGTCTGGGTCCTACTGGGACAGGCCAGCCAGACCTGGGGGTGGGGCAGCCTGGCCCTCCATACTTCCTGTGACCCCCTGGGCATAATGAGCACCCACTCACACCTGGGTTCCATCACTCTGGGGTGCCTGATCCACCTTTAGTCCTCTTGGGGAGGGAAGAGGATGTGAAGGTTACCATCCGTCCCAGGCCATAGTGCCAAACTCTGTTTTCTCCTGCTCAGGCTACAAACCATCAAAATATTCATAGTATCTAGTGGATGTCAAATTTGAAAATTAGATGAAGTCCCCAGGTGGCAGCCTATGGAGTGGGTAGCCAGAGACAAGTCTCTTACCTTCTCTGAACCTGTTTCCTTGTCTGAACACAGGGGCAGCTGGGAGTAGCTCTGAGTGCTTGTTGGGGTGAACTTCGGATCTATTGCATGAGCAACACTATCCATCCTCATGGCCAAAGACAGATGAGCTCCCTCCAAGCAGAAAGCAACATCCCCCTCTGTCCAGGGCGCTTCACATTCAGGGCATGGAGAGCACAGAGAAAACACACTTGTATTGTTTGTGATCATGTCCAGATACTTGCAACAACAACAACAAAAGGACCAGCAGTGACCACAATTGACCCCAGACTGAGCCAGCCCATTCCAGGGGAAAGGGAGAGGATATCTGCCTCCTTCATGTCCTTGAATCCTGTGATCAAGCCCCTCCGGTGTCCCTACTGATTCCATTTGGCTTTCTTCCTTAACTGCAAGCCAGAAAGAAGGGCAGATCTCTTTTCCTCCAAGGCAGAGTGTTAGAAGCATTATCTTAGTAGGCCAACGTCCTGGAAAAGAGAAAGACTGGCAATGATGGAGCAACTAAAGCGAAAGACAGCAGCCGAGAAGCTCCTGGCTGGCTCCTCTGGCCTGTTTGATGTTGACTCAAAAGACATGGAATTCATTGGCAAACCTGCCTCCTCCTCCTCCTCTTACCTTTGGAGGAAAGATCGGTTCCTGGTTGGCTGGGGCAGTGTCATTGATACAGCTGGTGTCATCGTTACCTTCCACTAACAGATCACTCGACACCTGCTGGGCCAGGCAGGGCCAGGCCTGGGCATTGCTCGCAGAGCTGGAGGCTTTGACTCTTCCATCATCTGAGAGCCCAGGGGAGGCCACGACCCAGCCTCTTGGGGACCCAACAGAAGGACTAGACTGTTCCAGGCGCCGGATTGCCATTGCAGGTCTTGGCTGCCTCTTTCCTTCTAGCTGCCTGATCCCTGTTGTTGTCCCGAGCAGAGGAGATGAGTTCGTCGTCAGCTGGGAGCTGTGGCAGAGTGACAATGCTGCACGGAGAAGGGGCTCTGGGAGTGGCTGTGGCGTGAGGAGCCCGGGGTGAGGAGTGGCCTGGGGTGTCCTGCTGGCGTGCGCATCCCAGGCGCGGCCATGCTTCAGCAGATCCTGCATGACATGTACATCGACCCCGAGCTCCTCGCTGAGCTCAGCGATGTGCAGAAGCACATCCTCTTCTACAAAATGCGTGAGGAGCAGCTGAGACGCTGGAGGGAGCGTGAGGCTTGGGAGGCCCTGGCCCAGGTCGAGGGCCTCAGGCCCCCCAAGGTCAAGCGAGGTAGGTGGCTGGGAGTAACCAAAGGCCTGAGCCCTGGCCTCCTGGGAGATGGAAAAGTTGATAATATCAGGCTGCATTCTTTAAAATGTGTACTGATGTGATGAGGGTCAGGGGCTTGAAACCCTTGTTCTGTGAGCATCCTATCCCATTAGCCTGGGCGTCTGTCTTTTATGCAGGGCTCCAAGGCTGCACAGAGGACTGCCTGGGGACCCTGATGGCACGGACAGAGGGCAGGGTGCAGCGAAGACACTCCGTTCCTCCCTCCCTCGCGAGTGCAGCTCAGTGGCTCCAGCACGGTGCCCCGTGCCCCTCCTCCCTGTCCTGTGAGAGGATGCTTTGGGTTGTGCTGGAGCTCCACTGGGCCTCTGGACCTGCATTAAGCATGAGCAGCCCCAAAGGTAGTAGCAACTGCAGATGAGAAGCAAGGGTTCCACCCACATTTCAGGTAGTTGCCATGCAGTGATGTGCCAGCCACGGCTATGGACTGGGGCGCCTGTGAGCGAGGGCACATCTGAAGCAGGCAGGCTGCTGAGTTGTGCGGTACTCGAGACCCTGCTGGGGAGGGCACTGTATATGGGTGCTGCACTTTACCATTCACAAAACCCGTTTGTCTTCTCTCTCATTGGCTGCCCACAACAGCCCTCCTCTTAGCCTCTATACTGTGGGCCAGAGTGAGGTGTAGACTTGATCAGTTTGCAAGTTTTCAGTCTAGGATAAGGTTCTGCCTCTCGATAGACATACAGGCCCCTGAGTGACCTGGCTCCCTCTCTTCACTCCAGGCTCACCATTAGCCCCTGCCATGTTCTGCAGGCTGCACCTGCACCCATCTGGCCATCTTGCTGTAGCCTCTCTCTTTACACACATGATTCTTCTCTTGAGGAATGTTCTCCTGCCTTTGTCCTCCTGACAGACTCCTGCCTCTTGCAGTCTCTTGGGGATGCTCTTGGCACAGGAAGTACTTGCTCCTTGGTGACTGCTTGGACCCATCCCTGCCCTAGCACTTGGCACACTGTCAGTGTCTTTGATCCTTTGCTTGCTTGGCTCTCCCAGGGGACTCAAAGCTCCAGGAGTGAGATCATTCTCCATCCTGTCTTCCACCCTTGGGTCTAACACAGAGTTGTCATAGAGTATGAAATCCCCGTTTTGAGCAAGACGTGGTAGGACCCCAGGGAGGCAAAGCTGTGACTTGGCTGCCTGTGGCTCATGCCAAGGCTGGGACTGCACTGGCAGCTTCATCACTGCTGGTGAAAAAGACAGGCCACTTTCCTGCCCGACCCGCCCAGAGCCCTGGGGCCACATGTCATCGATACCGTGACTCTCCTGGGAGGAAGACAGATGCCTAAAACTTTAACTACAAAAATATTTTTACTACGATTTGTCACACGTTGACATCTACATTTTCATGCATAAATTATACATTAAGCTCATTTGGGTTTCTGGTGCAGAAGACTCTTTTCCAGATAGTTAATTTTCTGATTTATAAAGAATGGAGACGAGGAGGAGTGTGTGTATTCCAGGTCAGAATCCCGCTCAGATGTCAGCTCTTTTCTGCAGTCCCCGAGCTGTCTGGGAAGACCTCGGGGAAGCCCTGGGGGCAGGCTCAGCCCCAGAGGCTGAAGAGCTTCTTGGTATGGGTCTGGGTGCACATTGTCTGCTTCTTGTCCTGGAATCTTGATAAAGGGTTGCAACAAACATCCCACCTGTCCGAGACCTTTAATATTTACCATGTGCTTGCCCTCACTGAATGCCCCCATAGTCCTGTGATCCAGTCTCAGATGAGGAAGCCACAGCCCAATCCTCCAAAGTCACCTAGCTGCTAAAAATGGAGTCAGGATGAATATCCTGTGACTTTGACCATGGTCCAGTGACTGATGTTTTTCTATTCATTCACTTCTGAACTCAGTGCTTCAATTCAATGGATGGTCTGTGCGTGTATTCATTTGTTCATTCATTCATACCTTTAGCCAGCATTGCTAAGCTCTGATCTTGGTGAACTGGACAGAGCTTCAGCTCTTGAATCCATGGGTAAACAGATCAGATCCAAGAGAGCATGCCAACTGGAGTGTCAGGAGTGAGGCTTGGGAAAGAAGCAGCCATGGGGTGGCTCAGGGCAGGGTGTGTGGGCACAGGCTCTATCAGCTGGATCTTTTCCTTCCTTTCACAGACACTTCCTTCCCAGCTGGTGCCTCCCTCCCTCCAGTCTGTCCTGAAGGAAGCGCCTGCTGTGCCCTGTTGTACATGCCAGACTCTTGGGATCCCTGAGCACAGCTTAGTTCCCGTCAGCCTGGAATGACCTCAAACCTCCTCCTGCCTGTTGATCTCCCAAGTCCCATTGGTCCCTGGAGAACTCCATCCCACCCTCTCTCTTCTGAGGACACTTCTCAGCTCCTAGCAGGCCTGACCTTGCTGTCCTTAGGACTCAGGCAGGGCATGGTGCATCCTGACCCCGAGAACGTCTCAGCTTTCCAGTTGCACCTGCAGAGGGTAGGGATGAACACTGGTGATATGGATTATTCCGGTTTACAGAAACTCGGTGGTTGTTCTGGTCCTGGGAGGGTCCCCAGAAGTGAGCTGGGCTGAAAGAGGATGGTCATGGCTGGGCGCATCTCACTCCCCTGATCATGCAGGTGTGTCTTTTTGGTTTAGCTTTGTACTTTGCTGAGACGCTTCTGGTGTTCTGCCCTGTTGTAGAAGGTACAGACCCTTAGCCTATGTTGTTTTCCCATTTCCCATCATATTTGCTAGTTTTTCATGTTTCTGGCAAAATTGATGTCTGATGGAAAATTGTGTTGTTTGTTGAGACTCTGGGAAGGCGTGTTACATTACATTCTGCTAGATTTAAGCCACAGCCATCAAGCATGATGGTGACTGCAGCTCCTCACATGTGATGTGGGTTCTTGCAGCCTTCACAACCTCCTGGCCCTTTCTGGGTTTTCTTGGGGCTAGAGCTGTGTGTCACCTGGAACACTGGATTCAGGACACATGTGTTCCTACTGCTGCGGTGACCCAGGAAGCCTCTCCACCTGGTCTTGCTGGTTCTGGCCACGATTGGCAGTCCCTGTCAGTGTTAAATTGGTTTCTCCGTGACCATCTCCTTATCTGTCTGGACATCCTCTTCCTGGGGTCCAGACCTCTTCCCCCACTCTCCTTCCTGCTCTCTCCTTTCATGTGGCTGACATTGGCCACACTGCAAGCCAGACCTGCAGCCTCACGGAAGTGCCTTATTCTCAACCACCCAGCCAGCCTTGTGCCTGCCCCTCAGTCTGGCCTATGGGAGACTGTAGGTCTGGCTGTCCAGCCCCTACTGCTTCCGTTCCCCAAGGGTCAAGAGGCAGCTCCCACCTGTTAGGCCCACCTCTCTCTGTCCTCCCATCCTATGCCACTCCTACAAGCAGCCCTGACCTGGGGCTAGAGGGAGACACCCGATCCAGCATCCCGTCTGAGCTCTCAGCCATTCCCACTGCACATCTGCCCTGGACTTGGTGCCCAGGTGGGCCTGGTCCATGCTCTAATGAAACTTGTGGGACACAGTCTTTCTCCCTGGACATCCACCTTGTCTCTGTTTCCTGGGAACCTTCCAGTAACCATGGCAACCTCACCTGCTGGGCCTAGACCCTCCTAGCCTCAGTGTGTTCCCTTTCCGGGCGTGGGAACCTGTACTAGCCTGCAGACATTCCCAATGCATCCATCTTCTCAGTGGTCCCCCTGTCTCAGGCTCATGCCCTGTGACCTTTCTCTGCAGAGTAGCCAAAGTGCCCTTTCAACACACTAAGCTCAGGGACCTCCGTGCCCCAGTGGCTTCCATCCACTCAAAGGAACACAAATGCTTCTTGAGGGCCTCTACCCATTCTCCAACCCAGTTTCTCCCTCTTTGGAGTCCCTCTGCGCGGAATGCTCTTTTCCCAAATCCTCATGAGCCTGGGTTCTCCCCTCTGTTCATTTCTCAGTTAAATGTTGAGCTCTTCACTGACTCTTTGCCCTTAAGGAGCCCCACCCTTGTCTTTATTATAACATCCAGCCTGACTTCCCTCAAAGCACTTTACCTCATCTGAAAGTATCATTTTTCTTTTTTTGTGTGGTAAAATATACACAACATAACAGAGAAGGCAATGGCACCCCACTCCAGTACTCTTGCCTGGAAAATCCCATGGATAGAGGAGCCTGGTGGGCTGCAGTCCATGGGGTCGCTAAGAGTGGGACTCGACTGAGCGACTTTCCTTTCACTTTTCACTTTCATGCATTGGAGAAGGCAGTGGCAACCCACTCCAGTGTTCTTGCATGGAGAATCCTAGGGATGGGGAAGCTTGGTGGGCTTCCGTCTATGGGGTCACACAGAGTTGGACACGACTGACGCAACTTAGCAGCAGCAGCAGCATACACAACATAAAGGTTACTATTTTAACCATTTTAAAGTGTGCAGTTCAGTGACGTTTAGAATATTGTGCAACCACCACCCACGTCATGTACATCACCCCAGAAGGAAAGCCCATATCCATTACTCGGTCATTCCCCATCCTTCCCTCCCACAGCCCCTGGCAAGCACTGATCTGCTTTCTGTCCCTGTGAATCTGCCTTGGAGGTTATCGTCTTCTTTTTCCCTCACGTCTGTTTGCTTGTGTACAGTCTGTCTCCTCCATTAGCCTGCATGTGCCGTGTCAGCATGGCTGGGGCTGCGCCGTGTCCATCCTAGCAAGTGAAGAAAACCTGAGGATTGTGGTTGGGGCCAGCTGTGGGCGGGGAGCAGCTGAGACCCTGGTGTGCTTGGTGTGTCAGAGGGGCTTGACTGAGGAGACAGGTATTAAAGGATTTCTCTTTTGAGTAGAAGGCTGTGAGTTGTGGGATTCCCAGGTGACTCAGTGATAAATCTGCCTGCCACGCAGGAGACATGGGCTTGATCCCTGGATTGGGAAGATCCCCTGGAGAAGGAAATGGCAAACCATTCCAGGATTCTTGCCTAGGAAATCCCATGGACAGAGGAGCCTGGTGGGCTGTAGTCTGCGGGTTCACACAGAGTCGGACATGACTGAGCGACTGAGCACGCATGCGCACATGACTGAGCGACTGAGCACGCACGCGCACGGTGTGAGCTGTGCAGTGTGACCTCTCCCCTAGACGTTGAAAATCTTCAGTAGAAGTCTAACAGTCTCAGTATACTTGTGTTTCGTGATATATATTGTAGAAGCTGAACTATAGTCTGTAATATATGAAAAGTGTTAGTCACTCGGTCGTATCTGACTCTTTGTGACCCCGTGGACGTAGCCCATCAGGCTCCTCTGTTCCTGTAATTCTCCAGGCAAGAATACTGGAGAGGGTAGCCATTCCCTTCCCCAGGGACCTTCCCCACCGAGGGACTGAACCCCAGTCTCCTCCATTGCCCGTGGATCGTTTACCACCCGAGCCGCCAAGTGGTGGGAATTCTGTCACCTTTTCACTCGTACTTACAACTCATTTCCTTCTCATTTCTTTTTTTTTTTTTTTTAACATACAATTCACCATTTTATTTTTAAAATTCCTTTTAGGCTTTACATTTTGGGTCTATGATCCATTTGAGTTAATCTTTGTATGTGGTGCAAGATGTGACCAGTTGTTGCTGTAATTTTGCATAGAGGTGTTCTTTTCTAGCCACGTTGGTTGCTCTGTCCTGCATACCTTGTGGGACCTTAGCTCACCAGATCAGAGATCAGTCGCTCAGTCGTGTCCGACTCTTTGCGACCCCATGAATCGCAGCACACCAGGCCTCCCTGTCTATCACCAACTCCCGGAGTTCACTCAGACTCACGTCCATCGAGTCAGTGATGCCATCCAGCCATCTCATCCTCTGTCGTCCCCTTCTCCTCCTGCCCCCAATCCCTCCCAGCATCAGAGTCTTCTCCAATGAGTCAACTGGTGGCCAAAGTACTGGAGTTTCAGCTTTAGTATCATTCCTTCCAAAGAAATCCCAGGGCTGATCTTCAGAATGGACTGGTTGGATCTCCTTGCAGTCCAAGGGACTCTCAAGAGTCTTCTCCAACACTACAGTTCAAAATCATCAAATCTTCGGTGCTCAGCCTTCTTCACAGTCCAACTCTCACATCCATACATGACCACGTCAAACCCACACCCCTTGCATTGGAAGGCGGAGTCTTAACCACTGGACGCTGGGTAAGCCCTTCCTTCTCATTTCTTGTTTTAGGGTTTTGACTTCGATTTTTAGGTTGACTGACTCTGCTTTTTTCCTTTGCATCTGCCTAGTGTTCATTTCCTTGTATCTTTTCTTTCCCCCTCATTTGATACTACCGTTTTTTTTTTAAGGGAGTCGACTGAAAAGTGTATATTAAATAGCGTATATTCGTTTAAAGCTTTAAAAATATATACTTGAACCCATTTTATCTTTATCAGGAATGATAAAGATAAAATATCCTTGTTTTTTATTTTAATATCCCTCTCCATGGTTTTGTTGGTATAATCAAGAATTTTGGGTTGATTTTGTTTAGTTATCTCTCAAGACTTATTTTTTATGCCAATAGTGGTTCTATAATCAAGTCATAACAACAATAATTACTTGGACACTAACTCCACTTTGTACTGCTAGTTCTCCACATTTTTTCCTCTGAGGGGAAAGTGAGAAATATTTTATCCCCTCTCTGTGCCCCCTTGTACAAATGATTTGGCCAACCCAGCAGCATACCATTCATTGTTTGGATTCTCAGCACATCACACAGAAGTTATTAAACATCAAGGGAAATCCGTGTTTGAAGCTGTCTCCTGTCCCATCCCTGTTCTTGCTGTCATATGCAGTTGGCATGCTGATTTTCTTCAACTCCCTTTTTAAATTTCTCTCTTAGTTCCAACAGTTTTCCAGTAGCTCCACTTAGAGGACAGTGAGTATGTAGGAACGCTGGGAAATCAAGGGCATGGAAGCCCTGGATTTGGGGACTGTAACTCTTTGGGGTGTCACTCTGCTTCCCCTCATCTGGGATGAGGCAGGGGCTTTCTGGGTGGCAGTGAGGCTGAAGTGCACAAAGTTCTCACGCTGGCTCTGGCCGGGGGCCTCTGCAGCCCCCTGGCTCTCTCCCTGTCCTCCTGGCCTTCCCTGAGCCCAATGCCAGGGTTCTGACAGAGGCAGCTCTGTCAGAGCCCTCGGCTCCCTGTCTCCAGCATTTGCAGAAGCTGCAAAACTACAGACTCACCAGGTAGGCAGTGGGAGGAGCCAGGCAGAAGCTGTTGTGAGAGGATGTGGGGGCATGGCCTTAATCGCTTCTGGTGCCCAGCAGGTGTGGGTGTCCTCAGGGGTGAGGGTGCAGTCTTGTTGAATGTGGACAGAGGTCAGCCTTAGACAGAGCCCTTAACTGTCAGCTCTGAGCATCCTGGATATGGCAGACAACTGAAGGTATGGCCTTGTCCCACTGAAGGTTTTAGGGAAGGGGGCCTGAAGGAGCCCTCTGTTCCTCCTGGAATGGAGGCTCAGGTTCTGGAGGCTAAGGAGGAAGGCCCAGGATTGCAGGAAGAATGAGGCCTCAGAGTAGCTTCTTTCTCTGGAATGAAGGTGAACTCACCTAGATGGAATGTCTCACCCATCCTGGGCCCATGAAGTGCCTGTTTATCTCACCCCCTTAGGGACCTGAGGTTGGGTCCTTTGTGTTTCAAGAAATCTAAGATGGGCAATTGAAGAGTTACAGCCCCCAAATCCAGGGCTTCCAAGCCCCTGATTCCCCAATGTTCCTACAAACTCATTGCCTTTAAGTGGATCTACTGAAAAACTGTTGAACCTAACAGAGAAATCTAAAAAGGGAGTTGAAGAAAATCAGCATGCCCACCTTAGATTCATGAAATCTAAGATGCCAGAGCTTGAAAGACACACTATTTTTATATACTGCTAAGAAAGCTGTAAGTGAAACCATGATACACCATTGTTTATAAGACACATCCTGATTTCAGAAACTTTTAAGATGTGTGTCGTCAAATTAACAAAATAGGTTATTATCTCTGTTTGAATTGAGGTAGAGTTAGAATCCGGGTCCAGGTTTGTTGGGGCTCCAGGTCCCCACACTTGAGTGCACAGCATCTTCCTCCTTCTCACAGCTACTCTTATGGTGAAACAACATATTCCAGGTGACTAAAGACCAATGCAGAAAAAACAAAAACAAAATTCTAGAAGTAATCGAGGAAAAAATGAGAGCATATTGGGGAGAGTGAAGGCTTTCTTAAAATAAGACACAACAAGAAAAATAAGGAAAATAAAGATAAATATGACTAAATTTTTAAAATCTTTATAAAAGGTACCAAACTGAGTTTAAAAAGAAAAACAGGAGAGATAAATGAGAGGAAAATATTTGCAACATTTGTAACAGGCAAAGGACTTGTATCCAGAGATGAAAGAAACTTCCCCAGTCAGCAAAAGAAAAATAGTAGAAAAATGGAGGAAAGATATGAACAAGCCATTCACAAGAGGGAAATTTCAAATCCACAATGACCATGAGGAAAGGTCTTCAGCATCACTAGTAAAGTATGTCATTGCCAATTAAAACAATAATACTGGCAAAAGTTAAAGAAGTTTGATAGTAGTAATGTTGACGGGGATCCTCCTACAAGGCTGCTGCTGCTGATGCTAAGTCGCTTTAGTCGTGTCTGACTCTGTGCGACCGCATGCACGGCTGCCCACCAGGCTTCCTCGCCCCTGGGATTCTCCAGGCAGGAATACTGGAGTGGGTTGCCATTTCCTTCTCCAATGCATGAAAGTGAAAAGGGAAAGTGAAGTTACTCAGTCGTGTCCGACTCTTAGAGACCCCATGGACTGCAGCCTACCAGGCTCCTCCGTCGTGGAATTTTCCAGGCAAGAGTACTGGAGTGGGGTGCCATTGCCTTCTCCGCCTACAGGGCTAAGGAGGGACATATAAAGAGGGAGAGAGTTTCTGCAAGTACCTGAAGAGCTTGGCCCACAAGGATGGGATTCTCTTGCCTGCCTACCCCTCACCATTTTCCTGGATGCTGCCAAGAGCTCATGGGCTGTATATTTTTCTCTAGGTAAAAAAAAAGTTTTTTGGAGTGTAGATGATTTACAGTGCTGTGTTAATTTCAGGTGTACAGCAAAGTGAATCAGTTATGCACACACATATATCCACTTTTCTTAAAAGATTCTTCTCCCACACAGGGCATTACAGAGTGTTGAGCAGAGTTCCCTGTGCTCTACAATAGACCCTTATTAGTTATCCATTTTATATATAGGAATGTGTATGTCAGTTCCAGTCTCCCAGTTTACCCCACCCCCTCTTTCTTCCCTGGTAACTGTAAGTTTATTTCCTGCAGCCCAGGGACTGATTAAACAGATGGAGTTTTGCTCAACTCTGGCTTCTCCTGCCTGCTGCAGGACCCCAGCTGGGCATGCCAGGCTGAGCTGCTCGGGTTGTATTTTCTCCTCTTGCTTGAGAGGTGTTCATGCCTGCCACCTCCCTTCTTCCCTGTCCACCTCACTGCCTCCTCTTCCACCCGGAGGTCAGCAGGGGCAGTTTCTGAGAAAGGCCACCACCTGGTTATCTCGTGACTCCCTGTAACCTGACGCCAGGTCTCAACTCTCCTTAGTGGAGTCATGCTGAAGTAGCAGGTTGCAGGCAGCTGCCGGCCCCTCTGTTATCTCTCGGAGTGGCTAGTAGCATCACTGCTTTCCAGGTTTTCTCACATTAAAAACTAGCAAAGCTTCCTAGGATTCTCTCATTTGAAACCAGATTCTGCATTTAGCTTTGGGGTTTAAATTCTTCAGGTGCATTTCCACACCTGTTTCCCGCCTGTCCTTTCAAAATGACATGATTCGGGGCCTCAGGGAGCATTTATTTTTATCTTACCATCGCATGGATATGCTTATTATCTGGCCACCATGGTTGGGTTCCCTATACATTCCATAAATGATTTCAAACGTTTAAAACTTGTTGTTTCTTTTATAATGGCTGAGAATGTAGTCTATCCAGGTGAGTGCTCTGTGTGCACTCGAAAGAAAGTGTTCCATTATAGTGTGGACTGTTCTATAGTTGTCGGTTAGGTTAAGTTTGTCCATTTCTTGTTTAGACTTCTGTACCTTAACTAATTTTTAAAATTACCTTGTCAAATAATTACCAGGAGAGTTTTTCTTGTTGTTGTTGTCCAGAACAACTTTATTGAGACATAATTCATAAACCATACAAGTCACTAGTACCCTCCAGGCCCCTTTATCCCTGCTCCAGCCTTTAGTAACCACTAATCTTCTTTAGGGGCTTCCCAGGTGGTGCTAGTGGTAAAGAACTTGGCTGCCAATGCAGGAGACATAAGAGACACAGGTCCGATCCCTGGGTTGGGAAGATCCCCTGGAGGAGGGCATGGCAACCCACTCCAATATTCTTGCCTGGAGAATCCCATGGATAGAGGAGCCTGGCGGGCTACAGTCTATAGGGCTGCAAAGAGTCAGACATGACTGAAGTGACTTAGCATGCAGTCTTCTTTAGGTCTCTGGATTTCCCTATTCTGGACTTTCATATGGATGGAATAATATAATATGTGGACTTTCGTGACTGGCTTCCTGCACTTAGCATAATGTTTTCAAGGTCCATCCACAATGTAGCATATATCCGTATGTCATTCTTTTTATGGCTGAATAAGGTTCCATTATATGAATGTATCACATTTTGTTTATCCATTCATCTCTTAAAGGATATTTGGGTTTTCACTTTTGACTATTGTGAATAATGCTTCTGTAAACACTCATGTGCAAGTTTCTGAGTGGATGTATGTTTTCATTTCTCTTGGGTGTGTAGCTATGAGTGGGACTGCCAGATCTTCTGATAACTTTATGTTTAATAACTTGGGGAATTGTAGATTGTTTTCCAAAACAGTTGCACCATTTTAATGTTCCACAAGCAGTGGGTAAGAGCTCCAATTTCTCCACACCCTCACCAATACTCGTTATTATTTATCTTTTTGGTTAAATCCATCCTGGGAGGTGTGAAGTGTTATGTCATTGTGGTTTTGGTTTGTGTTTTCCTGATGAGTAAAGATGTTGAGCATCTTTTCTTGTGCCTATTGGACACCTGTATATCTTCTTTAGAGAAATGTCTAGATCCTTTGCCCATTTTTTGACTGAATTGTCCTTTTATTATTGAGTTGTAAGAATTTTTATGTACTCCAGACACAAGTTCTTTATCAGATATATGATCTGCAAATATTTACTCCCACTCCTTGAGCTGCCCTTTTACTGTCTTGATGGTGTCCTTTGAAAAACAAAAGTTTTAAGTATCAAATTTTGATGACATCCAAATCGTATATATGTTTTTTGCTGTTTATGCGTTTGGTGTCATATCTAAGAAACCACTGTCTAATTTAAGATTATGAAGATTTATGCCTATATCTATATTTTCAAATTTGTTAATACGGAATAGTATATGATATTCTCTTTTATTTATTTATTTGGTTTTGTCTGTGCTGGGTCTTTGTTCCTGCTGCCAGCTTTCTCTAGTTGCAGAGAGTGAGGGCTCCTCTTTGTTGTGGTTGGCAGGCTCTCGATGTGGTGGTTTCTTTTTTTGCAGAGCACAGGCTCCAGGGTGTGCAGGTTTCAGTCACTGTGGTACAGGGGCTTAATTGCTCCATGGCATGCAGAATCTTCTGGGTCAGGGATCAAACCCATGTCCCCCACGTTGGCAGGCGAATTCTCGTTTACTGTACCAAGAGGGAAGTCCCTGATACTCTCTTTTAATCAGTTCATGTTTTACACTCTCTTTTTTATTCCTAATTCCATATATATATTATATATACACACATAATATATATATATAAACATGTATATGTTTATATATATGTTTTAACTTAATTTAAGCATGCTGGGTGATTTCCTATCATATTAAATTTTTTCAAAGAACAAATGTTTGGTTGTATTTATAATATATATGTCATATATTCACTAATATTAGTTTTTTCTTTGGTAATTATTTTCTCTTTTTATTTTCTTTTATTAATGTCTTAGATTGAGAACTTGGTTTATTCATGTCTCATCTTTTTTTTTTTTAAAAGAAAGCCTTAAAAATTTCTCACTGTAAAATATTTAAACATATAGACAAAAATAATAAGTAGTGTAATATGTACTTACGGACCCATATTACTAACGGTTAAAATGGTGCCTTCTTTGTTTAAAAACAAATTCTTTATTTGGCTGTGCTGGGTCTTAGTTGCAGCATGTGACATAAATTTAGTTCCCTGAACAGGAGTCAAACCCGACCGTCTACACTGGGAGTGCAGAGTCTTAGCTACAGGACCACCAGGGAAGTCCTCCCTTCTTCGTTTTTATTAAAGTGTGAAGTACACTTTAATATCTTTCTAAAATTTCACTCCTCATCACTCTCCCGATATGCAAGCCTATTATAAATACAAAATGTACCATCCTTATATCTTTTCTGTACTTTAATATATATTTTGTAAGCAGTATGTTGCTTAATCATTATATGAATGACATTATACTATATGCAGTCTGAATTTAATTTATTGGTTCTGCATTTTTTAGAGAGATATGTCTGTGTTGTTCAAACCTATTTATTTTTCTTGCTATGGAGTACTGCATTATAAAAACATACCAAAATGTATTTATCTGTTTCCCTTTACTGGTCATTTATGTTGTTTCTGATTTTTAATATTTTGGACAGTGTTTCCATGAACCTTCTATTTCAGGTTTTTCTGGGCGCATGTGTACTTGGAAGTGCTTTGTAATAATGTGTAGCATTTTTAACGTTACTAAATATTTGCCGAATATCATCAAAATGATTGTATCAGTACCTTCTACCATCAGCAATTTATAAGAATTATTGTTGTTCCATATCCTTTCCAACAAGCAGACTTTTCCATCAGACATTTTTATTCTTTCCAGTCTTGTAGGAGTGAAATGGTTGTATTTTTTCATCATCATACACTCACAGTAAAATTGATGGTGGTTTCACTCCTTGATGAAACAGTAAACCTTATTATTTTATTGTGTGACAAACTGGAAGGCTACATAAACCATTTCTGCTGCATACTGAAGTATGATGGCTGTCCTGAGGAAAAGCAGGATGTGATTTTTTGAGTTATATGCTGAACTAGCCTCCTTTGTCATGGAATGCCATTTTTATTTGAAAGAAGACTGACAAACGATGTCTTTTTTCAAACTTGCATATTTGAAAATTAATAAGATGACTCTGTCACGTCAAAGAAAACAACTGATAAAATTTAAGGCAGTGATAAAATTCCAGCTTTCAAGCAAAAATTAGAATTTTTGGAAAACTTATATCAGCCACAATGAGCTTATTGGATTTCCAATACGTAGAGGCTTTTCTTTGAGGTTTGAAGTGATGTTAACAGACATGATTTTATGATATTGTAAAATAAAATGGGTCCACATTTGGAAGATCTGCTCGACTCCATGGACCAGTATTTTCCAAAGGAACATTGAGAAAAGTTGCTAAATCATGCATGAGTGAAAGATCCTTTCAAAGTTCAACATAAACCAATGGATTTTAATTTTATTTTACTTAGAAATTTTAATTTTTAATTTTGAGGTAACCTTAGACTTACAGAAGAGTTGCAAAGTTGTTCAGAGAATTTCCCTTATACGCTGCATCTAGCTTCCACTAATGGTTACATCTTATGTCACCATGATACATTGACCAAAACTAGGAGATTAACATGACCCATGAATTTTAATAGGACAAAGTACAATAAATTCACTGATATTGTTTCAGGTTTCACATCACAACAAACATTTAAGAAACTACCACTTTAGTTTTGGTGTGGTATAATAAAAGATTATCTATAATATCTGAAAAGGCATGGATTTTTCTCTTTTCTTCTCTTTCCTATTATATATCTGTGTGAAGTCAATTTTTTTCATATGCTTCAACTAAAATTATGTATTACAGCAGAGTCCAGCTGCTTTCTATTAAGCTGGACATTCAAAGGATTTGCAAAAATGGAAAATGAAGCCACTCTCCCAATTAAATATTTGTTATTTTAGAATATATAGCTATTTTTTATAAAAGTGCTGTATATGTTATTATGTAATGGATTTGCTATTATTTTATCTTTTTTTGATCATGCCCTGCAGCATGTGGGATCTTAGTTCCTGACCAGGGATTGAATCCCTGCTCCCTGCAGTGGAAGCACAGAGTTTTAACCACTGGACACTAAGGGAGTCCTGATATGTTATTATTTTCAATAAATATATATTACAATTTTCTGTTTTAATTTTGAATATGGTAAATATTGATAGGTATAATCCACATAAACAAAAATTCTTTGAGATGCTCAATATTTTTAAAGAATATAAAGGGGTCTTGAGAGCAAGTTATTTGACAATAGTTGCTTGAAATGATACATAGTATGTAATGAGTTGACTTTTCTACAATGCATCTAGACTAGTGCTATCTGTATACCATTCTTAGAGAACTGAGAAAAAAGTCACCATTCAAATTATGTTTTCTAGGGCTTATTTCTCTCACAGGACTCTAGTAAAGAAAGATTGTTCTAGACATTAATAAGTCAATACATGTAAAATATGTTGAACCATGAATAGCAGATAAGCCTTCAGTATATGTTAACTGTTACTATTGCTTTTATTAATTGGTGCAGTTATTTGACAGTTGTGCATACTCAAGTATCTTCTCTCAGTTGGTTGCTGATTTTTAATTGTCTTTGTGGTATTTTTTTGTGTGAGAAAATTTTTAAGCTTTAATCTGTATTCAAATACATCAACGTTGTCTCTTATATTCTTTTTATGTCTCATAGAAGAAATTCTTTCCTTCCCCAAAGTAATAATGATATGCTTTTATATTTTCCTCTAAAGGTTTCTAAGTGTTCCCTTTCACAGACTCACGAAATCACCTTTGTCAAGGTCGTTGGTGACCTCCATGTTGTTGAATCCAGCGGTCAATTCGGCCTTCATCCTGTTGACCCATCAGTAGCCTTTGACACAGTTGACCTGTCTTTAATCCCCAAAATGCTTTCTCGCCTTGGTTTCTGTGATACTGGGCTCTTTTTGTTGTCCTCCTGCCTCACAGGCTTTTTTGTCCTCATCTCCTTGGGGGTCCTTCTCCTGTCTATATGTTGGAATGTGCTGGACTTCTGTCCTTCCACCTCTTCTAGTTCCTTCCTATACCCACTCTTTATCTGCTCTCATCCATTCTTACGGCTTTAAATATCTATCCAGTGATGCCTATAAAAAATTATATTTTAGTTCTAGTCTCTCCTCTGAACTCTTATTCGATTGCCTGTAGGATGTCTAGCAGACATCTCAAACTTAACTTGGCCCAAACAGAAGTGTTGATTTATCCAAGCTATTTCTTTCATGTTATTCCTTTCAGTAACACCACTTTTCATTCCGTTACTTAAGTGGAAACATTGGAGGTTTCTCGTTCTCTCTCTTTCACAACTCATATCCCAAATTTAAGCAAATATTGCTCTTTCCTCCAGAATATATCTTAAATCTTAACCACTTTATACTGCTTCCACCAGGATCATCTTAGTCCAAGAAACGATTATCTAGCCCCTGGACTATTTCAGACGCTCACTGTCCTACCGGGTGTGCTTGTTCCCTGCTTCCCACATAACGGGGAGAGCGAGCATTTTGAACTATCCATGAGATTATGTCGCCTTCCCCACTTTCCACTTGTCATGACTTCCCATCCCACTTAGAACAAAATCCACAGTCCTTACCCGCGAGGGTCGCTGAATGAACTGAAGCTGATGCTTCTCCAACTGCATTTGCGATTTCCCTTCTTGCTCCCTCTGCTTGCAGCCATTGTAACCTCCTCGCTGCCCCTTGAGCTTGCCAAGCGCATCACCAGCACGTGACTTGAATCCTCCTCCGGCCCCTGTCTCACCTGGAGAACTTTGACTCCCGTCTACCCTGTAGGAGTCACAGTCCTGGTGACCACCATTTCCTTCAGGACCCACGTGGGAGCTGAGGCTTCCACCCTGCAGACTGCTTCACGTCTGTTTAGTATTGAGTCCATGGAAGTATCTCTTGTATTCCTATACATTTGTTCTTGTTATTTTGGTTCTATATTGTTATGTGTTTGGACAAGAGAGATGTTTTCTTAAACTTTTTTTTTTAATTTTAACTTTTATTATTTTGGCTGCACCACGTGGTTTGAAGGATCTGAGTTCCCAGACCAGGGATTAAATCTGGGCCCTCGGCAGTGAAAGGGCAGAGTCCTCACTATTGGACAGTGAGGGAATGTGTGGAGAAGGAAGTTTTATCTTCACTGGGACAGCAAAAAGAAAAGGCTTTAAACCTATAATTTTTCTTTTGAGCTTACTGTTACTTGTACTCATATATATTTTTTTTTGCTACAACTTTTCCCCTTGATAATGTATAATTTCAGTTTTGATTTGCCCTAAGATCCATGAGTTCTCTAGGAGTATTTTCTTGATGCCTATTCCCCTCATTGATTTCTAAATTTTGTGTCATTATTAGAGAATATGGCCTATAACATTTTTCTCACAAATTGCAAGATCAGAAGAATAAAAGTATATTCTTAAACTTTAAGGGGTAAAGTTCTATAGTTGTTAAGTAAAATTTATTGACTATATTATTCAAAAACTTTATATTATCAATTTTTAAAATCTATTTGGCTTGCCAGCTTCTGAAATAAATATTGTAGAACTCTCCACTATGGATATATATACATTTTCAAATTCTCTTTGAGTTGTTAGGAGTTTTTGTTTTATGTAGTTGTCTGCTATGTTGTCTGTTGTATAAAGTTTTATGACTGTTACAGCTTCTTTGTGGGTTGCATCTTTTATTATCACATAATATTCTTTGCCTTGTCTGACATGTTTGTCCTTGAATTTGCTTTGTCTGACATTGGTACTTCTGCTTTCTTTTTGCTTGCCTTTGCACGGCCTATTGCTGACTATTTTTAACCTTTTTCTTTTTTACGTGTGTGTTATATTTAAACAGTACAGAATTGGATTTTACTTTTTTTTTTTTTTTGCTTCAGAGAAGCACGGATTCATTATTACTTGCAGCCAGTAAGGAGAATACTTGGCCTTTCCGAAAGCAGTGTCTGGATTTTACTTTTTATTTACATCTGACAGTCTCAGATTTTTAATGGAGAAATTAATTCTGTTCCCCTTTTTGTGTTAAAGAGTATACTTAGGGTTTAGGGCTTCTGTGTTATTTTTCATTGTTCTCTGTATCAGTTAGGAATGTGCTCGGCTGTAAGTGACAGAATGCACCATTAATAGTTGTCTGATTAAAGAAATCTTTCATATTTGTATTACCACATTTCATTTAATAATTAAAGAACTTTATTTCTTGGAGTTCCTCATTTTCCCTAAATAATAAGAAGTCTGGAGGTGTACTGCAGTGGCTCGATTAGTTTAGCTTCTCAGTCAGATCGGCAAGGCCTCATCTCCTCTCACATTTCTGCTTACTCATCTCTGGCATGTGGCTTTCTTCCTCATGGCTGAAAAAGTCCTCCAGCAGCTCCTGACATCACTTCTTCATTCCAGACAGGAAGAAGGAGGGGAGGTAAATGAGCAAAGAGTGAACACATTTCTCCTAAGAAGTCTTCACCTTTTGTTTAGAACAAGAAAGCCTTTCGCTGGGACATCTGCCCACATCTTCTTGGTCAAAAGTGGGGATGACTGGTCACTTCTAGGTCGACTGCTTGCCAATGAGAACAATATTACATGATGGGTTTAGACCAGTTTCATTTGTCCTTTGAGACTGGAGTAGAAACTTGCCTTTCCTGAAATGCAGGGATCTCTGTTACTTCCCAAATTGGGGTTTTTAGCAAAGGAGGAAGGTGGCTGGGATGGATGGTGAGGAGGTAACTGATAGCATTTGCTATGATAGCTACTCATTTTCTGTTGTTTTCTCTTTTCCTTTTAAGTATTTTTCCAGGATTGACAAACCTGTTATCATGTACCTTTGCCCACAGCTAATTTGGAAGGTCTGCAATTCTGTAGTAGTTGCTTCCTTGCTTCTATCAGTCATAATTAAACTTACATTCCTCTAGTACTGCATTGCTTTTAACATAGTAAAAAGATAGCGATGCCTTTATATATCAGCCAGGGGAGTTAATGCTGCCGTCTGCAATAGATACATTCTGAAATTTCAGTAAGTTATAATGGAGGTCTAGTTCTGATTACGTCACAGCTTGACGTGGATTGGGTAGCTGTGGCATGGCTCGCCTTCGAACACTGACTCATGGATCAGGCCTGTTTTCTCTCCACCATCTTGGAGTCGTCAATTTCCTGCTGGGTGGGTGGGAAAGAGAATGTGGAAAAAGGCACGCTGACTGCAAACAGCCTTAGCCCGAAAGTGGCACAGGTTACTTCCCCTGATGTTTCATAGACTAGAATTCAGTCACGTGGCCCCACGGAATTGAAGGGGACCTGAGAAAAGTCACCTGCTGGGCTCAGGGAGAGGAGGTGGCGTGCTGGGCATAGTGCAGTCACTGTCACAAACTGTCATTCCAGTCATCCATGCATTTGTTTTTCTCTGCATAGATACACTCACTGCCTCCTTAATGGGGGTGCCTGCAAGTCTCACCTGGTCACTGCATCAGCCCAAAGTCCACAGTCTACATGTGTACAGCATTAGGCCCTCTAAGGTCCTGATGTGGCTCAAAAGACATGTCATCCTCACACCCTTGAGACATGATACACAGTGGGGGGAGCAGGGTCAGAATGTCCACTGTGGAAAAGGCGGGAGTATTAGCCCTACTTAGTCACTAGTCTATAGCATCATGAGGTCCTCCAGGTCAGACTCTGTGAGGACCCCCTGCGCTGGCAGTGAAGGGATGACCTTGAATGGACACTGACCGTACTCTGGAGGCTCCTCCTTGTTCATTATTCCCCTAGGCTGCATCCGAAGTGAATACAGAGGATCTCATCCTCCTTGGACCATATAGATATAGACTTTGAAACCTGCCTCCTGGTCATCGAGGTTGGGTGCCCAAGGGTTGTTTAAGTCATTAAGTCCAGACTCAGAGACTTAGTAGGCTTCTTATCTCTTTGCTTCCATGTGCCAGGAGCAACAGCTAAGATTCTTCTCTGGACGTATTTCAAAAATTGCGTTTTCCTTTGCGTCTTTATCCCACGCCTCTACTTTTCAACTGAAGGTCATCTGCATTTAGGCTCTTTGAAAAATAAGTGTGAAAGACTGCACCCTTCGTGTCTTGTTTTAGCCTGGTTCCTCTCAGGAGCACAGACAAGGTTGGGAGACAATCACACAAGAGTTTATTCAGGAAACACCTGTGAGAGAAAAAGGGCCGGGAGCTGGAGGAGGCTGGGAGAGCCATCGCGCTGTAGTCAGTGCAGGCATGACCTTGAGTGAAAGAGAGGGGAGGGAAGGTTGGGTGGAGGCGTTCCAGGCTGTCCAGGGAAGGTTTGTTACAGCCTCTGAGGAGTTGCCCTTCACAGGAGTCTCATGTCTCCCAGGAACCAGCCTGCCATGCTCAGCTGAAGGCTGGGAGCATGACCTTGGGCTCAATTCTTTCTGTTTCTTAAACACTTAAAAAAAAATTAAAAAAAATTTTGGCTGCACCACCCAGCATGTGGGATCTTAGTTCCCTGACCAGGGACTGAACCCGTACTCCCTGCAGTGGAGTCCCAACCACTGGATTGCCAGGGACGTCTCCTCAATTCTTTCTTGAACTCATTTCTTTCCCCTAACATCTTGCCAAACACAGCACCTAGAAACTAATGCATACTCCTAGTGCTGTGTTTTCCAACCTCCTTTCTTAAGAGAGACAAGTTCAGAAGGCATGAGGGTCTTTGTTTTAAGTTACAGTGTCTGACAGCTTTACCAGATGCTTCGTTCCTGCATCACATGAATCTTCAGCCAACCAGCCTGCTAAACACCACTACTAAAGCACTGACAGTCAGTTGATATTCTTGTTGCAGCCTGTACCCCACTTTGGGGTCAGATCTCCATTTTAGTCATGGTTATCAGTGGAATCTATTAGAACAGGCAGACTGAAAAATCTCAGTGACTTAATCCAACACAAATTTATTTCTTGCTCAGGTTATGGGCTGATGTGGGTCAGGGAGATACAGGGGCCGGCTGCTTCCTCTTGCAACACCACCATCTCCAATTCTTTGCTTCCAGTCAACAGACAGGGGACATGATAGACAGAGATGAGAAATGAGAGAGAGAGAAGACTCAGAAGATGCTTGACTCCAAAGTGCCTTGGCTTGTATGAAAGTGTTAGTTGCTCAGTATTGTCCAACTCTTTGCAACTCCATGAACTGTAGCCTACCAGGCTCCTTTGTCCATGGAATTCTCCAGGTAAGAATACTGGAGTGGGTAGCCATTCCCTTCTCCAGGGGATCTTTCCCATCCAGGGATCAAAGTCAGGTCTCCTGCATTGCAAGCAGCTTCCTTACCGTCTGAGCCACCAGGGAAGCTTTGGCTTGGAAGTGACACAAGTCTTCCTTCAGTGAGTCACCTGATGTCCGCTCTGCTGAAGATCTCAGGTCTCTGGGCTTGGACACCAGTTCCAGCCCTGAACACCTCCTCCAGCAGGCTGACCTGGCTGCCATATTGCTCCCTAGAGGGAATGGGATGGGGAGATGGCTGTGGAACAGGTCAATCTCTGTCTGGCATCCTCTTTGCAGATGACAAGGTTTTGTATGGTGATGTGATGGTTGTGCACCCCTGGTCAACCCAGGTCATTCCTCTCTCATTACAACTCTGACCTTTTTTTTTTTCCTTCCTTCTCCTTCTTCCTCCTGTTGTGAGGCAGCGAGTGACAAGCACATCCAGTGGCTGCTGGGGGCAGATGGCGAGGTCTGGGTCTGGATCATGGGAGAAGGTCCTGGTGACAAGCCCTATGAAGAGATCTCTGAGGAGCTGATTGCAGAGAGAGCGAGGCTGCAGGCGCAGCGGGAAGCCGAGGAACTCTGGTGAGAGGTGCCACTGGGTGTTGAGGTGGGGAGAGGGTGCTGGTGCCTGAACACAGAGGCTTGGGGTGGGCTCAAATTAAGGATAATAGATTATGGGTGGGAAGGAGAAGCCAGTGCCAGGCAGCTGGCAGGCTGTTTGGAGCTGTGCTAAGATTAGGTGGCCGAAGAACTAGTCTTATATCAGGTAGAACTTGTGGTCCAAGTCCCAGTTCCACTCATTAGTGGGGAGGTGATTCGAGGCCTCAGTTTTCTACACCTGTGGTTTGGGGACCACAACACCTTTTTAATATAGTTGGATTTATTGAGATAATACATTTGATATTCTTTCGCCTCTTCCCTCACTGAGTTGTCCCTAGGACAGCAGGGCAATTTGAATATCACTCTTAAAGTCTGCTTGTTCCTCTTTGTGTTACCTCTGTTTTTCACACAAGATGGACACTGAAGCCTCTGCTGATACTGGGAGGGTCAGACTTCTTTCATAAACAACTTACGACGTATTTGTTGCTAAACTTGGAAGTTTGTATGAGGTCGGTGCCAACATTTTTCCCACAAGTTTTAATCACGGTGTTTTTGTTGTTGTTTTTGACTACACTGGGTCTTCCGTCCTGTATGCAAGCTTTCTCTACTTGCAGCGAGAGGACTTCTCATTGTGGTGGCTTCTTTTGTTGCAGAATGCAGGCTCTAGAGCCCAGGCTCCAGAGAAGGCAAGGGTCTTTGGGGTCGCACAGAGTTGGACACGACTGAAGTGACTTAGCAGCAGCAGCAGCAGCAGAGCCCAGGCTCAGTAGTTGTGGCACACGGGCTTAGCTGCCCCTCGCATGTGGGATCTGTCTGGACCAGGGATTGAACCCCGGTACCCTGCATTGACAGGCAGATTCCCAACCACTGGACCACCAGGGAAGTCCAATGACAATGTTCTAAATAATAAAATTGTGACATATATTCATGTTGAGGTTTGACAGAAAACAGCAAAATTCTGTAAAGCAATTATCCTTCAATAAAAAAATTAATTAATAAAAAAATTGTGACATATGACCAATATTGAAAACTATAAAGAATTAATTAAAGAACAACTCAATACCCATCACCTAGGATAAGCATGATGAGGATTAGGGCAATACCTGCCCTGTAAAATGCTGTATTCACACCTTGATAAATTGATTACTGTAGATCCACAGCATTATTCAAGGTACCTGTATAGTATCCCATTACATGAGGAACTCAACTTATTGATCCTGTTGAGGGACATTTGTGCTGTTTGCCCTTTTTTTTAATGTTATAAAAATCCTCTGATGTGCATCTCCCTACACCTTTGTAAACTCAAGCAAGAAATGGGATTCCTGAGTTTTTTTTTTTTTTTCCTGGCTTCCAAAGCAGTTCTGCTGATTTACATTCCTGTACAGGAGAGGAATGGTTTTTTTCCCACCTTTGCCAACATTTGTGAACCTCAGACACTTGCCATTCTGGTAGACCAAGAATGACTGGGCATGGCTTTTATTTGAAATTCTGTCGGCATGTGGTCCCTTCTTTTCCCATGCCTCCTGATATCTGCTGTTCTCTTGAAAGGAAACAGAAGGAGGCAGAGATCACCAAAAAGTTCCGGGATGCTCTGGCCAATGAGAAAGCCCGGATCCTGGCAGAGAAGTGGAAGGTGGAGATGGAGGACCGCAAGGCTGCCAAAGTCCTGGAGGAGCGCATCCATGAGGAATTCAAGGTGGGCCAGTGCCTGGGTGTCGGTGTGAGGCCACCTGTTGCAACCCCCAGGCTGATCTCTGGTTGGACCAGTCCTTGGCCAACCACTCTATGCTTTAGAGCACTCTCATAGTGCTTTATGAGAATAGAAATCAGACGTGTCTGAGTAGGAAGGAACTTGATATACCATCTTGGCTAATTCACTTCTCCTTGTACAGATGAGGAAATTGAGGGCCAGATAGGGAAGAGACTGTGTGTAGTGGTGATTGGTTTGGGGACAGAGCCAGGATCAGAACTCAGCCCTCTGCATCCCAAACCAAGGGCCCTGAAGTGGGGCCTGAAGAGAGCTGAGTCTGTGGTCAGACCAGCCTGGGATCCAGTTCCAACTCTATTGCTCACTGTTGTGTGACCTTGGGAAGCTTGCTGAACTTCTCTGAGCTTCTTGTTTGTAATATTCGTAATAACAACAATCTCCTTGAGATTTTTGGAGGATTCAAGGAGATGAAAAATGTAAATTTTTCTGCCCAGCACAGGACATTGTTTGTAAGTTTGCATATCTGTTCATTCTGAGACTCAGAGTTTGGAGCTGGTAAAGGAGCTTTACAGTCCTGTAGCAAGAAGCTTAAGTTTCCTGAAAAAAAGCTTAGGTTAATATTTTTTCTTCTGGTTCCTATTTTGAGATTTTTTTTTTTTTTTTTTTGCTATGTAGGAATAATATATTTCTCAGTGGGTAGAAAACTCAGAAAATACTCTAAATAAAAAGGGAAAAAAAACCAAGAATCATGCTGAATCTCAGCAGTTGTATATTTTTGTGAATTGTATATTAATGGCATTTGCCCATTTTTGAATTTTTAAAAACGTTCCCCCTATAATGATTAGATAAAGGGGACATTGGCCTTTTAATATCATTTCTGTTGTAAATATTTTTTCTCAGTGTTGTTGTTGCGGTTTTCTTAATTTTGGTTATAGTGGTTCATGATGTACAGAAGGTTAAAATTTTTATTAGCCAATTATATGAATCTTGTTCTCTATTAGTTGTTTTATGCATAGAAAGACCATCATCACAAGCTTATAAAAATACTAATCTACATTGCTTTGTATGTCTTTCCAGATCTCATTTCTTTGTACTCAATTTTCCTTCAGTTTGCTGTGTGGTATGATATATGGCTCTCACTTTATTTTATTCCAAATGGCTAGCCCATTATGCTAACATCATTTACTATGTAAATCATCCTCTCTCCTCTCATTGGATTTCCTGCCTTGATTCTTACTTCTTACTTACTTTTGGATCCTTTTGTGGATTTTTCTTCTTTGACTGATTATTCCTGAGCCAGATGTAATTGTTTAATTGTATGTAACTTTAACATAAATTTTACCATCTATTAAAGTTAGAGTGTATCATTATTCTTCATTTCTAAAATGTCCTTGGCTAATCTCATCCATTTTTTCCCCATTAGAGCTACTTTTGAATTATATTCTCAGTATCCTCTTCTCCCCTAATATCCAAAAAAATCTGTGTGGTGGTTTTCATTGAATTGCATCAATACCATTGCTGTATTTGTGGAAGATGAACATTTTTTATAATATTAAATCATTAAATCTTACTCAGGAATGTGATAAGTTCTTCCTTTTATCCAAAGTTTCTTTATCTTTGATATAGTTTTTTTTTTTTTCCTAAATACCTATAAATGCACTGGCCACCCAATCCCAAACATTCTCAGTGACATAAGAGGACTTCTTTTTTTTTGGACTTGGGTAAAATTTATTGTTTTCTTTAAGTGCTCTATGTTTCTTTTCTTTTAAATTTTATGTTTAATATTTTTATTGTTATTGTAATTGTGCTCATTACTTTTAAACCTACTGCAACTTCTATATATTTGCATTGTTATTGGTCTCCTTATTTAACTTTCCCATGAGTTGCCCTTTTTCTCTAGGAGATTCTTTTGCATTTTTAAGTGAAGGAATATGTACTCTCAAGACACTTCATTAAAAAAAAATTCAAACTTGGAAAAAAGTGGAAAGAAAAACGACATGAGTACTCATATATTAATATTACCACCTACATTTACCGATTATTAATATTTTGCCTCGATTTCATGCTCTTTGCTCTTCTCTTTCTCCGTCCACACATGCATACCCACAGGCGCACACACGGTCACATAGACATACTTGTACTTTTTCGTTGCTGTCAAACACTTTGAGAGAAAACTGCAGACATAGTGCTTTCTAACCCAGGAGTTGGCAAACTATTTTCTGTAGAGGAGCAGATAGTATTTTAGACTCTGTGGGTCATGCTGTCTCTGACACAACTACTCACTAGGACATCATGGCACAAAAGCAGCCACAGACAACATGTAGACAAAAGAGTGAGACTGTGGTCCAACAAGGTTTTCAAATAATGCCTGTCATTGGCCTGGGAGCTTCCCGATCAAACTTAATCCTTCAGTGTGCATCTCCCACAAAGAAGGACATTTCCTGTCATAGCCACAAGAATCATTGTCACACTGATTGAAATTAACCATGTAATTCCATAGTAGTGACTCAAATCCCATCCACACTGGAGAGATACTTAGTTTGTATTGCTGGATTTTGCATAGGAGCCTGGTGGGCCACGGTCCATAGGGTCGCAAAAGAGTCCAACGTGACTTTGCAACTAAACAATAACAATTTAAGTCTGCTGGGGAAGAAAACCAGTACTTTTCACATGTCTCCAGCAGTGAGCATCGCCTGTTCCAATCCTAGCCTCCCTCCTCCCCAGAGGTGGGCTGAGTCCCAGATGCCGGGAGGGTAGCTTGGCGGAGCTGGAGTCTTGGGGCTCGGTTCCCAGCAGAGATTCTCTGATGTCTCCTTGAGGACCTCAGTGATTGAGGGATAGAAATTGTATGCTGGCTCTGTGTTGGGGTTTATGGAAGAATCAGTAAAGCCATATGTTCACTGAGGAACCCAAATGCAGGCTTTTGTGTTATTTCCAAAGGTTATCATTATTGTGTGTGTGTGTGTGTTTTTTTTTTTTTTTGGTATGTGTTTTTTCTGTGTGAACACATATAAATGTGTTATATGTGTTTAATATACATAGTAAGTATGTCTGCTCTGAGGAGCCTCAGAAGTGTAAGTAGCATCTTTGAGGTCTTGGACGGCTCATTAAGGAACATCAGATCAGACACTGGGGCTGGACGGTCCTTGTTAATGAGCTGAGATATTTTCTGTCAGTGCGTCCGTACTTAGTTGCTAAATCATATCCAACTCTGCTACACGCCTGTAGCCCGACAGGCTCCTCTGTCCATGGAATTCTCCAGGCAAGAATACTGGACTGGGTTGCCATTTCCTTCTCCAGGGAATCTTCCCCACCCAGGGATAGAACCTGTGTCGCCGGCATCTCCTGCCTTGGCAGGCAGATTTGTTACCACTGAGCCACCTGGGGGGCCCCGTTTTCTGGCAGAGCTGTCTGTAAATGAACTACCCTTTTATTGTGACAGGCTCTCCATCACAGGAAGTGGTTATGTGTAGGCTGAAACAGTATCTGAGAAGGTTTCAGTGGTGGATTAAATATGCCTGGCAGCAAATTCTTGGCCTCTCCTTGCTTTGAGAGGAGGAGTCTGGTTCCCCACCACTGAGCCTGTGTGACCTTGTGGCTAGCCTTGGTCTTTAGGGTGCAGTAGAAATGACTGTGTGTAAATTCCGAGGATGGACAAGAGCAGATTGCACCCTCTGGCAAGGCTCACTTTTGGAAGCTGCCTCACAAGAAGCCTTCCTGCCCTAGGTTCCCAGGCTATCTGCAAGGACACCCAGGCTAGCTAAAGAGAGGCTATGTGAAGGAGCACCTAGGCACCACACACTCGAGTGAAGCCTTTGTGGTTCTTCCAGTCAGTAACCTCAGCCAAGTACTCGACCATGACTGACATAATGTGCAGCCGAAAGGCCACCCAGCCAAGCCTGGCCCGAACTAGTATCTTCAGAATCTCAAGCACATAAAACGTTTGTGTTTTAAGCCACTAGATTTTGCTGATAGCTTGTTGTTATAATACTTAGCAATAGATAACAGCAACAGCTTTGCCAAAGGGATTTACGCAACGGGTTAGAGATTGGTTAGATAATGTTTATTTTGTCTTCCTACATCAAGATGCTAACATAATACGAGTCTTGCATGCAGCAATGCACCTTAACATTCATCTAATTTAATACTTTTCCCCTGAGACCAGAAGTGGAGGTTGTTTGGAGGAGGGTAGTGGTGGTAGTAATAAACTCCCTGTTCTCAAAGAGCTTACCAGGTGCCAGGGAAGAGATAATTCTGAGCAGCCACTCAGCCCCAACCATGACCGGAGGCACCTTAAAGGGCAGAGGTCCTTCCAGGAACCCTGCACAAAGACAGAAAATGGAAAGGAGATAAATGGGGTGACAAATGATCTGCTGGAGGAGAGAAAAAAGCACATGATGGGTGGAGGCAGACAAAAATCTGGAAAGACTGGCTGTGAGGCCCTTGAATGCTATACCAAGGAGGTGGACTATTTTCTGTGGGCAAAGCAGACCTTCGTGTATTCAGAGGGCCATGTTTGATCACGTCTTACGAGGAAAACTGGTGATGTGATTCAAGTGACGAACATTTAGGGTGCTGCTGCTGCTGCTGCTAAGTCGCCTCAGTCGTGTCCAACTCTGTGTGACCCCAGAGACGGCAGCCCACCAGGCTCCTCTGCCCATGGGATTCTCCAGGCAAGAACACTGGAGTGGGTTGCCATTTCCTCCTCCAATGCATGAAAGTGAAAAGTGAAAGTGACGTCGCTCAGTCGTGTCTGACTCTTAGCGACCCCATGGACTGCAGCCTACCAGGCTCCTCCATCCATGGGATTTTCCAGGCAAGAGTACTGGAGTGGGGTGCCATTGCCTTCTGAGGGGAAGCCAATTAGATCTTTGCAATGGTCAAAGTGGTAAATGATGAGGGTCTGGACAGAGTCTGCGACTATGAAGAGATAAAGGGGATGGACAAAGAAACGTTGGTGGTGAAATCAACAATCAGTTAGATGTTGGTATGTGGCGCTAGTGGTAAAGAACCCATCTGCCAATGCAGGAGGCCTAAGAGGTATTACTGACTCAATGGACGTGTGTTTAAGTAGACTCCCAGAGTAGGTGATGGACAGGGAGGCCTGACGTGCTGCAGTCCATGGGGTTGCAGAGTCAGACACGACTGAGAGACTGAACTGAAGGGACTTAGGTTTGATCCCCGGGTCAGGAAGATCCTCTGGAGGAGGGCATGGCAACTCACTCCAGTTTTCTTGCCTGGGAAATCCCATGGACAGAGGAGCCTGGCAGGAGGATAGAGGAGCCTACACTCTGTGGAATCGCTAAGAGTTGGACATGACTGAAGTGACTTAGCACATGAAGGAAAGCAGAGAGCAAGGCGTCTGAGCCCCAGGTGGAGGGATGGCTAGATGGCGCCAGCCTTTTGTGTGGGGATCTGGGAAGGAGGTTCAGGCTTGGAGGAGAGAGAATGTGCTTGGAATGGTCATGCTGAGGCTGGTGTTTGTTGGTTTTGTTTTTCCACCCAGGACAGGGAAGAGTGGGAATGGAGGAGAGGAGAGAACCTGTATGAGAAACCTGGTGGTTGAGGGAGTTTGCCTGGGGAGCCTGGTCATAGGAAATTAATAAAATTGGAGGCATACTCCCAGAACATTCTGTAGGGTTAAAGATGGAGTTTAAAAATAAGAGCTACAGATAGCTAGAAAACTGTTTTGTTTTTTTTTTTTAAAACAACATTCGGTTGTGGCTGACACTGTGCTTTGTCACTCAGTCATGTCTGACTCTTTGTGACCCCATGGACTGTAGCCCACTGGGCTCCTCTATCCATGGAGATTCTCCAGGCAAGAACACTGGAGTGGGTAGCCTATCCCTTCTCCAGGGGAACTTCCTGACCCAGGAATCAAACCGGGGTCTTCTGCACTGCAGGCAGATTCTTTACCAGCTGAGTTGCTGGCACTATTTTAATACAGTTTACATGCATACAGAAGTTTGTTTTTTTTTTTTTTTAGTAAAAAGGTCGTGGAGCCAGATAAAATTTGCATTTTCCCCCGTTTTTTTTTTAAACTCCTCAGACTGCTTTTGGGTGCTTCTCTCTCTGCTTCCACCCCCAGCACATGGGCAGCAGGGCTCCTGCTCTGCCCCTCACCCTCGAGGCCTGTGCCCTCCCTTCCCAGCCTGTAAGCCTCCTGCCCCATCCTGCCTCCTCCGGGTTTCCGTGATGGGGAACAGACTCGGCGCAGCTAAGTTCTCCTTTCATTTCCCTCTGTTTTCTACTCCAAGCCATTCTCTTTCTGTTCTTTTTCCTTTAAGGCTGGAGTTCATTTTGGCCACCTCACGACACGCTCTGCAACCATGCTATCGCTGCTTTAATTTCTCTCGAACATTTGTAGACTTTCTCTGAATTTCTCTTGGACAAGGCTGGCATCAGCGAGACACAGCATGGGGCGGTTTACCCTTTCCTCATCACAGATCATCACAAACGCTCTCTTCATCAATTCATTAAGTCACCCGCTCTTCTGGTCAATGTTTATGGAACAGCTACTATCTGCCTGGCCCTGTGCGGGGTACTGGTGATAGAAAAATGAATGATACGGGCCTGGCCCTGTCCTTTGGGAGCATGTTGTCCTACAAGACACAATGGTATCACTGGGCCAGGCCAAAACCAAAAAGGACTATGCCTTCCAGAAAAAGCATGTGTCTTCGTGACATTTTCCACTGGGGTGAGATGGACTGCGCGTCTGTGGGCTCCTGTGGTGTCCTGTTACTCATGTGTTATCAGGAGAAGGGGGACTGGATCAGCTGGACAGCTCAGAGGGCTTTGGGCTTGCCAGAAAAAGGCAATCGACTCCTAAGGTGGAAGGCAAGTGTTTGCCTACCTGCCTTTTGGCTGTATTGGCCTTTTGCTGCGAACCCAAAGAAAGATGGCCTTCAGTGATCACAGATGGGCCAAAGGATTCTGAAAGTAGCAACAGTGAGAGTTTCCAGGCAATTTCAGCTGTAAAGGTTGAGCATTTTTGCAAAACCAGGGTGAGGATGATGCCATACTCTTTATTTGTGGTGGAAAATGTCTTCTTTTATCAATTCATTTCTGTGAAGAGCTTACCTTTGCCACAGTAAGTGACCGGTCATGTTCCTTTGAGGTGGAGCTTGATGCAGGTTTCTGGCTCTCTTTTAAAAGTATTTCTTTGTTTCTTTCTTTACTTATTTGATCTTTAGTTATGGCATGGGGACTGTTAGTTGTGGCACATGAGATCTAATTCTGTGACCAAGGACGGAACCCAGTCCCCCTGCTTGGGAGCATAGAGTCTCAGCCACTGGACCACCAGGGAAGTCCTTGGTTTCTGGTGTTGTCCCATTCTCAGGAGAAAAGAATTGAGTGAACTGTGGAACTGCCATCCATCCATCTATCTGTCTATTTATTGGTAGTAAATTTTCCTCCATCTTTATTGAGGTGTGATTGACAAATCAAAATTGTATGAGAGGAGAAGGCAATGACACCCCACTCCAGTACTCTTGCCTGGAAAATCCCATGGACGGAGGGGCCTGGTGGGCTGCAGTCCATGGGGTCGCTAGGAGTCAGACACGACTGAGCGACTTCACTTTATTTTTTCACTTTCATGCATTGGAGAAGGAAATGGCAACCCACTCCAGTGTTCTTGCCTGGAGAATCCCAGGGACGGGGGAGCCTGGTTCGCTGCTGTCTATGGGGTCACACAGAGTCGGACACGACTGAAGCGACTTAACAGCAGTAGCAGCAGTAAGGTGTACAACGTGACATTTTGATATACATATACATTATGAAATGGTGACACAATCAAGCTGACTAACATATCCATCACCTCACCTACTCTTTTTGTGTGATGAGAGCACTAGTTTGATGAAGCCCATGTCCATTAAATACAGTGTTCATTTATAGTCCTCTTGCTGTACGTTAGATCTCCAGAATTTTTGCATTCTATATAACTGAAGCTTTGTGCCTTTTCGCCACACAGCTAAAGTATCTACAGATAGATTTTTAAAAGTAGTATATGTGTATATACAGCGAAATAGTATTCAGTCTTAGAAGGAAGTCCTGACATTTGTGACAACGCAGATGAACTTGGAGAACATTATGCTAAGTGAAATAAGCTCGACACAGAAGGCCAAATGCTGCATGATCTTACTTAAATGTGGAGTCTAACAAAGTTGAACTTGTAGAAGCAGGGAGTAGAATGGAAGTCGTGGAGTTGGGATAGGAGTGGGTGGGGAGGGAAGTGGGCACTGGCATTTACCATGCTGCTTCCTGTTGCCACAGCTGGTTGGAGTCGGAACACTGTATTTAATTTGAGGTGGTTGGTCAAATGCCATTTATCTATGGTACACCAGTCATAACCCTTTTCTGGGGGTACTAAGTCTCCTTGTTATGGTAAATTGTGTCCAGTTAAAATACATATGTTGAACTCCCAACCCTAGGGTCTCAGGATGTAACTGTATTTGGACCTAAAGGTCTTTATAGAGGAAATTAAGTTCAAATGAGGTTTTCAGGGCAGGCCCTAAATCAATGGCTTCCCAGGTGGCTCAGATGGTAAAGAATCTACCTGCAGTGCAGGAGATCTGGGTTCGATCCCTAGGTTGGGAAGATCTGGAGAAGGGAATGGCAACCCTCTCTAATATTCTTGCTTTGAGAATTCCATGGACCGAGGAGCCTGGCAGGCTACAGTCCAAGCTAAATCAATATGTTTGTTACCCTTAAAAGAAGAGGAAATTTGGACAGAGACATGGGTGAACACAGAGGAAAGACCATGTGCTGCTTATAAGCCAAGAAGAGAGGGCTCAGAAAGAAATCAACCCTGCTGACACTTTGGTCTTGAACTTCTGGCCTCCAGAACTGTGAGACAATAAATATCTGTTGTTTAAGCCTACCTTCCCCAGTCTATGGTGCTTTGTTATGGCAGCCGGGAAAACTAGTATCCTCACAAGGAAGTAAGACTGGGGGGTTGAAAGCCCTCTGGCTCTGACATGCCTCAACTGTCTGTAATTTCCCTGCGATCACTCCTGTTTGGAAGACTTCTGTGAGTGGACGATAGATCTATAGTCCCTGGTGGAAGCTCTCTTGGTTAGTGCGCAGTGTATTGAGCAATGTGGTGACCACAATCCGATTAAGGATTCCTGGGAGAAGAATGGGAAACCCACTTTGTAAACTGTGATGTGCCATGCCAGTGTGACGCTTCGTTTTTATGCTGCTGAGATGCTAGTGACTGATGAAAGTGAAATACAACTTTGGGGTAAAATTCGATTTTTTCTGTTTTGGAGGCAGACAGACTTTGGTTCCAGTTTTGCATCCGTCATTAACTCTCTGCTCTAGTATTTTGCATCTTAAAGAACAACCAACTCACCCTCCCTTTTCTAGCTTAACCCCACATCCCCCTCTGGCTGCTGCTTCCTGTCTCTGCTCATTTTTAGAAGGAAATGTCTTGAAAGGAGTTGTCTGTGATCACTTCCTCTCTCTCCCCCATGCTGCCTGGATGGCTGCCCATTCGCTCCACCAGGGCTGCTGTCGACAAGATCTCACATCTCGTGGTCCTGAGACCACGTTCTGCGGTCCCTTGGTGCTTCTCTGTCATCTCTTGTGGTGTCTCAGTAGCCTGCAGCTCGGCTCACCACCCCCCTTTTCTTCTCAGCTTCTCCTGCAGACGTAGCCGCCTCTGGGTTTTTATCTTACCCCTTGGTCTGCCTTCTCAGTCTCACTTTCTGGCTCCAACTCTTTCTCTCAACTTATAAATGGCTCAGTGCCCCCAAGGCATCCTGGGTGTTTTCTCTGATCTACGTTCTTTCTCTAATTGACAACATCAAGTCCGTGGCTGAGAAACATCACCCCCGTGCAGAAGGCCTCTCACTCAGCCTCTGCAGCCTGAGCTTAAGTCCCTGGGCCCCTTAAGCCCCAGGTTTGTGCATCCCCCTACCCACAGCAGGTCTCTTGGATGTCAGATGGCATCTCAGACTCATTAAACATAGAATTTTGACTTGTTTTCCTTCCAGCTGTAGTGGATAATTCCCTACTCAGACATGCCAAACCCATTTCCAATGCTGGGGCCATTGAGCCTGTGGTTCCCTCTCTCTAGAAGTTTCTTCTCCCTGAGATTCACTCATCAGCCTTCGTATTATTTAGGTCTCAGAGCAGTCCCTTCTCAGAGGATTTCTGGTCACACTGTCTAAAGTAGCTGTCTAGACTCTATCACTTACCCTGTTTTAATTCTCTGTATACTTTATTATATAATATGATATATTGAATAGTGTATTATATAAATATTATATGTAATATGATATATTACATAGTATGATATATAGTACTTCTGATATTCTGATATATTTTTTATTTTACCAGATGAGTGTTTTTCTGTCATTGGAAGGCAAGCTCTGAGAGAGTGAGGCTAAGTGCCTTTTTCACAGCTATGGCCCCAGTGCCTGGAGCAGGCAGAGTCTCCTAGGTGCTCAGTAAGGATTTGGTGAATGACTGGAGAAGCCCCTTAACATCTTTATCCCTTAATTACTAACTCCTAGAGAGTGGGTCGTTAGGAATTTGTCTTTTTTTAGAATTTAAAAACGTGATTGTTGAATTGGAGAAAAATTCTCAATCTGTGTCATTTCAGAAGCGACAAAATCCTTGTTTGTTTGTTTGTTTGTTTTTTAAACGAGGGGCTCAAAACTCAGTTCCCGTCTTCTTTGTTTTTTCTTCTTGATCCATTAAACTATCAGCGGACTGAAAAAATTATAAGCCACAGAAACAGAAAATGAGAGGAGGGGAAGAACAGATGAAAATAATGCCCAAAGAAATTTGGTTTCTGGAAGACAGAGGGAGAGTGATGGGAGGTTAGCGGGCACCTGCAGGAAGGGGCTGGTGGTCCTGAATCAGCTCAGCCCAGAGGCCCCACAGGCTCGAGACTTGGGGACAGCGGGTTCAGTGAAGGATGGCGCTGCGAATGAGGGACTGGGGGCACGTTTCTGCACGGAGCGGCTGGACCCTCAGTTCCCTGCACGCACCTGTCTCTTCAGGCTGCTTCATCCCTCCCTCTGACCGGGAGTGGAAGGGACAACACTGGGGCTCAGCGTATCAGGACAAGTGGGGAGAACAGATGGGGGCGGGTAGGAATCCGGGGGAACAAGCACAGGCTTGAACTCTGAACCGTGGGACCTACAGTCAGGGTTGCCTGTAGGGTATCCAGAACTGGTCACATTGTTTTTTTGGTGGTGTTTTTGTCTATAGCAAGTTAATAATTTGAGCTACATAAACTCAGCCTATTAACTCTATTCTGGTGGCCCAATCTCAGGTGATCCTATTATAAAAATATTCTGTTGGCCAGGAACATTCATCTGCTCACTGGGCTACCCTTCTGGAACCAGGGCTTGGCCACTGGACCTGGGAGTGACTCCATAGTTATGAATCCTGGAGGTCCGTAGAGCACTTGGTTAACCCTTTGCATGGAGGAGAGGGTCAGAGAGTACCCTGAAGGGCTGAATGGGACCTGGTCTGGGTTTGGGGCATCTTACCTGAACCTACATCTGCCCCTGCCTGTCCTGGGGTACCATTTCTGGGAAACTTGCAGGGACAATTTGCAAAAAGGTACCTCAAAGCTTTGGTTTCTCATGAATCATGGGGCTCAGGCTAGGGGTCCTGCTTGCTTGAGTCTAAAGGCTGTCCTACCTGTAGCGTGCCTCCTATGCAGACTCCTGGGATGTTGGTGGTCAGGCACCACCCAGGTGGACACAGAAGATGTCAAATAATTGCAGAGAAAGAACCTCCAGGTGTTTCCACCTGAGGGTTCTCAGTGGAGTGGCTGATCCCTCATCCAGTCTTCTTAGAGTGAAACCCAAGGAAACCCCGAATACACACTCCGAGTCTCTGTTTCAGATATACTTTTTTTTTTTTTTTTTTTAGTTTGGCTGCCTTGGGTCTTTAGTTACGACACGTGGTGCTCTGCGGGCTCAGTAGCTGTGGTGTGTGGGCTTAGTTGCTGCAAGGCAAGTGGGATCTTAGTTCCCCAACCAGGAATCAAACATGTGTCCCCTGGATTGCGAGGAGGATTCTTAACCACTGGACCACCAGGGAAGTCCCTCAGAAACACACTTGCTTTCCTCTTTGAATTGTGAGCAGTCAGGGAACATCAGACATCAGAAGAAAACCTCTGACACAAATGATAGGTACCAAATAAAACAAACTTTAAAGAAAAGAACAAAACAAAACAAAAAAACCCAGAAGAAATAGACCTACATCAGAATATGAGGGAGAAAAATCTCTAAAATCCTCAGAGATGAGTTCTGGCGTTTATGAAACAAGTACAGAATGCCACAAAGCAAAAAGGAACAAGCAAAGAATAAAAGAGGGCTTGGGAATTATAAATGTGCTAGCTGAAATAAAAAATTCAGTGGAAGGTTTGGGGGATAAAGTCAGTGAAATCAACCAGGAAGTAGAACAAAAAGGCAAGAGGCAGGAAGTAGGAGAGAAAGGATAAGGCACTTAGAGGGTCAAATCAAGAAGTCCAGCAGTTGACACATAGGAATTCTAGGAAGGAAAAAGCAAAATGAGAGGAGAGAAATTATCAGAAAAATCCGAAGCAGAGATGTAGTAGACTAGGACCTGAAACTCCAATCAAAAGCACCCTGAGTGCCTAGTAATCAATGAAAGAAACTCCACACCAAGACACATCTATTAAAAAGCTTCAGAATTCAGAGATAAAGAGGAAAATAGTGCCTTATGCAGAAGAATGAGAATCCAAGTGGCAGTACTGGATGCTAGAAGATAAGGAAGTGAAGTCCTCTAAGTTCTGCAGGAAAATGATTTTAATCAAATTCTATGCTTAGCTAGCCTAGCAGTTATATGCGAAGGTAACATAGATATTTTGACATGACTCTATATGGATATATAAATAATATACATATGATACAAAATATGTATATAGATCTAGCTATACATATGTTGCTGTTGTTTAGTTGCTAAATTGTGTCTGACTCTTTGTGACCCTCTGGACTGTAGCCCACCAGGCTGCTCTCGTCCAGAGAATTTTCCCAAGCAAGAATACCGGAGGGGGTTGCCATTTCCTCCTCCAGGGAATCTTCCCAACTCAGGGATCCAATGTGCATCTCCTGCATTGGCAGGCAGATTCTTTACCACTGAGCCACCAGGGGAGCCCCTGATGGCTTTACAGTGAACTATATTTATTTTAAAAAAATTTATTTATTTATGGTTGCACTGGGCCTTCATAACTGTGCATGGGTTTTCTCTAGTTGCAGTGAGTAGGGGCTACTTTTTGTCCTGGTGTGCAGGCTACTCATTGCGGTGGCTTCTCTTGTTGCAGAGCCCATGCTTTAAAGCGTGGGCTCAGTAGTTGTGGCATGTGAGCACAGTCATTCTGGGTCATGTGGGATCCTCCTGGACCAGAGATCAAACCTGTGTCCCCGGTATTGGCAGGCAGATTCTTCACCACTGGACCACCAGGGAAGTCCTGTGAACTATATTTAATTATGTACCAATCTTTGATATAATTATGAATTGTGATGTAAATCTATTGTGAGGGTGATGAGAAGAAAAATATGGGTTTACACCAGTGTGGGAAATATAAGTGCTAAATATTCATGTACCAAAAAAAAAAAGGTAGTAATGTCTAGAATCAATAAATCAATAATGGCATTGAAACATGTATAATATCATATATGAAACGAATCGCCAGTCCAGGTTCAATGCATGATACGGGATGCTTGGGGCTGGTGCACTGGGATGACCCAGAGGGATGGTACAGGGAGGGAGGTGGGAGCAGGGTTCAGGATGGGGATCACGTGTATACCCGTGGCTGATTCATGTTGAATCAGCCGTGCCATTCATGTATGGCAAAACCAATACAATATTGTAAAGTAATTAACCTCCAATTAAAATAAATAAATTTATATTAAAAATAAATCAATAATTAGCAGCATTATTCAGACATGGATATAACCACACAAAGGAAAGCTAAAATAATTGAGAATGGTGACCTCTAGGCACTAGATAAGAGTGGGGTACTCTTGCCTGGAAAATCCCATGGACAGAGGAGCCTGGTAGGCTGCAGTCCATGGGGTCGCTAGGATTCGGACACGACTGTATAACTTTCAAGTAGACAACCTGAATGACTTCACTTTCACTTTTCACTTTCATGCTTTGGAGAAGGAAATGGCAGCCCACTCCAGTGTTCTTGCCTGAAGAATCCCAGGGATGGGGGAACCTGGTGGGCTGCTGTCTCTGGGGTCGCACAGAGTCGGACATGACTGAAGCGACTTAGCTGTAGCAGCAGCAGCAGGTTAGGTAAAGTGGTTTAGAGAATTAATTTTTTTTTTATAACAAGCCCTCTGGCATGATTGACATGTGTGTTCATGTTGCTTTGATTAAACAAAAGTAAAGGAAAATACACACAGCCTTTTTGGAGCTTGAAAGCAGGACAATATTTGGAGATTTGGGGCCCCCGAAACTGTTTTCTCTTTGAAATATCTTCTTTGGAAATGAGGTTAAGATATAATCATATCCTCCACTCTTCCCCAGTAGCATAGTGGACACCTTCAGACCTGAAGGACTCATCTATTGGTGTCATATCTTTTTGGCCTTTTATACAATTCATGAGGTTCTCACAGCAAGTATACTGGGCTGGTTTGCCAATCCCTCTTCTAGTGGGTTAAGTTTTGTCAGAACTCTCTGCTATGACCTGTCCATCTTAGGTGGCCCTGCATGGCATGACTTCACTGAGTTATGCAAGCCCCTTTGCCATGACCAGGTGGTTGATGCAAACAGACGACTCATTGGAAAAGTCCCTGATGCTGGGAAAGATTGAGGGCAGAAGGAGAGGAGGGTGTCAGAGGATGAGATGGCTGGCTGGCATGACTGATGCAAAGAACATGGACTTAGGCAAACTCCGGGAGACGTGAGGGACAGGGAGGCAGGTGTGCTGCAGTCCACCGGTTTGCAAAGGATTAGACATGACTGGGTGACTGAATAGCAACAACAATAATCATATCCTGCTTGACTTGCCTGCAAGAAAACCAGGCTCCCCTCCTCATGCCCACTTCCCTCTTCCCCAGAATGGAAGTGTGACCAAGCGTGGCCCAGAGTTCTCTTATTATTGCAGAAAGCTTCACATATTTTGTTCACATATTTCAAGTCATTTGATCTTTACCATGGCCTGATCAGATGTAACTGTTACCACTTCATGTGTGTAGAGACAGAGTCTGGAGTGGCCTCCTCTGGCCACCTTTCCATGTGACATCTCAGCCCTGACTGCCTGTGACCTGTTACTATCACCTAATGTCATTCTGTCTCCATGTTTTTTAGAGGAAAGAGGAAGAGGAGAGGAAGCGAGGAGAAGAGCAGATTCGCCTCCAGGAAGAGCAGAGGGCGAAGGAACTCTACTGGACCCTGAAGCAGGCCCAGCTGCAAAGCCACCCCAGCGAGAAGGAGGAACGTGAGTGGGAAGAACAGTGTGAGTAGCACTTGCTTTTTTTAAAAAAATTAGTTCAGTTCAGGTCAGTTCAGTCACTCAGTCAGGTCCAACTCTGCGACTCATGGATTGCAGCATGCCTGGCCTCCCTTGTCCATCACCAACTCCCGGAGTTTACCCAAACTCATGTTCATTGAGTCAGTGATGCCATCCAACCATCTCATCCTCTGTCGTCCCCTTCTCCTCCTGCCCTCAATCTTGCCCAGCATCAGGGTCTTTTCAAATGAGTCAGCTCTTCACGTCAGGTGGCCAAAGTATTGGAGTTTCAGTTTCAGCATCAGTCCTTCCAATGAACACTCAGGCCTGATCTCCTTTAGGATGGACTGGTTGGATCTCCTTGCAGTCCAAGGGACTCTCAAGAGTCTTCTCCAACACCACAGTTCAAAAGCATCAATTCTTCGGCACTCAGCTTTCTTTATAGTCCAACTCTCATATCCATACATGACCACTGGAAAAACCATAGCCTTGACTAGGTGGACCTTTGTTGGCAAAGTCATGTCTCTGCTTTTTAATATGCTTTCTAGGTTGGTTATAACTTTTCTTCCAAGGAGTAAGCGTCTTTTAATTTCATGGCTGCAGTCACCATCTGCAGTGATTAGTTAGGTCTGCTGGATCTTCCTTTCCGTCTGCAGTGATTAATTAGGTCACTAGATCTTCCTTTCAGCATGCAGACTCTTAGTTGCGGCATATGGGATCTAGTTCCCTGACTCAGGCCTCCTGCATTGGGAGCTCAAAGTCTTAGCCCCTGGAACACCACGAAGGTCCTAAGCTTTCTTAATGAGGACTGGGAAACTGGCCTGTTTTCTCAGCCACTTTCCTCCCACATGTCTATTTGCTCAGTCATCATTCCAGTTCATCTGCTTAGCCCAGATGCCTTTAATCTGTGTCAACCATGTATATGGTTCTGCTAAGGATCCAGAGGGTAAGAGCTCCATCCTCAAGGAACTTACTTGCCTGTTGGGGAGATTTCTTATACTAAAGAGTAAAACTCTACATTTACTGAGTTACCAATAATTTTCTGGCTGTGTGCTAAGCCCTGGAGATCCAGAGATGAGGGATCATGGTCTGTATCTTGGGGGAACTCGCTGCCCAGGCAGGAGCTAGACACACAGGCTAAGGGCTTTGAGGGAAAAGGTACACGTTCTGTTGGAGCACATGGTGGCTATTCTGGTGGCATTCCAGATGAGAAGGTATAAAGTGAGGCTGCTGGGAGCATGGGGATATCGGACAAAGAGGCTGGAGAAGGTAGATGTATGTGAAAAAGTGAAAATCACTTGGTCATATCTGACTCTTTGCGACGCTATGGACTGTAGCCTGCTAGGCTCTTCTGTCCATGGAATTCTCCAGGCAAGAATACTGGAGTGGGTTGCCATTCCCTTCTCCAGGGGATCTTCCTGACCCAGGGATCAAGCCAAGGTCTCCTGCACTGCAGGCAGATTCTTTACCGTCTGAGCCATTAGAGATGTATAGGTGGCTCTTAATCTTGGAGAGTGTCGGGGGTGGCAAGAAGTTAGGTGGGAAAGAGGAAGTGGAACTAAGCTTGAAGGTGGTGTTTTAATATGTACGCGAGACTTGCTTTAACCAGGTATGGATAGGCATGCAGATGTGGAAACGACTGTTGCAAGAAGTTTTTGCCCACAGATTCCTAGAAATGGAGAGCATGGCATGCCATGCAGGGCCACACAAGAAGCACCAGGGTGAGTCAAAAGGCAGAGGAAACAAGTAGAAAAAGTGGGCAAGAGCCTTTACTATGGAGTCATTGGGAAAGGTAAGGCATGCGTGTGTGCGAGCTCAGTTGCTTCAGTCGTGTTCGACTCTGTGACCCTATGGACTATAGCCTACCAGGCTCCTCTGTCCATGGGATTCTCCAGGCAAGAATACTTGAATGGTTGCTGTGCCCTCCTCTAGGGGATCTTCCTGACCCAGGTATTGAACCGGTGTCTCTTAAGCCTCCTGTATTGGCAGGCGGCTTCTTTACCACTAGCACCACCTGGGAAGCCCCAGAGGTAAGGCAGGACAGGGTGAACAGACAGGACTGGCTGAAGTGAAGTGGCGTCGCTCAGTGTGTCCAACACTTTGCGACCCTGTGGGCTGTAGCCGACCAGGCTTCTCCGTCTATGGGATTTTCCAGGCAAGAATACTGGAGTGGGTTTTTGAATAATTTCAGCAGGCTCTGGGGTATAGGAGCTGTCTCTAGTTCTCTATACCTGGCACTGGGGTGATGAGGGCAGATGGACAGACTGAGGAGTACAAGAACCAGATAAACGAGGTGGTTGGGGTATGGGCTTTGCATTGGTTGGTTTGCATTTGAAAGGTGCACTTGCAGCTGGGTCCTTTGCTAGCTCTAGGAAATGGCTAGATCTTGGAGGGGCAGTATTTGAAGGACCAGCAAGATCCCAGATGTCAAAACTTCAAAACATACAGGAAATAAAAAGACACGACTTGTATGCATGGACAGAGGAAACTTGTAAAGTCGAGTGACATAGTTCAGGCTGGTTTGGGGAGTGAGAGAGAGGAGGAGACTGTGGCATGATTGACTTTGGAGATGACTAGGGCCACAGCAGGGAGAACAGAGATATGAGGTGCCTTCTGCTGGCTAGCATTCTGATCTTCAGCATTTCACAACCATCTGCCCCATTCATTAGACAGACTTTAAAAAAATTGAGATAAAATTCACACACCATAAAATTCATCCTTTCAAATTATGCAGTTCAGTGGTTTCTAGTATACTCACAAAGTCGCCCCACCATTACCACTCTCCAATCCTAGAACATTTTCATCCCCAGAGAAGGAAACACTGTGCCCACTGGCAGTTACTCACCCCCTCCCACTATATCCCTGGAAATAATCTAATTTCTAATCTAATTTCTGTCTCTATGGATTTGCCTGTTACAGGCAATTCATATAAATAGAATCATGTATTATGTGGTCTTTTGTGTCTGACTTCTTTCATTTAGTGTATCTTCATGTTGTAGCATGGATCAGTCATTCATTCTTTTTTATGACAATAAAATTCTAATGTGTTCTATACCACACATTTGTTTTTCTGTTTATCAGATGATGGCCATTTGGGTTGTTTCTATTTTTTGGCTGTTACAGATAATGTTGCTCTGAGCATTTGTGTATGTTTTTGTGAATATGGATTTTCAATTCTCTTGGATATATATCCAGGAGTGGAATTTCTGAGTCTTATGATAACTCTATGTTTAACACTTTGAGAAACTGCCATTCTGTTTTCCAAACTGACCATACCATTTACATTTCTACAAGCAATGTGTAAGTGTGCCAATGTCTTCACATCCTTGTTAGCACTCGTTTTTGGTGTTTTGTTTAATATCCATCCTAATGAAATGCTATCTTATTGTGATTTTGATTTGCATCTACCTAACACTTGCCACGAAAATACTGAGGATTGTAAGAAGCTACTATGAACGATTATAGTCCAACAAATGAGATAACCTAGAAGAAATGAATCACTTTCAAAAACGTACAACTGAACAGACCAATTACTAATAAGAATGTTGAATCAGTAATAAAAAAATCTGCCAACATAGAAGAGTCCAGGACCAGATGGCTTCACTGATGGATTCTACTGAACATCTAAAAAAGAATGAACACAAATCCTTCTCAAAATATTCCAAAACATTGAAGAGGAGGGAGGCCAGCATCATCCTTATACCAAAGCCAGACAGAGACAGTATAAGCAAAGAGAGTTACAAGCCACTATCCTTGATACACATAAATGCACAAGAATCCTGTAATATTTTGCTACAAAATATTTGAACATTTGGAAAGGCCCCGTGGAAGAAACGGCAGGTGGTTTGGGAAAGCTGAGTAGGAAAGGGGAAGGTGGAGAAGGGCGTCCCAGCAGAGGGAACAGCACTGAGCAAAAGTGGGGTCCTTGTGTTCTTGGAACACAGTACATGGTTTTAAAAAAACTTATTTATTGCTGCGCTGAGCCTCGTGGCTGTGCGTGGGCTTCCTCTAGTTGTGGCGAGAGGGGGCTGCGCTTTAGCTGAGGTGCTCAGGCTTCCTGCGGTGGCTTTTCTTGTGGAGCACGGACTCTAGACACACGGGCTTCAGTAGTTGCAGCACACGGGCTCAGTGGTTGTGGCTTGTGGGATCTAGAGTGAAGGCTGTGTAACTGTGGCACCTGGGCTTGGTTGCTCTGTGGCATGTGGAGTCTTCCTGGACCAGAGATCAAACCTGTGTCCCCTGCATTGACAGATGGACTCTTAACCACTGGACCACCAGGGAAGCCAGCACATGTTTTGATGTGCCTGCAGCCTGGGCTTCATGTTGGGTGATGATGGAAATAAGGCTAAAAAGGTAAAACCTTAGGCAAGACCTAAGAAAAATTTGTTCATATAAATTTGGAATGGATGGAGAGATAGGTGGAAAAAGAAGGCAGGACAAAAGTTTATAGTGAAAAAAAAAAGTGAACAATCACAGAGTAAAGTCACATAAGCCACAGTGTTCTGGGGAAGGAGCCCTGGGCTGGGAGCCCTGTCCCAGAGTGAAGTCACATGAGCTACTGTGTTCTGGGGAAGGAGCACTGGGCTGGGAGCCCTGTCCTAGCTCTCCTGCTTCCTACTGTATGACCTCAAGCAAGTTCTCATTCTGCTCTGTTGCTCAGTCTCTTCATTTGTAAAATGAGGGTGAGCATGGAGAGTTGAGGCTTGTTGGGAGGGTGAAATGAGAGAGAGGAACCCAGGTGCTCTCTAAGCTGTGAAGGGCTGTCACTCATGGAGCATTCCTTTTTTTGTACCTACACCCTGAGATGGAAAGTTACGGGCTGGGCTAGTGTTTAGCTGGGGATGGAGGGTGGAAATCATTTGGTGCAAGTGCTGCCTGTTTGCTAATTAATGGGCTGTGTGGCACCCGAAAATGGGAAAACCGACCCTAAACAGAGAAAAGATGTGATAATTCAGGCCCATGATTCCAGTTCCCTCATTTTATGCTTTCTTAAAGAATGATGAGCTTAACTCTGAAGCTGTCATTCAAATCCAGCAAAGCCATTCTGCACTCAATTAACTTAATATGAAAGCTATAGTGGGCCATTAATCTACTGGGAGCAGCAGTTTTTGATAAAACACCTAAATTAAATTCTCCAAGTTAGGAAAAAAAGAGGGAATTGTTCCCTTTAGTATCACTTGAATACAGAGTTAGTTATTCAGTTCAAACAGCAGAGCAGGCTCTGACTTCTAAGAAGCTCTGAATATATCAGGCAGAAATTCGCTCAATAGTTTCTCAGCAGGAATTTGTAGGACTGTGAGTTAGGTAACATCTAGTTGCCCAGAGATTTTTAGATGAGCCAGTCTGACTTGGCTAATGGTATCGCTTATAAAAATTGGGACAGTGTTACAGTTAACCCCTCCCCTTCCTCTTTGAGCTTTATGATCCCAGTTGTGGCCCCCAACCCACAATCTACATCCTCGTGTCAACACTTTGTGGGATTGTGGTCAGAGCTGAGTGAGAAAACGTGTGCTCAAGTCTACTAGGGAATCCAGTTGTCTGGGTTCTGTTCTCTTCCCTCATAGAAGGGCATGTGCTGTGGAGTCTGGGTTTAAACACAGGGATTCTAGGAGACTCCCCAGGGATTCAATGGCTAAGACTTTAAGCTTCCAGTGCAGGGGGCCTGGGTTTGATCAGGGAACTCAATCCCACAGGCTGCAACTTAGAATTTGCATTGCCACAACTAAAGATCCTGCGTATTGCAACGAAGATCAATAACCCCATGTGCCGCAACTAAGCTCCGGTGCAGCCAGAGAAAGAAAGTCAGTGATTCTAAACTGCTGTGCACTTGACCCAGGTAGAACCCGGGGGCTTGTGGAAAGGGGATATGGTCTGGAGATGGGATGGGGCAGAGAATTTGGGGTTTGAAGGACAGCTGAAGAATAGCAAGAAAAATTTTTTTCTCTCCACTGATGGGATGGAAAACTGTGGAGTTGCTCCTTGGGCAACTGCTCCTCAAACTCCAGGTGCCATATATTTTTGGTTTTACAGCTCAGAATAATGCCAGCCCGAGCCCCCCACATGCCCGATTCACGTCCTGCCTAGGGTTCTCTCTCCTCCTGATTGCTCAAGAATCCCTGGGGAGCACTCTGGTCTTAAGGAACCCCTGATGTTGCCCCTGGTGGCCAGACGGGGTCACTGTTGGCAGCCATCAGGATTGTAAGCCAAGCAAGGATGATTGACAGCTGACCTCAGAAGCCTCTGAGTCCAGGTAGAGAGAGCCCTAGACAGAGATTTCTTGTTTAGCTGTGGGTGAACCTCACTGGATTTCTCTGAGGCTCATCAGGGTTCATTGCCTCGGTGACAAACCCATTCTTCCCCAGGTTATGGCTGTTCCCCAGGCTACCAGAGGCCTGAATGTATATCCTCCAACATCTGGACCACATGTTTCTCTTTCTTAGGGGTCAGGAAACATTCCCCATTTCCCTGACAAGGGCTTCTGACTCTATGCAGCCCCCCATCTTACACCACTTCCCCACCTCCACCCCGCTGTGCCTTAATGAGACTGGACCCTTTCTAAAGGTTGTATTCCAGTCCCCCTATCTCACAGCAAAGACAATAATATTTAATGAACTCTTGCCACGTGCCAGGAATTGTCCAAGCCCCGTCTATATACACTCTCATCGATGTCTCAAAGCAACCCTGTGAGGCCCTCATTTTACAGATGAGGAAATAAAGTAGAGCCAAGGTAATTCAAGTTGCCTAAGGTTCCCATGAAGCATAAGATGGAGCCGAATTTAAACACATCTACACACATACACAACTTGAATATTTATTGGTGCCTTTTCATGTATATAGGATTATTCACTAATTTTCAGAGACATTATGCTATTCACCCAAGGGCTTACTACAAATTGATAATGCTTTGAAGCATTTGGTTTCTCTGCAGGCTCTAACTGGCTCATCTGAATTCTATTCAGCACTGAGTCTTTTCTGTCTGGGCAGAAGTAGGGATAATGGTAGTTAAGTGCTCTAGAAATAGGTTTCATAATGAGTGGCAACTGGTGATCTTCTAAGACCTCATGCTCCCTGGACCTTCCCCCGTGAATCCCATAGGCACCTCTACCTCCACTCGTTCAAAACCCAATGCTGCTCTTCCCCCACCTGCTTCATCACCTGGCTGTCAAAGGCGGAAACTTGGCTGTCATTCTGGTCTCTTTTCTGCTCACTACTAATCCCCAAACCTACCAAGTTATAAAGATTCAACCTCCTCAATATTCTTGGAATCTACACCCCTTCTCCTCATCATCCTGACCATGTCTTAACTTTGACCCCATTTCTCTTTGTCTAGCTTTCTGTTTTGCAAACATTCATGCTTGTTCCTGTCAAGTTCATTCCCAGCAATGTAGCTAAGTCAGTCTTTGAAAAGTTCCAACAGCATCCTGCTTTCCTGCTTAAAGCCTTTCAGTGGCTTTCATCACTCTTTGGTAAAGTACTGAAATTGATTAGTCAGTGTTTTTGGGTTTCCTAAATGGCCTTATCTCTTTCTGCATCTTTACCTCTTGCTCCCTCCCCACAAGAGCTTCCTTCCAGCCATTCTGTAAGAAATGTTCCAACTCCCTTTTGCCTCTGGGCCTCTGCTCCTGAGCTTCCTCTGCTAGAACAGCCCCTCCTTGGCCTCTCTTGTTTGAATCCCTTGAGTCTACCAGGCATTAACTTAGATGCCCTCCAGAGAATTTCTCTGCTCTCTCTGGCTCCCCAGCACCCTGTCCATACCGCACAGCTCCATGCACCATTAGCTGTTGTGTTCCCCCTTCAAGGCAGTGAACTCTCCGAGGATGGGGACTGTGTCTTGCTCGTTGCTGTTTTTACATCCCCTAGCAGCAGCCAGGCTGCCAGCCGACAGGGTGACCTCGTGAAAAATTAGGAAAAAGTGCCCGCTTTTCAAGTTGCTGCACTGGCATCTACCAGGAAGCTGTCACAACATCTGTACATACTGATGGTGATCATGGGTGACTGTGCCCCCTGGAGTTGTGCAATGCACAGCTCCTGCTTGTGCAACGTGGAGCTGGCACAAGGGAGGCACTGTACACGTGTGCTAAATAAATGTGTTTTTTGTGCCCAAATGTGTTACTTAAAGTGTTAAAAATCCTGCCGCTTGCACTGACTAGCCTGGCCACGTTTCTGGAGCTGTGTAACTGCTCACAGATATGCTTCCAAGAGGAAACCCAGCTCCTGCCATTTCTCTTCAGCGTGGGAGAACTGAGCAGGAGTCTTGAGCAGAGGCTTGGACGTGATTCCAGAGCAGCCTGGAAGTTCGATCCCTGGGTTGGGAAGATCCCCTGGAGAAGGTCACGGCAACCCACTCCAGTATTCCTGTCTGGAGAAGCCCACGGACAGAGGAGCCTGGTGGGCTACAGTCCATGGGGTTGCAAAGAGTCGGACACGACTAAATGATTTAGTAAACACACACATGGGATGAAAGAGGGGGTGGTCTCCATTTTCCACGGAGGGAAAACTAAGACCTAGGGAGGTGAAAACGTGTCGTGGGCTAGACAGAGAGTCAGGAGCAAAGCCAGGCAGAACGCTCAGCTCCCCTCCCGGCCTGGGGCAGCTGAAACTCCCAGATCCAACAAGAGTGGGGCTGGACTCCTAGGACTGGGGGTCTCGGTGTCTTTTAAGCATGAGGGCTGCAGGCCGGCAGTCCTGGAAGGTGGTGTCTCAGTTCTGAGTGGTGGCCCCAGGCCGGGCAGGTGTGGGTACATCCTTGTGATAGGAGGGCAAAGCTGGAAGGGGCCTTTCCCCCTGATCTGCAGGTAAGAGAACTGAGGGGTGGCTGGGGGCACACACAGCTGGGTACATTTCTAGCTAATGGCAGCACCTGCTGTGCTCTGGCCTCTTCATTCTAAGCCCAGTGCTCCCCAAGCCAGAATGTTACAGAATGGTTTATTATTTTTTTTTAATTTTAAATTGTGGTAGGGGCCTTCCCTGGTGGTTCAGTGGGTAAGACTCCGAGCTCCCAATGGAGGGGGCACAGGTTTGACCCCTGCTGGGGAACTAAGATCCTGCATCCTACAGGCCACATGGCAAGGCCAAAAAGAAGGTAAAAAAACCCCAGCAAATGCATTGGTGGTTTTGAACTGTGGTGTTGGAAAAGACTCTTGAGAGTCCCTTGGACTGCAAGGAGATCCAATCTGTCCATCCTAAAGGAGATCAGTCCTGATTGTTCATTGGAAGGACTGCTGCTGAAGCTGAAATTCCGATACTTTGGCCACCTGATGCGAAGAACCGATTCATTGGAAAAGACTCTGATGCTGGGAAAAATTGAAGGTGGGAGAAGAAGGGGACGGCAGAGGATGAAATGGTTGGATGGCATCACCCACGCAATGGACATGAGTTTGACAAAAGGCTCTGGGAGTTGGTGAAGGACAGGGAGGCCTGGCGTGCTGAAGTCCATGGGGTTGCAAAGAGTCAGACACAACTGAGCAACTGAACTGAACTGATACAGCTTCAGACTGACCATTTTAACTACTTGTAAGGGTATAGTTCAGTGACACTGAGCACATTCATGGTGCTTTGCTACCGTCACTGCTGCCCACCTCCAGAGATTTGCTTTCTTCCCACATTGAAACTCTGGCCCATGAAACAATAACCTCTCATTTCACCCCACCGCTAGCCCCTGGCGGCCACCACTTTCTACTCTGTGAATGTAGCTACTCTAAGTGCAATCCGTGGAGTATAAATGAAATCATACAACGCTTTTCCTTTTGTGTCTGCTTATTCATTTAGCATTAACATCTTTAAGTTTCAACCATGTTGTCGTTTGTGTCAGAATTTCCTCCCTTTTTAAGACTGAACAATATTCCTTTTATGTATATACTGTGTTTTGTTTAACTGCTTATCCATTGATGGACATTTGTGTTATTTCCATGTCTTGGCTATTGTGAACCATGCTGTTACGAACATGGGTGTGCAAATATTTGTTTGGATTCATGCTTTCAACTCTTTTGGGTATACATCTAGCATTGGCCTTGCTGGACCATATGTAATTGTGCATTTAATTTTTTTAATGGAATTGCTGTACTGTTTTCCACAGAAGCTGCACCATTTCACAGTCCCACCAACATTGCGTAAGGGTTTCAATTTCTCCATATCCTTGCCAGCACTTGTTATTATCGTATTTCTTTTAATTTAAAAACAATAGCTATCCAGATAGGTGTGAAGAGGTATCTCTTTGTGGCTGGTCCATTTTTCAGACTATAAATTCAGCTTTTCTTCTGGTCTTCAGTGTTTTCCTGTTGTTCAGCTGTCTTTACATTATTTCTGAGAGACGAGGTTCACTCTCCCCTTTAACAGATGGAGAAAGGAGACCTTGGAACCCACCTGAGAAGTGGGAATGGCTATGATCCCCCTTTGTTCTGCGTGCAGTGCAGGCTCTTGCCGTGCCTGCTGAACAGGCCTGTGCGAGGTCATCCTGGACTGGAACTCGGGCCGTAGGAGAAAGCGAAGCTGACTTGGTTGGGGCCCCACCTCTGCAGTGGGGTCCTCTGGAGTATGAGACCATCTGATACTTGCTGCCTCAGGGCCAAAGGTGCTTGTGGTTGTTTTTACTGGGATAGAAGAAAAAAGACTTGAGTTCTGGCTGAGGGTTTCCATGGCAGATTCACATGATTACAGTTTGAATCTATCCCAGATTCAGAGAAGGAACAGAAGCAACCTTTGAAGATTTCAGAGCTTCCTTTAGGGTAAGATGGGAGTTCCCTGAGGTCCAGTGGTTAGGACTCGGTGCTTTCACTGCCCTGGCTGGAGAACTAAGGTCCCACAAGCTGCTTGTAAACAGACCCAGAATCCATGCTACTGAGCGTCAAGGTTGCCCCCTCCTGGACTGACTGAGAACTGCTTATGTCTGCATTTTGACGGTGCTAATGCCCCCGGCAAGAATACACAGAAGAACTGTACAAAAAAAGATCTTCACGACCCAGATAATCATGATGGTGTGATCACTGACCTAGAGCCAGGCATCCTGGAATGTGAAGTCAAGTGGGCCTTAGAAAGCATCACTACGAACAAAGCTAGTGGAGGTGATGGAATTCCAGTTGAGCTATTTCAAATCCTGAAAGATGATGCTGTGAAAGTGCTGCACTCAATATGCCCAGCAAATTTGGAAAACTCAGCAGTGGCCACAGGACTGGAAAAGGTCAGTTTTCATTCCAATCCCAAAGAAAGGCAATGCCAAAGAATGCTCAAATTACTGCACAATTGCACTCATCTCACACGCTAGTAAAATAATGCTCAAAATTCTCCAAGCCAGGCTTCAGCAATACATGAACCGTGAACTTCCAGTTGTTCAAGCTGGTTTTAGAAAAGGCAGAGGAACCAGAGATCAAATTGCCAACATCCGCTGGATCATCAAAAAAGCAAGAGAGTTCCAGAAAAACATCTATTTCTGCTTTATTGACTATGCCAAAGCCTTTGACTGTGTGGATCACAATAAACTGTGGAAAATTCTTAAGGAGATGGGAATACCAGATCACCTGACCTGCCTCTTGAGAAACCTATATGCAGGTCAGGAAGCAACAGTTAGAACTGGACATGGAACAACAGACTGGTTCCAAATAAGAAAAGGAGTACGTCAAGGCTGTATATTGTCACCCTGCTTATTTAACTTATATGCAGAGTACATCATGAGAAATGCTGGGCTGGAAGAAGCACAAGCTGGAATCATATGCAGAGGACACCACCCTTATGGCAGAAAGTGAAGAGGAACTAAAAAGCCTCTTGATGAAGGTGAAAGAGGAGAGTGAAAAAGTTGGCTTAAAACTCAACATTCAGAAAACGAAGATCATGGTGTCTGGTCTCATCACTTCATGGGAAATAGATGGGGAAACAGTGGAAACAGTGTCAGACTTTATTTTTTGGGCTCCAAAATCACTGCAGATGGTGACTGCAGCCATGAAATTAAAAGATGCTTACTCCTTGGAAGGAAAGTTATGACCAACCTAGATAGCATATTGAAAAGCAGAGACATTACTTTGCCAACAAAGGTCAGTCTAGTCAAGGCTATGGTTTTTCCAGTGGTCATGTATGGATGTGAGAGTTGGACTGTGAAGAAAGCTGAGCACCTAAGAATTGATGCTTTTGAACTGTGGTGTTGGAGAAGACTCTTGAGGGTCCCTTGGACTGCAAGGAGATCCAACCAGTCCATTCTGAAGGAGATCAGCCCTGGGATTTCTTTGGAGGGAATGATGCTAAAGCTGAAACTCCAGTACTTCGGCCACCTGATGCGAAGAGTTGACTCATTGGAAAAGACTCTGATGCTGGGAGGGATTGGGGGCAGGAGAAGGGGACGACAGAGGATGAGATGGCTGGATGGCATCACTGACTCGATGGATGTGAGTTTGAGTGAACTCTGGGAGTTGGTGATGGACAGGGAGGACTGGCATGCTTCGATTCATGGGGTCGCGAAGAGTCGGACATGACTGAGCGACTGAACTGAACTGAGCTGAATGCCACCCACTCCAGTATTCTTAGAAGAATTCCATGGACCGAGGAGACTGACAGGCTACAGTCCATGGGATGGCAAAAGTCGCAAAGACATGACTGAGCGCCGAAAACTTTCACCTTTTTCACTTGCGATGAAAATAAAAGCTTTAGCTAACACCATGGTGCTCAAAATGTACCTGGTACAGTTATAAGTGATATATATTAGTTTCATAGTAACTTCATAACAACTTTATGAGGTAGGGACCTTTATTATGTCCATTTTACTTTTGACAAAATGGAGGCCCAGGGTGATTAACTAACTTGTCCGCTGTTACACAGCTGGTAGATGAAGTTGAGATCTGAACCCAGGCAGCTTGGCTCCAGAATCAGGCTTTGAGAAATTTGAAGAAAAGATCAAGGTCAGAGGCCTGATTTAGTATAAGACATTGCTTTTCCAAAGCACTTCATTGTTTAGAGTGTTTTATATGTTTCATTTAATCTTTATAATAACTCAGTGAGGCAGACACTCACATCATTCTTATTTTGACAGAGGTAAACACTGAGGCCTGGAGGCATTCAGGGACTTTCAAAAGAAAGCTGGCATAGAGTGTTGATGAAGGCTGGAGAAAAGAGATCCCGGGCACTGTTGGCGAGAGTATAAATCGATGCAGCCACTATGGCAAATGTTATGGAGATTCCTCAAAAAAATTAAAAATAAAGCTAACATATGACCCAGCAGTCTTCCTTCTGGGTATATATCGAAAGGAAATAAAATCAGGCTATTAAAGCGATATCTGTACTCTCATGTTTACTGCAACATTATTCACAGTAGTAGCCAAGCTACAGAGACAACATAAGCATATGTCAACGGATGAATAAAGACCACACACACACACACACATATGTATATATACACACATATACATACATGGACCTTTAGAGGTTATGCTAAGTGAAAAAAAAGACAAAGGAAAATACTACACAATTTCACTTATATGTGAAATCTGAAAAAGTCAAACCCATAGAAACAAAGAGTAAAATGGTGGTTTCCAGGGCTTGGTGGCAGGAGTGGCAGGGGTGAGGAGGAGTTAGAAGTTGATCAAAAGGTATAAAATTAGAAGGTGAATAAATTCTGGGGATGCTTCCCTGGTGGCTCAGAGGTTAAAGCGTCTGCTTGCAATGCAGGAGACCTGGGTTCGATCCCTGGGTTGGGAAGATCCCTGGAGAAGGAAATGGCAACCTACTCCAGTATTCTTGCCTGGAGAAGAATCCCATAGATGGAGGAGCCTGGTGGGCTACAGTCCACGGGGTCACAAAGAGTTGGACACGACTGAGTGACTTAACTTAACTTCAATGCACAGCTTAGTGACTGTAGTCAACAATAATGTGTTATATACTTCTAAGTTGCCTAGAATGAAAGTGAAAAAGTGAGTCACTCAGTGGTGTCTGACTCTTTGGGACCCCATGGACTGTAGCTCACCAGGCTCTTCTGTCCATGGAATTCTCCAGGCAAGAATACTGGAATGGGTAGCCATTCCCTTCTCCAGGGATCTTCCCAACCCAGGGATCCAACCCAGGTCTTCCCACATTGCAGGCAGGTTCCTTACCATCTGAGCCACCAGGGATCTCAAATGTTCTTGCCACAAAAAAGAAATGGTAACTATGTGACTGATGAATGAGTTAGCCAATGCTATGGTGATCATCATTTTGCAATATATTAAGGATCTCAACATCAGCACATAGAACACTTTAAGCTTATTTATGTACATCAATTATGTGTCAAAAAAAAAAAGAAAGAAAGAAACACAAGAAGAGAAAAAGACCCACGAAGCCCTCCTGGAGCTGCCGCTGACCCTGACCCCACATCAGTCTCTCTCCATAATCGAGGCTGGGCGGCAGGGCTGGCTTCCTGCTTGCAGCCTCGGCCGTGTCGTCACCTCTGAGTACCCTCTGTCCTGCTGCCTGGCATTTCTGAGCTGATCTGGCTGCATGTCCATCACAGCTGGTTTGAGTTGGTGGACACCTCTGCCCAGAGGGGAGTTTGCAGAATGGTGGGGAGCTTGGTGGCCCTTGAACAAAGGGCAGGGAGAAGCTCAGAGGCCCATTGGGCTGGGAAAGAAAGTGGGTGGAAGGGGTGCTCCTTAAGGGCCAAGGGATTTGCCTTTTGTCCTGCAGGTACTGGGAGCTGCCGGGAGCCGGCATATTGCATATTGAGTGCATATTGCATATTGAGTGCAGCACTTTTCAGGATCTGGAATAGCTCAACTGGAATTCTATCACTGCCGGTAGCCAGCGTGAGGAACTCCGCCCATGACAAAGTCATGAGGAAGGAGGCTCGGCATACGCAAAGGCGGGATCGAGCTTCAGGAGTCCCCCTGGAAATTCTCGAGCATATACCCCCAAAACCAGAGTCTGCCTACTTTCTGCTTTGTGCTTTCACCTACACCTCTGACTTTACGGGGGGCTGTCCCCCACTACCTCTCTGAAAAAAGAGTTAGCTTACGGCTCCAGTTAATAATTCCTGGGTGTGACAGTGTTTAACCTACAAACTCCTTTGGAAATCCTCTAGCCTGCCTGAATAGGTTTTTCCGGCCTCATGTGGTTGTTCAGAGCCTCCCAACTGTGAGAGGCAGGAGATGTTCTAAACTGTCTAAACACAGATTCTTTTGAGTAGTTAAAAGATTGATTAGAAATTGTATTGGTGAAGGGATTTTCACTTGTTGGGCCAATGTTTGCTGCTAAGTCTCCATATCCCTTACCTGCTGTGTCCCTGGCAGTGTATTGGTTAATATAATTGGTATAAATAGTAGCTTTAATGTTTGTAACCTGGGACCCTTGAGTTAATTCTTTTTCTTGTTGTAGCCCACCACACCTTTGCTCTGTAGGAATGCAACTTTATCTAATGCTTTTGGAGGGTGGCTCCTGACCAATCACCTTTAGAGAAAAATAAGTTTTCTGAAGAAAAGGTCTTAAAATGTTAACAGGCCTCCGGGCCAGAAGATGATGCAAATCACCTAAGCTTTTGCATATGATAAGTTTGCAGGAAGAAAGCCTGGTTTGCTGCAAGACTCTACCCCTTCCCCCATTATCCTCTGTGCATAACTTAAGGTATAAAAACTACTTTGAAAAATAAAGTGCGGGCCTTGTTCACCGAAACTTGGTCTCACCATGTCGTTCTTTCTCTTACCTTCTGGCTGAATTATTTAGCCTCTTTTCTCCACTGAATTTCCTCACTGAGCTATCCTTATTTCAGCCTCTTTTCTTCACTGAATTTTACTGAGCTATCCTCATTCTATTACTCTTTATATCCTTAATTAACATTTAATTAAGCAATTGTTTCTTGATCTTCGCCTACGCCGTCTCTCCTTCGAATACCCTGGATCAGCCGGGGCTGGTCCCCGGCAGGGAGCCACTGAAGGCTTCTGAGGAAGACAATGGCCAAACCAGGGCTGGACTTTGGGAGGCTGCATTTAGTCCCTGTGTGACCCACGGCCTGCGTCCTCCCCTAGCTGAGTTCCCAAAGCCTGTCTTCCTACTTTGCATGTGACATCCTTCTATCACTGACTGTGGCTATCTCTCAAGGGCTGTCAACTCTCAAAGGTCACTGGCCCCTGAAGAGATTTCGTTGTTTAATCTCCAAGTCATGTCTGACTCTTTTGCGACTTATGGACTGTAGCCCACCAGGCTCCTCTGTCCATTGGATTTCCCAGTCAAGAATACTGGAGTGCATTGCCATTTCCTTCTCCAGGGGATCTTCCCGACCCAGGGATCAAACCCGCGCCTCCTGTGTTGGCAGGTGGATTCTTTACTACTGAGCCACCAGGGAAGCCCTTCTTGTGGGGCAGAAGCATCTGTGTTCTGTCTGTAGTCTAGTGACTGAAAAGCCCATGCTGGGAAACTGTGGTGGCAAGTATTGTGGTGTTCTTAGTACCAGGAACTGAAATTAAGTTTTTTCTCCACCCCCCGCCCCCACCCTGCCCCCTGCCTCTTCTGGATTCCTCCCTCTTCTTTCCCTGGAAAAAATCCTGTTGATCTTTCCAGACCCAGTGGGGTGCTCGGTCTCCTGTGGTGGCTCCTGACTCCCTCACAGAATGTGAGTGCTGCAGCCCCTAAACTCCGAGGCTTGTTGAGTCTCTGTTCTCCTTATGTTACAGAGATTTATTTGTCTTATTCTCCCAGCTACGCTCTGACTGTCATGAGGGACCGGTCTCGTCTTTGCTCTCTCTATATTCAGCCCAGAGCCTGGCAGGGTTAAATACTTAATGGGGTGCAGTCGTTCAAGCATATGTATCACCTGCTGACTGACGCATATGTATGCTAGGCACTGGAATGCAGCAATGAATAGACCAAAGAAAATTCCCCTCCCGCCACCCTGGCACTCTCAGTCTATGTGACCTCCACTTCTATAAATACTTTCTGAGGGACAGACTTCCCGCAGCCTTCCTCAGATCTGGGAGATGTTGTGTTTCGAGAATGGACTTCGACCGCTTGAAGAGGAGAAGCTCTTTCTTTAAGGATGAGGACCATTTGCCTTGTATCCTGCAAATGCCAAAAGAACACAGGTCTCTGGCATTGGTAGGTTGTAGTTGCGTGCTATGCAGGTATTGGGTGGACTTTGGAGTAGATTTGGACTTTGGGTAAGATTTTTCTTAAGGCTTGGGCCAAGGCAATCGCTGGACCTGTGCAATGGGAACACTGCCAGCTCCAAGACTTCTCTACAAAACGACTGGATGGGGCCTGACTTGATGCAGTCAGACTACAAAATAATCAGTTTTAATTCTAGACCGTGCTTCAGAGGTCTTCCTTGCTCTGTGCACTTTCCCAGCTCCAGGACTTCCTTTTGAGTTTTAGAAGCAGCAACTTGCAGATGTCCAACCTGCCTAGAGAAATACGAAAAGACATGCTGGTGAAAGGGGCGTCGTGGCAGACGTGGTGGCTCTGTGGGGACAGTTACTGAAGCGCCTTCTTCCCGCCCTCCAACACACTCACCCACCAGCTGTCAAGGCCTCAGGAAACGGAAGAGAAAGGGAACGGGAACCGGGACTCCAGAGTTTCCCATAACTCATCCTCTGGTAGCAGGGAGTATGGGTCCCTGCCAGGCTTGCCCACTGACCCATCCAGGCAAAGCAATGTCCTTCTTGGGAACTCAGTTTCCACGTGAGTAACATGAGGAGGGATGAGTAACGGGATGGCCTTAAGGGCTCTTGTGGCTTTTTGTAGGAAATAGCAGGGGCTCTGGTACCGGATACACCTGATTTTATTTATATTTTTATTGATTTATTTTTTAAAATTTTGGCTCCACTGAGTCTTCATTGTGGCATGCAGGCCTTTTCTCTAGTTGGGGTGTGGGCTTAGTGGCTCCATGGCAGGCGGGATCTTAGTTCCCTGACCGGGGATCGGACTCCCATCCCCTGCACTGGAAGGCAGATTCTTAATCACTGGACCACCAGGGAAGTCCCTGAAAATACCCGATTTTAAAGCTTGGGAAGTGGGCACAGTGGTGAACATGCTGTCTCTTCCTTTCCAGTACGTCGATCCAAGGCGGCTGACGAGGAGAGGAGCCGCCGAGCCCAGCGCGCCCGGGACGAGTACCAGCGTCACTCGCTCCGCGCCATCCAGAAGGGCACCGTTGCCGGACTCAGCTCCAGGTTCCGAGAGCTCGGCCAGAGCCACGAGCAGGAGGCAAGACTCCACCACCACCTCCCAGGCCCGGGGCCGCTTTCACCCCTGGCCGTGCCTGGCAGGTGGGTCGTGGTGTTGTTTGAGACCTTTGATTATGGCCAACATGCCCTTAATAAGAAATCTTGAAGACATTAATTTTATACTCGGGCAACTATTATCTACAACAGAGATTCCCCAAAGTGGGACCACTGGATTAAGGGCTACATGTATTTATAGTATTGATAGTTAAGGTCAATTTATCCTCCACAGAGATGGTACCAGTGAACACTCTTATTCTTTAGCCTTGCCAGCAGTATGTTGTCAGATTTTTGTTTTTTGTGAGAAATAACATCTCAGTGAAAGTTTAAACCTGCATTTCTTCTTCTTCTTCTTTTTTTTTTTTAAAACCTGCATTTCTATTTATGCATGAGGTGAAGTATTTTGTATATGTTTAAGGATTTTTGATATTTCCGTACCTGTCTCTTTCCTGCCTCTTCTTTGTGTTATTGGTCTTTTTGTCATCTATTTTTTTGTTTATTGCTATTCAGTCACTAAGTCGTGTCCAACTCTTTGCAACTCCATGGACTATGGCACACCAGGCTCCTCTGTCTTCCACTATGTCCCAGAGTTTGTTTAAATTCACGTCCACTGAGTCAGTGATGCTGTCTAACCATCTCATCCTCTGCCATTCCCTTCTTTTGCCTTCAATCTTTCCCAGCATTAGGATCATTTCCAATGAATCAGCTCTTCACATCAGGTGGCCAAAATATTGGAGCTTCAGCTTCAGCAACAGCCCTTCCAATGAATATTCAAGGCTGATCTATTTTTAGGAACTCCTAAAATATAGGAGAAAAGATTCTCTTCTTTGTGATAAAACATTTCCCCCCCTGAATCTGTCGTTGGTCTTTTGACTTTTACGATAACATTTTCTGTCATGCAGGAATTTTTGATTTTTATGAGATCAGAGTTTCTTTTATGTTTACTGGATTTAGAGACATAGTTAGAAGTCTTCTTCCTCTTGTGCTTTTTTTTTTTTAAGGAGACAAATAATTTGTCCTTCAGGCCCAGAAGACAGAGCTGCATGGCCTGCTGCAGTCTGGCTCCAGGCTCTCTGGGTGTAGCTGTCAGCAGGGGAGACATGACGGCCACAGCGAGCCACCTTGGGTGGGGCAGGGGGACCAGGGACCAGGCAGACGGAATGGCAGACCCAGGCACCAGAAGCCGCGCATCAGCCTCTTTCCTGTGGCTGCCCTGTGGCACAGGTCCCTGTGGCCTCACTGCCCTCAGCACTGTGGTGCCAGCACATGCTTGCCTGGCTGTACTGCGGGCAGGCACATGGCTGATGGGAGAGAGCTGCAGGGGCAGGAGCAAGGCCTCTGGCCAGGTGGCCTCTTGGAGCGTCTCCCCCGAGCATTTACATTCTGGGGGATCAGATTCTCTACTTGGAAACGAGGGACAAGAGTGAATGAATTTTCCTTGCTGTCATTTATAACCTCCTCTTGCCTTCTAAGGAGAATGAGTCTCAGAAACCAGAAGATTTTTTTCTCCCCAAGCATAGTTATTTACTGGGGAATGCAAGTGTGAAGGAAGAGGCTGGGGGCAGGACTGTTGTTTCATAAAGAAAAAGGGACTCTGAGGTTCCTGAGAAGAGGGAAATCCTGAAGGGTGGATACAGGGCAGCAAAGCTGGTTAGAGGGGCTCTGCCTGTGGAGGTGGCTGTGGGGAGGAAGGGATTTGGAGAACAGACCCCACTGATCATTGGAGAAGGTGATGGCACCCCACTCCAGTACTCTTGCCTGGAAAATCCCATGGACGGAGGAGCCTGGTGGACTGCAGTCCATGGGGTCACTAAGAGTCGGACACGACTGAGCGACTTCACTTTCACTTTTCACTTTCCTGCACTGGAGAAGGAAATGGCAACCCACTCCAGTGTTTTTGCCTGGAGAATCCCAGGGACGGGGGAGCCTGGTGGGCTACTGTCTCTGGGGTGGCACAGAGTTGGACACGACTGAAGCGACTTAGCAGCAGCAGCAGCAGCAGCCCCACTGATCGTGCCTCTGAGCCGTTCAATGGAACCTCACCCTCTGTCTTTCTTGTGTGTTAGTCACTCAGTCGTGTCTGACTCTTTGCGACCCCATGGACACTGTAGCCCACAGGCTCCTCTGTCCATGGGGATTCTCTAGGCAAGAATACTGGAGTGGGTTGCCATGCCCTCCTCGAAGGGATCTTCTCAACCCAGGGATCGAACCCAGGTCTCCTGCATTACAGGAGGATTCTTTACTGTCTGAGCCACCAGGGAAGCCCTGTCTTTCTTATGGAATCATTTTTAAAATCTGCAGTGTTCAGTATTGCATGTGAGTACATGGATTCATTTTAGGGCAAGAAAAATAGGAGCTCATTCTGGGGTTTGCCAGGAAGCCCTGGGCTCATCATCCATTTTTGTTGGTGCAGAGCAAATGCAATGACTGCATAAGGGGACAGCTGATGTTTATTGTATAAGAGATAATGACAGTGGTGGTGAATTCTAAATGCCAGTGCTATTAGGTGGACCAGACAGCAATGACAGTGAGAATTTACCAGTTTTCTGTCACTCAGGTGGAAAGGCTCTAAGTTGCAGTTGTTTAAGGTGGGCCCAAAGTCTGCTCTGCTTTCAGACCATAAATTAATACAATGGAATTTTTAAGCTTCCCTGGTGGTTCAGTGGTAAAGAATCTCCCTGCCATTGCAGGAGACGTGAGTTTGATCCTTGGGTCGGGAAGATCCCCTGAAGAAGGAAATGGCAACCCACTCCAATATTCTTGTCTGGGAAATCCCATAGACAGAGGAGCCTGGCAGGCTGCAGTTCATGGGGTCACAAAACAGTTGGGCATGACTTAGCGACTAAACAACAACCACAAATCTTGCTGCATATCCACAAACAGCCGTGCATGCTGTTATGGGGCATATGTTGTCACCCTTACTGGGCTTCATGTTAGAATGGCTCCAATAAAACAGAATTTCTGTATACATCCAGGAGCCACAGTACAGACACAAAGACAAGTAGAATCTGGGCTTTTGTGGGAAAATATCAGAAAGCATGGAAGTAGTGCCCGTTCATCTCACTCTAGGGATCTTCAGACCCTCACCAGATCGCCGGTCAAAAGTCAGCCAGTGTAGCGCCTTGTTCCTGCCCCTGTCTCTTTCCTCTGTCCTTTTCCTTTTTATTTTTTGGCGGTGAAGCTCAGCCATTTTCAGAGTAGATTGAGGCTGTTCCCTGTCCTGATACTGCGTCATAAATCATGAAAGCTAGTTGGCCAAGACAGGTGTCCCCTTAGATGGCGGGGGCAGGGGCAATGGGCGGGGAGATGGGCGGGAGATGGGGAGAGGCAAAACCAGCATCCTCTTTGGTGGGGGTTTGGGGACGGTGGAGGACACGCACATATAATGATTTTGCTGGTGTTACATTAGGATCCTTCTTCATAGATTCTGCTGTTTATGCCCTGGCCTTTTCTCTCCCTCAGACATCCCCTCCTGTCCTATTTCCCACTTGCACTTGTGTGACTTTTTCTTTTTTATTTACATTAAAAGAAGTGTTGACCTTACCAGGCAACAGGCGGGATCCCAGTTCCCATACAAGGGATGAACCTGAGGGACCCCGCCCCACTCCTGGATTGGAAGCATGGAGTCTTAACCACTGGACCACTGGGCTGCCAGGAAAGTCCCCCTCCTTTAAAAAAATTTCTTTATTGGAGTATAGTAGCTTTACGAGTTATGCTAGTAGGCTTTTTTTCCCCAAAGCAAGTGATAACAGTTTTCTTTTGGGGAAAAATACGAACAGCTGGTACATTATAATCTGCAGAGAGCCCTCAAGTACTTGGATTTATTTAATCCTTTCCACAAGCTTGCGTGTGGGCACCAGGCTTGTTCACAGTGATCTTCCCAGCTCCCTCCCCCTCCTTCCTGCCCCGCCCCTGCCCCCTCCCCCGTGACTCTCCCACGCTCTGTGGTCTCTGTCTCAGCAGGACCTGGGAGCGGCCCCTGCGCCCCGTCTCCAGAGAAGTCATAGTCCGCTGGTTTAAGGAGGAGCAGCTGCCTCGCCGAGCGGGCTTCGAGAGGAACACCAAAGCAATCGCCCCCTGGTTCCACGGTAGGCTGACTTTCCAGATCCCTGGGGCAGGTTTCCACATCTCAGCCTCCTTCTGGGGTTGGGGCAGAGTCTGAAGGACTGCTACAATCAGGGGAGTGAGGACATTAGACTCTGCTAATTCTGCTCTGGCCCCACAAAGACTGGCGGTCTCCCAGGGCTAAGGCTCAGTGTTCCTGGGTGCCTGCGGAGAGGGCAGTGGAGAGAGGTCTGGTGTCTGCCCTTTCTGTGCTCACTGAATGTGCTGAGCTCGAGGCACGGCTTTGATTTCCCCATGGCATGTGCTGGAACACTAAGTGACCTTCACAGAGATCGTTAGACACCACGGCTTAACATCTCTGTGAGGGCGTCCTGGGGCCCACAGGCCCCAGGGCTCTGGATGTGCACTGCCCTCTCTGCTGGGAAGGGATGAATAGGACTCTTGCGCACTGCCCTCACTTCACAACCTGCTTGGCCATCAAGGGCCCCACAGAGGCATTTTTCTCTGGGAATTGTGACCCCCTTCCTTCTCCTGGGCCTCCTTATACCCAACAGGATGGAGGGGGGTCCTTATGGCTCAGAAAGAAGACAGTCAACATTTATCTGTGACCTCACTGTGTGTCCCTGGAGATTCCCTGCCTGTAACCTCTGTCTCAGTTATGTGTCCCTGTAGCCCCTGGGAGAGCTTCCATTGGGACCACTGCTTGCCTTTTTATTCGTACATTATTGTAATCATGGAAGCACAAAACTAGCATCTTAGGCGCCTGCATAGTGTGTGACTCATAGTGTTGAGGTGGGGGTTTGTCAGGGCCATTGGCTGCTCTGCCAATGGAGAAGGCATGGCAGAGGTCCTCAAATTTATCTTTAGCTCTATTTTTTATCCCAGTTTTAAAAATGTAATTTTTATATTGTCATAGAGCAAACAGAAACGTGATTTAAGTCTTGCAATTCACACAACTGACTCCGTGTTCTTCTGACAGGTCTACCATAAAGCACGCAGAAAGGTTGCTAATACATGGACCAGAGCTATTTAGTGACAAAGTTTTCATTGATCTGTGACAAGAGGAAAGAAAAAGGCTCATATATGGAGGGTGGCCAGCTATCTTTGCTTGGAAAGGACTGTGTCATATTCAAAGATAATACCCTGTCCTCAGTTTTAGTGTTAACACGTCCTGTCTCTTAGGAACTGATGGTGACAGTAAACAACGGTTATTTTTTTATATATTGCCTTTGCTTAGAAAAAGGGAGGTGTTGGTTTCCACACTTTTGGTTTGATTTGTTGTTGTTTTTTAGTAGCTAAGTTGTGTCCTACTATTTGCGATGCTACGGACTGTAGCCTGCCAGGTTCCTCTGTCCATGGGATTCTCCAGGCAAGAATACTGGAGTGGGTTGCCTTTTCCTTCTCCAAAGGCTTTTTATTGATGCTTACACCTAAAATCCCAAAGTCTGGGAAGTCCTGGTATGGTCCAACTTCTTTCCCATTGTAGCAATTCTCTATAGCATCTTTAGAAATAGATTTAAGGGCCTAGATCTGATAGATAGAGTGCCTGATGAACTATGGACTGAGGTTCATGACATTGTACGGGAGACAGAGATCAAGACCATCCCCATGGAAAAGAAATGCAAAAAAGCAAAATGGCTGTCTGGGGAGGCCTTACAAATAGCTGTGAAAAGAAGAGAAGCAAAAAGCAAAGGAGAAAAGGAAAGATATAAGCATCTGAATGCAGAGTTCCAAAGAATAGCAAGAAGAGATAAGAAAGCTTTCCTCAGCGATCAGTGCAAAGAAATAGAGGAAAAACAACAGAATGGGAAAGACTAGAGATCTCTTCAAGAAAATTAGAGATACCAAGGGAATATTTCATGCAAAGATGGGCTCGATAAAGGACAAAAATGGTATGGACCTAACAGAAGCAGAAGATATTAAGAAGAGGTGGCAAGAATACACAAAAGAACTATACAAAAAAGATCTTCATGTCCCAGATAATCACTATGGTGTGATCACTGACCTAGAGCCAGACATCCTGGAATGTGAAGTCAAGTGGGCCTTAGAAAGCATCACTATGAACAAAGCTTGTGGAGGTGATGGAATTCCAGTTGAACTATTTCAAATCCTGAAAGATGATGCTGTGAAAGTGCTGCACTCAGTATGCAGCAAATTTGGAAAACTCAGCAGTGGCCACAGGACTGGAAAAGGTCAGTTTTTATTCCAATCTCAAAGAAAGGCAATGCCAAAGAATGCTCAAACTACCACACAATTGCACTCATCTCACACGCTAGTAAAGTAATGCTCAAAATTCTCCAAGCCAGGCTACAGCAATATGTGAACCATGAACTTCCAGTTGTTCAAGCTGGTTTTAGAAAAGGCAAAGGAACCAGAGATCAAATTGCCAACATCTGCTGGATCATCAAAAAAGCAAGAGAGTTCCAGAAAAACATCTATTTCTTCTTTATTGACTATGCCAAAGCCTTTGACTGTGTGGATCACAATAAACTGTGGAAAATTCTGAAAGAGATGGGAATACCAGACCACCTGACTGGCCTCCTGAGAAATCTGTATGCAGGTCAAGAAGCAACAGTTAGAACTGGACATGGAACAACAGACTGGTTCCAAATAAGAAAAGGAGTACGTTAAGGCTGTATATTGTCACCCTGCTTATTTAACTTATATGCAGAGTACGTCATGAGAAACACTGGGCTGGAAGAAGCACAAGCTGGAATCAAGATTGCTGGGAGAAATATCAATAACCTCAGATATGCAGATGACACCACCCTTATGGCAGAAAGTGAAGAGGAACTAAAAAGCCTCTTGATGAAGGTGAAAGAGGAGAGTGAAAAAGTTGGCTTAAAACTCAACATTCAGAAAACGAAGATCATGGCATGTGGTCCCATCACTTCATAGGAAATAGATGGGGAAACAGTGGAAACAGTGTCAGACTTTATTTTGGGGGCTCCAAAATCACTGCAGATGGTGACTGCAGCCATGAAATTAAAAGACACTTACTCCTTGGAAGGAAAGTTATGACCAACCTAGATAGCATATTCAAAAGCAGAGACATTACTTTGCCAACAAAGGTCCATCTAGTCAAGGCTATGGTTTTTCCAGTGGTCATATATGGATGTGAGAGTTGGACTGTGAAAAAAGCTGAGTGCCGAAGAATTGATACGTTTGAACTGTGGTGTTGGAGAAGACTCCTGAGAGTCCCTTGGACTGCAAGGAGATCCAACCAATGCATTCTGAAGGAGATCAGCCCTGGATTTTCTTTGGAAGGAATGATGCTAAAGCTGAAACTCCAGTACTTTGGCCACCTCATGCGAAGAATTGACTCATTGGAAAAGAGTCTGATGCTGGGAGGGATTGGGGGCAGGAGGAGAAGGGGACGACAGAGGATGAGATGGCTGGATGGCATCACTGACTCAATGGACGTTAGTCTGAGTGAACTCCGGGAGTTGGTGATGGACAGGGAGGCCTGGTGTGCTGTGATTCATGGGGTTGCAAAGAGTCGGACACGACTGAGCGACTGAACTGAACTGATAGCATCTTTAGTGGGACTCCCCCTTGCTAATCTGTACTAGAGAAGAAGCCTCCTGCCGCACAGTCAGTGTTAGGGAGTCACTGCTGCAGGTTGGCTGAGGCTCTCCTCTTGGCTGATCTTGGCCGAGCATCATCACTGGGGTGGGGGGCACTCTGCTCCGTGTAGCTCTCATGCTGCTCTTGGGACCGGCAGGCCAGCCTGGGCACGCCCTTCTCAGGAGCCAGAAAGCAAGTGGCAGCCTGCCAGGCCTCTTGAAGTCTAGCCTCCACACCAGCATCCATCACTTCCACCTCGTGCCATTGGCCACAGTGTGTCACAGGGTTGAGAAGGTGGGAAAAATACTCTGCTCCTTTCGTGTGAGGAACTGCAAAGCCATGTGTCAAAGAGTGTGAAGGCAGGGAGGGGAGGAGAATTTGGGCCAATAATGCAATCGACCACAATCCTAATGTAAATCTTTTCTTTCCCTGGGGTAAGCATTCATCATTAATTTAGTTGAATTTTAGGTGCAAACTTCAGGCGTAAGAAGGACTCTTGTGACTTTGTATTTTCTTCCCTTCTGTCAAACACATGTGGATGTGTTGTTGAACCGTAATCCAAACAGCAATGTGGACCGGGAGTCTGGAGATCTGGGGCCCTCTCTAGAACCTAGCGGCTCTGTGAGCTTGGGTGTGTCCTTTCAATTCCTCGTCCGTGACCATAACATTGACTCCATGGGATATGTATGAAGATCAAGCCAACAAATGTGCTCTGTCCATGAGCACATAAACATGGGTGCTGATGCCTCCCGGAGTCTGAGACTCCTTCTCTGCAGAGAAAGTCTGGGAAAGTGGACTCGGAGCACAGAGCGGGAGGGGAGGAGGAGGTGGCTTCCCACTGGGACCACAGGGTTCTTGATAAAAGTCTCCTCTGTTAAAAAGAGAAAAAATGTTAAGTCATTTCTCCTTTCTCCTGTGTTCATTGTTATGTTCCTGGGTTTCTAAGAGATATTTCTGGTTATATAAAAATACTTATGAGAAAAGCTATTGCATGTAAGCTTGGCTTTGGGGGAAAAAATATCTATTTTTGGACTTCAACATGTATCTGAAACTATTAAGAATATCCTCTGTCTAAATACTGCCTCAGTCAGAACCCATTTCTCCTGAGCTTTACTTCTAAAAATCAGTCGCACCTGGTTCATGGCTTATTGTCTTGGCAGCAACCCACTGGCTGTCGCCAGAGGACTTGCCCTGAGGGCTTGGCAGGGACTGCGGGTGTGCAGTGAATAGTGGAGTTGGGGCTTGGGTGCTGGAGTGGGCCTCCTGATGGCCTGTCCTGCACTCAGGTGGGGTGTTCGCCTCTTAACTTTTTCTGACAACCACCAGGGCAGGGCACTCCCCATCCATGTAGTCGGTGCAGCTTGTAGGGACCCAGCAGTTGAGGCTGGCTTTCTGTGCAAAGCAGAGCTCCCAAGTAGAATGGGCACTGCTTCCTACCTCCGCATGCTATGTCTTCAGGAGACACATGGAGGAGAGGATTGTTGAAGGTCCCAGAGCTGCAGGGTTCTAGGGTGGGTCCATCCCTTCAGGCCCTTTGTCCACCTTGTTCTTAACAACAGCACATCTGATTGTGTTTGAAGCATGTCCGGGGAAGGACATGGAAGTTATAGCAATCATTTTTAGTAATTATTTTGGTGGGGGGGAATGTTTGTCTTGCAAATGTGTGTGTGGTGGGGGAACAAAGCCACCAGTCCTCAATCTCCGGAGTCCCATCTGGAAAAAGGGAGATCGTTAAGCGGATTCGGGGCTGGGAGTTCTAAAGAGACACATTTCACTTCAATAGAAGAAAGATGGTTGCAGCTACTGTTGGGCAGAGGGACGGCTAGTGGACTCTTGAGATGGGTGACCAGAGGGCCTTTAAGAATGTCCGTTCTCATCGTCTGGTATGCAGTTTGATTCTGCTGGCACTGCCCCGGGACCACCAGTCTTATTCGCCGCTCAAGCTTCCAAAGTTTTCTCAGGTTGTTGGGAGCATGGGAAAGGTTGGCCAGGGTGTGGGGTTAGGCACAAAGCGGGCACCTGGGTGGGAGTCTGTGGGCTAAGGAGTGAGGGTGTTTTCTTCCTAAACATGACTGTTGAGCTCCTTTGTTCTTATTTGTGTCTCTATTCCTGGTACTGTCTTCCGTCCAGGAACTGAGGCTCAGGCAGTGGACACCCCCTCCTGGATGGCCCTTCCAGGAGTCCTGTGGGAGATGGGGGAGCAGACACACCAGGCTGTCCTGCAGCCCCCCAAGGAGGTGGGAAGGATTGTGCCTGTGGAGGCAGAGGGTGAGAGGCAATGTGGACTCCCCCAGCTGCATGCTCTGGGAGGTCACATCCTCTCCGAGCTGCACGGAACAGAAAGAGCTTGGCTGGCTGATCAGTACTACCCGTTGGTGATCCTCCTGGCAGGCTGCTGCCATGAGGTCTTGTGTGTTTGCCTGGCTGTGTAGCTGTGCAGAGTGGTTGGATGTGCACTGTCTCAGAGGGACTCTCAACTTCTTGAGTTAGTCACGGTTGGCCTTCTACAGATAGCATCACTGATGGCCAGAAAAGCTTGAGAAATCACCCTTCTGTACCCAGTAGTAAATGTGGGAGCTGGGATTGGCTCTGGCTCCATTTTTGTTCCTCCATTCTGGTGGCTCCTTGAATATACAGCTGGCCAGGGAGGGAGACGGGAGCAAAAAAGTGCTCCTCTGGATTCACAGTCGCTTTATACTATGTATTCACTTGAACTTCTTTCATGCGTGGCTCGAGTCCTTTTATTTTATTTAGCTTTGGCTACACTGGGTCTTTGTTGAGGCACTTGGGGTTATTTGCTCTGAGGCAGGTGGCATCTTATTAGTAGTTCCCCGACCAGGGATTGAACCTGCATCCTCTGCATTAGAAGGCAGATTCTTAACCACTGAACCATCAGGGAAATCCCCTTGAGTTCTTTATTTTAAATCTCACCCCTTCTCATTCCTTGGACTTTCCAGAGCAGAGCTGCCTCTAGTTCCTAACCTAGCTTGATGGGAAATCAGGGAATGCCTTGTACAGTCTTTGGGATCAATCTCGGAAGCTAGAGTGTCTGGAGCTGAGAAGGAGAGAGTGAGCCAGCTGAGGCTTTTGTCCTCAGCCCCCAAGAACAATAGAAAGATAGGAAGCTATGGTGAGACTTTGGAACCTGTTGAGAGGTGGCAGCCAGAATTGGAGGGGTGGGGCAGATAGTGAGACCTGAGCATCAAATCCATGTGAAGCAAGAACTAGCTGCAGAAACCAGCGGTCATGAAAGTAATGGTGGTGTTATGGAGATTAAGTGTATAATATTTATAAAGTGTTTAGAACTTGCAATAAATGCTTCTACTTGTTATATGGAATAAATAAACACGGTAGCCTTTGGAGATGCATATCAGGATTTGAAGCATGTGAATGGTGGCTTCATACCCTTAGGGTACACCACTCCTGTCACTTGGAAGTAAAGAAAAAGATAACATCAAACAAACTCTTCACACAAGGAAGATGGGATGTATTTAGCCTTCCCCACAAAAAAGTAAAAGTCTGAATTTTCTTTCATTATGAATATGATACCCATCTTGAAATTTTTTAAAGAAACTGTGAGGGATAACACATGGGTCATTTGGAAGGGATGGTTAGCATGTTACCATCCATCATGTCAAGTCAGATGACTGATTTTCCTCTCCGGAGCAGAATTTGGAATGGAAAATTTCCACCAACTCTTACCCTAAATGCAAACATTTCTAAAGAAGAAAAAAAGTAGGTCGGTTGACCTACTTTCTTCGTAAGTTCTTGCTTAAGCTGTTCCAACTAAGAAATAAAGGAACCTTTTTCCTTCTTTTTTTTTTTTAAATTGTGTACTGGCTATAGGGTCTCAAAAAAAGATGACAAAGAAGAGTGGAATTATTTTTTGCTTTAGGAAAGCCTTGATTGTAATGGTGTTCTCAAGATTTTAACTCTTTCCTTTCCCCTAGTTCCATGTTTCTGATTTCAGGCCCTTTGTGTCTTGTCTACCTAACACTTTTTCTTTTTTGATGCTTTGCTGAGATTGTTTTGTAATGCGCAGGTGTGGGTAACTAGTGTGTGGAAAGGGACAGACGTTGGAGGATCTAGATGGCTTGGATTTGATAGAACTGATTTTTTATTCTCTATTGGGGTTAAATAAAAGCACAGAGTAACAATATACTGTGATTTCTGTTGTTATTGATTTAATATACTTCTGATGGTCTCATCATATTTCTGGTGGTTGCAGGAGATTCTTCCTAATTTGCTGACACTGGGAAGTTTCTATCATCGGTTAGACGCAGGAAACTGCCTTTAGGTTTTCCGTGCCCCAGGACCTGTAGTCTAGTTTCCCACGGATGCCCAGCCTCAAGCTTGTCCCAGCCCTGGGACGAAGGTCTCCAGCTCAAGCCAGAACCTTTTCATGGCTTCACATTTTTATGATGACAGGCATGAGACGGAAGCCTTTGGGGTGGGAGGCATAGCTGCTGTCTTCCAATCACTAATGTCTTCTAGGTCAGAGGCCTCAAGAAGTGGAACACTTCTGAAAATCACAGGGTGCTAACTTTGATTCAGTCTGACCATCTTTTTTAGCAGTTAGTTGTCCTGAGGTGGAATAAACTACGTCCAGGAGCCCTGAGCAGTAGGTGTAAACAGAGGCCAGACGGCCCTTCAGTCAAGACAGTGAAGGCCTGGCTTGTCCAGTCTGATGGGGATTAGGTCAGATCACATGACTTTTCTCCCCTACCTTCCCACCATGAGCTCTTCTTTCTCTGCTTATCTAGAAACAAATATGGTGGCTTTGACATTTGCTAGAGAATGAAGTCTGGTTGCTACAGTAGTTGAGAAGCTTTCTGGAAATGACTTTTATAACACTTATGCTTAAGTATTAAAAGTCTGTCATACTCAAATTACTTTGTTTAGTAATTAAGTTCTTTATTTTTTTTAAATCATAATTTTATTTTTCTTCACATAAATTTAAAATTATATTTGTGTTGCATTAAGCTAATATCTTCATTCATTTACTTATTTTTTAAAATTTATTTATTTTAATTGGAGGCTAATTACTTTACAATATTGTATTGGTTTTGTCATACGTCGACATGAATCCACCACGGGTGTAAACGTGCTCCCCATCCTGAACCCCCCTCCCACCTCCCTCCCTGTACCATCCCTCTGGGTCGTCCCAGTGCACCAGCCCCAAGCATCCTGAATCCTGCATCGAACCTGGACTGGTGATTCGTTTCTTATATGATATTATACATGTTTCAATGCCATTCTCCCAAATCATCCCACCCTCTCCCTCTCCCACAGAGTCCAAAAGACTGTTCTATACATCTGTGTCTTTTTTGCTGTCTCGCATATAGGGTTATCGTTACCATCTTTCTAAATTCCATATATATGCGTTAGTATACTGTATTGGTGTTTTTCTTTCTGGCTTACTTCACTCTGTATAATCGGCTCCAGTTTCATCCACCATAAGTTCATTATAGATTCACATGTCAGAGCCATTTGCCTGTGTGAGTGCACGCTCAGCTGCTCTGAAGCTTTGCGGCCCTATGGACCATAGCCTGCCAGGCTCCTCTGTCCATGGATTCTCCAGGCAGGAATACTGGAATGGGTTGCCATTACCTTCTCCAGGGGAGAAGGTTTGATCCCAACTCAGGGATCAAACCCAAGTCTCCTGCGTCTCCTGCATTGGCAGACAAATTCTTTACTGCTGAGCCATCAGGGAAGCCCCATTTGCCTCCAGCTTTCATTTAAAATAGAGAGGATGCTTTGACGTGTTTAGGTCACATTCCTCCTCATCAGCCCCCAGGAGTGCACAGGGCAGGAGGGCATTGCCTGCTCTAGGTTGCAGCCTCCTAGAATTTCCTGCAGGCGATCGATGTGGCTAGCGTGGCTTGCGATTAACACGTGTTTCCTCCTATAATCATCACGAATAGACTGTCTGCCCCCCATGCAGAGCTCACAGTGCTACCAACATTTGTACAGCCACATTTCAAGCTAATTTAAATGTACAATGAAAATGCAGTGTACTTTTCTATAATTTCTCTGATCTCATGAAGTTATCATCAACCCCTTTTACCCCTCTAGGTGGTAGGGAAAAAATGAACTCTCATCCATTCCGTTTAGTGTCATTCTTTTCAATGTGGTCATCTTTAGTTAACTTGGTCATTTTGGGGAGAATAGGCTTTGGGATTGCGGTTGTCTCACTCCACTCCCTGCTTCTCTCCAAAAGGGCATCTGAGTGTCAGAGTCTTCTCTGCACTTGTGAGGAGATGGTCAGGGGCAGGACTGCCATGTGTGTTGTCTAGACTTTGCAAGAGGATGTGCAACTGAGGGTATGAGAGAGGCCAAGATCTGGGTCCCTGATCTACTTCCAGGTCCTGTCCCCTGCTTGGGGCCATGTCTGTCTGGAGGTGCTCAGAGGTACCACTTGGATTGGTGGCATCCCTGGGCAGATGTTGCCTGATCTGGTACCATTCCTCACGTGTACACTGGTCTGTATTCATGGGGTTTGGTTGGTTTGCTTCATGTGTGGGATCACACCAGCTTTTATGTTTTAACTGGTAATTTAGTGAAAATTTCTTTTGTGCTTTGTGTCTGGTAAACATCAAACATCCAGTATTTCATTTATCCCTTGCACAATTCTCTGTGCTGTGCTGTGCTTAGTCACTCAGTCATGTCTGACTGTGACCCCATGGACTGTAGCCTGCCAGGCTCCTCTGTCTATGGGGATTCTCCAGGCAAGAACACTGGAGTGGGTTGCCATGCCCTCCTCCAGGAGATCTTCCCAACCCAGGGATTGAACCCAGGTCTGCTGCATTACAGAAGGATTCTTTACCAGCTGAGCTACCAGGGAAGCCTGCACAATTCTCCGGAAGAGGTAATAATAGTACTTGTTAGAGTTTGAGGTTGTTGAATTGTCTGGGCAGGGGCACTAGGGAGCAGGCTCCTGTGTAAGGTATTTAAATCATTTGTTGATTATTAATATTAAGCTTCAGTTTTATGTGAGACACTGTGCTAAGCACAGGGCGTATGGTGGTGAGCAAAACTGACAATTTCCTTCCCCTTGTGGCACTTACATTCACTTGCAATTGACAGAAAGCTATCAAACCGATACACTCAAAAGAGATTAGTCCAGTTTCAGGCTTTGCTTGATTCAGGGAGCTTGTTTTCAGCAACTGGCCTCTCTCCATCTCTCAGCTCCGTTGCTCTCCGTGTTGTTTTTATTCTCAAACAATACATCAGCCTGAGGTAGCATGCCTGCACTTGTTCTCCTAGTTTCAAATCTAGCTGAAGAGGGGACATACTTTTCTCTCAAATAATTTGTAGTATTAGTCCCAATATTCTGCCTTGTTGACTCTGGTGTGGTCACATGCACACTCCTGAGCCAGTCATCATGGCCAAATGGTTGAGCTCTCTGATTGGCTAGGCTTGAGTCACATGACCATACCTGGAGTAGGGACAAGTCCATCCCATTGCAACTGGATAGACTGAGTGGGAAGGTGTGGCTCCCCAAAAGAGGCTCACCATTCCCTTGCCAGAAGAAGCACAGATGGTCCTGAGTGGGCAAGACCAATGGAGGGCCACCATGTTGAGGAAAATAACTGTCCTAGTGAAACTCACAATCCAGTCGATGAGACTGGCGTGAATCAAATAATGAATTTTTACTTCCAGTTGAGGTTAGTGCTACGCAAGATCCTTGTGTAGCCAGTTTCAGAAGTCATTTTGCTGGGTGGTTGCAACCCTGTCGTGAATAGTGGCATCCATAATTTGAACCTGGCATGTCAGCTTGGAACAGGCAGGCAGTCATGGCAGGGAATGGTGCCTCTTGTGCATAATACATCTGAAACCAAGAAGCTTGTCCAGTGAAACCCTTGTCTCAGCACTTAGCTGTGGCTAAATTTCATTTGGAGTTATAAAAAAATGAAGGCATTGGAACTCATTCATCACAATCTCTGTGGCTTCAGGATGCTCTGAGAAACTGTTGAGAAGGAAGAGCTTAATAATTCCAATCCCCTTAATGTTATCGTCTGGAAAGTATGGCAATAAGAAAGGAAAGTCACAGAAATGAATGAGAAATAGCTGAGCGGTAATGGAGGTGTTGTTGGCTGGCCGGTGAGGCGTAGCTTTGGTGAAAGCTTTAAGAAATATGCATGTCAGATAAATTGAGACCCATAAAAAGTAAAATGTCATGTCTGGCCTGCCTGCCTTTCTTCCTTTTTGGGGAGAAGCCCTAACAGAGAAATAAAAGGAGCTCGTTTGGTTACTCAGGTTCGATTTGAGCTAATGATTTCAGGGACCAGTGTGGAAGTGGTGGAGGGGATGGGAACTGAATCCTGGGTCTGCTTTAGGATTTGCTAACGTGTGGATTTATGGGTCCGTGAGAGCAGAGTGTCTTCTGCAAGTGTGCTTAAAGTGCCTCTCCTTCCCTGGGGCTGCTGTCGATTAGTACAGATGGAGCAACTATTTTGATAGTGAACACTGAGTTTTGGTGGTGTTTGAGAGGAATCCAGGGAGATGATTAGGGGAGGCGTCAGGAAGAATGCTTGGGGATTTGTGCCTGAGGTGCAATAATAGACCTGAGCGGGGAGCAGCAGCTGCCCCACCTCACGGGAGTATTGGCTGCAAACTCCCACCCGTGCTGTTGATGTGCAGGTGCCAGGAGCCTGAAGTCATCCTGGACTCCTTTGCTGTGCTGGTGTACATGTTCCCTGCTGCCTCCCCACCTTCTCACCCTCACCTGATGAAACCACGGGAAGCGGACTGCTGCCCTGAAGGGCCCCTGACCCTGACCTCGGCCCTGTCTTTTCTGCGCAGAGGCCCCACAGGGGGCGTTGCAGTGAGTCGGATTACCTCCGACCCCCAGAGAAGCCTTGGGCACCTGTGTGACCTGTGGGTCAGGTCAGGTCGGACACCCTGTTCCCCTTAGTCCCCATCAAGGGCCTCCCTCTGTACGCTGGGCTTCTGCCAGATTACAGCTCTTTTTCCTTGTGCCACTGACCCTGGTGAAAAGCAAGGCATAAAGTCACTGGAGGCCCCTGCACAGCCTTCTGCTCACCCATTATCCCTCTTCCTTTCATCAGATATGATCTCTATTCTGAGTATTTTGTCCATCATTTTTTTGCTTCATATATTGTTTATATCTTGATCTCCAAACACAAGTGTTTAGCTTTGTGAGTTTTTCAGTTTAATATAAATGGAACTATACTGTATTTGTTTTTCAGTTATTAGCTTGTTTTATACTTCATTGAAAAATAATTTTTTTTTCTCATTGCGTCTTCCCACTTCTGCTGTTTGGAGGTTATACCACTCTCAATGCCTGTCTTTCAGTGGTTAATTCAGATGATTTCACATGCATGCTTTGTTAATATATATCTTTAACCTCTTGCTAAACAAATTCTAATCATCCTACTCTCAAATGATAAGATATTATCCAGTAATTTAGTTCTATCTTTTTTAAACCCTCAAATTACCCATGATTATTGTTACTTTGTAAGTCAATATATTTTAAAAATTGACTTAAAGTAGCCATACTCATCATTTCTTCTAACATCTCAGATTCTCTGTCTAGGATTATATTTCTTCTAAATGATATATATTCTTTAAAATTTTCTTAGTAGTCAAACTCTCAAATTTTTTCTGAATATATCTTTACGTTTCCTTTCACCTGGAGAGAGTTTCATTAAACACCACTATTTTTTTTCTCAGCATCCTGAAAATATTACCAACCCGTTGTCCTCTGGCTTCTGTTACTGCAACTGAAAAGTCAGCCACCAATTTGTTTATTCTTTGTAGGGAATCTGCCTTTTCTCTCTGGTTGACAAACTCGGACACTGAGTAGCTTTGTGCCATTTCACGATTATGTACTGACTAATTCTCAGCCTTCATTCTTTTTTATAATTTTGACTTCTTTTAAAAAAATTTATTTATTTATTTCTGGCTGTGCTGGGGCTTCGTTTCTTCCCGTGGCTCTCTCTAGTGGGGGCTGTTTTCCAGTGTGGTGCACGGGCTTCTCTAGGGCTCTTGGCTTCAGTAGTCATGGTGCGGGCTTTAGAGCAACCAACATTCGCTCTTGAGATATTCCCACCTCTTCAATCTCCTCTCTGTTTAGGGGTGTTCGGATTATTCATGTATTAGGCCTTTCATTCCATTCTCCATGTCTCTCAACCTCCTGAGAGGTAGATTAAATTTATGTCACGTCATATAGATGTCCCATGGATGTGCCATTCTTGGTCTTCACTGGGACGTTTCACTCACTCACCTCTTCTGCCCCTCTTTCACCTCATCATCACTCCTTTCTGCTCACATAGCATCTACCCAGGCTTCAAGGCGCACTTCCCATCCCTCTTCATTGCCTCTATGAATCTCGCCCTGACTTCCAGAGGTCTCATTAACCTCCTCCTTCTTGGTCTTTCACAGTACTTACTGTCTCTGCATGAGAGAGCACGGTGTAGAGCAAAGAGCGCTGGACTTGGAGTCCGAGGCCCTAAGTTCAAATTCTGACTCTACCACTTAATAGCTCTGTGACCTTGGGTGAGTCACTTGTCTTGCTGAACTTCAGTGTCCTCAGCTATGAACTGATGATGGTAGGGTTGTTAGGAGACTAAATGCGATGGGGGCCACCAAGTCCCCAAGGTACTGCCCAGTGCTGGCTTCAATATCAGGCTTCTCATGTGACCCTTGGCCCTCTGCCTCACAATGGAAACTGTTCCTGACTGACTAGTGGCTTGGGAGCTGGATACCAAGGTTGCAACTGTGGAAATGTAGCTGTGAAGCAACCCTTACGTGAGAAAGCCATCACGGAGTTGAAATCCCTGGCTTGTATGTCTCTAATCCGTACCCTTCAATCGATTTTCCACTCTTGAAGATTCTCGTGTCCTTCCTCTGTTTGGGGAAGATCAGTACTCCCCACTGCTCTCAGAATGAAGTCCATAATCCTTCTAATGGTGTCGAGAGTGCTTTGGGGCCTGACTCCTTCCAACCTCTACACGTCTTTCCACTGCCCAGCTCCTCCTCAGCTCTCCCTCCAGCCACAAAGAATCATGTGCTCTTTCCTTTTGCAAACTGCCCCCTTTTCCGTGCCCCTCTGTCTTAAGCTTTCTGTTCTCAGTCTAACTGGCACTTCCATCCCTGGGCTCCAGAGCTGGGTGGGTTACCTCTCTGAGCCCATATTCTATGGTCTTTATCACTACCAGTTACAGTGAGCTCCTCTCACACCACATCCCCCCCACCCCCCATAAAAAATTCTGCTAATCTTGATTTAAATCCAGAATCAAAGATTCTGGAAGGCAGGAATTGTTTCTCATTCAATGCTGACTCTCAGATGCCCAGCATGGGGCCTGGCTCCTAGAGAGTGGTTGATAAATGTTTATTGGAGGAAAGAAAAGGGAAGAAAGGAAAAGGAGGTGTTTTTGGAAATTACAGGAAAAACTACGTTTCCTGTTGTCTGAGGGTGAGAACTGGCTCAGATAGAATCCGTAGCTGTATTCTCCAATAATTGTCAACAACCCTGGAGCATTATCTGGAAAGGCTGTATCCCTCAGCAGAAGATCTTGATTATTAGCAGAGTTAGAAAGTTTCTGTGGTCCTGATGGTGAGCTCACTCCCTAGCCAGAAGCGGGGAGGTATGCCCCGCCATTTACTCAGCCAGGACGTTATAAAGTGTATCAAAGGAGATGGGATGGGATGGGATACAATTAATGCTGATTCCCAGTACACTTAGCTTAAGGGTGATCTGGGGAGAGAGAGATGGAGAGCAGAGTAATGGAGCAGGAAAGCAACTGCTTCTTCCCCCAAGCAACCTTCACATCCCCCAGCCACCAACTAATTCTGAGGGTTGGTTTTCTGTAAAATTGTCTTTGCCATCCTGAGCTATGAGGCCGTATTACCTTTGGTCTTGGGACAGATTACAGTTTTGAGTCCTAGGAAGGCATCAAAGAGGTATCACAGAGTTCACTGATGCTTATTATTCGAGCTGCCTGCTGAGTCCCCCATATGGAATAGCCCAGGCTGGGGCCCAGGGACCCAAGTGGTCCCCTTCAGAGAAGGTCACCCTCAGCAGCCTCTGTGAGAGGACTGGGTGTGTGGCGTGTGCGTAGCACGCCCAGCAGTACTATGATCGTCGCTGCTATCAGCATGAGGTAACAGCCAACAGTAGCACATATGTCGTGTACTCCGGTACTCTTGCCTGGAAAATCCCTGGTGGGCTGCAGTCCATGGGGTTGCGAAGAGTCGGACACGACTGAGCGACTTCAGTTTCACTTTTCATTTTCATGCTTTGGAGAAGGAAATGGCAACCCATTCCAGTGTTCTTGCCTGGAGAATCCCAGGGATGGAGGAGCCTGGTGGGCTGCCGTCTATGGGGTCGCACAGAGTTGGACACAACTGAAGCGACTTAGCAGCAGCAGCAGCAGGGTATCCAGTACAGATTAGTTACGTGGTATTGGGTAGTCATTACTTCTCAGGCACATTCACATGTGTGATAAGCACATTCACGCATGTGATAAGCACATTAATACATTACTGTAATGGAGTCTCAAACAATCTAAGACATAGGTGCTATAATCAGTACCATTTAATAGACGAGGACACTGACCTGGGTTTCAGAGGGGCTTAAGTGCCCTGCCCAAGGCCACCTGTTGATCAAATCCCTGAGCTGTGATTTTAGTTCATGTGCATATTCACTGCTCTAAAGTAAACAAGCCCCCCTCCCCCCAACATCTCTGGCACTCGGAATATAAAGATAAGGTTGCTTTGTCTGTTCAGGTCATCCAAAAGCAGAAGTCCAAGAACTTTATTGGAGGAAATGCCTTTGAAGGATGAAGGAAGAGGGAGTGGGACAGGTGGGGAGAGTCTTAAGAACATGGTGCAGGTCTGATACCTGTAAACGGGCAGAGGGAAGGAAGGACGGGTGATTAAGAGGAAGAGCCTGACACGGGAGTGCAGCTCAGAGGAACACCTTGGTCAGGCTGAGGGGAAGCCCCCTAGAAAAGACTGCTCAGTAGAGGAGTCCCACATAAGAGAGTGTCTTGTAGGGTCATCAGGAGGAGAAAGGGATGACAGAGGATGAGATGGTTGGATGGCATCACTGACTCAATGGACATGAGTTTGAGCAAACTCTGGGAGATGGTGAAGGACAGGGAAGCCTGGCGTGCTGCAATCCATGGAGTTGCAAAAGTCGGACAGGACTTACCGACTGAACAGCATTAACATAGGATAGGCATGGTGGCTCTGCTACCCCTGGACTCAGTTATAATATAACCTTTGCCCTGAATCAGGCATGTGGTACCTCCTGGGCATGGTGGATCCTGCAGGGACAACAGCTGCAGATGCTGCTCATTGAAGCAGGGTCTCTCTGGAAGGGAGGCTGAGCAGAACTCATGGCTGCCAGTCTCCATCCTTGAGCTGGTTTCTAGCTGGTTTACTAATGTACTATAGAGTCTGGGCAGAAGGTCATGAAAGCCCAAAGGTGAGCTGTCCCAACACTTCCTGGGATAAAACAATTCCTGATGGGTCAGGCAGAATGTGCAATGAATAAAGAGAAGCCAATGGGGCTAGTTTGGGCTTCCCTTGTGGCTCAGCTGGTAAAGAATCTGCCTGCAATGCAGGAGACCTGGGTTCAATCCCTGGATTGGGAGGATCTCCTGGAGAAGGGAAAGGCTACCCACTCCAGTATTCTGGCCTGGAGAATTCCATGGACTGTTTGTCCATGGGGTCACAAAGAGTCAGACATGACTGAGCAACTTTCACTTTCAATGGGGGCTGGTTTAGGGGAGAACAAATTGAAGGGCAGAAATGTAAGCTTAGTCCTTTTGGCTCAGAGAGGCACCTTTTTCCAGTTCAACCACCTTGAAGGATGTTTTCTAACCCACACAAAGGTAGAGTATAGGCAGCCAGCAGCCTGTGATTCCTGGGAGAGAAGAGAAATCCTTCGGTGAGGGTTCCAGGTCAGCTGAGAGAAAGCGGGCATTCAGAGCCTGCTGTCCACTGTTCTTGAGCCAGGCTTTGCCAGATGGAGGTCAGTGGAAAGATCTTCCAGGGTTTTAGATGGCAGAGAGGAGGAGAAGGGGACGACAGAAGATGAGATGGTTGGATGGCATCACCGACACAATGGACATAGGTTTGGGTGGACTCTGGGAGTTGGTGATGGACAGGGAGGCCTGGCGTACTGTGGTTCACGGGGTCGCAAAGAGTCGGACACGACTGAGCGACTGAACTGAACTGAACTGAGACGTGGCATTGTCATTTTGGTGTTACTGGTCACTTTGGTTATTAAAAAATCAAGTCACATCAAGTGTTTCCACCCATTTTAACTCTCCTCTCCACCGCCAGTTGACCCTGGGCTTCAGCTTGAGGTACTTCGAGTTGGGACAGAGGTGGTATCTTCTGGTCCTCCTCCTTCATAGGCCTTGGCTTTGTCTCTATCTCCCTTTACTGACCCCTCCACCCCAGCCACCTTTGGGATCTAAGTCCTCTGGTATTGGGGCAGGGAGGTGGCTGAGGGACACTGCTGAGTCTTTTGACAAATCCTTGGGACGCCCTTTTGGTTGGTCTTCTTTTGGCTGCCGCTGCTTCTCCAGCTGAACCCACCAAGGCCGTCGGGGGCATCTACCCTCCTGCGTGGATGTGTGTGCCATCCTCCAGGTGCCCTGTGGTGGGGGTGCTTCCCACCCGCTTCTCTCCCCCTATCTTCCTGGTTTCTGCTTATCCCGCTTGGTTGGGGTGGGGGTTGTTGGCTTGATTGCCTCCTGGTAAGTCCTTGGCCCCAGGAGGAAAGAGGTGGCCCCCATTTATGCTGTTGGCTATCTTAACAGGGGACCTGTGACTGTGTGGTGGCTTCTGTGTCCTCTGCTTTGGGCACAAGGGGGTCCTGCCACACCTCCTGTGAAGCAGGAAAGATCAGAGAAGGGAGTGTCCCTGCACTGAATCATGGCAGAGGCACTGGGGGTGCCCTGATGGGGGGTGGGGGTGCTGAGTGTGCCTTCAGGGTCAGCGTGACGAGCAGCCCAGCCACCTTCTGCCCTCTGCTGTGTGACTGGCAGAACCCTGCTGAATGTATGTAGATGGTAAATATGTGGGTATGTAAGAGGACATTGTGTTGCAAATTTACCTTTCCCCCAAATAACAGATGAGAGCAGGAGCCCACATTCCCACAGCTCTTCTGTTTATGAAATGATTTTTCAATTCTTGGTCTCACTTGAAAATCATAACATGCCCTTGAAATAGATAGGTTAAGACAGTCATTTAAGTGTTAAAAGGCCTTGGAGAAGTTGAGGGCTTGGCTGAAGGTCCCATAGGCAGGTGCCAGCAGGGATGGACAAGTAGACTAAGTCTCACTCTCCTTTTCCCACCACCCTGCCCTCCAAAGCCTGACCCACCAGACACATGGCCCCTCCGATAGTCCCCAGAAGAGAGCAGCTCCTGAGAAGTCTTTCAGGGGATTGACACTGATGCACAAACACCTCTTAAGGCCAGACCTGACTGTCGTACTCTGGTGAAGCCACATTGTGTAGAACTGCAGACCATGAGAATGTTTTGTTCTTTGAGCTGAAGTGGTGCTTAATTCTGTGCCCCTGTTAAGAAACTGTTTGCCTTGTGTCCATAGATAGACAGAGGAAATCTTTTTACTTCCTAAGAGGAACTGTTGTCTCCAGGTGCTTACTCACAGGTACCAGAGAGATAACCAAGGCAGTAATCGTAAGTCATTCTGGTCTGTTCATTAAAGCAGGACTCTCAAGGATCTCCACAGCACAATGTCTGTTGTCTTGTATTTGTAATCGATAGGCGCTAAAATTCCAGCTCATTACTAGTTCTTTGCTTGCCCGATTTTACCCAATTAATCCAAATTAGTGTGGCTTAATTTGGAGGAAAGCATGCTAACCTGGGGTCTTAGTAGAAACTCTGCCCCCAAGCTCACCGCCGCTAGTTGCTCCGGGCCAAGAGATCCCCTCAACTGGAATAAGGGAAGTGCTGGACAGCTCCTGAGGCTCCCCTTTTCTCTAGACCTTTCACAGAGGCTGAGGGGCAGGGATGAGCTGGGAAGCGTGGCTGGATGAGAAAGGGGTTGCAGAATCTGCTGACATTTTTTTCTTTTCTTTTTTAAACCAGGAATTATCAGCCGAGAAGATGCCGAAGATCTCCTTGAGAATATGACCGAGGGTGCATTTCTGGTCCGGGTCAGTGAGAAAATCTGGGGTTATACCCTCTCCTACCGCCTGCAGAAGGGGTTCAAGCATTTTCTTGTGGATGCCTCTGGGGATTTTTACAGCTTCCTGGGAGTGGACCCCAATCGCCACGCAACACTCACAGATCTCATTGATTTCCACAAGGTATTCCTCTTAGGGTTGCTGACGTGGGGGAGGGCAGGAAATGCCAGGCTGTGGGCATTCTAAGAGATGAGGATGGAGAGTGAGCAGGTAGCCCCAGAAATTCTTTAGGATCACAGGGATCTAGATCATCCTGATCGAAGAGGCCAGAGATTGTCTAGACCAGGCTCTGGAATTGCTGTTTTTCTCTGGGCAACCCTTTACTCATGCGGGCATCTCCAGCCCTGGTCCGCAGGCGTGTTCTCACCTTGAGTACCTGAGTGAGAAGGGGGCTGGCTGGTTGACTTGCCTTCTGTCCAAGCCCATGTCTCACCCCCAGCTTTTCCAGGATGTCCCTCTTGAGCATGTTCTAGACAAGCCTCTGGCAGCTTCGTAGGGTTGGCTGAAGTTGAGCAGGCAACCCTGCAGTTAGAGAAGCTTTTCTGGTGCCTCTTGTTCCAAATACAGCCTTACCACTTTTGTGTGTGACCTCCAGCAGTTTCCTTATTCATGCCAAGCTGAAGTCCCCTAACTAGGCAAACAAATGTCTTATAAATAATACTTAGCTTGGCTCCTGTGAGTCTTACATGGGGACTGTGTGTAACAGCGCCCTATAACTGTGAAGCGGTATGCTCATTCTTGTTTCCCACAACTCTATTTGTTATTTGTTCCCCTGCCGGGGACCTCACATTAGAAGAGATGTTGCCTTCCAAACACTGTGTATAAAAAGAAACAACTTTTGTGTTAATGTGGCTTCAGTACTACCTGTGAGAAAGCCAGCTGTGGAGCTCAGTGACCCAGAAAGGTGGGGCCCAGGATTCTAGGACGGAGAGCTGTGACAACACAGGGGTCCCCATCTCCCTGAGCTTCGCAGGTGTAGAAATGTTCACAGAATTCCGTAGCCATCTCACTGGGTTTTTGCTATAAAAGGGACTCTGGGATTCGTATTACTTTTTCTTTATGGATGTCCCCAGGTCTCTAGGGCAGCTCTTACTTCAAGTAAAGCGCATAGAAAACTATCCAATTACAAATAGCTAGATGCTGGGAGGAGAGAACTGCCTGGAAAACTCGGTTAACCAGACTTTCTCCTTACATTTCAGCCATAGGACAGAGGAAGGAGGGGTGTGTGGACGTTGGCACCTGCTCTGTTTTGAGCGCTGTGCCGGTTGCGCTCATCCATGATTCGTGTTGTATTTAACTTTCGCCATGACTCTGGGTCCCCCGGTAGTACACTTGTAAAGAATCTGCCTGCCAAGGCAGGAGATGCAAGAGACGTGGGTTCAGTCTCTGGGTCAGGAAGATCCCCTGGAGAAGGGAATGGCAGCCCACTTCAGTATTCTTGCGTGCAGAATTGCATGGACCAAGGAGCCTGGCGGGTTATAGTCCGTGAGGTCACAAAGAGTCGGACATGACTGAGCAACTAACACTTTCACACCATATCCTTGAATGCATGTTTTGAAAGCAGAGTCCCTGAAATCAAGCTCCAAGTTTTAAGCCCCTGCTTCATTATTGTGTGTCATTTTGGGCAACTATTCAAATTCGGGACTTTAGTGTCTTCCTCAGTGTTGTTGTTGCTAAGTCGTATCTGACTCTTAGCGACCCCATGGACTGTAGCCTGCCAGGCTTCTCTGTCCACGGGGATTCTCCAGGCAAGAATACTGGAGTGGGTTGCCATGCTCTCCTCCAGAGGATCTTCCCGACCCAGGAATTGAACTTGCGTCTCCTTCATTGACAGGTGGATTCTTTACCACTGAACCACCACGGAAGCCCTTCCTCCTCAGTAAGATAGGGTTAATAATAGTACTCACCTCTTCAGGGTCAGGAAGGTTTCAATGAGATATCACTGTGTAAAGCACGAAAACACTATACCTTACATTTGTGTATTATCAGGACAAGCTGGTTGTTGCTGACATGTGTCTGTGGGATCTTTTGATGTCCAGGCATGCACCATATCCTTGGTGTGGATGTATCTTACAGTTTCGTTCTCCATCCTCCTTTTGCTGGTCACTTTCGTAGCTTCCAGGTTTTCATGATCACAAACAGTGCTGTATGTGTCACTTTGGGTACACATGCAAACGTTTTTCTGGGATGGATCCCTCACACTGGAATTGCTGGCTACAAGACTATGCACATTTTACTTTGTAAAGATCTGCCAGACTGCCCTCCTAAAATGTAGCGCCAATTCATGCTTCTTCCAAAACTATATGAGGCTGTTCCCCGACACTGCTGCCAATACTGGGAATTATCAGTCATTTTAATTTTTTCCCACCAGATGGGCAGACAATGTATCTCACTGTTGTTGAGCTTGCATTTCTCTCATTACCACTGATGCTGAGGATTTTTTCACATGTTTAATGGCCACTTGGATTTCTTCTGTGAATTATCTGTTTATATCCTTTGTCCATTTTTCTACTCAGGTGTCTTTTTCTTACTGATGTGTTGATGTGTCAGTTCTCCTGGCGACTAAATTGCTCTTTAGTTCTGTCCATTCCGCTCTCCAGGTCTTCTATTGAAAAAAAGTGTTGAACTTAAATGGGCGTCCCTTTCATTTCCAGGTTCTTTAATGGGTTCTTTTATTTTATAATAGTCCATTCTTGTTTCATGGGTGATTTATCTTCTTATTTCACTGAGGAATTTAATACATATCTCTGAAAGACTCTTTGTTTTATAAACCTGATATTTTCTTGGGAGTCATTTCAATTGTTTGAGTTTGGCATCTTTCTTTTATGGTTATGATTTTCCTTAAATGTTTATCAGTTTTGGGCTTTGGGAGGAATCTTTGAACTTTGAAATTCCTATTTGTTCATCTGTGGATACAGTTGCTGTTTCTCAAATCCAGGCTCTTCATGTGGCGAAGGTTGGAGTTGACAGTCAGCAGCTCATCTTTGGGAGTGAAATTGTCTGAACCGTTTGGATTGCTTTGGCTTCTGCTCCTCACATCCTCACCTGCCCGAGGCACAGACCTCTGCTGTCTGGGGCTCCCCCAACCTGCCCACTGACAACTTGTTCTCCCCCCTGCCCTACATTTACTCCTCTGACAATCTCATCACATGTTGATTTTGGTCTTGCTTTGTTGGTGGCCTTCCTTCTTATTTTCCCATGCTTTTATAGATTTATTTCTTTTTAAGAACACTTTTTCTGTCATTTCTATAAATTTGAATGAGGAGGAGGGAGATACATATTCTTAGTCTTTCTATCTTGAACCAGTCTCTCTCTGGTGGACATTTATTTCCTTTTTCTGATTAAAAGTGAATTTTCCTTTTTTTTTTTTCCTTTTTAGGAGGAAATTATCACTGTTTCAGGGGGAGAGTTGCTGCAGGAACCCTGTGGACAGAGGGACAGCCCACCAGACTACCATCTGTTGTTTGAATGATTTTTTTCCCCCTTCTCAATTGGACTTCATTGGGCATCCTGTTTTTGAACTCAAGAACTTCCCAGCTCAAATCCTTATGGCCTTCTGGAAGATCCACTAACATCCAGAGGAACAAGTGGATTGGTATATTTCAACAAATATGAAATATATGGTGTATGTGTTGGTGGTTCCTGACCCAGTGCCCAGGACAGAAATTGCTAATAGCTGATGCAGCTCTTTCCTGAAAAATTTAGATACGACCTCAGAAAATAAAGCCGTTTTGTCAGGGCTGACCTAAACTGAACTCCTAGAGTACACGGTCATGTTGTAATTAACCAAATAATTCCAGTGCCGAACTCTGAATTTAACCTATGGTAGACATTCAATAAATGTTTGTTGAATGAATGTACTTCTTTTGAAAGTTTTCCAACACTTGTCAGCAATGATTTCTAGTAAGTTCTATTTGTCGCTGTTTATAAAGTCATGGAGATTAGGGAAGAAATATTGTAAAGAATTCATATGGAAGGCATAGGTACTGTATTTTAAATGATATTCATTCTCACTGACATTATCATTGGAATTACCTAAGGCCTCTGAGTCCCAGCTTCCAGAACAGATGACTTCGCCCTGCCTTTGTATTTTCCTCTTCTTCTGCCACCTCTCCTTTTTCTTGGAATCATATGTTGGCCTCAGTTTTGCAATATTGAGGCAGTGGTTTCTTGTATTTCTACAGATGTGCCTAAGCCCCAGGGAGAATTAAAAATCCAAGGATGGTTTGTAGACCTCTGATATGACCTTTGCTTTCTAGGATGTGGTCCTGTTTATGCAGGTTACTCAAATAATTAGCTCTATCCTCACAGTCCTTTTGATTTTGATTCTACTGTCCATTTATACTGGGCTTCCCAGGCGGCATTAGTGGTAAAGAACCTGCCTGCCAATGCAGGAGACATAAGAGACTCGGGTTCTCTCCCTGGGTCAGGAAGATCCCCTGGAGAAGGAAATGGCAACCACTCTAGTATTCTTGCTTGGAGAATCCCATGACAAAGGAGCCTTGTGGGCTATAGTCCATAGGGTTGCAAAGAGTCGGACTCGACTGAAGCGACTGAGCATGCATGCTCGCATGCCTATTTGTACTGAGTATGTGCTATTTATACTGTGTTTATACTGAGTACATTCTTCTTATTAACAAGAAGACTCTCCCAGTAACTCCTCAGTAACTTTCAGCATCGGTGTCTTTGCATGCTCATGTTTTACATTTATGGATTATATGTATTTCTATATGACATGTTATCATGGGAATTTTATAGGCGGCAGAATCAAGCAGACTTGGGTTCAAATCACACCCTGAAACTGACTAGTATTATAATGCTGGCAGTATTGTATTTTGTGGGAGTAAAAGGATGAATGGACTCTGGCCATCAGTGGACTGGTTACCTTACTTGATAGTTGTATCAAATATCTCTCATGCTCTATTCCACCACTGACCTCACCCATTCCTCAGATCACCTTGGCTACTTGCTACTTGTTTTACTCCAGTCTCCACCACTAAAACCAGTTCTGAATGGGCTCTACTCTTCCCTACCATGTTGATCAGCTTCATGTAAGCATTGGCCAGTGGTGCCTTGCCACGTGTGGTGCTATGGACTATTCTTCTGTTACTGCAGAGGCATTGAGACACCATGCAACCAAGGAGAGCTGGGAAGTTAATTCCCCATGCAGGGAATTTTGGATCAATGGGAGACAGAGGCTGCTGATCAGTTCTTCTCCCTTCCTCCTCTCTTCTGGATGGACTATACCACAAGGCAGTTCTTCTTATGCAAGACATATTAAGACAGTCTGATAAAACCAAGCAACTGGTCATGATGAAACAAGCAGTAGCTGGATCAGTTCCATCCCCTCCATCTCTGCGTCACTTCTGCTTTTTTTTTTTCCTTCTCTCCTGGTCCCTTGGGACTTTGTTCCCATGTGAAACAGCAGCACATAAGCATGTGCCACAGGCTTAGCATTTTGGGGAAGCCAGGGTAAGAATCCATCATACAAATGTGTTTTATATAAAATCTGCATCGTGACTCCCTGGCCTCCCTCCTATATCACTGCATTGCAGGGGCCCTGAATGGATGCAAGAAAGTGACTGAGGGAATCGGCTTTCTGAACTGCAAAGTGCTTTAAAACCTGATTATTATTATTATTATAATTACCTTCTTTCTAGTAGACTCTGAGGAATCGAATTAGAGTTTTGGCTGCTATTTAACTAGCCATATGACGCTGTTCATGTCATTTAACCTCACTAAAGTTCAGTGTAACTGAGAAGAGAATTTCCTATATGGCCATCACTAGGCCTCTTGGCAGGTCAGTCAAATGATAAACATGAGAGTCCCGTGAAATGGAAGGTATTGCTGGTGACAACTGCTTTAACAGTGACGATGGTTTCAAGTGTCAAGGGGATAGGATGTGATGATTTGCTAGGTGTTAGGAGGAACTAACAAGAAGAAACTTCTCTTCAGCAGCAGCTTTGAAAGCAGACCAGGATGGGTTGAGAACTCGATTCCCTGAGCTGTTGTTCCTGTCACCCCTAATTAACTTGTGAGAGACAACAGCTGAGTTTCCCATGCCCAGCTCATTTATTTCCTTTTATTTTGGGCCCGCATTTTCTGCATGTCTCATAGATTTTAGGTTTTACCTGGCCTTAAAATAAATTCCTTGTAAGTTGTCCTGCAAATGAAATTACTGTCTGGAAAACTGCAATCTCATCTTGAGAGTTTTATTATGCTAATAAATGTCAGGATTCTCAAATAAAGGAATTGCCTATTTTTTTTCCCTGAGGCCTACAAATATAATGAGAAACAGTCAGCCAGCTACAGGAGTCAGCAGAGGGAAAATTTACAACCCACAACTAGAAAGAGAAGTTGTAAAAAAACACTGTGCAACTTAATGGAGGATAAATTTCAAGGAGTGAAAGGGGAACTTGGGGAAAGATTTGGGGGAAGGTCCCTGTGTGTGGAGTTGGAGCTGCACACTGTGGCTGGAGGGAATATGTAAGGAACAAGGGCTGCGAAGGGCTACTGAGAGGGAATCCTTAGATGGGACATGTGTTGGGACTTCCCTGGTGGTCCAGTGGTTAAGACTTCATCTTCCAATGCAGGAGCTGTGGGTTCCATCCTTGGCTGGAGATTATAAATGCCTTACAGCCAAAAAGCTAAAACATAAAACAGAAACAATATTGTAACAAATTCAATAAGGTTTTAAAAATGGTCTACATGTAAAAAAAAAAAAATCTTAAAAAAATAAAAAACAAGAAAGGACATGTTGAATAGGAAGATCTGAGTCCCTGGGGACCATGCCCTCTTCTGTACCCTTAAATCCTTCATTATCCTCAGGATAAATTTGAAGGCAGAAAGACCTTTGTTTTGTGACTCTAACCTAAACAAGTGTCTCCAACTCTCGGGGCCACAGTTTCTCCGCAATGCCTGTCTCAGAGCAGTCGCTGGGAAAATAGCACACGATTTTGTAACAGTAACGACAAACGCTGAGTTCTGTGTGTGAGTGTAATTCTCACAGCCGTGCTGAGGGAGACAGTGCCATCATCCTCCTCTTGCATGTGGGGAAACTGAGGCACAGAGAAGCTCAGAACTTTCCCAGGGGCACTTGTCAGAGAAGTTGTCTTGCAGCACTGGGGTTCCCCAGTCTGGCTTTGGAGCCTGCGTAGACCTCACACCAGTGCTTTTCAATCTCGGGTGTGTAAATGAACACAGGTGACGTTCTTAAAGTGTCCTCCGGCGGCTGCGGGGCGGGGCCTGAAGGTGTGCATTTCTGACAAGTTTTCAGGTGCTGTCAACGCTGCTGGGCCTTCGGCCACAACTGGAGCAGCAAGCCTTGCAAATTAAAGCTGCAGGCCAAACTCGGCCTCTCTGCTGTGTTTCTACAGCCTGAGCCAAGAGTGGTTTTTATATTTTCAGTTGGCTGGAAAAAATTAAAAAGAAGAATAATATTTTATGACCTGTGAAAATTACATCGAATCCAAATTTCAGTGTCCATCAATAAAGTTTTACTGGACTACAGCTTTGCTAGTTTGTTTACCTAGTCTTTGGCTGCCTATGGTCTGCAAAGCCTAAAATATTTTCTGTCTAGCCCTTTATGGAAAAATTTGCTGACCCCGGCATTAAGTTATGGTATGTATGTGAGAAATAACTTTTGCTTTCTTTTGCTGCTTTATCTAAATTCTACTCCTTAGGAAAGATGCTAACACCATTGTTTATATGTCTGAGAAACCTAAGTAAATGTGTTACATGTTTCCATTTTAAATTTGAAACTCATCTCTAGTAATCAAAGAAAAGGCCTGTTTCTTTGTCAAAGGATTTTAACCAAATATAAGCAAGCACTATCACAGTTATATAGATACTTTACAAGGGCACAGGGTCATTTGCTTTCTCGAATGAATCATACTTCCCTACAGTTCTTTTCGTTTTGTCCTTCAGTCTGTGAGGTCCTGGAGGCCAAGTGATGCCGTATACCTGTATGTTTTATGGTGCCTGGAATAGTCGCTGTTGTCAAATTGCATTTGTTATGGATTGGGGACAAATGGGCTGTGTGGATTTCAAAAGGCTGGTTTCACCTTTACGGGAGTCCTGGGGTAGAAAAGCCCAAGCTGAGCATCACAGCTGCCTTGGGTTGGAATCCTGAATCTACTGCTCTCATCTGTTAAGAAAAAAAGCAAGAAAAAGCCAAAAACAGCTTGCTAAAGTAGTAACTAATGAAATTCAAAAAAATCACATTTTGGCAAAACTGTTCTGTGACTTGCAAAAGATAACGGAAATTAACAGTAATATCTTTCAGCTGGAAACCTTTTACTTTCTGTCTGAATTAATGTGATGACTCTAGGTACCTCATGTAGGTGGAATCACTGTATTGCCTTTTTGCCATCGGCTTGTTTCACTTGGCATAATTTCTTCAAGGTTCATCCATATTGTGGCATGTATCAGATTTTTTTCCTGTTTAAGGCTGAGTAATATCCCATCATATGTGTATACATTTTGCTTATCCATTTTTCTGTTGATAGACATCTGTGCCTGGGCACGATCCCTGGTCAGGAAATTGGATCCCATATGCAGCAATGAGGATCAAAGATCCCATGAGCTGCAGCTAAGACCTGGCACAGCCAAACTGACATATGTACACTACCATGTGTGAAATAGATAGCTGGTCAGAAGTTGCTATGTAACACAGGGAGCCCAGCCTGGCACTCTGTGATGACTTAGAAGGGTGGGGTGGGAGGAGGGGACAGAGGCTTAAGAGGGAGGTGATATATGGCTGATTTGCATTGTTGTATGGCAGAAATCAGAGAAGGCAATGGCACCCCACTCCAGTACTCTTGCCTGGAGAATCCCATGGACAGAGGAGCCTGGTAGGCTGCAGTCCATGGGGTCGCGAAGAGTTGGACACAACTGAGCGACTTCACTTTCACTTTTCACTTTCATGCATCGGAGAAGGAAATGGCAACCCACTCCAGTGTTCTTGCCTGGAGAATCCCAGGGATGGGGGAGCCTGGTGGGCTGCCGTCTATGGGGTCGCACAGAGTCAGGCATGACTGAAGTAACTTAGCGGTAGCAGCATGGCAGAAACCAGTATGACATTGTAAAGCAATTTTCCTTCAATTAAAAAATAAATTAAAAAGATAAAAAATATCTTAAAAAACAACCCCCCTTCAAAAAATGGTTATTCCAGATACTCTTCTGAAGGAAAATTTGTTACCCTAGAGGCATCACATGTTAGAGGCCCAGCAATCAAAGTGACCCCACTCTGGGGGAGCTGAAGGAGAGAAGGCCTCAGGAGCATCCATGTTCTATAGAAGGGGGAGGTAGCAAGCTTATCTATGGTGGATCCTTAACGTATTCACCAAAGGGCTCCTCCCCTCCATGGACACCTCATCTTGCATCCCCCACCTAGGCAGGAGGAGGAAGCAGAGTAGAGGGAAGAGTAATTCATTGAGGGTCATCAACATGCATCCAAATCTAAGTGGCTGAAGAATAAAAGAGGCTTCTAGAAACAGGAAAAAACTGGCATAAGTAATGGTATGGCAGTATAAAAGTGCATGAGTGTATGTATGTATATATTCCAGGAAAAAGGCTTTAAAGGCCCCTGTGATCAACAAGGTCCTTCAGAACCAAAGTTGGGGTGCATATATGTGTGTGTGTGGCGGTGGGGGGGAGGTGCTCTTCAGCATCTCTAATCTACTCCTCCCTTATCACACAAACTGAATATCTGTACAACTAAACTCATCATAAGGGACTCATTCTGCTTAGATTCTCACTCATCAGCCAAGTGTCTTGGACACTTCTGCAAGCAATTTGTACCCCTAACTTGGGTGTTGGCCAAAACTTCAGCCTAGCCCTTCCATAACTTGGTTTCTTCCTCATCTATCTTTCCTTGACTCTAATTGAGGTTTCATATTGCTATTTATGCCGGTATGACTCTGGTTAATTTCTTTTTTATTCTCACATCTTCATGGGGTTTTGGTGGGGTTTTCCCATTTGGCTTGCTCTGATTGGCTGTAATTATTGTTTGTCATTTCGCCTTTCTTTAGTGATTCTTTCCCCTGCACAGCTGCTGGGCAATTTAATAAGCTGGGGGCCCACCCCCTTCCATGTTGCATGTGTGTGGTTTTCAGCCTTCTATTTCTACTCATGGTTGTTGAACAGAACTACGGAAAGTTCTCTGAGCTAATGAGGCCTCTCTCCTCATTTCCAGTTTCTAAGGCTTCTTGAAAAGTAAAGAACACTTGTGGCTTACAAGCAACTAAAAACACACAGAGCAACCAAAATAGTATGCTGAAATACAAAAATTAGTATTTAAACAAATAACTAAATCCATACGAACATCCGTGATCTAGCAACTCAGGGCCCTACTCTAAAACGTTGTTTTAGGAATAAATCAGACACTTTCCCCAGTCTGCCTAACAAAATATCGTTTTCCATTAACTGCTTAGCAATTTGTTCAGGAGGCATGGAATCCCTGAACACAAGGGCCATGGGAAAACTAATTAATGACACTCTGCATTAGAAACATTCTTAACCTTAAAAAACAGAGGCTAACTCACAGCTGAAACAGAAACACAAAAATCATTTTAGGAACAACTTAACTTTTATTACTTAGTACACACCAAGGGAGGAATACTTTGTGTTAAAAGCACTTACCTGACACTTCTATAAAACAATGGAGCCCAGGCTGGTAGATGTAGCATACAGAGCCCTCAAAGAGAAACCGTCAATATTCACAACAGAGATTTATGTTCTCAATTAAGCAATTCAATTATTGGTTTAAGGGAGGAACCATTTCTCCCAACAATTTACAAAGCCTCTGAACACTAATTTTTAACCAGTTGTACTCAAAAGTACAATGGTGACTCAAAAAGGAGAAAACGTTAGGAGAGACACTTCATAGGCTTTTATAAGCTTTTTGTCTTGTCTCAGTTTTTTCTTCAAATGGAATAATTTTCTCCCCCATTGCATATGTGATTTTTTTTTTTTCCTCCAGTGACACTGAGGATGGCCAGGAAAAGATCGAGGGGCTGTTGGTGTCTATGTCAGTTGGGGCCCCAGTAGGAAGGATGAGGGGGCCTCAACAAGAGTCACCGGGTGAGGTTTTATTCACGAAGGTGGGGTGTAGGGGACCCCTGGTGGAAAGGGCAGTGGCTTAGTGGCATCCCACACAGCACCCCCAGGCCCTCATGCTGTGAGGAGGGGAGAGCAGTTCCAGCATGTGGAGGGAGGGACACGTACAGCCGGCCATTCTGAGCAGGTCAGGACTGTGTCCGGGGACAGAGCCAGCTGACATGACCTTGCAGGGAGGCAGCCTGGCCAAGAAATAAATAGCCTGCAATCACCCTGCTCCCTGTTTCTAACCTCTGCTGGGTGCCCCAGTGGCTGAACCTGCCTGTGGCCAGAGGGTCTGAAACTCTCGGTGAACTCTGCACAGGACAGCCACCAAAGGTGGAGGAGTCAAGAGTGTATCTGGGTAGTGGGGCAAAGTTAGTCTGAAGGTGTCCCAGCGTTTCCTGCCAACCTTGAGTCCTTGTACGTATTCAGAGATAGTGTCTCTGCTTGCTGTCCTGTTCCATCCACCGCAGTCACCTTTCTAGGTCCGTTTGTGAAGTCCGTTAACAGATCTTTTTATTTTGCTTTTGAAGGCAGAGGCCGTATCTTATCACCCAGCCTCTGGCTTTGAAACTTGGCTGTAGTGTTTCAGCATCTCCACCACAAGGACCTTCACCTCTCTCCCTGTACCTGAGGAACAGGCCGCCTGGCGGTGGTCACCGGACCCCGGGATGGCAGACCGCCATATCCTGCGCACTCCAACATTCTCTAGTTCACGCTGCTTTTCATGGATTTTCCAGTATCATCATTTTTAGCACGGAGCCCATTCTTCATACATTCCTGGCAGTGATCATTTGAACAATCTCTAGTTAAAGGTTTATTTCACTTCTAACTTTCTCCACTTTCCCCATGGTATAGATTTTCTCCTTTTTTGAATCTCCAAAGACAAAGCAATAATAGGAGACAAGGGAAATTCATCAGAGAAGCACACACTTGGAGTCAGTATAGTCTGAGCATCACGAGGGTTTTTTCCCCTGAACCTGGGGCTCAGTGTCCCAGCCCAGGAAGCCAGGGCTCTGCTGCTGGGATGCTGTGGAGACTTTGGGTCCCCCCTACCAGGTGACTCTGTCCATTTTCTTTGTGTAGTTGTTTTATGGTTTTGGCAGAACAAGAGGATGGCCATTTAAAATGGTTGTCATTTCCTTACTGGTTAATCTGAGCATGGAATGAAATTTCTAGTGTAAATTCTGCAGATTAGAAGGAAGAAGTGCAGCTCAACTACAGTTTGGACTGGAGGCAGAGTCTAATTGGACTGTATTTGAAACTTTGCACAATAAAAGGGAAACAAACCAGCAAAGAGGGGAAGGGACCTCAGTTCTGTTTGTGTCTGCCCAGACAGGAAATTATCCATTCACAGGGCTACATGATGGGCATGAACAGGATGATCTAAAGCAGTTTCCAGGGATCCTGAAAACAAAACAAAAAAACCAAATAGACAGTAATGTTGCTACTCTAGAGAGGCTAACCCCTTGGTCTGGGCTGGACCTCAGTATCAGTCTATTTTAAGTAAGTGGAGACTCTGTTTCTGAGGTTAAGTGTCCCCTCTGTGGGGCACAGGACAGTGTGGACATGCTGTCTTTGTGACCATGACGACATGTACTATCTTCATGATTTAGGTAACTGTGTGAGAAATGCCACTTTAATTTTCTGCAATTAAACCTAATTTATATCAAGTCCCCATTTTCTGAATAAAATTTGGTTATTTCAGGTTAAAGTAAGTGAATTCCCAGTCTCTCTTCTTCCCAGGATGGATTTACCAATATCATGGACAGCAAGCAGCTTTATCCACAGTCCACCAACTTAAATGTTTATCACATCCAAAAACACCCTTGCAAAAATCCTTGGCCACATTATCTGGGCGCTGTGGCACAGCCAAGTTGGCTCATAAAATTAACCATCACAGCAGCCCTTAACTCGAGAGGCTAATGATGGGGTTCCGCACTGGCCTGCTGATGACATGACCTGGGCCACGGTGACCCTTAATCAGTGGTCCCTTCTCTTGGGGGTCTGCCGCATTCACACGGCTGCCATTGGTGCCTCAGACTGGAAGAACACAGATCTCCTTGGCATCCCAAATCAAGCCTGTGCTAAAACCCTCTGCCTTCTTCTTGGTCCTAAAGTGGAAGGGGGAGATTGCCCCCTTCCCTCTGGCCGCACCACACCAGCTCTGTTCTTTCTCTAAGGTTGGCCAATCCAAAGGCACAGGATTAAAAATAACTCTGTCTGCAGAGTCAGCCGGGGTGAACTCTTCTGGGAGCTCTACTGTGAAAGCACGTTCGTCAGGGGCTCACAAGCCTGTCCAGTCCTGCCTTCCTTCTGCTAGTAGGCGACAAGAAGTGAGCTGCTGTAGCGAATCGCCTGTGTCCTCTGGGTATTGTATGTGACTTCAGAAGCATCTGCATTAGCTCCAGCTTCTAGGCTCTTCCTGAGGGGATGGGGAGCTGTGGGCCAGCTGTGCCTGAGAACTCCAAATGCTCTTTCACCTTCCAGAGACAGGGGTTCATGTCACACTAGACCCTTTCTAAAGACAAGTCCCTTCTGACCTTGGGAACTCCATGCATTCTTTCTTTTGTCAGAGACAGTGTGGCTAGGACTTGCAAGATAATGAAGAAAATATAAATCCAGGTTGGAATTCCCTGACCCTTGCCTGCTTGCCTCCCGTCAAGGTCTGCATTCAGCTTTTTACTTTGTTTGGCACCCTGGAAGCAATAAGCCCCTTACAGCCAGCATTTATTCACTTTTTCAACATTTCCTCAATGCCTTCTAAGCACCTGCCCTGCGTTGGGTGCTGGGAACATAAGGCTAAATCAGCACCAGGCAGTGATCCTGAGGGGGCTCCAGTGTAATGAGGCCACTGGAGCAGACAGAGGCAGAGCTCCGTCCGTCCCCGTGGACCCCATTTCATCTTTGCCACAGTCAACACTCTGCTTTCAGGAGCACAGTGGCAGCTGCCAGTCTTCCTGGAGCGTGGTGGTAGGGCGACTGTAGCCACTTGCAGGGATGTGCCTTGGAGTTATACCTTCCTTCTCCAACCCTGGCTGCCATTAACCAGTGCCCGTTGGGCACTGAGTGTGGGAACCCCGCCCCTCACCTTGAGTTGAGTCAATTCTGAGGCACAGTCCTGAGGTCCCCTTGGAGGTCAGCTTGAAGCCACCCTGTTTTACTTTGGCCCAAGATCGCCTCCTTGTTGGCTTTCTCTTCTTCCTGTCCTGTTTTCCCACTCCCTCGTGTATCTTTCCTGGAGACTTTCCTTCATAAATCATTTGTATGAGATTTCTCCTCCCAAGGTCTGTTTTTGGGGGAGTCTGTCCTAAGGCAGTCAGAGAAACCTAGTTAGAAAAATATAAAACCACATGATCAGATTTAAGGGGTGCTGGAAACATAGCTATAGGACACAGAGAAAAGTATAGCAGGGAAATTCTGGCGCATCATGATGCTAGGCTTGTGGACATGCATCTGTTATCTATCTGGCTGCCTGGTTTCAGAGCCCTTTATCTGAAGGGGTCTGGCTGGAAGCCAGGATTCTACCACAGAATTTGAGAAGCCCAATTTCCCTATTTTCTGCCTTCCTGGTTAGAAGGGCGAAGTCCCCCAGACTTGCCCAACTGCACAGTCTGCCCAGTCTCTGCAGCTGCCCAGCCTCATTTCCTGGATCGGTGATGGGGGTGGGGGGCTGGGGGTAGGGCCAGCCTTTGGGGGGCATTGGTGGACACACACTTATGGCTTCCTGTGCTTGGTAGTGGCAGCAGAAGGGTGGCCCCTGGGCTGTTTTGCACTGAAGTCTTGGTTGTGGTTCTGTCTGTGATTTCCTACACTGCCCTCCACCTGCCCAGCCACTCTCCCCAGCCTTCTAGGTGATTCTCTCAGCTCCCTGATATCCTCTGATATGCTATTCTACTGCTTATGTCACTGAGGGACAGACTCTGTTGAAACCAAAAGCTCTGGCTCATCCTTGAGTCAGAAGTTTGGGGAGGATTGAGGGAGAGGACAGGTAGGGGTGTGTGGAAAGGCGCAGAGGTGTGTAAAAGGGCACCGGGACTTGGCAGTCTGTAGTTACTGGGGATGCAGTCAGCGATGGGCTGGAGAGGGTCATGGCGGAAGGCTCTTACAGGCTCTGCTATGGAGATGGGGTTACAGTGTTTCAATCAGTCCCTGCTTCAAAATGTAACCCCAAATTGGGGGTGGGGTGGACTTAACCTAAACTCTGATGTAAAATGAACCGCAGTATATTTCATTCACAAACAAATATTTCTGCAATATCTGCTGCCTCTAAACTCCCGGGTTCTTGGGTTCAGAACTATTATGGAGAAAGGATCCCTCCCCATTTATCTTAAATTCTAACCCTTCTCCCACAAGGGGAGCCAAGGTGATGGGGATGATGCTTTTAAAAGCAGTTCACATTCTGTGTCTAATTTGGCTGCATTATTTTCATCATCTCATTTTACAGATGAGGAAATTGAGGCTCAGATAAGTTAGAGGGTTCTTTGAGGTGGCTCCGTGACAGAGCACTGGTGTTAGTATGTGAACCCAGGCCTTCCAGCTCACAGAACTGAGTCTCCTTCTACATGCTCCTCTGAAGATTTTCTGTGCAGGTCACGTTCCAGTGTCTGCCTGGAGCACGTGTGAAATACGGCTCACCTCCAGCGTGGCGATGAGGCATCAATCTTACTTCTTCTGTGTCTTTCCAGTTTGGGTGTGAGAGAAGATGCACATTCATCAGGGCCACCTGAGGCCGCTGTTAAGGACCCAACTCTAACTGATCCACAGCCTCGGGGTTTACAATTATAGGTGGATCTAACCTTGGCCATGAGGGGCTAATAAAATGAAACTGTGACGTCCATAAGTTTGAGATGCTATGATTTACATGTTTGTGTAAATCACAGCATTTTACAGGTATCTACGAGCAGTAAGCTGCTGAGGACACAGAACCTATGGGGAGAAAATTCATGTAACAGTAATAGACACTATGGACTAAATGTCTATTACATACTGGATACCATCCTAGGTAGATGTATATGGTATCCACATCACCCACGAAAAGTGCAGTCAGGTGTGTGCACGCTCATTTTATAGACCTAGAATTCAAGGTTCAAGATGATTTAACCATTTTTGTCTGGGGTCATATGGCTGGTGAGTAAAAAAAGGGGTTCAGACCATTCTATCTGACTTCAAAGTACACGCACTTTCTCGTCTCGTCACTCAAAGCGTGGTCCTTGGACTAGCAGCATTGGCGTGACCTGGGGCCTTGTTAGTAACGCAGCACCCCAAGCTCCAACCTAGACCCAGCTAATCAGAATTTGTGTTTGAACAAGATTCCCAGGAAATGTCTGTTCATGTTAAATTCCAAGGTCCCTCTCTAGGCTCCACAACGAGGCTTCATAGTTTCAGGATCTTGAGGATGGAGTTCTGATTGCTATAGTCTCAACTGAGCATGTACAGGACAAAGTCTCATGGAACACTTTCCTTCCCCTCCATGTGTAATAAGTTCTGCTTTAGTTCTACTAAAGTTCTACTTTAGCCCCACATCTTTTGTACAGGTTCTAAAACTGCTGGAGAGGAGCCAGAATCTCTTAAAGGGAGGGTAAGCCGGGCTGTGATATTCGGTTTGGCCAGCAGGGGGCACCTGCAGCATCTGCTGAGGCAGCCCCTCCTGCAGCAGGAAAGACAGGTGGGAGTCTCAGACCATGGCAATAGGAAGGGTGTAATGTAGGAAGTCATACTACTTGTGATCCACAGCCTCGGGGTTTACAATTATAGGTGGATCTAACCTTGGCCGTGAGGGGCTAATAAAATGAAACTGTGATGTCCATAAGTTTGAGATGCTATGATTTACATGTTTGTGTAAATCACAGCATTTTACAGGTATCTACGAGCAGTAAGCTGCTGAGGACACAGAACCTATGGGGAGAAAATTCATGAAACAGTAACAGACACCATGTACATACTATGTACATACTGGATACCATCCTAGGTAGATGTATATGGCATCTACATCACCCATGAAAAATGCGGTCAGGTGAAAAAGCCCTACCCTCTGCTTGCTTAGCTTGGGGAACTTAGACCTGTGGCCCAGACGTGTAGGGGTTTTTGTTAATGTGTGTGTTTCAGGGTAAATGATGGCTTTAAGTTAAGTGTGAGTTGTTCAGTCATATCTGACTCTTTGTGACCACATAGACTGTAGCCCGCCAGACTCCTCTGTTTAAGGAATTCTCCAGGCCAGAATACTGGAATGGGTTGTTATTCCCTTCTCTAGGGGATCTTCCTGACCCAAGGAACAAACCCAGGTCTCCTGCATTGCAGGCAGATTCTTTACTGTTTGAGCCACCCAGAAAGGCCCATGTACCTCTCCACAGCCTGTAAACCTGTGGATGCAGGAGCATGTGGACAGGGGACGGGGGTCCTGGGTTCTAATTCTGCCTTTGCAGACTCCCAATGTCATTCTAATTCTGCCTTTGCAGACTCCCAGTGTCATTCTGGAGAAGGCAATGGCAACCCACTCCAGTACTCTTGCCTGGAGAATCCCATGGATGGGGGAGCATGGTAGGCTGCAGTTCATGGGGTCGCTAAGAGTCGGACATGACTGAACGACTTCACTTTCATTTTTCACTTTCATGCACTGGAGAAGGAAATGGCAACCCACTCTAGTATTCTTGCCTGGAGAATCCCAGGGACAGAGGAGCCTGTTGGGTACCGTCTATGGGGTCACACAGAGTCAGACACGACTGATGTGACTTAGCAGCAGCAGCAGTGTCATTCTGGACTTGGAGTCCTTTTCTCGGCTATCTGAGGAATAAGCTGCATAAAATCAGCTCAGGTCTATTCACCTCTATAATATTTTATGAAGTCATAATTAAAGTGCCCCAATAGAACATTGTCTATTTAAAAGAATTATTTTGTTAAATCAAACTGTGTAAAGCTAATTATCACTCCTTAATTCATCTATTTTATAACTTTCACTTTTTTTCTGCCTAAGTCTTTTTTTGTTTTTTGGTACAAAAATGAATATGTAAAATATGAAAAGAAATAACAACAAAACACAAATTTAAATAAGTTGCCAAATACCACAAACACCCTCAAGTTCAAAAAGATGGTATAATGTTTTCACTAACTAGCTCTTTTTAACACACCTCTATGGTACTTTCAACTTCCTACATATCTTGGATTCGTACTCTTTGATTATATCTCTGTAAAATTATCATTTCATAATATTTTGCAAATGAATTAAAAAGATAAGCTATTGCTTCCTCCAACAGAGTTGATCAAAATTTATGTTTTAATCTTGATATTTGGGTTGTATAAACATCAGATGGGCTTCCCTGATGGCAGGGGGGTAAAGAACCCACCAGCCAACGCAGGAGACACAGATTTGATTCATGGGTTGGGAAGATCCCCTGGAGTAGAAAATGGCAACTCGATCCAGTATTCTTGCCTATAAAAACATCCTGTGGACAAAGGAGTCTGGCAGGGTACAGTCCTTGGGGTCACAAAAAAGTTGGACACAGCTTAGCAACCAAACAGCAGCAAGTGTCAGACACAGACACACGATAGTATCGCTACAGGATTGTGTTGTACAGACAGAAAAACGGAAGCAATTGTATTTTAGCCAATTCCCATTACCCCAAAGAAAATATGCAGTGCACTTATAACTTTATACACAGTCTTCTTAAGTGTCTTCTTGAGAGGAGAGAACTTCCATTTGAACTAATGTCAATGAGAATGCTGGCCTCCACCATCAATTGTATATATCTGATCATTTGAAGACTTTTTCACTGATTAACTTCTGGCTCAGGACATTTTAAACCTTGTTTCTCCTCTAACCAGTCAGCATACACAGTGTGGAAGCTGTTCCTACACTCCTGCTTTCTCCAAAGCTCTGAAGGAAATCCCAGCTGAGATTTCATCGCTGGTGTGGGTCCCTGTCTACGGCTGAACAAGACTTTGATCTCTTCTGCCCCTAAAAGGTGTCCGCAGAGGATGGGACCACTTGAAATAACTTCTTTCACAGCTGTGATTCTTCTTCACTTCTTCTGAGCTGGCTCAAATCTCAGTGCCATTTCCCTCCTAGCTCATGTGTCCTTTCCTTCCATTAACTGTTTTTCTCAACAAGTTTCCAAAGTTTGGAACTATGAGTAGGCTTGGGAAGGAAAGAGCTTCATTCTACTTTTCCCTCTCAGGAATGAACACAAATGGAAGCTAATGGTTTGGTTATTCTTTTTTTTCTAGAGAATATTTCTTAGGCAGGCGTCCCTGCCTCTTCCCTGTCCTGATGATTCTCTGCCTGTTTTTGTTTGTTTATGCTTTTAAATTACACCTCAAATGAGGATGTAGAGAGTTAACTTCAGAATGAGGGAAATGCTATGGGACAAATGACCTGACTTCTTTGATAAAGAAATGACATAAGAAAAATATTGGAGGTGGGGTGAAAAAGTTTCTTTTCTGGATGAAAAGAAACTTAAGAGACACATCCACTGAACGTGATATATGGACACTGTTTGGATCTCCATTTGAACCAGTAGCCTGTAAAAAGGACATCTGTGAAATACGGTGGTCTGGAAATCAGCTGATACTAAGGAATTTTTGTTAACTGGCTGGGTGTGAGCGATAGTTTGGATTATGGTTCAGCAAATGATGGACACTCATTCTCCTACTACTACCTGTATCCCTCCCAGGGGCAGGGCCTCTACAGATAAGGACGAGGCAGGCCCAAAGTTCTATAGAGGCAATGGTAGTGGCCTCAGTTCACGGGGTTGTGATAGGTTAGTGGGGTTAGACCCAGCTCCCTCTGCCTGATTTCTCCCATCATCTCCTCCCATTGTTACCCCTTTTCCTGCCCTTGGGCTGTCCTTTCTCTTTCGCCTTTCCTGAGGAAGCTCTCCTTTTGGCCTTACTGTTCTCTATTCTCCACCCTACTTTTGACCTGCCTCCTCCAGGCAGCTGTCTCTACCTCAGCACCTGTTGTTGCCCCGTCCCTGGAAGTCCACTGTACACCCTGAGTTTATATGCATTAGCATACAGGTCAGCCTTTGATCACCTGCTCGTCTCCCCAGTTGGACATGGGGCTCTTTGGGGAAGGGCAGGAGCTGGCTATTATGTATGCTGCACCCGTCTTATTCTATGTGCTCAGAGAGGGTTTGCTGATTGAAAAGTATATCAAGTAAAGATATTTTACCCTGGAACATATATTTGCATAAAGATGGGGTGGCCGAGCAGTGCCTATACCAACTGGAGGTGAGTTTGGAGGCAGTGAGAGCACCAGATGGGAACCTGCAGACCCCCTGGAGGATGAGTGATGTAGCTTTATTTCATCAAGTTGCATCCCTGATCATGGCACTTCAGAGATGCTCCCTGGGCAGACAAGAAATTTGTCAGCTCCACCGCAGGGGTTCTCCACCTGTGGCACCCTGTAGAATCACATGGAGTGCTGAGAAGTCAGTTCTCTTGTACAGCCCTCCCTGCCCCTCACAGACTCATTAAAACAAAATCTATGGAGGTAAGCTGTGGACCTAGGCATCTTATTTTTAAAAATTCATCTAGATGATTCCAACTGCAGCCGAGGTTGAGAAGCACTGGGCTGTGGAAATCTTTGCCCCACTACAAAGATGGGATTTAATGGAGTCATTTACAAAGCTGCCAGCTGTTCCTTGTAGGCTGTGCCAACAGAAAGAACAAGCTTATAGTTTTTTATTTTTATGCAATATGGTGAATAATCCTAACAGTAAGCAAGGGAAGGTTCTTAAAGCCACATGCTGCAGGAGAAATTCAGAGGGGTGGGAAAATTCCCTTTTTGTAGAGGAAAGGGGCTGGTCAAACATTTCAGACACTTTTACCTTCTTTGTTTGGGAAGGAAACTGGAGTGTGCAGTGGGGAGAGGGTACAGCGGGCAACAGGGTAGGAGGAAGGGGACCTAAGGAAGAGCATCACCCTTGAAATTTGTAGTTAAAGGATGAATTAAGCCTTAGGTGGACTTGGCTACTTGGAGCCCAGTGTTCCCAACCTACCACCACTCTCTGCTTTGGAGCTAAAGTGCTCAGAGGATGTGACCCAGTGGGGTGTGGCTGGGAGCTGAGGCAGGTGTGATTGGCTGATGGGTGCTGGTAAAAAGAGACAGTACCAGCCAGCTTGTGACCCTCTTTTACCACAACCAAGGGTCTGTCTCCTTCTTAGCACTTGCTACCCTAGCTGACCAATGAGTGGGTAAAAGGGATGAATTACTTACACGATACTTGAGGTTCAAAAAGGGACACATGTCCTAAACTTCCTAAATAATATAAACTCCAGCCCTGCCCACGAGGTCTTGCCATTCCTGGGTTCTCCTTGGACAAGTGCCCTGGGGCTTCCATGAACCCCGGTGGCTGCCTGTGCCTCTTGCTCTGCTTCTTCTGCTAATGACATCATTGCTTCCCTGGGAAGGACCCTGTGATGATGATCTGGCTCCCATTAGGAACAGAAACCCAAACCCTCCCTTTCTGCAGCCCATCTTAAAGGGCTGGAATAATTCTTCTTTCAACCCTCAGTGTTTAAAGCTGCCAGCTCTTCTGCTAAGACTAGCTGTTCTCATTGGATGCCTCTGGGGAACTTTAAAAACTGATGCTTGGCTCTCACCTCCAACTTCTCTGATTTAATTGGTCTGGATGCAGTCTGGGCATAGTGATTTTTAAAAGTTCCAGGTGACTAACTTGCAGCCAAGGTTGAGAACTTCTGCCAGCCCAATTTTTCTTCACTGTGTATATAGAGAACATCCACAAACTCAACTGCCTGCAGAGGGTGAGTGGTTAACATCAGGATTATTTGGGGTCTCTCACCTGCCCACATCCAGTGTCTTTAAAAGCCTTGTGTAGGCTGAAAACAGTGGCTGCAGGGTGACCCTCAGTGGGCAGTGAGAGACCATTCACTCAAACATTTTAAAACAAAAACTTATTCATGCACGTATCCACTAGGTGAAAGAAATCCAAGACTGCAGGAAAAATATTCCTTTCGGGGAATAAGACACTGTTATAGTATATTTAAGCTAAAAAAGTCATAGTATATTTCTAGCAAATATGTAGTGTATTTCTAAATGGGGGCTTCCCAGGAGGCTCAGTGGTAAAGAATGCACCTGCAAAGCAGGAGATGTGAGTTCAGGCCCTGGGTCAAGACGATCCTCTGGAGAAGGAAATAGCTACCCACTCCAGTACTGTTGTCGGGAAACATCATGGACAGAGGAGCCTGGTAGATTATATAGTCCATGGGGTGGCAGAGTCGAACACGACTTAGTAACTGAACAACAACAACAGCATTTCTAAATAAGGTTATAGTGCGTTTATAACAAATCATCCAGCTACACGGGTTTCCTAGTTCACCCACCTTCAATACCGGTTCCACAAGACCAGGGACCACCGCTGTGGATTTCCTGTTATACTGATACTGTAGAGGCCAGAGGCTGGCACTCAGCCAATGGTTGTTGCAAGAACAGATGACTGCCTGGATGGGTGGATGGATGGGTGGATACACGATGAGTATATGGATGGCTGAACCAGAATTGCTGCCTCCTGAGAGGCTCTGGAAAACCAGCCTCTCACTTGGGGTTTATGGTTCTTTGCACAAGCCAGAATTGGCAAGGGACATCTGAAAGCAGAGTAACCTATAAATTCAATTTTTTAAAAGGCCAGAACTTCAGAGCCCCAGAAAGCTTTATTTTAGCTATTCACATAGTTGCAATTTAAGATTTTAGAAGAGTAGCCATCTCGTCAGCTTCTCTATCTTGTGATGTGCAGGCCCCACGACTGAAGAGTGGAAAGCAAATGTATTCCAATGAAAGCCATCGGCCTCAAAGAGTGACCTTTCCGATACAATGATTCATAAGAAAAAAAATGCCACAATGAAAAGAATAAGATTCCTTTCATTTTTTTACCAGCTACTTTTATTCCTAGAGGAAATACCTTTCAGCTGCCCTCTCTTCCACTATTGTGCTGGTCTTTTCTCTGCAACCAGTACAGAAGGGGATCTCCCAGGACAAAGACACCTCCAGCTGGTGGGGGGGAGATGGGAGGATGTGAGGTGGCTATTGTCGACTCCCGTCCTGACCTGGTTTCGCCCTGGCTACACCTGATCTGTCGGCAGAACTGCAGGCTTCTCACCTCTCTTCCTAGTCAGTGAGAAGAAAGTGGCCCATGTCCAGCATCACAGTCCCCCTCCAGCCAGGGATGGTGCATCCCAGGATGGGCTGTTGGTAGAACTGTGTCTCAGATGACGGATGGGTTCTTCTGTTTGCTCTGTGAGAGGTTTCAGAACTCGATATTGGTCAAGGCTTTAAGACAGGGGGGTGAAGAGGTCATAGGAACTCCTGGGTCAACAGTCTATTGACCCTTGATCCTTTCCCAGGAAAGGGACTGAGGCCCCCTGAACCCTGTTTGTAGACTTCATCATGAGTGGTAAAGCCCATGCCTGGTGGGCATCAGTGCTCTGCCCCTGTCTGCAGGAGTGAGTGCGCCAGATGATGGCTGAGGTATGCCCCACGTGGAAACATTCCCAAGGAAAGGGCATCAACTCTCCTTCGTCAACATGTGCAGGGCTGGATGTGAGGATCTAATGGACCTGGTGAACCCACAAGGCGTATCCTATTTTGAGGATGTGAGCTTTCTGTTAGAGTCCTTCTCTGTGCTGGGCTCTGTGCTTTACACATTTTATTTTCTTTAATCCTCACAACAGCCCCTCAAATGAGTATGGTCACCTCTTCTTAGAGAAGAGGACACAGAGGCCCAGAATCATACAGCTAGTAAGTGAATGAACCATGCTTAAAATCATGGCATGTTTAATGAAAAGCCTAGTGACTGACACCCAAAGGCCCTGTAGAAATTCCAGAGGCTCCGCAGGGCATGAGTAGGAGAGGCGGGAGGAGGAACACATGGGCAGGACAGTGACCTTGTCAGGCTGTGTCAGGAAGAACAAAGCTCCTGAGAGTCTGAGACTCAAGATTAATAAGGACAGGTTGGGCTCAAGGGCCTATTAATTTTGTCTGGAGTTAGTTGAACAAGGACAGTATCTGAAATGTTACGTTTGGGGCAAGGGTAACAGCCAGAGCCAAAAGAACACTGTTTTGCTCCCCATTCCCTGTGGGGTGCACCCAGTTATGTACTGACTCAATTTGGATGGAAGAACCAATACAATGGGATCATTAAAGACTCCCAGAGACAAACTGTATCGTTTATATAAAATGAAGAGTTTTAACAGGAATAAATTCTGAGATTACCCCTAGGACAGTAACAGCAGATAGAAAGGTACAAGTCAGAAGGATCAGAGCTTTAGGACCTACATCAAAAGGCTCGAGGGTTTTGGTCTCAGTGCTCCTGACAGTATGGGGCCTAGCGGAAGAAGCAGTGGAACCACAAAATGATGTGTGTTTTTGTGCTATGGAAATCTCATGTGGGGGTTGCATGGTTCAGATGCTGCTGCTGCTAAGTCACTTCAGTTGTGTCCGACTCCATGCGACCCCATAGACAGCAGCCCACTAGGCTCCCCTGTCCCTGGGATTCTCCAGGCAAGAATACTGGAGTGGGTTGCCATTTTCTTCTCCAATGCATGGATGCATGCTAAGTCGCTGCAGTCGTCTCTGACTCTGGGCAACCCTATGGACAGCAGCCCTCCAGGCTCCTCTGTCCACAGGATTCTCCAGACGAGAATACTGGAGTGGGTTGCCATTTCCTTCTCCATGGTTCAGATGATGTTTGGTGAATTGGCAAATGCATAGGGAAGGATTCATTCATTCTTTCTTTCAAAAATACTAGTGTGTCAGTGCCAGGCTCAGGCACTCATAGATTCCCTAATGAAAAGTGAAAGTATTAGTTGCTCAGTCATGTCTAACTCTTTGTGACCCCATGGGCTATAGCCCACGAGGCTCCTCTGTCCATGGAATTCTCCAGGCAAGAATACTGGAGTGGGTTGCCATTCCCTTCTCTCCAGGGCATCTTCCCGACCCAGGGATTGAACCCACGTATCCCACGTTGCAGGCAGATTCTTTACCACCCAAGCCAACAAGAAAGCCCTTTCTTAATGTACAGACTGAGAAACAAGTTCAGAAATAACAAGACTGATTCAGATACTAACCTAAGTGCATGACAAAATTCCAACACTGGTAATGTCAGAAAGTAACTGGTGAGTGGAGGTTACTTTTGATTGGGTGCCCAGGAAAGCCCTGTTTGAGGAGGTGACATTTGAGCTGATGTATGATTGACAAGAAGGAGCCAGTCATGCAGAGGTCCAGGCAAATGTAACAGCAGCAGTGGACAGCCTGATGCAGGAATCAACCTAGTGAAGAGCAGAAATGAAGGAGTGAGCTTCAGTCCTCTATTGATGGGAAGTATGGCAGCGATGGCTAACTACTCAGCAGGCTTTTTTCTTCTGCTGAGCACCCAAGTCTTGTATATTTTCTAGCCACCCTTAATATTAGGTGTGTGACTGTCCGGTTATGTTTCAGCCAATGGAATGCAAATACAAGAGATAGATGTCCCTCTATTCCTGGCTTCTGAAACCCCCCCATGCCTACTCCGTGTATGTTTTCCTTCTGCTGGTCTGATGGTGATGAGCAAAATGTTATTAAGAGCCTTGTTTTGAAGGTTTTAAAATTTTTATTGTTAGTTTACTTTTTGGAAGATCAGATCAAGGTTTCTGTTTGGGATACACTAGGTTTGAGAGGCCATTAGACATCCACAAGAATTTGCCTACCAAGAGGTTAGGAGGCACAGTCTATAAGATCATTTTCACTCCAACACCAATTGCAAGTTTGGGGACTTTAAAAACTGCCTTGATATTTAATAATTCACTAGAAAGATTCACAGAATTCACTGAAAGCCATTCTATCCATATTTATGGTTTGCTACGAGGAAAGAATACTGATTGAAATCAGCCAACAGAAGAAGCTCGTAGCAGAGTCCAGAAATACCAGACATGGAACTTACATTGTCCTCTCCCCAGCATTGTTCTACTGGTGTTAATGTGAACAATATGCGTGGAATACTAATGACTGGGGAAGCTCATCTGAGCCTCAGTATTTGGAATTTTTATTGGCATCAATTGTGTAGGCATGATCGATTGCTCACGTGACTGATCCTAACTTCCAATACCACATAAGTCAAGTTCCCTACCCTAAATCGCATTGTTAAGACTATTTTGCACAATCCAAGGCTCTTAGGCAAATAAAGATGCTCCTTTCAGGCATGACATTTTCAAAGGCTTAAAGATAACCTCTTAGAAGCAAAGGGCAGAGGCTAGACTTCTTCTGGGGCAAGGTTAAATTCTTTACTGCACAACATCCAAAAGGAAGTGTGAGGTAAACAGTTGGTATATGAATCTGGAGCTCAGTAGAAATATCTGAGCTAGAGCTAGAATGGTTGGGGTGGTCTTAGACGTAGGGATGTTATTAACAGCCAGGGCTAGATAGAGGGAATTTGAGGGCCTTGAATAAATCCTGAGCACCCAGCATTTGGAGGTATCCAAAGAGCCTGAATTCGGAGAAGGCAATGGCACCCCACTCCAGTACTCTTGCCTGGAAAATCCATGGACGGAGGAGCCTGGTAGGCTGCAGTCCATGAGGTCGCTAGGAGTTGGACACGACTGAGCGACTTCACTTTTCACTTTTCACTTTCATGCATTGGAGAAGGAAATGGCAACCCACTCCAGTGTTCTTGCCTGGAGAATCCCAGGGACGGGGAAGCCTGGTGGGCTGCCGTCTCTGGGGTCGCACAGAGTCGGACACGACTGAAGCAACTTAGCAGCAGCAGCAGCGGCAGCAGCAAAGAGCCTGAATTAACAGAGGACACCAGTTAGTATCAGCCAGTGAGGTAGGAGAACACTAGACACTTTCAGAGAGCTTCTGGTATAGCTATCTATCTATCTATCTATTTACCTATCTATCTACTTACTTATTTACCTATGAAAATGATTAAAGGTGTCAGAAAACTCACATACAACAGAGTTTAAAGGAAAAATAATTTATTAGTATTTAATGGAATGCTTAATATGCATTAAAACTTATGCTTGCATTGTGCACAAACTCTTTGAGCTATCTTCTCCTGTAAATCCCCCATTTTATGAAAATTACTAACATTTAGTAAGTGCTTAATATGAGTTAAGGCTGGTGTTCAATTATGCACAAGACTCTGTGAGGTATTTTCTCTATTAAATCTTCCACATTACGGAAGAGGCATTATGGCTTAAGAGAGTAAAATAACTGGACCAGGGCCAAACTAGATTCTCTCCACACCTGCCTGACTTCAGAGGTCTTGTGATTAAGCACAAGGCAACACATCTTCAGTCTGGGCACTGGGGACTGAGGACGGAATGAGGGGCCCTTAGTGAGGACAAAAGTGCTTCCTGCAGGGCCGCCATTTAGAAGCAGATGGATGGCTCAGCAGGTGAAGAATCACCTGCAGTGCAGGAGACTTGGGGGACAAGGGTTCAATCCCTAGGTCAGGAAGATACCCTGGAGGAAGAAAATGGCAACCCACTCCAGTATTCTTGCCTGAAGAATCCCATGGGCAGAGGAGCCTGGTGGGCTACAGCCCAAAGGGTGGCAAAGAGTCGAGCATGAAAGAGTGACTAAGAACTATAGAACTGTTCTATGTAGCAGCAGAGGGCAGAGCCAGGGCCCACCCTGGTCTGCTGAGAAGATTTCATTTCACACAGAGAAGACTTCCTGGGGTCTAGGGCTCTCTGAGTCAGGCTCAGGTGGTGTGGGAGGTGTGCAGGCTCGGTGAGCCATGGTCACAGAGGGTAGCCACGTGTCCTCTCTCCAGCTGACCTGCTGTTCCTTTTATGTGGACCCCATGCTTTCTGAATCATTAAGTGTAACCCAAATACCACAATCCCCACTCCTCTAAAGTTTTTCTTCTGAAGCCTTCACTGCCGTTGGGGACATACCTGTGTTGTTGCCATATAAAGCTATACTGAGCACTAATTATGTGCCAGATGCTATGTTAGAAGTGTCTCAACAACCCCGTGAGGTTGATAGTATTCCCATTTAAAGGTGGGAGGAGAAAAAATGAAGCCTGAAGCTACTGTGTTTCTCTATGAGAAGCATTCTACAAAATGTGATTATCCCCAGCTCCAAACCAAGCATGGCATCTAGGCTAGTACCTAATTCTCAGGCTTGCCCATGCATGGAGGAAAATGGGATATTGAATACTTAAAAGATGTTATTGTCACATTAATGCAGAAGCTTGGAGTGATCACAATGTGAAATTTACCTGGTAGCTCAGCAGTGAAATTGCAGCTAATTAATTTTGCCTGATTCGATAGAATCCTCCTCAGTCTTTAATCTTCTGTCTGCATTTTGCCAAAAGATGAGTGGGGGGATATGTATGGAAATGTAGTCTGTAACCTGCAAAGTAGCTTCTGTGTGTGGCCACTTGGCATTTCCTCTGTAGGCCACACGGGGTATTCAAGCACAGACATTCTCTTCTCGTGGGGGTCTGGGTGGAAAGAAAGCTGGAGGCTCTTAGGACTGTAGAGTAATTGAAAATAAGGAATCTGGAGAAGGAAAGACAAGGGGATTTAAGAGTCTAGGTGTACAGATTTGGTGGAGAAATTCAGAGAATATTTTTCAAGCTGGAAAGGTTCTTAGAAATCATCAATTCTATTCCAAACCTCCCTTATAATATTGCGATTGTCTTTAAGTTAATTTGGACTGACCCTGGGAACTTGACCTGGGAGGATCAAGTTTGGACAAGGACCCCTGAGCCTACCATCCTGGGCTTGGTAAAGCTCAAGGGTTGAGGGTGACATCTGAAAATAATCTGTGGCTGCAACCATGAGGAACAGCATCCAATCCATTTAGATCTGACTGAACTGTGCCTGACCTCATCTAGATGCATTGGCTGGTGGAGGGACCCCTGTTAAGCCAAGGTTGGGGTTCCAGCCTGGGCTGCTGAACCAACTTAGGTCTCAAGCTAAGGGAGCACAGCAGCAGGGGTCCCTCAAGCCATGACTACAAGTCCCCAAAGCATGCCAAAGCTCCTTTTGGGGAAACTTGTAGAATGTTTGCTGTTTTGCTGGTCAAAATCAGGACCCTTCCCAAACTCAAGCCATTTCTCAGCATTCTCTCTCTCTCTCTCTCTTTTTTTTTTTTGCTCTGGATGATTTGAAAGTCTTTGTTGAATTTGTTACACCATTGCTTCTGTTTTTTATGTTTTAAGTTTTTTTTGGCCGTGAGGCACGTGGGACTTTTAGCTCCCTGACCAGGGATTGAACCCACATCCCCTGCATTGGAAGGTGAAGTCTTAATCACTGAACCACTAGGGATATCCCTCAGAATTCTCTTCTTTTCCTTTGCTTGACCCTGTCTTTTTTAATGTTCCCATTAGCCATCCTGTTCTATAGCCTGATAAGAAGCAGTCTTCCCATCTTTCTCCATTCTTGCTGGTTCTACCAGTTGGTCTCTAGCCCCCTGGGAATACCAGTTCATGAAGAACTGAGCTTCCCAAGAAAAGGAATTTGAGTTTAGAAGTGTTGGAGAACCCCTGAAGATTTCTTCTCCTTTGTTAGATTCTTTGTAATTCAATAACATTTATTTTTATAATGGTGGTTAGATTTACAGAAAAAATTGCCAAGACAGAACAGAGAATTCCTGTGTACATCTCACCCAATTCCCCCTATTGTTAACATCGAATATCAGTGCAGTAATTTTGTCACAGTGCATGCGTGCTCAGTTGCTCAGTCATGTTTGACTCTTTGAGACCCCATGGACTACAGCCTGCCAAGCTCCTGTGTCCATGGAATTTTTCCAGGCAAGAATACTGGGGTGGGTTGCTATTTGCCTTCTCCAGGGGATCTTCCTCACCCAGGGATCAAAGCTGTGGCTTCTGTGTCTCCCATATTAGCAATGGGATTCTTTACCACTGAGCCACCTGAGAAGCCCTGTCACAGTGAATGAATCAATATTGATATATCATTATTAACTACAGTTTGTACCTCATTCAGTCTTCCTGAATTTTTATCTAATATCCCTGGTCTGCTTCAGGATCCCATCAAGGATATCAGATTTCATTTCATTGCCATGTCTCCTTTGGCTGCCCTTGGCTGTGACAGTTTCTCAGACCCACCAAAGTCTTTTAAATAGGGGTGATATCTGGTCAGATTTGTGCTTTGGAAACTTTGGCTCTAGAGTGATGGAAGGTAGGTATGCTCTTAGAGATGTATCTCAGGGTGTCTGCTGGCATCTAGGCTCAGACCACTAGTCTGTGGGGCTGGGGTCTGGAGCGGGGGCTATGCTGCTCACTGGGTCGGGGTCATGCTCTGTCCCTGCCAGAAGCATTGTCAAGAAACCTACTCTTTTTATCTAGGTTTTTAGATTTTTAGTGTATAATTGTTCAATGTATTATTATTTCATTTATATTGTGTCTGTTGCTAGTTCCTATTTCATTCTGTTGTTTGTTTATTTTAATATTTCCCCCTTTTATTTAGATAGGTTTTGTCAAAGTTCTATGCTGTTAATTTATCAAAGAACTAGCTTTTGGCTTTGTTAAATGTCTATTTTTTGATTATTAATTTCATTTATTTTTGCCTTTACCTGTATTATTTTCTGCTTTTTTCTTTTATTTTCTGCAACTTCTTGAATTGACTATTTGCTTTCAATTTTTGCTTTAATTTTCCTTGATGAACTTATAAATATCTGAAAAGTTCTGAAAATATCTGAAATAGCTTCTGCTATTCCTACAGATTTTGAAATGAGGTGTGTCTTAATTGTTACTGAGTTTTTAAGTATTTATTAACTTTACTTATGATTTTTTAGCCACCAACTTATTAGTAATATGTAATCCTGTTTCCTGATATAGAAGGTTTTGAACTTAAATTTTTGTTGATAATTTCTAATGTTATTATTTTCTGAGTCGAGAACATTCCTCTGTGATACTGAGTCCTTAGGATTTTCTGACACTCCCATGACTTAACACATGCTCATTTCTTGGTGCCTATTAAGTGTTCAATTAAAAAATTTCATTTTATATTTATTGAAAGTCCTCTATATTCAATACCTGCGTTATCAGATACTCCATATTTTTGCTCAATTTTATTGCTTTATTTATCAGTTTCTGGGAGTGAGTATTCATTTCGTAGCTGTAACTGTAAATTTATACATTTATTCCCACAGTTCTGTCAGTTATTTCTTTATATATTTTGAAATTATATTGTAAAGTGCATGAATATTCCTAATTATTAATATATTTTCTTACTCTGCTATTCTCTTTGATCAATACATAATGTTGTTACTCTCCTTGTTTTGAATTCCATTCTGTCAAGTGTTAAGATTGCTCTCCCAGCTTTCTTTGGCTTCACATTGCCCGGTTTATCTTTCCCCCATTAAAAACTTTTTAAGGTTTTCTCTATTTTTTTTGTTTGAAAGGTGTCTAAGACAAGATATTATTGGATACTTTTAATGAATCCATTGTGGGGGGGTGTCTCATTTTAAACTGTTGTTTAATCCATTTGAATTTTTTATTATTAGATTATGTTCTTTATTTTGATTTAGCATTTGGTCTGGGAAGCTGCTCTTTAGTGAGATTTGAATTTGTATTTTAGTTTTGTCATTTATTAGCTTGAAACTAGGCGTATTTTCTATTTTAACCTAATTTCTTTCATTTCTTTTGCAAATGGCTAATAACATGCATCTTGCATAACCGTTGTGAGATTAAATGTTTACAAAGCACTTAACAAAATAGTTATCATATAATAACCATTTGACTCATCTCTCTACTCACTTTCCTCTTTATTGAGGAAGCATATCCTACTCTTCAGAATAATATTCAAAGATATTTCCCATAAAATTTGCCATATTTTGGCACTGAGTGACCCATGATTTCTGCCCCACTCAATAGCTTTTCTTAATCTTTTCTTTTTTCAGTTAGTCTCCAGATACTTTGTGCCATTTGCCAATACCCAGAATGGGAGTGAATTATTTTGACTTAACTTAAAATATGTCATGATTTATTACCTTTAATATCATTTTTCAGGGAAGATAGAAAAATACATACTCAAACTCTTTAAACCAAGGGATGAACTTCAATCTTTGCAGTGAATTAGTTTGGTGGAATTTAGTTCTGTTCATTCAGGGGGCCAGCCCTCAAGAATTTTTACTTTTACTTGAGGATGAATCTGGGAACATTCTCTGTTTGAAAAAAGAGGCTTGCTGTACTGTCACAGGAAACCTTTTTTTTTTTTGGAAATTAATTTATTTAATTGGAGGCTAATTGTTTTACAATATTGTAGTGATTTTTGCCATACATTGACATGAATCAGCCATGGGTGTACACGTGTCCTGCATCCTGAACCCCCGCCCCACTTCCTTCCCCATCCCATCCTTCAGGGTCGTCCCAGCACACTGGCCCTGAGTGCCCTGTCATGCATTGAACCTGGACTGGCGATCTATTTCACATATGGTAATATACATGTTTCAGTGCTATTCTCTCAAATCATCCCACCCTCGCCTTCTCCCACAGAGTACAAATGTCTGTTGTTTACATCTGTGTCTCTTTTGCTGTCTCGCATATAAGGTCATTGTTACCATCTTTCTAAATTCCATATGTATGTGGTGATATACTGTGTTGGTGTTTTTCTTTCTGACTTACTTCACTCTGTATAAGAGGCTCCAGTTTCATCCATCTCATTAGAACTGATTCAAATGCATTCTTTTTAATAGCTGAGTAATATTCCATTGTGTATACGTACCACAGCTCTCTTATCCATTCATCTGCTGATGGACATCTAGGTTGCTTCCATGTCCTAGCTATTGTAAACAGTGCTGCAGTGAACATTGGATTACACGTATCTCTTTCAATTCAGGTTTCCTCAGTGTGTATGCCCAACAGTGGGGTTGCTGGGTCGTATGGCAGTTCTATTTCCAGTTTTTTAAGGAATCTCCATGCTATTCTCCATAGTGGCTGTACTAATTTGCATTCCTACCAACAGTGTAAGAGGGTTCCCTTTTCTCTGCACCCTCTCCAGTATTTATTGTTTGTAGACTTTCTGATAGCAGTCATTCTGACCAGCAAGAGATAGTACCTCATTGTGGTTTTGATTTGCATTTCTCTGATAATGAGTGATGTTGAGCATCTGTTCATGTATTTGTCAACCATCTGTATGTCTTCTGTGGAGAAATGTCTGTTTAGTTCTTTGGCCCATTTTTTGATTGGGTCATTTATTTTTCTGGAATTGAATTGTGGGAGCTGCTTGTATATTTTTGAGATTAATTCTTTGTCAGTTTCTTCATTTGCTATTATTTTCTCCCATTCTGAAGGCTGTCTTTTCACCTTGCTTATAGTTTCCTTCATGTGCAAAAGCTTTTAAGTTTAATTAAGTCCCATTTGTTTATATTTGCTTTTATTTCCATTACTCTGGGAGGTGGGTCATAGAGGATCCTGCTGTGATTTATGTCAGAGAGTGTTTTGCCTATGTTTTCCTCTAGGAGTTTTATAGTTTCTGGTCTTACATTAAGATCTTTAATCTATTGTGAGTTTATTTTTGTGTATGGTGTTAGAAAGTGTTCTAGTTTCATTCTTTTACAAGCAGTTGACCAGTTTTCTCAGCACCACTTGTTAAAGAGATTGTCTTTTCTCCCTTGTATATTCTTGCCTCCTTTGTCAAAGATAAGGTGTCCATAGGTGTGTGGATTTACCTCTGGGCTTTCTATTTTGTTCCATTGATCTATATTTCTGTTTTTGTGCCAGTACCATACTGTCTTGAAGACTGTAGCTTTGTAGTAGAGCCTGAAGTCAGGCAGGTTGATTCCTCCAGTTCCATTCTTCTTTCTTAAGATTGCTTTGGCTAGCTGAGGTTTTTTGTATTTCCATACAAATTATGAAATTATTTGTTCTAGTTCTCTGAAAAATACCATTGGTAGCTTGATAGGGATTGCATTCAATCTATAGATTGCTTTGGGTATTATACTCATATTCATTATATTGATTCTTCTGATTCATGAACATGGTATATTTCTCCATCTATTTGTGTCATCTTTGATTTCTCTCATCAGTGTTTTATAGTTTTCTACATATAGGTCTTTTGTTTCTTTAGGTAGATTTATTCCTAAGTATCTAACAAACAAAAGCCCAGGATGAGATGGCTTCACAGGTGAATTCTACCAAAAATTTAGAGAAAAGCTAACACCTATTCTACTCAAACTCTTCCAGGAAGATAAACTGCCAAAATTGTTCTATGAGGCCACCATCACCCTAAAACCAAAATCAGACAAAGATGACACAAAATAAGAAAACTACAGGCCAATATCACTGATGAACATAGATGCTAAAGTCTTCAACAAAATACTACCAAACAGAATCCAATAACATATTAAGAAGATCATACATCATGACCAAGTGGACTTTATCCCAGGGATGCAAGGATTCTTCAATATTTGCAAATCAATCAATGTGATACACCATATTAACAAATTGAAAGATAAAAACCATATGATTATCTCCACAGATGCAAAGAAAGCCTCTGACAAAATTCAACATCCATTTATGATAAAAACCCTGCAGAAAGCAGGAATAGAAGGACCATACCTCAACATAATAAAAGTCATACATGATAAACCCACAGCAAGCATTATCCTCAATGGTGAAAAATTGAAAGCATTTCTCCTAAAGTCAGGAACAAGACAAAGATGCCGACTCTCACCACTACTATTCAACATAGTTTTGGAAGTTTTAGCCACAGCAATCAGAGAAGAAAAGGCAATAAAAGGAATCCAGATTGGAAAAGAAGAATTAAAACTCTCACTGTTTGCAGATGACATGATCCTCTACATAGAAAACCCTAAATACACCACCAGACAATTACTAGAGCTAATCAATGAATATAGTAAAGTTGCAGGGTATAAAACTAACACACAGAAATCCCTTGCATTCCTATACACTAATGATGAGAAAACATAAATAGAAATAAAGGAAACAATTCCATTCACAGGAAACCTTTTAAAAGTGAATCTGTAATAGAAAACTGGAGATGGACTTTGCAGCAGCTAGAAAGTGTTTTGACTTGATTGAAGTAAAACTAATGCATTGTCAGAAAATTAAGTAAACAAGTTTGCCAAAGTGTATAGAACAAACACAGGCAAAACTAATGAGTGCTAAGGGGAGACTGGAAGTATTAGGTAATTGTTGGTACAACAGACAGTACCTGAGAAAGAATGTGAGGAGGGGTAGAAGGTTGGAGATGTTCTAGGTAGCCTGGGGAAGGAGCATTTAGATGGAGAGGACAGTATACACTGAGGAGTTCAGGTGTGTAACAGCACAGCTGTCTGTGCACCTACAAGTGGCTCTACATTGGTCCTGGAGGGGCAGGAAAATGGTTATTGCTTGTGCATTTCTGGCCGCACTCAGATGGACTGGAAGCAGCAGGCGGGTGCTAGCAAGCACAGTGTTTTCTGAGGTTAGTCTGCATTTCCTAAAGACCTCCGAGGCATCAAGTTAAGGGAGGATTGGTTGTTCGGGGGAAGGCCACAGACAGGCAGACAAGTTGGGAAGTTATGGCAATCATCCACATGACAGACAGCCAAGACTGGAATCTGGTCATGTCATCTGAGAATGGAGAGAAGGGGATATGTTTGCATCAGATCAAGGAGACAAATTGACAACACTTGGCTATTGATTGGATATAGGACTTCAGGACTGACTCCCACTTTCCAGAGTGAGTGACTGAACAGATGAGAAAGCCAGTCATCAGGACAGAGTCTCTACAAAGAGGAGACAGTGGGGAAGACAAGGAGCTCAATTCAGGACCTGTTGAGGTGAGGCTACCTTTTCAGAAACCTTCCCCTCACCACTCAAATCTTGTCCTCATTTTAATAGGGTGCTTGTTGAAACCAACTGTCACTTACCTGCCTCTGTTGTTGGCATATCATAGCAGCTCAGTTTCAAACACGTGGCAATTTAGGGAAAGTATTTCATACATTAGAAGAGAGCCTGGAGCTAGAGCAGTCTTGGAGAAACGGCGCAGGAGTTGAAGACAGACTCAGTGTACTGTGAGTTTTGGCTACTCAGATCCTCAGGAAACTCCTTACAGTGGACAAAACCCGCTGAATCTCTGAAGTATGGTAAGCCGGTGGGGCCAGGTGGAGGGAAGAAACTAAGGCCAAAACTCATGCAGGAGATGGCTGTGAAATGGTGGAAGTTTTCTGGCCAGTATTCAACCCTGGAGGAGGCTGATGCTGGGAGCAGGAAGAGAGTGATTTCTCCCTTAAGGGCAGGCAAGTGGGCTGGTGTCCTCAATGCCTTCTCACTGCCTTCGTTGGCCCACAGGGCAATGACGGGGGGATTTGCCCCAAGGTGGGAAGAATGAGAGGTGGAAACATGAGGAAGAGAGCAAGCCAGGCTTGTTAGGAACCACCCAGGAGTTCTGTGGTCCCCAAGTGAGGTGGTGCCTTCTCCTGCCCTGCAGCCCAGCCACTCTGTGCCTCACACTGATCTCCAGCCAGGTTCTCCTGACACCTTCCCTGGCCCCGATCCTCTTTCCATGGGAAAGTCACTACATTGGTGGGGAAAGGAGCACTGCAGAAGGAAGATCCAGGGAAGTCTGTATCACTGCCTACCTGAAAAATGAGCTAAAGTCCTAATTTGTAGTGGATATCATTTATGTTTTAATAGAGGTTCTATAGATACTATCTTATACTCCAGCCAAATTCCTAGAATTTTGGTGCTTTTAGGTCTTCTTATGGAAGGGCATTCAGTCCTGCCACAAGATGTCCTTGTTTGGGCTAATGCACATGCTGACTTTTTCAGTTTTGTGGTTGTTCAGCTGGGGATTTGTGTGAAATGACACAGGCAGCACAAACCAGTGACACATAGTGCTCTACTCAGCTGGTTGGAAGTCTGGGAATTAAAACACCGTTTGCTGCTCATTATTTGATTGATTGGGGAGGTAATTTATTTATGAAGGTTGCTTTCACTGCAGTAGCATGGGGACTGGTTTGCTAATGAGACAGTCACAGGACATGGAGTTCTCTACATGAGGGGGGCAAAGTCGTGAGGGCCAAAAACATGGGTTTTAGATCCAAGTGATGTGAGGTGGAATCCTGCCCCCATTATTTATTTGCTGGGTGACCTTGACTTCCCTGTATCTCAGTTACCACACTTATAAAATTGGGGCAATGATATGTGCCTCAAGGGGCCATTGCAAAGATTGGATGAGATAAACAAAAGAAGGTACCTGCAACTCAGTAGGTACTTCATTAGGGTGACTTTTCCTCCCCTCTAGAGAAGCTGGATTGGAAGAAAGATAGCAACTAGAAGCGGCTAACCTGGAACCAAGTGCCATGGCCAATCCTTCCAGCTCTGAGAAGCTCTTAGTCTCTGAGACACTTGCCTCATCTGTATGAGAGGATTAATATCATTGTTCTCTCTGATGATTTCTGACAGACGCTATGAGGTCCTCAACTTATAGTGTTGAAAATCCTTTAAGAGCCGTGAAGCCTTCCTAGTTACTGTGATGTAGGAGGATGTGTGTGAAGGGTCAGGATGGAGAGCGGAGGGTGTGAGTCTGTCTAGATAGGATTTGTAGGTGGAGAATATTCACTCAGTATCCGACAGATATTTGTTAGTATGGGTTTGCTGCCGCTGTTGCTGCTAAGTCGCTTCAGTCGTGTCCGACTCTGTGTGACCCCATAAACAGCAGCCCACCAGGCTCCCCCATCCCTGGGCTTAAGCTACGTCAGTTCTAGGAGTTAACATGGTCTGTAGGAGTGTATGGAGGTGAGATTGATCCTGATGTTAAATCAGAGGAAGGCAGTGGGATCCCTCTTGACATGAAGTACCCCTGAGAGGAAGACAGCATCATGGTGCAAATGCCTGGCTGCTGGTCAAGAGGCCACTATAGGAGGGGTGAGGTGAGATCACCAGGAAGCCTGTCCTTCACTCCAGACCCTTGGGACAGATGTCTGATCCTTAAAATAAGTGAATCTGAAGGGGCTATATCCTACTGATCTTCTACAACCCAGCAGTGATCCCGGTATTAACCAGACCTACGGTAATATACTTTAAATGAACAAATGTGTTGAGTGTCTCTGTGGGACACAGAAAAGATGAGGCACTGATAGATTTGGAATTGAGGATGGCAGTGGCATTGACTTTAGTGCTCTTGGCATTGAGCTTTGGCATCTAATGAGCATCTGAGCCTGGTTGGGCACTGGGTCATGGGCCTCACTTTTTGAGTGGGTCAAGGAAGGAGAAATTCCCATAAAAGGTGCTGGAGGACAAGAGGCAAATTGCAGATACCTAGTGGTAGCTCTGAGGTCTCATTCTCAACAGTCATGTGTGAAACCTCTTGGCCACTTTGAGAACTGGAAGGAACTTGAGAGGGATCAATGTTTCCATGGAACACATTGTAGTTGTAGTTAGAGAAGCATTTTTGATAACCAAGCTATTGTATATGTGTAGGGAATGTTGGATAGAAACAAGGATGCATGAAGTAGAGTCCTCATTCCTAATAGAATTTATAGTCTAGTGCTGAAGTGAGAGCATGTACATCCCTGATATAGGAAGGAGGGAAGAAATTAGGGTCAGAAGAGAGGTCAAGGACAGGTGGCATGAGAACTCAATGGAGGGTGAAGTGTCATCTGGCCAGAAAATCAGTGTAGGGGTGGGCTTTGATCTAGGCGGTTGCCTCTACCAACGTCACGTGTGTACCATGTTCCTCTCAACTGTGGCCAGGGAAGTAGGCTCATGAGAGGAAGACATGGCTGTGGGATCTTTGCTTCTTGTCCCTCCAGTCAGATCTTAGAGATACCAAGTTTCCCTCATCAGAACTCTCTGCAGCTTGACGCTGATAGTCTGGCTTCCATGTGTGTGCTCAGTCACCTCAGTTGTGTCCGACTCTCTGTGACCCCATGGACCATGGCCCCCGTCAGGCTTCTCTGTCTATGGGATCCTCCAGACAAGAACACTGGAGTGGGTTGCCATTTCCCTCTCCAGTGATAAAGTATGAAGTGAGTGAAGTGAGCAAAGTGAAGTTGCTCAGTCGTGTCTGACTCTTTGTGACCCATGGACTGTAGCCTACCAGGCTCCTTCGTCCATGGAATTCTCCAGGCAAGAGTACTGGAGTGGGTTGCCATTTCCTTCTCCACTGGCTTCCACAGAGCCACCTAATGAATCTCCCTGAAGCATGACCATTTATGTTACGACTCTGCTCTCAAACCGTCAATGCCTCCCAATTGCCTCTGCAAAGATTTTTCAAACTTCCCTGATGATAAGAATCTCTCACTGGAATATCAGGACTTTCCCCTGGGAATTCTAAATCAGGATGTTTAGGTTGTTCCCCAGCAATCCATTTCCAAAATAAGCACTTCAGATGATTCTTAACCTCAAGTAAACTTGAGAAACCTGCAGAATAAATTCTAAACTCGTAAACCTAAGACTCTGGAGAATGCAATAAAGTAGTCTGCAGAAAGAGAGAACGGACGATATTCTGGGAGAGGCAAGGATGAAAGAGACAGAGCTTTCCACTTTTTATAAGACACCCTGTGTTCTGACAATAAAGACCTTTGTTTTGCCTAAAAATGCATGAGCAACCAAGGGATCTTGCTAATATATGAAAGATATTAAGAGGTACACAGATTGGTGAAAACACTTTCACTTCCTCTGACTCCACCTGAAGAAGGTAGCTCAGCTCTGTTACCCTCTCCTACTTTTTCTTTCCTTTTTTCCCCTCTGAATCTCAGGGAAAGGAATGTAGAGTTTATCAGATGCCAGAATATCCTTGATCTACTTCAAACTTCTCTTTGTTACCCAAATTCATTCTAGAGCACACTCAGTAAGTCCTCTGGCGTCTCCCTGAGGAGATATCTCTGCTTGAATACCTGGAATGATGGGGAGCTCACTATCTTACATAATAATCTTCATATTTTAAGAATTTCAGTGGTTAAAATTCATTTTTATCTTTCAGCATTGAATCAAGCTTGACTCTCTAAAGTGAACCAGAACAATTCTGTTCTCTTTTTCACATTATTTTTCAGCTATTTGAGATTTGATACATGTTTAATCTTCTCTTCTGTGACTAAACTTCTCCTTGGCTTTTACACATAATTCCTCACATTATTATTATTATTTTGAGTTAACCTGGCTTCCTGGTAGCTCTTCTTTGGGAATCTGGGGTTTGGTTAGGAAAGATGATCATGTCCCTTACTCTGGCAGTGAAAGTTTGTTAAACTAAATGTAGTGTGTGTGTGTGTGTGTGTGTGTGTGTGTGTGCGTGTGTGTGTAGTATATATGTAACATATGTGTAACATATATGTCACATTAGCTAGGGTATAAATATTTTGGTAATACATTTGTTGGTTACTTTATAGTTAATTTATCACAGCACTGACTCAGAGACCCTTCCAGGCAATCAAAACCCCTGACCCTTTTCACAAATACTGTTAAGCCAGGTCTCTCAGCTAACATTCTCCATTTTTCCAGGCATTCCCAGGTCTTTAGAGGAACGTCAGGATACTGAGTTTTCTTTTGCAAGAGTAAAGTCTAGAATTAGCATAGCACTGGGTTTGAAGTTTGACTCCTGGATCTGGTTCCAGCTCTACCATTGACTCACACTGTGACGACTCCACTTTCTTCTCACTGGGTCTCAGTTTTTCTCTTCTGTAATCCAGGAGGCCAGGATCATAATATGGGTTTCCAGCCAACCTCTGGTTTTGGCAAGGTTCTATGGAAAGGGCAGAGATGAGCTCATAAAATGTATCCATACCTCCAAATCCCATTCCTGTTGGAGAGATGGAGGCTCAGGGAGAGGTTGGAAAAGTAGGATGCTGGGAAAGGTCCATGTGCTGAGCATCAGGTGGGACCCATACTTGCCCTGGGTGTCAGTGGAGAACAGTTCTGTGGCATGGGTGAGGCTGGTTGGCTTAAGGCCGTAGTTTCTGGATGGATAAATAAGGCTACAGTGGAATCTCTATAGCCAAAGGCAGGGGCTTCCACCAGCTTCCGTGGCATTAGCAATTCAGGGTATAGGCAACTAAGATCTGCTGAGGATGTCAGTGGATCCCTTAGATAACGTCAGGCATGGGTGCTGGGGAAGAAGCTTCAGGAATGTGGCGAGGAGGCAGGCCACTGTGCTCCCCTGACCCCATCCTTCCCAGTGCCTGCTCCCCACTCCCTGCCCAGGACCAGAGATCCTTAGAATTTGAGGCGTGTGCTGTCATCCTGGTGCAGGCACAGATGGAGGGGTGGTGAAGCAGCACCGTTTGTTTTTGGGAAGCAACAAAACAGAAAACCTTGTGTCATTTTAACAAAGAAAAAATGAAACAGCAGGCAATTAGGCAGGAGTGTATCAATTAGTGAGCCAGAAAAATGTTTTACAGTATTTTGATGATTCAACACTGTCAAATAAAAATGACATAATAAAACAACCCCGGAAACAAATACCAGAAAACCCACAGAAATCATTAAATAATCAACTTCATTTAAATGCACTTAAAATACATGGAAACAGAAAAAAAAAAATCGAGAGATCCATTTGGTAGGGAACAGAGTTATTATGATGTGATTGAGCCCCCCCCCATTTGTTAAAGGAATACACTTGCACCAATTCTCTTCTCCTGTGCTCCTTTCAACACAATCTCCTTTTGGCCAACAAACTACTGTGAGCTTCCATCCACACCCAGCCTGGAAAATGTAGCTTAGTCTCTGCACACGGCAGCCAGGGACAGAGAAAGCACCTCCCTTATGGGTCTGACGCCACAGGCTCCTCCTCAGCCAGATCAAGGATCATATGGAATAAGTCATGCAAGTTGGAAGCTATAAGGCAGAAGAGTGTATTTTGTCATAACCTGGTCTTTGGATTGAGTTGGACTGCAGTGACTTAGCACGCACACACCAGCTTTGATACTCACTAGCTATGTGACCTCAAGGAAGATATACCTTAGCTCTGGTATGTCCAGTTTCTTCATTTGTAAATCAGGGTAATGATTCCTGCTTCAGAAGTTTATTGTTGGGATTACCTGAGAAAATACATAAAAAGCAGGTGACCTATTGTAGGTCCTAAATACATGCTATTTCTCTCCTTCCTCAGAGCTTCAGTCTCAAGGATAATCAGCATTTTCCATCCTGACTTGCCTTAGGAGTAAAAGGAAGGGCCATTTGGCTTGTGGTGGCCACAAGTAGACTTGCTGGGTACTGGGCTCTGGAAGATTTTCTGGAAGATTTGTAGAAAGTTACTTTCTATCTATAGGGACTGGTTTCCCTCATTTTCAAAATAGTTTTACCTCTAGAGGAAGCCTGTACAAGGAATTGAATGTCTTTTTCACCATCATCTCCCTCTTCTCTCTAAGTGGAGAGTGCAGGTCAGTTTCCATTTGCTTTTTATCTTCTCATTGAAGTAAGTCCTTCAGTTTTGGGATATTTTTGTTGTTGTTCAGTCACTAAATTGTGTCTGACTCTTTGTGACCCCATGGACTGCAACATGCCAGGTTCCTCTGTCCTCCACTATCTCCCAGAGTTTGCTTAGATTCATGTCCATTGAGTCAGTGATGCTATCTAATCATCTCATTCTCTGTTGCCCCCTTCTCCTTTTGCCTTCAATCTTTCCCAGCATCAGGGTCTTTTTCAATGAGTTGGCTTTTCACATCAGGTGGCCAAAGGTCTTGGAGCTTCAGCTTCAGCATCAGCATCAGCCCTTCCAATGAATATTTAGGATTGATTTCCTTTAGGATTGACTGGTTTGATCACCTTGCAGTCTGGAGTATACAAAAGTCTGTCTGTGGGGGTGGAATATGGCATATGGGGTAGAGGAGGTCAAAGGGAGTGCTGGGTGAGGTGGAGAGGAGGTTGCAGAGATAAGATGGATCCTGCTGGGATGATTGTCAGTATGTGCAACGGAGTTGTGGTTCAGTGACTCCAGAGGAGCCTTCCTGTGGCTGGCCCCTCAGCCTGGGAGCAGGTGGGCAGAGTTTCCTTTGGCTGAATTGGGGAAGGGCTGAGGCTGTCCTGGGTAGACCGTACACCTGTGAGAGTTTGAGCGCCAGTCTGAGATGCACCCTGAGCTAGTCTGGCCCAGAAATGTGCAACACTCAGGTTATTATAATCATAAAAATGCATTTCTCACATCCAGTACCCACAGTGCATCCATTCACATAAAGCCATGTGCTTTGAAACCCACACTTCTAGAACCCCATACCTCAGAGTGGGGCAGCTAATAGAGATCACTTACACAGCTCCATCATGATTCAAACAGGGAAACTGAGTACCAGAGTTCATAGGTCCAAGATGGCCCGCAGACCTGGAGGCAGGACCCAGCATGCCCCTGGTCCCCCTTCTCCTGTTTCACTCACTGCTACTCCCTAGACACAACATTCGTCAATTCTTCATCTATTTTTTCCAGTATTTGTCCTTATTTTTCTGAATTATGAAATTGGACTGCTGTTTTCGACCTTTCAGTTTTAGGCAATTACGCATTGACTTCTCATCAGTAGATGTACAGTTGGCTCTCCTGTCTTTTGCACCCCCCACCCCTTTTTAGTCTCCTCATCCATCCAAGTCCTCTCAGTTTAATGAAAAACACTGTTCACTAAAGGTCAAGTTGGTCCTATGATTACATTTTCTGTCTTGTACAACTTTTCATTTTCCTGGAATTAAAAACCGTACATCAGTTTTCTATTTGCATAATTTGTGGTGTACCTGTCATCATTTTTTCTCCATCAGATATGCCATAAACTTGACAAACAGGTTTTGCCAGATGGAAGCTGCATTTTCAGCCATGTCTTGGATCAGCCCAGTTCCTTACTAGTCTGGCTGGAAGAACAAATGGGGTTATACTAACAGGAGGCATCTGATTTCAGGGGACCTGCTCCATCTGCTCACCCAGGGCCTGGGCTCTCCCTCTGTTACTGAGTCCAAGCATGCTCTGCTCGCTGCATAATAAGCTGATTAATCCAGTGAATCCTAGGTGAGGTGTCGAGGTAAGGAATAGGACTTTATTCGGAGAGCCAGTCGACAGAGAAGATGGCAGACTAGCATCTCAAAATAACCATCTTACGGTGGGTCTAGATGCCAGGTTCTTTTTATGGATCAGAGATGGGGGAGTTGGGGAAAGGTGAGGAAACAAAGTAAAAAGGCCATTAATCTTGCAAATATCTCCTAGAAATGGCAAGCCTCAGGCAGGGGGATGTGTTAGTTTCTTTCTTCCTTCCTGCTATCTACAGGTGGACAGCGTTCTGAATAAAGGCACTTTAGTTTAACAGTCAGGCATGATTCTCTGAGACGGACCATTATGTATGATTATTATAACAAAAGCAACAGAAAGCAAGTCAAAGAAACTGTTTGAATATGGAGTCAGAATTGACTTCTCCCTGCAATACTTCCTTGATCTAAGGGCTCTTGGAGTTCTGGGTACTCACGAATGGCTCTGACTCTGGCCATTTTCTGTGAGACCTTTCTGCTTCTCTGCTCGCTCCAGCTCTCATCACAGCATCTCCCACTGGGGGCTGTTGACTTCTGCTAGATGCCAAACTTAGTACTCTGAAGTTCCCGTGATGCCAGCCAGTGCTGCAGTACCTGTGACAAAATGGGACTGGTGCTTCTCTGTCCTCTAGGTTACCAGGCATTAGACGATATTGTCATGGCATTACCAGACCAGGGCTGAGCCCACCACTGCGCTGGGCCCTTCAAACATTCCCTGATGGTCGTGTGAAGGTTTTATCTTTGTGCTCTGCTCTAACGTTGCCCAAGGCCCACATTACCCGTTCACAGGAGTCCAGGCTCTCGTCCACAGGCTGGGTCAATAAGGGACTGCCAGGGCCCTTTCAGTTGGCTCCCCGATCTTTTGCTTGTTGGTATTTCTTTTCCTTCCGACGGATGCTCCCTCCCCACATCTCTCTACTATCCTTGTCACCATCAGTCACCTCCTTCCTTCTCTCCAGCCTTAAATAAATTCAGGGAGCAAAATCCAAGCTCTTGCTTTGGGAAAAACATGTTGGAGCTGGAGTGTTGTTTTGTTTTTTAATGTTTTTAATTGAAGGATAATTGATTTACAGAATTTTGTGGTTTTCTGTCATACATTAATAAGAATCAGCCATAGGTATACCCATGTCCCCTCCCTTCCAGACCTCCCTCCCATCTCCCTCCCCATTCCACCCTTCAGTCTGTCACAGAGCCCCTGTTCCAGTTCCCTGAGTCACACGGCAAATTCCCATTGGCTATTTTCACCAAGATCAGGGTCTGTGTCTTGGAGACTTTGTTTCAGCTTGGAGTGCCCCTGGGGGAACTAGGGGAGGGGAGGGAAGTACACAGAAAATAAATCCATTAAAGCTTTTAATCTAATCTACCTGGGGAGCAATGTAGATGCTGCTCACGCCTGGATCTTCCGCATTTTTAAGGGAAAAGCTGCTTTTTGATTTGATTTTTGTTCCCTTTAGGAGCCAGCAAGTTCCTGGGACTGGCCTGTGAGCTGATTCTGCAACATATGTACGTCATTCCTTCTGTGTCCCTGGGCTACTCTCTGTTTCTGGGTCAAACCTGTCCTGGCCCATTTCACCTTTGCTGAGCAGGAGGCCCCCAGTCCTCTTCACCAGCCTCTTTTGAACGGATCCAGATCCAGCTTGGGGTTTCCCTGGTGGCTCAGCGGTGAAGAATCTGCCTGCAATACAGGAGACGTGGAAGACACAGATTCAATCTCTAGGTCTGGAAGATCCCCTGGAGGAGGTAATGGCAACCCACTCTAGTATTTTTGCCGGGAACTCCCCTGGACAGAGGAATCCGGCACACTACAGTCCAAAGTGTCGCAAAGAGTTGAACGTGACTGAGCGCTTGAACACACACATAGATCCAGCTTAGGCTCAAGCTGAGACCTGACATTCTTGATTTAAATGATATGAACTTTTGAATTATACTATTTTCAATATGAATTTTTTAAATTTATTTTTTATTGAAGGATAATTGCTTTACAGAATTTTGTTGTTTTCTGTCAAACCTCAACATGAATCAGTCATAGGTATACATATATCCCCTCCTTTTTGAAACTTCCTCCTATCTCCCTTCCCATCCCACCCCTTTAGGTTGATATGGAGCCCCTGTTTGCGTTTCCTGAGCCATACAGCAAATTCCCATTGGCTACCTATTTTACATATGGTAATGTAAGTTTTCCCGTTATTCTTCCATACATCTCACCCTCTCCTCCCCTCTCCCCATGGCCATAAGTCTGTTCTCTATATCTGTTTCTCCAATGTTGCCCTGTGAATAAATTCTTCAGTACCATTTTTCTAGATTCCGTATATATGCATTAGAATACGATGCATTAGAATACGATGTTTATCTTTCTCTTTATGACTTACTTCACTCTGTATAATAGGCTCTAGGTTCATCCACTTCATTAGAACTGACTCAAATGCATTCCTTTTTATGGCTGAGTAATATTCCATTGTGTATATGTACCACATCTTCTTTATCCATTTATCTGTCGATGGACATCTAGGTTGCTTCCATGTTCTAGCTATTGTAAATAGTGCTGCAGTGAACAATGGGATATGTGTGTCTTTTTCAATTTTCGTTTCCTCAGGGTATATACCTAGGAGTGGGATTGCTGGGTCATATAGTGGTTTTATTCCTAGTTTTTTAAGGAATCTCCATACCGTCTTCCATAGTGACTGTATCAATTTACATTCCCACCAACAGTGCAAAAGCGTTCCCTTTTCTCCACACCCTCTCTAGCATTTATTCCTTGTAGCCTTTTGATGATGGTCATTCTGACTGTTGTGAAGTGATATCTCATTGTAGTTTTGATTTGCATTTCTCTAATAATGAGAAATGTTGAGCACCTTTTCATGTGTTTGTTAGCCATCTGCATGTCTTTTTTTGGAGAAATGTCTGTTTAGGTCTTTTTCCCACTTTTTGATTGGGTTGTTTGTTTTTCAGGCACTGAATTGTATGAGCTGCTTGTATATTTGGGAAATTAATCCTTTGTCAGTTGTTTCATTTGCTATTATTTTCTCCCATTCTGAGGGTTGTCTTTTCACCTTGCTTACAGTTTCCTTTGCTGTGCAAAAGTTTTTAAGTTTAATCAGGTCCCACTTGTTTACTTTCGTTTTTATTTCCATTGCTCTGGGAAGTGGGTCATAGAGGATCTTGCTTTGATTTATATCATCGAGTGTTCTGCCTATGTTTTCCTCTAAGAGGTTTTATAGTTTCTGGTCTATATTTCTTACATTTAGGTCTTTAATCCATTTTGAGTTTATTTTCTGTATTGTGTATGGTGTTAGGAAGTGTTCTAATTTCATTCTTTTACATGTAGCTGTCCTGTTTTCCCAGCACTATTTATTGAAGAGACTGTCTTTGCCCCATTGTATATTCTTGCCTCCTTTGTCAAAAATTAGGTACCCATAGGTGTATGTGTTTATTTCTGGGCTTTCTATCTTGTTCCATTTGTCTATATTTCTGTTTTTGTGCCAATACCAGACTGTCTTGTTGGCTACAGATTTGTAGTGTAATCTGAAATTAGGAAGGTGATTCCTCCAGAAAGAAAAATGGAGTTCTTTCCCAAGACTGCTTTGGCTATTCGAGGGCTTTTGTGTTTCCATGTGAATTGTGAAATTTTTTTGTTCTAGTTCTATGAAAAATGCCACTGGTAATTTGATGGGGATCACATTGAATCTGTAGATTGCATTTGGTAGTATAGTCATTTTCACAATATTGATTCTTCGTACCCAGGAACATGTTATATCTCTCCATCTGTTTATGCCATCTTTAATTTCTTTCACATGCTGCTGCTAAGTTGCTTCAGTCGTGTCCGACTCTGTGCGATCCCATAGATGGCAGCCCACCAGGCCCCACTGTCCCTGGGATTCTCCAGGCAAGAACACTGGAGTGGGTTGCCATTTCCTCCTCCAATGCATGAAAGTGAAAAGTTAGTGAAGTTGCCCAGTCGTGTCCGACTCTTAGCGACCCCATGGACTGCAGCCTACCAGGCTCCTCTATCCATGGGATTTTCCAGGCAAGAGTACTGGAGTGGGTTGCCATTGCCTTCTCCGAATTTCTTTCACTAGTGTCTTATAATTGTCTGTGTACAGTTCTTTTGTCTCCTTAGGTAAGTTTATTCCTAGATATTAAATTCTTTTTGTTGCAGTGGTGAATGGGATTGATTCCTTAATTTCTCTTTCTGATTTTTCATTGTTAATATATAGAAATGCAAGTGATTTCTGTGTATTGATTTTGTATCCTGCAACTTTGCTAAATTCACTGATTAGTAGTTTTCTGATACTATCTTTAGGGTTTTCTATGTACAGTATTATGGCATCTGCAAACAGTGAGAGCTTTATTTCTTCTTTTCTGATCTGGATTCCTTTTATTTCTTTTTCTTCTCTGATTGCTGTAGTTAGGACTTCCAGAACTATGTTGAATAATAGTCATGAAAGTGGACACCCTTGTCTTGTTCCTGATCTTAGGAGGAATGCTTTCAGTTTTTCACCACTGAGAATAATGTTTGCTGTAGGCTTATCATATATGGCCTTTACTATGTTGAGGTAGGTTCCTTCTATGCCTATTTTTTGAAGAGTTTTAATCATAAATGGGTGCTGAATTTTGTCAAAGGCTTTTTCTGCATCTATTGAGATTATCATGTGGTTTTGTATCTTTCAATTTATTAATATGGTATATTGCATTGATTGATTTGTGTATATTGAAGAATACTTGCATCCCTAGAATAAACCCAACTTGATCATGATGTATGAGCATTTTGATGTGTTGCTGAATTCTGTCTGCTAAAATTTTGTTGAGGATTTTTGCATCTGTGTCCATCAGTGATATTGGCCTGTAAGTTTTCTTTTTTTTTTAATGTTGTCTTTGTCTGGTTTTGGTATTAGGATGATGGTGGCCTCATAGAATGAGTTTGGAAGTGTTCCTTCCTCTGCAATTTTTTTGAGAGTTTTAGGATAAACATTAGCTCTTCTCTAAATGTTTGATAGAATTCTCCTGTGAAGCCATCTGGTCCTGGGCTTTTGTTTTTGGGGAGATTTTTGATCACAACTTCAATTTCAGTGCTTGTAATTGGGTTGTTCATAATTTCTGTTTCTTCCTGGTTCAGTCTTAGAAGATTGAACTTCTCTAAGAATCTGTCTATTTCTTCCAGGTTATCCATTTTATTGCTATATAGTTGTTCATAAGAGTCTCTTATAATCCTTTGTATTTCTGCATTGTCTGTTGTAACCTCTGCTTTTTCATTTTGAATTTTGTTGATTTGATTTTTCTCTCATTTTTTCTTGATGAGTATGACTAAGGACTTGTCAATTTTGTTTATCTTCTCAAAAAACTAGCTTTTAGTTTTATTAATCTTTACTATTGTCTCTTTCTTTTTCATTTATTTCTGCTTGGATCTTTATGATTTCTTTCCTTTTGCTAATTTTTTTTTTGTTATTTTTTTTCCAGTTGTTTTAGGTGTAAAATTAGGTTGGCTGTTCAATGCTTTCTTGTTTCTTGAGGTATGATTGTATTGCTATAAACTTCCCTCTTAGAACTGCTTTTGCTGCATCCCATAGGTTTTGAGTTGTTGTATTTTTATTGTCATTTGTTTCTAGAAATTTTTTGATTTCCCTTTTGATTTCTTCAGTAACATGTTGGTCGTTTAAAAACGCGTTGTTTAATCTCTGATGTGTTTGTGTTTCTTATAGTTTTTTTTTTTTTTCCTTGTAATTGATATTTAGTCTCATAGTGTTTTGGTAGGAGAAGATGCTTGATACAATTTCAGTTTCCTTAAATATACTGAGGTTTGACTTGTGACCCAAGATGTATCTCTCCTGGAGAATGTTCCATGTCCACTTGAGAAGAAGGTGTATTCTTCTGCATTTGGATGGAATGTCCTGAAGATATCAATGAGATCCATCTCATCTAATGTATCATTTAAGACTTGTGTTGCCTTATTAATTTTCTGTTTTGATGATCTGTCCACTGGTGTGAGTGGGGTGTTAAAATCTCTTGCTATTATTGTGTTACTGTCAACTTCTCCTTTTATGTCTGTTAGTATTTGTCTTGGAGAAGGCAATGGCACCCCACTCCAGTACTCTTGCCTGGAAAATCCCATGGATGGAGGAGCCTGGTGGGCTGCAGTCCATGGGGTCGCTTAGAGTCAGACAAGACTCAACGCCTTCACTTTCACTTTTCACTTTCATGCATTAGAGAAGGAAATGGCAACCCACTCCAGTGATCTTGCCAGGAGAATCCCAGGGACGGGGGAGCCTCGTGGGCTGCCATCTTTGTGGTTGCACAGAGTTGGACACAACTGAAGTGACTTAGCAGCAGCAGTATTTGTCTTATGTGTTGAGGCGGTGCTTTGTTGGGTGCATAGATATTTACAATTGTTATGTCTTCCTCTTGGATCGATCCCTTGATCATTATGTAGTGTCCTTCCTTATCTCTTGTAATCTTCTTTATTTTAAGGTCTATTTTGTCTGATATGAGGATTGCTACTCCAGCTTTCTTTTGCTTCCCATTTGCATGGAATATATTTTTTCATCCTCTCACTTTCAATCTATATGTGTCTTTAGGTCTGACTGAAGTGGGTTTCTTATAGACACCATATATATGGGTCTTGTTTTTGTATCCATTCAGCCAGTCTGTGTCTTTTGATTGGAGCATCTAATCAGTTTACATTTAAAGTAATTATTGATATGAATGTTCCTATTGCCTTTTTCTTAATTATTTGGGGTTGATTTTGTAGATCTTTTTTCTTCTCTTGTATTTCTTGACTATATATGTCCCTTTAACATTTGTTGTAAAGCTGGTTTGGTGGTACTGAATTCTCTTAACTTTTGCTTGTCTGAAAAGCTTTTATTTCTCCAATTTTGAGTGAGATCCTTGCTGGGGACAGTTGTAGATTTTTCCCTTTCAGTACTTTAAATATATCCTGCCATTCCCTTCTGGCCTGCAGAGTTTCTGCTGAAAGATCAGCTGTTAAGCCTATGGACGCTTGTATGTTACTTGTTGCTTCTCCCTTGCTGCTTTTGATATTCTTTCTTTGTGTTTAGTCTTTGTTAGTTTGATTAGTATGTGTTTTGGCAAGTTTTTCCTTGGGTTTATCCTGTATGGGACTCTGTGCCTCTTGGATTGGATAATTTCCTTTTCCGTGTTGGGGAAATTTTCAACTACAATCACTTCAAAAATTTTCTCATACCCTTTCTTTTTCTCTTAGTCTTCTGGGACCCCTATAATTCGAATGTTGGTGCGTTTGATATTGTCCCAGAGGTCTCTAAGACTATCTTCAGTTCTTTTCGTTTTTTTACTTTATTCTGGTCTTCAGAAGTTATTTCCACCATTTTATCTTCCAGGTCACTGATTCATTCTTCTGCTTCAGATATTCTGCTATTGAGTCCTTCTGGAGTATTTTTAATTTCAGTAATTGTGTTGTTTGTCTCTATATGTTTATTTTTTAATTCTTCTAGGTCTTTGTTAATTGATTCTTGCATTTTATCCATTTTATTTTCAAGGTTTCTGATCATCTTTACTATCATTATCCTGAATTCTTTTTCAGGTAGTTTGCCTATTTCCCCTTCATTTAGTTGGACTTCTGTGTTTCTAGTTTGTTCCTTCATTTTTGTAGTATTTCTCTGACTTTTCATTATTTTTTTTTTTTTTAACTTATTGTGTTTGAGGTCTCCTTTTCCCAGGCTTCAAGCATAGTTGAATTCTTTCCTGGAAGAAGGTTGAATTCTTTCTTCCTTTTGGTTTCTACCCTGCTAAAGTCTGTCCAGTGGTTAGTGTAAGCTTTGTATAGGGTGAGATTTGTGCTGAGTGTTTTTTGTTGTTGGTTTGTTTGTTTGTTTTTTCTCTGATGGGCAAGGCTGATTGAGGTGGTAATCCTGTCTGCTGATGACTGGGTTTGCATTTTTGTTTTGTTTGTGGTTTAGATGAGGCGTCCTGCACAGGGTGCTACTGGTGGTTGGGTGATGCCAGGTCTTGTATTCAAGTGGTTTCCTTTGTGTGAGTTCTCACTATTGATACTCCCTAGGGTTAGTTCTCTGGTAGTCTAGGGTCTTGGAGTCAGTGCTCCCACTCCAAAGGCTCAGGGCTTGATCTCTGGTCAGGAACAAAGATTCCACAAGTGGTTTGTTATGATATTAAGTGAGATTAAAACAAATATTCCAAAATGAGAGACCAAAGATGAACCCCAGACAAATGGTGGTTACAAAATCAAACAAATAATAATTAAAATAATGGAATATATATGCCCACGAGCAAAGTCAAAACAGTCCAACAAAAATAAAGTAGAGCAGATTGACCCAGCAAACAAAGGAAATAAGAAAATTATATTAACCAGTTAAGAATAAAACTAACTAAAGCACAAACTGGAAAACAAAACTGAAACAAGATGCCAGTTGGGGAATAAAGCAATGAAAACAAAACTAACAAATATGTTGAGAGGAAAGGAAAGAGATGAAAGAAAGAATATATATGCAAAATTAAATAGAGGTAGATGAAGATTTATATACATTAAAGATTAACTGCAAGGGGAAAAGAACAGTAGGAATGGCATACAAAGAATAAATGTAAAAAAAATATAATAGGTTTAAAAATTAAAAATAAAAATTATAAAAAAGAGAAAAGAAAAAAAATGGAAGAAGAAAGAAAAAAGGAAAAAAAGAAAAAAGGAAAACTCCATAGAACTGCAAAAACCCAATGCAGAGGCAGGTATTGATAACAACAATAAAAAGTGTGACTGGGTATACACATGTACATGTACATATATATGCATATACACATATACATATACACCCATAAGCAAAATCAAAACAGTCCAGCAAAAATAAAGTACAATAGATTGATCTAGCAAACAAAAGAAACAAAAATTGTATCTACCAGAGCAAAACTAACTAAAGCACAAACTGCAAAACAAAACTAAAGCAAGGTGCCAGTTGGAGAATAAAGCAATGAAAATAAAACTAAGAAATATATTGAGAGGAAAGGAGAGAAAGAAAAGAAATAAAGAATAGGTATACAAAGTTGAATAGAGGTAGATAAAGAAGATTTATATGCATTAAAGATTAACTGCAATGGGGAAATAACAGTAGGAAAAGCAAACAAAGGAATAAATGTAGAAAAAATAATAATAAGTTAAAAAAATTTAAATTAAAATTTAAAAAAGAGAAAAGAAAAAAAATAAGGAAAACTCAATAGAACTGCAAAGCCCAGCGTAGAGGCAGAGGTTTATAACAATAAAAATGTGACTGAGAAAAAAAAAGTTCAAGAGCTTAATTGGATTTCATAGTGCCAATAAAATCGACAACTACAACAGAAAGGGGGAAAAAAGAAGAAAAATCCAAATGAATCTATAGAACAAGTTAAAACATAAGAATAACAAGTGTTTTTCTTGAGTCACTGCTATCAGAGTCCTTTCCCTCGCTGGGAGTCACAGTCCACCTCACCTCCCTAGGATGCCCTCCAACACTGTGCTGATCTCTGGACCTGCTGTGCGGGCAGCTCAGATTCTAATCTGGTCCTGCTCTGGTGTGTTCTTGCCTCCAATGTCCACAGCTATCAGAACTAGTGTGTTTTCTTTTGTGGGAGCTCTCAGTCTTCTTTTATATTTTCCATAGACACAGAGTGTGCCTAGTTGATCATGTGGATTTCATCTGCAGCTTGTACAGCTGGTGGGAATGTTTTGGATCTTCTTCCTTAGCCACACTGCCCCTGGGTTTCAACTATGGTTTTATTTCCACTTTGACATGTGGGTCGTCCACTGGGGTTTGCTCCTGAGGCTGCCCTGGAGGACTTGGGTTTGCCCCTGTGAGGGCCAAGTGTGGAGGTGGTCCAGCTGCTTGGGTGGCAGAGGTTCTGGTAGCACCAGGTACTCAGGGGAGTTGGCGGCCAGGGCAGCAGGAAATATAGTGCTCTAGAAGGGTATGGCAACCAGCTTTGGCCAATACACTCCAGTATTCTTGCTTGGACAACCCCACTCCCTGGCAGAGAATCCTGGCAGGCCATAGTCTATAGGGTTGCAAAGAGTTGGACACGACCGAAGCATCCCCTTCGTGCATAGATGCAAGATTTTTTTGCCTGTGGCAGCTCTGCCCCAGTGAGAGTTGAGCATGAAGGTGGCGCAGCTGCTTAGCTTATGGGGACTCTGGCAGTGCCAAGTGTGCAGGGACATGAACTGCCTCCTCCGCAGGAGTTATGTTCTTATCAGAGTCTTTATTCGAGCCTCTTGTGGCTGGCAATCAGAAGGCCTCTTTGGCCAGTCTTTCTCTGTAGCTCCGCCTGTTCAGGCACTTAGAGGGTTCCCTTGCCTGGGGTCCTTCTCTGTTGTTTGGTGTGTCAGGCACATAGAGGGGCCCCCCGGCTGGGGTCCTACTCTGTACTTTGGCATATCAGCTGCATAAAGGAGCACCCTGGGGGGTCCTACTCTGTTGTTCAGTGCATCAGGCATTTGATGGGCCAGCCTTTCTATTGTTCAGCTGCCGATGCTGGCATGTGGGGAAAGTGAGGCTATGGTGATGGCTCCACCCCCTACACTTGACTCAGCAGTATTGCCTTGCTTCCATGGCTGCCTGGTTTTCCTCCACAGGTATTTTCCCACCACAATCTCCTCCCTCACATCCCCTCAATCTGTCTCTCCACAGTCAACAGCAGCCCTCGCCCTAGGATCCACAATCCCTCAACTCCAGCTCCTAGCTGTGGTGCCTTCTAGGGGACCAGCATTCCTTTCTGGCTGCAGGAGTATGTATGGCTGCAGCAAGGACCGTCTGATTCTCGTTCCATTTAGGCTGCCACAGATCAGCTATTTCACTCTCACCCTTAAATGTTTCTCCTCTGACTCAGAAAATTGCCCCGATGTGGGGATCGGACCGCTGCTTCAGTCCCCCCACCCATCGAGGGCAGGATCCAGTCCTTCTAACACTACTGTTTTTCCTCCTACTTCCTTTCTCCTACCGAGTTTTGTGTGGTTCTATATATTCTTTTCCACTGGTCAGGTACTCCTGTCCTCTCTCAGCTGGTGTTCCACATGCACTTCTGTGTTTGAAGGTGTGTTCCTGATGTATCCACGGAGAGAGATGTACTCCAGGTCCACCTACTCCCCTGCCATCTTGTTCTCCCGCCTATTTTAAATATAAAATATTTTGACTGTGTAATTAATTGTGGTTGCTTTTATAACTCTTTGTTAAAACTTTTCATACAAATAAATTCACCAATCAGAGCCAGCTTTTTTTTTTTTTTTTTTTTTTACTATCTTCTGGTTTAGTATACAGCTGCTTCACCTGTAGAGGGACGTCCCCAGCACCACCTGGGTCTCGGTTTGATTTGTTATCATCTCCCCAGCACAGCCCATTCCAGTCGCCCAAGCCTCTGCTCTCTTTGCCTGCGGGGAAGTCACCATCAAGCAGATGGATGGGTACTTTTCAGCTTTAGAGGAAATTTTACTTCAGCAACCCGAGAGCAGTTTGAGAAACAAATGTTTCTGTTGTAAACATCTCACACAGCCATAAACTTCAGCCTCTGTTTACAGCCCCACAGAGGGTGACCCTGCCCTGCCGTGACCCTTGCAGTTGGGCACTGTGGTTTATGAGCCCTTTCCTCTGCAGCGGGAATTGGTGACTCTTTAGTCAGGATGGAGAGAAGCAGAAATCCAGGCAGCCACTCTCCAGGGCCTAAGGGAAGGTCCTTCCAGGCTGCAGTCAGGTGCCTATTCAGTTCAGAACCCTCTCTGGACCTGGAATCGTGGTGGGAAAGAGGGGGTGCCGGCTGGTCCCCACCAGGCCCTGCCTGGCTGTAAGTGCAGGTCCAGCCCAGCCCGAGTCCTTCCTCCTGGCTGACCTCCGCATGGATAGAAGGTCAGCAACTGTCTTTCTAGTCCTAAGATGATACATTACTCTGCTGGAGCTGCCCTAGCGAAACCAACCTGGGAGGCTTAATCAACAGGACTGTATTGTCTCAGAGTTCTGGAGGCTAAGAAATCCAAGATCAAGTTTTGGCAAGTCTGGTTTCTCCTGAGGTCCTTGGCTTGCAGACGACTGCCTTCTTGCTGTGTCCTTGCACTCCCTTTTCTCTGTACATACTCCTCTCTCTCTCTCTCTTTTTCAGTTAGGCAAGGTATTATTAACAGGAAAAGAGTACAGTACATGTGGATAGACAGGAACACGAGCAAACTCAGAGGAAGAGTCCCTGAGTTGCCTTCTGGAGTCTCTACGTGGCCAAATTTTCTCTCTGGTTTTGGTACTCTTTATGTTTATTATGGAAATATACAGTTATATATAATAACATTCATTTATTTCAAAGTACACTTTAATGAATTTTATTAAGTATACACAATCATGTTACTTCCCTCCTAACCAATATTAACAACAATCCCTTTATAACTGAAGTAAGGGCCCTGAGGAATGGGGAGAAGGCTGCTGTGGCTGGAGTTGAGTGAAGGATATGAACTAGAAAGTCAGAGAGAGAGGCAGGATCCCCCTGGCCCTAATACTGTCTGCTCATAATAGAGCATTACACTTCAGCTCGACTTGTTTTTGTTTTCTTAGTAATGTTACATTGATGTCTACTATATAGGGTATTTCTATTCTAAAAGTGTTCTAAATAAGTAGATTTAAACATAATTTCATAATTTATTAATGTTTCTATTTTTATTAAAATTAACATTTTTTTTATTAGTGCTGGTTTCTGTCATACAATGTTATATGTCAATTACATTTCAATTAAAAATACATGTAATAAAGATGTTTATAAAAGTGGTAAAATAAAATAAATAAAACATTTTCATAAAGCCCCAGTCCCTTTCCCCCCAAAATATGCCCTGTGCCCCTTTGCTTTTGATCCCCTTTCTCTACCCCAGCCCCAGGCAGCCATTGATCTGTTTTCTGTCACTATAGCATTGCCTCTTCTAGAATTTCATGAACGGAATCATTCAGTACCTAGACTTTTCTGCTTGATTTCTTATATTTAGTGTAATGTTTTGAGATTCATTCATGTTGTTATAGGTCTTAATATTTTGTTTCTTTTCAACACTCTGTAGTGTTCTATGGTGTGTCTATATTATTTACACTGTTTCCAGTTTTTGGCCCTTATGAATAATGCTATCATAATTATTTGCATGAATTTTTCATGGGGATATATATTTTTATTTTTCTCTAAAGGATAGTTATGAATGGGATTGCTGGAAAAGGTCATTTTCATTCCAATCCCAAATAAAGGCAATGCCAAAGAATGTTCAAACTACTGCACAATTGTGCTCATTTCACAGGTTATCAAGGTAACCCTCAAAATCCTTCAAACTAGGATTCAACAGTATGTGAACCAAGAAATTCCAGATGTACAAGCTGGATTTAGAAATGGCAGAGGAACCAGAGATTAAATTGCCAACATCTGTTGCATCATAAAAAAAGCAAGGGAATTCTAGGAAAACATCTACTTCTGCTTCATTGATTATGCTAAAGCCTTTGACTGTGTGGGTCACAACAAACTGTGGAAAATTCTTAAAGAGATGGGAATACCAGACCACCTTACCTGCCTCCCAAGAAACCTGTATACAGGTCAAAAAACCTACAGTTAGAATCAGACATGGAACAACAGGCTGGTTCCAAATTGGGGAAAGAGTACATCAAGGCTGTATATTGTCACCCTGCTTATTTAACTTCTATGCAGAATACATCATGGATAATGCTGAACTGGATGAAGCACAAGCTGGAATCAAGATTGCCAGGAAAAATATCAACAACCTCAGATATGCAGCAAAGAGAAACTTAAGAGCCTATAGATGAAAGTGAAAGAAGAGAGTGAAAAATCTGGCTTAAAACTCAACGTTCAAAAAATGAAGATCATGGCATCTGGTCCCATCACTTCATGGCAAATAGATGGGGAAACAATGGAAACAGTGACAGACTTTATTTTCCTGGATTCCAAAACCCCTGTGGATGATGACTGCAGCCTTGAAATTAAAAGATGCTTGCTCCTTGGAAAAAAGCTATGCCAATCCTAGACAGCGTATTAAAAAGCAGAGATATCACTTTGTTGACAAAGATCCGTCTAGCCAAAGTCATGGTTTTTCCAGTAGTCATGTACCAATGTGAGAGGTGGATCATAAAGAAGTCTGAGTGCCGAAGAATTGATGCTTTCTAACTGTGGTGCTGGAGAAGACTCTGGGGATTACCTTGGACTGTAAGGAGATCATCCCTGCCAATCCTGAATGAAATCAGTCCTGAATATTCATTGGAAGGACTGATACTGAAGCTCCAATACTTTGGCCACATGATGTGAAGAGCTGACTCATTGGAAAAGACCCTGATGCTGGGAAAGATTGAAGGTGGGAGGAGAAGGTGATGACAGAGGATGAGATGGTAAGATGGCATTACCAACTTGATGGACATGAGTTTGAGCAAATTCTGGGAGATAGTGAAGGACAGGGAAGCCTAGTATGCTGCAATCCATGGGGCTGCAAAGAGTTGAACATGACTTAGTGACTGAACAACAACAATAAATGAATGTTTAACATTATAAAATAATGTTATATTGCTTTGCAAAATGGCTGTAATATTTTGCATTCTTACCAGGAATGCAGGAGAGAGTTCCCATTGCTCCACATCCTTACCAACCTCACCAATCCTCGTTATTGATGTCTTTATCTTTAGTCATTCTAGTGGGTGTGTAGTGGTACCACATTGTGGTTTTAATTAGCACTTCTCTGAGGACTAGTGATGTTGAATATGTTTATCATATGCTTATTGGCCACTTGTATATCTTCTTTGGGGAAATGTCTGTCTCAAACTTTTGCCCATTTTTTTTATTACACTTTATCCTTTTTTTAATTAAGTTGTAAGAGTTCTTTAATCTGAACACCAGCTCTTTGTTTTGAAAAATTGTTTTTAGTGCGTGGCTAACCTTTGTGTTTTCAAATTCTCTTATAAGGACACTAATCAGATTGGACTGCTGCTGCTGCTGCTAAGTCACTTTAGTCATGTCCGACTCTGTGCGACCCCATAGACGGCAGTCCACCAGGCTCCCCATCCCTGAGATTCTCCAGGCAAGAACACTGGAGTGGGTTGCCATTTCCTTCTCCAATGCATGAAAGTGGAAAGTGAAAGTGAAGTCACTCAGTTGTGTCTGACTCTAGCGACCCCATGGACTGCAGCCTACCAGGCTCCTCCGTCCATGGGATTTTCCAGGCAAAAGTACCGGAGTGGGGTGCCCACCATAATTTTAAGTTAGGGCCTTTAGAGAGATAATTATCTCCAAATACAATCACATTCTAAGATGGCGAGGGTTAGAGCTTCAACACATGATTCTTTTTGTTGGCGAGGTGGGGAGACACAATTCAGCCCATAAAAGATGGGAAAGAATTAGCTTATAGGGAACAAAGAACAAAGTAGAAAGCGAAGAAAAATAACGTTTATTAAGGTAAAATAGTAGAGCTTGGCATTTCAAGTATAACCTCTATGGTTCTGTTAAGACTCTGAGAGCCAGCGTTATATAATAATTTATTGTCTTGCTGGGGCTGTGATTGGAGTCTTGCATCTTGCAAGCCCATAGGTCGTTATGTTAATGAATGGCCCAGAATCCTTACCTAAAAAGGGCTCTGTTCTTCTGTACACATTTTACAAAGGAAATGGTATTGTCCAGAAATTTTTGAGAACCTGAGAATATCTATCAATGCGTGTTTCCCCTTTGTTATGGGCCTGTCATGTCCAGCACACGTTCATTTAGGCAGATGTGTGACAATCACAGTCCCCTTTCCACCTCTCTGAGTGCCTGAAACAGGTGTGCTATCTTGCTCACAACAGTGCTGCATCTTAATAAATGAAGAAACTGGGGCTTAAAAAGTTTAAGGACTTAGAAGCCCTAACTAGAGGGTGACAGTGAAAATGGTCTGGAGTGGAGCGGAGGGGTGGGGTTAGAGCCTTGAGAAGCAGAAAGAAGAGCAGATAAATAAATGAACAATATTCTAATTAATCCGGTGGAAGATCCAGATACGGATACTTGTGTCCCTGGCTTGAGCTTTCTGTTGAAGGCTTCTCTCTGGCCAGGCTCAGGGTTGGAGGAGGTGGGTGGGGACCAGGGCTAGTAGCCACAGGAAGCAGGGCTCGCCGATGCTACCGCCAGAGGGAAGACGTTTCATTTCTCCAGCAGGTGGCGCCATCTAGCCGGTTATCCGAAAAGAGCCTGCTCTGGTTGGAAAAATGGCTGTGTCAGGTACTCCCAAACTGCAGGTGCCCAGGAGTCGCCACTGCACCATGAGGACTCTGGCCTGGCGCCCTCTCCGGGGTCGTTAGAGAGAGGGTATTTGTGAACACCTAGAAAATCTGATCTTTACCTGCAGGTTCCCTGGAAAGAAGGAAAACGTCTGTGTGGCTGGGCTTGCTGGCAGGGGTGGCCAGTGGGCACAGCTCCAGGGCCAACCAGAATCCTCTGCTTTCCCCCAGCAGCCTGAAGCTCTCTCTGAAACGGGATGAAAGACTTCTTAGTAGCCAAGAAAGGAAACTTCTCCCCGAAAACCTTATCTCTTCACCCAGTAACTGGCCAATTTCATTTTCTCTGCCGCTGCCCTTGAGATGTGGAAGGTCTTGGGATAAATATTTTAAAGTATTTTCCTAAATATGCTCATTTGGATTTGAATTCATATGTCTAAAGGACCGGGGAGAACGTAGGTCTTTCCTGTCCTGGTACTCATAGTTTTGTGCTATAGAATGTCAGCCACAGTACGGTGGTTGCAGATACAGATGCTGAATTCAAATCCAAACACTTCTATGACTTGCTATGTGACCTGGGGAGGTTTCTCAACCTCTCTGTGCCTCAGTGTGCTCTTCAATAACTATTCTCTCATGAGTTTAACATTACGATTAAGTTTAATAAATGTAAAGTGCTTAGGGACAGTATCTGAGGCACAGTTATTATAGCTAAGCAGTTATTGCCATCAGTTGAGCACAGGACAATTTTCTCAACCAGGTCATTGTAACACTAACACCCGACAAGCAGTAGCTTCCCAGTAATGCTGAACTGGACTTAACTGGGTGATAAAAGAGTTGCTAGCAAGGAGTAAGGGGATGGGACAGTCCATACTAGTGGCTGGAGGGCCAGCCACAGGGGTGCCCACTCCCCTTCCCGAGAGGGACCTGCTGTTCTTGCCACCAAGATGCAAGACTCAGGGCAGAAGAGTTGATGGGAGAGGGTGTGAGTAGAAATTGGAATAGAGCCCAGTTTCCAGGGAAGGGCTGGCAGAAGCCATGCCCCTGGGAGCCTAGCCAACCAGCCTGAGCTGGGAAAAACCAGGAACCAGAGACTGAAACTCTTGAGGAGTCAAGCCACACATGGCCCCGGCAGGGAACAAGGTTCAGCTGGGCACATAGGAGACCACTGGGGACTTCAGTTTCCTTTGTCACCCCCGACACCTGACTCAGGAAGAGCATCAGGCCAAGGTGGGGCTGATGAATAAACTGTAGCAACCTCTCTGATGCCTTCTAGAGACCTGATGAGTGGGTACCTTCTACAGACCTCACACCTGCTTAATTGTTGGATCCTGAGTGGCGGGGTGGGGGTCAGCGAGAGGAGCAGGTCTCAAGGAGGGGGCTGAGCAGTGACTTTTTGTCAGTTTAGAAGTATTCTAAAAATTCAACAAACTGGCCATGTCTGTGCTTGTGTAACTCAGCTGAACTCCAGCCCTGGCTTTCCTCTTTATCCCTACAGTCACCTTGCTCATTGGCCCACTGAGGGTGCAAAGGGGCAGGCAGCTGGAAAGGGCTGGGAAGGAAGGCACTGCCTAACCATTGCATTACTGTTTTATTCCCACAGCATCTGGAGTGTCTCTCAGATAGGATGAGACAGGATGGGTCCTGGTGGTGAAACCTCATGGTAAAGAGCTAGAGGCTCTGTTCTCAGCCGCCTGAATTTGAATTATGATTCCACCAATCCCAAGCTGCGTGACTTGGGGGAAAGTTAGTTGCCCTCTTTGTGTCTCAAATTCCTCCTTTCTAAAATGAGAGCAATAATAGTGCCTCCCATACAAGATGCTATGAGGATGAACTGCCCACTGCATGCAGTGCATTGGGAGCAGTTGTAACTATTTATACTTACAATACTGAGAACCACTCAATATACATTAACTTTCATCACTAAGTACACATTAAATTTGCATCCTATCTCAAACTGCATAGTCTCTGGTCCTGAGGACACATAAGCTTTCAGGAAGGGACTGTGAATGCTGTGTCAGTCCTCAGATTAATGACTACGAGAGTGATTAGTGGCAGAACAGATAGTAACCCGGTTTCTTTTTCCTCCTTCCACCTAAGTGGATGCTTGGGCTCTGATCTGCAAGGGTGAGGGAGAGCTGAAAGCAGAACTAGCCAGAAGTCCTCATGGTTTTATTTCTCAAGGTCTTTGTCTCAAAGGGGAGGGGAGATTGGAGGCAGACAAGGAGAGCACCTTGGACGAAACGCACAGGGAGAAGGATTTACCCCGAGACTGGAGGGATCTGAGGACAGAGGCCCAGGGGCTGGAGAGAACTTCGTGGTGGCCTGCTCCAGGCTGCCGCTGGGATCCCCTTCCCTGTGCATGTTCATGAATTTCATCGCTGCAGGCCCAGCTCCATCTGTGGCTATTTTCTGCTGCAGAGATCTGGCCACTGCAGGAGTCTTTCAGTCAGAGCACACTCAGCAATGAATGGCAGCAGCGGTTGCCCATTACAAACACCTTCCACTCCCATTTCTGCTGGTGTATGAAGGGTTTTATAGACTGCTCTGATTCAGGTGGAAATAGAACAGCTCTGAACTTCCCACCTATTACCTGGAAGACATTTCTCATAAAGTTTTTTTTTTTTTCTATCATCCATTGGGTACTCTAGCAGCAGCTGGAGGTTTAACCATCTTGTAGTCACACAGGAATGGGTATATCGACTGTGCCATTGTGAGACCCCTGGCTGGACACACATGTGCTGGAATGGATTGGCACTGTTCTCATGATAGGCATTGTTATGAAGCTCAGGCTATGTGAGGGGCTGGGGTGCTGGTCCAGTCTCCCCCGTCCCCCCAGCTCCCAGAGCTGACCTAAGCTGAGTTTTAGGCACAGCCCCCTCCCTGGCCCATATGGTTCTGTCACCTGTAACCCATCACACATATTTTAATTTGATTTTTCTGGCTTCCACCACAGAGCGGGAAGCCAGGTCCCTGGTGGTATGGATGAGGGATGGGGCATACCAGGTTCCTGAGGAGCCTGGAGATGAAGCAGGTGGAGCCACCAAAATCAGATCTCCTGACTTCATGACTAGGGCTGCTGAAAATTTACCAGCTCCTCAGAGGGAGGCAGGGAAAGTCCAGGCTATAAACTTCTTGAAATGTTGCAGGCTTCTTTCCTTTTCTTCTCCCTGTGTCTGCATCAGTGTTTAACAGCGCTTGCTCAGCCTCCCTCTGTGTGTCACTTAGGACCTGGCCTGGCTGCGGGGCTGGCCTGGCAGTGAATGGACTGCGTGGACAGAACCAATTGCCTGGCCCTGGATCCTGGGTGACTCTTTCCTCCAAGGCCGTGGATGGATGCTTTTCCATGACAGGATGCTGTGCTGATGCTATCCTGACGGCCCGGGTCCTGCGCCACATGACGATAGGGAGGAGGGTGCGGGGAGGAGGGAAAGAGTGGCTGCAAAGCCCCTGTTGGTTGCTGTAGCAACGCTCAGAAATGACTGGAGATCAATAGCAGCAGCCTGAATTTTATTTGCTTTTATTTTCTCTTCAGGGACAGCATCACGCCTAAAAATAAAAAATGGCAGAAACCAACTGCTGGGCTAGATACTGCCACTGCGATGGCTCCTGGGTCTGGAAGGTCCAGAGCAGAGGAGAGAGAAACAGGGGTCTTGTGGGTGTTCAAGGGTGGGAGGTGGGGATCGGAGAACCAACCGTGTGTGTGTGTTGGCGGTGGGGGGCGGTAGTGGAGGGCACTGGGACCCCTGCCAGGCCATTTTGCCTGCTTTGTAGCCACACAGTTTGGCAGCCTGGTCTCTCTCAGGAGGGAAAAATCAATAGTGCTATCTGCACATTTGTGCCTCTCTCAGCTTCTGACCACTTTAACTTTCATAAAGAGGCATCAAGGAGTATAAATAGAGCACAGAGGTGGGGAGTTGGATTCCTGCTGTTGCTGAGGTCTTTTGGGGCAGAAAGGGTCTTGGAGCTAGTCCATTCAGGATGCCTGGAAAGAAATCGTGAAGGCCAAGTCTAAGCCCCTAGGCAGAGAATCAATGGTCCGCTTTGGGTGAAGTTATTTCTGACACCCTGTAAGACTGTGTACTGAGATTCCCTGGGTCATCCCAGCGCTCCTGCCTTAAAAGCCTGAATCAGCACCGCTTTACAGATTACAAAGTGCACGGTATCCATTCTCCCTTATGACGGTCCTTGCACTCTGTGGGGTGTGCAGAGTATATTGTGGGTTAATTGATTGGCTGATCAATATGTTCTTCAGTTGTTCGTGCATTCATTCATACAAATACGTATTAGTAACTGCTGGGACCATGCACCCTTCAGGTGAAAGAAGGCGATTTCTATGCCCTCAAGGAGATGACAGTCTAGTTGTGAGGAGGCAGGCTCTAGGAAAACGAACAGATATCTAACATGTGAGATGGTGTTAGTGCTGTGGAGAAAAATGAAGGTCGGCATACAGTATAGCACATACAGCTGGGTGCTGGTGGCAATCTGCTGTTCATACCAAGCCGTGGGGAATGCCTCTGGTATTTGAGGAGAATCCTGAAGGAGGTGAAGGTGTGTGAGCTCTCAGTGCTCTGGAGAAAAGCATTCCAGATAGCAGATTCAAGTTCAAATGGTCTAAGGCATGAATGTGCTATTGTTTGAGGAGGAGTAAGGGGGTCAGCGTGGCTGGAGTGGGAGAATGAAGGGCAGAGAGGTGGGGGATGTCACAGGAGGCCAGGGACTGGTGATACGGACCAGGGGCCCTGCTAGGACTTGTGGGTCATCAGCAGGGTTCCCACAGCAGAGTGGCATGGCTGATTTATGTTTGGAAGGGGTCATCTACTATTTTACCACAGTTTAAGAAATTGCCTGCTAAAAGGTTGGTGTTGGGTGGTGGGAAGGAGGAATGAGAAGGCCATGGATGGAGACTTGGACCAGACAGGCCAGGGAGGTCCAGGAGGAGTGGAGAGAAATGGTGGGCTTCTGGACACATTCCAAAGTCATCACTAGCATCACTACTGAGAGATTAGATATGGTTTATGATGAATTTAATATATAATGTTAGATAACGTTAGATAGTTAGTGTAACCATTAGCATATAATTATAGAATATGAACGTATCATTTATTCAAATATCACCCCATCCCTTTCATTTTATCACACTCTGCATTTTACAAAATGTTTTCACAAGTCCTTTCACTGAGTCTTCAAACCACCTCCCACGAAGAGTAGGGCTTGAATTTCAAGGTGAGAAAATGGAAAGATAAGAAAGAAGAAATGATTTTCCCAAGGTAACTCACCTATTTTCATTTTATGTTTTATTTGCTGAGGTCTGTCCCTTATTGCAGAGTCAAAGTTCTGACTTGAAACCCGGAAACCACATTTGGCTGTGCCTGTTTTCTCACCAGTCTCCCCACGAGAGCATGAGTTTCAGAACTCAGCCTCTGCCTCGTCATCTTTGTGCACGCTGCTTAAATTCTGTGCTTCCCACCTGGATAGGATGCTCAGGTGTCCCTGGCACCTGGCAGGAACACAGAGACCAGACTTAGCAGAGGGCAGGACAGCGTGGTCAATCTCCACACTGTGGAATGACTCATCACCCCAGCAAATGGGGTTTGAGAGCCAGAATTCCAGTGTTCTTTGGAATTGTTGGCTAGCAATGAATGATCCCAAGTGGGTGGTCCAGGAAGGGCTGGGTAAGCAGCTCTTCCTAGCTGTCCATTCTGAATCCTTTCTGAAAGATTATCATGTTGAACCCAGGTCCATGCCTCTCCTAGTCTGGCTTTGGATGGTCCTTTGCCCATAATATGCCCTTGTTGTTGATGAAACAGATACAGGGCAAGCAAGCAAGGGCAACAACACCTTGTCTTTGACGCTCCTCTCAGAGCTTATTAATGGCCAAGTTGAACGAGCATCTCAGGTTTCTTGGCGAGCTTCTCTCCAGAAGTTGCAGGTGAAAGGCTCTTCCTTGTGGAGAGCTCTCAGGATGTGGTGAGTTCTTGCCTGTGCTTCGCTGGGAAACTTTGAGCACCAGTGTAGGGCATGTATTTCAGAATGATCCCGGTAAGGGGTGAAGGAGACAGGATATATATATGCGGACTCCTCAGTCATTTGTTGTGCTGGGAGAGCAAAGTAGACTCGTAGATGAGAGAAAGCCCACAGATAAGGAAATATAATATTTGAGGTTGGAAATCTGGACTGCTTGCTCTGGAGGGTAAGAACCAGGGATATGGCTGTTTGCTTCAGCAAGCTGAAACAGATGACTTCATAGGATTTGCAAGTGACCACCACAAAGGAACAGGAACCATGCCTATGAAATCTTTCTAGAATCTGGATCTTTGTGATTGTTCTGTGTATGTCTGAGTCCTTGATCTTTACTTATATATGTCAGGATTAGAACAGGATTCTTACTGTTTCAGTTTTGATTGAAGAATCAAATTTTGGCAGGAACAAACAGTAGTTTATTCCAATTCTTCCACTGTGGATAAATCCCAAAGTAAATGGGCAAGAACTACTCAAGCCGGTCCGTGAGCAATTTGTTCACAGTCTCCAATGACATGAGGAACTTGGATCAGAAAGTAGATCAGCTACATGGTTAAGCACATTGCTTAATTCAGCTGACTTTTTTTTTTTTTTTAATAGCAAGACTTTCTTGATGAAGGAAGCAATGCATTGGTTTATAACCCATCACAGGCTCTGTATCTCGTTTGCCAGAACCACACTCTGAGCAACACTGATTTAGGGCACTGAACCTTCTTTGCATGTTGAGGTATAAAAGGCTGGGAAGAAGAAATTTATTTTTAATTTTTTTTTTTTTTGTACAGGTGCTGGAGTGCCTATTCCTAACATCAAGAATAATGAGAAGTACTTCTATGGAACTATTCTGTGACCTTAGTAAGAGTTGCACTTAGAAATCTAAAGGATGAGAGAGAAGCTTGCAACAGATGGACCAGCTGAAGGAGAGGTGACCAGAATCACACTTGCCCATGTCTCTAGAATTAATTAGGACAAGTGTTGCCTGAGTGTGTCCCGCTGAGCAGATGAAGGCTCTTGATGAGGGAACGGGTCTGGGTCATCTCCATTCCCAGGCAATAGGCTGCTTGCAGGGCTGATGGTCCTCAGCAAAAAAAAAAAAACAAAACAAAAAAACAAAACTCTAGGGATGGGCCACTGGATTCCTGACTAAGCCATTCACCAAAATGGAGATGTGCATGTTCACATCAAAGGAACAGCATGGGAGCAATACCTATAGGACTCTCTGGAGAACTCACCATATCTCCTCCACTAAAAAAAATATCTTTTAAACATTTGCCAGGCCCAGAGAATACTAAAGAGTGTACCTGCTACTCAGGTAAGATTTTTTTTTCCTTCTCCGCCAACACTGGGAGATGGTTTTCAGAACATCGGCCAGATAATGGTGGGTGGGTGTGGTATAGTTGCAACAAGACTGGCCATGGGTTGGTGAAGCGATAACTGTTGAAGGTGAGTAATGATTGATCATACTACTCTTTGACATTTGTGTGTGCTTGTACGTTTCCACATAAAATATTAAAAAGTTAAAAGAAACAGCAGGTAACAAGTGGTAAAAGAGATGAGCAAGGAGAGAGAGGCTTTGTAACTGCAGGAAACCCTAGCTAAGGAAGTGGATAAGTCTTATTTTCAAATTAAGATTGAAGTGTTGATTATTACATAGAGCCAGACCTTCTGATTTTACAATCAAGACGGAGCTTTGTGACTTTGAATGACTACTGAACTTTATAATAACTAGAAATAACCAGGAAAATCCTGGAAATTAATCCTGGGGCAGATGAAAAAACTAATCCCTTGAAGCAAATTTAAAGGGCAATCCCATGGTTGGAGGAGCCTGGTGGGCTACAGTCCATGGGGTTGCTGAGAGTCAGACATGACTGAGCGACTTCACTTTCACTTTTCACTCTTATACATTGGAGAAGGAAATGGCAACCCACTCCAGTGTTCTTGCCTTGAGAATCCCAGGGACAGGGGAGCCTGGTGGGCTGCCGTCTCTGGGGTTGCACAGAGTCGGACACGACTGAAGTGACTTAGCAGCAGCAGCAGCAGATTTTAGCCGGAGAAGGCAATGGCACCCCACTCCAATACTCTTGCCTGGAAAATCCAATGGATGGAGGAGCCTGGTAGGCTGCAGTCCATGGGGTCGATAAGAGTTGGACACGACTGAGCGACTTCACTTTCACTTTTCACTTTCATGCATTGGAGAAGGAAATGGCAACCCACTCCAGTGTTCTTGCCTGGAGAATCCCAGGGAGTGGGGAGCCTGGTGGGCTGCCGTCTATGGGGTTGCACAGAGTTGGACACGACTGAAGTGACTTAGCAGCAGAAGATTTTAGCAGGTGGAAAGCAATCACCATTTTAGAGAGTGAGGTTTTGACTTGCTTTCAGACAGGTTTTGGATTCAAAGTCCTGCTTACTGTACCACCTTGGGTCTTGGTTTTCTCATCTGTACAACGTCCGTGATGATGCCTGTAGAAGGTCATTGTGTGAGAGGTGACACACAAAGTGTTGTGTATACAAATTGCAGATGCTATCGTTAATCTAATTATTGTGTTATCATGTTCATGTAATAATTACATAGCAATGGAATCAGTGTCGAGGAGAATTTAGTGAGTACAAGCTATATTTCAAGCCGTAGGGCAGTTTGCAGGATATGATGATCTATAGGAGAGAGAGAGTTGGAAAGCTTCTTTGTGACTGTATCTCACGAGCTGTGCCTGTGCAACAAACAGTTCCTCTTGGGGACCAGCAGTAAAACCCGAACATTGGAAGTGCCTGGGGTCATGTCTGCGGGGGAGTGTGCCATGCTGCAGTGCAGGCTGTATTGTAGGCTGGTGTCCTCATCTCTTGGGAGGGCTGGCTGAGTTCCCAGGGCTCTGAGGAGGAATATCCTGCCTCAATTTAGGAAGAGAGAAGACTCTCTATTGACGAGCAGCTGTAACCACTCTATTTAGCTATGTGGCCTGGGGGCATTATTTATATGATTGTCTTTGATTTCCTCATTAGTAAAGTGGGAGAAGGGAAGGTGAGGAAGACAGAAGAATATCAGGGGCAGTCTTAACAGCACAATGCAGAGCAATAAAACCGAACGTAAGCCTCCAAGGTATGTTTCCTAGAAAGGGCTGCAAAAGACGCTAGAGAGAAAGAGCCATCCACCCATTATCACCGAGGAAGCACTGGACTCCAGAGGCGAGTTCACATCAGGATTCGTGGGTGGCATGTCACATGAGTCCATGATTTGAAGGTGGGGAAGAGTCATATGGCAAGTAGAAGTCTCACTATAAATTCAGATATGCAACAAAGTATTACTTTATTTTCCAAAATATTTTTTATTTTCAGCCTTTGTTCTACTGGGCAACTGGGAAACTTTAACATTCTTTCCTGCAGTTTCTGACACTGAAGATAGTGTCAAAATCCCAGGGCTTCCATGGGACCAATGTCTGGTAAGGGTGCTCATCTGGCCCTCACATGACCTGTCCTTTAAGGTCAGGTACTGCTGGACATGGACCCTTCCATTTGGCAAGGCCTCTGGTTCCTGCACTCTGCTTTATACCTATATGACCCTTGGAGCATGAATTCCTCTTGGGGGCTGCGCATTCTGGCCCCTGCCTTGGTGTGCCCCAAGCCAGTTCCTTCTGGGGTCTTGTCAGTTGCTGAACTTGCTGCCTGGATGCTTCCTGTCTTGGGACCTGCCCCCCAGTCTTCATCTTCTGCAGACTGTTCCCATCTGGAGTGTTCACAAGAGGTTTGGGGAAAAGTCTGCAACAATATCTCTTCTTCCTTCTTTTGAAATAAGACTTTTGGAAATAAAAGGCTGGAAGTCTGATATCTTTGTTTTCCTTCCTTCTACAGCTCTCTCTGAGACAAAGGAGATAGATGATAACCCTCCTTGTAGAAATTATGGTAGGTCCCAGATGGCCTTCTTAGAAACTGGGTCATTTTTTCTGTCTAAAATAGGCAAAATCAAACAGTTCTGCATTGGTTTGCACCCTTTCCTCACTTTAACACACCTCCACCAGCAGAAAGGAGGGATATCAGAATATGCTGACCTAAGGAATGATGATACTTCTTATTCAGTTGAAGTCTTTTTCCTTTAAATTTTATTAATAATGTGATTTGCAATGAAATAGCTCCATTAGACATTTTAATGTACTTTTTTTATTACAAAAGTAGTAGAATTACATTTAGAGAATTTAAAAAAACAAGGAAGGAGAAGAGTAAGGGAAGAAAGAAAGTAGAGGGAGGGATGAAGACAACAAGATACACACCGTTCAAGACCTCCTATTATGTACCTGACTTGTAGGTGCTTTCTGTGAATTCCCATTCAGTCTTCACCACGTGCTTCTGGCGAGTGTTGTTATTACCACTGTTTTGCAGTGGTGAGGCGGCTGAGGCACAGAGAGGTTAAGTAATGTTTCCAGAATCACCCAGCTCCAGCATCAAACAATACTGTCTCCTACATCAGTTGGATTGAGTTCTGTGCTTCTTTGCACTCTTTTATGAACAATTGATCATTCTTATTTGGATTTCCTTTTTAACTTAGCCTGAGGGAGTTCCTCCATTTTCAAGTACACTGTATTTTTTATATTTTCACTGTTGATTTTCTTGGACTTATTTTAATTGAGTGAATGATTCTTTAATGCTTTACAATTTCCAAAAGTTTCACACACATGAGTTCATATAATTCATAATAACCCAACAGGCACATGGAAAGTTGTTCAACGTCACTAATCATCAGGGAAATGCAAACCAAAATAACAATAACACCTCACACCTGTCAGAGTGGCTACCATCAAAAAGAACACAATTTTATACTCAGCAAGGCAATTTCAAGTTACTAAATTAATCACACAGGTATGTGTATGTGCTTCCCTGATACCTCAGTTGGTAAAGAATCCACCTGCAATCCAGGAGACCCCAGTTTGATTCCTGGGTTGGGAAGATCCCTTAGAGAAAGGCTACCCATGCCAATATTCTGGCCTGGAGAATTCCATGGACTACAGTCCATGGGGTCTCAAAGAGTCGGACATGACTGAGTGACTTTCACTTCACTCACTTCACTTCACTTTGACTTTAGTCCTCTAGTCGTCTCCTTTACCTTCTACTTTTATTCTCCAACAACTGGGTTTATTTTAGCCACTTCAATAATTTAAAATTCCAGCTTTATATAAACTTTCCCCATACCATATATTCCTTTGTTTCAAAACTTTTCTTCAGAAAGGGCTGCCCGGACAGCTTGCTGCCTGTGAGATGATCCTGTCTGATCTGGCTGTCCTATGACCCATAAAAGTGGAGAAAAGCAGAGGCCTGTTCTTAAGCTGCCATCTTTAAAAACATTAAAATTAATTTCCCTTCAGTATTACATAAGAAAGAATTGAAGGAAGAGCTGAATTTCAGATAAATGTTTCTTTATCATATGCCATCGCTCCTTTCCCCAAAGATCCTTTCGAAGTTAAGAAGGAACAGCATGTAAAATATTAACAGGTAGGAGTTAAGCTTTTAAAATTACATCTTTTAAATAGTAGACACCTTATTAACCAACTTATTGCTATAGGAGATTTAAGAAATTGCCAGTTTTCACTTTTTCCCATCTCCATTTCCTTCATGTCTTAATTTTTATTTGTTATGTTTTTAGATTTACTTGGTTAAGGTTTATAACATTTACATTCTGGTCTTTAAATTCCATAACTGCTTAGTTCCATATTTAAATAGTTAAATAATCACCACTAATTTTTCACTGCAGTTTTCATATCTGATTTTTAATTTTGATCATTTCTTGGGATTAAACCCATTATCAAGTAGTTTTTACAAGAAGGGCTCAGAATTATGTGTGTTCAACACTTCACATAATTCCAGGCAGTAATTATTGTTAAATGTTATTTAATAAAAATAAATAGAATAGTAGGATAATGATAAAAATACCTTTTATCTTATTCAGAATATTTTGCTCATTCATCTACTATTAATTATTTTCCTTTTTAAAATTGATGTTCCTTTTGTTCGTCACAGAATAAAATCATTACCTCTTTGTTTTCTCTAAAAATATATTTACAGCAGCATTTCTTTTCCCATCTGCCTTTTTATTTTGGGTTCTTTCACTATGCAGAAAATTTAATTGTGTGTAATTAAGTCTGATGATCTATTCTTTGTGATTTCTTCTATTACTTTTAAATTTACACACTTGATATTCAATTTTACAGTCTAGTTTTTCTATAATTGGAATTTAATATCTTAATATGTAGCTCTGTAATTCATTTAGAAGTTTATTTAGTATATGGTTTAAGGAGAAACTCAAAGTTAATTTTTTCCAAATTCATAACCAACACAAATTTTTGACAAGTTCTTCCCTTCCTTTATTTGTTGAATATTAAATTGTAACATGCATACATACACACACTGCCCCCCTTCCCCGCTTACCCCTCTACATACACACATTTTCTCTCTCCTGGCTGTCTTTTGTTTTCTTTGCAGCTGCCTATTTTCCTACTTGATCTCTTACTTTTGTGTTACAGAACCTACACTTGCCCAGTTCACATCAGTTGTCTCATTTTGAGAATTCTCCAAATCAGTTTCTTCAAAACTGTGTTTCAGTGAGATCTCTGCAACATACAAAACACTGTCATAGCTCTTACGTCTCCAACTTACACTCAGTGGTAGATCAGAGTGCGGCTTTCCGTGTGTAACTGAGAACCATGGAAGGTGTTCTGTCTGAAAGGTCTCTGTGTGCAGCAATGTCTTATGAAAGTTAGACATTGTCTAATTGTCTAATTGAAGACATTGTCTAATGTCTTCACCTCAATTATCCAAATAGATTTGCTCCTCTCCTCTGCGAACAAACTTCTCACCCTTGAGATTTTAAACATCTACAGATTGGATAGGCTCGCAAAAGGCTTTCTTACACCATCACATTGGGACAACGAATGCACACTCTCCATACACTTGTCAAACCAAGAGAGCCTTTCTGGGCAGTATCTGAGGGTCAAAAGCAGTGTTTCCACCTCTACCGTAGTGTTTAATAGCTTGCGAGAGAAGTTCATGGTTAACCTATCTTTTTGTAAGTCTATCTTCCCCAACACACTGTCAGTTTCTAGAGTGCAGGAACCATTTCCAGTGCAGAGCACCAAATCCACCACATGGTTGAGGTTTAAATATTATTTATACTGAGTGATTACACTTATGCTGGCTTCCCAGGTGGTACTAGTAGTAAAGAATCCACCTGCCACTGCAGGAGATGTGAGTTCGATCTCTGGGTCAGGAAGATCCCCTGGAGTAGGAAATGGCAACTCGCTCCAGGATTCTTGCCTAGGAAATTCCAGGGACAGAGGAGCCTGGTGAGCTACAGTCCATTGGGCAGTGAAGAATCAGACACAACTGTACAACTGAACACATATATACTAAAGTGATTAGCTTTCCCAAGTCCCCAAACCAACCTACTGACCAACCATGAAACTGACCAAATATCATGCAGGCAAACAGAAGCAGTGACGCAATTGTTAAGGCATTCCCAAATTTACTTAAATCAGTTATGTTTGTATAGAGTCAGGCTATTTCATTTATTGAATGTAAATTCTGTGGCAAATCCTGATATGAATCAGACACCATTCCCTTGCTCAGGGCCCTCAGAATTTCTGAGGACAGATGACATATTTGCTTAAATAGAATTCAAATGGCGAACTGATTGGTGCCACACAAGCTGTGTATCAGGGGAGAGAGAAGAAAGGAAGGGAAGAATAATTTTTTCCCCTGTTAACCTTTGGGGATAAGAAGCACCATAATTTTGGTTTTATTAAAGGCTGCCCCATGATTAATATTTCCATCTAAGAAGTAATTAAGGAATTATTTATCCAGGGGGATTGTGACAAACGGAATTAAACCATGCCAGCTCTGTTTAGGCAGCCTAAGGCTGAGTTTTGAATATTGAAAATTAAGTCTGTTTAGACTAAAGGCTTACATTTTGTCCTTAACTTTTGCTCAGGTGCTGTGTAAGAACCACTGAGTGGATAAGTAATAAATTATCCAGAACTACTTAACAAATACAATCCACGTTGCTAAGTGGAATACATTATAACCATGATGCGATAATCAGAATAATAATAATTTAACATGTGTAGTAGACTCCAAGGGGCAACAACTTGTTTTAGTACATTAAAGCACTGGCATTTTGAGATGTACAACTGTACTTTTTAGTGTTATAGGAAATAATTATTTCCAACTAGTATTGAAGTAGTGGGGAAATCATCTTGTCTCAGTGCTGTAATCATATTGTGTTCACTGCTGCTGCTGCTAAGTCACTTCAGTCATGTCCGACTCTGTGTGACCCCATAGACAGCAGCCCACCAGGCTCCCCTGTCCTTGGGATCCTCCAGGCAAGAACACTGGAGTGGGTTACCATTTCCTTCTCCAATGTATGAAAGTAAAAAGTGAAAGCGAAGTCACTCAGTCATGTACAACTCTTAGCAACCCCATGGACTGCAGCCTGCCAGGCTCCTCCGTCTATGGATTCTCCAGACAAGAACACTTGAGTGGGTTGTGTTCACAGGTGTATATAATTATAAATAAGTTGTCAGATTTTTTTGCAACATAGTTTTTTTTTAAAGTTGTTAAATGGAAAGATTTACTACAATGCTAATAAAACAACTTTGAAAAAGTTACACAAGACCTCAGGTTAAAAACAGGTACATCTTCCATATCTATAGATTCACAGAGAGCAGAATAGTAAGGGACCCTTCCTTTATTTAGAAGAAAATAGTGGCCAGAGCGGTCAATTCCCTTAACAAGAGGGTGAGAACAAAACCTATGTTCTCCTACCATCTACCCAGTGTTTGGAACCCTATATGATGCAGTCTTTAGAGAATTTTTAAATGGAAGGATTGAGATTTTTATGTTTTTGTTTGAGAGAAGGGGACACTGAAGCACTTTCTAGGAAACAACACAGCTGAGCCATGTGGGCAGCAGGGGGTAGGTCTCTGGCTGAGCCATGTGGGCAGCAGGGGGTAGGTCTCTGGTCAGACTTCTCTGTGCACAGAGCCCTGTTGCTGTTCTCAGGTGTCATATCTGGAGCAGCAATGATGCAGGGACTGACCCATGGCTCTTATGTTAGTGGAGGAAGTGACAGTGTTCCCAGAGCTTCGTCTTGGCTAATTTATCACACAGCGTGACCCACTGACAGCTACAGCTGTGTGGCATCTACTGCAAACCTACCCAAAGTGGAGGTTTTTAAATGGAACATTAATCATGTGGAAAATTTCTGAAAAGGGCTGTAAGAAACGACTAGTGTAGACAAGGAGGTATTTTGACGCTGGTAGGCTAGAGGAATGAGTAGAATGTCACTATGCTGGGATCTATGGAAATTCAGAAACTCACAGCAAAGAAAATTTTTACCTAAAATGTGGAATAAACAGGCGTGGGGGAGGGGGAGGTACAAACTAATGCATGAGAAGTAGGTTATAAGAACATATTGTACAACATGGGGAATACAGCCAAAAGTTTGTAGTAACTATAAATGGAGTGTAACATTTAAAATTGTGTGAAATTAAAAAAATAAAATAAAATGTGAAATAAGATTCTGGTCCTTCCTGAGGACCCCTCCCAAGGCCAAGAACTTAAAATGATTCTCTTCTCTTTACCCCTCTGGCCCGTCTCTATTCTAGACTGTAAGCTCTTTGAGAGAAGGTTCTTGCTTTACTTGTTTCCTGCTTCTAGAGCAGTACTTAGCACATAATAAGTGCTTGATAAATGTTTGTTAATCTGACTCTAGTGATAAAGTCAGTTTGACATAAAGCCATGCTCATTCACTTCAGTCGTGTCTGACTCTTGAGACCCCATGGACTGAAGCCCACCAGGCTCCTCTGTCCATGGGACTCTTTGGGCAAGAATATTGAAGTGGGTTGCCATTTCCTTCTCCAGGGGATCTTCCCCATACAGGGAACGAGCCCACATTTCTTATGTCTCCTGTGTTGGCAGGTGGGTTCTTTACCACTAGCGCCACCTGGGAAGACCTTGACATAAAGCCGTATTTGGATCCATAGAATATCCAGACTTCTTCGTGATAGCCCTTCATGGTTCTAGAAGGAGCAGCAACCACTTGGAAGGAGCCCCCTACTTCCAACCCCTATCCTACAGTGGGGTGTCATTGGAGGAGCCCAACTTTGAGCCAGTCCTCATGGAGATTCACACTCAAGCCCTTAGTACTTGCAGCTTCTTGCTCTATTTTTTTTTTTTTTTTTTTAGTTTTGGAGTAAAAGTTTCTCCAATTGAGTTGTCAGTCTGATTTAGAAAAGTTTAATTTTTTTCCCTAAGAGTAAGAGACTTGTGCCTGGGATATGTCAGCACTGCGTTAAAGAACTGTAGGCTGTGTTCTCTCAGAATGTGCGTGGCAATGTTCCATCTGACCACACGTGGTGAGAGGGCTCCCCTTCTCCTTGCCTCCTCTCACAGGCTCCAACCTGTGGGGCCGAGAGTTAATTATCACCTCCTAGGATGCTTGGAACGTCCTCTAGTCTTGAAAGGACTTTCCTCATGCTGGCCCTCAGGAGGGAAGAGACCCACACAATTATTTCTTAGCTCCGTGACACTCTGCGTGCATATATGCCTGACATACGTGAATTTGGATCATGAGACTCATGCAGAATTCAGTGTGGATAGAGGTGTCAGCTCAGGAGGCTCCAAAGAAAGCCCCCTACCTGGTGATTATAATGAATGCGTGTGTCCATCCTGTGCTGAGTCACTGGGGAGCGAGGAGGACTTTAGCAAAGGCCACTGTGTGAAGCCCCCTCCCCACAGTTGTCAAGATCAGACTCCAGAGAAAAGAGGGGCATCACGCATGAAAGACCTCCACTCTGCCCTGGGTCTCTTCACCCCGCCAGGCAATCAGCTGCTGTAAGGCTGAGAGGAAGCAGGTTTAGAAGGTCTACCCTGTGAAGTCTGAGCCCTGGGAGGAAGTGAAGAAGGATGTCTGATGAGATGGAGGATGGAGAGCAGCACTTGTCAGGACAAACTGAAGCCTCGTTTTCACCTCACGTGGAAACTGACACTCATTAGTGTGTGCCCTAATGTACTGCGCATGGTGCTGAGTGAGCCACTTTCTCTGTCTCATTTACTCCTGACAACATCACATGAGGCAGGATTTTATTTTAAAATCATTATTGTATACAGAGGGCTCTTTAAAGGGGTCAACTGCTTTTCCCGAAGTCACACCATCAGTACCTAATGGTGAGATGGTAGTTTTTTTGTTTTGTTTTGTTTTTATGCTGTGTACCAAACAACCTCCAAGCCATTTCCTAGTGGTATAAAATGACCTCCATTCATTCTGCTCACAGACCCTGTGGATCAGGATTTTGGGCAGGGCAGGGGAGGGGCTTGTCTCTACTCCATCAAGGACTCCAATGACGGTAGGTACTTCTGGGTGGGGGGAACGTTGGGAAGGCTCATTTCACTGGAACTATGCCTGCTGATGCAGGTAGATATGAGACCCAGATTGAATCCCTGGGTCGGGAAGGTCCTCTGGAGAAGGAAATGGTAACCCATTCCAATATTCTTGCCTGGAGAATCCTATGGACAGAGGAGCCTGGTGGGATGCAGTCCATGGTGTCGCACAGAGTCAGACACGATTGAAGCGACTTAGCACACACATAACCTTTGGGCTTTCCTGTTAGCTCAGCTGGTAAAGAATCCACGTGTAATGCAGGAGACCCTGGTTTGATTCCTGGGTCGGGAAGTTCCCCTGGAGAAGGGATAGGCTACCCACTCCAGTTTTCTTGGGCTTCCCTGGTGGCTCAGATGGGAAAGAACCCACTGTGATGTGGGAGACCTGGGTTTGATCCCTGGGTTGGGAAGATCCCCTATAAGAGGGCATGGCAACCCTCTCCAGTATTCTTGCCTGGAGAATCCCATGGACACAGGAACCTGGCAGGGTACAGTCCATAGGGTTGCAAAAAGTCACACATGACTGAGTGACTAAGCACAGCACGTTGCCAAAAGCACCTACACGTGGCCTCCACATGTCGCTTGCTCCACATGTAGCATCTCCACCATGGTGCTTGGTTTCTAGAGGGACCATTGGAGGCCAAGTCTCCCTAAGCCCCAAAGCAGGAGCTGCAAGATTTCTTCTGACCTAGCAAGTCACCTAGCATCACTTCCTCTCTAGTCTATTTGTAGAAGTAGTCACAGCTCAGTCTCATTCCACATAGACCCCACCTCTTGATGAAATGCATGTTAAAGATATTATGGCTATGTTATCAAATGGCCACATAGGATTTGAATTTAGGTCTCTTTACTTTACAGCCATTACCCCTCCCATTAGACATGCTGCCTGGGTATGTAAGAGGCAGTGTGTCCTGTGAGAGGCTTCCATAGGAACGAGGAGAATATGCGTTTGACACGGCTACATCACTAAGTCCCTGAGCCCTGTGAAAGAAAATGTGACAAGCAGCAGCATGGCTTGGGAGGGAGAATTCTGAAGTGAGGGCCAGCTGGCTATACCCGTGCAACTCTAGATGACCTGCTGCTCTGGTCTTTCTCTGTGAGAAGGGCATAATCACAGCCTCCCCTGGCTCATCTGTAGGATGCAGTGCCCAGGTGGTGTGAAGCTTCAAGTTCCCAACCAGCTCTTCAGATGGGAAGAAGGTCTCAGTGTCCGTGAGGAGCCCTGCTGGTCAGCCCTTCAGCCCATGGCTCTCAAACACTCTCAGTGGGCAGGCCAGTCTTCTAAACATGGCCCAAATTCCAGAAGCCTAATCAGACCCTCTCAGACTACACAGTCTTTGCTTATCATCTACATATATCAATTTTATTATACATTGTTCATTCACTGATTCATCACATCCTGGAAAGGGTAATAAATGTAGAATTACCATATCCTCTTAAGTCTTGGCCCCATTTGGGAACCAGGTGAGTAAATGTGGGCTGATCCAATGGCCTCTTATGACCTCAGTTTTCTGCAGAACAGTGGTCAGCTTATCTGCTTTCAAGAACATTATGGGGATTGAATGAGCTGATATGAGAAAATGTTTTCTAATCTGATAAACATAATATATATATGAGATGTTTTCATTATTATCATTTCTTCTAGCACTTAGCAGAGTACTTCACCCTCAGCAAGCGGTTAATAAATATGTGCACTTTAGTCATGATTTACTCCAGACCTTAAATGCAGTTCATGTCAGAAGGAGATTGGAGCTTTCATCTCCTGTCTTCCTTGAGGACATGTCACAGAAGCGCTTCCGTATGAGTTGGCTGCACCGGGCTTTCTCTTATCCTGTCAAGCTGGAAAAGGGATTGCAGGCTTTGGTAACTGACATCATCACAGCATTGATTAAGAAAAAAGAACTGACTTTGTCAATTTAATTAAGTCGCTAAAGACATGCAGCCCCAGTCTCAGGCAATGTGCTTCAGGGCAAAGCTGGTGTGAGAAAAGTGATCTGGGCCTCTGATCTGGGGTTTCCTCTTCTAGAAAATTTTGAAAGCTGAATAAATTTTTTGCAACAACTCACTTCATCCATCAGAGACTTAATCACATTATTCTAGAAAATGCATGGTAACAATTCTCCCTGCAATGAGCCTCTGCTGAAAGAGTGACCAGAATAAACTCCATAAGAGAGAAATCCTTGTGTAGGGCATATTCCTGAAAATTTGCAATCTGCTCTATTTTTATTGTAATCAATGGATCTGTGTTTTAAACAGCAGGCGTTTATTGGGTTCCCACTGTGTGCTCAGTGCTGTTTTAGAAGCTATGGGTACTACAGATGAGGAGCAGCTGTCCCAGGATGTATGACAGTTTTTTGGTGTGTGTTCTGAGAAGTCTTTCAGAGCCCATTGCTGAGCATAAATGAGGACCAGACAGTGCTGCCGGAGAGGAGTGTTAGGGCCGGGCTGGATGGTCGAAGGGGAAACAGCACGGCGGTCAGCATTTGGGTTGCACTCGGCTTAGTTTCCTTCTAACTAGTTATGCAATGTTGGGCAAGTTGCTTAACTGATTTGAGTCTCAGTTTCTTACCTATTAAATAGGTCTCAAACAGAGGAAAAGAATTCAATGGATCTATAGTGTAAAGTTTTCAACTCACTTAGTCTAGTGAACAGTTATTACACTCATTTAAAAGGAAGACTGAGGAACTGGCTTGAATGGTGTTTTGATGACTTATTTTTGTCTAAAAAACCACCCCCAAACTTAGTGGCTTAAACAACAACCACTTAATGACATCTCACAATTCCATGGGTTGACTAGGGCTCAGTTGGCTGGTTTCTCTATTGTCTCTTTTGGGGTTTCTCTTGTACTTGCTGTTTTATGGGGCTGTAACCTGGGTGCTACTCCATGTAGCCTCTATTCCATGTGGCATCTTGTCCTCTGGGTCTTCTCCATGTGGCATCTCTTTACCCTGGACATTTAACATGGTCAGCCTGGATCTCTAAGAGAAGGAATTGGAAGGGTTCAGGCAATCTTAGTGCCTGGGGTTAGCAAGTCTCAGGATGTCACTTCCTCCACATTCTAGTGGTCAAAGCAGTCCCAGTCCCCATTCAGATTCAAGAGGAAGGGGCACAACTTCCACCTTCTTAAAAGAGAAGGCAGAGAAGGGGGCTTCCCAGGTGGTGCTAGTGGTAAAGAACCCACCTGCCAATGTAGGAGACATAAGAGACACGCGTTTGATCTCTGGATCAGGAAGATTCCCCTGGAGGAGAGCATGGCAACCCACTCTAGTATTCTTGTCTGAAGAATCCCATGGACAGAGGAGCCTGGTGGGCTACAGTCCATGGGGTTGCAAAGAGTTAGATACAACTGAAGTGACTTAGCACACACATAGAGAGATGTTTGGGCCATCTTTCATACCCCAATCCCCCAGCACCATGGCTCTTCCCCAGCAGCCTCTTGGTGGGGAGATGGGTAAATCTCAGTTCTGAAAGGCCCACTTCTGACAAGGAGGCAGGTTGATCAACCTCCCAATAGGGTCCATTTTCACTGTGGTCCTTTGGTGTGAAGTTCTTCACATTTGGTTTTTTTAGGGCAGCCAGCATTTTTCTAGGCTCTCAAGGATTTATTCAAGCAAACAAAGCTCACAGTAGACTGGTGCACAGCTTAGACTATTGATGTGTTTATTTACAATGGCATATTTACTTTTCCTCAACAAAGCATCTGGACACAGAATTATTTGTCAGAAAATTTGAGCCCTGGGCTCAGGGAAGGGGCCTAAGAATCTTTTCCAAAGTGGAAAAACATTGCTGATCCATCCCAGGGCCCCTGGACACTTCTTTGACTTATGGTTTTTGTCCTCTCTTTTCCTAGGATCATGTAGTTCCTGCTTCTGCTCGCACATCCCCACTCCCAGCTATATTAATACTATTGATAAAGGCATAGACTATAATGGGCTTCCCTGGTTCCTCTGCCTTTTCTAAATCCAGCTTGAACATTTGGAAGTTCATGGTTCACATATGGTTGAAGCCTGGCATGGAGAATTTTGTGGATTACTTTGCTAGCTTGTGAGATGAGTGCAATTGTGTGGTAGTTTGAGCATTCTTTGGCATTGCCTTTCTTTGGGATTGGAATGAAAACTGACCTTTTCCAGTTCAGTGGCCACTGCTGAGTTTTCCAGATTTGCTGGCATATTGAGTGCAGCACTTTCACAGCATCATCTTTCTGGATTTGAAATAGCTCAACTGAAATTCCATCACCTTCACCAGCTTTGTTCATAGTGATGCTTCCTAAAGCCCACTTGACTTCACATTCCAGGATGTCTGGCTCTAAGTGAGTGATCACACCATCATGGTTATCTAGGTCAAGAAGATCTTTTTTATACAGTTTTTCTGTATATTCTTGCCACCTCTTCATAATAATTCTGCTTCTGTTAGGTTCATATCATTTCTGTCCTTTATTGTGCCCAACTTTGCATGAAAACTTCCCTTGGTATCTCTAATTTTCTTGAAGAGATCCTAGTCTTTCTCATTCTATTGTTTCCTCTATTTCTTTGTATTGATCACTGAGGAAGGCTTTCTTATCTCTCCTCGCTATTCTTTGGAACTCTGCATTCAAATGGGTATATCTTTCCTTTTCTCCAAATTGCCAACATCCATTGGATAATCAAAAAAGCAAGGGAGTTCCAGAAAAACATCTATTTCTGCTTTATTGACTATGCCAAAGCCTTTGACTGTGTGGATCACAATAAGCTGTGGAAAATTCTGAAAGAGATGGGAATACCAGACCACCTGACCTGACTCCTGAGAAATCTGTATGCAGGTCAAGAAGCAACAGTTAGAACTGAACATGGAACAACACACTGGTTCCAAATAGGAAAAGGAGTACGTGAAGGCTGTATATTGTCACCCTGCTTATTTAACTTCTATGCAGAGTACATCATGAGAAACGCTGGGCTGGAAGAAGCAGAAGCTGGAATCAAGATTGCTGGAAGAAATATCAATAACCTCAGATATGCAGATGATAACATCCTTATGGAAGAAAGTGAAGAAGAACTAAAGAGCCTTTTGATGAAAGTGAAAGAGGAGAGTGAAAAAGTTGGCTTAAAACTCAACATTCAGAAAACTAAGATCATGGCACCCAGTCCCATGACTTCATGGCAACTAGATGGGGAAACAGTGAGAGATTTTATTTTTTTGGGCTCCAAAATCACTGCAGATGGTGACTGTAGCCATGAAATTAAAAGACGCTTACTCCTTGGAAGGAAAGTTATGACCAACCTAGATAGCATATTCAAAAGCAGAGACATTACTTTGCCAACAAAGGTTCATCTAGTCAAGGCTATGGTTTTTCCTGTGGTCATGTATAGATGTGAGAGTTGGACTGTGAAGAAGGCTGAGCGCCGGAAGAATTGATGCTTTTGAGCTGTGGTGTTGGAGAAGACTCTTGAGAGTCCCTTGGACTGCAAGTAGATCCAATCAGTCCATCCTAAAGGAAATCAGTCCTGAATATTCATTGGAAGGACTGATGCTGAAGCTGAAACTCCAATACTTTGACCACCTGATGCGAATAGCTGACTCATTGGAAAAGACCCTGATGCTCGAAAAGATTGAAAGCAGGAGGAGAAGGGGATGACAGAGGATGAGATGGTTGGATGGTATCACTGACTCAATGGACATGAGTTTGAGTAAGCTCTGGGAGTTGATGATGGACTGGCAAGCCTGGCGTGATGCAGTCCCTGGGGTCTCAAAGAGTCGGAGATGACTGATCGACTGGACTGAACTGAACTGATGGCTCAGTGGTAAAGAATCCATCTGCCAACACAAGAGACATGGATTTGATCCCTGAGTTGGGAAGATTCCCTGGAGAAGGAAATGGAAACCGACTTCAGTATTCTTTCCTGGGAAATCCCATGGACAGAGGAGCCTGGCGGAGTTGCAAAAGAGTAGGGCATCAGTTCAGTTCAGTTCAGTTCAGTTGCTCAGTCGTGTCCAACTCTTTGAGACCCCATGAATTATAGCAAGCCCAGCCTCCCTGTCTATCACCAACTTCCAGAGTTCACTCAAACTCATGTCCATCGAGTCAGTGATACCATCCAGCCATCTCATCCTCTGTTGTCCTCTTCTCCTCCTGCCCCCAATCCCTCCCAGCATCAGAGTCTTTTCCAGTGAGTCAACTCTTCACATGAGGTGGCCAAAGTATTGGAGTTTCAGCTTTAGCATCAGTCCTTCCAATGAAATCCCAGGGCTGAGCTCCTTCAGAATGGACTGGTTGGATCTCCTTGCAGTCCAAGGGACTCTCAAGATTCTTCTCCAACACCACAGTTCAAAAGCATCAATTCTTTGGTGCTCAGCTTTCTTCACAGTCCAACTCTCACATCCATACATGACTACTGGAAAAACCATAGCCTTGACTAGATGGACATTTGTTGGCAAAATAATGTCTCTGCTTTTCAATATGCTATCTAGGTTGGTCATAACGTTCCTTCCAAGGAGTAAGCACCTTTTAATTATCATGGCTGCAATCACCATCTGCAGTAATTTTGGAGCCCCCCAAAATAAAGTCTGACACTGTTTCCACTGTGTCCCCATCTATTTCCCATGAAGTGATGGGACCAGATGCCATGGTCATAGGTTTCTGAATGTTGAGCTTTAAGCCAACTTTTTCATTCTCCTCTTTCACTTTCATCAAGAGGCTTTTTAGTTCTTCTTCATTTTCTGCCATAAGGGTGGTGTCATCTGCATATCTGAGGTTATTGATATTTCTCTCGGCAATCTTGATTCCAGCTTGTGCTTCATCCAGCCCAGTGTTTCTCATAATGTACTCTGCATAGAAGTTAAATAAGCAGGGTGACAATATACAGCCTTGACGTACTTCTTTCTCGATTTGGAACCAGTCTGTTGTTCCATGTCCAGTTCTAACTGTTGCTTCCGACAACCTGCATACAGATTTCTCAGGAGTCAGGTCAGGTGGTCTGGTATTCCCATCTCTTTCAGAATTTTCCACAGCTTATTGTGATCTACACAGTCAAAGGCTTTGGCATAGTCAATAAAACAGAAATAGATGTTTTTCTGGAACTCTCTTGTTTTTTCCATGATCTAGCGGATGTTGGCAATTTGATCTCTGGTTCCTCTGCCTTTTCTAAAACCAGCTTGAACATCTGGAAGTTCATGGTTCACGTATTGTTGAAGACTGGCTTGGAGAATGTTGAGCATTACTTTACTAGCGTGTGAGATGAGTGCAATTGTGTGGTAGTTTGAGCATTTTCTGGCATTGCTTTTCTTTGGGATTGGAATGAAAACTGACCTTTTCCAGTCCTGTGGCCACTGCTGAGTTTTCCAAATTTGCTGGCATATTGAGTGCAGCACTTTCATAGCATCATCTTGTGGGATTTGAAATAGCTCAACTGGAATTCCATCACCTCCACTAGCTTTGTTCGTAGTGATGCTTCCTAAGGCCCACTTGACTTCGCATTCCAGGATGTCTGGCTCTAGGTGAGTGATCACACCATCGTGATCATCTAGGTCATGAAGATCTTTTTTGTACAGTTCTTCAGTGTATTCTTGCCACCTCTTCTTAATATCTTCTGCTTCTGTTAGGTCCCCATCACTTCTTCCTTATTGAGCCCATCTTTGCATGAAATTTTCCCTTGGTATCTCTAATTTTCTTGAAGAGATCTAGTCTTTCCCATTCTGTTGTTTCCTCTATTTCATTCCATTGATCACCGAGGAAGGCTTTCTTATCTCTCCTTGCTATTCTTTGGAACTCTGCATTCAAATGGGTATATCTTTCCTTTTTTTCTTTACTTTTTGCTTCTCTTCTTTTCACAGCAATTTGTAAAGTCTCTTCAGACAGCCATTTTGCTTTTTTGCATTTCTTTTTCTTGGGGATGGTCTTGCTCCCTGTTTCCTGTCATGAACCTCCATCCATAGTTCATCAGGCACTCTATTGGATCTAGTCCCTTAAATCTACTTCTCACTTCCACTGTATAATCATAAGGGATTTGATTTAGGTCATACCTGAGTGGTCTAGTGGTTTTCCCCACATTCTTCAATTTAAGTCTGAATTTAACAATAAGGATTTCATGATCTGAGCCACAGTCAGTTCCTGGTCTTGTTTTTGCTGACTGTATATAGCTTCTCCATCTTTGGCTGCAAAGAAATAATCAACCTGATATCAGTGTTGACCATCTGGTGATGTCCATATGTAGAGTCTTCTCTTGTATTGTTGGAAGAGTCTGTTTGCTATAACCAGTGCGTGAGGACTTTATGGAGGAGATATCTGAACAAACTCATGAAGCCTGGCTTTTTGAGGGTTATCAAAAAGTACAGAGAAACAATTAAAGCAGGAAGGTGGAATGCCACATGGCATTTAGGGAATATGAATAGATTGCTGTGAACTAGTAAGTGCCATAGATATGCAGTTTGTGATGATTGCTATGATTATTTGTTGTGTCTCTTTTTTAATTCCCCAGCTAAGATAGGTGTTCCTTATAGAGTAAGACCACCTCTTATAGCAAAGTTTTTTTTTTTTTTTTTTTGACACTCATTAAAAAAAATAAGATTAGATAACAAGGCGATGGGCACTGAAGGGGAGAAAGATGGCATATTAGGCAACTTTGGAATCCCAAGAAGATTCTATTGTCTAATTCTTGGCACTGCAAATATGATGAGATATCATAGCTACAGATATGTTATCTTACAGAGAAAAAAGCATTTTGCAGATGGAATTAAGGCCTCTTATCAGTGACTTAAGATAAAAGAATTATCCTGGATCTTTTGGATGGACTCAGTGTATTTATCAGATTAGATCAGATCAGTAGCTCAGTCGTGTCCGACTCTTTGTGACCCCATGAATCGTAGCACGCCAGGCCTCCCTGTCCATCACCAACTCCCGGAGTTCACTCAGACTCACGTCCATCGAGTCAGTGATGCCATCCAGCCATCTCATCCTCTGTCGTCCCCTTCTCACCTTGCCCCCAATCCCTCCCAGCATCAGAGTCTTTTCCAATGAGTCAACTCTTCACATGAGGCGGCCAAAGTATTGGAGTTTCAGCTTTAGCATCATTCCCTCCAAAGAAATCCCAGGGCTGATCTCCTTCAGAATGGACTGGTTAGATCTCCTTGCAGTCCAAGGGACTCTCAAGAGTCTTCTCCAACACCACAGTTCAAAAGCATCAATTCTTCGGCGCTCAGCCTTCTTCACAGTCCAACTCTCACATCCCTACATGACCACAGGAAAAACCATAGCCTTGACTAGACAAACCTTATTGCCAAATTCAGACTTAAATTGAAGAAAGTAGGGAAAACCACTAGGCCATTCAGGTATGACCTAAATCAAATCCCTTATGATTATACAGTGAAAGTGAGAAATAGATTTAAGGGGCTAGATCTGATAGATAGAGTGCCTGATGAACTATGGAATGAGGTTTGTGACATTGTACAAGAGACAGGGATCAAGACCATCCCCATGGAAAAGAAATGCAAAAAAAAAAAAAAAAAAAAAGTGTATTTATAGGAATCCCTAAAAGCAGAGGAAGAGGAAGTCTTCAGAGACTGAAAGCACAGGAAGCACGCAGCATGCTATGCTGGGTTCTCATTTTAAAGAACTGGAATCTCAGTACTACAACTACCAGGAACTGCCAATAACCTGAATAAGCCTGGAAGTGGATTCTCCCACTGACCCTCCTGATAAGAGCCCAGGCTCACTGACTGACACCTTGACTTTGGTCTTATGAGACCCTGAGAAGGTTACACTCTGCTAGATATCCAACCCGCAGAAACTATGAAGTACTATATTACTACATTTGTGTTGTTTTAAGCCACTAAGTTGGTTGCAAACGTTTACAGTGGCATTAGGAAATGAATAGAGATGACATGTTTTCTTCTCCCCCTCAGTCTCTTCCCCTTCCCCTCCTCTCTTCCTCATCTAGTTCAGTCTGAAGTTCTCTGCAGCCTTCAGAAAAAGGCAGATACCAGAGGAGTGTCACTGTCTTGATCTAGAAGGCAGTGGAGGCTAAATCGTTTGACAATCTGGGCTAAATGTTGAGCCCCCGGGCTGCTAAGTTGCTTGTTGAAGACACTCAGGAAGTGGCTTCTATGGGAAGATTCCTGGGCTGCTTTCATTCTACCCTTACCAGCTCAGGGTACCTGAGAAGAAATCAACTCATCTAGGCACCTTACTCATCCCTCCTCTTCTCCCCTGACTCTTGGTCCCTCTGCCAAAGTTCCTTCCCAACAAAGTGCCTTGAAGATGAAGTGGAATTTGTCACTCACACCTCTTTCAAAACTCCCTTCCCTAGAGACTGTCTTAATTTGGTGCTGGCCAGATTTGGGGAAATAGCACTAACATATGAACACAGTTTATTCTGTCCTGATAGGGAGGATTTGCAGACCCCAAGGGCAAGTTTCTTAAGTCTGAGTTTTTTTCATTACACAAAGATCACATTTTATTTATTCCTTCCTTCCTCTGGTTACCACTGTGAAGGTTTTTGTTGTTCTTTGCCTTTTACAAAATAATCACTCCCTGATTTGGTCAATATATTTCTTAAGATACAAAGCAGGCTCCTCTGTGAAGATTTTCTTGATTCCCTGCAGTATGGCCATCCCTCCCTCCTGTTTTTGCACTTCCCATGGCTATAATCCTCATCAGGCTGTACTGAGTTCTGTGTTGATGTGTGGCCTCCCCTTCTGGACTGTAGTTCCTTATGTATCTTGTCTTCCCAGCACCCAGAATAATGTGGGTGCCCAGGGGTTGCTCAACAAAAGGATGGGAAAGGAGCATGAATGCAGAAGCAGCCTGCTGAAACAGACAGATGGGACCTGCCAGATTGCACAAAGCAGCTGGGTGTGAGGCATAAAATCCAAGGCAGTTAATTAAAAACATTTTTATTTGACCTGATTAAAAAGAAGTTAAAGAGACTGAGAAGTTTCTGCTGAGGAATTAAGAAGGGACGAGTCAGGTGAGTCATAATCACTGTGGAAGGGAGAGGGACCAGCTTGTTCTTGGCTGGAGATTTAGCCCAGACACTAGCTAGCTCACAGTGACCTGGGTCCTAGGGCTTTCCACCCCAGGCAAGAAGGATTTGCATTCCCTGAGCACTTAGAGCCCTTCCAGTGGACACAAATGTGTTGGCTGAGCAGGCTGGGATGAGCAGCTGCAGTTCAAACTGTGCCTGTGCTGGGTGGAGTCCAAGCCAGAATCAAGGGAGGGGAAGCAGAAAGTTCAGGCCCTAATATTTTGGGGTTGCATAGTTACTGCTTTTATTTAGAAGTATACCCCTTATGGCCTTAAAATTTTTCTATGTAGAGCCAATGCACATTCCAATATTTATCTTCTCTCAGTGGAACCCCTGTCTCTGTGTTTGTTGATAGGCTTAGTGCCTTTAGGCAGAGAATAGGGAAGCTAAAATGGTTTTGCAGTATCCCTTAATAACTGGAAAAACCAGCTGCATTAGACCCAAGTGGGGCACGCTTTTCAGAAGACTGACACGAAAGTAACCTCTTCTTAAAATTGCCCCCCTTTCATGCCTCAAGGCACAGAATCCTCCTTGGGAAGAACCTCACCAACCAAAGAACAAGTAGGAAGTGCCCTTTGTCTTTCAATTGGGAAAAACAGGTTCTGCAAGGGACATTAACCAGCCCAGGACCAGAGCAGCCAAGGTTTATTCATGAGTCTTTCTTTCATCAAAGATGAAGCTTTCTCACTGTGAAAACTCACTGGGTAAAGGAAAAAACAGATTTCTGGACCCTGCTTAGCTTGATGGGCTCTAGATTGATAAAGGATAGAGAAGGGTTTTGCTTTGATACTGGGAAGAGAAGCAATGAGACCATAGGTACATAGTACCTGCTGCTGAAGGGCTCAAGCAGGTGGAGAAGTGTAGGTGACATGAGGCCATCACCACAACCAGAGCTGAGCAGTTTCTGTGAATATGAGGGCCTTGTTGCAAAACAGGCTGGAGATTAAGTGGATAACTAACAAGCCTATGAGACCTTGTACCTGGGAGCTCAGATCTGCTTCTCTCTTGGGCATCAGGGATCAATATTCCTGGGAGAGCTTTCAGTTTGGTTCAGTTCAGTCGCTCATTCGAGGCCGACTCTTTGCGACTCCATGAACTGCAGCATGCCAGGCCTCCCTGTCCATCACCAACTCCCGGAGTTTACCCAAACTCATGTCCATTGGTCGGTGATGACATCCAGCCATCTCATCTTCTGTCATCCTTTTCTCCTCCTGCCTTCCATCTTTCCCAGCATCAGGGTCTTTTCACATGAGCCAGTTCTTCGCATCAGGTGGCCAAAGTACTGGAGTTTCAGCTTCAGCATCAGTCCTTCCAATAAACACCCAGGACTGATCTCCTTTAGAATGGACTGCTTGGATCTCCTTGCAGTCCAAGGGACTCTCAAGAGTCTTCTCCAACACCACAGTTCAAAAGTATCAATTATTTGGCACTCAGCTTTCTTTATAGTCCAACTCTCATATCCATACATGACTACTGGAAAAACCATAGCCTTGACTAGACGGACTTTTGTTGGCAAAGTAATGTCTCTGCCTTTTTAATACGCTTACTAGGTTTGGCATAGCTTTCCTTCCAAGGAGTTTAGTTCAGTTCAGTTCAGTCAGTCATGTCCGACTCTTTGCGACCCCATGAACTGCAGCATACCAGGCCTCCCTGTACATCACCAACTCCCGGAGTTCACTCAAACTCACGTCCATCGAGTCGGTGATGCCATCCAGCCATCTCATCCTCTGTCATCCCCTTCTCCTCCTGCCCCCAATCCCTCCCAGCATCAGAGTCTTTTCCAATGAGTCAACTCTTCCCATGAGGTGGCCAAAGTACGGGAGTTTCAGCTTTAGCACCATTCTTTCCAATGAACACCCAGGACTGATCTCCTTTAGAATGGACTGGTTGGATCTCCTTGCAGTCCAAGGGACTTCTCCAATGCCACAGTTCAAAAGCATCAATTCTTTGGCACTCAGCTTTCTTCACAGTCCAACTCTCACATCCATACATGACCACTGTTGCCTTGACTAGACAGACCTTTGTTGGCAAAATATCTCTCTGCTTTTGAATATGCTATCTAGGTTGGTCATAACTTTCCTTCCAAGGAGTAAGCGTCTTTTTGTTTCATGGCTGCAGTCACCATCTGCAATGATTTTGGAGCACAAAAAATAAAGTCTGATACTGTTTCCACTGTTTCCCCATCTATTTCCCATGAAGTGATGGGACCAGATGCCATGATCTTCATTTTCCGAATGTGGAGCTTTAAGCCAACTTTTTCACTCTCCACTTTCACTTTCATCAAGAGGCCTTTTAGTTCCTCTTCACTTTCTGCCATAAGAGTGGTGTCATCTGCATATCTGAGATTATTAATATTTCTCCAGGCAATCTTGATTCCAGCTTGTGCTTCTTCCAGCCCAGCATTTCTCATGATGTACTCTGCATAGAAGTTAAATAAGCAGGGTGACAACATACAGCCTTGACGTACTCCTTTTCCTATTTGGAACAGTCTGTTGTTCCATGTCCAGTTCTAACTGTTGCTTCCTGACCTGCATATAGGTTTCTCAAGAGGCAGGTCAGGTGGTCTGGTATTCCCATCTCTTTCAGAATTTTCCACAGTTTATTGTGATCCACACATCAAAGGCTTTGGCATAGTCAATAAAGCAGAAATAGATGTTTTTCTGGAACTCTCTTGCTTTTTCGATGATCCAGCGGATGTTGGCAATTTGATCTCTGGTTCTTCTACCTTTTCTAAAAACCAGCTTGAACATCTGGAAGTTCATGGTTCACATATTGCTGAAGCCTGGCTTGGAGAATTTTGAACATTACTTTACTACTAGACAAAAGGATTCTTCTTCTTCTTCTTTTTAATAATTTGTTTATTTTAATTGGAGGCTAATTACTTTACAATACTGCAGTGGTTTATGCCATACATGGACATGAATCAGCCATGGGTATACATGTGTTCCCCATCCTGAACCCCCCTGCCACCTCCCTCCCCATCCCATCCCTCAGAGTCATCCCAGTGCACCAGCCCTGAGTGCCCTGTCTCATGCATCGAACCTGGACTGGTGATCTAGTTCACATATGGTAATATACATGTTTCAATGTTATTCGCTCAAACCATCCCATCCTTGCCTTCTCCCACAGAGTCCAAAAGTCTGTTCTTTACATCTGTGTCTCTTTTGCTGTCGCAAGCACGTTGGAATTCAGCCTCCACTGCTCAATAGCAAAGTGACCTTGGCTAAATTTTCTTTCAGTTGAGGTTTCCTTAATTTGACAATATGGAAAATTAACCTTTGCCTCATGGGTTTGTTGTGAAGATTAAATAATTTAGCATATAGAGGACTTATACTTTAAATGGCCTCAGGCAATCGGTTCTTGAAAGGCTTTTCTCCCAGTTGCTATGTGAATGTTAATGAAATGAAAGAAAAACCACTCTGAAAATAGAAAGAGTCAATCATCTGAATATTTTGGGGGAAATTTCCCCAACTATAATTCTAATGAAAGATGGGCCAGGTACTTATTGTCTCAAGGCCTCTTTTTCTCATAATACAGGTGATTTATAATATTGTCCAATAATTGAGTATCTACCAGGTATGCCAAAATGGGCCCAGAATTCTCAGCTTCTTTGGTGGCACATGTTCCGCCCACTGTCTGCTCTGTAAAGAATGGATAATAAGGAAGAACAATCTCCTCTCTTCCGCCTGTCTGCCCATAGTCAGAGAAGTATTTTGCTCCATGAAACTGGCAGGCTCCTTTCTGAGGGGCCAGGGTCTTGCCTTCCATTTCCTACTCCAATTGGATTGATTCTGTTCTGTTCTGTTCAGAGTCTAGTTTTTCCATATACCACCTAGGGAGGGACTGGCTGTCATGCACGTCATCCTGAGGGCTGCTGTGGACAAAGGACGGCGAAAAGGTGAGCCCTGGGAGCAGGGAATGCTGGGAACGGGTGGCCGCTTACAGATTCTTGCAACTGCAAATGGTTGAGAGAAAACTCGCAGCTTTCCCTCACCTTTACTAGGGGTTACATTCTTTGCCTTAAAGACAGGCCTAAAATCAGAGCAGTAGGAAATACACTAGATGGCAGAGTTTAGAGTCAGGGAGGTGAACGTCAGTCTCTCTTGTAGATTTAACTCTGAGAAGGGATTCTTCCTGGCTTTGGCACTTACTGGCTGTGCTATTTTTGGAGAACGCAATGGCACCCCTCTCCAGCACTCTTGCCTAGAAAATCCCATGGACGGAGGAGCCTGGTGGGCTGCAGTCCATGGGATCACTAAGAGTCGGACATGACTGAGCGACTTCACTTTCACTTTTCACTTTCATGCATTGGAGGAGGAAATGGCAACCCGCTCCAGTGTTCTTGCCTGGAGAATCCCAGGGATGGGGGAGCCTGGTGGGCTGCTGTCTATGGGGTCGCACAGAGTCGGACACGACTGAAGTAACTTAGCAGCAGCTGTGTTATTTTAGATAAAGTATTCCACATCTCGAGTTTCTCATTTCTAAAATAGGGACAGTAATATATATGTCATAGGGCTGTAAAGGAGATTAAGTTAGTCCTCAGTACACGTACCTGGTCCTTAGTTCATACTTTTTAGTGCACATAAGGCCTCGATATATGGATAAATATATTATTATCAATACAACTTTGTGACTAAAACAAAAATGCCTACTCTAGTGTCCGCATTGGAGAATAGGCAGGCAAAGTAAACCATCCACTCTGTTATAAACAAAGGCCTTGCTAGAAAGAAACATGTTTAAGAATGAAAAAGCAAAAAAAGGAAAAGAAAACAAGCAACAAATAGAATGAGGCCTTTCCACGATTCCTGAAGCAAAAATGATTTATCTGATTTATCATTAGGGTATAGAAGATCATTTACCCAACACATGCGTTTTAGAAAACAGTGCCTTCCTAAAACAAGAATAAGCAAAGAAAGAGAGGTGATACAATGAGATGCAAAGTCAACAGGTGAGATGGCAAGAAAGCTAATTGAACTTGAAAAAGATTTTCAGAAAAATGAAACAAATTAACCTAACTATAAATCCAATTGTTGATGTAACCACACAGAAAGGAGTTATTCCAAGTGACACTCCAAGAGAACACAGTACTTCTACAACAATAAAGGAATGTTCTCCAGAGACAAAAAGAACTGGGAAATATCTTAAATCATACTCAGTAATGATACTGGTGATAGTGGTGTTAGTATTGTTACTCGGAGGCTGTGTGTATCATTGAATAAATCAAACGAATGATTCTGTTATTGACATTGAAAACTGAGACTTTTGGCATAATTGGAAGGCGAGAAAGATGTAAGATGGATAAGGTTAAGTTTTAAAAACTCTGTAACTCTGCATTTAAATCGTCATTGTGAACTGTATTTTACCTGAAATTATTTTCCTATCTGTTGACTAAGAAGGCCTAGAAGGAATGACAAGCCCAGTAAGCAGTGAGCATTGCTAGTTCAGACTGTCATTTCTTCTTCTTTTTTTTTGGCCTCACTGTGTGGCACATGGAACCTGCCCTGCTAGGGATTAAACTCACTCCCTGCAGTGGAAGTGTGGAATCTTAATCACTGGACCATCAGGGAAGTCCCAGATTCTCAATTCTAATACCATTTACTACTGAGAGGAACCAGAGACTCTGGGAGAATTGACTGATTCCTGCTCTGGGGAAGAAAAGGTTCAAGATGAACCTAAAATAATTTGCCCTACTAGACAGGAATGGGGCTTCCCAGGCGGTGCAGCGGTAAAGAACCTGCCTGCCAATGCAGGAGACACAAGAGATATGGGTTTGATCCCTGGGTTGGGAAGATCCTCTGAAGTAGGAAATGGCAACCCACTCTAGTATTCTTTTCTGGAGAATCCCATAGACAGAGGAACCTAGTGGGCTATAGTCCATGGGGTTGCAAAGAGTTGAACACCACTTAGTGACTGAGCACAGTGCAGCACAGCACAGATAGCAAAGAAGCTTTGAGATACTACTAGAGACGTGTCAATGTACTTAAGAGATTACCGAAGAAGCTCCTACTGGCTAAAGATAGGACAAATAGATCATCCAGAAGGATAAAAACTGCAATGGATTAAAACATATCTATTAGGTTTTAATGCATGTGTTCATAATGATAATAATAATGGAAAGCTTGCCAGTAACTTTTGAAAGGACATCAAGGAATCACCTTGTGGTTTTAAAATCTAGATACTAAAGGAAAAATATCAAAAATTTATCCTGTTTTCATTTTAGGATTTCTTCCTCTGGATCATGGGTTGAGGAGAAATAGTTTCTCTGTATAGAGGAATATCAGCTGAAATTCAAAGACTGATCACTTTAATCCATTTTGCGGTCTCTAAAGCATTAATGAATCCAGACAATGGAACCAGACAATGCATAAAAGTATGGAAACATCACATTATGTGAGACAACCAGACATTTATGTATGTCCTGATGGAAATAAAAACCACCACCTTTGAAATAGTCTTGCTTGTGTGTGTGTGTGCGCGTGTGCATGCACACACATATACACAAAGGAGAAATGTGGGAGAATGAATAAATATATATTTCATGGTGTTGCCAATGTCATAGTCTTCCAGTATAAGCTTTGGAGATCACCTCACTTGCAGGATCACAGTAAAGTGAGCTATTTTCCTAGAACTTCTAACTCTTACCCTGATGAAGCTTTAACTCAAATAACCAATTTTCAGGAAGCACAGGGGACAAAGGAACATGTTAATGATACCACAGGGATGCAATCAGCAAAATCCAAAGTGTAGGAAATGCTATAGAACAAATGACCTGATTTCTACAGAAAAACAGAACAGCAGCAAAAAACCAAAGCATATAAAGATTCAAGGAAAATAAGAGAAGCAGAGGACATCTACAAAGTAGAAGAGATTTAATAGTCACATCAACCAAAATTGATTTCTATTTAAAAACTTAAAAAAAAAAAAACCTGATAAGACGTTGGAAAAATCTGAACAGTGATTAAATATGTGTCTATGCTAAGGCATTATCATGAATTGTTTTAGGTATGATTGTGGAATTGCTGATATTTATTCAAAAGAGGAGTCACCTTTTAGAGATACATAGTGAAATACTAATATTTATATAGATGAGATGGCTCTAATTTTGTAGGTATTTAAAATATTCCATAATAAAAGGGTAATGAGAAAAAACGACTTCAGGAAAATAAAAATGAAAAACCAAATGAAAATCTGGTTGTAGACTGTGGGCAACAGAAACAAAACTTAAAAAATCGTGATCATTGATGTAGAGAACAATCTCAGATAGTTATCCTACAATACAGAAGTGAAGTGCTTATGTGCTTTCATGAAGATGGTAGGAGCGTAAGACATCTTTTCTTCTGCTCCTAGACTTACTTTTCTACTTCACCCTGCTCCAACCAAAGCTGGAGCAAGGAGGAATTGCATAGGAAATACCATATGGCAGTGGTTTCCTAAGGATGGGAATTTGTTCACATTCTGTTCCATATTAGTAGAGCAAGGCTAGAAGCTGGGCTCCCAATTGTCCTGCGCAAAAATGAAGTTCTAGGAAAACAGGTCACTTTCCAGGGTACTTGAAAACATGTTTATCTCCAAAACCTGAACTGAAATCCTGTGACATCAGAAATTTCATGAAGTGTGTGAAATGTGTTTTTATTCATTTTTTCATAATCCTTCCACCTCATCATTGATACCTGAAATCTTTGGGGTTTGAGAATATAATATTATTCTTTGATACATAAAATTTCAGTGACTCCCTTTGCCTAAAATTAATGTGGCAAGTTCCATATGGCTGTTAACCCCTTCATTTACAAATGCTGCAATTCTTCAGCAAGGATGCTCTTTTCCATCTCTACCAAGCCTGATCCAATCCATTCCTCAAGACTCAACTCAAATGCCTCTTCTTTCATAAAATATCATGTATGAAATGAGATGCCAGTCCAGGTTTGATGCATGATACTGGATGCTTGGGGCTAGTGCACTGGGACGACCCAGAGGGATGGTATGGGGAAGGAGGAGGGAAGAGGGTTCAGAATGGGGAACACATGTATACCTGTGGCGGATTCATTTTGATATTTGGCAAAACTAAAACAATTATGTAAAGTTTAAAAATAAAATAAAATTAAAAAAAACAAACAAAAAACAAAAATACTTTCATGATCTAGTTTTGTATTTCATAACTTCTTTCTTTCTTTCTTCTCCTTCTCTTTTGAACTTTCACAAAGCCTGATCTGTATTTCTGATAATTCATATCTTTTGCCATATTTATGTTGATGACTCATCTTTCCTGCTAGATTTGGGCTTTTGTGTTATTTATGTGTACTGCTAATAGATATATACAGACTAAAAACCAAATTAATATAATTCTCTGTTCTCCAGATAAATTTAATGCATTTATGTTTTGTATGATTATTGAACTCTTTACCCTTATTTTGGGGCTTCCCTGGTGGCTCAGACATTAAATAATCTGCCTGCAATGTGGGAGATCTGGGTTTGATAGCTGGGTTGGAAATGTCCCCTGGAGAAGCAAATGGCAATCCACTCCAGTATTCTTGCCTGGAGAATTCCATGGACAGAGGAGCCTGGTGAGCTACAGTCCATGGGGTCACAAGGTCAGACATGACTAAGTGAATAACACACACACACATACACACACACACACACACACACTCATTTCTACATCTAATTCCTATTGCTCATCATATTCTTTTTGGATTTATTTTTATATCCTTTCCTGCTCTCTGAATTGATAAAATTTTCTTAAGTTCCCTGATTAGATCTGATAGACAGAGTGCCTGAAGAACCACTGATGGAGGTTCGTGACTGTACAGGAGGCAGTGATCAAGACCATCCCCAAGAAAAAGAGATGCAAAAAGGCAAAATGGCTGTCTAAGGAGGCCTTACAAATAGCTGAAAAAAGAAGAGAAGCTAAAGGCAATGGAGAAAAGGAAAGATATACCCATTTGAATGCAGAGTTCCAAAGAATAGTAAAGAGAGATAAGAAAGCCTTCCTCAGTGATCAATGGAAAGAAATAGAGGAAAACAATAAAATGGGAAAGACTAGAGATCTCTTCAAGAAAAGTAAAGATACCAAGGGAACATTTCATACAAAGATGGGCACAATTAAAGACAGAAATGGTATAAACCTAACAGAAGCATAAGACATTAAGAAGAGGTGGCAAGAATACACAGAACTATACAAAAAAGATCTTCGTGACCCAGATAAACATAATCGTGTGATCACTCACTGAGAGCCAGATATCCTGGAATGTGAAGTCAAGTGGACCTTAGGAAGCATCACTATGAACAAAGCTAGTGGAGGTGATGGAGTTCCAGTTGAGCTACTTCAAATTCTAAAAGATGATGCTGTGAAAGTGCTGCACTCAATATGCCAGCAAATTTGGAAAACTCAGCAGTGGCCACAGTACTGGAAAAGGTCAGTTTTCATTCCAATCCCCAAGAAAGGCAATGCCAAAGAATGTTCAAACTGCCAATTGCACTCATCTCACATGCTAGTAAAGTTCAAAATTCTCCAAGCAAGGCTTCAACAGTGCGTGAACCATGAACTTCCAGATGTTAAGTTGGATTTAGAAAAGGCAGAGGAACCAGAGATCAAACTGCCAACATCTGTTGAATCATCAAAAAAGCAAGATAGATAAAAAAATCTATTTCTGCTTTATTAACTATGCCAAAGCATTTGTGTGGATCACGATAAACTGTGGAAAATTCTGCAAAAGATGGGAATACCAGACCACCTGACCTGACTCCTGAGAAATCTGTATGCAGGTCAAGAAGCAACAGTTAGAACTGGACATGGAACAACAGACTGGTTCCAAATTTAGAAAGAAGTACATCAAGGCTGTATATTGTCACCCTGCTTATTTAACTTATATGCAGAGTACATCATGAGAAATGTTGGGCTGGATGAAGCACAAGCTGGAATCAAGATTGCCGGGAGAAATATCAATTACCTGAGATACACAGATGACATCACCCTTATGGCAGAAAGCAAAAAATAACTAAAGAGCCTCTTGGTGAAAGTGAAAGAGCAGAGTGAAAAAGTTGGCTTAAAACTCAACATTCAGAAAACTAAAATCATGGCATCCGGTCCCATCACTTCATGGCAAATAGATGAGGAAACAATGAAAAAAGTGAGAGACTTTATTTTTGGGGGGCTCCAAAATTACTGTAGATGGTGACTGCAGCCATGAAATTAAAAGACTATTGCTCCTTGGCAGAAAAGCTATGACCAACCTAGACAACTTATTAAAAAACAGAGACATTACTTTGCCAACAAAGGGCCTTCTAGTCAAGGCTATGGTTTTTCTAGTAGTCATGTATGGATGTGAGAGTTGGACTATAAAGAAAGTTGAGCGCCAAAGAATTGATGTTTTTGAACTATGTTGTTGGAGAAGACTCTTGAGTCCCTTGGACTGCAAGGAGAGCCAACCTGTCAATCCTAAAGGAAATCAGTCCTGAATATTCATTGGAAGGACTGATGCTGAAGCTGAAACTCTAATACTTTGGCCACCTGATATGAAAAGCTGACTCATTTGAAAAGACCCTGATGCTGGGAAATATTGAAGGCGGGAGGAGAAGGGGACGACAGAGGATGAGATGGTTGGATGGCATCACCGACTCAAAGGACATGAATTTGAGTAAGCTCCGGGAGTTGATGATGGACTGGCAAGCCTGGTGTGCTGCAGTCCATGGGGTCGCAAAGAGTTGGACACGACTGAGTGACTGGACTGAACTGAACTGATGCTTCCTTCTGTTTGGCAAGCCAATGTTCGTTACGTTTCTTGTAATGGTTACTTTAAATTTGAACATATATATTAATTGTGCATTTATGCATTTTAGTATCTCTCTACTCTCTTTCAAACATAGAAAAAGTAGAAAAAGGCTTTAGCACACTTTGTTGCATACTGTTCTTTTATTCTGCCAATCTTGTTTTCTAATGCTTTGTTTCCATATTTTAATACAAATATTTTAGTTTTTTATTATATTTAAACTTTTTGGTCATTTTGCTTATTCACAATTGTTTTCTGTATACGAAACTTCTGTTCACTTTTTTTCTTATGTTATTCAGTAATTCTTTCAGTGAGAATGTGTGAGTGGTTAGCTTTCTGTTTTTGAGTATCAGAATGTATTTATTTTGCCATAACTTGTGACTGAAGATTTGTAAACATATAATTCCAGGTGACAATTATGTCCCTTCAGCAGTGAGTGATGCCATCCCATTTTTTTCTGAGATCCATTGTTGTTTATGAGAATTTGAGAGCAATTTATTTATATTTTCTTATACCTTCTATGCTTTCTCTGTATTCTTGATTTTGCATTGTCATTGCAGCTAATCTAGGTATGGATTTATTTCTATCCCTCCTATTTTGCTTTTAATTTTAAAAACTCTCATCATTTTTAATGAAAAAAATTCTTGGCCATTGTTTCTTCATATTGCTTCTCTATTCCTTCTACTTTTTACTTTGGGTACTCTTTTTATTTATTTATTTTAAATTTTATTTTACTTTTAAACTTTACACTATTGTATTGGTTTTGCCAAATATCGAAATGAATCCACCACAGGTGTTAGACATATGTTAGAGCCATTCAGTCTTGACTCCACATCTCTTACTTTCTTCTTCATACTTTTTAATCTTCCAACCTCTGAGTAAAATCCTCAGAGAGCTTCCAGTTCATCAATGTCTAGTTGAGTCCACCAGTTCAGTTGAACTCTGTCCAATCTGGAGTTCATTGCACGTGAATCAGTCCATTTTAAAATAATTTTTCGTGGCCACATTTTTATTTCCCAGGATTTAGAATGAATTCTTTTTAATATTAACCTCATATGCCTGTTTTGTTTTTTTTTAATAGAAAATGCTTACTTTTTCAGTCAGTTCAGTTCAGTCGCTCAGTCATGTCCAACTTTTTGCGACCCCATGAATTGCAGCACGCCAGGGCTCGCTGTCCATCACCAACTCCGGGAGTTCACTCAAACTCACATCCATCGAGTCGGTGATGCCATCCAGCCATCTCATCCTCATCGTCCCCTTCTCCTCCTGCCCCCAATCCCTCCCAGCATCAGAGTCTTTTCCAATGAGTCAACTCTTCGCATGAGGTGGCCAAAGTACTGGAGTTTCAGCTTTAGCATCATTCCTTCCGAAGAAATCCCAGGGATGATCTCCTTTAGGATGGACTGGTTGGATCTCCTTGCTGTACAAGGGACTCTCAGGAGTCTTCTTCAATACCACAGTTCAAAAGCATCAGTTCTTCGGCACTCAGCTTTCTTCACAGTCCAACTCTCACATCCATACATGACCACTGGAAAAACCATAGCCTTGACTAGACGGACCTTTGTTGGCAAAGTAATGTCTCTGCTTTTCAATACGCTATCTAGGTTGGTCATAACTTTAGTCGGATTATAAAAAGCCTCAAACGAAAACTTGACCAGTTGCCTTCATCATAGTTCCTTGTGTCTTCTCTACAGCCTCACTTGGGAACATCCAGGCTGTGTTGCCACTGCTCTTCTGTCAGCCACAGGCAGGGTAAGGGCGTCACAATATAAGGTTATATCAATCATGCTGGTACGTTGGCAAAGGTGCTACAGGGAGTCCATGGTCACCAAAGCAACTCACACATTTTGATGATGCTTTTTCTTTTATTCTCTTTTGCTTTAAGGAAGGATGCTTGGACCACATAAGTTGAAACTATGAAAACTCCAGTCCATAAATCTACTTATTCTAAGTTATTAAGTCTCAAACAGCTGTGCACTAATGATATCTATAGGTATCTATAGGTATCAATATTACTAGGCTCTAAATTATTTAATTTTAATTCCTAGTCTGGCAATGAGCTAAAAATCATAAATAATTTGCTAAACAAGGAAACTCATTTGCTGAAGTTATTTCATCAGATTTATTAATTAGAAGAGTGTTATTGAAAGTATATCTACAAGCTTAATAAAAGGTTATATATCTTTTGATTTCTAAAACTATTGGGTTGCTTCCAAAACTAACGTATTATTTTCAAATAATTCAGAATAGATGAAATTGCTTGTGAAAGCCATAGTTTGAGCAATAATTTAAACCAAATTTAAGTTCTGTAGTTTATCTAGACCTAAGTGATTTGTTCCTGCTGGAAGTCCTCCAATTAACCAATAATCAGGCTTTATAGCAATGGCTCAGCCTTCATTCACCGCACACATGAATAAATCCTAAACATTTTAGGTTGTGTTTTACTTCTGTTCTTGGCCCAGTTCAACTTCTGGAAGTGTAAAATCATCACAAACCATCCCATTGCTGACCTCAAGAAAAGGTAACTGCAGCAGGCAAGTACCTGAGCTCTGCTAGACCCTACTAAACTCCTTGAAATGCCTTTTCCCAGGGGCCACAAGTGGTAAAGAATCTGCATTCCTGCTGCTAAGCTGCTAAGTCGCTTCAGTCGTGTCCAACTCTGTGCAACCCCATAGACGGCAGCCCACCAGGCTCCCCCTCCCTGGGATTCTCCAGGCAAGAACACTGGAGTGGGTTGCCATTTCCTTCTCCAATGCATGAAAGTGAAAAGTGAAAGTGAAGTCGCTCTGTCGTGTCCGACTCCTAGTGACCGCATGGACTGCAGCCTACCAGGCTCCTCCGTCCATGGGATTTTCCAGGCATGAGTACTGGAGTGGGGTGCCATTGTCTTCTCCAGCATTTCTGCAGGAGACACAATAAATGTGAATTTGATGCTTGGGTCAGGAAGATCCCCTGGAGTACAAAATGGCAACCCAGTCTAGTATTCTTGCTTGAAAAGTCCCATGGACAGAGGAGCCTGGTGGGCTATAGTCCATGGGGTCACAAAGAGTTGGACATGACTGAGTACATACCACACACACACACACACACACACACACACACACCCCCTCTTCTGTGACTCCCTCCCCGGGCTTCTGGGCACTATTACTTCTAATAGCCTGGGCCTTGGGCTTCTTTGGAGACCACCCTGTGGGGCTATGGTAATCGCTTCACCCATAGGCATGGACAGGAGAAAGTGCCTGGGGGATGATGCTCATGACTGACAGGCGTGGAAGTGTGCAAGCCTAGTTTCTTTGCTTCAGGGCAGGCAAATCTCTTAGATGCTAATTTACTTGAGAACAGGCTGAGACTCTGCCTCAACTTGCACCCGGTCTTATGGCTTCTTGTTTCCTATCTTGGCCCTCCCACTTCCTCGTGGAATTTCCATGGAGTAGATCCTGAACAAATCACCTGCTCCTGATCCCTGTCTCAGGGTGGGCTTCTGGGACCAGATTCATATCAGGAACCATCCTGAGTGCAAGTCAGATGATGTTCATTTCTTTTCATATTTAGAACATCCAACTTGGAAGGAGAAGGGTGAGTATTTTCAAATTTTATTACCCACGACAAAAATTCAGTCAGGTGAAACCTGGCATGACTCCACTGGCCATGATTTTGTGAGATTGTCCTTGGATTGCTACGGAGCTGTTATGCTCAGGGCTGAGCGCTGCACGGATGAGGACGGGAAGACTTGGCATCACCAAGGGGGCTCAAATTCATCTGCACCCTGGGCTGGATGAGCTTTTTGTGGGGACTTTGAGCCAGGACTGGAAGATCGTTTGCTTGGGCACTCTTGCCATCCCTTATTTGTGGTGACCGGTTCTGTTTTGTTTCACGTTTGTTGTTGTTCTTTTCAAAATGAATGTTATTCTTGCATTAGTTCTTTGACGATCTTAAATATACCAATTGTAAAGTCAATATGTGATTATTTAAAGGTTTTGCATTTTGTTGAGAGTGAACGCATCCCCTTATTACTTATTTTGTTGTCCATCCTTCTTAGTGTGACCTTTCCCTGTACGTGTTAGAGTTCTAGTTTCCTCTGGGCTCATACTGAGAGGGGTGTTCTGTTTCCCTTCTCTCTGCCCAGCAGATCTATGGTTGTCTCCATCTGGCCAAATGGAACCTCACATGTAGCCCTTCCCTCCCATGCTGGTATTACCATCCTATCAGAGCTATTCCACGCCCAGGAACTGGTCATGCACCAACAGCCTTGTCTTCTCCCGCCCACAACTGCTGTTGCCGTCACAAGCGGCATTCCTAGGGAGTGGTCACAGCTTGTTTCACATGAGGCTGTTGGTCCAAGCCCTATTTTATGTGGCAGGATGGCTCTTTCCTTCCATCACCATTGAGGTTTGGGGTCTTCATTATTTCTGGGAGTGGAATCCCCGTCACTTATAGTTTTGATCTGAAATTACCAAGGACATTACCTTCATGGATTTGCATTTGGTTTGTCTTCTGTTCTGTGTTTACTAAGAAATTTCTTTTCCTTTGAAAGGGGTTTTGTCTTAATTTTAAAAATACAATGAAGAAAATTCAAATATAAAGGTTCTCCTTAGAGTGGAGGAGGTAATTTAAAGCATGAACCCTTTACTGGAATTCTGGCTTTGAGTTTCTTGAGCAGAGGATTTGAGTGTTCTCCCTCTGTAAATGTTTAGAGTTAGCATCACACTTTGATAGCTCACAGCCAAATATTTACTGAATAAATAATTCATCTGGTTGAGTAGTTTTCAAACTTAGTCTTCAGCACTGGAACTTTTGTTTTCTCAAATAAAATCTTACATACAAGTCCCTAATACATAAATGTATAAAAGTGACATGTTATTAGTATTTAGGTATTTTACTAAGTTCACATAATGGTTTTTTTTTTGATGTTTATTTACTTTAAAATCAGTTATTAAGTTCAGGAAGACCTTGGAAAAATGAACATTTTTTCAATTTCTATGGTTGAGAAGAGCTATTATTTTAGCCTAAGCTTCTAATTTTTTGGTTTCCTTTTTTTAAATTCTTTCTCCTTTTTTGCTTTCTTCTTCTTTCCACATTCTCTTTTCTTTCTGTCTCTCTCTTTCCTTTTCTTTTTTCTTCCTCCCACCATCCTTCCCTCCTTTCCTTCCATTTCTTCTTTCTCTCTTTTTTTTTCCAGTTCAGTTCTATTTGTTTTCCCATTATCTCTAACGTACCTCCACAAGTGGAAGGGTCTATTAGCAGACATGGTTTGAGTCACTAGGGCAGTGTGGTCCCCTGTGGGGGCAGTTGGTGTCTTTTTTTTCCAGGTCACACTGTAAGTCAGTGTCAGAGGTGGAGTAAGACCCAAATTTCTGGTCTTGGTTCCACATGGGAGTCTTTTCTTTCACTATGGTTCACGTTAAAGAGAGGTGAAGCAGCGTTGGGAGGAGTTCCACCACGTCCCCTTGTCTGACACGACCAGTCATGCTACAGACAAGTCAAATTTCAGGCCCATCTTTTTCATGCCCTTACTTGTTTCACTCCTCTCCCAGGCCCTCTTGCTTAGTGTAAACAACAGGAAAGAGCTGAAACAAGAACTGACACTTCCTGTCCTCAGATGGTGGCCTGGCTCTGACTGTCAGTAGAGGGACCTCTCCTGAGCATCCCTTCATACAGAAATGGACCTTGAACAGACTTTGTGGGTAATGATCAGTGACAGGTCCTGATGGTCATTCTTTCTTACTGTTCTCTGCTGCTTTCTGAACAGAATCTGGTTACAAATGTTCATAGGAAGGAGATGTGAAGGATTTCAAGTTGAGAGAAGCAACCAAAGGTCTAGTGGTATGCTGGTAAATGTATAACCACCAACCTTCTGAAAACCAGAGTCTTAGTTTGTAGAATTTTTCAGTTTCAATGGTGTAAGTACCTCACCATAGCCAATTTCAAGCTACCAACAATTTAACATGTGGTTTGGAAAATTCATAAAAATTTAACAGAGTTTTTCAGGCTGGTACAAGTTGGCCCTAGTACATTACTGGCCCACAGATATATGGGCAAAGGGTGCCTGTGCCAAGTACTCAGGGCTTACACTTCATGTGGAGCTTCAAGTCCACATGTGAGCCTCCAGCCTTTCTTCAGACTTTGTTCTATGATGCCCAGTTGGTTCTCATTTCCTCAACCTTTTTCTCCTGCTGCTCCTCTAGCTTCTAGTCCAGCTGGTATGACTTTCATCTCAGGGGTCTCTGTGCCTGCTTGAAGGTTCATGGTGGTAGGTGTTTAGATAAACAGTCATCACAACTGAAATTTGAATCTGATTTTCTTTGCAATTTGGAAAGAGGGAAATGACTACTTATGAAGGGTAGACTTATCCTTCTTATAGAACTAGGTAGGAACTGTTGAGAGTAAATGAAATAAAGCCTGCCTGCTTGAGTTACCTGTGAATACATACTCCAGCTGAATAACAAACTGGAAGGAAGAGAGAGAGAGGAAATGGATGGACAACGCCTTGTCCCTCCAAAAAGATACTGCAAATCTCAGTAATGAGAAAAATTTTGAATACATAGGTGACTAATATTGGTCTGGGAAAATGTTACATTTCAACAGTTTCTTTCCTGTTTATTTTTTATTGGAAGCTCTACCAATATGTTTACAGAGAAAAACAGCCACAGAAACTTATATGCTTTGGTCATTGTATAACAGACCCTTATATATAGGCAGTGACTCAATGGAGACCACTCAGAAAGTAAAGCAAATGATGGCTGGAATGTAATCAAGCAGTTAGTCTTGACATTTTTTTTTCTTTCTTTTCTTTTGCTAGCATGGATTGTTTATGAGAAGACTGTATATTTGATAGTTAGCAATAATGACCAGGGAAAACCCTAATGACACATGGACTTCTAAATTATTGTGCTGATTTTAAAATAGACACACAGTATATACTTATTAAATGTTTGGAAAGTTATATTTATTAAATTTATAGAAAAAGTGATTCTGTAAATTCTACAAGATAAAGATAGGCAAATTAGGTCATTACCAAGATCAGCCTTTCTTACATATCCTCCACTTTGGAAATTTAGAGACACTCTGACGATTATTTTTGTGACCTTTTTCATTTCATTGTTCTCATTTGCTGGTTACAGATGCTACCAGCAAAGTCACAGAATGCTAAAATCTTAGCTTCGTTAAGGAAGACTGGGTGAGAGGTAAGAGAAACATCAGTAACTGATGTGTGCCTCTCATCTTTTCCTTTGCTGTGTGGGATAATTTGCTTTGGTTATCCTGTCCCTCTTGCCTTACTGTAGGCTGTGTGTGTGTGTGTGCATGTGTGCGTGTGTGTGTGTGTGTGTGCACACAAAGGATGGTGGTGGTACAGATAACTTGTCTCTTTAGTTCATAGGTATCCATATCCAAGGAGTTATATATAGACTAGGTGCAGAAACTATCAAAAGATATCTTGGACTTTGGGTCTGAAGCCACAACTAAATAGGTCTTTGGAAGATACTTTTCCTTGGGGTGTGAAATGTACTTTTGCCTGTAGAGGGAGGAAGATCATAGAAGTTATATAATTTGTTCATAGTATTTTCTCTCTTCCCTTTGGCCCATTCTTTCAGAACTCTTTTGTTCCTCCATCCTATTTACATCAGGATTAGACACATGATTTGCAATGGCTAATGGACCGTGTGTAGAAGTGCTGTGGGCTACTACCTACCAGAAACTATGACGGTACAGAGAAGGTCTGTACTTTCTCCCTATTTAAGAACTATGCAGTTGTTTAACTAGTGAGAATAAATGAAATAAAGCCTGCCTGCTTGGGTTACCCAGATTACATCCTCTGGCTGAATAACATTGTGGGTGGAAGAGAGGAAGGAAATGGCATGTCCCTATTAGCAGTCTGGAACCTAAAATGAAGAAGACACATGGAGCAAAGCCATAACCAGTCCATAGTCAGAATGGACCATGAGGGATAAATAAAACTTTACAGTTGCAAGCCACAAGATTTAGGGGTAGTTGGTTACCACAACATAATCTAATGAAAGCTGGCAGATGAAGAAGATAAGACATACATGTGACAATTTTAACTGCCAAGAGCAATGCAAGAAAGCACTGCTCTAACTGTACTCTTTCCAACCTTGGTGTCATTCCATTTGTTGCTTTTTTACTATATTTTAAATTGAAGGATAATAATTTTACAACATGGTGTTGATTTCTGCCATGCATCAACATGAATCAACCATAGGTATATATATATATATATATATATATATATATATATATATATATATATATCCCCTTCCTCTTGAACCTCCATCCCGCCTCCCACCCCATCCCACCCCTCTAGGTCATCACAGAGCACAGGGTTTGAGCTCCCTACATCATACAGCAAATTCCCACTGGATATCTGTTTTACATACGGTAATGTATATGTTTCAGTGTTAGTCTTTCAATTAGTCCCTCCCTTTCCTTCCCCAGATAACCATGATGATGTGATGACTCATCTAGAGCTAGATATCCTGGAGTGTGAAGTCAAGGGGGCCTTAGGAAGCATACTACGAACAAAGCTAGTGGAAGTGATGGAATTCCAGTTGATCTATTTCAAATCCTAAAAGATGATGCTGTGAAAGTACTGTACTCAATATGTCAGCAAATTTGGAAAACCCAGCAGTGGCCACAGGACTGGAAAAGGTCAGTTTGCATTCCAATTCCAAAGAAAGGCAATGCCAAAGAATGTTCAAACTACCACACAATTGCACTCATTTCCCATGCTAGCAAAGTAATGCTCAAAATTCTCCAAGCTAGGCTTCACCAGTACATGTACCAAGAACTTCCAAATGTTCAAACTGGATTTAGAAAGGCCGAGGAACCAGAGATCAAATTGCCAACATCCACTGGATCACAGAGGAAGCAAGAGAATGCCAGAAAAGCATCTACTTCGGCTTCATTGACTACATTAAAGCCTTTGACTGTCTGGATCACAACAAACTGAAATTTTTAAAGAGATGGGAATATCAGACCACCTGACCTGCCTCCTGAGAAATCGTATTTAAGTCAAGAAGCAACAGTTAAACCGGATATGGAACAACAGACTGGTTACAAATTGAGAAGGAGTATCCTGCTTATTTAACTTATATGCAGAGTATATTATGCGAAATGCCAGGCTGGAGGAAGCACAAGCTGAAATCAAGATTGCTGTGAGAAATATCAATAACCTCATATATGCAGATGACACCACCCCTATGGCAGAAAGCGAAGAGGAGGTAAAGAGCCTCTTGATGAAAGCAAAAGAGGACAGTGAAAAAGCTGGCTTAAAATTCAAGATTCCAAAACCTAAGATCATGGTATCCAGTCTCATCACTTCATGACAAATAGATGGGGAACAATTAAAATAGTGGCAGACTTAATTTATTTGAGCTCCAAAATTACTGAGATGGTGATTGCAGCCATGAAGTTAAAAGATGTTCACTCCTTGGAAGAAAAGCTATGACCTAGTTCAGTTCAGCTCAGTCGCTCAGTCGTGTCCGACTCTTTGCGATCCCATGAATGGCAGCATGCCAGGCCTCCCTGTCCATCACCAACTCCCGGAGTTCACTCAAACTCACGTCCATTGAGTCGGTGATGCCATCCAGCCATTTCATCCTCTGTTGTCCCCTTCTCCTCATGCCCCCAATCCCTCCCAGCATCAGAGTCTTTTCCAATGAGTCAACTCTTCGCATGAGGTGGCCAGAGTACTGGAGTTTCAGTTTTAGCATCATGCCTTCCAAAGAACACCCAGGACTGATCTTTAGAGTGGACTGTTTAGATCTCCTTGCAGTCCAAGGGACTCTCAGGAGTCTTCTCCAACACCACAGTTCAAAAGCATCAATTCTTCGGTGCTCAGCTTTCTTCACAGTCCAACTCTCACATCCATACATGACCACTGAAAAACCATAGCCTTGACTAGATGGACCTTTGTTGGCAAAGTAATGTCTCTGCTTTTGAATATGCTATCTAGGTGGTCATAACTTTCCTTCCAAGGAGTAAGTGTCTTTTAATTTCATGGCTGCAATCACCATCTGCAATGATTTTGGAGCCCCCCAAAGTAAATTCTGACACTTTTTCCAATGTTTCCCCATCTATTTCCCATGAAGTGATGGGGCCAGATGTCATGATCTTTGTTTTGTGAATGTTGAGCTTTAAGCCAACTTTTTCACTCTCCTCTTTCACTTTCACCAAGAGGCTTTTTAGTTCCTCTTCACTTTCTGCAATAAGGGTGGTGTCATCTGCATATCTGAGGTTATTGATATTTCTTCCGGCAATCTTGATTCCAGCTTGTGCTTCTTCTAGCTCAGCGTTTCTCATGATGTACTCTGCATATAAGTTAAATAAGCAGGGTGACAATATACAGCCTTGATGTACTCCTTTTCCTATTTGGAACCAGTCTGTTGTTCCATGTCCAGTTCTAACTGTTGCTTCTTGACCTGCATATAGGTTTCTCAAGAGGCAGGTCAGGTGGTCTGGTATTCCCATCTCTTCCAGAATTTTCCACAGTTTATTGTGATCCACATAGTCAAAGGCGTTGGCATAGTCAATAAAGCAGAAATAGATGTTTTTCTGGAACTCTCTTGCTTTTTCCATGATCCAGCAGATGTTGGCAATTTGATCTCTGGTTCCTCTGCCTTTTCTAAAACCAGCTTGAACATCTGGAAGTTCATGGTTCATGTATTGCTGAAGCCTGGCTGGAGAATGTTGAGCATTACTTTACTAGAGTGTGAGATGAGTGCAATTGTGCAGTAGTTTGAACATTCTTTGGCATTGCCTTTCTTTGGGATTGGAATGAAAACTGACCTTTTCCAGTCCTGTGGCCACTGCTGAGTTTTCCAGATTTGTTGGCATATTGAGTGCAGCACTTTCACAGCATCATCTTTCAGGATTTGAAATAGCTCAACTGGAATTCCATCACCTCCACTAGCTTTGTTTGTAGTGATGCTTTCTAAGGCCCCCTTGACTTCACATTCCAGGATGTCTGGCTCTAGGTGAGTGATCATACCATCGTGATTATCTGGGTCATGAAGATCTTTTTTGTACAGTTCTTCTGTATATTCTTGCCACCTCTTCTTAATATCTTCTGCTTCTGTTAGGTCCATACCATTTCTGTCCTTTATTGAGCCCATCTTTGCATGAAACGTTCCTTGGTGTCTCTAATTTCCTAGAGAGCATATTAAAAAGCAGAGACATTACTTTGCCAACAGAGTTCTGTCTAGTCAAAACTATGGAGTTTCCAAGAGTCATGTATAGATGTGAGAATTGGACTATAAAGAAAGCTGAGCTCTGAAGAATTGATGCTTTTGAACTGTGATCTTGGAGAAGACTCTTGAGAGTCCCTTGGACTGCAAGGAGATCAAACCAGTCAATCCTAAAGGAAATCAATCTTGAATATATATTGGAAAGACATGCTGAAGCTTAAGCTCTAATACTTTGGCCACCTAATGCGAAGAGCTGACTCATTAGAAAAGACCCTGATGATGGGAAAGATTGAAGGCAGGAGATGAAGGGGACGACAGAGGACAAGATGGTTGTATGGTATCACTGACTCAATGGACATGAGTTTGAGCAAGCTTTGGGAGATGGTGAAGGACAGAGAAGACTGGCGTGCTGCAGTCCATTAGATTGCACAGAGTTGGACACGACAGAGTGACTGAACAAAACTCCTTCCCCCACTGTGTCTACAAGTCTGTTCTCTCCATTGCTGCCCTGCAAATAGGTTCATAATTACCGTCTTTCTATAGACTATATAATATGTTAATATATGATACTTGTTTTTCTCTTTCTGACTTACTTCACCCTTATAATAGGCTTTAGGTTCAGTTACCTCATTAGAACTGACTCAAATGCGTTCCTTTTTATGGCTGAATAATATTCCATTGTATATATGCACCACAACTTCCCCATACATTCATCTATCGATGGACATCTAGGTTGTCTCCATTCCTAACCACTGCGAATAGTGTGGCGATGAACACTGGGGACCGTCTGTTTCTGTATTTAACATCTCGATAGACACACACAGTAGTTTATCTAAATACTCTTCATTTCTATTACTATTAGAAAAGTCAAATAGCTTTCCACATTTTTGCATTTTAATTTGGGCAAATTTCTTTTGTGGACTATTCCTATTTTCTATTTTCTTCCTATTTTCTATTTCATTACTTGCTTTTACTTAGTGAATTGTAAGATTTTTTTTAACTTATTAAGAACACCTTTTCTTTACCATAGACATTGAAAAGATTTTTTCCAATAATACTTTTTCCTAGTTTGTTTTTAAATGTTGTATGTGATGACTTTTGATATACAGAACTTTAACTATTTCACATAGCCAAAATGCATGTGCCTAGTAGCCCCCATAAATATTTAACAAATCAAAGAATTGTTTTCCTTTGCTTTTACATATTTAAAATGCTCTCTCATACTGAAATGGGAAAATATTCCTCTATATTTCTCCCTCATTTGTTTCATATGTTTTGTTTCAACCTCTAGATCAGGAGTTCCAACTCCTCTTGTACATTGGGTGGTAGTTTAGTTGCTAAATTGCGTCTGACTTTTGCAACCCCATGGACGTAGTCTGCCAGGCTCTTCTCTCCTTGGGATTTCCCAGGCAAGATACTGGACTGGATTGCCATTTCCTTCTCCATGGGATCTTCCCAACCCAGGGATCAAACCTGCATCTCCTGCATTGCAGGTTAATTCTTTACCCCCAGCCACCAGAGAAGCCCAGTCTTGTACATTAGTCAATAATATTTTGGGAGAGTTTAAAAAGCACAGCTTTCCATATTCTCTGAGGGTATGACTTGAGAGTTCTTCTTCTTTTTTTTTTTTTTAATATAGCATCCCTTTCCTTTTCCCTAGGGTATTCTGATGTAGTTAGTCTGGAGTTTGGAGATCACTATGAAACACATTTTATCTGACATACTAGCAAAGTAATGCTCAAAATTCTCCAAGCCAGGATTCAACAATACGTGAACTGTGAACTACCAGATGTTCAATGGATTTAGAAAAGGCAGAGGAACCAGAGATCAAATTGCCAACATCTGTAGGATCATTGAAAAAGTGAGAGAGTTCCAGAAAAACATCTATTTCTGCTTTATTGACTATACCAATGCCTTTGACTGTGTGCATAACAAACTGTGGAAAATTCTGAAAGAGATGGGAATACCAGACCACTTGACCTGCCTCCTGAGAAATCTGTATGCAGGTCAGGAAGCAACAGTTTGAACTGGACATGGAACAACAAACAGACTGGTTCCAAATCGGGAAAGGAGTATGTCAAGGCTGTATATTGTCACCCTGCTTATTTAACTTCTATGCAGAGTAATCATGAGAAACACTGGGCTGGAAGAAGCACAAGCTGGAATCAAGATTGCCAGGAGAAATATCAATAACCTCAGATATACAGATGACACCACCCTTATGGCAGAAAGCTAAAAAGAACTAAAGAGCCTCTTGATGAAAATGAAAGAGGAGAGTGAAAAATTTGGCTTAAACTCAACATTCAGAAAACTAAGATCATGGCCTCTGGTTCCATCGCTTCATGGCAAATAGATGGGGAAACAGTGGCTGACTTTATTTTCTGGGGCTCCAAAATCACTGGATATGGTGACTGTGGCCATGAATTAAAAGATGCTTGGTCCTTGGAAGAAAGATTATGACCAACGTAGACAGCATATTCAAAAGCAGAGACATTACTTTGCCAGCAAAGGTCAGTCTAGTCAAAGCTATGGTTTTTCCAGTAGTCATGTATGGATATGAGAGTTGGATTATAAAGAAAGCTGAGCGCAGAAGAATTGATGCTTCTCTCTCGAACTATGTTCCCTTTTGAACTGCGGTGTTGGAGAAGACTCTTGAGAGTCCCTTGGACAACAAGGAGATCCAACCAGTCCATCCTAAAGAAGATCAGTCCTGAATGTTTACTGGAAGGACTTTTGCTGAAATTGAAACTCCAGTACTTTGGCCACCTGGTGTGAAGAGATGACTCATTTGAAAAGACCCTGATGCTGGGAAAGATTGAAGGTGGGAAGTGAAAGGGACGACGGAGGATGAGATGATTGGATGGCATCACCGACTCAATGGACTTGAGTTTGAGTAAGCTTTGGGAGTTGGTGATGGACAGGGAAGTCTGGCGTGCTGCAGTCCATGGGGTTGCAGGGAGTTGGATAAGACTCAGCGACTGAACTGAACTTTAATGTAGTTCAATTTACTTTTTTTTTTTTCTTTCTGTGACTTGGGTCTTCCATGTAGAAGAGATCGTTGCCTAAACCAAGATTATAAAGATTTACTTTTTCTCCCAAGAGTTTTTATAGATTTAGCTTTTACATCTAGGTCCATGTTCCCTTTTGAGTTAGCTGGTGTGAGTTAGGAGTCCAACTTCATTCTTCTGCATGTGGATATTCAATTATCCCAGCATCAGTTTTTGGAAAAAGACTATTCTTTCCCCATTGAATTGTCTTGGCACCTTTGTCAAAAATCAATTACCTATAAATGTTAGGATTTATTTCTAGGCTCTCAATTCTCTCCCACTGATCTATTTGTTTATACTTATGCCAGCATCATACACTTTGCACTGTTTTGAAAATGGAAAGTATTAATCCTCCAATTTTGTTCTTTTTCAAGATAATTTTGGCTCTTCTGTGTCCTCAAGAATTTTCACATTAATTTTAGAATGAGTTTCTCTATTTATGCAGGAACCACCTCTTGACATCTTCTCCTTGATCACAGTACTTTACATTCCTCCTGGCCACAGGCCCCCACCTGATGTTTTTACTAATATGAATTATTTATAAAGTAGATGGTGAATTTTTCATTGTAGTTAAAGTATATTTCAATTCAATAGTGAAATGGAAAAGTTAGGGGCTTAATCTCTTGGGACTCACTTCCCCCTCTACGAACAAAATTTTGGGTGGGAACAACATGTGGATTGACCAATCAGAAGTTGACCACATGTCCACTTCACTCCCTTCAACAGTGATTACTGGTTGTACTCTCCTTGCATCCCCCATTTTCCCCTACCCTTTTCCTCCTTGCACTTATGCTGTCACCTGGACGAGATCTTTTCTTAGATTCCATAGGCTTTTTGAAGACTATGATTTGATGAAAATTTAGCATTCTTAGCAAATCTCCTTTTCCAAGAGATGACGGCATATCTTTCTTCTGAAAGTCATTTCCAACTACTAGGTCTGTTCAGTTTGTCCTGGTGCTCTCTCACTTACAGGCCTGACGTGTTTGTTTCTATGAAAATGTCCATTAACTAAGACTGTATCTGTGCCTTCTGGACTTTTGTCACCTCATCCATCATAAGAGTAGAGCAAATGTCAAGGGATGATAGATATGTTATTTTCCCAGCACCACATGCTAGTTTGCACCATTAATTCTAGATTGTCTCTGAATCACTGTAGAAGAGTTAACTGTAAATGGGATTTTCCAACTCTGATAAGAAAAGGGAAACCTGACTCAGGATATGTTCAAAGTCCCTTTCACTGGGCTCTAAGCACACCTTTCTTTCTAGTCTCTGGATGGGTGAAAGGGCTATAGACTACAGAATCTGGTTTCTAACGACCCTGAAGAATTCCTCTAGGTATTCCTCTTGTCTAACTGTCACTTCTAACACCTTTGAGAGCAAAGGTAGGATTTGTGCCTGGTATCTAACAGGAGCTTAAATATTTATTGGATGAATGAATGGATGCTTAATTCTGCTATTAAGGCTTACAGTATTCTAAGTACTACACCATGTGGATTTCAGTTAATTTTTATTATAACCTCATATGTTTTTAACTCATTGACTAATATTAATATTTGTTGACTGGATAATACTGCCACATTTAATATTATTTGAATCTCCTAATATCCTGTGATAGACACCATTGGTTTTATCCCCATTTTACAGTTCACTGGCGTGCTGCAGTCCATGGGGTTACAAAGAGTCGGACACGATTGAGGGACTGAACTGAACTGATATAGACACCCAGATGTTTAATGCTTTAATTCAGTGTTCTTCCAACTTTAACACAGCAAGAACCTCCTGAGGTTCTCAGATTCTGGTTTGGCAGGTCTGGGTGGGCCTGAGAGTAGTGGGTTTAACAAGCTCCCAGGTGACACTGATGATGCTATTCTACAAGTTATACTTTGAGTAGTAAGGCTTTAGATAGAACATTTACTTAGTCTTTGTGAAGGTGAGGAGTTAAAAAGTAATATATGGGACAAATAAACATTCTCTCCTTCCAGCAAAAAAAAGAGCTAGAGACTAAGCAGCCCCAAAGGAAAATATCTTCTCAGATACCATTAACTGAAATCATGATGATGAAGTTTGATAAATTAGCCATTCCTTAAGTCTACAAGGTATACAGCATACAGTATACTGTAGATGAATAAGGTTGGAGGATCCACCTTCCAATTTCACAACATGATGCAATGTTAGTTTTAAAATCTAAAACCAAAGATGCAAATAGAAAAAAAAATGAGAAGACCCTTGTGACAGTTTTGAAATAAAAAAGGTTATTTTTGACCAAGGTAATGAAGATTAATGTTCATAAAGTGCCTTGATATTTCTTATAAAAGAGGCTTGAAAGCTGTAGTTAAGAGTAAAAGTTGTTGTATAGAACAACTAATGAGAACATGCTGAACTCTACTTAATGCACTGCGGTGACCTGAGTGGGAAGGAAGTCCAAAAAGGAGGGGATATATGTATATACATGGTTGATTCATTTTGCTGTAAATAGAAATTAACACAACATTGTAAAGCAACGATACTGTGATAAAAATTAATTTTTAAAAAAGTTAAAAATTGTTTGCATATTATACATAGAAATGGAAAACTAACATCACTCTTGGGAAATCTCAATCATCTTCATAGTCTGCCTAAGAAAGCAAAATTGTCCTAAAGCATGGAGATAAAAGCTTACTATTTATGACTGTGCCCTTGATCAGTTCCTGGAGCTTTCTATGTGGGACTCAGCAGACATTCATCATTGCTGTTACCTCTCACAATCAGAATTTCTCATCTGCCCAGAGAAGATAATTCCATATCTCTTCATGTACTAAAGAGCTCACCATTTTACCTGGACATTGTTTCCTGAAACATGCAGATGCTTTTTTTTTTTTCCTTCTTATCTTTCTTTTTTTAAAAAAATTTATTTTCATTGGAGGCTAATTACAATATTGTAGTGGTTTTTGTCATACATTGACATGAATCAGCCATGGGTGTACATGTGTTCCCCATCTTGAACCTCCCTCCCACCTCCCTTCCCATCCCATCCCTCAGGGTCATCCCAGTGCACCAGCCCTGAGCACCCTGTCTCATGCATCGAACCGGGACTGGTGATCTATTTCACGTATGGTAATATACATGCTTCAATGCCATTCTCCCAAATCATCCCACCCTCGCCCTCTCCCACAGAGTCCAAAAGACTGTTCTATACATCTGTGTCTCTTTTGCTGTCTCGCATATAGGGTCATCATTACCATCTTTCTAAAGTCCATATATATGTGTTAGTATACTGTATTGGTGTTTTTCTTTCTGACTTACTTCACTCTGTATAATAGGCTCCAGTTTCATCCACCTCATTAGAACTGATTCAAATGCATTCTTTTTAATGGCTGAGTAATACTGGAAAGTTAAGAGCAGAAGGCAGTGAGCAGCTGCAGGCAGCAGATATCCCAGCTGTAGGCTGGCGGAACTGTAGCAGAAGGCAGAATGCTAAGTGACGGCTATTGGACTATTGGGCTTTACCTATTACGCAAAGATGTTTAATACTGAAGGTCTTTTGTGTCCTTTATCATAATAATTGCTGGAAAATCTTTGCAGTTAGTGTTTTCCCAAGTACCAAGTTCCTGATTACAGGTGTGTCCCTGAGTTAAGTAAAATGGGGGAACCCCCTAAATGTAACTGGGATTGAAAGGTTTGGAAGGATTATAGGCTCAGAGAAATTAGAGTGAGGATAACCTTTAGAAGTCAAATTTGAATTTCCAGCTTAAGATGGCTATGAAACCTTTGAGTGAACTCTCCCTGAATCCTGAATTCCACTGGATGATTAACAGCATACAGGAAACCATCAAACCGTGCTGCCCATCTGCCAGAATTTTTGCATGGTAAAGTGCCACCAAGACCATATTGAGTAGAGTCTGGCTAATTTATGAGCTGTTACATCAAAAATAAAATTGGCCTGAGAATTAATGGATAGGACTTCTATTAGAAGCTCTCTAATATTAGAGAAAGACCAGAACAGAGGGGCCAGGGATAAGTGCAGTGTGTGGTGCGCTTGGAGGCAATCTGCAGTTCCACTTGCACATCTTAAGGCAAACTTGCACTGGTGGAGATAAAGGAGATGGCTAGATTGGGGGCTCACTCTCTGTGAGCTCAGCTGAGGTTCTCTGTGAATTGCAGGCCACAGGAGTGACTAAATGTTCTGGGGTGCGTTGCCTAATTTCGAGAAGGACTGCGTCAATTTTTAGATTGCAATGATAAACAAGGAGAAGTAACCCTTCTGTATGAAGGTGAAGCAAAATGTTAACCAGCTGCCTCTTTTGGATGTAGCTCCCTTCTCCCCACAGAAAACTAATCTTTTGACCTGAAAAAATAAAACTACAACATTTTAGTATCCAGGTGGAGCTATCAGAGGAGAGTTGATTACATGAATCTAGACCTTAGAGAAATCTGGGCTGGAGTCAGCAGTACATGGACGGTAAGTAAAACTCTACTTATGGATGAAGTCGCCTGCGGAAAGAGTAGACTCTGTAAAGATAGGAGTCAGAGCTGAGCCTAGGAGGATCCCAGCATTGGGGAGGAGTGTTCTGAGGAGGAAAGAACCGCAAAGCGCTGAGGGAAGAGGTTCCAGAGAAGGAAAGGGGGAGGCAGGGTTCTGGAGTATTTTTGATGTCCAGACACAAGTATTTCAAGAAAGAAGAGTTGTGTTAAATGCTAATGGGAAGTCAAGTAGGAAGAAACTGAAAAATATCCTTTAAATTTCATAGCATTTATGTCTATGTGAAATAAAGGATCAGGTCCACTGATGAGAGACTGTGTGTGTGAAAGCTGGTAGCAGGGAGTGGGGAGGATGGGTGTAGTTATCAGGGTTCTCCAGAGAAATAGAACCAAAAATATATATGTTATTACTGAAGAGAGAGAGAGGCAGAGAGAAGTATAAAATCTGGAGGGTAAGCTGGTAGTAGAGAGACCTAGAGAAGAATTAATGTTGTGGCTCAAGTCTGAAGGCAATCAATTGGCAGAATTCCCTGTTCCTTTGGGGACCTCAGTCTTCTCCCTTAAGGCCTTCAATGATTGGACGAGACCCATTCACAATATGGAGGGTAATCTGCTTTACCCAAACTCTGTTAATTTAATTGTTGTGTTGCATGTTTAGTTGCTCAGTTGCGTCTGATAAATGAAATAAAATTGTGCATGTCTGTATGTTCATATAGGTAGGAAAATAAGGGAAAACTCATCACTCACAAATCCAAAGATTGACTCAGCAATTCTTATCAGGTTTCTTTAGCCCCTCCAAGTATTTTCAGATGAATTTTTGTGCAGTTATATGAGTGAATGGGGCTTCCCTGGTGGCTCAACAATAAAAAATCCACCTGCTAATGCAGGAGATGTGGGTTCAATCCCTTGGTCAGGAAGATCCCCCAGAGTAGAAAATGGCAACCCAGTCCAGTAATCATGCCTGGGAAATTCCATGGACAGAGGAGACTAGTGGGCTACAGTCCATGGAGGTGCAGAGTTGGACACAACTTAGTGACCAAACATCAGCGACAATATGAGTGAACACACAGAGTATATGCATATCAATCTTGCTTTTCCACAACACGTTATATACATTTTTTAATGTTGTTAGAAAGTATACATATTTTACATTATAAAATAGTGATTTATGAAGTGGATGCCATGTAGGTAGCATAGATCATGCAGATATGCTTCTAGTATTGTAATCTTTGGATAGTCCCAATTTGAGCTACTGTAATTATCTTACACCTTTTCGCTCTTTTTGTGTTTTGAATTATTAAAGGAGTGGGATTATTGGCCTAAATTTAAGACTTAAAAAAAAAAAACGTGTGAAATGAATTGCCAAATATCCTTCCAGAAGTTTCCAACAATTTATATTACCTCCAGAAAAAGTAGTAAAGTACTGATTTTGCTAATTCTCTGGAAGCATTGAACATCTTATTAATCTTTTGCTAATTATTAGGTGAAAATTGTTAGCATTATTTACACTTCTTAATTTCTTATTAAGCTTAACTTCCCCCCATCACATTAGCTTACAGGTTGCGTTTTCTCTTGTGTAACTCTCCTGCTGATGGCCATTTATCTTAATGTTTTTCTCATCGATTGGCATACTCTTTCTGTTTAATAAGAGCATTTACCCTTGTCATATTTCCTGCAAACATTTTTTTCAGTCTGCTGTTTGTCTTTATATTTTAGTTGCTTTTCGTGTACAGATGTTTTCAATTTTTTGTAGTCAGATCTTCAATATTTTCCTTTGTCCTTTATTGTATTACTGCTACCTTTAGAAAATAATCTTTTAAAAATATATCACTCTGTTGTCTTCTAGTTTTTTTTTTATTGATTTTTTTTCAAGGAAAATATTTAACTCTTTAATCTATTTGAAGTCTGTCTTGATGAATTAAGAGGAGGTGGCGACAAGTCTCTTCAATGAACACAGGAAAATAAACACCCAGTTGAGAACATAATGTAAAATGAATGAGAAAAGTACCTACCGAGGGCTTCCTTAGAGTGCTACTTTTATTTTACTCTGAACTTACTGACCCAAGTTCAGAGGACAATGCCTGAGATGACAAAACGATCATGGTCCATATGATGAGAAATGGATTGAAGACCCTAAGATTGAATGAAAGTAAAGTGAAGTCTCTCAGTCATGTCTGACTCTTTGCGACCCCATGGACTGTAGCCTTCAAGGCTCCTCTGTCCATGGAATTTTCCAGGGAAGAGTACTGGAGTGGGTTGCCATTTCCTTCTCCAAGATTGAATGAGGGCTGTGTAAAAATGTTTGGATGCTTGTCAACATGTGTAGCAGTTAAGAACTCAAGCTCTGAGGACATGGGGACCTGGATTCATGTTCCAGCTTTGCCACTTGCACAAAAGATGCAGATCCATGTTAAGCCTAAGTTCCTTCATCTGTTCACTGGGAATAATAACAGTGCCTATGTCTTGGTTACAGCATTTTGAAGATTAAATGAGAAAATGCATGTAGGTTTTTAGTGAGTTGCTCAACCCAGAGAAGGCGCTTGATAGGTGCTGGCTGTCAGTAGCAATAATTCTGGTCTTTATTCTGTTTTGAAAAGCCCAAAGAAGAGAGTGAGATTAAAGAATAACAAATTTTTGCCTGTCTGAGGCAGGACTTCCTGAGATTCTGGGTCTTTTCAGGAACATTTCAGACAACAGGTGGGATAGGTTGAGGCTTTCTGCAAATGGCTTACCAGTGATTTTCACAAGTCTTCCCAGATATCATTCTGTTAGGCTGTCTTCACAGGGGGCCCTGAAGAACAGTATGTGGAGGTCTGGCTTCTTTCTGCCCCTGCATTCACTTGGCATGTTAGCTCAGGGATATAAATGAAATTGAGACTTAGACCAGCCAGTACAGAGTACTGAATGCTAATTAGCTTGTCAACACTGCAGGTGCTTTTGAAGAGAGGAAGATATGATACAACCTACATCTTGGGAGGAAGATGCAGAATGAACTGCCTGGGAGACAGTGTTGAGGCAGACAGATGGAAAGGAGGTTATTCCATTGGTACATGTGGGAAGCTTTGAAGCCAGAGGGGACAGGGCAGAGATGGGGACTCGGGTCAGGCACAGGAAAGAATAAAGAGGAGATGTGGTTGGTTTTGACCACATTTGCCTGGGGGCAGCTGCATGTGTGTTGTCAAAGATAAAGCTGGATATTAGTTAAAGTGGTGAAGGCAGATTTTATTAACTACTGACAGTAGGGAAAAGAGCTGAGTTCCATTCTATTTATACAGAGGTGTGTGTGTTAGTCACTCAGTCGTGTTCGACTCTTTGAGACCCCAGCGATTATAGCCTGCCAGACTCCTCTGTACATCGGGATTCTCCAGGCGAGAATACTGGAGTGGGTTGCCATTTCCTTCTCCAGGAGATTGCAACCTAGGGATCGAACCTGGGTCTCCTGCATTGCAGGCAGTTTCCTTACCATCTGAGCCATCAGGGAAGCCTATACAGAGGTGACTGGAACATTTTAAAATCAGGATGAGGGAATAGGGAGGAGCAGTGAGCAGGGGTAAAGTAGAATCAGAGATAAGAAAAAATTACGAAAATCTAGTGAGATAGAGGGTGAAGATGTCATTAGGACAGCTGTGGCTACTAGTTGGCAGTTACCTGAATTAGGATTCTACTCGCCCACAGAGCCTGGGAGACAGAGGTCCTATCCTTCCTGATGATAGCATTTGAAAGGAACGGCTTTCAAGTCCTTGAGAAAGACACTCCTGGGTTGTAGGGAATACATATGTGTATATTTGAAAGCAACAGAGGGAGAGTTTACAATTGTGAGCTTACCCCTTCCTGCCTTTTTAAATTAGTAATGCTCGAAGAAAGGAGTGGAGGTCAGGGCCCTGTGGCCAGGTGTTGGCTAGAACAAATGGTAAATTTTTTTGACAGCCTTGAGCTTTCTTAGACAGGAACTCTAAGAGGGGATGTCTTAGTCATCCCAAGGATGTGGCCTTAGGTTGGTGGAAGCCATGCTATGTTGATCCAGCCATTTAATGCAGGAGTTTGGAATGAGTCTATGTGGCAAGAGAGCTTTTGTGGTTCTCATCCTCTGCACGAGGCAGAGGACATCGCAGAGGCTGGAGAGTTGGAATGCTGGGTACCACTCCTAGTTCTATAATTCATGAGTGGGAAAATCATCACTTCCCTCATGTTGTGATGATCAAAAGGGATAATATATGTGAAAGGACTTGGAAAATTGAAATAATTATTTTTACTACTGAAAAATCATAATTGGAGAACTCGGATCCCTCTCATGTTGTGAATCGACGTAGCGGCATAAATGGTCAGGGCTTTCAAGGGAGGGACTCTGAAGGCAAGACTGCCAGCCCTTCTTAATAATTCCCTTTGTAAAGTGATTACTTACAACTGACTGCATCATGCTTGTTTCCTTGATTTTTTCCTTTTCTTTTTAAGACTAGCTTTCTTAGCTTAAGGCATTGCAACCTAAAATCCACTGCCGACAGAGAAGTTGCTTTAAAAAGAATGCTAAGTATGCTCAAAATGTTACCAACGTCTTTTAATTTTAAAAGCTTTTTTTGTTGTTGTTATTAGTATACTACAAAAGAAAAATAGAGTTTGATATTTCTCATTACTTTTCCACCCTGTGTTCATGAGATAGGTCATTTGGAACCATTCAATCCTCTGACAAAGGCTGCGACTTGATTTCTCACTTTATATGACTAATGGATAAGTTAAAAAAGAAGTATTAGACTATGAACTTCAAAGCTTAATGAATGTAAAATACCTTTTGAATTTGGATGAAAATGTTAGTTGAAGTTTTGTTTTTAATTTGTACTTAATCTGCTATCCTCAGGGGGGCCAGTTGCTGAAAGCTTTTTGAGAGGATGTTAAAGATTAATGTTAAGGATTAATCTCCTTTGTCTTTATAATACCCTCATCTTTTCAAAGTGTTTTTTTGCGATTTCATTTGATCTTTACAACAAACAGAACCTGTTGGAGCAAGGGTGAGTGTGCCAGACGTACAGATGAGGAAACAGAGGCTCGGGGATGCTGCGTGCCTGTTAACAGGACTGTCACAATGTGCTGAGGCCTCAGTCAAAAGATGGCAGCTCCTGTATAAACCCCGCAGAGATGCGACCTTGTAAATGCAGCACAAATTCATAGTTAAACTTTTCAGGCTCAGTTGAACACTTGGGGAATCCTTGTTTTAGGTTGAAATGAAATTACTGCTCGACCTGTTTATGTTTCCCATATAAAAAAAAAAATTTTTTTTGGAGTGGGGGTTTAGAACCTGGAATGGCCTCTTTCAGTATTGGGCTATATTTCCTATTGGAATAGCTTTATTGAGATGCAGTTTTTATACTGTATATATGCAGATTTAAAGTACATAATTCAATAGTTTTTAGTACATTCACAGATGTATGAAACTATCACCATAGATAGTTTTAGAATATTTTCATCACCCCAAAAAGAAACTCTATACCCTTCAGCTATCGCTCTCTTATTGCCTCTTCTGTCCTCCAACACAGAACTGTAACTAATCTACTTTCTGTCTCGAGATTTCTCTGTACTGGATTTTCAAAGAAATGGAATGATACAATAAGTGGACTTTTGTGGCTAGTTTCATTTGGCATAAAATTTCAAGATTCATCTAAGTTGTTACATGCATCAGTATTTTATTCCTATTCATGGCTGAATTGTATCCCATTGTATGGGTACATCATGCTTTGTTGCTCCATTCACCAGTTGGTAGATACTTGGATTGTTTCTACTTTTTGGCTATTATGAATAATGCTCCTATAAAATTTTATGCACAAGTTTTTGTGTGTACATATGTTCTCATTTCTATTGGATAAATACCTAGGAGCAGAATTGTTGACTCATATGATAACTTTATGTTCTAAGAGCTGCTAGACTGTTTTCTAAAGTGGCTTAATCATTTTACACTCCCATTAGCAACGTATGAGGGTTCTCATTCCTCTACGTCTTCACAAGCTCTCACTGTACGACATTGTGATTCTAGCCATTCTTGTGGATATGAAGTGGTATTTCATATAGTTTTGATCCTTTAATGACTGATGACATAAGTTCCATTTCCATGATATTGGACATTCGTATATCTTCCTTGGGAAAACATCAAAACCAATCCTTAATGAGTTGTAAGAGTTCTTCATATCTTCCAGATATAAATCCTTTATGAAATACATGATTTTCAAATAGTTTCTCTCATTCTCTTGGTTAAATTTTCATGTTCTTGATAGTGTACTTGAAACACAAAACTATTAAATTCTGGTGAAGTCTAGTTTATTTATTTTCTTTTGTTGCTCATGCTTTGGGTTTATATCTAAGATTCCACTGCCAAATCCAAGGCCATTAAAATTCAAGCTAGTGTTTTCTCCTAAGAGGTCAGCAGTTTTAGTCTTACATAGGTCATTGATATGTGTGTGAATGTGCTAAGTTGCTTCAGTGGTGTCCAACTCTGTGATCCTATGAACTGGAGCCCATTAGACTGCTCTGTCCATGGGATACTCCAGGCAAGAATACTGGAGTAGTGGAGTGGGTTGCCATACCCTCCACCAGGGGATCTTCCTGATCCAGGGATCGAAACTGTGTCTCTTACGTCTCCTGCGTGGGCAGGTGGGTTCTTTACCACCAGGGTCACCTGGAAGCCTAGGTCTCTGACACATTTTGAGTTAATTTTTGTATATGGTTTGAGGTAAGAGCTCAATATGTTTATTTATTTTTGCATATGGATTGCCATTTCCAGAGAAGGAAATGGCAACCCACTCCAGTTTTCTTGCCTGGAAAATCCCATGGACAGAGGAGCCTGGCAGGCTACAGTCCATAGGATCGCAAAAGAGTCACGACTGAGCGACTTCACATGGATATCCAGTTGTGTGTGTGAATGTGTGCTAAATTACTTCAGTTGTGTCTGACTCTTTGCAACCCCATGGACTGTAGCCCTCTGGGCTCCTTTGTCTATGGAATTCTCCAGACAAGAATACTGGAGTGGGTTGGCATGCCCCCCTCCAGGGGATCTTCCTGACTCAGGGATCGAACCTGTGTCTCTCACATTTCCTGCATTGGCAGGTGGATTCTTTATCACTAGTGTGACCTGGGAAGCCCATCCTGTTGTACCAGTACTATTTTTTTTAAATAAATTATTATCCCTTTGGATATTCTTGTTAAAAAATCAGTTGATTACAGATGTATGAGTTAATTTTTTTGAATCACAATTCTAAACCTTTGATTCATTATGTCTATCTTTATGCCAGTACTGAGGTAGAGCTTCTATTCTACAAGTGGGGTAGTGGGTGGAAAAAGAGAGCCTCCACCTCTTGACTGAACTCACCTGGGACTTAGCCTCAGAGAAACACTGAAGTCCTGCTCCTTTCAGGAAGAAAGACTCCCAAAACTGAGAGCTGGAGGAAGAGGGAGTCCTGTGTTCCTGGCTGAATCAGAATGAGGTGGAATCTCAACCTCACTGAGCTGGGAGAGGGGCATGCTGGAGTGGTCTTATTTCTAATATCACAGACTCACCTTTCTTAATAAATTTTCATAGATTTTCTTCAGTAGATTTTGCTCCTAGCACCATTTCCAGAGGCTTAAGAATTTTTTTTCCCAATAATTTTCACTAAGGAGCTGGTCAGTTAAGCTCCCTATGTAATCATGCTGGAAGTTGATCTCATGCTTTCTATTAGAGGACTTCAAGGGATATGCAGAGGTTGGCTGTGGACACCCCTATAGGCAGGACAGAGTTAAAGGAGACTTTATTTGGAGGAAGGTAGACAATATGTGGGAAGGGCTGGGAGAATGGACATGAAGGATAGGTGCGTGCTCAGTCGCTTCAGTTGTGCCTGACTCTTTGTGACCCCATGGACTGTAGCCCACCAGGCTCCTCCGTCCATGGGATTTCCCAGGCAAGAATACTGGAGTGGGTTGCCGTTTCCTTCTCCAGGGTATCTTCCCCACCCAGGGATTGAACCAGTGTCTTTTACATCTCCTGCATTGGCATGTGGGTTCTTTACCTCTAGCACCACTTGGGAAGCCAAATACAGATCTGAGGGTAGAACTTAGGATCATTGCATAAGGTGCTGCTGAATACTAGAAGGAGCTATCTAACAGCTGGAATTCTTGAAATGCGTGAGCTAGTTCCTGTATTTTGGCACCTGTACGCTCTGAGAAACCTGCCTGTCAGGAGTAATCCAGGGAGATCCCCTCATAGGTGGGATGTGGGATGATGTGACCTCTAGGGTCCCTTCCAAACTAAACTTCAAAAATGGTGCTACAGCTTTGCCTGGGGGTTTCCTGGGGTTTCAAGTCTCACCACTTTCAGCTTTTGGGGAGTAAGGGTATAAGACATATACAGATGTGTATGTCTGTGTGTATAATTTATTGTTTTGCTATTTTATTTTCAAGAAACCTAGAGGTCTTCCAAAAACAAAGTAGACACATTAAGATTCCTTTGTTCTTCAATACATACTGATTACAATTTTATTTTCTTTTGAAGAAAGGACTATGGAGCTATTTGAAATGTAAGTGTTCTTATGTGTATTAATTTGCTAGGGCTGCCATAAGAACATATCAGAGACCAGGTGAATTGCACAACAGAAATTAATTTTCTCAGTTTTAGAGGACAGAAGCCCAAGATCAAGGGGTCAGCAGATTAGGTTCCTTCTGAGGCTTCTCTCCTGGACTTGCAGATGATCTCCTTGCTGTGTTCTCACAGGGTTGGCTCTTGATCTACATGTATCTTAATCTCTTCTTAAAAGAGCACCACCCATATAGAGCCCTCCCTTATGACTTCATTTTACCTTAATTACCTGTTTAAAGGCCTTCTTGCCAAATATGGGTATATTCTGAGGTACTAGGGGTTAGGAACTTCCTCAAACACATGAATGATGAGGAACACAATCTAGTCTATAAAATGAGGTTTTGATTTTCCCCCAACACTATATCTGTTCACATTTCTCATAGTTTTCGTTAAGTAGTAATAGGCTAGAAGTTGAAGAAAACTTGGAATCTAGAGAAATGCATGCTGAAACTACTTAACTACTTCCTACCTTGAGTCCTAACAGATGCGGGTTCTGATGGCCAGCTTGCTGGTACAAGTGCCGCTCCTGTCTGTCAGCTCAGCAGAATTTCTGCAGAGAAGTCAGCTGGCTCCCTGGAATGACATCCTGCTTTTCATTGTCAGCCCAGTTGCACCCAAATAAGTTGAGATACAGAAGCCTTGCACACACAATAGGCCTTTGAACGTTTTCCAGGGAGAACAATTGCATTTCTACTTTAGTACAAAGGATCAAGAAGACCTCTGATTGCTGTTATGTTTTGTTTTTCTTGTGATGCTAATTATGTTTTCACAAATTTAACTGTTCTGTTGACTCCTCCAAGGCATATTATTAACACATCACTAATGCAATCTACTGAAACCAACTATGTGACCAGCATAGAGCTCTGGGATGTAATGTTCCTTTTTTATCTACCCTAAACTTTTGCTGACGACTCCTTGGTCAGTTTATCTTTTTTTAGCCATGCCTCCCAGCTTGCAGGATGTTAGTTCCCTGACCAGGGATTGAACTTGCACCTTTGGCAGTGAAAGCATGAAGTCCTACCTACTGAACTGCCAGGGAATTCCTAGTCAGTTTATCTTATGAGGCAAAATTTAAATGAATAGAGTGATATACTTTTATACATTCTTTCATGAGATATAAATGTGATTTTTCTCTCTTCTATTTAGAAAACAGAGCTATGACTTTAGCAAGGATTTTTAACTTGAAATTTACTTTCTAAGTATAAATTCAAAAGACAGAGAAAAGAACAACAAAAATAAAAATTACTTGTGTGTTCCCTTAACAGAACACTTTTATTTTTCTATTTCATATTCTTCCAGTCTTCTATATTTAGAAAATTATAACAGCAAAACATTTTATTTTCTTCTTGAAAATGACCTAACAATTTATTGAGGACACTTTCTTGAATATTTTACCACATAATTTTAATGCTGAGTGGTGGTCCAGGTTATGAATGGATCATGATTTTAGTAAATTTTTGTTGTTGTTGTTGAACATTTAGGTACAGAGTACTTACGGTTGTTATTTTCATCTATATATTTTTGAGCATATACTAACATTTCCTCATTATTTTGAAATGACAGGATTACCACATCAAAAAACGCATAGTTGCATCTGGGGCTATTGTGTGTTTTATGTATTGTTCATCGATTTGTCTCTTTTGATATCAGTGCAGTTTTGCTTTAATTAAAAAAATAAGATCAAGCTTAAAATATTCCATTGTGAATAGAAAGTATTTTATCATCTCGTCACACCTGTTTGCTATTCTGGGTGAAATTTAAATTCATTTCACAAATTAAAAATTCATAAAGTTCACTATTTTTATTGTAATTTTTATATTTATTAAAGTTTGATTTTCCTTTACATTTTTAAAATTTTAACATTTACAAAAAGGAATTCATATTTGCTGTAAGATGATATTCTATACAAACAAAAAACAATAATTTCCTCTTTTCTCAAAAATCCTCACTTCCAAGGTTACACATTATAGCCCACTGTATATCCTTCTGCATCTTTCACTCACAGAAACACGCACACACACACACACGCAATTTTCCCTTACAATAAAGTGGGACTAATTCTATACATTGCCATAAGTCAGTTTTACCTAAACTAAACCAAACAAGCTTCCCTGGTGGCTCAGAGGGTAAAGCGTCTGTCTGCAATGCAGGAGACCTGGGTTCGATCCCTGGGTCAGGAAGATCCCCTGGAGAAGGAAATGGCAACCCACTCCAGTATTCTTGCCTGGAAAATCCCATGGATGGAAGAGCCTGGTAGGCTACAATCCTACAATCCATTTGTAGAGTCGGACACGAATTTACTTTCACTTTCAAACCAAACAAAATATTTTGAGGTTTTGATTAAAATTATATGTTAAAATTTATATGTTACTTTGGAAAGATTGACACTTTAAATTTTATTGATTCCTCTCCATTTAATGTATTTATTTAGGTTTTATTTTGCATTTTCAGACTTCCCTGATAGCTCAGCTGGTAAAGAATCTGCCTGCAGTGCAGGAGACCCCAGTTCAATTCCTGGGTCAGGAAGATCCCCTGGAAAAGGGATGGGCTTCCCACTCCAGTATTCTTGGGCTACCTGTTGGCTTAGATGGAAAAGATTCCACCCGCAATGTGGGAGACCTGAGTTTGATCCCTGGGTTGGGAAGATCTGCTGGAAGAGGGCATGGCAACCCACTCCAGTATTCTTGCCTGGAGAATTCCATGGACAGAGGAGCCTGGCTGACTACAGCCCATGGGTTGCAAAGAGTCAGACATGACTGAGTGACTTTCACCATTTGTATTTTTACAAATTGTCTACTTTTCTTGAGAATTTATTACTATATTCTTCATAATTTTTCTTGCTGTTTTGAATGATGTACAAACATCTAAAATATTTTTTATTTATAATTTAATATTAAGAGTATAGGAAAAACTATTAATTTTTATATATTTAATTTATAATTTAACCTTTGTACCAATTAATTCATGAGCAGATTCCAGGCATGGAAGGTGGTTCAAAATTAGAAAATTTCTCAAAAATCACGTTAGCTCTATTTCTAAGTATTTTATTTTGTAGCACATTCTATCACCAGTGTCCTTAACCCTGTTTGGTGAAATATCTTTTCATGTGTTTAATCTATTTTTTCTTTTTTATTTAATCCTTTTCCTAATCAGGTTGTTGTTTCTTTTTACCATTTACTTTTGTGAATTCTTTATATTTTCTGGGCTTCCCTTGTGGCTCAGCTGGTAAAGAATCTGCTCGCAATGTGGGAGACCTGGGTTCAATCCTGGGTTGGGAAGATCCCCTGAAGAAGGGAAAGGCTACCCATTCCAGTATTCTGGCCTGGAGAATTCCATGGACTGTATAGTCCATGGGGTTGCAAAGAGCTGGACACGACTGAACGACTTTCACTTTCACTTCATATTTTCTAGTCACTAGTCCTTTGTAAGATGTGGTTTGCAACTAATTTTTCCAAGTCTGTGGCTTGTCCTTTCATTCTCTTCTCAAGAACTTTTGCAAAGCAAAAGTTTTTAAATTTGAGGGGATCCAATTTATCAATTTTTCCTTTTATGGATTGTGCTGTGGGTATCAAGTTTAAGAACTCTTTGCCAACTCCAAGATCTTAAAGATTATTTCCATTTCCCCATAAAACTTTCAGTTTACATTTCACATTTGTTTATGATCCATTTTAAGCTAATATTACTTAGGTTGAGTTTCATGTTTTTGCTGCTAAGTCACTTCAGTGGTGCCCAACTCTGTGCGACCCCATAGACGGCAGCCCACCAGGCTCCCCCATCCCTGAGATTCTCCAGGCAAGAACACTGGAGTGGGTTGCCATTTCCTTCTCCAATGTATGAAAGTGAAAAGTGAAAGTGAAGTCACTCAGTTGTGTCCGACCCTCAGCGACCCCATGGACTGCAGCCCTCCAGGCTCCTCCGTCCGTGGGATTTTGCTATGGATGTACAATTGATCTAGCACCATTTGCTATTCTTTGTCCTTTGAATTGCTTTTCACTTTTGTAAAAAAAATCAGTTGAGTGTATATTGTGGCTCTATTGCTAAGATCTTTGTTTTGTTCCATTATTTGTGTGTCTATTTATCTGTCAATGTATGTTGCTAGCATTACTTGGCTAGATAGTAAGCCTTAATAATTTCAGGTAGATAATAAGTAATAAGGTAGATAGTAAGCCTTAATAAAATCAGGTGGAATGATTATTCCCACATTTTTTCTTCTATTTTGAGATTACTTAGCTGTCATGTCCCACTCTTTGTGACCCTGTGGACTGTAGCCTGCCAGGTTCCTCTGTCCATGGAATTCTCCAGGCAAGAATACTGGAATGGGTAGCCATTTCCATCTCCAGGGGATCTTCCTGACTCAGTGATTGAACCCAGGTCTCCTGCTTGGCAGACAAATTCTTTACTATCTGAGCCACCAGGGAAGCCCATTCTACTATTATTTGTCTATAAATAAAATAAAAATAATGTATATTATATAAATTTATAAATTATATAATACATTAAAAATATCTTACAGAACATATTGCTGGAACCTTGACAGGACCTACATTAAAACCATTTTTTAAATCTTTGAGTTCCTTCATCAGTATTTTGTAATTTATATCATAGAAATCCTAGACTTGCCTTGTTAAGTATATATCTAAGTAGATTATTTTCTTTGGAGTGATTGTAAATGGTATCGTGTTTTTAAATTCTGGTTTCTGCATGTTTGTTGTTAAAATATAGAAATGCAGTTGATACTTTTTTTTTTCTGTTGTTGTTTTATCCTGTGATATTGATAGACTTACTTATTAGTTCTTGGAGTTTTTTCTTGAGATTCTTTGAGAATTTCTATGTACAGAATCATATCATTTACAAATAGAGACAGTTTTATTTCTTCTCTTCCAATCTGTAAGCTTTTTCTTTTCTTTTTTTGGCTTACTGTAATGCCTAGAACTTCCAGTACTGTGTTGAAAATGAATGGTAAGAGCAGACATTCTTGCATTTTTCTGGATCTTAATGTTAAAGCATTCACTTGTTCTTTCTATTTCTCTCCTCTTGTCTCATCTTTTGTTATGTATGGATTTACTCCATTTATTTTTTTGTTGTTGGTAATTTGGAAATTATATGTCTTACTTCAAATATTTTTAAGGTTACTCTTAAATTTTATGCAAAGATGGGCTCAATAAAGGACAGAAATGGTAGGGACCTAACCAGAAGCAGAAGATATTAAGAAGAGGTGGCAAGAATACACAGGAAAACTGTACCAAAAAATCTTCATGACCCAGATAATCACAATAGTGTGATCACTCATCTAGAGCCAGGTATCCTGTAATGTGAAGTCAAGTGGGCCTTAGGAAGCATCACTATGAACAAAGCTAGTGGAGGTGATGGAATTCCAGTTGAGTTATTTCAAATCCTGAAAGATGATGCTGTGAAAGTGCTGCACTCAATATGCCAACAAATCTGGAAAACTCAGCAGTGGCCACAGGACTGGAAAAGGTCAATTTTCATTCCAATCCCAAAGAAAGGCAAAGCCAAAGAATGTCAAACTACCACACAATTGCACTCATCTCACACGCTAGTAAAGTAATGCTCAAAATTCTCCAAGCCAGGCTTCAGCAATACGTGAACCGTGAACCTCCAGATGTTCAAGCTGGTTTTAGAAAAGGCAGAGGAACCAGAGATCAAATTGCCAACATCCGCTGGATCATGGAAAAAGCAAGAGAGTCCCAGAAAAATATCTATTTCTGCTTTATTGACTATGCCAAAGCCTTTGACTGTGTGGCTCACAATAAACTGTGGAAAATTCTGAAAGACATGGGGATACCAGACCACCTGACCTGCCTCCTTAGAAACCTATATGCAGGTCAGGAAGCAACATTTTGAACTGCACATGGAACAACAGACTGGTTCCAAATAGGAAAAGGAGTACATCAAGGCTGTATATTGTCACCCTACTTATTTAACTTATATGCAGAGTACATCATGAGAAATGCTGGGCTGGAGGAAGCACAAGCTGGAATCAAGATTGCCAGGAGAAATATCAATAACCTCAGATATGCAGATGACACCACCCTTATGGCAGAAAGTGAAGAAGAACTAAAGAGCCTCTTTATGAAAGTGAAAGAGGAGAGTGAAAAAGTTGGCTTAAAGCTCAACATTCAGAAAACTAAGATCATGGCATCCGGTCCCATCACTTCATGGCAAATAGATGGGGAAACAGTGGAAAGAGTGGCTGACTTTATTTTTTTAGGCTCCAAAATCAATGCAGATGGTGATTGCAGTCATGAAATTAAAAGACGCTTACTCCTTAGAAGGAAAGTTATGACCAACCTAGACAGCATATTAATCAGCCATTAAAAAAATACATTTGAATCAGTTCTAATGAGGTGGATGAAACTGGAGCTTATTATACAGAGTGAAGTAAGCCAGAAAGAAAAACACCAATACAGTACACTAATGCATATATATGGAATTTAGAAAGATGGTAACGATAACCCTGTATGTGAGACAGCAAAAGAGACACAGATGTATAGAAAAGTCTTTTGGACTCTGTGGGAGAGGGCGAGGGTGGGATGATACAGGAGAATGGCATTGAAACATGTAAATTATCATGTGTGAAAGGAATCGCCAGTCCAGGTTCAATGCATGAGACAGGGTGTTTGGGGCTGGTGCACTGTGATAACCCAGAGGGATGGGATGGGAGGGAGGTGGGAGGGGGGTTCAGGATGGGGAACACATGTACACTCATGGCAGATTGTATGGCAAAACCAATACAATATTGCAAAGTAAAACAAATAAATAAATAAACAGAAAAAAAAAAAAAAAAAAGCAGAGACATTACTTTGCCAACAAAGGTCCGTCTAGTCAAGGCTATGGTTTTTCCAGTGGTCATGTATGGATGTGAGAGTTGGACTATAAGGAAAGCTGAGCTCCAAAGAATTGATGCTTTTGAACTGTGGTATTGGAGAAGACTCTTGAGAGTCCCTTGGACTGCAAGGAGATCCAACCAGTCCATCCTAAACGAGATCAGTCCTGGGTGTCCATTGGAAGGACTGATTTTGAAGCTGAAACTCCAGTACTTTGGCCACCTGATGTGAAGAACTGTCTCATTGGAAAAGACCCTGATGCAGGGAAAGATTGAGGGCAGGAGGAGAGGGGGACGACAGAGGCTGAGATGGTTGGATGGCATCACCGACGCAATGGACGTGGGTTTGGATGGACTCCGGGAGTTGATGATGGACAGGGAGGCCTGGTGTGCTGTGGTTCATGGGGTCGCAAAGAGTCAGACATGACTGAGCGACTGAACTGAAGTGAACTTTTTTAATATAGATAATTAAATTCACAATATTTATTGACACCATGGGCTAATGAAGCTGCCTTAATGTTGAATGGGAAAAGAACTTAAAGCTTCCTTTATTTCACTTGTTCCCCTGCAAAAATATCATGAGATAATCTGGTATAATCTTAAAGTGAAATTAAGAATACATTTATATTCACCACAGAATAAAAATGAATAAGTACTTAGCAATAAGCTTACTGAAATAAGTACAAAACTTGTACATTGAAAGTGACAAAATTTTGTTGAGCAAAATTAAGAAGATCTAAATAAATGGAGAAATACTGTTTTGGAATATTGTTAAATCCATGTATTAAAAATACATGGATTGGAAGACTCAATATTGGTAATATACTATTTTCCCCAAATTTATCTGTAAATTCAATGCATTTTGTATCAAATCTTCAGAAGGAGTTTTTGGGGCTGAAATTTACAGGCCAATCCAAAAACTTACATAAATATTTAAAGGATATAGAATAACAAAAAATTTTTTTAAAAGTTGGAGGACTTTTCAATTTCAAAACTTACTGTAAATCTACATTTATTCAAATGTTGGAGAGCAGGTGGATGAAAGGAAACCCTCTCACACCGTTGGTGGGAAAGTAAAGGTGTGCGACCACTATGGAGAACAGTATGGAGGTCCCTTAAGAAAACTAAAACTAGGGTTGCCACATGATCCATCAATCCCGGGACAAAACACTAATTCAAAAAAATACACGCACCCTTATGTTCATAGCAGCACTGTTTACAATAGCCAAGACATGGAAGCAACCTAGGTGTCCGTAGACAAAAGAATGGATAAAGAAGGCATGGTACATATATACACGACAGACTACTACTCAGCCATAAAAAAGAATGAAAAATGCCACTTGTAACTACATGGATGGATCTAGAGATTATTATACTAAGTGAAGTAAGTCAGAGTAGGAAAGACAAATATTATATGATATCAGTTATATGTGGAATCTAAAATCTGATAAAAATAAACTTATTTACAAAATAGAAACAGACTCATAGGAAACAAACATGTTTACTGAAGGGGAAAGGTGGTAAGAGGGGGATAAATTAGGAGTTTGGAATTAGCAGATAGAAACCACTATGTGGAAAACAGATAATGTCCTAGTGTATAACGCAGGGAACTGTATTCAATATCCTATAATAAATCATAATGGAAAAGCATATAAAAAGAATATATATACATATGTATAACTGAATCACTTTGCTGTACACCAGAAACTAACACAACATTGTATATCAACTATACTTCGATAAAAAGAAAAAGTTACAGTTATTAAAACAGTGTGCTATTAGTGTAAGTTTGCCTGGAGAATCCCAGGGACAGGGGAGCCTGGTGGGCTGCAATCTATGGGTCGCACAGAGTCAGATACGACTGACGTGACTTAGCAGCAGCAGCAGCAGCAGCAGCAGACATAAATCAGTTCAGTTCAGTCACTCAGTCATGTCCGACTCTTTGAGACCCTATGAATTGCAGCACGCCAGGCCTCCCGGTCCATCACCAACTCCCGGAGTTCACTCAAACTCACGTCCATCGTGTCAGTGATGCCATCCAGCCATCTCATCCTCTGTTGTCCTCTTCTCCTCCTGCCCCCAATCCCTCCCAGCATCAGGGTCTCTTCCAATGAGTCAACTCTTCGCATGAGGTGGCCAAAGTATTGGAGTTCCAGCTTTAGTATCAGTCCTTCCAATGAACACCCAGGACTGATCTCCTTCAGAATGGACTGGTTGGATTTCCCTGCAGTCCAAGGGACTCTCAAGAGTCTTCTCCAACACCACAGTTCAAAAGCATCAATTCTTCAGCACTCAGCTTTCTTCACAGTCCAACTCTCACATCCATACATGACCACTGGGAAAACCATAGCCTTGACTAGACGGACCTTTATTGGCAAAGTAATGTGTAACAGAATTAAGAGACTAGAAAAAAATCATTATGTTTATGACTTTTGAGGAAGATACCAAGGCAATTCATTGTAGAAATAATAGCTTTTTCAATAGATGGTGCTTGGACAATTGGATATCCATATGCAAAAGGATGGATTTTTACCCTTGGTTCACACCATACACAAGAATTAACTCATAGGTTGATGGGAGCGGGTGGGGGGTGTGAGGAAGATTTTATAAAATGGTCCCTTGTGTCCAGGACAGCATTTGCCTCATTTTTGAAGATTCAGGTTAGAGAAAAGCTCTGAGAACTATATTTTTCCATTTAGGGAGTTGTTTCCATTTCCTCGAAACACATATGGGGCACTGCTTCAGGAACTCCTATGTTCTAAGCTCTTCCCCTGATCTAACTTTATCCTCACACCCTGTCCTTCTGTGCTACAGGCTTCTGTCTCCAGTTGATTTATTTCATGAACGGTAAGGGTTCATTTCTGATTGGAGAGAATCTACATATGCAGTGTTTAGCTCCCCACTAGTGGGATTTCAGGAGTCTACAGTCCATATTTTCTCTTACTACCCATACCTCATTTTCTCTCTGCAAATTGCAGTAATTAGGTGTTTTCAAGAATTTTTTCATTTTTTTACACAGTGTTGTTATCTTGAGAAATAAATTTATGTCTTGTGAATTTTCCTCTTTCAATTTTGGCCATTCATTATACATAGCTGAAGTTTCTACAAGGTTGTAGTAGGTAGTGGACACTGTTTCTTGCTTACAGACGTGACATGACGTGAAAGTCGCTCAGTCGTGTCCAACTCTTTGTGACCCTATTGACTATACAGTCCATGGAATTCTCCAGGCCAGAACACTGGAGTGGGTAGCCTTTCCCTTCTCTAGGGGGTCTTCCCAACCCAGGGATCTAACCCAGTCTCCCACATTGCAGGCGGATTCTTTACCAGCTGAGCTACATTGCATAGAAATGTTTTTCTTATATTTGATTTTGTTTCAATCCATTTTAATCGGGTCCTGGGAGGAAATTTGAAGACTGTCTTTGAAATGATCATCTTGATCACTCCAGGTTATATTCTATAACTATTCTGTGTGTGTATAAGTGTGTGTGTGAAAGAGAGAATGAACAGATTTGGCTTTGACACATCCTTCCACATGTGAACATCATCTCATCTGGTCTGGATTGTTTTTTTGTTCTCTCTTTCCCTTTCATCACTTCTTTGACAGCACTCTTTTAAATAGATAAATAGTTAAAGAGTTCAGTGTTTTCTCTAACTTTCTAAGCAAACTTGTGAGCTGTTATTAAGCTTATGATTGATTCTTAAGGAAAGTGAGCCTTTGATGCACTGTATGCCTCAGATTATTAAACAGAACAATTACATCATAAAAGCTTTTAATAGGTGGTTGTAATGTACATATTTAACTTTTAGTTGAATAAATTCAACAGTGGTATTTATCTTTTCAACCTTTTAAACTACATAAGGAGAGCAAACATATAATTTCCATGTGGGCCAGTAGAAGGTGTAAAAAGACTTTTCTGTACAAAATATTCCTGAAATAAATGTTAATCCATACAGTTAAATGATAGCACCTTTTTTTGGATTATTTCAATTTATAAATTATCTTTTGGAATGTGTGAAAACTTGTATTTAGAGGGGGATAATAGCTGGAACTTGGTGAAACAGACAAATAAAATAAAACACTTGGAACCTGATGGAGAAATCTCTTGCTATCAGGCAGGCCATCAATATGTGGACAGTAATATGTGGCCTGTGAACTCAGGAGAAAATTTTCTCTTTCTGTGCTTAACTGTACAGTTATATAATTAGTTTTTAAGAAAATAATTTTTTAATAAAAAATAATGTCTTATAATTTAGTATACATACACTAAGGGATATGGTAGGATCTTGATATCCTTCTGGGCTTCTCTGGTGGCTCAGATGGTAAGGAATCTGCCTGCAATGTGGGAGGCCCATGTTCTATCCCTGGGTTGGGAAGATCTCCTGGAGAAGGGAATGTCTACCTGCTCCAGTATTCTTGCCTGGAGAATTCCATGGATAGAGGAGCCTGGTGGGCTACAGTCCATGGTATTCTTCAATTTCTTCTGCCTGAGAGCACCACCAGTCCTCTCGGGTCCATACTGGACAACCAGTATGATCAAGGTAACACTGACAGAATTGATAACATCATTAAGGGGAAGACAAAATACAATGAATATCTCAACTAGAGAACAAAATGTTCTTTGAGCAAATTCTATATCCATTTATAATTTTAAAAAACTGGGCCTAAATTACATTCTAAATGATATTTTATCTTTTATCTTTTTTATATTTTAAGCTATGGCAAATTGGCAATATGTATTGAAGTTTTAAAATGTGCTTATCTTTTGCCTCAACAACTCCATTTCTAAGAATTGATCTAAGGAGTAATTCAGAAATGTACACTATTTCTTTTTCAAAGTTGTTATCTATAATACTAAAAATTGAGCATGACCTCCATATTCAATATTTATACCTTAGATCTTGACAGTATGACTACAGAAAATAATCACTGTTCAGCCTTTGGAAATCACACTGTAGAAGGGGGCTTGGCAAACTTTTTTCCACAAAGAGCCAGATAGTAAATATTTTAGACTTTGGGGGCCATATGGTCCCTATTGCAACAATATAATTTTGCTGCTGTAATGCAAAAGCAGACATAGCATGTGGCTATATCCCAACAGAACTTTAGTTTGGACCCTGAAGTTGGAATTTCAGACAATTTTCTTGTGTCATAAATAATATTCTTTCTGTTTTCTCCCCTTCAGTTCAGTTCAGTCACTTCAGTCGAACAGTCATGTCCGACTCTTTGCAACCCCATGAATCGCAGCACACCAGGCCTCCCTGTCCATCACAAACTCCCAGAGTTCACTCAAATTCATGTCCATCGAGTCAGTGATGCCATCCAGCCATCTCATCCTCTGTCGTCCCCTTCTCCTCTTGCCCCCAGTTCCTCCCAGCATCAGAGTCTTTTCCAATGAGTCAGCTCTTCACATGAGGTGGCCAAAATACTGGTTTCAGCTTTAGCATCATTCCTTCCAAAGAAATCCCAGGACTGATCTCCTTGAGAATGGACTGGTTGGATCTCCTTGCAGTCCAAGGGACTCTCAAGAGTCTTCTCCAACACCACAGTTCAAAAGCATCAATTCTTCAGCGCTCAGCCTTCTTCACAGTCCAACTCTCACATCCATACATGACCACAGGAAAAACCATAGCCTTGACTAGACAGATCTTTGTTGGCAAAGTAATGTCTCTGCTTTTGAATATGTTATCTAGGTTGGTCATAACTTTCCTTCCAAGGAGTAAGTGTCTTTTAATTTCATGGCTGCAGTCACCATCTGCAGTGATTTTGGAGCCCCCCAAAATAAAGTCTGACACTCTTTCCACTGTTTCCCCATCTATTTCCCATGAAGTGATGGGACCGGATGCCATGATCTTCGTTTTCTGAATGTGTGGCTTTAAGCCAATTTTTTCACTCTCCACTTTCACTTTCATCAAGAGGCTCTTTAGTTCCTCTTCACTTTCTGCCATAAGGGTGGTGTCATCTGCATATCTGAGGTTATTGATATTTCTTCAGGCAATCTTGATTCCAGCTTGTGTTTCTTCCAGTCCAGCGTTTCTCATGATGTATTCTGCATAGAAGTTAAATAAGCAGGGTGACAATATACAGCCTTCAGGTACTCCTTTTCCTATTTGGAACCAGTCTGTTCCATGTCCAGTTCAAACTGTTGCTTCCTGACCTGCATACAGATTTCTCAAGAGGCAGGTCAGGTGGTCTGGTATCCCCATGTCTTTCAGAATTTTCCACAGTTTATTGTGAGCCACACAGTCAAAGGCTTTGGCATAGTCAATAAAGCAGAAATAGATGTTTTTCTGGAACTCTCTTGCTTTTTCCATGATCCAGCGGATGTTGGCAATTTGATTTCTGGTTCCTCTGCCTTTTCTAAAACCAGCTTGAACATCAGGAAGTTCACGGTTCACGTATTGCTGAAGCCTGGCTTGGAGAATTTTGAGCATTACTTTACTAGCGTGTGAGATGAGTGCAATTGTGTGGTAGTCTGAGCATTCTTTGGCATTGCCTTTCTTTGGGATTGGAATGAAAACTGACCTTTTCCAGTCCTGTGAGATAAGAAAGCCTTCCTCAGCGATCAATGCAAAGAAATAGAGGAAAACAACAGAATGGGAAAGACTAGAGATCTCTTCAAGAAAATTAGAGATATCAAGGGAACATTTCATGCAAAGATGGGCTCGATAAAGGACAGAAATGGTATCGACCTAACAGAAGCAGAAGATATTAAGAAGAGGTGGCAAGAATACACAGAAGGACTGTACAAAAAAGATCTTCATGACCCAGATAATCACAATGGTGTGATCACTGACCTAGAGCCAGACATCCTGGAATGTGAAGTTAAGTGGGTCTTAGAAAGCATCACTATGAACAAAGCTAGTGGAGGTGATGAAATTCCAGTTGAGCTATTTCAAATCCTGAAAGATGATGCTGTGAAAGTGCTGCACTCAATATGCCAGAAAATTTGGAAAACTCAGCAGTGGCCACAGGACTAGAAAAGGTCAGTTTTTTCCCCTTACCATTTAAAAATGTAAAAACCATTCTTCCTTCACAGGTTGTCCAAAAAATGTAGCAGTCTACAAAATGAGTGATCGCTGTGAAGTCTAAATCTGTAGATGATTCAACAGGAAGAAGAGTGGCAGGAGCACAGAGGTGAGAGGTCATGGCATGGGTATTGGGGGAACCAACTCAGAGGAGAGGGTAGGACTCCGTGCCTGGGGTGGGGCAGCCCTAATCCAGGGGCTACTTTTTATCTGGTCCCCATGTCTACATGCCATCATGTTATCACTACTTCAATTAGTAATTTCTCAGGAGATAAACCTACTAAGGTTTCTCAGGAGATAAACCATGCTTGTTTATAATTCACTTTGCTGAGAAAATGAGAACCATGGGAATTTCCCAGGCAATGTGGGTCAGCCCACATCTTCAATATTGGTTTCTGGGTGCTAATTTGGAATTTGGGTCTAAATCTCTAAATGTTCTTTTTACAGTTTCTTCTAAAGGAGTTAGAGATGTTCACATAAATGCATTTTCTTGGGTTTGTCACATGCACCATAGAATTCCTAAGATGGATAATATACTCATTAAAGCCACCTCTGACCCTAGGCTATTTTGACTTGTCCAGAAAATATTATTGTTATTATTATTTTCTGTCCAAAGGCAATACTTCATATACATATATATGAAATATATATATACACACATACACATATATATGTAATTAATTTAGTAACTTGAAATTGCTTTGGTGAGCAAAAAATTGGTTTCTGTTTTTTGGTAAAAAATTTTCCACCCAGAATCTATAGTCAATTATAGATCCTCATTCTGCTGAGTAGAAATAACTTTAAATCTTCCATTTTTGCAAAGCACTTTGCAAAATGCCTTTACATAGATCACCCCATTTATTCTCATTATTATCCTATAAGGTATATATTAATGTATACATTTTAAATAAAAAAACTAAAGAGAAGAATGCTGTATTCCAGATTCAAGTTCATTTAGTGGCAGAAATGACACACAAATCCAGAATCTTTGATTTAAAACCCAAGTCCCTTTCTGTGACAGCACAGCTTTCTTCCTGAACACAGTTTCCGAGGTTAGCTGTGTATGATTGATGTAACCAATTTTCTTCCTCCAGGGCAGAGGAACTGGTTCCTCTAGAGCATCACAGGCTGTTTCCAGGGATTCTTGCTACAGAGCAAGTGAGAGGATTGGTTGCCTGTTAGGCAATTTGCTGAAAAAAATAATCTGCAAAAGTTTCCTATGTATTATGGCAATGTGATTTAGGTGTATCAGTCTAGAGTTACACTCTAGAGATCCTTCATAGAATGCATGCTAATCTCTGGAACTACACATCTTTCCTACTTTTATTCTTTTCAGTGTTCCAAATCTCTTTTAATGGCGTCATCTTTCTTCTAGTCTCTTAGGACATTTTGTTTCTTTCTACTTTTCCTCTTATTCTCATTTACAAATAGCAACTCACAAATGGTGGCATCTAGCCAGATGCCACACCACGTGAGTACCTTCACCATGATAATGTTGATCTCTCTTCCCCTTCGTCTACTGCCATTGTCAAGCTCCTTGCGAGTGAGTGCATTTGTGCACGCTCAGTCGTGTCCCACTCTATGGTCTATGGACTGTAGCCTGTCAGGTTCCTCTGTCCATGGGATTCACCAGGCAAGAATACAGGAGAGCGTTGTCATTCTTCTTCCAGGGGATCTTCCTGACCCAAGGACTGAACCCGTGTCTCCTGCACTGGCAGGTGGATTCTTCACCAGTGAGCTGTCTGGGAAGCTGTCAAGTGCCTTGAAAGTGAAAGTCACTCAGTCATGTCTGAGTCTTTGGGACCCCATGGACTATACACTCCATGGAATTCTCCAGGCCAGAATACTGGAGTGGGTAGCCTTTCCCTTCTCCAAGGGATCTTCCCAACCCAGGGATCAAACCCAGGTCTCCCGCATTGCAGGCTGATTCTTTACCAGCTGAGCCACAAAGGAAGCCCAGTCTATCCCTTCTCCAGGGCGTCTTCCCGACCCAGGAATTGAACTAGGATCTCCTGCATTGCAGGTGGATTCTTTACCAACTGAGCTATCAGGGACCCTTGCTATCTTCCAAATATATCACCCAGTGAGCAATCACATGGTGTTTGGCTTCCTTCTCCCTCTCTCCCTTCTCATCCTTATTGTGTTTGCCCCCAGATTAACCTTTGAAAGCAGACTTATACCATTCTCCTGTTTACGGAAATCTGTGGATCACCACTACTTACGAATCAAATACTAACCATCAGTAGGCTTTCTAGGATTTTTTTCCCTGTTAAGTAGACTATATTTTGTTAGAGTAGTTTTAAGATCATAGCAAAATTGAGCTGAAAGTACACAGAATTTCAACATATCTCATCCCTTCATATACTTTTGTATTCTAAAAAGTTATTGCCATACCCAAGGCCATCTAGATTTTCTCCTATGATATCTTCTAGGAATTTTATAGTTTTGTGTTTTACATGTAGGTCTATAATTCATTTTGAGATAATTTCTGTCAAGAATATAAAGTCTAGATTCTTTTTTTTTTGCATGTGGATATCCAGTCGTTCTTACACCATTTGTTGAAAAGGCTATCTTTGCTTCTAATACTGCATCGAATAAAATTACGAGTATCCTTGCTTGTTCCTGATCATAGAGAAAATGCTCTATGATATTAACTGTGAGTTTGTCATATATGACCTTTATTATGTTGGGGTATGGTTTTTCCAGTGGTCATGTATGGATGTGAGAGTTGGACTGTGAAGAAAGCTGAACGCCGAAAAATTGATGCTTTTGAACTGTGGTGTTGGAGAAGACTCTTGAGAGTCCCTTGGACTGCAAGGAGATCCAACCAGTCCATTCTGAAGGAGATCAGCCCTGGGATTTCTTTGGAAGGAATGATGCTAAAGCTGAAACTCCAGTATTTTGGCCACCTCATGCGAAGAGCTGACTCATTGGAAAAGAGTCTGCTGCTGGGAGGGATTGGGGGCAGGAGGAGAAGGGGAAAACAGAGGATGAGATGGCTGGATGGCATCACTGACTTGATGGACGTGAGTCTGAATGAACTCCTGGAGTTTGTGATGGACAGGGAGGCCTGGCGTGCTGCGATTCATGGGGTCGCAAAGAGTTGAACACGACTGAGCAACTGAACTGAAGTACTGTTCATTCTATATTAACTTTGTTCAGAGTTTTAAATCATAAAATCAGTATCGAATTTTGTTGAAAGCTTTTTCTAAGCTTTTTCTCATGAAATGATCATATGATTTTTATCTATTGGTTTTTTAAATGTGGTATATCATCTTGATTGCTTAATAGATACTTGTCTATCCTTGTCATGTATGTGGGTGTATTTCTTTTCAATTTAGAATTTTAAAATATTTATTGATAATTTTTCTTTTATAAATGTTTGGTAATCCCAAGTGATCACCCAAAACGCAGACTGTAAACACAACAGCAGAGGAGCCACCAGGGAGTGCGAGGAAGCAAACTATGAACAGGCGACAGACTGAGCAAGGGTGCAGGAGGGAGTAACAGACACCAAAAGACACGTGCACAACTGCGCCACTGAGAGCGACAATGGGAGTGAGTACATAGCCACATTTGGACCACAGAGATTTCAGCGCAACTGATTAGGAAACCACTGAGCCAAATACTAACATTCAGGAGGAGGAATGGACAAACCATTTTTATGAGCATGCTCAGCTTATTGACATGGGAACGAGGAAGCAGAGAAGCTCGGTAGTCATTTCGCAATGCATAGCAATCTTTTCTTATGTCCATGAGCCCCTAGTACAACCCATGTCCCCAGTCCTAACTTGATGCCACCTCCAGGAAGCATTGTCTGATCACTCATCTGGAACCGCATCTCTCCACTGAATGAAAATTTATAACTCTTAATGCTCGTGTGCTGTTTCAACTAGGAGGCTAGGGAGCTCCTGAGTGTGGAATTGACTTCTGATTCAGCATTTGTTTCTCGTGCCTGAGAGCACATCCTAAAGTTTCATATTAACACAAAAAGGAGGCAAATATGGGGGCAAGCAGGAAATACTGGAAATCTCTTCCTCTCTTTGCTGCTAGGGGCTTGACTTTATTTTAAGATGCCAGGGCTTGAACCTGAAACATAAGTGCTCCTTTGGCTCATTCCCTTTATCAAGTTAATTGTTCTAGAGCATCTCTGCTAGTCCCTTGTATCATTCATGGGCATGGTAGCTAAGATTATGTTTTGGTATTTAAATGTAGAAAGCAATATTGAATCCTCTAAAGAAAGATTGAAGGCTTTATTTTAGAAATTTAGGATAGTTTACAAAATATAGAGGACCCATTTGTTCCATAACCAATGTAGGGTAAGGAGGGTTATATAACATATATATCTGAGACAAAAATGCTCCTTGATATGCGTTTGGAGTGTCTCTGTATGCCTTCTGGTGCAGTTAACTTGATAAGCTGACTTATTACTACCAGTCAGTATCAGTTCTGTCCTAAGTTATTTCAGAACCCAAAGATGCTCTGGCCACTGGTTCTAAAGGTCCCCGTTTGTAATGTTGCTTGTACAGGATCTTGAAAAGCTGAATGTGTGGTATCTCCACGTTGAAAGAATGGGAAGCTGTTTCATTTCTGAGTAATGCACAGGGTTCTTCTTTCTCCAATACTTTGTATTCTTCCTTCAGAATTTAGCTATTAAGTTCCCACTGGTTTAAATAGCTGTGAAACATTGAGCATTCAGTTGCTTTTGAGCCGTATGTGATTAGCCAAGAGGAGCTATTCTTTTAGAAAATATATATTTTATTCTGCCCATTGCATCTAAATGAATCTATTGCAAAGCTGTGTTTACCCACATCCATATGCAAATATTGACTTATGCATTGCAATGATGTAAGCTTGGTAGGTTTTGGAAGAAAAACAATGGATATAAACATTTAGAAGCAATTCAAATATTAAAGAGCTTAAATATTTCCAAAGACTTTCACATGAGTCTTTCTGGGATGTGGTTATAGTGCTGCAGTCATTTGCGAAATATAGTTATTGAACAACATTGCTTTTACGTATGAAAGTATGTGTTTCTGACAGTGATAAAATCAATATGTTAGGTATTCATACCATCCCTTATAATAGTCCTTGGGGAGATATACTCGGCTCTATATTCTCTTTTTGGTGATACTGTAGTGAAATGGGACAATAAATTTCATGAACTCTCATAAATGTCCCTAAAGATTTCTGGTAATCATGAATAAGGATTGTTTTAAATGTTTATTCTGATGTTAAGAGGTATAGAATTTTGCAGCAGAATATATCATTTTAACTTTCTTGAATTTAGTATTTGTTTCTCTAATATGACTTTTATAAAAATGTCATAGGACTTGGTGAGTGTGAATGCCACTTGTATGAATCCTAATAGCTGCTTTCTTTCTATTTTTCCCTTTTTATAAGCGGTTACATTAAAATCAAGAGTAAGTTTTAACTTGCTCTGCGTTCTGAGGAATGCCAAGTCTGGTAAATTCACACCTCAAGACAAACTTCAGAAATGCCAGGATTCCTGAAGGTTTGTTACTAACGCCTATCACCTCGGGGGCAAATCCTTTCCAAAGATGCTTCATAGTACGATAAAGTGAATGGCTAACTTCATGAAGTTAGTGGGGACCTAAACTTTGTTCACAAGGCTCTTTCCTTGTGAAACTTATTAAATGAGGAAATTGCTATTATGAAAAGAGATAAAGTTGACATTCCAAGGGGTTTCTTTCAGCTTTCAGTAGGGAAGGCAAGGGGAGAGACTAGGGTAACTAGTGACCATGAAATATGCTAATTGACAAGCATTTACAGTTAATTTACTTATTCAATAAAGTTTTTCTGCATTTATTTTAAAAAGTCACTGACTAGGGGCTTCCCTGGTGGTCCAGTGGTTAAGAATCTGCCTTGCAATGCAAGGGACACTGGTTCGACCCCTGGTCTGGGAAGATCCCACATGCCTCAGAGCAATCAAGCCCGTGCACCAAAATACTGAAGCTGGTGTGGCTACAGCCTGTGCTCCATCACAAGAAAAGTCACCGCAGGGAGAAGCCTGGGCACCACAACTACAGAAAGCCCATGTCCAGCACTGAAGACCCACCACAGTCAAAAAATAAAATAAATAAATCTTAAAAAGTCCCTAGCTAACTCCTGCTTAGAATGTATCATTTTATGAGATGAAGAGGCAGCTCTCAAGGAAATCATGGTCTTCAAGTTAAGTTATGACATGTGTACACGGCTATAACAGAACACAGCTCTAAAAAGGTACAGCTACAAGGGACATACACGCAAGAGCCGAAAAGTGCCAAGAAGGAGGGGACTGTTTTCAACTGGGTGATCCTGACAGACATCATGGAGGACGTAGCCCAAAAGATAGCCTTCAGAGAATGACAACATTCAGTAGAGGTGGTGAGGATGGCTTAGGAAGAGGAGTAGGCCTAAGCAGAGGTGTGGTAGTGGGTGAGGATGAAGCAGCTTTGTTGCTATTTCTTAGTCCGTCTGGCCTCCAGCAGACGTTCGTAAAGGTGTAAATAGTGGAAAATGAAACTGGAAATAGAAGACTAGATCCGCCCCCCCCACCCAAAAAAAAAAAGACTAGATCCCAGTTGTGAAGGGTCTCTAATCTTTCTATGGGGTGTTGTTTAATTAATTAATTATATCTGTTAAGTATTTTATAAATTCCAGGTCAGGCACTTGAATTCATAATACAGAGGAGAGATGAAGTAGTTGCTGGCATTTAAAGCAGAGGGAGGGAGTCAGAGAATTAAAAGAGTCATTGCTATTGAATAGGACAATTCCCCTACCACCATCTTCCACTTGGCTTTTTGCTCTGACTTTGTGGAATGTATGACAAAACTCCCTTACCCTTTGTTTCTAGGTGTAGCCAAAAAAAGAGGACGATCAGAGGGTGGAGAGATGGGGAAGCTGGAATATTTGTTCCCCTGGTTTTCTCTCTGCTGGGTCACTTTAAATTGACTGGCTCTCCTACTGAAGGCTTTCACTGGGGACCCCCCTCCGATCAGCTATTTGTTGAGTTCTGGAAACTGCTCCTTTCCCTTGGCCTCTCAGGAACGATAAGGACCTTATTATCATTAGCCCTGTGTTATTACACTATCCCTTTATATAGCTTATTGGCCAGTTTGACAATTGGCCAATGACAACTGTCATCTCTTGTCTGATGGACCCCTGACTGATAGAACTATTATAGTGTATTAGTTTCTCAAGGCTGCTGCAACCAATTACCACAAATTTGGTGACTTTATAGAAATGTGTTCTCTTATGGTTCTGGAGGCCAGAAGTCAGCAGTCAGCTTCACTGGGCTGAAGTCCAGGTGTTGTAAGGTTGTAGGCCCTCCAGAGGCTTGAGGGGAGAATTTGTTTTTTCCCTCTTCTCACACCATGTTTTACTCTTTTAATGTGTGAGACTGCCTTCTGCCTTCCTCTTAGATTTTTGATTGCATTTAGGGCCCTCCTAGATAATTTGGGACAATCTCTCTCTCTGAAGATCCTTAATGTAAATGATGATGATGATGACAATGGCTCAGTCATGTCTGGCTCTTTGCGACCCCACGGAATGTAGACCACCAGGTTCCTCTGACCATGGAATTCTCCAGGCAAAAATACTGGAGTGGGTAGCCATTCCCTTCTCCAGGAGGTCTTCCTGACCCAGGGATTGCACCTGGGTGTCCTTTATTGCAGGCAGATCTTTATTTACCATTTGTGTCACCAGGAAAGCCCCCTTAAGGTAATCACATTTGCAAAGGACATTTTTGCTTACAAGGTGAGCCTTATAGGTTCTAGAGAACAGGATCTGATCTCTTTGAGGAGTCACCCTTCGATACACTTCAGACATGGGAGTACAGATGTAGAGAAGCACAAGCAGAGACATCCCAACCAGCCTAGTAGGTAAAGGCATGCTTTCTGTTGGGGGCAGACTGCCCCCAGCTATGCCATGATGTCATATTGTTTATTTTGAAGTAAAGAATTAACAAATGGCCAATGCAAAAAGGACACCTGACCCTCCTTTTTGTCTCCCTAAAAGCAGGGGATAAATCTATCCTGTGAAAGGTGCACTCCCTGCATCTGGTGGTAGAAGGACATGCTTATCACCAGAGATAAGGGATTTGGGCAGAGAAGCCTGTAGAAACAAACCTTGCTACTTCTTTAATTTACTGCCTGAAGCCCAAACTCTTTTAGATTCTTCACTAATTGAATACGCTAAATCTAGGTTTCTTTGTCCAGCCAATTCCTCCCAAATGTATTGTTTCTTGGTCTAAAAAGTATAAAAGCTGCCTGCATTGGCCAATTCTTAGGTCTCAGGTTTCTATGAGACTTCTGTGTACATGAATTAAAATTTCTTTTTCTCCTGTTAATGTGTCTTGGGTCAGTTTTATTATTTAATATTAGTCCCACCACAAGAGGGGGAGTGGAGGAAATTTCCTCTTCCCTGACACTTCCCAAGGAGTAAGAAATATTAAAGATGAAATTTGCAGGACTAACAGAAATTATCTAGGCAAAGGGGACCAAGGGATGGAGTTGGGTAGGGGCTGTTCAAAGCAATGGATGGCTGGAGCAAAGGCCTGGAAAAAGGATAGAGCATGCTTGACCAATGTGATAAACCTGGAGACTTGACAGCGTTGAGTATGGCTACTGTGTGGAGTTGAGAGGCTAGGAGAGGTTGGTGAGAGGTGGTTGGCAAGAGGCGGGGCCAGAAAAATGAAAGTTTTGTTCACTAATATTAAGTAGCATGGATATAGTTCAATTGACAAAGAGACAGCACTGAAGAACTGATGCTTTCAAACTGTGGTGCTGGAGAAGACTCTTGAGAGTCCCTTGGACAGCAAGGAGATCCAACCAGGCAATCCTAAAAGAAATCAACCCTGAATACTCTTTGGAAGGACCGATGTTGAAGCTGAAACTCTAATACATTGACCACCTGATGATGCTGGGAAAGACTGAAGGCAAGAGGCGAAAAGGGGGCGACAGAGGATGAGATGGTTGGATGGCATCACTGACTCAATGGACATGAGTTTGAGCAAACTCCAGGAGACAGTGAAGGACAGGAAAGCCTGGCTTGCTGAAGTTCATGGGGTCACAAAGAATTGGACTCGATTTAGTGGCTGAACAACAACAACATACTTTGAGGCTTCCCTGGTGGCTCAGGTGGTAAAGAATCTGCCTGAAATGCAGAATACTCAGGTTCAATCCCTGGGTCAGGATGTTCCCCTGGAAAAGAGAATGGCTACCCCTTTCCAGTATTTCCCAGTATCCTTGCCTGGGAAATCCCATTGGCAGTAGTCCATGGGGTTGCAAAGAGTGGACACAACCGAGTGACTAAGTACCACCATACATTATATATTTTTAACAAGGGACTGATATGATAAAAGTAGAGCTTCAGAAAGATTAATTTAGTGTTAGGCCACAGGGTAGATTGCAGCATGGAGATCCTGGAGGCAGGGAACCCAGTTGAGCAATGTGATGAAAATTTCACTGATGTTGGCTGCTTGATAAATATCTGAGGGTATTAGACTCTGAGTAGAGTGTGCTCAACATCATCAATCATTGATGAATATTTATTAACTTCCAAGAGCATGTGAGATTGTGAGTGGTTGAGGAAAATGTAAAAAAGGCCTAGTGCATGTTCTAGAGCATATACAAGGTTTGAGATTTAATTGCACCGAGCTTTCTTTCCCTCATAATATTACTTCCTATTTACTATTTAGGAAATATTTGATCTACTTGTTATTAGAAGTGTTTTGCCAAATACCACATTAATTATTCTACAAAGAAAAGTTAGTGTCTGAAATTTAATCCTAGAGGTCAAAGGCCAGGAATAAAGACATTTGCAGGCACTATTTCCAGGAAAATCTTCAAAGACATTAACGAGAAAAATGTTAACCAGAAGCATGTGATTTTGAGTCATGCTGAAAAATGCTGGAAGAAAACAAATGCAGAACAAGTGTTCTGTATAATTTTAGAAATGTAATTTGGAATATCTGATATTTTCTTATGTACTGTAATAATGGGTAAACATAAAAGAATGTTCAAAATAGGTTGATCTGGTGAATGTGAATAATTCACTTGTTACTAAGTTGCCTTTTACCTATTGAAATATATTCTTCTGGAATAAAACAACTAGACCAGGAAGATTTTGTTGATTATTTTAAGTTGGGTGCTCAGGGCTGGTGCACAGGGATGACCCTGAGGGATGGGATGGGGAGGGAGGTGGGAGGGGGGTTCAGGATGGGGAACACATGTACACCTGTGGCTGATTCATGTCAATGTATGGCAAAAACCACTACAATATTGTAAAGTAATTATCCTCCAATTAAAATAAATTAATTTAAAATTAAAAAAAAGAAAAATCATAAGGGAAAATCTAATACTAAGGTGGCTCAATCCTACCCCTTCCCTCCAGCCAAGTTATGCTGAACAAACAGCCTTTTTCTTAAGAGGATAATTTCTATAAATCATGGCTATTATTCATTTTTAACAATTTATTAGACAAGATGAGTATCTACTAGAATAGCTAGCACACAGCTTTCATTCTTCCAAAGAGACAGTTGATGAGTTCAGTATACATGGGTGGATCTGAAACTACATTTAATCTTTTGAAAATTATGAAATGATAATAGGAGGGTAGAATCAGGATGCTCAGAAATACATCTGTAGCCAGTTTAGAAGCAGAGTTAAATTGAGATAAGACATGCTTAGCTAAGACCCAACGAAAAAGAAGTGTGCTTTACAGAAGGGTCCACAATGGAGAAGCGAAAGTCGTCCTCTCAAAGAAAGGACTGGAAGAGTGTCAGAAATTTACAGTGTGAGCTTTCATTAAAACACTTTCATACCCTTATTACTTTTTCTATACCCATCTGAGAACAATGCTACTGGGGATAGACTTTCAAGCTAATTTTTTGCAGGGTGCTATGAAATCCTACTAAAATACAACCAAAAATACTCTTAAGTCAATTATTTCAGTGTCACTTTGTACACTAAATCAAGAAGCCAAGTATTTTATTCCTAATCTTAAAGAACTCTCAGCTATGTTGTCTGAACAAATTCAGTCAATAGACTTATAAAATGTCCCAAAGATAGTATAACCCAACAGCCACTTTGCTAGACATGTAACAAACTCCACCTTTGAGCTTGGGACATATGTATACTTATGGCTGATGTATGTTGATGTATGGCTGAAACTAAGATCATGGCATCCGGTCCCATCACTTCATGGCAAATAGATGGGGAAACAGTGGAAACAGTGTCAGACTTTATTTTTTGCGGCTCCAAAATCACTGCAGATGGTGATTGCAGCCATGAAATTAAAAGACGCTTACTCCTTGGAAGGAAAGTTATGACCAACCTAGATAGCATATTCAAAAGCAGAGATATTATTTTGCCAACAAAGGTCCGTCTAGTCAAGGCTATGGTTTTTCCTGTGGTCATGTATGGATGTGAGAGTTGGACTGTGAAGAAGGCTGAGTGCCAAAGAATTGATGCTTTTGAACTGTGGTGTTGGAGAAGACTCTTGAGAGTCCCTTGGACTGCAAGGAGATCCAACCAGTCCATCCTAAAGGAGATCAGTCCTGGGTGTTCATTGGAAGGACTGATGCTGAAGCTGAAACTCCAATACTTTGGCCACCTCATGCGAAGAGTTGACTCAGTGGAAGAGACCCTGATGCTAGGAGGGATTGGGGGCAGGAGGAGAAGGGGAAAACAGAGGATGAGATGGTTGGATGGCATCACCGACTCGAAGGACGTGAGTCTGGGTGGACTCCGGGAGTTGGTGATGGACAGGGAGGCCTGGCGTGCTGTGTTTCATGGGGTTGCAAAGAGTCAGACACGACTGAGCGACTGAGCTGAACTGATGGCTGAAACCAACACAATATTGTAAAGCAATTATCTTCTAAGTAAAAAATAAATAAAAGGAAAAAAAAATGATGATAAGTACCCCTTTTCCATGGTGATTTGTTTCCTCAGAAAGATCTGTAGAGTTCCCAAATGTGTATTAAAATATTTCACTCTTTATTCCTTTTTCTCCCCAGTCTCAGCTAGACTTCCATGGGGGCGTGGCAGGTGGATGGGTGTCTTCAGGAATAGTGGGGCATCCTTTACCTCATGCTCTCTTAGCTGCATTATTTAAATCCTACATCCTTTATAAGTCTCTTCCTTCTAAGCTCCTGAAGAGCCATAAAGAACAAAAGAATATAGTGCCAAAATGCATGATATTTAGTGTGAAAAATGTATCAGTTGGCCATAGTAATGCAACACATACATGATCACAATCCTCAGTCCGAGTGCTGTGGCACATAGCAGGTTAACCGCTATTGTTCTTATAAGTCCTTCTAGCCGAGGAAAAGAAGCACCACCAGAGCTCAGTGTTGTCTTGAAACTCTGATTCACATTTTGCTTGCAAACATTGGCAGAGATTTGGTGTCAGGGGAGAAAGAAAGAGGGCAGAGAGAATGGAGTGGGAAAGAAAGAAAGGCTAGAGATTTTCAGTTTTGTTAGCGTCGGTCAACTTGTGACAGTTTTTCAGACTCCACCATCTGTGAACTTAAAACCCAATTACAACAAGTCTCCCATTGAGATGTAATTGGGAAATGAAACTTCTCATATCAAGGGAAAAAATCCTCAGTCTAGCCAGATGCCTTCTCTTTAAGAGTTTATGTAGCACTGTAATTTAGAAATTCATAAGGATTTCACTCTCGATCTCTGGAATTTTCTTGAATAATACATCTTATTTTACTGTAGTCTGTTTCTTACCCCATCTGCCTCAGTACACATTTCCACTCCTATTCCTTTCTCTTTGTTTCTGGAATCCCAATCCTATCTTGTTTAGGGTTTTTTTCACAAAGAGCCTCCGCTGCCATGATAGCAGAAAATCATATACTAATAACAGATGACCCATAGTAAATTTATGCTTTGTATCATCATGATGCTGGTCTATGGCTGAGAAATTGGTTAATAAGGGAAAATCTGGGGTAGAAAAAAATATTTACATTGACCAGTGCATGGCACTAGTAAAAGGTCTTGCTTCTCACCCCTCACCCCTCAATACAGTACATATTTGCTGGATTTATTGGTGATTTTCTTAATTTTCATGGGTGCCAATGACCAGGTATGATGCTATTCTCATTTATAAGTATCCTGGCCTTGGAAATGCCTTGGAAATGAATGCATCTTGATAACTAAGTTAGCTTCACATATCTTAATCTCTTGTCATTAGCCCATCTCACTTTGCTAAATTAACTCAGATTTCATTGTAATGATATGGTGAAAGAGACAGGACTACAATTCACAAATGTCAATGACACCGGCTTTGCAGCCCTCCTTGCTCAAGTCCTTGAAAGAGCCTTGCAGAGGACACTCAACACAGTATTGCTTGCTAATTCCCACAGCTCTCTAACCTCCCAAACTCTAGTGGCTTGTTTTGTTTTTATGGCTTAAGGCCTAGCAATACTGCATGTATTACTCAGTCTTTTGGCAAAATGCGTGTAGTTCATTACAAAATATGTTTTGTGAGAATTCTTAATGACATGGGAAAATCTTTTATTAAGAGAACAAAAAGGTTAAAAATTTTATTCAGTGTGATAAGCATAATTCTGTATATACACACATACTTACACACACTTTCATATAAAGAAAAAACATTTTTTGGAAAGAATGAACCAAAATGTTTTTTTCTGGCTGGTGGATTCAGGAGCCATTTAAATTTTCTTACTTATGATTTTGGGACTTCCTAGGTGATGCTAGCGGTAAAGAACATGCCTGCCAATGCAGGCGACATAAGAGATACAGATTCTATCCCTGGGTTGGGAAGATTCCCTGGAGGAGGAAATGGCAACCCATTCCTGTATTCTTGCCTGGATAATCCCATGGACAGAGAATCCTGGTGGGCTGCAGCCCATACGGTCACAAAGAGTTGGACACAACTGAAGCGACCTAGCACGCACCTACATATTATACCCTAGGAAGGAGATGGCAGCCCACTTCAGCATTTTTGCCTGGACAATCACATGGACAGAGGAGCCTGGCAGGTTACAGTCCATGGGATCACGAAGAGTGGGACATGACTGAGCGACTAAGCACACACTTATACTTTTATGAATTCTCCAATGAATAGGTAAGGGTATTGTTTCTGAATGAGCTTCTGTTACAAAGCAAATACATTTGCATTGTAAAAAAGTGAGGCCAAAAGAAGGAAAAAACCTAAAAACTCCTGTAATCTTGAGTATTTAAAACTGAAAACTTTTTTTACTACTTCATCACTCATATATGTGTATGAGTGTTATTTGTGTGTATAGATACATCTGTACATGTATATATGTATCAGTGTGTGTGTATGTCATATGCATCAGTGATAGGGTTAAAATTGCGTTATGTTCAACTCAGAAAATATTTCAATAACGGTCAGATATGAATATGATTCATAACTGGAAATAACAAGCAATATATGGAGAAGAAAATAATAGGTAAATTGATCTGTGGATATTAATTAGACATACATGCACACAAAAATATGTAGACACAACTTATTTCAATTAAGATAATACTGTCTACAATTTTATTTTTCATTAGTGACACACTAACTTTCCACATCATTCCATATTAATTTGTGATGACTGCTATACTCCATGACATAGCTTATATTGTTAAAGCAATATTTCTTAGACAACTTGATCTGAGCTCATCAAAGTTTATTACTTATTAATGAAGAGACTGCCAAACACCCATGGCCTGCAATGGTGGTGGGATATTTGAATCACTTACATTTTTCTAAAAAATGTGGATGCCTGGAGCTCACCTCCAATGATTCTGATCTAATTGGTCTGGGCTATGGTCCAGGAATAAGCATTTTTAAGAAGCACCCTGAAGGGTTTCTAATGTGCAGTCAGGATTATGAACCAACAAGGAAGATAGGCTGGTTTGATTTGACACAGGAGAAGAAGGACTTACAAACATAAGACTTCTGACTTAACACAGATTGCTGTTTTGCTTTTTACTTCCTGTGGCCATAATGGAATATTCATCAGTGATAGGGATAAATCTGCAGCCTGAATGAGTCTGAACTACCTTCTCACAACGATCAGACATGAACCATTAACTAGAAATAACAAGTACTATATAGAGACACAAATGATAAGTAAATTGATGTGTGGCTCTTAATTAGATGTACCAAGGAACATGGGGTATTCTCTGACAGGAGCCAATTAGTAAACAGGTGGCAAAATTGTCCAGTGAAGGGCATCTAACAGGGGCACAGCCTTGCTTTTCCTCAAGCAGCTGTTAGGGAGTTTCTGTAGCAAGTCCTCTAAGATGCCAAACACTCAGTTTGCTTAATTCTTACATTTTATGGAAAAGAGTTTCTTCCTGAGTACAGTAGTACATTCAACTGGTGTAACAATACATTTCATCCATTCACAGATGTACATTTCAATATTTTAACATCTCTGAAATTTGGATGCATCTTAAAATTGAAATCACAAAAAAGTTACCACTGTTTAATTGGCAGCATTGCTTTTTTTCTTAGTGGTACATGAAATTGTGTGAAGTGTTAGTTGCTCAGTTGTGTCCAAATATTTACAACCCCATAGACTGTAGCCCACCAGGCTCCTCTGTCCATGGAATTCTCCAGGTGAGAATACTGGAGTGGGTAGCTGTTCCCTTCTCCCGGGGATCTTCCCGACCCAGAGATCGAACCCGGGTCTCTCACATTGCAGCTAGATTCTTTACCATCTGAGCCACCAGGGAAGCCCCTGAAATAGTGGAGCATCTTAAAAACAGTGGTGCAATGAAATATGGTATATTTAAAAATATTCAGTCTCTGACTGTATCTTCACACCTTTATTGCTATCTTCTTGGGAAAAGTCTCCATCATCTTTTGCCTACATTACTGTAGTAGCCTCCTAACTTATTCTACTTCTACCCTTTGCTATCTTTCAATCCATTCTCAGCACCTACCTATACCAAAATGTTCCTGTTACATACAACTGAAGCCTATACTTCGCTTTAGGCTAAGGCCCTCCCAAGATACCTCTGATAGGTGGGGAAATGCACTTCCTGCTCCTCTTTGCATTTGCTACCATCCTCCCAGCTTCTTCCAAAAAACCCCTGAGCTGTGCTTATCATGTCATGAGATTAGTCAATGAGTGCTCATCCTCACTGCAGTGAGGAGGCTGACCAGTGGTCTTCATCGAAGGTGCTGGCTTTTGGTTCCCTGTCATTCTTGCCAGCATTCTGCTATTTGAAGTCTTAGTGATTTACAGGTAGAGTCAGATGGTCCTTCCAATCCCCTGGCATGAGGTTCCGCATTCTTTCCCTTAGTGATCTTGCCCTTTACCCTGCCTCAGCACTTGCTTTCATGGGAAGTCATGCTTTTATTCTGAAACCGTGTCTATTCCAAAATGTCAGTGTCACGTACTCTATAACTCTTTTGCTGTCATTCCTGTTCATCTCTTTTAGTACCTGACTTCAGTCTCTTTAGTCTCACTTGGATCTTCAACCCACGATGTTACCACCTTTACATTCTCCATCCTCCCTACCTGAAGTCTTCCTCTCCCTTGAGACCTCAGCCTAAATTCTATGGTCAATCATTTTAATCATTTCCTTGCACACAACTCTCTTGATCTTTTTCAGCTGGTCATACTGCTTGGGGAAATCACTGCTGAAACTCCTTCCAGACCTGGATCCATGACTGAAAACAACTGTAGTAAAACATACAACTATGCTGATGGCTCTCGCCCCTTACACTGATGATCAATAACCTCAAGAGGACCTTTAAAGCTGCCAGGTAATCACATCATATTTTCCAGGTTTATTTTCTTTCCTACTATCCAGGTGGATATTTTTCACTTTCCTACTCTCCTGAAACCTCTCATATTTTCTTTCCATTCTCACTTAGCTGATAATACCAAGGAAGGTGAATAAATCAGAAAGTGTTTCATCAATTCCCACTATCATATCCAACTCCAAATTGCATTGGTGTTTATATATTCTAACATTTTTTTTTTCCCTTCGGGATGAACTGTCAATGTTACCAGCTAACTCCAAGATTTCTTCTTGTGTGACAGACCCCATTCTGTCTGACTTATATCCCTCTAAGTTTCCATCTCTCTCCTGCATCATCAGCTTTCCCCTCTTGTATGGGTTATTCCCTTAAGTGGTATTTCTCTCAACTTACAAACAAATCACTATGACCTCATCACCTGCTTTCTTTCTCTTGCTATTGGGAGCAAAACTCCAGAAAGAATTGTCTATTCTTGTTGTCTCTAATTTCTCTTGAATTTTCTCTTGAATCCACTCCAAACAAATGCTCACTCCTACTCTTCACTCTAAGCACTTTTATCAAGATCACTAATGCTTTTGAACTGTGGTGTTGGAGAAGCCTCTTGAGAGTCCCTTGGACTGCAAGGAGATCCAACCAGTCCATTCTGAAGGAGATCAGTCCTGGGTGTTCATTGGAAGGACTGATGCTGAAGCTGAAACTCCAATACTTTGGCCACCTGATGCGGAGAGCTGACTTATTGGAAAAGACCCTGATGCTGGGAGGGATTGGGGGCAGGAGGAGAAGGGGACGACAGAGGGTGAGATGGCTGGATGGCATCACCAACTCAGTGGACATGAGTTTGGGTAAACTTTGGGAGTTGGTGATGGACAGGGAGGCCTGGTGTGCTGTGTTTCATGGGGTCGCAAAGAGTTGGACACGACTGAGCAACTGAACTGACTGAACTGCATGACCTCTAATGTCATTTGCACAACCTAATGTCACATCTCCATTTTCACCTTATTAGTCAATATAGATAAATCTCTTAGACACTCTCTCACCTTCAGGAGAGCACTCTTCCTGTTTTCCTTCCACCTCACCAGCTGCTCCTTCTCAGTCTCTTTTGCTAATTTTTTTCTTATTTTCCTAACCTATAAATGTTACACACTGGGGCTTAGTCTAAGGATCTGTATTTCTTCCTCTATATACAGTAAATCCCTAGATAATCTTATTGAGTGCCATGTCTTTAAATATACTAAATACTGATGACTCCAAGCATGTTATCTCTAGCTCAGACCATTTTCCTGGACTTCAGACTTGTATAACCAACTTGTTACTTAACAACTCCACTGGGATGTCTAGTAGACATCTCAAAGTTAACAAGTCTCAAATGGAACTCTAGAGATTTCTCCTCAAGCTGCTCCCTCTGGGAAAAAAAATAGGTATTTAAAAGAGTTCTGCATCTTATCTGGCAGAGCAGGGAAGAAAAGCAGTGCCTTATTCAGGTAAAAACACTATGCTACTCACATCAGAGAGAGAAAAAAATGTTAAACTTTAATTAATGCTGTGGGTGGATTTATATATTTGGAATTGTAGCAGTTCCATCAAACAAGGAAGTGTATTTTTACCTCCTCTAAACATCTGTGGGTTTAAAAATTCCATTTTTAATAGGGAGTTTAGAAAAAATAGGATTTTTCTTTACTTGCTTTATCAGCTTTCTGTGTCTTATATTTTTATCTGCAAGATGATTTGTGCCATTTAATGAGTTATTTCTTTTAATTTAGACTATTGAACCATCCTTTGATCATTTATATAATTTCAAATAATACAAACCCTCTCTCTACTTCTTTTTGTAGTTCAAAATGAAAAATAATGTGGGAATGGGTGGGACTAGGATCTGTGAAAAGTTCAGTTACTATTTACACAAAATAAAAAACATGAATAAGACATTTTTAAAAATTAATTAATTTTTTATTGAAGAATAATTGCTTTACAGAATTTTGCTGTTTTCTGTCAAGCCAGACATTTTTAATATATGGAGTTGCCTGGGAAACTCTCAGGAAAATTCATGGAATTTAAATAGTTTAGGCCATATAATAGGTATAAATTGACCCATAATTAAAACCAAACAGAATCACCTCTAAGTGCCAACATGTCAAGGTCTTCTTGCTTACTCAAGGACAGTACTTCAGTGATTTTCCCTTTCTTGTATCAATTCCTTTTTCCTTTATTGGGATTTTCTCATCATCATATAGCTTCCGGTCATACTTTCCAACTTAAAAAAACAAAAAAAAAGCAAAACTCCCTTTGCCTTTTCACTTACTATTCGATCTCTCTTCTACTCTGCATAGAAAAATTCTTTGCAGGTATTGTCCATAAACCTCCCATTCTTACTTAAACACACTTGTGTCCATTAGTTTTACACTTGGCTACATACAATCTGCATAGAAAAATTCTTTGCAGGTATTGTCCATAAACCTCCCATTCTTACTTAAACACACTTGTGTCCATTAGTTTTACACTTGGCTACATACAAAAGAGAATGTAACATAAAAGTAATCAAAATAAAATAAGGTCAGATTCAGCTTGTTCATGGTTGGAATGGTGAGTCCTCAGACAGATGGGACATGTCTTTCTACTCTACCATCTTAGCTTGGGGCTTTCAATGTCACATGATCCACAAAGGCTGCTGGGGCTCCAGCCATCACTTTGGGTTTTAGTGCATCAAAAAAATGAATAAAAGGACGTGTGGTAGATGTTACTATTGGTGTATAATTTTTCATACTTCCCCACCCCTGCCATGGTTCATAGCTGATGGAAAGATAATATCCCTCTTCATTGACTTTGGGCTCAATCATGTAAGTTCTTTGGGCAGTGGGTAGAAGTGATCTTTTGGGTCCTGAACCGAAGCACTAAGAGGTATGGCAAATTTCCACAAGACTGCTTGAAGCTCCATCGCCCCCTCATGGGAACAGCATATTTCCCTTTTGGCCTGGAACTGAAGCTGCCCTCACCCTGACCCAAAGCCTAGAATGCAGCCTTGCTCAGCCAAGCCTGCCAAACTGCTGATCCAGAATCATGAAAGAGAATGTTGCAAGGCATTGAGATATTTTGGGGTTGTTTGTTTCATAGAACCATCACAGTAAAAATCTGACCAATACACAGATGATGAATACAAAGCGTGCCTCCTGGCTGAATAAGCTCCCTTTCAGCTGACTTCACAGAAATACCACACACTTATACTTATTTGTTATACGTGGTCATACTTTGATGAAAGGAAGATTAGACAGTATACTGGATGCCTCTAAACCCCCAATAAAACCAGAGTTCTTGTTACTAAAGAAGAGTGGGGCATGACTATTGGGTAGGAACCAGCAGTTGCCTCCACATGAATCCACTCAGGCTTTTTCTCCAGCTCCCCATGAGACAGCTCTTGTCAACTCATCCCATATATTACTGACCTATTAGCAGCCATTGACACACTTGTCTCCATGAAATTTCACGTTTTAGTTTAGACCATTTGGTTCTTTTCCTACCTCATCAGACACACCTTCTCAGTCTCCTTTCCACGTTCATCCTCCTCCCTGAGCTCCTGACAGTGCTTCGAGCTCAGTCCTGTACTTACTTTACAGGATGGCAACCCTCATGCTCTCACAGATCTTATCCAGCCCCAAGGTCTTAAATAACATCTACCTATGCTGATGACTCCCAAAGTGAGATCTTCAATTCAGATTTTTCTCATAAATTCAGATTAACATATCCAACAGCCCCCTTGGTCTCTGCACTAGATGTCTAACAGGTATCTCACAGAAAGCATGCCCCAAACAGAACTTTTCCCCATTCCCTACACCTATAATTGCTTTCTACGGCCTTCCTTCTGGCAATTCCAAGTCTTCTGGAAGCTCAGGCTAAAGACGATTCCTTTCTCTCAGACCATATTTCCAAATCATCAGCAAATATTCTCAGCTATATCTTTATAAATAAATCATGCCATATTCAATGAAAAGGAATGAACTCGCTGTGTATGTGAACAACATGGATGAATCTTACAGACATAATATAAAGTGAAATATGCCAGGGATAAAAATGACATATTCTATATTATTATGTTTACATGAAGTGCATGAAACAGACAAATCTATAGTGACAAAGGTCAGAATAGGGGTTATCTCTGGGGAAATATTGACAGGGAGGGATGGAGGATTCTGTTACATTAGTAGACACATATGTGAAAATTAATAGGACAGTTCACTAAAGACTTGCATGTACATAAGTTGTATTTCAATAAAAAGAAATATAACTATTGTTTTCTTACCAATAATTTGTAAACTACAGATTTCTGATGAGGTATAAGATATGTTTTTGTGTGTGTGCCTAATCGCACAGTCATGTCTGACTCTTTGAGACCGTAGCTCATCAGGCTCCTCTGTCCATGGGATTATCCCAGCAAGAATAGTGGAGTGGGTTGCCATTTCCTTTGGTGGGGGAGCCTCCCGACCCACAGATCGAACTCGAGTCTCCTGCCTCTCCTGTATTGCAGGTGGATTCTTTATCACTTCAGCTGTTGGGAAAGCCTGATGTATAAGATGAAAAAGTTAATTCATCACAGATATATTTTGAGATATTGTGATTTATAATGAGAAATATATAGTTGCATAAAGCTCCTTAAACTCGGAAGTTCTCATCCTAACTGATGCATGCAACAAAGATATTGTTATTTCTGTTTATGAGGCAACTAGTAGACCCTACTTAAGGGTGGGGGCTGGTTGCCAGAAGGACCATCTATATGATTAGGGGGTTGGAACTTTTAGTCACTTTCCCCTGACCTCCAGGGATAGGACAGAGGCTGGAGATTGGTTTAGTGGAGATTGGTTTAGTCACCAGTGGCTAATGAATGAATCACTCATGCCTTATGTAATGAGGCTTCTTTAAGACTCCAAAAAGATGCAGTTCAGAAGCTTCCAGGGAGGGTGAACCAGAATGTTTCTATTAATATATGCCCTGGTGCCAGGCCCCAAGCTTCATGAGGACCTTTTTTTGGGGGCTTTGCCCTCTGCATCTCTTCTTCATTGACTGATAATCTTTAATATCTTTTGTAATAAATTAGTCATCTGTTGAGTAAATGGGTTTCCTAAGTTCTGTGAGCTGTTCTAGCAAATTACTCAAACCCAAGGAGAGGGTCATGAAAACCTCTGCTTTATAGCCAGTAAGTCAGAAGTATAGGTTACATTCTGGGCTTGTGATTGGCCTCTGACATGGAGTTTGGTCCTGGGGGAGTGAGCCCTTGGCTTGTGGAATCTGATGCCATTTCTGGGTAGATAGTTTCATAATAGAGTTGAATTCTCAGACACCCTGCTGGTGTCCAAGAACTGCTTGTTAGTGTGTGAAAGCTTACACATACCCACACCCATACCCACACATGTTAGAAACAGGTGCAGGAATGCAACAAGATATTTTTAGGTGTATCTATCACTTTACAAAATTGGCCACTTAATACATCTACTGCTGTATCATCTGGTCCAAGCCATTGTGATTTCTTGACTAGATTATCAAAAGAGCTTCTTAGTATCCCTATACTCCATTCAACTTTCCTTCAGTGTATTACCCACATAGCACTAAAAGTATCTCTTTAAAATTCAACTCAGACTACATCAATCCTCTGCTGAAAACCCTCTGAAGATTTCCTACTGAGCTCAGAGTAAAAGCCAAAATCCATATGTCTGCCCCCTTACTTCCTTAATGTCCCTGGCTCCAAAGTCATCTAAACAGTGAGGACAATCAGGACTACTCTATATAAATAGTATTCTCCCAACTTTCTGATACTCTCTACCCCCTTTAACTGCTTTTTCATTAGAACTCAAATAACTCTCTTACAGAGTATCTGTTTAGTGGTTTATTTTATTTTTATCTCCTTCCCCACTGGAATAAGAGGTGAGGTTTAGTATCCCTCCTCAGTCTGGATGGATTCTGACTGCCTAATCAATAGAATATGATGAATGTGATGACGGACTGGTTCCTCGACTTGACCCTCAAGAGACTTTTCCTGTCTCTTGGAACGTACTCTCTGGGGTACCTGAGTGACTATGTAAGAAGTCCAGCTACTCTGAGAGTTGGGCAGGTTACGTGTAGGTGCTCCAGAGAACTATCTCAGGAGAGTTCCAGCTATGCCAAACATGAGTTAAGCCGCCTCCAGACCAGTCATCTTCTATGTAAATACTACCAAGTACCTTCAGCCGGTGTCACACGGAGCAGAAAAATTGTGCAGCCTAGCCCTGCCTGAATTACTGAGGCAACAATCATGAGCTATAATAAAATGGCTGATATTTTAAGTCACAACATTCTGGGCTAACTTGTTAAGGGACAATAGCTAACCAGACAGAAGCTCTCTCTCTGTGTTGTGGGTATCAACCAGCAGGCTTTATTTCAGGGTGTGTGTTCCAGGAGCAGGTAGGCAGGCTTCCTCCACTCTTCAGTGGCCAAAGCAACAGAGTTTTCCCCTTGGTACTCACATCCCCACTGGCTCTGGTTCTCTTCAGGCACATCATGTAATTTCATCAGAGAAGTGATTGTAGAGTTCAGCCTGGGAACAGATATTACCCGCTGCCAGTCTCTCAGTGTGTGCGGTTCAGGAGATAAGTCTCAGGTGTCCCATATGCCCTCTTCTATTTATCTTGATCACTGATCAGAGACTTGGAGGTAGTACCTGGAGAATCACTTCTGAACCCCTCTGATGACTTTTTCTGTGTGTCTCAGGCATCAGCTCCCTGCTGTCTGTTCTCTGACACATTCCTCACCCCTTTCTTGCCCTTAGAAATTCATCAGAATGTCTTGAGTCAACTCATGGATTCCAATTTTCTTACCAGAGCTATAACAGGTTAATTCCTTTCTGTACATCTTTGCTGTCATTTTGATGGGATGTGGGAGGGAAGCACATGTGCTGTGTTTACTCGGCTAAATACAAACGTGTATCACTACATTACAAAATACATATTGCAGGAAATTTTGAAAAAAGTGAAGCTGTCTTGATCTTTCCAGACCAGCTGCCCTCCATCTGACTACCACTGGGTGTCCTCAGCCAATGTCACATGAAGTAGAAGAGGAAACACTGAGTTTTGGTTGTTCTGGCCACTTCTTTGCACTTATTCAGATGCTGAACTGGCTAGATCCAGCTAATCAGGAATCGCAAACTCATTTCCTCTGGCCACTGGGACCAGCTTAGTTCAAAGCTGTCCTGGCTTGTCAAAGCTCATGTGCACATAAGCATGGTGCGTGTGTGTGTGTGTGTGTGTGTGTGTGTTGGTGGTGGGGGGGAGGTGGGTGGGTTAGGAAAGAGAGAGAAGGAGTTGCCCCCAAACCAGGCTCCCTAACAAGCCTTTCAGTCTGTAGTGAATCTCCCCACAGAGTAGAACTTCATAGAATGAAACGTCTAGGTGAAGCATATGTGTCTTTTATATATTCTCAGATCTCATTCTTTAATTACCTCAATTGCAAACATTATTACTGTATAGAGTAGCAATATACTTTTATTGTACAATCAACTAAAATGTTCAAGTATTTTTAATGATGTGAGAAAATGCTTATGATAAAATCTTGAGAACGAAGACAAAAGAAGAAAGCATCATTCAAAATGTTAGCCTGTGATTTCAAAAGTAGAAAAAAGCATAGAATTAGGATGATATATGAGGACACTCATTTTGTTTGCTTAGTAGAATTGTGGGTGTTTTTATTCCAAAAAAAATTTATATGTAATCTAAATAAAACTTTTTTTTTTTAAAGCAAGAATATGCCTGAGAGGATATAGGACTTTTCTAAATCTAGCATACGATGGGCAAATAAGGTTCTGTGTCCAGCTACGGGTTGTTAATAATTCAAACTGACCACTCTACTGAAAACAACTAGAAATGTTGGACAAAAGATGTTAAACATGTAGCAATAATAAGATGGTAAGAGATTGCCAAATCAAAATATTACCAATTTTTTGGTACCCTGGGGGATCTGCACAGCACCACAGGTCCTGACTGTTGCCCTGTGCTTCCACTGAACTTGCTTTTGGAACTCGCTGGGTGAAAGAGAGAGGAGTCCAACAGCCATCCAGGTTGGAGAGTCTAAGAGGAGACCATCACCTAGAAAGTGCGGAACCCAGAAATGTCATCCCTTGGGATAGGGTTAACTAGGAGTGAATCAACCCCGCTCCCAGGGACTACAAGGACCTGTGTGTTGGCTTCCAGCAGAGAAATGGCTTTACAAAAATCCTGAGAAATGATAAGCACATGTCTACCTTCACTGGGACTCACAGTTCTAACTTTCACCTCACATGGGTTGGTACAGGTAGATCTTGGTTTTGTGAGAATTGATGCTTTCACAATTTGGGGCAGGTAGCTCATTCTGAGAAAAAAATTTACAATGAAAATACATAATCAGGTACAAAAGTGAATACTCATTTGTAAGAGCAAAGGAGTCATACAAATTCCAAATTTAAAAAGCTGACAAACATTAATATAAACATCTCTGAATCCAGAAAAGTAAGTTATTTTATTATTAAAAGTCTGACTCAATAGAATCATTTCCCCCTATTATTTTTTGGCTGCTTCCACAGCCTCTTTATATGACAATGACTTTGTAATGTAACTTTCTATATAGGGAACATAAAGATGATTTAGTCCCCACTCTAACATGGGTGATACAAATTTATTTTATTATTGATGGCCTGGAAAATTTTGTTTAAGTTTTATACCTTATTAATGGTAATATCATGTACATTTTTAGGATTGCTGTCAAATTTGGCAAATTCTTTTCCAAGTTTCTTTTATGTATAGGCTATAAAGTTTCAGAACTTTTCACATTTTCTTGGGTAGTGACTAATCATGACTATTCCTTAAATTAATGACCTGCCTTGTTCCTGATGCCCAGGTTGTAATGATATATTTAGTTTTTGTTATTTTAGTTGATGTAGTATTTCATGTCAAATTGGCAAGCCATTTGATTCTTTTTAATGTGATATTTGACTTTTTATTAATTTCATTTTCAAGTTGTCCGAGAATCCATTTTTTATCTTTAAAATTTATGTCTTTCTCTAATCATTTACTGCTTCTGTGTGCTGTGCTCAGTCGCTCAGTCATGTCCGATTCTCTGCGACCCCATAGACTGTAGCTAGCCAGGCTTCTCTGTTCATGGGATTTTCCAGGCAAGAATACTGGAGTGGGTTGCCATTTCCTTCTCCATACTGCTCCTGGCATAATCTAAAAAAAAATTTTTTATAGCTATTTGCTTCTTGATAGCAGAATAATTTTAATTGACCTATTCATTCATCTTTATCACCTTTTTTGTATATCCCATCAATGTTTTATCGAAATTTCCTTTTTGCCATTTTAAAATAAATGTAAAGTTGACAAGAGGTACCCATTACTTGGATCTAACTCAGGCTCCCCTGGTGGCTCAGTGGTAAAGACTCTGTCTGCAATGCAAGAGCTTGGGTTCAGTCCCTGGGTCGGGAATATCCCCTGGAGGAGGGCATGGCAACCCACTCCAGTATTCTTTCCTGGAGAATCCCGTGGACCAAGGAGCCTGGTGGGCTATAGTCCATAGGGTCTCAAAGAGTTGGACATGACTGAAGCAACTTAGCACACATGCATGTGTTATTCTTTAATTTATCACTTGTTTTATTAAAAATTATTGTAGTTACAATATTTGGTTTTTACCAACTGTTTGAAAAAATTCTTTGGCATCTCATCTGAGTTTGGGTTTTTGTGCTGACTCTTTGAAATATATATATTCAAATAATTAAAATGCCACTCTACTGTTGCAAGGTTGAAAAGTTTTATAATGGACAAGACATCTCATTACATTTCTTAGATTATTTAAAGAAAGCCACACCTTGCCACGAATATTTAAGATGCTCCACATAAAGGACAACTGGAAAAGAAAAAGAGTAACAGCTGCAAAATAACAAAGTAGTCAACTATATCAGGGACTGTGGAGGCAGCTTTAGTCAGGCAAGACTAAAGGAATTGCTGATAGATATATTAAGGGGAGTTCTGCAGTCTGTGTATCTGTCTGTGATTATTATTCCACAGCACGTTACACATGTATGGAACTTGTTTCATGTTGTTAATAAACCTACAGTAGAAGCTCTCCAGTTGACAAAGAGGTTAGAAATCATGCTCAGAGTTGGGGTTTGGAGGTTTGTTTTTTGCTGTGTTATTTGTGCTTATTTAAGCACATTAATTATTTAATTACAGTTTACTCAATTCCCAACTGATTAGTGTTTGCCCCATATGGTGACAAATCTACAATAATGTGGTAGTATTTGCTGTTTCTTTTGTTGGATTTATCATTTTATTTTATTTTTAATTATTTTAAACTAATTATTCACAAACTGTTTTAGGTAAATAGGCTATATTTGTTTTTCCATTTGAAATTTTGCAGATGCTCATGCAAAAATCCATCAGCTTCAACAAGTAGATGATGCCTATGATATTTCTGTTATCTGAAGAATACTATCTTCATTGTCACCTCCAAAACCTTTCCTTTAAATATTCAATACTTCCAACTACTTTATAGATCACATAAAAATAATATATGTTTTTATTTTCTGTTTGTAATTTTCTCCTTGGACTTACAAAATTGTGTTAACATTTTCCCCTAGGTGCTTCCTAGTTTTGATGTTAATGTACATGGTGCCTTTTAAAATATTTACAACATCTTCTGCATTGTTACATAGAAAAGCAAATGTTTTTCTAGACAGATTTCATAGCTATGATCACTGCTGACAAATTCTAATTTCAGTAATTAACCTATAAATTAGATTAATTTGAATTTTCAACATAGAACATAATATGATTTAGGATAAAGACAGATTTATTTATTCCTTTTCAATTTTTATGGTATAATTTTTTATTCTTGCCTTACTGTCCTGGCTATGACTTCAGCATGATGTTGAATAGAATTGGTGATAACGGACAACTTGATCTTCTTCCTGACCTCAGAAGGAATGTATTCAGTATTTTCCCCCTTAGCTATGATGAGCACGGTAAAAAAATTTTTTTAACCATATACTTGTTTCCATATTGACATTCTGAGTTGGAAGGATGTACAAAGTTCTAAGGCTGGAAGAAGAAGTTGGGGAAATGGCTACTACCTTACAGTAAGTGGTGACGGGGATTTCATGGAGTCCGGAAGGATTGAAAAGACTGACGTTGGAGTAGCGGGTCAGTGGGCCTGTTGAAAGGTGGTAGAAGAGAGGCAGTGAGAGTCAGAGGCAAAAGCCAGGGGCCACCCTCATTAATTCCAGCACGGTCTTTGTAGGAAACCTGCTGTGTGAGCAGGAGGTCCTCCACTTGGGAACAGGACCAAGAACAGGGTGGGCGAGAACAAGGGCATCATTCCTGACATATGCCCAAGTTAGATTCTGAATCTGTCCTATTTATGTTTTACTAGATCATATGGGATGGAGAAGGCGATGGCACCCCACTCCAGTACTCTTGCCTGGAAAATCCATGGATGGAGGAGCCTGGTAGGTTGCAGTCCATGGGGTCGCTAGGAGTCAGACACGACTGAGCGGCTTCACTTTCACTTTTCACTTTCCTGCATTGGAGAAGGAAATGGCAACCCACTCCAGTGTTCTTGCCTGGAGAATCCCAGGGATGGGGGAGCCTGGTGGGCTGCCATCTATGGGGTTGCGCAGAGTCGGACACGACTGAGGCGACTTAGCAGCAGCAGCAGCAGCAGATCATATGGGAAGTAAAGTAATTATTGGACTTTCTTTGGGGTTGCTGGTCTGACTTTCCCGGCGAAGGGTGGAAGGTTGATGACATCACGCCCCAAGTGGCAGACAGCTTAAGCAAACTTATCCATGGTTCATCAGGGCTGCAGAAATTAAAGGCCTATCTTAACCATTGAAAGTAAACATGGTTAGTGCATGTTTTTAATTTTCTCTAAACCGAATTATTTTAGCGTTGAAAATTAAAAAAAAAAATTCTTTGCAAAACATTGACATTTCAGACCATGTCCCTTCTACTGACCCCACTCCTCAGAGGAAACTACAATTGTCAGTTTGCTATTTCCCCTTCCATATATGTTTCAACAAATCTGTGTTCATAAGTACGGCTGTGAAATATACACAGTGGTGTTACTGCGTGTGTATGTGTTTAATACAAATTCTATTGCATTCAAGTTTTATTTTGTCCTTCCACCTTTTGAAGCATCAATTTCTTCAAAAGGTGTCTTCAGAGGAAATGCTACAAGAGCTACTGTTAAACAATATTCTCTGAAAATGTTTGTCAGGAATGATAATGAACATGGAGATAGCAGATGCTCATACCACAGAAGTTAAGAAAATTGAAAGTGGTTTCATTTATGGTGGGGACTGTGTGGCAGATGAAAGAAAGATAGCTGTCCTGAATTTCTTTTTTCTTTGCCTGAGGCCCAGAGGGCACCCACACACCTTAGTGACGAGGAACTCAAGTGAGGGCTCTGACTGGCATCACTATGGCTATTAATTGTTTCCTCTTCTTAAGATCAAACTTGAATGAAGAGGCTAAATGAGTTTCCTTTAAGCGTGAAAAGGCTCTTGTTAAGTTGCGATAGGACTGCTGCAAAGATGAAGGATGAATATGAGGTGTGTGTTTTAAGGACTCTGCTTCCAATTATTCTTGTCCCTTTATTGTTGAGAAGCAGTGCCTGCATTAGAAGGATCGGTGACTGAATACTCTTCAGAAATTCATTATACGTAGCCTCCACTTTTTAACCTTTGCCTGTGAGTGATTTTTGAAATGCGCTTCTGGTGGATGATTTTTAAATTCTAAAGGTGAATGAAATGGCATTGTCAAAGCAGTAATGGCTGTCATGATGAGAACACGAGTGCCTGGAAACTGAGTTCTTCAAGGGAGGGATATTATGGGAAGAGGTAAAAAGAACTGTGCCTTGATTTCCAATATATTAATTTATTCAAATACTTTCATCTAATTATATATAGGAATCATAGGATGCCAGAGTCAAAAAGACCTTAGCGATAATCCAGTTATTGAAATAAATTTTCTAGATGTAATGAGAGAGCCCAGCAAACTACATGAACAGTCCAAGGTCACAGAGCTGGTTAGTGGAAGGAAAAAGCAAAACCCAGGCTTCCTGAATTGCGTGGGTACTACGGGCTTTCTCTACAATGTGCTGCCTCCTTAATTTGGCCCTTCAATGATCTATGTATTGATTGAAGACTGACAAAAATGAAACTTTTGAGAGATAGAATGGGGTGGAGGAAGGGATATTAGCTATGGAGTTAGATACCCACATTTGAATTCTGAATCAGCCAATCTGTTGCTGATTTTAGGCAAGTTCCCTTACTGATGTAGCCTTAGTTTGACAATTAAAATGCCTATCTGACAAAGTTTTTAGGGAGCTAGATGAAATAATTCCAGCGAAGTGACAACATTGGACCCAACACCTTGTAGCTTCTTAAAAAGTTGTTGGTTGTCTAGTCTCTGTTAAAAAAAAAAAAAAGATATTAAAAGGGAAGAAATAAAGAAAAAGAACAAAATAAAACGAACTCTTATTAGAAATAACTGCTATTGTTCTCCTTTTCCTTCCTTTCCTAATCTCCTAAATTGAAAGTGAAAGAAAGAAAGTGAAGTCCCTCAGTCGTGTCCGACTCTTTGTGACCCCGTGGACTGTAGCCCATCAGGCTCCTCTGTCCATGGGATTCTCCAGGCAAGAATACTGGAGTGGCTTTACATTTCCTTCTCCAGGGGATCTTCCCAACCCAGGGGTCGAACCCAGGTCTCCTGCATTGCAGGCAGATGCTTTATCCTCTGAGCCACCAGGGAAGCCCTTATCTCCTAAATTAGGTAACAGTTATAACTCCAGTTTTGTCTAATATGTCAAATGATCTTGGGAATTAGGAAAGGTTGCTAGGAGTCTAATTTTACATAGTGACCTATGAAATGCTGAGGAAAAGTCTGGAACTTGTGACTAAGCCCTAGATAACTTAGATGCAGGCACTCAACAAGGGAGAAGGCAGAGGTCGCCCCTGATTTTTAGGAATGGTCCTCAACGCATAGGAAACCAACTTTGAGAATGCAGAATAAAGCTCCTATGATTTAGTCAAGGGTGATTGTTGATTGCAGGGAATGGTTCTTGGTGTGATAACTTGGTGGGATCATCAAAAATGCCCTTTTATAAATCCCAGCTCATGCAGATTTGAGAAGCATTTTCAAAGCCTGTTCTCCAGTAGCTCTTCAAGCGTCAAGGATAAACAAGCCAGGACGTCTTACTTCTGGGAAAATGGCCTCAAATTCTTGAAACAAGGGCTGTGAAAAACTAAGGTGGAAAATCAGTATGAAACAAAGTAACAGCAACAAAGGCATCAGATCAGATCAGATCAGTCGCTCAGTCCTGTCCGACTCTTTGCGACCCCATGAATTGCAGCATGCCAGGCCTCCCTGTCCATCACCAACTCCCGGAATTCACTCAGACTCATGTCCATCGAGTCAGTGATGCCATCCAGCCATCTCATCCTCTGCCGTCCCCTTCTCCTCTTGCCCCCAATCCCTCCCAGCATCAGAGTCTTTTCCAATGAGTCAACTCTTCGCATGAGGTGGCCAAAGTACTGGAGTTTCAGCTTTAGCATCATTTCTTCCAAAGAAATTCCAGGGCTGATCTCCTTCAGAATGGGCTGGTTGGATCTCCTTGCAGTCCAAGGGACTCTCAGCAGTCTTCTCCGACCCCACAGTTCAAAAGCATCAATTCTTTGGCACTCAGCCTTCTTCACAGTCCAACTCTCACATCCATACATGACCACAGGAAAAACCATAGCCTTGACTAGATGGACCTTTGTTGGCAAAGTAATGTCTCTGCTTTTGAATATGCTATCTAGGTTGGTCATAACTTTCCTTCCAAGGAGTAAGCATCTTTTAATTTCATGGCTGCAGTCACCATCTGCAGTGATTTTGGAGCCCCCCAAAATAAAGTCTGACACTCTTTCCACTGTTTCCCCATCTATTTCCCATGAAGTGATGGGACCGGATGCCATGATCTTCGTTTTCTGAATGTTGAGCTTTAAGCCAACTTTTTCACTCTCTACTTTCACTTTCATCAAGAGGCTTTTGAGTTCCTCTTCACTTTCTGCCATAAGGGTGGTGTCATCTGCATATCTGAGGCTATTGATATTTCTCCCGGCAATCTTGATTTCAGCTTGTGTTTCTTCCAGTCCAGCGTTTCTCACGATGTACTCTGCATAGAAGTTAAATAAGCAGGGTGACAATAGACAGCCTTGACGAACTCCTTTTCCTATTTGGAACCACTCTGTTGTTCCATGTCCAGTTCTAACTGTTGCTTCCTGACCTGCATACAAATTTCTCAAGAGGCAGATCAGGTGGCCTGGTATTCCCATGTCTTTCAGAATTTTCCACAGTTTATTGTGATCCACACAGTCAAAGTCTTTGGCATAGTCAATAAAGCAGAAATAGATGTTTTTCTGGAACCCTCTTGCTTTTTCCATGATCCAGCGGATGTTGGCAATTTGATCTCTGGTTCCTCTGCCTTTTCTAAAACCAGCTTGAACATCAGGAAGTTCACGGTTCACATATTGCTGAAGCCTGGCTTGGAGAATTTTGAGCATTACTTTACTAGCGTGTGAGATGAGTGCAATTGTGCGGTAGTTTGAGCATTTTTTGGCATTCCTTTCTTTGGGATTGGAATGAAAACTGACTTTTCCAGTCCTGTGGCCACTGCTGAGTTTTCCAAATTTGCTGGCATATTGAGTGCAGCACTTTCACAGCATCATCTTTCAGGATTTGAAATAGCTCAACTGGAATTCTATCACCTCCACTAGCTTTGTTCGTAGTGATGCTTTCTAAGGCCCACTTGACTTCACATTCCAGGATGTCTGGCTCTAGGTCAGTGATCACACCATCGTGATTATCTGAGACATGAAGATCTTTTTTGAACAGTTCTTCTGTGTATTCTTGCCATCTCTTCTTAATATCTACTGCTTCTGTTAGGTCCATACCATTTCTGTCCTTTATCGAGCCCATCTTTGCATGAAATGTTCCTTTGGTATCTCTGATTTTCTTGAAGAGATCTCTAGTCTTTCCCATTCTGTTGTTTTCCCCTATTTTTTTGCATTGATCGCTGAAGAAGGCTTTCTTATCTCTTCATGCTATTCTTTGGGACTCTGCATTCACTTGTTTATATCTTTCCTTTTCTCCTTTGCTTTTTGCTTCTCTTCTTTTCACAGCTATTTGTAAGGCCTCCCCAGACAGCCATTTTGCTTTTTTGCATTTCTTTTCCATGGGGATGGTCTCGATCCCTGTCTCCTGTATGATGTCATGAACCTCATTCTATAGTTCATCAGATCTAGATGAACTATAGAACTATAGAACTCTATATATCAGATCTAGACCCTTAAATCTATTTCTCACTTCCACTGTATAATCATAAGGGGTTTGATTTAGGTCATACCTGAATGGTCTAGTGGTTTTCCCTACTTTCTTCAATTTAAGTCTGAATTTGGCAATAAGGAGTTCATGGTCTGAGCCACAGTCAGCTCCTGGTCTTGTTTTTGCTGACTGTATAGAGCTTCTCCATCTTTGGCTGCAAAGAATATAATCAATCTGATTTTGGTGTTGACCATCTGGTGATGTCCATGTGTAGAGTCTTCTCTTGTGTTGTTGGAAGAGGGTGTTATGACCAGTGCATTTTCTTGGCAAAACTCTATTAGTCTTTGCCCTGCTTCATTCCGTATTCCAAGGCCAAATTTGCCTGTTACTCCAGGTGTTTCTTGACTTCCTACTTTTGCATTCCAGTCACCTATAATGAAAAGGACATCTTTTTTGGGTGTGAGTTCTAAAGGGTCTTGTAGGTCTTCATAGAACCGTTCAACTTCAGCTTGTTCAGCATTACTGGTTGGGGCTTAGACTTGGATTACTGTGACATTGAATGGTTTGCCTTGGAAATGAACAGAGATCATTCTGTCGTTTTTGAGATTGCATCCAAGTACTGCATTTCTTACTCTTTTGTTGACCATGATGACCACTCCATTTCTTCTGAGGGATTCCTGCTCGCAGTAGTAGATATAATGGTCATCTGAGTTAAATTCACCCATTCCAGTCCATTTCAGTTTGCTGATTCCTAGAATGTCGACATTCACTCTTGCCATCTCTTGTTTGACCACTTCCAATTTGCCTTGATTCATGGACCTGACATTCCAGGTTCCCATGCAATATTGCTCTTTACAGCATCGGACCTTGCTTCTATCACCAGTCACATCCACAGCTGGGTATTGTTTTTGCTTTGGCTCCATCCCTTCATTCTTTCTGGAGTTATTTCTCCACTGATCTCCAGTAGCATATTGGGCACCTACTGACCTGGGGAGGTTCTCTTTCAGTATCCTATCATTTTGCCTTTTCATACTGTTCATGGGGTTCTCAAGGCAAGAATACTGAAGTGGTTTGCCATTCCCTTCTCCAGTGGACCACATTCTGTCAGATCTCTCCACCATGACCTGCCCATCTTGGGTTGCCCCACAGGCATGGCTTAGTTTCATTGAGTTAGACAAGACTGTAGTCCTAGTGTGATTAGATTGACTTATTTTCTGTGAGTATGGTTTCAGTGTGTTTGCCCTCTGATGCCCTCTTGCAACACCTACCATCTTACTTGGGTTTCTCTTACCTTGGATATGGGGTATCTCTTCATGGCTGCTCCAGCAAAGCGCAACCATTGCTCCTTACCCTGGATGAGGGGAGATGGAGCTGTTTTGTTGGGAGCTCGGATTTCTCCTGCCGTGAGGCTGAGCCGGTGGAGCAGCTGCTCAGAGGTCACGCCCGAGACACGTCATATACCCCTCCTTTTCTGCTCCAGTGATCCTGGCCAAAAGAGCCGAGGAAATGTAAACATGCTTTAAGTTAAAGAAGGGTGCCATCAACTGCCAGATCTAGCTGATGGGACAAAATGATAAAATGCACCCAGAGAACTGGCTTTGAATTCTCTCCCGAAGAAAGTGGTATGATTGCAAGGGAATTAAGTAGAGGGGAACTCAGACATTCTAGAAAGAAGGAGAGAGCTGGAGGAAAAAGTCAGACCACGAAATATAAGGGAATGTGTCCCCCAGATTTAAAGCTGGAAGTAACTGTCAGGGAAATGACAGGTGCTTCTCTTCTTTACTTGGGACTTCCCCTTGTTGATAGCCAGTGGATACGTTCAGCTCTCTAGAATCCAGTCACTGCCCTCACTGAAAGCGAGCTGGAAAAAGCACCCTTCAGCTCCTTCCTGCAGATGGGCACTGGAGCTGGGTATAAGTCCTGAAGTCCACCTGGGGTCAGAGTGCCCTTCCACCTCCTGACTCCCTTTCCTCACCCTTGCCCTTTCCCTTGGCCCTGGTTCCTTCAAGCAAATAGATGTAAGGAGATTCTCCCAGAGCCCCTCTTCTTATTTCCCAGGAAGGCTTTTCCTTCTCACACTGTGGCCTGGCCAGTCCTGCCCTCAATCTGATCCTGCCTGCTCTCTATCTAGCAGAATTAACTGGCACTCCTGGTTTAGGGTTTAAGGATGTGGATGTATTTACCTTTAAACATCTGGACAAGTCTCGCTGATCTAGATAGAGGAACTGCCAAATACATAGGCACATTGTAGCAAAGGAAGGCCATGGCACACTGAAGTTGGAAAGCACCAGTTACAAGAACAAGCAGCAGCTTTTTGCAGAGAGAAAAATGTATTGGGAAAGACGATAATGATTCTCTGCTAATTCTAGGTTTTCCTTATCATCTCTGTCACTCAGTCCTTCACTTCTATTTTGTAGTTTTGTTAACCTCATTAGCTGCCATTTTGATTCCATTTTTCTATTTCTTCTTCTGCTTGAACTATTTTTTTTTTTTATGTATAATTACAACATAAGCCAGAAGTCCAGATAATATTAAGCTAGAAAGGCCTTGGTAATATGCATTTGAACCACAAAAAGGAAATGAGCACATTTGTGTGATAAATGAAAGTATATTATCTTGCAGGAATAGTGAACATTAAGGTTATGCAATGTGAAGATTCAATGACGTTTTCCCAAGTTCAAGGACTCTGTTTGGGAAATTATTTCCCCTGGGTTAGAGGCTGGTGTTAAGTAGGCAGAGAATTAGAAGCTGATAAAGGAATTACTAATACTGACATTTGTTTTACAGATTTCAATTAAAGGATTTAATATGATGGTTAAACTATAAATTACATTTAGCAAAGCTATGAGACTGGCATTTTCCTTAACTTAATATTCCTGCTTAATGCCAGAAGGCATTAATCCAGGAGGTATTGGGTGGTCTCAAATTCAAACTAAATCGCTGGTACTTATGTTTCCCGGTTAAACAAGAAATACTGTGCATTAGACTGGAGAGGGGAATGAAGTATTACATTGTATTTTAGAATCCAGAATTGACTGCTATCCCATTGCACTTGAAGCATTTAACAGATCTAAGTGAAATCGAGTGTTTGGAGAAACCACTTCAGTTTGTCTTTCATTAGTTTGACAGTTGCAAATGAAGTAGAGTTCACTTTATTAGGTTTCCTAGTTAAGAAAAATGAACATTTAAAGAAAATGAGCATTGAGACACAAATGTGAATACCTACTGTCATCAAATTATAAGCTTGAAAAAAAAAACTGATTTTATAGAATTCATTGGGAAAATTCTATGATGTTTCCAATCAGGTAAAGAGAGCTTATCTTGTTCAACCATGAGATTAACAAAATTTCTCTAGCTGTGAATATTTTTCATTCCAAGTTAAGCTTTGTGTGTGTGTGTAAACTGTTCTCCACGTTTATTTAGTTTGGATTTTCATTTGAGTCTTCTTCAGTGAGGTCAGTCACATAGAAAGGTAGAGGCCTTTTAGCCAAGTGTCCCATACCTTCTCTTATTTTAGGTCTATCTAGCATCCTAGTTCAGAGAAGGCAACCCACTCCAGTACTCTTGCCTGGAAAATCCCATGGACGGAGAGCCTCGTAGGCTCCAGTCCATGGGGTCGTGAAGAGTCGGACACGACTAAGCGACTTCCCTTTCACTTTTCACTTTCATGCATTGGAGAAGGAAATGGCAACCCACTCCAGTGTTCTTGCCTGGAGAATCCCAGGGACAGGGGAGCCTGGTGGGCTGCCGTCTATGGGGTCGCACAGAATTGGACACGACTGAAGTGAGTTAGCAGCAGCAGCAGCAGCATCCTACTTATTCCAATCTGGCAAGTGTGAATGAGACAACCATAAAGAGGATATGGAAGCAGATCAGATAGAATGAACAGACACCAATGGTAATAGATTGATGAGAACAAAATAGAAAAGAACATCTCATAATCTGGGAGAGCTTGTCAAAGAGATGCCTGTGTATCCTGCTTATACATGGGAGTTTTGAAGCTATGACAATTGTTAGTAGTTTAATTTAACAGAGAGAGTAACTGACACCAACTTGATAATGCTTCTCTACCTAAAATTCTTCAATGGATGCCATCAGCTCAGTTCAGTCGCTCAGTCGTGTCTGACCCTTTGCGACCCCATGAACCACAGCACGCCAGGCCTTCCTGTCCATCACCAACTCCTGGAGTTCACCCAAACCCATGTCCATCGAGTCGGTGATGTCATTCAACCATCTCATCCTCTATTGTCCCCTTCTTCTCCTGCCCTCAATCTTTCCCAGAATCAGGGTCTTTTCCAGTGAGTCAGCTCTTCGCATCAGGTGGCCAAAGTATTGGAGTTTCAGCTTTAGCATCAGTCCTTCCAAAGAACACCCAGGACTGATCTCCTTTAGGATGGACTGGTTGGATGTCCTTGCAGTCCAAGGGACTCTCAAGGGTCTTCTCCAACACCACAGTTCAAAAGCATCAATTCTTCGGTGCACTCAGCTTTCTTTATAGTCCAAACCTCATAGCCATACACGACCACTGGAAAAACCACAGCCTTGACTAGACGGACCTTTGTTGGCAAAATAATGTCTCTGCTTTTTAACATGCTGTCTAGGTTGGTCATAACTTTCCTTCCAAGGAGTAAGCGTCTTTTAATTTCATAGCTGCAATCACCATCTGCAGTGATTTTGGAGCCCAGAAAAATAAAGTCAGCCACTGTTTCCATTGTTTCCCCATCTATTTGCAATGAAGTGATGCGACCAGATGCCATGATCTTAGTTTTCTGAATGTTGAGCTTTAAGCCAACTTTTTCACTCTCCTCTTTCACTTTCATCAAGAGGCCCTTTAGTTCCTCTTCACTTTCTGCCGTAAGGGTGGTGTCATCTGCGTGTAGCATCAATTTCTTTGGAGCCATTTTCTGGCCTTGGAAGTTCGTCAACTTTATTCACCCTGGTCCCTAGTTCTCTTGTTTGAGCCACATTTGCCTTCTTTTAATTCATTCCAAGTATCCATCTCTTTTCTGCTTTTAGGAAACCTGCATATCTTGTTACCTTATCTGAATTGCTGCTTAACCCACTAACTCCTTTGCCTAGCTTATCCTTTTTTCCAGTTCTCCTTTTCTGGGAAGCCTTCTTGTTCCCAAGGACTAGATCAGGGATGCTTGTTATAGGCTCTCACAACACCCTTTGGCACTCACTAAATTTGTTGTTAGTTGCTTTTTAAGTTATTTCTTTAATGTCTGTTTCCTTTCTTAGACTGGTATTTCCATGAGCATAGTAACCATTATGTGTCTTATTTACAAGCATGTGGCATGGAATGTAATAAGAAAAAATTACCTGCATGAATCAGTGAACAAGGCAAAAATCCAGTGTTACGGCTTGAATTGTGGGCCCCCTTCAAAAGACTTGTTAATAGCTTAACCTCTAACACCTGTGAACGTGTCCTTTTTTGGGAAAAGGCTCTCTGTACATATAATTAAGTTAAAATGAGGTCATTAGAGTGGCTCTTAATTGACTATAATTGGTATTTTTATAAGAAGAGAAAATGCCATGAGAAGTCAGAGACAGAAGGAGAAGGCCATGTGACCACAGAAGTAGAGATCGCAGTGATGCACCTGTAAGCCAAGGAACACCACGAGTCAATGGCCAACACCAGAAGAAAGGAAAAGGCAAGAAAGGATTCTGCTGAGTCTTAAAGGAAACATGCTGTGTAGACATCTTGATTTCAGAACTCTAGCCTACAGAATTGTGAAGAATAAGTTTCTTCTGTTTTAAGCACCCCCAGTTTAGAGCAGCCCTAGAAAACCAACACATCCAGCTATAGGAGCTGATGCCAAAGGTGAACCAGCAGCAGGTGACCCTGACTTCTATAGCGATGGATTGCCAAGGCCACATTTGCTCTTAGAACTTGGGATCAGATTGATCTGACAGGTGAGGCATGATTTAATTAAACTGAAGAGAGAGAGGAGTTTCAGGGGCTCGGCACCCATGAGAATGAAAGCGTTAGTTGCTCAGTCGTGTCCAACTCTTTGCGACCCCATGGACTACAGCCCGCCAGGCTCCTCTGCCCATGGAATTTTCCAGGCAAGAATACTGAAGTGGATAGGCATTCCCTTCTCTAGGGGATCTTCCTGACTCAGGGATCGATCCCGGGTCTCCTGCATTACAGGCAGATTCTTTATTGAATAGCTAATAGTAATAGTTAACATTTAGTGGGCAATTATATATATGAACACCATCAAAGTCCTATACTAACATGATTTTATTCCTGTAAATAACTTATGAAAGTGAAAGTGAAGTCGCTCAGTCGTGTCCGACTCTTTGTGACCCCATAGACTGTAGCCTACCAGGCTCCTCCGTCCATGGGATTTTCCAGGCAAGAGTACTAGAGTGGGTTGCCATTTCCTTCTCCAGAGGATCTTCCCGACCCAGGGATCAAACCTGGGTCTCCTGCATTGTAGGCAGACGCTTTACCATCTGAGCCACCGGGGAAGCCTGGTGTTAAAAAATAACTTATGAGGTCTACTTTATTGTTACTATAAGGCCTGTTATTCTTATTTGTGGATAAAACACTGGGGAACAGTGAGATTAAGAAATGGTAGGGCCTTGATTTGAATCCAGGCAAGTATGAAATATATCCAAAAGGGAAAGACAACCCAGAATATGCCAAAAATATTTGTGAAGGATTCATATGGGTCAAACTATTTCACAGGCTGCTGCTGTGCACTGAGATGGAGCCTATTTCAAAGCTATTATTGACATGTAGGTATACACTTTCTATTTTTGAGTTTGTTTTTGACAGTAATGTCAGTCTACCTGTTTGAGAACACCTTTGGCAATGTGTTGTGATATTGTCATCATATTCAAAATTTTGGTTTTATATCCACCTCATTAAATCCAGAAGTACTTATGACATTGCAATACTGACTCCTTCCTGTCTTACAGGTTCCTTTTCGTCTGTTTTCAAAGTAGGTCAACGAGTAGCCCAGGCTCAGAGTAGGAGAATGCAGAGGAATCAAAAGCCAGAAGGAATCCTGATGGAGAGAGATGATTAATTCTTACTCTAGACAGAATAGCATTTCTCAAAGGTGGATCTATTCTTGGATTTCCCCAAAGAAAAAGATTCCATTGAGTCTCTGAGTGTCGACAGTGTGAGAAGTGGAAACAGGACAGGGTCAGAAAATCTGAGCTTCACACCTTGGTCTTCATCTTCTCACTCCAGCCTGCTGAGCCTCCATCACCTCACCTGTGAAATGGAGGTAACAGTAGCTTACATGCTGCCAGAGTTTTTTGAGTGACAAAAATAAGAACATGTAGAGGAAGGTGTTTCCTCATCCAGGTCAATTCCACTAAAAAGTGCTATTGGAAGGGAGCATCTTTTCTTTTCTTTGAGATAGGTGAACATTTTTATTGTGTCCCAGGGATCTTTACGTTTAGCTTTTCCAGCTTTTTTTTTTTTTTAACACCAATCATCAGTACTGGTCTTTCGGAGCTTTTTCAGTTTTTCATTTGCTGTGTACCAGGCAGAAGCTCAATCTGCACAGAGCATCCTTTCTCTCTGCTAAACACACCAAACAAGTCACTCATGGATACATCGAGAAAAGTGCTGTTTTGAGAAACTGCATATTTTTTACTTAGTAGTGATTCACTAGAGCCATAGGTTAATTTTGATAGTTTTGGCATGATACTAATTTTCATAGCTCATTTTTTTTTCTGCTGTAGATGTACTTCTCAGAGTTTCTTTTTCCTTTATCCTGATTTTGGTAATTTTTTTTTAAGATCATCTCAAATACTAAAGAAACTATCCCAAAACATAGACAGTGTTCTCAAAATACTATGCTGTATGCCCTCCAAAAAAGTGTTCATTATCCAAACCACAAGTCTAAGTAATGTGAGCATTGATCCCAAGCATGTTATAGGAATACATACTAATGACTGACAACAATACAATTAGGGCAATTCACTGAGGTCATATCATGTGCCAGGCACTGTGTTGTTACTTTTGTATTTATTATTGGCATCTTCACAATAATTCTGCCAAAGGATCACTGCTATCCTTATTCTAGGGCTTCCCAGGTGGTGCTAGTGGTAAAGAGCCCGCCTGCCAGTGCAGGAGACATGAGAGATGCGATTCAGTCCCTGGGTTGGGAAGATCCCTTGGAGAAGGGCAGGGCAACCCACTCCAGTATTCTTGCCTGGGAAATCCCAGAAGACCCTGGTGGGCTACAGTTCCCAGGGTCGCAGAGTCAGATACAACTGAAGCAACTTAGCACACTCGCACATAACCTTATTCTGCAGAGCTGAAAGCCAAAGTTTTCATAGATTAGGTAAGTTGCAGAAAAACAATTCAAACTAGTTAGGTTCGGGGACTGACTCAACAAGCTCATGTTTGAGCCTGTGTTCACTCTTGACTGCCTCCTGGAGATACTACGGTTCATTAAGGACTGAGCAGCTCTGGTTTGAGAAACTGTATAGGATCACAGCATGAGAATATTGTGGAGTCTTTTTGCCAATATCTGTAAAAATCTGCTCTCCTGCCCTTTATAGTAGCTGTTACATCCATCTGCTCAATAAATTTCTTAATCACCTCTGGTGATGTGGTTCTGACTCCTTAAGTATTTTGTCTCTGCCACCCAGGGGGAATGCTTATTGTTACAGCATCTGCTCATCCTCTTCCTCCTGATAAGCTTTGAGGCAGAGAATTCACTGGAGGGTTTTTAGCGGCGTCTACCTTTCCTGCCTGTGAGGAGAGGTTGCCTTCTGTCAGTGGTCATGGAGTATCCTTCACTGACCTCTTGCATTTAATTTCCTGGACCGAGTGCTCACCCCACCCCATTCTATTTATTGGGGGTGATTTTGGGTCTCTCCTTACACAAGTAGTTAAGAAATTGTAATTCTTCCAGGGAGGACTAAATTTATGCTTTTCAGTAAGGCAAAGAGTATATTCTCCTGTGATATGACTTTGGTTTTTCTTAAGGACAGTTATATTATTTATGCTTTTCATAGTATTGACTTTCTCATTTACTTACCATAATGTGACATGGGCATCTGAATTACTGTCTACAAAAGTGTTGGTAAGAAATCCCTCTCTGGTCACTCCCTCCAAGTTCCTGGAAGCTCAACATTTTGGGATATATAAATGAGAGAGATGTAATTATGTCATGAGCCAAGATGTTAGCTTTTTTATGATAGTTGACTTTTGCTTTGAAGAATAACACTTAGATGTATGGGCCTTATTATTCATTCTTCAGATTCAAGTTTTTCATCTCCTTAGAAAAGTAGCCCTGAATATTTGTTGGAAGGACTGATGCTGAAGCTGAGGCTTCAATACTTTGGCCACCTCCTGTGAATAGTCGACTCATTGGAAAAGATCCTGATGCTGGGAAAGGCTGAGGGCAGGAAGAGCAGGAGGTTACAGAGGATGAGATGGTTGCTGGCATTACCAACTCAATGGACATGAATTTGAGCAAATTCCAGGAGATAGTGAAGGACAGGGAAGACTAGGGTGTTGCAATCCATGGGGTCACAAAGAGTTGAACACAACTGAGTAACTGAACAATAACAATAACAGAAAAGCTATCAAAATGATTCTTGTTCATTTTTACGTGCATTCCGCTAAAATGCATTGATCTGTTTCATAGGATCTCATCCCTTTATATACATAAAAGTATAATCCAAAGATGGCCAATATACAAAATCTTAGATTATTTTGACATGCACTAACAATAGAGTTTCGTGAACAATAAAAATCACCACAGTTAACACATGGGCAAAATGACTTTTGATGACTCTCTTCCATTATTCCCTCCATATCTTTCAGTCTAGCGATGTTCTCCTTATTCCATAGGGTTCAGTTCAGTTCCGTTCAGTTGCTCAGTGGTGTCTGACTCTTTGTGACCCCATGAACTGCAGCACGCCAGGCCTCCCTGTCCATCACCAACTCCCGGAGTCTACCCAAACCCATGTCCATAGATTCAGTGATGCCATCCAGCCATCTCATCCTCTGTCATTGCCTTCTCCTCCTACCCTCAATCTTTCCCAGCAACAGGGTCTTTTCTAATGAGTCAGCTTTTTGCATCAGGTGGCCAAAGTATTAGAGTTTCAGCTTCAACATCAGTCCTTCCAATGAACACCCAGAACTGATCTCCTTTAGGATGGACTGGTTGGATCTCCTTGCAGTCCGAGAGTCTTCTCCAACACTACAGTTCAAAAGCATCAATTTTTCAGCACTCAGCTTTCTTTGTAGTCCAACTCTCACATCCATACATGACTACTGGAAAAACCATAGCCTTGAGTAGATGGACCTTTGTTGGCAAAGAAATGTCTCTGCTTTTTAATATGCTGTCTAGGTTGGTCATAACTTTCTTTTCAAGGAGTAGTGAAGTGAAGTGAAGTCACTCAGTCATGTCCGACTCTTTGTGACTCCATGGACTGTAGCCCACCAGGCTTCTCCATCTATGGGCTTTTCCAGGCAAGGATTAAGAGTCTTTTAATTTCATGGCTGAAATCACCATCTGCAGTGATTTTGGAGCCCAGAAAAATAAAGTCAGCCACTGTTTTCACTGTTTCCCTATTTATTTGCCATGAAGTGATGGGACCGGATGCCATGATCTTTGTTTTCTGAATGTTGAGCTTTAAGCCAACTTTTTCACTCTCCTCTTTCAATTTCATCAAGAGGCTCTTTAGTTCCTCTTCACTTTCTGCCATAAGGGTGGTGTCATCTGCATATCTGAGGCTATTGATATTTCTCCCGGCAATCTTGATTCCAGCTTGTGCTTCCTCCAGCCCAGCATTTCTCATGATGTACTCTGCATATAAGTTAACTAAGCAGGGGGACAATATACAGCCTTGACGAACTCCTTTTCCTATTTGGAACCACTCTGTTGTTCCATGTCCAGTTCAAACTGTTGCTTCCTGACTTGCAGACAGATTTTTCAGGAGGCAGGTTAGGTTGGTCTGGTATTCCCATCTCTTTCAGAATTTTCCATAGTTTATTGTGACCCACACAGTCACAAAGGCTTTGGCATAGTCAACAAAGCAGAAATAGATATTTTACTGGAACTCTCTTGCTTTTTCTATGATCCAGCGGATGTTGGCAATTTGATCTCTGGTTCCTCTGCGTTTTCTAAATCCAGCTTGAACATCAGGAAGTTCACAGTTCATGTATTGCTGAAGCCTTGCTGAAGCCTGGCTTGGAGAATTTTGAGCATTACTTTACTAGCGGGTGAGGTGAGTGCAATTGTGTGGTAGTTTGAGCATTCTTTGGCATTGCCTTTCTTTGGGATTGGAATGAAAACTGACCTTTTCCAGTCCTGTGGCCACTGCTGAGTTTTCCAAATTTGCTGGTGTATTGAGTGCAATACTTTCACAGCATCTTTCAGGATTTGAAATAGCTCAATTGGAATTCCATCATCTCCACTAGCTTTGTTCATAGTGATGCTTTCTAAGGCCCACTTGACTTCGCATTCCAAGATGTCTGGCTCTAGGTGAGTGATACATCCATAGTGTAGGACAGTCATTTTTACCCACATTTACTCTCCAGTCTAGCATCTGTTGCTCTTCTCTTCATTTTTGTGAATTTCCTCCTCCACATTATTTTAAGATTTAAGTGTCCAGATGGACATTGAATTCCTTCCTCATACCTGGCTTCCTGAGCAAGCTATGTGCTTTTTATTTTTTTACTGGATGTGAGCCATCTCTCCTGGACTGTTTTTGTAACCTACAATACTTTTCCCTTCTCTGGTTTTAATGGTCTCATTACGGGTCTTAGAAATGGTGGCTCTCAAATACATTTATTCAAGTACCCATGAAGGTTTTAGTGGAAGAAAGATTGAGAAAAATGTAAAAGCACAGTCCTCTAGTTCTATTCCAGGCTTTCCAGGTGGCTAAGTGGTAAAGAATCAGCCTGCCAAGCAGGAGACATGGGTTCAATAGGGAAGATCTCCTGGAGAAGGAAATGGAGATCCACTCCAGTATTCTTGTCTGGGAAATCCCATGGACAGAGGAGCCTGGTGGGCTACACAGCTCATGGGTCACAAAGAGTTAGGCATGATATGACTTAGCAACTAAACAATAATGCAGTTCTATTTATCTTCACCCAGCCTTACCAAGCTGCCTTTCAAGATGGCTTCACAATTAATATGGGCAAGAGAGTCTATCAGTATTACTGGCTGCCCAAGCAAGTCGCCTAAATTCTTTCATACTGCTAATAGGGCATAAATGTTGCTAAGTGTAGCCTTTTCATACTGTGTTGATGAAACAGAATTTCTGAATGTGATATGAATTTTATCTGATAGCTTTAAGAATGCCCTCAGACCTGCTTTCAAAGGAAATCTGATGCACTGAAAAGGGATTCAGGAGTCAGATACCCTGAAAGCCTCAATATCCCATACAGAGCATGAGGTCAGTTTTTCAGAAGGCTTAAGACACCCCTATGCAGGGAAACTTGATTGAGCATAAAAGTTCTCAAGTGTAAAATAATGCCATGGACTCCTTACATTACTGTTTCTTTCCATTATAGGCTAGAAAAACAACAAATGTAACTAAAGTAAATCTTTCTTTACCTTCCTGCTAAGTCACTTCAGTCATGTCCGACTCTGTGCGACCCCATAGAGAGCAGCCCACTAGGCTTCCCCGTCCCTGGGATTCTCCAGGCAAGAACACTGGAGTGGGTTGCCATTTCCTTCTCTAATGCATGAAAGTGAAAAGTGAAAGTGAAGCCGCTTAGTCGTGTCCGACTCTGTGCGACCCCATGGACTGCAGCCCACCAGGCTCCTCCGTCCATGGGATTTTCCAGGGAAGAGTACTGGAGTGGGGTGCCATTGCCTTCTCCTTGAGGTACTCATAATTCTTGACTCTGTCTCATGCAGATCACAAAATCTGAAAAAGAGCTAGAATAGTTGCCAAATACAGAAGAGATTAGCAAGAGATCCCCAAGCTCTTCAGCTGAAGTATTACATATGTTTCAGCTAATTTGCTTTTATTTCCTTATTTCCCTTTTCCCCTCTCTGCCTCCTTTTGTCTCTTGGTTAATTGGTTTGTTTCTTCCTTTCTCTATATTTTGTTTTCTTTTTTTTGGACCTCAGACATTGATTTGTTGTTGCTCAGTTGGTAAGTCATGTTCAACTGTTTGTGACTCCATGGAGTCACATGCTAGGCTTCACCATCTCTTGGAGTTTGCTGAAATTCATGTCCATTGAACATGATGCACCATGGGATTGCAAAGTGTTGGACATGACTGAGCGACTGAACTGACTGACCTCCACTGAGTGGGTGATGCCATCCCATATCTCATTCTCTGTCACCCCCTTCTCTTCCTACTCTCAATTTCCCCCAGCATCAGGGTCTTTTCCAGTGAGTCAGTTCTTCATATCAGGTGGCCAAAATATTGGAGCCTCAGCATCAGTCCTTCCAATAAATATTCAGGGTTGACTTCCTTTAGGATTGACTACTTTGATCTCCTTGCTGTCCAGGGGATTCTCAAGTGTCTTCTGCAACACCAGAATTCAAAAGCATCAATTTTTCAGTGCTCAGCCTTCTTTATGGTCCAACTCTCACATCTGTACATGACTAATGGAAAAACCATAGCTTTGATGAAATGGACCTTTGTTGGCAAAGTGATGTCTCTGCTTTTTGACATGCCATCTGGGTTTGTCATAGCTTTCCTTTCAAGGAGCAAGCATTTTTTAATCTCATGGCTGCAGCCACTATCTGCAGTGATTTTGGAGCCCAAGAAAACAGTCTGTTACTGTTTCCATTCTTCCCCCATCTATTTGCCATGAAGTGATGGGACCAGATGCCATGATCTTAGTTTTTTGAATGCTGAGTTTTAAGGCAGCTTTTTCACTCTCCTCTTTCACCCTCATCAAGAGGCTCTTTAGTTCCTCTTCACTTTCTGCCATTAGAGTGGTATCATCTGCATATCTGAGGTTGTTGACATTTCTCCTGGCAATCTTGATTCCAGTTTGTGAGTCATCCAGCCTGGCATTTTGCATGATGTATTCTGCATATAAGTTAAATAAGCCGGGTGACAAAAGCCTTTAGGTACTCCTTTCCCAATCTGGAACCAGTCCATTGTTCCATGTCCCGTTCTAACTGTTGCTTCTTGTCCTGTATGCAGGTTTCTCAGGAGGCAGGTAAGGTGGTCTGGTATCCCTATCTCTTTAAGAATTTTCCACAGTTTGTTGTGATCCACACAGACAAAAGCTTTTGCATAGTCAATGAAGCATAAGTAGATTTTATTTTTGGAATTCCCTTGCTTTTTCTATGATCCAACAGATGTTGGCAATTTGATCTCTGGTTTCTCTGCCTTTTCTAAATCTAACTTGCAGATCTGGAAGTTCTCAGTTCATGTGCTCTTAAAGCCTAGCTTGAAGGATTTTGAATATTACCTTGCTAGCATGTGAAATGAGGGCAATTGTACAATAGCTTGAACATTCTTTGGCATTGCCTTTCTTTGGCATTGCCTTTTCATTGGGATGAAAACTGACCTTTTCCAGGCTTTGGCCACTGTTGAGTTTTCCAAATTTGCTGGCATGCAGAGTGCAGCACTTTAACAGCATCATCTTTTAGGATTTGAAATAGTTCAGGTGGAATTCCATCATCTTCATTAGCTTTGCTCGAAGTAATGTTCCCTAAGGCTTTACATCATGCTGTTGACCCACACTTCATTCTACAGTATCCTATAAAATGATATATTGATTACTTAAGCAGTTTTTTTTTGGATGAGAGAGGGATACTAAGTGAAGAATTTTACTTTCAAATTTTGCCTATCCTTTTGAATTCTGAGGAAACCTAGTTTGGTCACAACTGGAACTCAGACATGTCCAGAGGACCAGGGATCCCTTCCATGAGGGAATGAATACACAAGAAGGAGAGGAGATACTGACTGCTTTTGTGTCCTGGTGACCTAGGGTGTAGTTCATACTTTAGCTCAATACTCCTAACTCCAGAGCTGCTCCCCCTAAAATACAAAAAGGAGCCCTGCAGAGAATCACTGGTATGAAAATATTAGATTGCTTCTGAAAACCTGCTTTTCCAGGACCTCATCCCTGTGAGGTTAGCTTCATTCTTATGGAAAAGAGCAGTCACACATTGAAGATTTTCCCTCAGTCCCAAGGTGAGTGTGAATACTGTTGCAGCATTGTGGGAGACACAAATAAAACAGTTCTCAGTTACTGTAGTAATCAAACATTATTGTATGAAAGCTTGGGAACAACCTTGGGAGCCCAAGTGCTCAGGGTTCAGGAACACTCCACTGATGTGCCCTCAGTTCTCATCCTTTCTTTCCCCACAGTTTAGGAGAGAACAAACTAATTTTCACCCCAGTCTCTCATCTTCATTATCTAGGAGTAAACCAATTCTTTAAGGAATTCTTTCCCTCCAGCCACCAGTCCTCCTCTGCAGGTTAATTTGCATTTGTATTTCATCGTTATTTATGAAGTGGTGGAGATTACCTTTCAAGAGTAAAGTTGTATTTGGTGCTGAAGTTTGTAATTACTTTTCAAAAATGAAAATTTCTTAAATAAGCTAAAAAAAAGGAAGAATTGTTCCTAGGAAGATGCTGACTTGGTCATAGGGTGAAATTCTGCACAATTCCTGATTGTGGTCATTACTCTCCCATTCTCAGATACTAGTACTCCATGAAGTTGAAAATACCAGTTTTGGAGGTACAACTGCAACATGATTAAAGGTAAGCAATTATTTCTAGAACTATCTGGTTTTAAAAATTTTTTTTATTAAAGTAGAAGACAGAGTTTTAATATCTGGCTGGCTGCTTTAGAGAAGGCTTTGACTAAGCCAACCAGTAAGCTCTTGTCCTTAGGTTTGTTCCCCAACAGTGCCCAAAGTAAGACATAGATTTGCAAATACCAGACCCTGATGTATTAATTTACTGTGGGGGGTTCTCTTTTATGGATTCTAGAACAATTAAGCCTATTATCCTGAGTATTGTTTTCTGAAATGCAGCTCTACTTAGGGAAGAAGTCAGTATAGTTGGGAGTCTAGTGAAGAGGATTCCAGGTAAAGAGATTCTCTTGCACTGATGGGAATACTTTGTCTTCCTTTAAAGCACTTTGGAATTAGCACTCACATGTACTTGAGTTTTGGTTCTACTCCACGTAACCCTCACTTCTGCATAGATTTCACAATTATACTGCAAAGAACGGTCTTCAGCATTTCATCAACAACACCATACCCATACCCATCTAGGTTTGTATGTGTAAGTGCAGAAAGTCCATAGTTAAGTGCTCAGACAAGGAGACTTGATCGACTTAATTCTAACACATGTTTTCTAGAGGCTTTGTGTTCATTATCATAACCTTTCTAAGTTGTAGTTTCCACATCCATAAATGGACTAAGCTCTCCTGTCTCATGGAGTTATACTAGGATCAAAAGAAATAGATTCTGCGAAGTGCTAAGCATGTGTAGTATGCAGCCTTTATGGTGACCCAGTGATCCTCACTTCTGGGTATTCAAGTCCTAACACAGTGCCAAGATAAGATAATCAGAGATACCTGTTAAGCTGTTTTATTCTGGGCAATTTCTCCAAGTGGCTAACTTGTCTTTCAGTAGGCAGCAGTGATTTTTGTTAGCTTCACTTAACTTGTGATACCTTAATATTGTCATTTGAATATGGGCTACAGAATTAATTATACTAGACAAATTGGAATGACAAAAGAGTTCCAAGATCAAAAATGTTTTAGGATAAATGTACAAGAAAGCAGAGGAAGAACACTGATCGTGAAACCTTTTACCTCTAGTTATAAGTTCTGAGGTCTGGTTCCCAAAACGTGTCATGATTATGAGACTGGAATATAAGAAACTGAAACAAACTAAGATAACAGAGAGCCCTGTTGTTTTATATTTCAGTTGATGATTAAACTCTTAGACAGTTTCTTCAACAAACAGCAGTAGGAAAGTTGGACAGCCGCATGCAAATCAATGCAGTTATAATACATCCTCACACCATACCCAAAAATAAACTCAAAATGGCTTGAAGACTTAAGTATAAAACATGACACCATAAAACTCCTAGAAGAGAACATAGGCAAAACATTCTCTGATATAAACTGTATCAATGTTTTAAGTCAGTTTCCCAAGGCAATAGAAATATAAGCAAAAAGATAGACAAATGGAACCTAATGAAACTTACAAGCTTTTGCACAGCAAAGGAAACTATAAGCAAAATGAAAAGAAAGATGGTCTATGGACTGGGAGTAAATATTTGCAAATGATATGACCAACAAGGGTTTAATTTCCAAAATATGCAAATAGCTCATTCGACTCATTAAAACAAACAAACAACCCAATCAAAAAATGGTCAGAAAACCTAATAGACATTTCTCCGAAGAAGATATCAAGATGGCCAATAGGCTCGTGAATAGATGCTCAGCATTGCTAATTATTAGGGAAATGCAAATCAAAACTACAATGAGGTAGCACCTCACATTAGTCAGAATGGCCATTAAGTCTGCAAATAACACGTTAGAGATGGTGTGGAGAAAAGGGAACCTTTTTACACCATAGGTGGGCATGTTGGTGGGAATGTAAATTGGTGCACCGCTATGGAGGTTCCTCCAAAAAACTAAAAATAGAGTTGCCATATAATAGCAATTCCACTCTTGGGCTTATATCTGGACAAGACTATAATTCAAAATGATACATTAACCCTTATATTCATAGCAGCACTATTCACAGTAACCAAGACATGAAAACAGCCTAAATGTCCACTGACAGATGAATGAAGAAAACGTTGTATGTCTACTTATCTATGTGTCTGGACATACATGCAATGTAATATTACTCAGCCATAAAAAAGAATGAAATAATGTCATTTGCAGTTACATGAATGACCTAGACATTATTATACTAGCAGAGTAAGTCAAAAAGAGAGACAAATACCACACGGTATCACTTATATGTGGAATCTATTAGTAGAATATGACACAGTTGAACTTATCTATGAAATAAAAAACGACTCACAGACATAAAGAACAGACTTGTGGTTGCCAAGGGAGGGTGGGTGCAGAGAGAGATGGATTGGGGGTCTGGGATTAGCAAATGCAAAGTATTATATATAGAATGGATAAACAATAAGCACAGGGAACTGTATTCAATATTCCATTGTAAACCATAATGGAAAAAAATATGAAAAGGCATATATATATATATAATCAATCTGATTTTGATATTGACTATGTGGTGACGTCCATGTGTAGAGTCTTCTCTTGTGTTGTTGGAAGAGGGTGTTTGCTATGACCAGTGCATTCTTTTGGCAAAACTTTATTAGCCTTTGCCCTGCCTCATTCTGTATTCCAAAGCCAAATTTGCCTGTTACTACAGGTATTTCTTGACTTCCTACTTTGCATTCCAGTCTCCTATAATGAAAAGGACATCTTTTTTGGGTGTTAGTTCTAGAAGGTCTTGTAAGTCTTCATAGAACTGTTCAACTTCAGCTTCTTCAGCATTACTGGTCAGGGCATAGACTTGGATTACTGTGATGTTGAATGGTTTGCCTTGGAAACGAACAGAGATCATTCTGTTGTTTTTGAGACTGCATCCAAGTACTGCATTTCAGACTCTTTTGTTGACCATGATGGCTACTCCATTTCTTCTAAGGGATTCCTGTCCACAGTAGTAGATATAATGGTCATCTGAATTAGATTCACCCATTCCAGTTCATTTTAGTTTGCTGAATGTTGATGTTCATTCTTGCCATCTCCTGTTTGACCACTTACTATTTACCTTGATTCATGGACCTAACAATCCAGGTTCCTATGCAATATTGCTCTTTACAGCATCGGACTTTACTTCCATCACCAGTCAATATTCATAAAACTAAGAAACAATGGAAACAGTGACAGACTTTATTTTGGGGGGCTCCAAAATCACTGCGGATGGTGACTGCAGCCATGAAATTAAAAGACGCTTGTTCCTTGGAAGAAAAGTTATGACAAACCTAGACAGCATATTCAAAAGCAGAGGCATTACTTTGCCAACAAAGGTCTGTCTAGTCAAGGCTATTGTTTTTCCAGTGGTCATGTATAAATGTGAGAACTGGACTGTAAAAAAGCTGAGCTCTGAAGCACTGATGCTTTTGAACTGTGGTGTTGGAGAAGACTCTTGAGAATCCCTTGGACAGCAAGGAGATCCAACCAGTCCGTCCTAAAGGAAATCAGCCCTGAATATTCATTGGAAGGACTGATACTGAAGTTCCAATACTTTGGCCACCTGATGTGAAGAACTGACTCATTGGAAAAGACCCTGATGCTGGGAAAAATGGAAGGTGGGAGGAGAAGGGGATGACAGAGGATGAGATGGTTGGATGGCATCACCGACTCAATGGACATGAGTTTCAGTAAACTCCGGGCATTGGTGATGGACACGGAGGCCTAGCATGATGCAGTCCATGGAGTTGCAAAGAGTTGGACACGACTGAGTGACTAAACTGAACTGAACACACACACACACACACATACACACACACACACCTATATATATATAAACTGATTCACTTTGTTGTACTATGAAAAAGAATATATATATATATATACACACACACACAATTGAATCACTTTGCTGTATACCAGAAACTAACACAACATTGTAAATGAACTACACTTCAATCAAATTTTAAAAACATAATTAAACTTTTATGATCGTTTGGAAAATTGGCTTCTCTCTGAAAAATATAGCTAGGTTGCAATATTGAATGACAGAGGTGAATTTTACCCACAAGTAAATAAAAGGAAACACCACCTCCCCTAGGAGACTAGATTGTAAAGTCAAGCAGCTCTCGAGGTGTCTCCCAGCTACAACTTTACACTTTCCCAGCCTGATCCATGGGGACATTCATATAAAAGATTGTGCCGTAGTCGTATAGAAGCACAATCATGTATAATCAGTGGTCTCAAGGCAGGAAAATTAGGTTGGATTCTAATCCAATTTCTTCCCAGCTGTGTGGCTTTGAAGAAACTAATCTCTGCAAGCATGAGCTTTCTTAAATGAGAACAGAGTAGTAAATCATCTCAAAAATCTTTGTAAATGACGTGATATATGTGACTGTATTTTCAGCACATGGCCTAGCATGGATACATGGTAAAAATGGCATCTGAAGCTGAATGAATAGAGATTATTTGAAAGTGCTGAGGAAATGCGCTCGTGGGCATACTTGCTTATCGAGTGCAAGACTTTGCTGCATTCCTTTCCATGGAACATGTGGCTCACGTGAAGAAAGTTTGGCAGGTTTCCTTCTTTCCTCATTGGTGCCGTGGAGTTAGTTTTATCTTCATTATAGCACCAGTTGTCCTGAACTGCAAAAATACTTTATGAACCTCTGGTCTCCACCAGGTTCTGAAGCTTTCTTTGGGAAGAGACATATATTTATTTATTAACTTATTATTTATTTAGATATATATTTCATTTATTTATTTTTACTTTTTAAACATCCTCAAGACTTGGCACATAATAGGTTCTTAAGAATTGCTTGATGAGCAAATGAATTTCACAGGTATTTAAACTAAGCTCTTATTCTTAGAACCACACACACTGCTGTGAAGTTTCTCCAGCCCACCAGGCATGTAGCAGTTGTTAATTTAAAAAAGAAATAAAAACATGGAACGGATGATAGCTGAAAAAAAGTCAACGTTTCTGTAGAAACATATCACTGTACTTAGTGACCTTGAACTGAGTCTAATTATGTAGGATTTAATCAATGCAGATGAATAAGCCCTTTATAAAAAGCCTCAAAAGCCTGTGCTTGCATGAACTGCCATAAGGATTTTTTAATAGATGTGCAGATTGCCCAGGGAAAGGGACTTCCCTCAATAATTAACCTAAGCTCTGAATTTCGTTAGCACAAACACAAGCAGTTAATGTATATAAACTTTTTTTAGCCCAAGTTGGAATGCACAGGGGGCAGAAGAGAAAGCCCTCATTCACAGTTGTGAACATCAGCAATATACATGGAGAGTGGGAGGGAAACAGGCCCCTCTGCAACCTGCATAACTTGTAATGAAATGTAGACTACCTTAAGTGCTTAAATAGAATGATGCAAAATGCAGATAGGCATGTAATTCATTAAAAAAATAAATTACATCAACAACAAAACCCTTTCTCTTGCACAAGTAACTGAAAAGGACCAAGGTTAAAATATTAAGACAAACATTAAACCATTGGTAAATAATAAAGTGGCATTGCTTTCAGGCTTAATTACTGAGGAAGTGGGCTTGATAACAGCTGTCAGCAAAGCGAAGACAACTGGGAAAGATAATTCTACCATTTTAGTTCTTTCTCCCAGATGTACTACTTTAAAAAGAACACTAGTTCTTCAAAATGCTCTCTAAAACTATGGGTTCAAAGAAGTTTGTAGAATATTTAATACTAACCCTATCATTTCAGAGAGATACAATGGATTTTTCTCTAGCGTCAGATGGATTTTTAAGAATTATTACAAAAGCAATATGGGCTCATTTTGCGAGGGGGGTGGGGTGGGGAGGGCTGTGGGGAAACCAAAACTCAGCAAACAGAAAGGAAAGCCTTCTGCATGTATCTTTGGAAAACTTCAGTTTCTTCTTTATTGCTAAGTTCCACTCAAGAATAGGAAATAACAAACCAGTTTCTTTATATGCCACATGTAGACCCAAATAATTTGGCTAATAGCACAGGATTTGGAGTCAGTCAGTCTGGAGAAAATCCTGGCTCCTTTATTTGTTATGAAACTTTAGGTAAGTTAAGAGATATTTAACACCTTTGTAACTCAGTTTCCTTATTAGAATTGATCAAAACAAAATGCCAACTTTACAATGTTGTTAAGCTTATAAGAAATAACACTGGTAAAGATTTTAAAAAACTTTACAGATAATGAAACTTTTTTTGTGACAGTATATATAGATTTATCTTATTGTTTTTAACAGTTGTGTAGAATTTCACTTTATGACATGTAACATTTCAGTGATTTAAAAAAAATCTAATGTAGAGTGAAATAAGTCTTTTTAAACATGGCATGAAACTTGGGAAGAATAGAAGAAAATTGGTGAATTTGATTACATACGAATTAACATTCACAAACAAGAGCAAACCTCTTGAACCATATTTGAAGGCAAAGGGCAAAATAGGAAGAAAATTGTAATCTAAAGAAAAAGACCAGCTACTTTAAAATATGGAGAACCTTTCCAAATAAATTAGAGATTAACTCAATAGAAAAATGAGCAAACTAAGTACTTTTGAAACATGTATATGGCAAATGTGAGTCATGAGATACTAGTCATTTCCTATAAAATTAGCAACAATTAGAAGAACGCTAATATACAGGGTTACTGAGTATGTATAAGAAAATGGAAATATCAGGGCAATTTTTGTGGATGTAAGTTGTTATCATTTTTGATGGAGTTCAAATGTGAATTTGAATTTTAAAAATGAATAGGCCATTTGAGCCAAGAGTTCCACTTCTGAGGCTCTACAGATCTCCTGATATGCTTATGGCTAAGAAAGTTACACTTTTTTTTTTTAATGCTCCCAAAGGACTGGACACAGAGTAAGTAAAGCTCTGGGAAGTTTTGTGGTAAACCCACACAAACAAACCCTGGCCACTGAATTCTGATTTAAGAGTAATACCCATTACAATCCAAAGGAGGGAGAATTCTGTAAAACACGCTTTTGAAAACGCTGATGTTTAAAAAATTCTTCAACTATTATCTCAAGCTGAAATTTTGAGAATTATACATAGGAACTTACCTACAGATCATGGGACTTTGAATCTTGAGACCCTCAGGCACTCACTCCTGGAAGAGAGGAAGAGGAATTTTTTAACCCTTGTGGAAAGCACATTAACGTTTACTCTAAAAAGGACAGAGGACTTCCACTTTTCAAAAAGATGTTGAAATTCGAAAGACCACATTCCACCCTCTGTAAGGAAGAGGAAATGCCAAATCTTTACAAGGTGCTAACTTTTCTTGAGCTCATCAGGGAGCTAGTTCCCTGAGGTCCTGGTTTGCCTGAGACTGAGGGTGAACTAGGGCCCCCACGCCCGGCCCCACCAGAAGCCCGGCATCTCACGTCACCTCACCTGCACTAGCACGCTGCTGCTGTGAAGGGGTAAACTGAGGAGAGAGGGCCGTGTGAAGTGCAGGCAGGGACCCCGGAAGCCTCCTCAGGGAAGCAGTGCTGAGAAAATCCCAGAGCCCTAAACCCACCAGGTGGCTCAGTGGTAAAGAATCCGCCTGCCAATACAGGAGACGCAAGAGACTATGGTTCGGCCCCCTGGTCGGGAAGATCCCCTGGAGTAGGAAATGACACTCTATGCCAGTATTCTTGCCTGGAAAATTCCATGGACAAAGGCGCCTGGCGGGCTACAAAAGAGTAGGACATGACTGAGCAACTGAGCATGCAACCCCTAAACCCAAGCCAAGCGCATGTAGTAGCAGCCCCCGACCACTAGGGGAATTCAGATCTGTAGAGCCCTGACCTTAACCTAGCAACAAAACCGCAGCTCTGCTCAGTTCCCTACCATATGGACTTTATCCCTACCCCACATCCCCCACAGACCAGACATAACTGAGGAAACAAACAATCGACAATGAAGACAGGCCAATAGAAGTCATCCAAACTGAAACCCAGTGAGAAATAAGAGTCAAGAAAAAGGACAAGGGCTCTCCCTGAATGTTGGCTGGAAATCTAAGAATTTAGAGTGCTTTTATTAAATTATATTCTGGATAAATAATTCTGCCTTGGCATTCTTCCCTGATTTTTCGGAGCTGTTGTTACATTTTGAAAGATGGCATGAAATGGATGTCAGTGGATGTGTTCCTAACGCATTACAAGAGGAATTGTAAGTTCCCAATATTAGAAAGACATGAGACGTTCCTTAAAAGCCAGAACAGTATAAATAAACTGCATGAAGTTTGGTAACCTTTGCTTCTAATCTCTGTTGTGACTGAAGCTAACAGTGCAGGAGGAAGGTTTTGTTTTGTTTTTTGTTTTTCACCAAATGACTATATCATTTCCCTTTGGAATTTTATTATTCAAACCAATCTATGCTACATTGAGGATATGCTTATAGTCTTCTGTGTAATCATTTTTCTTTACTATATCATTCATTCCAGAATGAACAGCCACGTTTGCCTTTGTTTCCCCTAAATACTTGGCAGGAAGCAAAAAATTACTCATAAGTGATGAAACCAAGATTAAAGGAGGTTGTGAGTATTTTATGTTAAAAGAGACAGGGGAAAAAAAATCCCCCAGTTCATTGTCTTTGACTAAACTATATGGCTGTTCAATTTTTTTATTTTAGCAACTTCTCATTTTTCCCTGGGTCAACGACTGCTTGTGGAAAACAGCAAGTCTATATTTGCCCAAGGAAAAAAATCTGATCTGAATGCCAGAATACCATTGGTACATGTAAAGATATTGGTCTCCTGTTTATAGTTGCTATTTTCACATTAAGATGAAACAGCTGCCAATTCAAAATTGCAGCCCTCAAGCAAAGCCCCTTGGCATTATAAAAAAGCATATACTCCTGGCACTCTCCAGCTGTCGGTATCAGCACTCACCTTTCTTTTTGCATTTTATTATAGATGTTTTGACCGGGTTTTATAATGTAGAAGCAGCAGGGGAATTCACCTGTTCTCTGTCACAAAATATCACACTGATTGAGAAGACAGGGAAATGAGAGGAGAGGCTTGGTCTCTGGAGAATGATTTTTGCCTGGAGAGGACCCAAGCTTGCCTTCTCTACAGACGAGGTGGTATAGTGGTTAGGCTTAGAAATCTATGCAGGTCTGGGTCTGACTCCTGGATCCTGTTTCCTAGCAATAAGACATTGAGCATTTTACTTGGTATCCTTGAGTCTCAATTTCTCATATTTGACACTGGGATTAGATATATAGCTTACTGAACTTTGGGGAGGGTTACATGATATAATGTCTGTGTATCTTTTGGCATAATCCTTGATCAAGAACTTATTTGGTATTGAAGTAAGAGACTGAGTGGATGCTGTGGCTTAAAGATTCTGCATGCCCACAGTGTTATGAAAAGTATTTTGCAGGGGGTGGATTAGACCCGACAGTAGTGGGGAGGATGCAAGCTGACAGGGCTGGGAAGCATGGTGGCAGGTCCTGTGTGACTGTGAGGTTTTTTGTTAGCCATAGAGAAGCCTGATAGAGGAATACAGAGCCCAGGCAAGGAATAGGACTCAGGAACATCAGAGTGATGCCTGGAAATCATGAGATGAATAAGGGAGTATACTTGGTCTTGGTGGGAAAGAGTACAAAGGAAGATAGATAACCTAGTAGGGATATGGAGGTCCCTTGTAGGGGAACTTTAATCATTAAGAACAAGGGACTAATCAATTTCTACCAATGGGGTCTGAGATAAAAACTGGGCTGAACTAGCATTCTTGAAGTCTCTCACAGGTGAAGAGTTTGGAGCCTGGGACAGAATGAGATCACCAGAAGGATTTAAGTAGGTCTCCTAAGAGGTTTCCCTGGTGGCTCAGACTGTAAAGAACCCACCTGCAATGCAGGAGACCTGGGTTCAATCCCTGGATTGGGAATATCCCCTGGAGGAGGGCATGGCAACCCACTCCAGTATTCTTGCCTGGAGAATCCCCATGGACAGAGGAGCTTGTTGGGCTACAGTCCATGGGGTCACAAAGCGTCGGACGCTACTGAGTGACTAAGCACAGCAGCACCTACGGTGGAAGGGCTATGACAGCTGTACAGAGAATCAAGCAGGAATTGCAAACTTCGGCTTTGCATACCCAATCTGAATAATATTGCTTTCCTACCAGAAGTTAGCAACTCCACATTTTCTATTTTACTTGCATTGCTGAAATTATGTTCTCCACTAGTTATGGATACCTATCAATAATGGCCAATGGGTGGGTTATAATTGGGTAGATTCAGCATAATTTTCCAACAAAACCCTCCATTTTAATGTTGTCTCTTTTCTAGTTCAGTTACTCCACCCTTGGAAATCTCTTTTTGTAAGCTGGGCTCTCCCGTTCTGCTTAGGGGGTTAACTTGTAGATAACACTCTTTATGGCAGAGAAACAAGGATTGGCCTGTTTATTCTCAGGTGCTGTTTGCTTAGGACCCCGGCTATGAGGTGCATCTCTGGAGAACAGCCTCCTGCTCATGTGGGAGAAGTGCCCTCTGTGCTCACATCTCTGCAGATCCATATGGCTAGAGGACAATTCAAACGGCTGCTTGCCAGAATTTTGGCCCTCACTTGTGCCTCCAAATCTGGTGATCCAATTTCTGCATCACAGATTTTAAATATGGCTGTTGTCCAGATATAAATGATTAAAATCCAAAACAAATACAAATATCATGTTAGTCAGGAGATGATGCTTTTTTCTTTAAAAAAAAAAGATAAAAAGCAGATAAATCATGTATGTATCTTACAGTTGCAATAATAGCTATACTAATGTTTATGTCAAATCTCAAAGGAGAACAAATAGCTTAGCTAATGGCGTGTAACAAAAACTCTCCCAGTGTGAAATACAATAGGACTTGTTAGTTCATAATGTAGGGTACCTGGGGAAAAATGGATTTTAAGTTATCTGGGATGAACTGATCTTTTATTTTGTAAATAGCAGGAGAATAGCAGTTACTTTGAATTTAACATCTTTAAAAAGCAATAACTTACAGAGTTTTATTTTGTGGAGGTAAAGTTCTGAGTAACAAGAAAACATTTTGGTATATTTATAACTTCAATTGCAACATATCAGTTGTGTGTGTTTTAAGTGTTTCATATACATATGTGTGTGTTTTGTCTGTCTGTACTCTGTATGCCAGTGGGTTATGTGTATGTGTTTGAGAAAGGGACTACTCTTCACTTGACTGGATAATTCAGTTGAGTCAAATCATGAAACCTTATTTTCAAACTCCAGATATTCCAAAGTCACTGTTTTAGATTTGAAAATATAAGCTTTACAGACAGTATAAAACTTATTTTATAGACTCATTTGATCCTGAAAAATGGCATTGAGGGATTTATTTTCTTTGAGTCACATACTTAAAAAAGCCAGAATTGTGAAACATTGAAGAGAATAATACTTCCCTCACTTCCTTGCTAGACATGATCTTGATGATGTAAGGCTGGAGTCACAGAAGAGTATTTCCAACACCATTGTTAATACACAAGAAAGATGCTGTGTGCATCAACATTGATTTTTTGTTTGCTTTCATTAATCAGAGCATAGATGAGATGTTCTAGTCATCTCTTGAAATAATACTTTAATAATATGCATATTATTTAAATTTATTTATGATAAGTGAGTTCAGTTTATCAATGGAATCCAAAGGTTTGCTACTAGATAAACTTTGATAAGACAATGTGATGTGTCTTTATCTCCCTAGGGTTCCCTTGGTTACATTCAGGTCCTACAGACTGGATGAATATGTAACATAAAAGGGTTTGGGGGTTAGAAAGCCAGCCAAGGAGCACTGATTGCCAACATCTCTTAGTAAAGAAGGTGGGACTGTGCCCACCTGGCAAAGAGTTTTTGCATTACACTTGAAACTTTTAATTCAGTTTGTGAAAAGCTTGGTGTTTTGGAAGATAATCTTTGACATATTGCTATTACACTGTATTATTATTATTATTTTTGGCATGCCACACAGCTTGCCTGATCTTAGTTCCCTGATCAGGGATCAAACCCAGGTCCTGGGAGTAAAACTGCCAAGTCTCAACCACTGGACTGCCAGGGAATTCCCACATTTTCTGCATTTTAAAAGTATGAAATTATTTTAGTAATATATGTCCTGGAGTTCATCAGCCTAGATTGATTTTTCCAGTTAACTATATACTTTTTTCAAAATCAAGATTCAGATCTTCTTTTGAGGAAAAATGTTTTTGAACTATAAATTTAAACGTAATTTCTGTTTCTTTTCCTTTTTTTTTTTTTTGTTTTTTAGCCATTGGAAGGGTTATGGTGCCTGGGAGAACCTTGAGGCATTCTGGCTATCTCTCCATCCTTCTCACTCAGCTACTCTTTAACTCCAATTCTGAATGCTATTGATTCCCTTCATAAACTATGAAAACAGCCTACATTCCAGGGACAGTGTATTGATCTACTTTGGTATAATTATTTTGCCTGCAATGATCTACACCAATTCTAATTTTGCTTTATATTTGCTGTGCCTCCATGACATGGGATACATAGGGCCTCTGAGACCTGGCTGTAAAGATATTGATTAAAAATTATTTAATATGGTCTCCAAAATCATTAATCTCTGCCAGAGCCATCCTCCTAAAAGAGCACATGCTAAAAGGCCCAGGAGCTTGCAAAACTGGCCCATGCTGCTATTCTCTTCCACAGCTTCCATCACACCCATGGTACACAGCACCTCACTTCTGGCCAGTGACGTGTTGGTGCATCTTTAACTATTGGCTCTTTAGAAGGAAAAACAAAACCCAAACAAACAAATCCCAAATTTATAGCCTTTGCCAATTTCTGTAGTATAGATACTCTCACCATGACTGATTTCAGGTTACCAATGCAACATTAGTGAACATGGAGTTAGGAAAAGACCCAATTGGCTCTTACAAAGCAGACGCAAGGACAGATGTGCGATGAGCTTGCTCTAGCACAATACTGCTCCTAGCCTAAAAGCTCCACTCTTAACCTCTGCTTTACTGCTTCAAAGGCTGAAAATCTAGTGAGGTTGAAATGATTTAAACTGTTTCCCTAGATTAAACTCTGGGAAACCTGTCAGCTGGAGTGAAGGAAGCTGTCTTTTGTGTTTCTATGTGGTGGCATACCTGCCTGCATGATGCTGGTGTTAAAAACAAGACATACAGACCAATGAAGCAGAACAGAAAGTCCAAAAATAAACCCATGCATATACTGTCAACGAGTATTTGACAAATGAGTCAAGTATGTGCAAAAGAGAAAAGATGGTCTCTTCCATAAATGGTTCTGGGAAAACTGGATATTCACACACAAAAGAATGGAACTGGACTCATATCTTACATCATACATGAAAATGAAATGGATTGAAGACTTAAATATACCCAAAACCATGAAACTCTTAAAGGAAAAAAAAAAAGGAAAAATTTCCTTGCCATTAGTCTTCACAATGATTTTTTTATGGATATGACACTCAAAGTGCAAGCAACAAAAGCAAAAATCAGCTGGGAATACATCAAACCAAAGAAAGTTCTTTATAACAAAAGAAACAGTCAACAAAATGAGAAGGCAACTTATCAAATGGAGAAAATAGTTGCAAACTACATACCTGATAAAGGGTTGATATCCAAAATATATAAGGTGTTAATATATTCAGTGGGCTCCCCTGGTAAGGAATCAGCCTGCAATGCAGGAGACCCCAATTCAATTCCTGGGTCGGGAAGACCCCCTGGAGAAGGGATAGGTTACTCACTCCAGTATTCTTGGATTTCCCTGGTGGCTCAGATAGTAAAGAATCTGCCTGCAATGCAGGAGACCTGGGTTCAATCCCTGGGTTGGGAAGATCACCTGGAGGAGGGCATGACAACCCACTCCAGTATTCTTGCCTGGAGAATCCCCATGGACAAAGGAGCCTGGTGGGCTACAGTCTATGGGATCACAAAGAGCTGGACACAACTGAGTGACTAAGTACAGCACATAGCAATACAATTCAATAGTAAAAAACAAAACAAAAAAACAAATAATCCAACTTAAAAACCAGAAAAAGACCTAAACCTCCCAAAGAAGATATTTGAATGGTCAACAGGTACATGAGAAGTGCTCACCATCAGTAATCATTAGTTCAGTTCAGTTCAGTCTCTCAGTCGTGTATATTGGCATTCCTCCTCTAGAAAGCAGAACTAAGGCATGGATGAAAGTGCTAATCCTTAGTAACTGACAGCTCAGGACAGAAGGATTGTGGGTAAAGAAAGCCAGGAGGCCAGGCAAAGTGTAAGCTCTATCATGCTCTCTCTGTGTTAATGCACCGAACGCTGCCTCAACACATCCCTCAAAAAGACACAGCTGATGTGATACGTTCTGAGGGGGTGCTTGCTCCTGAAGGGGGTTGGTAATTTCCACAGAACAATCACATCTTGCAGCAGTCTGGAGAGGGGAAATAGAAACGAGTGTATATTTACCTAGTTCCTTCCATTCTTTGCTCACCTTTGTTGAGATTCACCCCATAAGAAAACTAACTAGGTCTCAGATAGGTCCTTCTGGAGCTCCTACTGTTTGTGTCTTAGACCAGAATTGCACCGTCTGGCATCTCAACCGCACCTCAAAAAACTAGAGTCCACATTTTGTTTTGTGGTATTTCGTCTAAAACTGAAATCGTTGGACAATTCATCTCAAGTGAGCTATTAACCAAGAGAAATAAGAAAGAGGCAGAGAAGGGAATCTCAGCTGGCACACAAAACTTGTGCAGTTTACTTTGCTCCTGAGTGGAGAAACCTTTTCCTTTATTCCCAAATCTGAAAAGTTCAGGGGGTTTTCGAAGTTTTGGTATCCAATGTGTATTTGCTACAGAAATAGTGGCTCTTCTTGATTGGTTTATGGAAATTTTCTTTTATACTTACTTATTAGTCTGCTACTTTTTTCTTTTTGTTTTTAGTAAAATGACAAGGTATTGATTTTTTGAATAGTCTTTATTTATGCATGAAAATAGTCTTTTTTTCTTGCATTTTCACCTTATTTGTAAATTGTGTTGATATACTTTCTAATGCTAAAATTTCATTCTTGGGATAGAGATTGCTTATGGGTAGCCTATTATTTTTTAAAATACATGCTGAGATAAAGTTATTAATATTTTAATTTATGGTATTTATTTCTAAGTTAAGCTTGGTCCATGATTATAGTTTATTACTTCCATCTGTCAGTTGTTTATAATGAGGTTATATGTGCCTTATAAAAGGTTTGGAGAACTTTCCAGCTTGAGATTCTGGAAAAATTTGTATAAAATTAGGATTATCTGTTCCTTGAAATAGTACTGAAACTTTTTGAACTCCATGCTTTTCAGGGATAGGAGAAATTTATTACCAATTCTATTTTTTTTCAATAATTATTGGATTAATGACATTTTCAAGTTTTTTCTTGATATATAAAATTTTATTTTTATAAAAATTTTTCCATTTTATCTAAGTTTTCAAACTTATTGTCTTAGAGTTGCTCATAATGCTATTTTTTTTTTTTTACATATCAAATGTATATATCAGGTTAAGTACTTTTTTCATTTCCAGTGTAGTTTATTTTTTATGTATCTCTTCTTTTTCATTAATCAGGCTTTCCAGATATCTATTTATTAGCTCTTTCAAGAAATATTTTTGGCATAACTGGGGAAATTTTATTATGGACTGTATATTAGATGATTTATAGAATTACTATTAATTAGTTTAGCCATAAATATAGCACTTTTGATTATGTAGGAGAATACCTTTATGTTTAAGAGGTGTAAGCTGAAGTACTGAGTGATGAATATTATAAGGTATTGGGGAACAGGAGAAGAAGATGTTGGGGGAGAGGGAGAAGAAGAGGGAGAGAGGGAGAACACAAGCAAATGGGATAAATGTTTAAAAGGTACAATGAAAAATTCAAATTATTATGTAAGTATTATATTTCAAAATATCTAAGAAACTCCATGTGGAAAATGCCACTGGTATTGTTTTACACTTATAAATCATCCATAAAAGAATAAACTTTTAATATTAACTAAATGATTCTTTATCACTAGGGTAATTTTTTGCTGTTAGTAACACCCCCCCCGCCCCCCCTCCCCCCGCCAATTCAATGATTTAAGTAAGATAGGGGGTCACTTCTCTCTCATGTAATAACATCCAGGGTTCCGTAGTTTGGAGCCATTTTGGTTGCTTCCTATCATTTCTGTATTTTGCTTTATCATTTTTAACATCAATTATGTATATTGGACCATTGTTGCCTGGGCTTTGGAAATCACATTAATATCTTAAGAAAGTAGGAAAGAGGAAGAGGCAAATTTGGATATGCCTATTCCCCCTTAGAATCACTTCTTGAAGACAATTATGCTTAGAACCCAGTGGCTAGCATTTAGTCATATGGCCACTAAAACTTACAAGAAAGGTTGGCAAATGTGCTTTTATTCTCAGCTAAAATGATCTACTTCTGTTTTATTGACTATGCAGATCACACAGTCAATTGACTGTGTGGATCACAACAAACTGTGGAAAATTCTGAAAGAGATGGGAATACCAGACCACTTGACCTGCCTCCTGAGAAATCTGTATGCAGGTCAAGAAGCAACAGTTAGAACAGGACATGGAACAACAGACCGGTTCCAAATCGGGAAAGGAGTACATCAAGGCTGTATATTGTCACCCTGCTTATTTAACTTATATAAAGAGTACATCATGAGAAACGCTGGGCTGGAAGAAGCAAAAGCTGGAATCAAAATTGCCAGGAGAAATATCAACAACCTCAGATATGCAGATGACACCACCTTTCTGGCAAAAAGTGAAGAAGAACTAAAGAGCCTCTTGATGAAAGTGAAAGAGGAGAGTGGAAAAGTTGGCTTAAAATTCCACATTCAGAAAACTAACATCATGGCATCCAGTCCCATCACTTAATGGCAAATAGATGGGAAAACAGTGGAAACAATGACAGACTTTATTCTTTGGGGCTCCAAAATCACTGCAAATGGTGACTGCAGCTATGAAATTAAAAGACGCTTGCTCCTTGGAAGAAAAGTTATGATCAACCCAGAGAGCATATTAAAAAGCAGAGACATTACTTTGCCAAAAAAGGTCCATTAGTCAGAGCTTTGGTTTTTCCAGTAGTCATGTATGGATTGAGAGTTGGACTATAAAGAAAGCTGAGCTCCAAAGAATTTATGCTTTTGAACTGTGGTGTTGGAGAAGACTCTTGAGAATCCCTTGGACTGCAAGGGCATCCAACCAGTCCATACTAAAGGAAATAAGTCCTGAATATTTATTGCTAGGATTGATGCTGAAGCTGTAATTCCAATACTTTGGCCACCTGATGCGAAGAACTGACTCATTGGAAAAGACCCTGATGCTGGGAAAGATTGAAGGTGGGAGGAGAAAGGGACAATAGAGGATGAGATGGTTGGATGGCATTACTGGCTCAACGAACATGAGTTTGAATAAAATCTGGGCACTGCTGATGGACAGGGAGGCCTGGTGTGCTGCGGTCCATGGGGTTGCAAAGAGTCAGACATGACTGAGAGACTGAGTTGAACTGAAAAAATATCTAGCCAGTAATCAGATTCTATTACTAAGGAAGATGATGAGAAATAACACTGGAGCAAAAACTAGCAGTTTGTCTCCCAGACTGTTGTGATGGCTATGTGAGATATGGGGAATATCTTTTACTTCTGGCTGTATGTTGTCATATTTCTGGCACTGATAGTAACAAATCATCTTGTTTTGGGAACCGAAAAGGAGGGAAGATCTCCCCTGTTTTGACTACCTGATCTTGCTGGTGCACGTAGCGTGGTCTCTTCCCAATCTTTTGATTTTATTGGGTTGGTCAAAAAGTTCATTTGGGTTTTCCTGTCACATCTAGAGGTCACATAAAATATTTGCAGTCTTGTAAATTACCAAACACTTGGTGATTACAAATAGGGAAGTTTTTTATTTTCTATGATGGAATTCAGTTTCCTTCCATCTTTTTCTCTTTGCCTAATTTTATTGTTCATTTTATTTCTTTAATTGTATTGTTTTCCTTTACAGAGAGTCCTTGTTAATCACCCTTGTATCCATTTTTCTCATTGCTCCTGTGTAGGCTTCCTACATTGGGGTTTATTCCACTATTACAGAACATCATAGAACAAACTCCATTTGTGTTTATCCTGACTTTTTAGGTTATGTCAAAATCATTATTTGATTTTTTTCCCCTTCCTAATAAAGAATTAAATGTTTTATGTCTGCTTTCGGTCAGTTTTTTTTTTTTTTGCCCTTTCTAGGATAAAAGTGAATGATTTATGGAGAGGAAAAATATTGACTGCTATCTGATAAGCTACTGTACTGTTCTTTTCAGATAAAATAAATTTTAGGTCAGACTCACAGCTGCAGATTGAAAAATTTCCCCAAAGATTAATAAGGATTTAGCAGTTCAGAACTGCAGTGTGGTTCGCCTGTCTGTCACGGGTATTTCAGTCAGCTTGTGCCACCTGTTGGGACGCAAGTTTCCATCACCATCCACAGTGCTACTTTTCTCTATTTCCCTTCTTCTCGTTGATGAATGGCTGTAGCTAGAAAATAGTACTGCTACTAATTGACTAGTTGCAAAAAGGTATTAGAGGCCCTGATAACTTTTTAAGGATGTTCCTTGGTGTTTTATGATAGCTCTCGGATGTTATACTGTCTATAGTTTTTAAAAGATTTGTCAGAGTCAATTCACAGGGCAAATTGAAAATCAATTATTATTTTTTAGCAGCAAAATCACAATCTGTGTAACATAGACATTTTTCAAATAATTTTTATGCTTAATCTCATATTTCATATTTTCATAACCTTGTGTGCTATTGTTACCATTTGACAGAGAAAACAGTGGCCAAAGAGGTTAAGTGATTTATCCATGGGCAGCTCTGGTAACTCCTACCTCTACTCCTGGTGTCAGTACTCCAGGTACTCTCTTTTGTGTCCAGATTCGGACAACAGATAAGTCCCCCTACTTCTCCAGGACTGTATCCCAAGCCTCCTAACTTCCAGTTTATCTATCTTGGGAGTGAGATAAAAGTACCTTTTGGTAATGGCTTCTCTAGCCTTAAAATCATGATGTTTAATACTCACTGGGATAGGAGAATTCTTACGGGCATGGCTTTTTGTTTTCTGTTGGAGATTTTGAATGGTTTTCATCCAGTTTCTTCTGAAATAACACATGTCTTGAGGGGGCAGTTTCAAAAATGTGCTAAAAGTTAAGACTGATAAGAGGTTTGATATATATGAGTCAACACTGAATATGTTAAGCTCAGAATAGTAAGAACATACACTATAACTTAATTTTTTATGTTTTGCAACTTTCATTTTTACTTGTGCTATTACACATTGGATATGAGGCAATGAGATGGGGATGTTGTAACTTGTTATAAAGAATGAGAACTAAGCTTACTAATTTTGTTCATTGCTTTCACTCCAGCAACTAGCTCAATTTGGCATATAGTAGGCACTCAACAAATATTTGTTAAATGATTGAATGACTAAATGAATGCATAAAAAATGATTTTCTAGAGAGCTAATAATATAAAAGTATTTGAGACATGGATGATCCCCAATGAAATGCAAAAGAATTACTATGTAAATTAGATGACAACAAATGTGAACACTTTAACTTTAGTGAAATATCAGGTCTTGTAAATTTGCAAGAGTATCTGATGTTAGAATCCCTGCCAGTAGAAGCTATGTCAACCATCCCACCATATTAATTTCTGATGCTTTAAAAAATTGAAATGTGAAATAGCCATTTTATGTTAGCATAGTTTGGACATTTGAATAAACAAGATAATTCAAATTGCCTATAAATGCTTATGATGCTTGTAAAACATGATACTTTAGTTGAAATTTTGTATGGGCAATATATTTCTTTTTTTAAAGAATGCAAATAGCATGGGAATCTTCTATCAATAGTGTTTCTCATGATACCACAGCCAAAGGCGTATGAGAAGAACTAGTTTGAATAAGCATAAGATTCTCACTAATAAAATTATTTTATTTAGAAGAGCACTGGAGATTATACTTTAAAAAATTGACTCTAAAAGTAAAAGAGAAAGTGAAGCCTCTGGTTTGACATTGGTGTGTGCATTCATGCTCAGCTGTGTCCAACTCTTTGAAACCCCATGGAGCTTGCCAGGCTCCTCTATCCAGGCAAGAATACTGGAGCAGGTTGCCATTTCCTACTGCAGGGGATCTTCCTGACCCAGGGATCCAGTCTGCATCTCTTGTACTGACAGGTGGATTCTTTACCACTAGTGCCACCTGGGAAAGGGGCATTGGTGCATGCTTTATCAACTGGGGTAGAAGTTCATTGTATGTGTAAGCTTGTCTAGTGCTCCTGTTTAAATAATAGAGAATAAAGACATGAATGTCAAAATGGCCTTCTTATATATTTTATTACTTTTTTTGTTTCCAACTGTCTTGTGTCTTGTTAAAACACAGGCATAATTTCATGTGCAGATGCTATTAGAAATGAGCACAAAGATGAGGTGCCAGTGGGTGTTTGTAAAGTCTTATCTCCATCCTGCAAATGTGCTTAGAGACTGTGCAAATGAAATTGTTCAGAAGCTTTCCAGGGTAGTTCCGCTATTGCTACATGCCCAACTAAATGCTTCCTTTCCTATATCAGAAATTTTTGCAAAAACTTTGGCTGCTATCTCTTTTCCAAATGAATGTGTGGATTCAGTGAATGGAGCCACATATTTTAATTTGGGTAAAGTTGATGAAATAGTATATGTTTTCTATAGAAATTTGTACCTACAGTTTCACTAGACCCACTCCAACATCCTCTTGGGCTGAGCTGCACTGGATCTAATACTTTTCACCATGCATTAATAAGGGAGATCCTCTGAACGTCATGGAAGAGAAAAACTCACGAGGCGCATGGAGGCCTTGTCCCTACTGGACAAGCGGCACTGCTGGACTCCTGTGGGAGGTTCAAGCAGAGGTCTCAGTCTGGCATCTTGGTCCCAGACCTCTGTTGTTCCCAAAGCTCCATGATTTGCTATAGGAGGAGGCTTTTCACAGAGAAGAGCCTTTCCAGTTGAGTAAGCAGAGCAGGAAGAAAGGGACATGGTCTAGGAGGACCCTTGTGCTTCGGAGGGATACACAGAAAGGATCTGTCAGGAAGTCATGGGACATGAGATTGGATACAACTATCAGAGGGCAGGAAAGCACAGCTCCTCTCTTCGGATGCATAGCTCTTTGTTTAACACTGTCTGTATGGTTCAAGGATATGTGCATTGTTCTATGGCCTACTTCTGGAAGACTAGCATCATCTTATACTTATGAAGTGCTTTAAAATATAATTGGTTTAAAATATACAAATCCAATAATAATTGCTATAATTTACAAGGATCTGACTGTATATGGAAAATGTACTCTATATACAATCAGATCAGATCAGATCAGATCAGTCGCTCAGTCGTGTCCGACTCTTTGCGACCCCATGAATCCCAGCACGCCAGGCCTCCCTGTCCATAACCAACTCCCGGAGTTCACTCAGACTCACGTCCATCGAGTCAGTGATGCCATCCAGCCATCTCATCTTCTGTCGTCCCCTTCTCCTCCTGCCCCCAATCCCTCCCAGCATCAGAGACTTTTCCAGTGAGTCAGCTCTTCGCATGAGGTGGCCAAAGTACTGGAGTTTCAGCTTTAGCATCATTCCTTCCAAAGAAATCCCAGGGCTGATCTCCTTCAGAATGGACTGGCTGGATCTCCTTGCAGTCCAAGGGACTCTCAAGAATCTTCTCCAACACCACAGTTCAAAAGCATCAATTCTTCGGCGCTCAGCCTTCTTCACAGTCCAACTCTCACATCCATACATGACCACAGGAAAAACCATAGCTTTGACTAGACGAAACTTTGTTGGCAAAGTAATGTCTCTGCTTTTCAGTATGCTATCTAGGTTGGTCATAACCTTCCTTCCAAGGAGTAAACGTCTTTTAATTTCACCATCTGTAGTGATTTTGGAGCCCAGAAAAATAAAGTCTGACACTGTTTCCACTGTTTCCCCATCTATTTACCATGAAGTGGTGGGACTGGATGCCATGATCTTCAATTTCTGAATGTTGAGCTTTAAGCCAACTTTTTCACTCTCCACTTTCATTTTCATCAAGAGGCCTTTGAATTCCTCTTCACTTCTGCCATAAGGGTGGTGTCATCTGCATATCTGAGGTTATTGAGGGGTATGTTCTAAGACTACCAGTGGATGCCTGAAACTATAGATAGCACTGAACCCTATGCATACTCTGCTTTTTCCTATTACATACCTATGATAAAGTTTAATTTGTAAATTAGGCATAGGGGCTTTCCTGGTGGCTCAGTGGTAAAGAATCTGCCTGCCAGTGCAGGGGATACGAGTTCAATCCTTGGTCCAGGAAAATCCCACATACCATAGGAAGACTAAGCCTGTGCAGCACCACTATGAAGCCCGTGTGCTTACAGCCTGTGCTCCACAACCAGAGCAGCCACCGCAGTAAGCCCTAGCACTGCAACTAGAGAAAGCCTGCGCACAGCAACGGGAGACCCAGCACAACCAAAAGTAAATAAATCTTAAAAAAGATGAATTAGGCACAGTAAGAGACTGCCAACAACAATCAATAGCAAAATAGAAAAATTATAACAATATACTGTAATAAAAGTTATGTGAATATGGTCTTTCTCTCAAAATACCTCATAATACAATTTTAATGCCTTTTTATCTTAACTAAACACAGCCTGCATGGTGGCTGAACTTTCACAGCCTGAGATGTGACAGCGAAACTAGTGTGAATTTCTTTACCTTTACAGTTTCAGAGTTAGAAGAGTTGTTCTTAGCGTGGGTTTTAGCAACCTCAGCATATGATTTTTTTTTTCTTATTAAGTTGAGAACTTTTACCTTTTCACTTAAGGAAGAACTTGGCTCCTCTTTGGCATATCTGAGTTGCCAGCATCACTACTCTTGAGCTTTGGGGCCATTATTAAGTAAAAGAAGTATTAGCTGAACACAAGTGCTGAGACAGTTGCTCTGAGAACCAAAGTGGCTACTAAGTGAGTAACAGGGGGATGTGCAGGACAAAGGGGTGATTCACCTCCCCTTATGGAATGGAGCAGACAGCCTGAGATTTCATCCTGTCACTCAGAATGATGTGAAATTGAAAACTTATGAATTATTTATAGAATTTTCCATTTAATATTTGTGGACCACAATTAACCATGGTTAAATGAAATAGAAAAACAAGACCACAGATGGGGGAGATGATTGCATTATCTAATAAAACCTTCAAAACAACTCTGTGAGTTAGGTAGTGTTACCTTCTTCTGTTAGAGGGAGAAATGGAAATCTATTTAATACTCACAAAATCCCTTGATTTTCAAAGTATGTAACAGATCATTTGTTTAGCATGATGTGGTACTGCTGCTGCTGCTGCTAAGTCACTTCAGTCATGTCAGACTCTGTGTGACCCCACAGACGGCAGCCCACCAGGCTCCCCTGTCCCTGGAATTCTCCAGGCAAGAACACTGGAGTGGGTTGCCATTTCCTTCTCCAATGCATGCATGCATGCTAAGTTGCTTCAGTCATGTCCGACTCTGTGCAACTCCATGGACAGAAGCCCACCAGTCTCTTCTGTCCAGAATTCTCTAGGCAAGAGTACTGGGGTGGGTTGCCATTTCCTTCTCTGCATGATGCAGTAAAGACTGGGCAAAGGTAAGACATGAATATGGACTTCCAGCCTCTAAGTGCACTGCCTCCACTGATACATAGATGCAAACATGTTCTGAGGATAAAAGCAGAAGGGCAAGTACAGGCTCTGGTTTTGGAGGACACAGACTTGAATGTCAGGCATGCTGCTCCCTAACTGCAGACCTGAGTGAGCTAATTCACGTTCTTGAGTCCTAATTTGCTAAATTGTTAACATCTGAATAAGTGCAGCACTTCCTCAAAGGACTGAGGAAAGATTAAGTCCTATGAGACACTTCAAGTGCCTGGCATACAGTAAGTGCTTAATAAATATGAGGTCTTCAACTTCACTATTACCTTTATTGTTGCTTTTATCTAAGGACAACTCTGAGTCTAATTCAAGATGAAATAAATCCATTTAGGAATGACTCATAAAGGGTCTGGAAAAGGTGGGTGTATCTTTTCAAGTCCCTAGGAATAATTTATTAAGTTTTAATTGTCCCTTTCAACAGAAGTAGCTTTGCCAATATGTTCTTTTAAAAATAGAATTAGATCAAATTTGGTGTAAGGTAAAATGTCTATGCCTTTCTCATCTTATCCAATTCATCTCTGAAATTTAATTTTCAGATGAAAAATTTGGAGATCTTCTTAAATATGCATTATAGACAGTGGTAGCCCATGATTTGGATATTTGTGTTGGTTAAACTCAGATTTACCAAGTAGGCTATGAAGTAAACACATGGAAAATATGCTTAAGTAAAATGCTCCAGCTGATTTTGAAGTCTATTGAGATACATAGGTGCTGAGGAACTATCAAGAAGACAGGGTCAGTTTTCAAAAAAGAATGTTTCTTATCTTCTAAGAAAATGCAGTATGTTATCATTATAAAACAACTGGAAAAATAAAAAGGAAGGAAAACATGTGTATGTACACATGTCTGTGTTGTATCAGTAAAACAAATTCAATCTCATTAACTGGGGTGTGCAAAGCAGTTTAGAATTTATTCCTTTATAACTGTCCTTGTTTTCTGCATGAGTTCCCTTCCATCCTACAGTAGGGTGGGTAAAAAAAGAAAATAACTGTATTTAGTCCAAATTTATAATCTGTGTTCTTTCCAATAATTTAAACTGCCTTTCAAAGAAAATGAGTCTCTGCTTGGATGACTCAGGCAAATGATTATGCTCATGCTTGCCTTTTCAAAGATCATTCCTAGTAGTAGTTTGGGGGAGGAAGGTGATTTAGATGATATCACTTTGTGAAAATGAAGAGGTGGGTTCCTTGGACCTACTCAGTGTTATCTGGCTCATTTTGTGTGGCTGCCATGGAATGACCAAGCAGAACTGAACTCTCCTTGGTGGCTTCTGTGGTATGACTGGTTCCATCTGACTTTTTGAGATACGATGAAACTACACACTGCAGTAAACAGTCACCGTTATTTTCCTCTGGTTTCGATTTTCTCATATCTTGAGGGGCCTTTGCCTGAGAGTAGGCCTCTTCTGGCCTGCGTAGCGTTTTAGTACCTCCATACCCTCTAACAGATTTGGGTACACAACTGAGTCTCTGGCATGCGCATTCAGGTTGAGGGAACCAGGAGTTGTAGAAATGGCTCTGTCTTGTCCATCTGCTGCTATACCACGGGGAGCAGAGCCAGCGAGACATGACTTCTCATAGTCTCTTTCTCTTTCTGTCTGCCTCATCTTTGCAGAATTCAACTGGGATCAAAAGTATATGTTTTTTTTCTCTTTTTTCTTAGTTCTTTTTTCTCTTAGTTTCTCTGATCTAGTTTCATCCTCTCTAAGTCCTAAATCTCCTTTTTCCTAAATCTAGACTCAAAAGTAAATTAATGATAGATAGGATGCATGGAGCAAGAAAACCATTTGTTGATAAAGGGACAGGAAGCATTTAAAAATATCTTATCTGATCTCTGTCTTTCATTTCTCTCCTAGGAACGAAGATATACATATAATGCAAAGCAGAACCCTAATTTGCTTTATAAATAAATCTAGACAGATTTCATGTTTCTGAATTCTGAAAGTGATGAGATTCGGAGACAGAGTCCTATTTCACAGCATACCGAAAGAAAGAAAGAGAATTCTCTATTGACCAAATAATTCCATGTAAAACCCAGGTTTAATATGTTAATTATGTGATTTCTTAATGGCAGTGGAATTTCTAGAAAATATATTCTATATCACACAAAAATTATTAACACATTTGATCACTAAAAATTCATATATCCTAAAACATCACTAAAAATTGAGACAAAGTGGCAAACTACTATTGTAAAATCTTTGCCAAAACATTATTTTCAAAAATCTTATACAGAATCTTGATCAATAAAAGCCTCAAACCCTATGGAATATAAATAACAGTCATAATTAAGGAATTAAAAAAAACACAAGACACAAAGAACTCAATGTATTTATGAAATCTTGTTCCATCTCACTAAGATCCAAATAAAATTCTATTCATTCCAAGATATTCTAGATTCCTATATGTCAAATGGACAGTTTTCTCTAATCCTGTGCTATCACTCTCTGCTGATGGGTGGGAACTTTCTTTTATAGCATCACGGCAGTGTGTTAGCTATTTAACCACAGAAAGCCTTGTCACTAATAATTCCACTTCTACAAATTTTTTTGATTACCTAAGGAAATCATTGGAAATGTGTGCAAACATATTTTTCCATTTCTATTTCTTACAGCATTTGAAAATAACTTCAAACTGCTGCTGCTGCTGCTAAGTCGCTTCAGTCGTGTCCGACTCTGTGCGACCCCATAGGCGGCAGCCCACCAGGCTCCCCCGTCCCTGGGATTCTCCAGGCAAGAACACTGAAGTGGGTTACCATTGCCTTCTGCAATGCATGAAAGTGAAAAGTGAAAGTGAAGTCATTCAGTCATGTCTGACTCTTCGCGACCCCATGGACTGCAGCCCACCAGGCTCCTCCGTCCATGGGATTTTCCAGGCAAGAGTACTGGAGTGGCGTGCCATTGCCTTCTCTGAACTTCAAACTAGAAATGTCCAAATTTTCAAATATTCAGATTGGTTAAATAAAGAAATATATCCATATAGAGGAATACCATGCAGACATTAAAAATGCTGTTGAAGGGCTTCTCTGGTGGGCTGGTGGTTAAGAATCTGCCTTGCAGTGCAGGGGACACTAATTTGATTCCTGCTCTGAGAAGATTCCACATGCCACAGAGCCACTAAGCCCGTGTGCCACAACTACTGAGCCTGCCTCTAGAGCCAGCAAGCCTCAGCTACTGAGAACAGTGCTGCCACTCCTGAAGCCCGTGCACCTGGAGCTGGTGGTCTGCAATGAGAGAAGCCACCGCAACGAGGATCCCACACACTGCAACTAGAAAAAAGCTCCCGTGCAGCAACAAAGACCCAGCACGGCCAAACAGAATGTTGCTGTAGAAATGCCAATATGCTAACAATACATTGAAAATAGGTTATAAAAAAGATACGATATATTTGAAACATACGGCTGGTGTGTGTGTGTATTTGTATATATGTGCTATATCCTAGATGATAAAATGGCACCCTATTACGCCCTCTTGATTTGTGTGCCAAAGCTGGCTATTCCTTTGAGTGTGCTGAAAGTCATATGCAAGCGCAATCACATCAGTCTTTTTTATTAACATTTAGTGTTATTAGAATTTCCCTGGACTGGAATTCGAAGCTGCCTGTAACTACTACTTCTAACCACCTCCCTGGTTCCAACTGGCAGCTCAGCTCACACCTCTGCCTGCAGTGAAGGCTTTAGGCGCGGTTTCTGTGAAGCTGGTGGCTAGGGCTTTGCTTGGGTCTCTCCACGCTTGCCATTCTAACAGAGAGCCTGGCCCGGCCTTCATAAGCTCACAACTCGCTGCCCTCTCAGTGAACTTACCTCAGCAGTCAGAGCTAGGCAGCCTGCCTTGCACATGTTGGAGGAGAGAGAAGCTGTGTATGAGGCACACAAATGTTTTTGAGGCAGATAATTATGTTGTCTTTTCATCCCAGCAAAGATAAGGGCCAGAAAGTGTGTTCTTGAAGCTGAGCAGTCTGAATGTTGACATCACCGCACAAGCTTCATTAAATGAACTATGTTTAAAACTATAGAGGCTTCAGGGATCTTTATATTTAGTGAGAATTAAAGGACGTACATTGCCCACAGTATTTCTTTACTTAAAACAAAAGGAATTTCAAAATATAAGTCTATACCATTAAAACATCAATATAGAAATGATTCTGCATGTACTATTAGTGAAAGTGAAAGTGTAGTCACTCAGTCGTGTCCAACTGTTTGTGATCCCATGGACTGTAGCTCTCCAGGCTCCTCTGTCCATGGAATTCTCTAGGCAAGAATACTAGAGTGGGTTGCCATTCCCTTCTCCAGGGGATCTTCCCGACCCAGGGATTGAACCCAGGTCTCCCGCATTGCAGGCAGATTCTTTATCGTCTGCACCACCACGGAAGCCCGTGTACTATTAGGAATGTACTTAAAAATTCTGACTTATGTGGTGTCATTATCTCGTGTAGCCGCTACTTTCTGGACATAATGACATAAAAGTATGCAAATTGAGCAAATCCTGGCAGTTACAAAATCCCTAACAGGAGTTTTTGTCCACCGTCTGCATTATGTGTTTAAATCACAGATTAGTTGGTAATTTTAAGAAATGCTACGTGAACCGTGAACTTCCTGATGTTCAAGCTGGTTTTAGAAAAGGCAGAGGAACCAGAGATCAAATTGCCAACATCCGCTGGATCATGGAAAAAGCAAGAGAGTTCCAGAAAAACATCTATTTCTGCTTTATTGACTATGCCAAAGCCTTTGACTGTGTGGATCACAATAAACTGTGGAAAATTCTGAAAGAGATGGGAACACCAGACCACCTGATCTGCCTCTTGAGAAATTTGTATGCAGGTCAGGAAGCAACGGTTAGAAATGGACATGGAACAACAGACTGGTTTCAAATAGGAAAAGGAGTTCGTCAAGGCTGCATATTGTCACCCTGCTTATTTAACTTATATGCAGAGTACATCATGAGAAATGCTGGACTGGAAGAAACACAAGCTGGAATCAAGATTGCTGGGAGAAATATCAATAACCTCAGATATGCAGATGACACCACCCTTATGGCAGAAAGTGAAGAGGAACTCAAAAGCCTCTTGATGAAAGTGAAAGTGGAGAGTGAAAAAGTTGGCTTAAAGCTCAACATTCAGAAAACGAAGATCATGGCATCCGGTCCCACCACTTCATGGCAAATAGATGGGGAAACAATGGAAACAGTGTCAGACTTTATTTTCCTGGGCTCCAAAATCACTACAGATGGTGACTGCAGCCATGAAATTAAAAGACGCTTACTCCTTGGAAGGCAAGTTATGACCAAGATAGCATATTCAAAAGCAGAGACATTACTTTGCCAACATAGGTCTGTCTAGTCAAGGCTATGGTTTTTCCTGTGGTCATGTATGGATGTGAGAGTTGGACTGTGAAGAAGGCTGAGCGCCGAAGAATTGATGCTTTTGAACTGTGGTGTTGGAGAAGACTCTTGAGAGTCCCTTGGACTGCAAGGAGATCCAGCCAGTCCATTCTGAAGGAGATCAGCCCTGGGATTTCTTTGGAAGGAATGATGCTAAAGCTGAAACTCCAGTACTTTGGCCACCTCATACGAAGGGTTGACTCATTGGAAAAGAGTCTGATGCTGGGAGGGATTGAGGGCAGGAGGAGAAGGGGACGACAGAGGATGAGATGGCTGGATGGCATCACTGACTCGATGGACGTGAGTCTGAGTGAACTCCTGGAGTTGGTGATGGACAGGGAGGCCTGGCGTGCTGGGATTCATGGGGTCACAAAGAGTCGGACACGACTGAGCGACTGATCTGATAAAATAGTTTAGTCAGTAGAGCACTAGTTGTCTTTTAATTGGTGACTCATCACAATTTTCTTTTTTACGTGTAAGGGACATTTCAGATTAAGAACATACTTATTGCTTTGCACATAATATAACCCATAAGGGATTAATATCCAACATATGTAAACAGCTCATATTATCTCAAAATCAAAACAGCCCAATTAAAAATGGGCAGAAAACCTAACATTTTTTTCTGAAGAGAGCATGCAGATGGCCAACAGGCACGTGAAATGATGCTCAATATCACTAATTATCAGGGAAAAGCAAATCAAAACGAATACAGTGCGATACCACCTCATACCTGTCCAAGTGGCTATCATCAAAAAGAACAAACCACAAATACTGGCAAGGATGTGGAGAAAAAGGAACCCTTGTGCACTGTTGGTGGGAGTGTAAACTGGTGCAGGCACTGTGGAAAGTAGCCTGGAGGTTTCTTAAAAAACTAAAAATAGAACTACCAAATGACACAGCAATTTCATCCCTAAGTATATATCTGAAAAAACAAACACAGTAATGAAAAAAGATTCAAGAACCCCAATGTTAGTGACAGCATTGTTTACAGTTGTCAAGATATGGAAGCAACCAAAGTGTCCATCAAGAGACGAATGGATAAAGAAGAGGTAATGCGCGTGCACACACGCACACACACACACACACACACACACACACACACACACACACACACACACTGGAATACTACTCAGCCATAAAAAGAATGAAGTTTTGCCATTTGAGCAACAAGGATGGGCTTGAAGGGCATTATACTTGGAGGGCATAAGTGAAATAAGTTAGAGAAAGACAAATACTGTGTGATATCACTTAAGCTTGGAATTGAAACAAATGTAACAAACTAGTAACTATAAAAAAAAGAGCAGTCTCATAGAGAAGAAGCTAGTAGTTACCAGTGGGGAGAGGGAAGGGGGGAGGGAGGGGAAGTGAAGGGACAGGGGATTAAGAGGCACAAATTATTGGGTATAAAATAAGCTACAGGGATATGTTATACACACAGGGAATATCGTCAATATTTTATAATAACTATAAGTGGAATATAATCTGTAAAATTGTGAATCAAGATATTATACACCAGTAACACACAGTATTCTACAGCAAATATACTTAAATGAAAAAGAAAGTATTTGTTGCAAGCACATACTTGTGTGTTTAAATTATCTTTCAAGACAAATGTGTGAGTTCATCCTGCTGTTGTCAAGATTTACCTGTACTGAAAACAGTGTGATAGGTCAATTTGTACTGATGCTTCTGTTTCTTTCTGTCAGTGCTACTCAGAGGCAGAGTAATGAAGCCTTGTTTGTTAAACAAAAAGTTGAAGGAAATCGGGTCATGGATTTGAATGTATGATACAGAAGTTCACAATTTAGGACAATTCAGTAGAACCTCATTTTTCTCATTATTTCCTTGTTTGCTCAGTGACAGGCTGGAAGAAGAATTAATGAGAAATTTTATCAGAAGTGTCCCTTAATGTTCATATTAAATTAGATGCCACTTAAATTTGGAATATGTTTTCCAGTTATTGTTTTTATTATTATCGACTGTGAAAATGATGAAACATAGCATCCTTGAGTTATGGATGTACATTTTTCACTTCAGATTTTTAATAAAAATGCTTGAGCATCTGTTAGGCACCCAACATTCTTTATGTGCTCTAGATAGAGCATGCTATATACAGAGTGATGAATTAGGCATAGTTTCTGTTCTAGAGAGACTTGTGATCCAGGAGACAGGACCTTAGAGATTTTACTAGTCCGCAGTATAGATGAGGAAATTATCTGATTCCCTTCCTAAACTAGAAGTCAACAAGACTTCTAACATAAACTTCCCTGTTTATGTCTGTCTCTGAGAGGAGGGATGTTAAGAGTGTGGTGGAGCGTGACTGCTTCATCAGGCTGGTCACAGAACAAATGACCCATTTACAATTCAAGACTATCTTGAGTATTCTTGACCATTCATTCTTATCAAAGATTCTAACATAATTTCTGGAGAGAAAGGACAGTATTGTAAAATGAGAATAGATTGAGGAATCAAAGACATAGCTTCACATCCTTGTTCTGTACTGCATGAACAATTTATGCTTGGGACAAATGACTAATATTTCTGAGCCTCAGTTTTCTCATCTGTACAATGGATATATGCAAAGTGGTTGAGATAAAATCATAAGCAAAAAGCAACATCCCAGTTCCTTATTCCTAGTAGGTATTCAAGGAGAGTAGCTATTGTTTCTTAGGATGATGCCTAGGAACAGGATGATGTTTGGGTAAGGGGAGTTTAAGAAAGCCATACTTTCACTGGAAAGAAGAGAATTCAAGACCATCAGATTCTCTATATGTAAGGTTATGTGGTCAAAGACCATAGATCAGAGATGAGAACTCCAAAAACGTGGATGGCGTAGATTGCCAGAACCTTTGTCATTTCCCTGCATAGATTTTCTACATTTCCTCTTCACATTCTTCTCCGTCTCTTTTCTCAGAAAGAATAGCAATGAATGTGTTGAATAATTAAATTCTAGCAGTAAAAGAACCTGCTTGCCAATGTAGGAGATTTAAGAGATGCAGGTTTGACCCCTGGGTCAAGAAGATGCCCTGGAGAAGGAATTGGCAATCCTCTCTAATTTTCTTGCCTGGAGAATTACATGGACAGAGGAGCCTGGCGGGCTACAATCTACGGGGTTGCAAAGAGTTAGACACGACTGAAGTGCCTTAGTACATAGCACACGTGCATTTATTCTCCAGAACAAGGAAAAGGGGAGTGTTGGTGGAGACGGAAGACTAAAAGGCAGGAGGATTTAAGGCAGAATAAAGGCAAAGGTAACTACAGAGAGAGAGGAAGACCTGAGGCACAGAGGAGAAAGTGCATGGAGTGGGAAGATGACTCTGTGATTAGATCAGGAAGCCCTGGTTTTCAAACGATGGCCTGGGGAGCAGTGTGAGATGGCAGGGTTAGAGGTAAAAGCTGGAAACTTCTCTTAGAGACTTGACTCTACTGAAGACTTCTCTACTCCTGCATGCCTGAGGAAGCTGAAAAGAATTTGGTTTCCATTCTGGAAATGAAATTTTAATAATCAAGAAAAACCACACTTTGCAGGCGGAGAAGGTGTAGAAGTGAAAGCAGCCACCAGACTGAAGCTGCCAGCAGGGCTGTAGTGTCAGGGTGACGTTTAAAAGTTTTCATCCCAATAAATGGAATTCTAATCACTCCGCATTAGTATAAGCACAAGAACTCTGCTAAGTTTAATAAACATCCTTATTTTCATCTTTTACATAATATGTGTATAGCAGTTATAATTTCTACTAATCACCTTAATGTCCAGAGATGTCTCCAAGAGAAGTCCTCACTCAGTATGCTAAATGGATTATGATGATCGCCTTATTTGGATTAGTAATTGATTCAGATGAAAGGGAATAGAAGACTAAATTAGAAATTGTTAATTGGCCCATTGTGACTTAGGAGAGGAAAAACCTTACACTTTAAATTGTTGCCTATTTGACTGTAGGAGGAGATTTAATATCTCTAAAATGGAAAAAAAACAACACTCAAAGGAGTCTATTTTAAGTGGAAACATTAAGAACTATTTCCCTGGCTTTTTCTCTTCTTTTTAAATGTAGATATGTCTCTTGTCTCAAATTTCTAATCAGATACAGATATGTCATTGTTACATTGAATCATGTATCCATGGATCCTGACACCCAATATACTACTCCTTATCCTTCTGATGTTCTTAGCTTGACCTAAAGAAGTAAACCTGTCACAGTGAGTAGAAGGAAGGGAAGGAGTGTTGTGCAGCGGCTGAGATTCTGGTCAGAGATTCAAAGACTGGGTAGCTATAGCAATTCTGATCCACTTCTTTATTTGCTATGTCATCCTACGTAAGTTATTAAGTCTCTTTCAGCTGCTTATCCATGAATAAACTTAGATAAAGTAAAGTGTTATTATTACATCAGATAATGTTTGTAAAATACTTTTCACATTACCTGGTACTTGGTAAACACAAATGTTTTGTGTCATTATTAGTAATCTTGATGGTGATAATTTATATAATAATTGTAAAAGGTTATTTGTGTAAAATCTAGCAAGAAGAAAGCAAACAACCCAATTTAAAAATTGGCAAGACATCTGAACAGATACTTCAACAAACAAGATATGTGGATGGGAAATAAACATATGGAAAGATGCTCAATATTATATGTCATCAGTGAAATGCAAATTGAAACAACAATGACATATCACTCACTACAGACCCGTTAGAATGACCAGAATCTGGAGCCCTGACAATATCAGATGCTGGTGCAGGTATGGAGTAATAAGAACTCTCATTCATTGCCAATGGAAATGCGAAATGGTATAGCCGTTGTGGCAGGCAGTTTGGTATTTTCTTACAAAACAATTTGGTACTTTATTACAAACAAGACATAGTACTAAACATATACTAAGCATCATTTCGCTGACAAAGGTCCTTAGAGCCAAAGCTATGGTTTTTTTCCCAGTAGCCATGTATGGATGTGAGAGTTGGACCAAAAACAAGGCTGAGTGCTGAAGAATTGATGCTTTCCAATTGTGGTGCTAGAAAAGACTCTCAAAAGTCCTTTGGACTGCAAGAAGATAAAACTAGTCAATCTTGAAGGAAATCAACCCTGAAAATTCACTAGAAGGACTGATGCTGAAGCTGAAGCTCTAATACGTTGGCCACCTGATGTGAAGAGCTGACTCATTGGAAAAGCCTTTGATGCTGGGAAAGATTGAAGGAAAATTTAAACTGCTCAACTCAGCTGTAGTGTGAAAGCATCTGTGGACAATATGTAACTGATGGGAATGGCTCTGTTCTATTGATAATAAATCTTTATTCACAAAATCAGGAAGAGGGCTGGGCTTGACTGCCTGGTCATAGTTTGCCAACCCCTCTTCTATACTATGGAGAGTTTTAACTTTTAATCAAGCAAATGGACATCAGAATATTTGAGTTTTAGAAAAATTACTTTGATCGTGGTACAAAGATGTATCAGGCAACAGTAAGACTAGAGAGAGGAGGGTTAGTTGAAAGACTTTGACAATAATCTGTGCAAGCTGTAGAGAAACCATAATCTCAGGCATTGGTGATGGAAACAGTAGGTAAGAGATGAAATAAGATATGTACAGAGAGTAGACAGTAGTATGGTCATGGGTTAGTTAAAGTACTTGAAGATAAGGAGGGTTGCTTTAGCTTCAGTGATACAGTATTCCTTTCACTGAGACAAAATAAGAGAACAAGAAACTACATTTTGTGGAAAGATAGTGAGGTTCCTGGCATTCATCCAGAAATCTGGGATACTGTTACATAAAAGAACCAAAGTGGTCTCTGTACATTGGCCGCTAGGTTGTTTATTCACAGCAGGCTGAGACCCACAGTGCAAAAGCCTGCAAACGCCAAGTTCAACTTTTTACATATCTGACTGTTTTAAATATAGACCAAGCAATCAGATTTCTAGCGATTGAGAGCCTGCCTGCTTTGCATACCCCATGAAACTGCACCCAACACCTGCTGGCTATAGATAGATAAAACCCCTGGCACTATCAGTATAAAGCCCCAAGCTGCTTCAGCCCTTTGGAATTCTCTGATTCAGAGATTCCCTTCTGCACTTCTGAGCGACATCAGTTAAGGTGTAAGTCCGCCCTCCCACCACTTTCTCTTCTCCAAGGGTTCCCCGCCTCATCTCCAGTGTCTCCTGCTGTGAGGCACTTTCCCCATATGAAACCTACCAAAAATATCACCAAAATGAAGCTGGGGGGTGCTACTGCCACCTCGTGGTCATATCTGGTTCCTGGATCAGCTCCCAATCCTTTCAAAGTCCTGGTGCCACAGTAATAGACGCAAGGGTTATTTGGCATATACAGGATGTTTAAAATTAAAGGAGCAGGTGATCTGTCCCATGGAGACCATGTAGAGTAAGAAGAAGTTAAAGACAAAACCCTACAGTGTCCTCAGGAAACATCATTACGCAATGGCTATGAAAAGATGAGTGGCTTGAAACAATTATGAAGGAAATAAGACAATCAGTTGAGAAAGGCATAAAGGCAAGAGGCAATTTCAAGAAGAGTGGGATAACCTAGCATCAAATTCCACAGAGAGGTCAAATAAGGCCAAAAATGAACACGATTCACTGGATTTGGATGTTGCTGCTGCTGCTAAGTCGCTTCAGTCATGTCCGACTCTGTGTGACCCCATAGACGGCAGCCCACCAGGCTCCCCCATCCCTGGGATTCTCCAGGCAAGAACACTGGAGTGGGTTGCCATTTCCTTCTCCAATGCATGAAAGTGAAAGTGAAGTCACTCAGTCGTGTCCGACTCTTAGCGACCCCATGGACTGCAGCCCACCAGGCTCCTCCATCTGTGGGATTTTCCAGGCAAGAGTACTGGAGGGGGGTGGCATTGCCTTCTCTGGGATTTGGATGTTAGGGGTTCTTCAAATGAGTACTTTCAGTGGTAGCATTGAGACAGATTCCTGCTGATAGCAAGTTGCAAAGTGACTGGTTAGTGAGTAAAGTTTTGAAGTACCAGGCACTGGGGAGTGAATAAAGTGTGAACACCGAAATGGACTGCTGAGTGACGTAGATGTTCTTGATGAGGGTGCAGAGTGAGCAGCAGTTCACAGAGTGTGTAGTTTTCTCTAGTGGTCCGTAAAAATAACCAGGGAAGAAAAGACTGTGTTGATCCAAGGAGGAAAATTTTAAAGGCAGAAATCTTAGATAAACAAAGAGATAAAACCTTTGGTAGATGTTGGATAGGGTATGTTTGGTGTGTTGAATCATAATGTTTACCTTGGATAAGAAAAAAATATGATTCCTTGACCAGATCACAGCCCTAAAATAAGAAATAAGTTAAAAGACATGGGTTTCCAAGAAAGTATCAACAACAGGAGTGTTGGGAGTGAGCGCAAAGAAAACTGGATGGGCAGGATGTCATAAAAGCTCACATGTGGTGCTACGGAAGGAGAACTGTCTTAAGATCAAGCTAAGACCTAACTTGTGATTCTCTCACTTCCCAGCTGGCTGACCCTTGATGAATCACTCACTGCCTCTGAATTCAGTTGAATGGTAAAATGGAAACATTTATTTCTCTACGGCATTCAATTGGTATCAGACTTAAGAGGAGTAACAGGTGTGATGACGCTTTATGCAGATGTAAGGCTGGTGCACATACGGTCCGAGGGACGCTATGTCCATATCACTCTTGATCCTCTTTATGTCAGAAAACAGAAAGAGCCAAATCAACAGTTCTGAAGCCTGACTGCTTATCATACTTTTTCATAGAGCTTCTTAAAAAAATGCATACACTTGGCTCCTCATTCTCATTCCAAATTCAGAAGGGGATTTGTAATTTTTTTTTTAAAGGAAAAACCCTCTATAGGTGATTCTCATCTGTGACTTTAACAACAAGAACCCTGAACTCGTGAAACTGAAGTGGGGAAAGCAAATTCCTGATTTGGTTGTGTTTCTGAAGTCGCAGAATCCTTTATTTGATTGTGAATGAAACAAATAATGTGAGAAATACTAGGTATATTCTCCCCTCAAGTAATATTAAGGTGTGAATTATCTTATTCTACTCTACAATTTCATGACTTACTTTTGGCTTATGGTCCTCATAAATACAGTCCCATTTAAAACATTTTTATCGTAAGTAAGTGGCAAGAGTATTACAATCTTTGGAAAGTGACAAAAAAGTCATTAAATAAAGACCAGATGCTTGGGATGATTTTGTATAAAACTGAATGGCAGAGGGGATGGTAGGTTAAATGCAGCTTTTGAAATTTTGCATTTTAGTATAATTGGCATTTTATCATATGTTACTATTTATATATTGCTGTTGTTGTCATTCAATCACTCAATGTTGTCCAACTCTTTGTGACCCCATGGACTGCAGGCTTCCCTGTCCATCACCAACACATGGAGTTTGTTCAAACTAATGTCCATTGAGTCAATGATGCCATCCAACCAAATCATTCTCCGTTGCTCCTTTCTCCTTCTGTCTTCAATCTTTCCCAGCATCAGGGTCTTTTCTAATGAACTGGCTCTTTGCATCCAGTGGCCAAAGTATTGGAGCTTCAGCTTCAGCATCAGTCCTTCCCATGAATATTCAGGATTGATTTCCTTTAGGATTGACTGGTTTGATTTCCTTGCTGTCCAAGGGACTCTCAAGAGTCTTCTCTAACACCATAGTTCAAGAGCATCAGTTCTTTGGCATTCAGTGTTTTTTATGGTCCAACTCTCACATCCATACGTGACTACTGGAAAAACCATAGCTTTGACTCTATGGACCTTTGTCAGCAAGATGATATCTCTAGTTTTTAATATGCTGTCTATGTTTGTCATAGCTTTTCTTCCAAGAGCCAAGTGTCTTTTAATTTCATAGCTGCAGTCACCGTTCACAGTGATTTTGGAGCCCAAGAAAATAGTGTGTCACTGTTTCCATTTTTTCCCCCAACTATTTGCCATGAAGTGATGGGACCAGATGCAATGATTAGTTTTCTGAATGTTGAGTTTTAAGCCGGCTTTTTCACTCCCCTCTTTCACCTTCATCAAGAGGCTCTTTGTTTCTTCTTTGCTTTCTGCCACAATGGTGGTATCTGAGGTTATTGATATTTCTCCTGGCAATCTTTATTCCAACTTGAGCTTCATCCAGCCTGACATTTCACATGATGTACTCTGCATATAAGTTAAATAAGCAGTCTGACAATATATAGCCTGAAGTCCACCTTTCCCAATTTTGAACCAGTTCATTGTTCCATATGGAAAAGGCAATGGCACCCCAGTCCAGTACTCTTGTCTGGAAAAATCCCATGGACCGAGGAGCCTGGTGGGCTGCAGTCCATGGCATCGCTAAGAGTCGGACATGACTGAGTGACTTCATTTTCACTTTTCACTTTCATGCATTGGAGAAGGAAATGGCAACCCACTCCAGTGTTCTTGCCTGGAGAATCCCAAGGATGGGGGGGCCTGGTAGGCTGCCGTCTATGGGGTCACAGAGAGTCGGACACGACTGAAGCAACTTAGCAGCAACATCAGCAGCATTGTTCCATATCCACTTCTAATTGTTACTTCTTGACCTGCATGCAGGTTTCTCAGGAGGCAGGTAAGGTAGTCTGGAATGCCCATCACCTTAATAATTTTCCACAATTTATTGTAATCCACATAAAGGCTTTAGTGGAGTCAATGAAGCAGAAGTAGACATTTTTCTGGAATTCCTTGCTTTTTCTATGCTCCAAAGAATGTTGACAATTTGATCTGTTTCCTCTACCTTTTCTAAATCCAGCCTGTACATCTGAAGTTCTCAGTTCATGTACTGTTGAAGCCTAGCTTGGATTTTGAGCATTACATTGCCAGCATGTGAAATGAGTGCAGACCGCCAGGCTCCTCCGTCCATGGAATTCTCAAGGCAAGAATCCTGGAGTGAGTATCCATGCCCTCCTCCAGGGGACCTTCCTGACTCAAGGATCAAACCTATGTCTCTTATGTCTCCTGGCGCAATTGGCAGGCAGATTCTTTACCACTGGTGCTACCTGGGAAACCCAGTTTTTGATGAGAGGGAAATTACATCTCTTCAAGAAATGGTGCTATAAAGTCTGCTTTGTTGGCTGTCATTTCTTTCCAACAAATATACCAGAAAAACGTATTGATGAAAGAACTAATGGACTAAGGTTAACTTTATGTGGAGAAAAAAAGACCACTTGAGGAATGTTTATTTATTAACAAATGTTTATTGAGCACCTGTGTGCCTGCGTGCCTGTTCAGTCACTTCAGTAGTGGCAGACCCCTTAACTCTACGGACTGTAGGCCTCCAGGCTCCTCTGTCCATTCTCCAGGCAGGAACACTGGAGTGTGTTGCCATGCCCTCCCCCAGGGGATCTTCCTGACCCGGGGATCGAATCTGCATCTTTTATGTTTCCTGCATTGGCAGGCAGGTTATTTACCACTAGCACCACCTGGAAGCCCTATTGAGCACCTATTATGTGTCAAAAAGAGGAAGATGGGCCATGGGACAGATTTTTTGAAAAAAAAAAAAAAACTTTTCATGAGTACATTCAGACTGTCATGCTACATGAAGAGGGGACTCCACCGCTGCCTCCTAACTTGGAGGCTGCTAGTTAGAGGAAGGGGCCCCTGCTCCCGTTAACATCTTGCCTTCATAGTATGCTCAGGAAAATAAAACTCTGACAAGCTACTGAATATGTATTTCTTCCTACTCCATGCAGTGACTTAGAAGCCCAGCAAGGAAAATAAAGACCTAAACTGACATCATTCCTTCATAAGTTATAAAAGTTGAGGAAAGGCTGTAGCTCTGAAAGAAACTATCTCTGAATTTCTGAACGACTACCTTGTTGATCATCTCAGACAATCATAGGCTTTCCCCACCTCCCACCGGTAAAGATGGGCAAACACAGAGAAAAAATTACCAGAGAGCAAAGCATTTCAGTGTTTGAAAAGGTTGGCTTAATTCAAGGAAGCAAGGCGAATGACACATTTGAAGGCGGTGCTATACGTAAAAGAAGGAAATATGAGAAAGTCTAATTCAAATCAGTTAAAGAGAGTGAGAGAAAAGACTGCAGTGAATAAAAAGGGAAATAATCTGACACCCAGAAAGTTTGCCTAGAAATGAAAAATGTGGTTTCCAAAAATTTGAAGTTAATTAGAGGGGACAGAGAAAAGTGGATTATATTCTGTAGAAATGCAAATCATAAAATGTGGTGACTAAATAAGAAATTCTTTTGGGCTCAGGGAAAAAGAATGAGGTAAATAAGTGGGGGAAAGATTTTAAATGACATGGAGGGTATATCTGGAATCTTTAATATTTCTCATTGAAATCATAGAACAAGAGAGAGGCAGAATGCCTATATTATAAAAGCAGACATTTATTGAGTGGTTGCTACATGCCAAACCCGTTCTAAGTTCTCAACAGGCATTTACTTGCTTACTTCTCATAACAATCTTAACTGATAAAATGCTATTATTAATCCCCCTGTTACGGCTGAAAAAAATCGAGGCACAAAGTGTACCTTGCAAATTCTGGATTTTTCCCAAGGCACACAAGAATGGACAACAACCTAAATTTAGGATTGTAAGCACGATGCTGTGTTATCTTTGAAAATTAAATGAAATATAAAACAAAAATGACTCATTTTTATCTTTGTCATCTGATTGAAAGAGATTTATTTGTAAGTAACTTGGTTGCTTCTCACTTGGTTTGAAAGGACAGATGTACCATGAGATTATTTAATTGTCGTGTTTACTATCTCTGGGTACTTTATAGTCTTATATTTGGCTGTATTTTTTAATCCGTCTGGACTAAGTGCTAGTACATGGAGCAAGGTGAAGATGAAATATAAATATTTCCAAATAATTAAACTATTATCACAGTCCATTTATTGAATTTTATAATTTGCCTAATGATTTGATATGCCATCTATATCCACTAAACTTGATAAATTCACATTCCTGCTTACTCCTGAATACAGTTTATAATTTTAAAAGTTTCTGTATAATTATCCACTTAATTGAGATTTTAAAATTTATTAACATAAGGTTCTATTTAGAATTCTGTTTTACATGTAACAATTTCTTCTGCATCTCTGATTATACATTTTAAAACATTTTTCAGCTTGGGTTATTTATTTTGGACTGACAAAGATTTTGGCAGAAGGATCATACATGATTTTACTTACTTCACTGAAGTTAAACAAATTGGATGCTGGAAGGAATTTCCCAGAACTTCTTTTTCAAACTTTGTATGAGATCATGAACAGTTACCTGTGCTGGGCTGCCTCCAGGGTGCCCCCTGCATGTGTGAGCCTGGATGGCAGAATGCCTGCAGCCTGAGGCTGGGGTGCCAGTGGGCCCACTGGGCCTGGTGCTTCTGGTGAGCATGCTTTGCCTTGCTCTGAAGCAAGTATTGTAACCATGGCATCCTGACCAAGCTCCACCTTCATTCTGTACAGTCAGACACCAGAGACTGACACCAGTCTCTGACACCAGAGACTGCTGAAAAAGATGTTTTTCTCCACATTTATGCTACAAGCAAAAAAGTTGGCAGTAGTATTCAGGATGTACACTCCCAGGAGAATCAGAGTTTGCAAGACATTGGTGGAGTGTGCATCCACCAGCTAAACATCACAGTGCTTTGTTTTATTCCATTGTTCTTTTTGGAGTCTGGGGTTAGTAGATGCAAACTATTACATATAGAATGGATGGACAGCAAGGTCCTACTGTGTAGCAAGGGGAACTATATTCAATGTCCTGGGATAAACCATAATGGAAACGAAAATTAAAAAGAATGTACATATGTGTAAAACTGAGTCCAGAGCTGTGCAGTGCTTTATTTTCTGAAGCTTCACACAGCTCTCTCAGGCTCCCGGTTATCTGCATGCATGGTAGGGAGCTGAATATCTGTGAATACTTAATGTATATTATGCTTTTTGTGGGTATGATCAGCAACTATTCCTCTGTAAAGTTTATAGGGTTGACCCTGTGCTCAAGCTTTATACAAGGGTGTTCATTGCTCAGCTGTTTATTATAAACAAAAAGCAAAGAGCCTGAATGGGTAATAGTAGGAAATCAGCAAAACAAATTCTTCTAGATGCAATTAGATGTAGCAGCCAGACTTGTGGTTCCCATAATCTCTGCACCCTAGGTGGTGTCCATGTGCTTATATTATGTTACATGGCAAAAGGCACTTTGCAGATGTTCCTTTTAATTAAGGGTACTAATCAGTTTATCTTAAGATAGAATGATTGTCCTGGATATTTGGGGGTGCCCAGTGTAATTATGCAAGCCCAGAAGTTACAAGCAGAAGAGGAATACAGAAAAATTTGAAGCATGAGGATCTAATGCTCTGTTTTGGTTTGGAGATGAAAGGGACCTTTGTGTCAAGGAAATAGGAACACCATTTCTATAGTTTCAAGGAACTGAATTCAGTCAACCATTAGTGAGCTTGGACAAGGAGAGGACAAGTTGGATTTGGCTCTCAGTTGGAGCCATATCCAACTGAGAACTGCTGCCTCTGCCAATACCTACATTCCAGCCTTATAAGAACCTCAGGAATTGTGGGATAATAAATGGACTGCAAGGAGATCCAACCAGTCCATTCTGAAGGAGATCAGCCCTGGGATTTCTTTGGAAGGAATGATGCTAAAGCTGAAACTCCAGTACTTTGGCTACCTCATGCGAAGAGTTGACTCATTGGAAAAGAGTCTGATGCTGGGAGGGATTGGGGGCAGGAGGAGAAGGGGACAACAGAGGATGAGATGGCTGGATGGCATCACTGACTCGATGGATGTGAGTCTGAGTGAACTCCAGGAGTTGGTGATGGACAGGGAGGCCTGCTGTGATTCATGGGGTCGAAAAGAGTCGGACACGACTGAGCGACTGAACTGAACTGAACTGAACTGAACTGGGTGTATTTAAAATGCTAATTTGTGGTAATTTGTTATGGCTGGTAATAGACAAGTAACAAATCTTGTGAAATATCGTATCTCTCCTACAGTTATGTTAGAAATCATCATGAATAGGATTGAAAAACTAAACTGAAACTACGACTCTGAAATGTGGAGAAAATACACTCTTCTTAATTTTTTTATAATGTATACAGCCTTCTCTCTCAAGTCCCATCCCACAAGTTGGTGTGAAGGATGACCAGTACTCAGTCTAGATTTAACCCAAGGCAATCCAGTCTGATAACTTAGTCACTTCGGGTAATAGTCACACTTTCATAAAAATAACCAGTTTCTCAATTTCTTCTCCTGTTCCCTCTCTAAGTTGCTATTCATTTGAAAGGACACCAGGTTGGATAATTTTGGATAACTCAGGGCATTGAAAGGGAAAGAGGTTGATCCTCTTATCTCCATGGTGACTTTGAATCTATGCTTGATCTGATGGTCTTCGGGGCAGTGTTTGTTCTGCCTGGATTCTATGGCCCTGCTGGCTTTCAGGACAGAACATTTAGGCTGACTGTGCTGACCCTCTTTCCCCAACCTTGTCTCCCTGGCAAAGTAAGACTCTTCACAGTCTGCCAGTGTCTCTGCTTAGCTCAGAGAAACTGCTTTATGATCACTGCTAGAGCGTCCCCATATTCCCTTTCTGGTAACACTTTAACAGGCTCCACAGCAGGATGTACAGTGTTTGGGGATCCTGCCTGTGTCACATAGAAACTAAAGGTAGTCACGAAAAGCCAGATCACCCTGGTGTCAGGACAGGTCCAATCCTGAGATAGAACCAGAGCACACATCTATCTGCTTATCTCAGTGTGTTAGTGTTAGTTGCTCAGTCGTGTCTGACTCTTTGTGACCCCATGGGTTATAGGCTGCTAGGCTCCTCTCCTCATGGATTTCTCCAGGCAAGAATACTGGAGTGGGTAGTCATTCCCTTCTCCAGGGGTTTTTCCCGACCAGGGATCAAACCCAGGTCATCTGCACTGCAGGTGGATTCTTTACCGTCTGAGTCACCAAGGAAGCCCCTGTTTATCTCAGTGCCTTCCTTTTTATGTCACCTTTCTCCTTTCCTATTACATACCCTATGTCATAACCCCATATCATCAAGAAGAAAGCATTCTGAATTTATTGGTGTGTGTAGAAGGCATATCTCTGCAAACTCTGGGAGGGCTCTAGAAGCTCAATCCTTGAGGCATTGTTGTTGCAAGTTTAAATGGGGGATAGATAAAAGAAATTTGAAAATCCTATCTCAACAGAGCTTGCCTCTCAAGTTAATTTTCTCATGGCAAAATACTAGTTTTCTTATCAGAAGCTGATTATTGCTTTGTTCTTTCTCATTTCATTTTTTTCTGAAACGCATGTTCAATTCCCTGCAGGAAGATGGATAAGGTAAGAGAGAAAGCATATCAACAATGTTCAAAATACCAACATATTAAAACTACTTACTTATGATCATAGCAAAATGATCATATCTTATTAAATAAAAGAATCAAGTTACAAAACAGTAAGCAAGCTCTAATGCTATAAAGAACTGAAAACTTGAGTACTAAAAAGTCAAATTCAATTGCACAGTAGACAACTGTGGAGATTCTGAATTATCTTTTGTGCATTTCTTTTCCAACTTTTGTGCTGTGAATATAAATAGCTTTTTATCATTGATAATGCAATGGAATGTTATGTTTAAAACAAAGGATATTTAATGTACACATTTTTCCTTGTGTTCTAAGTTCCTCTAGTAAATTCCCTGATCTCAGGTTCTCAAGCGCCATCATGGCAACTCAGAGTTGTCATGCAATTTCAAGTTATGATTCAACGTGAACTGAGAAATTTTCAACATAAGTCCATGGCTATCTCAGAATGTTAATAAATCCAGCTTCTCTCATCTCTTGAAATGCATCATTATTCTGCATGTTTATTTGGCTTTATATTATTTTACTATGTGAATAGCTAGATTCTTATAGCTCAGATGTAATCTTCTTAAATAAGAATCTAATTCAACACAAATCAAATACACAATGAGATATCACTTCATATCTGTAAGAATGGCTACTTTCAAAAAGGCAAGAAACAATAAGTATTAGTGACTGTATAGAGAAAGGGGAATATTTGAGCACTGGTGGTGGGAATGTAAACTGATGAAACCATTATGGAAAACAGAATAGACATTCCTTAACAAATTAAAAATAGAACTACCATACAATCTAGAAATTCCAATTCTGGGTGTTTATCCAAAGGAGAAAATGATTAACTCGAAAAGACATATGCACCTCCATGTTCATTGCAGCATTATTTATAAGAGACAAGGCACGGAAGCAAGCTAAGCTTTCACAAATGGACAAACAGATAAAGAAAATGTGACATATGCATGTTGTTTAGTCGCTAAGTCATACCTGACTTTTTTGTGACCCCATGGACTGTAGCCCGCCAGGCTCCTCTGTCCTTGGGATTTTCTAGGCAAATGGAGTAGAGTGCCATTTCCTTCTCCAGGGGTCCTCCCGCCCCAGGGATCAAACCCACAGCTCCTGCGTTGTCAGGTGGGATTCTTTACCATTGAACCAGGGAAACCTGATACACGTATAATTTAGCCATAAAAGAAGGAATTCTTGCTATTTGAGACAATGTGGATGGACCTTGAAGGCATTGTGCCAAGTGACATAAGCTATAAAGAGAAAGAGAAATACATATGGTCTCACTTATATGTAGATCTAAAAAAGAACCCCAACACACACACACACACACACACACACACACACACACAAGGAGTTCACACATACAGAGAACAGATTGGCAGTTGCCGGAGGAATGGGTATGTGCTAAAAGAAATGGGTGCAGTCAGTCAAAAGGTACAGACTTCCAGTTATAAAATAAATAAATCATAGCATTGTAATATGTAGCATGGTGACCATCATTGATAATACTGTATTTTGTAGTTACTTAGAGAATAGATCTTAAACGTTTTCATCACGAGGAAAATTGTGTAAGTTCATATGGTGATGGGTGTTAATCAGACATTGTGGTGGTCATCCTGCCGTATATAAAAATATTGAACCATTATGGGTACATCTTAAGCCAATATAATGTTATATGTCAATTATACCTCAAACAATAGAATAAAATTCATTGTTAAAAATCCAAAATTTGTATTACGTCTGGGCAATCAGGAGATGGAGAACATACCAGTTATTTGAACAGAGGTAATTTGATAGCAAGAACTGTGAACTAAACCGTGAGGAAATATGAGTGTTTACTAGGAAGCCAAAAGGGTATAAAGCCAACTGTAAAGTATCGGGGAGGTAGCCGCTGTAGCAGACAACTCCCACTCTTAGGGCTGGGGGTTGTAAAAGAAAGCAGCCTGAATTATTAAAACTTAGTAACCCACAAGAGGAGCTTCTCCAAGCTGAAACTCAGACCTCTGAAAGAGGGACATTTGGGTGGCTAGTGCTGGTGTCCCTAAGACTGTGGGAAAGATAAGGCTGGTTTTTTGAGTGACAGGAAAGTGGCAAACTGAGTTGAGCTGCTGCTACTGATGCTACCAGGGTAAAGAAGTAAGCCTATGTGTCACTCTAACAGTTGGCTGCTGCCGCTGCTAAGTTGCTTCAGTCGTGCCCGATTCTATGCGACCCCATAGACGGCAGTCCACCAGGCTCCCCCGTCCCTGGGATTCTCCAGGCAAGAACACTGGAGTGGGTTGCCATTTCCTTCTCCACTAACAGTTGGCAGTCAAGAGCAAATATTGATAGAAAAGAGGACACTTCCACCACTTTCTCCAGACCCATAGTCGCCTTCTACTGCCCTCTGCTGGCAAACTCTAGCAAAGGCCGCTGACACAGCAAGAAGGAGGATTAACACCATTTCAGCTCCAGCTTTATTCAGTTCAGTTCAGTTGCTCAGTTGTGTCCGACTCTTTGCAACCCCATGGACTGCACCACGCCAGGCTTCCCTGTCCATTACCAACTTCCGGAGCTTACTCAAATTCATGTCCATCGCGTCGGTGATGCAATCCAACCATCTCATCCTCTGTTGTCCCCTTCTCCTCCTGCCCTCAATCTTTCCCAGCATCAAGGTCTTTTCCAACGAGTCGGTTCTTTGCGTCAGGTGGCCAAAGTATTGGAGTTTCAGCTTCAGCATCAATTCTACCAATGAATATTCAGGACTGATTTCCTTTAGGATGAACTGGTTGGATCTCCTTGCAGTCCAAGGGACTCTCAAGAGTCTTCTCCAACACCACAGTTCAAAAGCATCAATTCTTTGGTGCTCAGCTTTCATTATAGTCCAACTCGCACATCCACATGACTACTGGAAAAACCATAGCTTTGACTAGACAGGTCTTTGTTGGTAATGTCTCTGGTTTTTAATATGCTGTCTAGGTTGGTCATAGCTTTTCTTCCAAGAAGCAAGTGTCTTTTAATTTCATGGCTGCAGTCACCATCTGCAGTGATTTTGGAGCTCCCCCCAAAAATCTTTCACTGTTTCCATTGTTTCCCCATCTATTTGCCATGAAGTGATGGGACCGGATGCCGTGATCTTAGTTTTCTGAATGTTGAGCTTTAAGCCAATTTTTTCACTCTCCTCTTTAACTTTCATCAAGAGGATCTTATTTCCTCTTCACTTTCTGCCATAAGGGTGGTGTCATCTGCATTCTGAGGTTATTGATATTTCTCCCGGCAATCTTGATTCCAGCTTGTGCTTCTTCCAGCCCAGCGTTTCTCATGATGTACTCTGCATAGAAGTTAAATAAGCAGGGTGACAATATACAGCTGTGATGTACTCCTTTTCCTATTTGGAACAGTCTGTTGTTCCATGTCCAGTTCAAATTGTTGCTTCCTGACCTGCATATAGGTTTCTCAAGAGGAAGGTCAGGTGGTCTGGTACTCCCATCTTTTTCAGAATTTTCCACAGTTTATTGTGATCCACACAGTCAAAGGCTTTGGCATAGTCAGTAAGGCAGAAGTAGATGTTTTTCTGGAACTCTCTTGCTTTTCTGATGATCCAGAAGATGTTGGCAATTTGATCTCTGGTTCCTCTGCATTTTCTAAATCCAACTTGAACATCTGGAAGTTTGCAGTTTATGTACTGTTGAAGCCTGGCTTGGAGAATTTTGAGCATTACTTTGAGCTGAGTGTAATTGTGAGGTAGTTTGAGCATTCTTTGGCATTGTCTTTCTTTGGGATTGGAATGAAAACTAAACTTTTCCAGTCTTGTGGCCACTGCTGAGTTTTCCAAATTTGCTGGTATATTGAGTGCAGCACTTTCACAGCATCATCTTTCAGGATTTGAAATAGCTCAACTGGAATTCCATCACCTCCAGTAACTTTGTTTGTAATGATGCTTCCTAAGGCCCACTTGACTTTGCATTCCAGGATGTCTGGCTCTAGGTGATTGATCACACCATCGTGGTTATCTGGGTCATGTAGATCTTTTTTGTACAGTTCTGTGTATTGTTGCCACATCTTCTTAATATCTTCTGCTTCTGTTTGTTCCATACCATTTCTGTTCTTTATTGTGCTCATCTTTGTGTGAAATGTTCCCTTGGTATCTCTACTTTTCTTGAAGAGATCTCTAGTCTTTCCCATGAGCAGATAGAAAAGTTGTTGTGGAATTGAAGGAGTTGCTTAATACCTGGAACAGATATAAAATAATGGAAAATCTTTATTTAAATAAGAGAACCATCTTGAATTTCAAGTATCTGTTATAGGAAAAGAGTGTCATAGGCAGATAACTAGATAGTTATTTTAAATAAACCTATTTATTCTTATTGAATAAAGGAACAAATGAATGGATAAATGAGTAGATGAAATGGGGGTGGGTGTGTGACAACCAAAGCCCTCCTAGGGGTTTCCATCAGCCTGTATTATTAACTTGTTTTCATAGGGTTACATAGAGAGTTTGTCTTGGTAGAATGCTAACCATCAGTTTAGTTCTCAAATGCTTTAATCATCACAAGTCATTTCTATACACAGTATTTAGTTCTGGTTGAATTCATGGAAAAGAAGAGATATTTCATGAAAAGTGTTTTGGACACATCTGTGTCTTTCTCATAGAATCATAGGAAGATACCTTGGACCCTATTCTAAACCATATGAGATTGATTTTGTTACTAAATGGAGATAAATGAATGAATGAGAAAAATGTATGAATAATGTTTATTTTTTGGAATAAAGAAATATTTGTCATTGACTCACATGGCTTATTTTGTAGTGGGATTTCAGCTTACTGGCTTGGTTAAAAATAAATTTTATGGCAGTGGAGAAAGCACAGAATAATAAACTAAAATCCAAACTCCATTTATGAGCTCTTCCTAAAACAGCTTTCTACTTACTTCCAGAAGATATATCCAAAACTTTTGGACAAACAGATAAGAACTTCCTTTGGCATTTACCCATTAAAAGATAAGGTTCTATTTTCCTCATAACTTTTGAGCCCATAAAGTCAAATAAGAAGCTAAAGCACATTAAATACTACATAGAGGCTTTTTAACAGTGAAAAATCCATGCCTGTATTTGGTGTTATTTCTTTTGAGTGTGTATTTACAACATTGCAAATGAAAAACAAAAAGCAAGCTTAAAAAACTTCTACCCCACACCAGTTCCAGAGTATACACTCATTTCTCATACAAAGTAAAGGATTTTTTTTTGTATATTTTGAGTAACAGTCCTCTGTCCTCTACTCAATGTCTTTTACAACTATTTTCTCCCTGTCTTGTGGCTTATCTTCTTATTCTCTTGACATCGTCTTTCACAGAGCATACGTTTTAGATTTTTATGAAGTCCAGCTTACCAAATTATTTCTTTAATGGATTGTGCCTTTCCTATTGTATTAAAAGGTCAACACCACACCAAGGTCTTCTACATTTTCTCCCATGTTACCATCTAGGAGTTTCATAATTTTGCATTTTACATTTTGTGCTATGATCCATTTTAAGTTAATTTCTTGTGAAGAGTGGAAGGTCTGTGTCTAGATCCATTTTTTTGGCATGCAGATGTTCAGTTGTTTCTGCACCATTTGTTGAAAAGACTATCTTTGCTTCATCACGTTGCCTTTGCTCCTTTATAGGAGTAAGGTGTTTTTCCAAATGGAATGTTGGAAGTAATGCTAGATTTGAATCAAGATTAAGAGCATAGGTCATGATCATATAGATGGTCAAGAGGCACATGAAAAGATGGTCAACACTGCTGATTATTAGAGAAATGCAAATCAAAACTACAATGAGATATTACCTCACACCAGTCAGAATAGCCATTATTAAATAAATCTGCAAATAATAAATGCTGGAGAAGGTGTGGAGAAAAGGGAACCCTCCTACACTTTTGGTGGGAATGTAAGTTGGTACAGCCACCATGGAGAATAGTATGGAGGTTCCTTAAAAAACTGAAGACAGGGCTACCATATGATCCAGCAATCCCACTCTTGGGCATATAGCCAAAGAAAACCACAGTTCAAAAACATACTTTGTTCCAATATTCACTGTCCCAGGTGGCTCAGTGCTAAAGAATCTGCCTGCCAATGCAGGAGACACAAGAGAGGTGGGTTTGACCCCTAGGTTAGGAACACCCCTTGGAAGAGAAAATGCAACCCACTCCAGTATTCTTGCTGGGATAATCCCATGGACAGAGGAGACTGACAGGCTACAGTTCATGGGGTTGCAAAGAGTTGGACATGACTGAGTGACTGTGTGCGTATGTGTGCGCATGTACACACACACACCCACCCACCCACACGCACGCAATGTTCGTTGCAGTACTAATTACAATAGCCAAGGAGAATAATACCTGAGATCTAGCAGACGTCAGACTGCAGCCACTCTCTACAGTGAGCCCCAGGGAAGCTCAGGATGTGAAAAGCACAGGACACTGGCCCAGGATAGCTGAGATGCGTATGAAAGGAATGATCTCAGCGAGCCCAGTCTCTTGCACCTTCCCATGTACACGAAAGCGCTGCATTTCTTAACTTGGGATATCTGGTTTTCTTTAATTAACAACAATCTTCTGATGTCAAGACTACCTGCCCTTTGTTGCAAAACTTCTATATAACCTGGCTCCTGCCCTCACCTCCTCAGAGCAGTTCTCTCAGAGACACTTGCCGTGCTTTCTCCTGGGGTTGAAGTCCTAAAAATTCCCATTGAATATAACATAACTGTCAAAGTTTAAGTTGTGAATATTTTTTAAATTGATACATATATACCAGGGGATATTACTCAGCCATAAGAAGAATGAAATAATGTCATTTGCAGCAACATGGATCGATCTAGACATTATCATACTAAGTGAAGTAAGTCAGACAAAGACAGATATATGATATCACTTTTATGTGAAATCTAAAAAAATGACACAAATGAGCTTATTTACAAAACAGAAACAGACTCACAAACTTAGAGAATAAACTTTTGGTTACTGGGGATGAAGGGAGAGGGGGAGGGATAGATTGGGAGTTTGGGGCTGACATGGACACACTGCTGTATTTAAAATGCCCTTCCATAAAAAACATTTAAAAAGCATACAGATATCACAGTGTTAAATGGGCTGGTCTCAGAGTCATGCTTTGTCCTTTTCTATCCATAAGGCCTTAGGGAAGTCACTTAGACTTAATTATTAATATTGAAGCTGATGATTATAACGTGCTCGTATGAAATAAAACTAGTTCATGTATTAAATGTGCTTTTCAACTATGGCATGATATGAAACATACACCCTAGGCTGACTGGTGACAGATATCAATCCATCATGAATGCCATGGAAATGCAATAATATAGAAAAATACTGTGCAAAAATCTCTGAACTGCAGTGATTCTCAGTGCAGTACCTGAATTAACAGTATTGACATCATCTGGGTACTTGGAAGAAAAGCAAAAGTCTGTGGGCATGAGTTAGAGCTGTAGAGATTCCAGACACAGGGTTTAGCAGTCAGTGCTTACATTAGTCCCCCAGGTTATTCTGGTGCCCTCCAAAGTCTGAGACCCACTGCTGTACTGGAAACCTACCTGTGATTTTGGGCAAACTACACCCACTCTGGTAATCAGTTGCTCCCTATAACATGCAGTATTAGATCACATCTTTATTGAGGTCTCTCCCACCTCTGGCAGTCTGTAATTCTGACCTTAAGAACTGCTAATATATTTATGAATAATTCTTATGTGCCAAGCATTTTGTCAGCTGCATGACATGTAATATTACAAATAATCACAGAAAGTCTATAAAACATAAAACTAAGGTTTAGTTCACTAAGGTTTTTTTCAGGGATAGTGAAATAGTTCATTATGAAGTTGGTCACCAAAGATGCCAGTCTCTAAAGCTGTGGGCTTAACTACTTTGCTACACAAACCCATGGGAATGGGCATCAGCATTGCTCATCTGTTTCTTATTCTGAGTCATAGGAACAATGTATTCTGAGTTTTGGTCAGTAATCTTTCATCAAATTTCCAATAGATGGAACTCAGGCCTACAAGGTTCTTATAGTGAAACAAGTAATTTTACAGGTGTGTACAACACAGTCTTTAGCACAAAGAAGTAGCTAAACACACATTTAATTCAAACATTAAAATGACATAAATGGACTCTATGTTCACGCCTCTTTTCATGTTGTCAACAAACGCTGTCTCTGAACACATTTTACGTTTTAGCAAGCAGAACCTTAACCTTCTGTTAATATTTATGTTTGTTTTCTCACTTAAAACTTTCAGTAACTTTAAAAATGTTTATGTAATTCTTGTGCTATGCTGTGCTTACTCACTCAGTCATGTCCAGCTCTGTGCGACCTCATGGACTGTAGCCCACCGGGCTCCTCTGTCCACGGGATTCTCTAGACAAGGATACTGGAGTGGGTTGCCATGCTCTCCTCCAGGGCATCTTCCCAACCCAGGAACTGAGCTGGGGTCTCTTGAATTGCAGGCAGATGCTTTACCAGCTGAGCTACCAGGGAAGTCCATGTAATACTTAATATACCCAAACTTTGGGTTCTATGTTGGGGAAATCAAGAGCTTACTGTTAAGGGATGCAATCGGACTCACATATAAAAATTCAATTATAACAAATATGGTAAGTCCCATAATAAGGAGTGTTAAGAAATGGGTGGGTTTAACTGATACCTAAGTGACATAATCAATAGGATTTGATGACTATTTTACTGTGGGTGGTGAGAGAGAAATCAGGGACTCCCTTGATTTGGGAAGCTGGTTATACAGTGGTCTCATTCAGTGAGACAGAGATTTTGAAGACTAGTAGGTTTACATGGGAAGGTGATATGTTTTGTATAGAATGCAATTGGTTTGAGGTGTCTTTAATATACTCAAATTGATGTGCTAATTGGTAAATTGATTTATGTAAGCTGAGCTCCAGAAATAGGGTTTTGACTTTGGGATTAGGATTTAGGAGTCATCAGCATATAGATAATAACTTTCCCACCTTCATAGTATGATGTTTATATAATCCTCTTGCAGGAGAAAATATACTTGAAATGTATGGACTCATGAGCGTTTGTAGTCAGCGTTTAGGGATTCTTCTTTAAATGGACTAGGTAAGCGCACTATTCCAATACCAACGAAGCCTGAGCAGGGTTGACCCATCATCTTTCACCATTCAGATGTAGATTTATATGAAGGCAGGGATATACTGTCAAGCAAACTGAAAGTTCATTTAAAGAGATGAAGTTGCACAGGCCAAGAGAGAAATATTCACCAGCTCCATTGAAAAATCTTTCTTTTAGTCACAATTCAGCAATCTGAGAGAAAATAGGGCTTAACAAGCAAGTCATTGTTTAGACGCTGAGGGAGCAAAGTTGGGTCGATATTTTAATTTGGGTCCTACAATCGTGAATCCAGATAGCATTTCTTGACACTGTGCTGATTCTTAATAACCAGTGATCAGCACACATTTCATTTTAGATCAGTTGCTCTCGGAGACCCATTTAATATAAAGTGCTCTCCTAAAAATCTGAATTTGTAGACTTTAGAGGCTCTGATTTCTACCACTCTCTCTCATCCCTCACCTCCTGTTTATTTGTTAAAACTTGTTTAGTGATATTAAGACATTTCAAATGTATTAGCCCTTAAGAAGGAAACATGTATTTTTGTTGATCATTCATAGGGATAGAATTATAAAAATATAATAATTATATGAAAAGTTGCTTACATTTATTTGTGATAAAGGAGGTCTGAACCAAAATAAAGCAGTTTGATTTGTCCACCTATTATGATGGCACAAAGTTTCAGAATTCCATTGAGTGGAAGGATTCTGGAAATTACATTATTGTTGAAGGGAGTATAAAATTGATATAGCCCCATTTAGAAGGCAATTGGATCATATCAATTGAAACTTCAGATGAATATTCTCTTTGATCCAAACAATTTGGAAATTATCCTAAATGCTTATTAATTTATATGGAAATATATACATATTTACCATCTGTATAATAATATAAGCAATTAATTTAACTTCAATGTACTTCATTTTTCTCATTTGTAAAAGTATGATAATAATATTAGCTACCTTATAAAGTTGGTGTGTGGCTTAAACTAGCTATTGTATGTTACTGTATATAAATTACTTAGAACAGTAACTGGCACATAGTGATAATGATAATGATAATATCATTAACAATATACAACATTGTATTACAAGTTGCACTTACTACAACATTCCAATACCGAAAAACAACCACTGAAACATTAATATTTATCAGTAGGATACCAGTCGAATTAATTATGATACACTTATTCAGTGGCATACTCTATGTGTGTACTGAGATAAAATGTTTCGATAATATATTATGAAGTGGACATAGGGAAATGAAGAACGGTGTATAACGTAAACTTGGATTTATATGAAAAAGAAAGGATACATGTTATATATGAGGGTATATAAGTTTTGATGGGAGTTACTGATATAGATGGGATGCAAGAAATTATTTAAATTGCTTGCATTCTTAAGTCTTCTGTTATTTTTATAGTGATAAAAGCACTCTCATAAATATAAAAAGAAAATATTTATTGATATGGAAAACTGCCGGGAGCCGGTGAGGCATTCCGCTCGTGACAAAGGTCATGAGGAAGGAGGCTCGGCATACGCAAAGGCGGGATCGAGCCTTAGGAGTCCGCCCGGATATTCTCGAGCATTTTCCCCCAAAAAAACCAGAGTCTGCCTACTTTATTGCTTTGTGCTCTCACCTCTGACTTTACTGGGGGCTGTCCCCTACCACCATCTCGCTCTCTCTGTCAAAGAGTTAACTTACAGCTCCAATTAATAAAGTTCCTGGGCAATTAGGAGTGTTTAAATCCAAACCCCTCAGATGGCTCTCTAACTCGCCTGACAAGTTTAGCCGGACTCCTGCAGCTATGCATACGATTGTTTACAGTCTCCCAGCCTCGAAAGGCATGGGAAGCTTAAGATATTCAAATAGCTTAGAGCCTCTCAGAGAGTTAGAAACTGTCAGAATAAACTAGTAAAGGATTTCATTGATGAGTCAATGCTTGTTGCCAAGTTTTCACATCCCCTGAATTGTATCCTTGAATGTGTATTAATTAATAGTTGGTATATAGAAAAAATAAGTAGTGGCCTTGGTGTTAGTAACTTTAGACCCTTAAGGTAATAAATTCTTTTCTTTGTTGTAAGCCCATTACACATCTGCCCTATAGGAATGCAATTTTATCTTTGGAAGATGGCGCCAAAACTTAAAATAATTACTCTTAGAGAAAATAAGTCTTTGTTGAAAAGTCCTTGTCTAGAGTCATAAAATGTTAGTAGGCCTTCTGGCCAGAAGATGATGTAAATCACCTAACCATTTGTATACGATAAATTTGCAGGAAAGAAACCCTGGTTTTTGATAGGAATCAAAGACTGCTGACTTTGCATCCCCTATTATCCTCTATGTGTAACTTAGGGTATAAAAGCCCCTGTTAAAAATAAAGCTACGGGCCTTGCTCACCAACGCTTGGTCTCCCCATGTCATTCTTCCCTTTAACTTCCAGCTGAGTCTCCATCTGGAGCGCGGAACCCACCACGCTTACTAATTATGCCTGGGCTTCTAAGACCCACTCGAGAAGGTATCTAGGGTGAGACACCTTCAGCTATTCGAGAGGGCGCCTGCGGCCTACGTAAGTGGTGCAAACTTCTTGTCTTGAAGTTTTATTGGTCTCCCGCGTAAACCAAGCTACTCAGCCTCTTTTCTCCACTGAATTTTCCTACTGAGCTATCCTCATTCTATTACTCTTTATATCTCTAATTAGCATATAAATAGTCGCCTAGGCCGTCTCTCCTTCGAATACCCTGGATCAGCTGGGGCTGGTCCCCAGCAGAAAACCACTCTCAGTATAATACTAAATGAAAATAGCAGACTACAACAGTAAATATTTATTCTACTATTCTACATGAATAGTAGAATGATTCTAAATATAGTTTTGGAAAGCTATATACCAACATATAAACACTGATTAATTCTGTATAGTTGTATTCTTTGAGGTTCTATTTCTGTAGAAGGTCTGCTTTACTTCTATAAATGTTAAAAATAAAATAATTATTTTGACATGAGGCAAACAATTTTTAAAGATATCTGCATACACACATATATAGGAAAACATTAATATTCATTCTCTTGTAAATATAAAATTGGCTACTTAAGTCTTTATGATTTTCTGTATCTTCTATAAACTTTCATTAATATTTAAATTATAAAAGAGGCATATTCTAGGTTTAATTTCAGCTTTGAAAATCCCTAGCCATCTGAAATTATATCGTTTAAATTCCTCCCCTCTCCCCCCCCCACCCCCCCCCCCCCCCCACGCCCTGAGTCTTTGTTGGCTTATCTGCAAAACTTGAGGACTGAGTTAAAAACAAATATGTAAACCATCTTACAATTTGGTCAAGTCCTTAACAAATGTTAGTCACTTATGTTATTGATATTATAAACTTATATGAGAGCATCATTTTCAATGATGGTTGAAAATATTTCATTCATTAGAAAATATACAAATATCCTACTGCAATTAATTTATTTATTGCATAGCTGGTCATATTCAGAAGGTACACCTGTCCTACCAATTACCCCTGCCATCCTCTGACAAAACTTAATTACCTCATCAAGCAGTTATGCTTCTGTTTTCACACTCAGCAGTATCTAAAACAATTTGTTTAACCTAAGAAAGGATCCAGTTAAATTTATCTGAATTACATGGAATAAGCTTTACTAATCATTGCTTTTACCTAAAATAAATAATTTTGTGGGAATTGCAACATGCTTGAAACCACCGATGTAGTCACTACTAGCACTAAAAGTATTTCCTTTAGCAAGATTTGGCAATTTCTGTTTAAGGTCTTCATACATATCAATAGATGGTAAGTATATGATGATCTTTGATCATGAGAAAGGTTACTCCTGATTTTTTCTGATTTTTAATCCACAGAGTAAACTATCCTTGCATTTCTTTTACTACTTTATAGGCCTTGCTCTTTTGACTTCAGAGCATTTGACATTGTTCTAGTCTTTTTAAAAAATAATTTTATTTAACTCTTTTAAAAAATATTTTTTTATTTATTTTGACTGTGCTGGGTTTAGTTGTGGCATGTGGGATCTTTACTTGTGGAATGTAGGATCGTTACCTGTAGCATACAGGATCTAGTTCCCTGACCAGGGATTGAACCTGGGTATTCTGCATTGGGAGTGTGGCGTCTTAGCCACTGGGCCATCAGTGAAGTCCTTAGTCTTTCTAATCAGGAAAAAATGGCACCAGCTGGTTCTGGACTCAAACTATTAGTATTTAAACACCATTTCTAGCATTTTTTAATTGCATGGCCTCAGTCAAGTAACCCAATTTCCTTATGCCTTAATTTCCTCACCTGTTCTATGAGGAAAACAAAGAATGCTTATTCATGAGGTTGTTGTAAAGATTAAGTGAAATTAAAATATAGAGCACACAGAATAGTACCTGACACATTGATCTGCTGGTGGAATACTTGTTATTATTCTCTCTGTTTGATAACAAAGTCATGTCCCACTCTTGGCAACCCCAAGGACTGCAGCATGCCAGGCGGCCCTGTCCATAACCAACTCCTGGAGTTTACTCAAATTCATGTCCATTGACTCAGTGATGCCATCCAAACATCTCACCCTCTGTCATCCCTTTCTCCTGCCTTCAATCTTTCCCAGCATCAGGGTCTTTTTCAAATGAGTCATTTCTTTGCATCAGGTGGCCAAAGTACTGGAGTTTCAGCTTTAGCATCAGTCCTTCTAATGAACACTCAGGACTGATTTCCATTAGGATGGACTGGTTGGATCTCCTTGCAGTCCAAGGGACACTCAAGATTCTTCTACAACATCAATTCTTCAGTGCTCAGCTTTCTTTATAGTCCAACTCTCACATTCATACATGACAACTGGAAAAACCATAGCCTTGACTAGATGGACCTTTGTTGGCAAAGTAATGTCTCTGCTTTTTAATATGCTGTCTATCTTGGTCATAACTTTCCTTTCAAGGAATAAGCATCTTTTAATTTCATGGCTGCAATCACCATCTGCAGTGATTTTGGAGCCCCCAAAAATAAGTCAGCCACTGATTCCATTGTTTCCCCATCTATTTGCCATGAAGTGATAGAACCGGATACCATAATCTTAGTTTTCTGAATGTCGAGCTTTAAGCTAGCTTTTTCACTCTCCACTTTTACTTTCATCAAGAGGCTCTTTAGTTCTTCTTTGCTTTATGCCCTTAAGGGTGGTGTCATCTGCATATCTGAGGTTATTGATATTTCTCCCAGCAATCTTGATTCCAGCTTGTGCTTCATCCAGCCCAACATTCCTCATGATGTACTCTGCATGTAAGTTAAATAAGCAGGGTGACAATATACAGCTCTGATGTACTCTTTTTCCTATTTGGAACCAGTCTGTTGTTCCATGTCCAGTTCTAACTGTTGCTTCCTGACCTGTATACAGGTTTCTCAAGAGGCAGGTCAGGTGGTCTGGTATTCCCATCTCTTTCAGAATTTTCCACAATTTGTTGTGATCCACACAGTCAAAGGCTTTGGTGTAGTCAATAAAGCAGAAGTAGATGTTTTTCTGGAACTCTCTTGCTTTTCTGATGATCCAGAAGATGTTGGCAATTTGATCTCTGGTTCCTCTGCATTTTCTAAATCCAGCTTGAACATCTGGAAGTTCATGGTTCATGTACTGCTGAACCCTGGCTTGGAGAATTATGAGCATTACTTCACTATTGTGTGGGATGAGTGCAATTGTGTGGTAATTTGAGCATTCTTTGGCATTGCCTTTCTTTGGGATTGGAATAAAAACTTACCTTTTCCAGTCCTGTGGCCACTGCTGAGTTTTCCAAATTTGCTAGTATATTAAGTGCAGCACTTTCACAGTCTCATCTTTTTTTTTTTTAAACTTTACAATATTGTATTGGTTTTGCCATATATCAACATGAATCCACTACAGATATACACGTGTTCCCCATCCTGAACCCTCCTCCCTCTTCCCTCCCCATACCATCCCTCTGGGTCGTCCCAGTGCACCAGCCCCAAGCATCCAGTATCGTGCATCAAACCTGGACTGGCGACTTGTTTCATATATGATATTATACATGTTTCAATGCCATTCTCCCAAATTATCCCACCCTCGCCCTCTCCCAGAATCCAAAAGACTGTTCTATACATCAGTGTCTCTTTTGCTGTCTCATATACAGGGTTGTCATTACCATCTTTCTAAATTCCATATATATGCGTTAGTATACTGTATTGGTGTTTTTCTTTCTGGCTTACTTCACTCTGTATAATAGGCTCCAGTTTCATCCACCTCATTAGAACTGATTCAAATGTATTCTTTTTAATGGCTGAGTAATGCTCCATTGTGTATATGTACCACTGCTTTCTTATGCATTCATCTGCTGATGGGCATCTAGGTTGCTTCCATGTCCTGGCTATTATAAACAGTGCTGTGATGAATAGTAGGGTACATATGTCTCTTTCAGTTCTGGTTTCCTCAGTGTGTAGGCCCAGCAGTGGGATTGCTGGATCATAAGGCAGTTCTATTTCCAGTTTTTTAAGGAATCTCCACACTGTTCTCCATAGTGGCTGTACTAGTTTGCATTCCCACCAACAGTGTAAGAGGGTTCCCTTTTCTCTACACCCTCTCCAGCATTTATTGCTTGTAGACTTTTGGATCGCAGCCACTCTACTGGCGTGAAATGGTACCTCATAGTGGTTTTCATTTATATTTCTCTGATAATGAGTGATGAGTATCATCTTTTAAGATCTGAAATAGCTCAACTGAAATTCCATCACCTCTACTAGCTTTGTTCATAGTGATGCTTCCTAAGGCCCACTTGACTTCACATTCCAGGATGTCTGGCTCTAGGTGAGTGATCTCACCATCGTGGTTATCTAGGTCATGAAGATCTTTTTGTTCTGTGTATTCTTGCCATTTCTTCTTAATATCTTCTGCTTCTGTTAGGTCCAAACCATTTCTGTGCTTTATTGAGCACATCTTTGCATGAAATGTTCCCTTGGTATCTCTTATTTTCTTGAAGAGATCTCTAGTCTTTCCCATTCTATTGTTTTCCTCTATTTCTCTGCACTGTCACTGAGGAAGGCTTTCTTATCTCTCCTTGCTATTCTTTGAAATTCTGCATTCAAATGGGTATACCTTTCCTTTTCTCCTTTGCTTTTTGCTTGTCTTCTTTTCACAGCTATTTGAAGGCCTCCCCAGACAGCCATTTTGCTTTTTTGCATTCTTTTCCATGGGGATAGTCTTGATCCCTGTCTCCTGTACAATGTCATGAACCTCATTCCATAGTTCATCAGGCACTCTATCAGATCTAGTCCCTTAAATCTATTTCTCACTTCCACTGTATAATCATAAGGGACTTGATTTAGGTCATACCTGAATGGTCTAATGGTTTTCCCTACTTTCTTCTTTATTTAAATTATACTTTGGGAATATCTTTCCAGGTTTGTTTACTTCTTAAAGTTTTAAGTATAAAAGAGAGCACTCTGATTTCCAGAAATTTCCCCATTCTTATTGTAGGAAATTTAAAATTGGTTGATGAAGAAAATCAAATGTTGGGCTTAAGATCCATTTATTTTCCCTACATGTTATTTCTTTAGTTTTATTTCTATGCCATATACATATGCCATATATACATATGTGTGTACATGTATGTGTGTATATATATATATATAGAGAGAGAGAGAGAGAGCAAGAGAGAGAAATATACATATATATGCATGTATGTATGTATTTCTCTATCTCTTCTTTGATTTGGTCCTTATATTTATTTTCATGGGCTTTCCTGTTTTTCATTCTACCTTCTCAAAATTCATCTTAATTTCCTCTTAGTGATTAGGTAACTTTCAGTTCAGTTCAGTTGCTCAGTCGTGTCTGACTCTTTGCGACCCCATGAATCACAGCACACCAGGCCTCCCTGTCCATCACCAACTCCCAGAGTTCACTGAGACTCACATCCATCGAGTCAGTGATGCCATCCAGCCATCTCATCTTCTGTCATCCCCTTTTCCTCTTTCCCCCAATCCCTCCCAGCATCAGAGTCTTTTCCAATGAATCAACTCTTCCCATGAGGTGGCCAAAGTACTGGAGTTTCAGCTTCAGCATCAGTCCTTCCAATGAACACCCAGGACTGATCTCCTTTAGAATGGACTGGTTGGATCTCCTTGGAGTCCAAGAGACTCTCAGGAGTCTTCTCCAAAACCACAGTTCAAAAGCATCAATTCTTCGGCGTGCAGCTTTCTTCACAGTCCAACTCTCACATCCATACATGACCACAGGAAAAGCCATAGCCTTGACTAGACGAACCTTTGTTGGCAAAGTAATGTCTCTGCTTTTGAATATGCTATCTAGGTTGGTCATAACTTTTTTTCCAAGAAGTAAGCGTCTTTTAATTTCATGGCTGCAGTCACCATCTGTAGTGATTTTGGAGCCCCCAAAAATAAAGTCTGACACTGTTTACACTGTTTCTCCATCTATTTCCCATGAAGTGATAGGACCAGATGCCATGATCTTAGTTTTCTGAATGTTGAGCTTTAAGCCAACTTTTTCACTCTCCTCTTTCACTTCCATCAAGAGGCTGTTTAGTCCTTCTTCACTTTCTGCTATAAGGGTGGTGCCATCTGCATATCTGAGGTTATTGATATTTCTCCCAGCAATCTTGATTCCAGCTTGTGCTTCTTCCAGCCCAGCATTTCTCATGATGTACTCTGCATAGAAGTTAAATAAGCAGGGTGACAATATACAGCCTTGATGTACTCCTTTTCCTATTTGGAACCAGTCTGTTGTTCCATGTCCAGTTCTAACTGTTGCTTCCTGACCTGCATATAAGTTTCTCAAGAGACAGGTAACTTTAGACCCAGTTTATTGTTGTGAAATTTATATGCTTTTTGTAGTGCTCCATTTTTTCCCTTGAACTCATAAATTATTTTGGCAAAGACATTCACTTTCTACCCATAGTTATATCTAGTTTTATACTTAAATTTATGTTTCCCTGCTTCCCATGTGTACTCTAGTTCTTTTATACCAAGAACTCTCACCTATTTGTACTTTTATTTTGATTTATCTCTCTCAGTTAGTGTAACTTTTAAAAGGGAGGAATACTAGTAGAATATTTATGCCCCCTTTGTATATAAAAATGTATTCTTGTCATCTTAAAAGTAACCAAAGTATAGCAATGCAATATAGCTGACTATTGAATACTTGGGTCATACATATCTTTTTCTTCAAACCTCTATAATTACTTCTGTTTCATTTTGCATATTCCTGAATGACCTAGGAAGCTGCTATCAAATTAATACCAAATGATAGGGGGCCTATCTTTGGATGTACATGTTGCAGCCACTCAGAAGCATCATCATTCCCACACAGCCTGAACAACTCTGAAGAGTGTGCAGTAATATATACATTTCCTGCCTCCATCTGCCTGTCATCTTTTGGTTCCTTGCCTCTAGTTACACCATTTAAAGTCAGTTCGAGTCATCTCTGATTCTTATCCTCTCCCTGCTCCTCTCATCATTAACTCTTCTTGAGCAATGGAATAGAAATTCTTATTTTCTCTCACATACTCTCCTGAAAGAGAAACAACTCAGTTGTGCATAAGGAAGGACATTGTAAGTAAAAGAAAAGCCTTCCACCTAGCAGCAAATATTGCAGTCACCCCATTTTTCCTATGGAAAAGTGAGGTTGAGAAAGGTTAATTCTTTGCCCCAGGATAGGATATGGCAGAACTACTACATGATATGGAAAAAGAACAGATAGCTTCTCAGGGAAGGAATGTTGGGGACCCAGGCAGGAGCCAGGAGAAAACTTGATAGGTTTAGAGAGCAGTGCCGAGACAGCCCCATTCAGGCTGATACTGAGGAGGCTCCAGTCTTGGCTGGGCACACAATCCAGCCAGGATCAGAGCAAAGGTAGGGGCAAAAGCCCTCCTTTATCCTGTCTGCAGGACTGAGCCACCAGGGAGACTGTGCTATGGGGTCAGGGCCTGCACCTTCTGGGGTCACTGTCTGCCTTGACCATCAAGTATGAAGATAATGTTGGGATTTTCATAAATTCCCTGTATCAGCATAAGAAAGTTTTTCTCTATTCCCAGTTTGCTGAGGTTTTTTGTTTTTTCTTTTTTTAAATCATGACAGTGTGTTGGAAATTGTCAAACGTTATTCTGTATCTATGAGATGATTATGTGGTTTCTGTCCTAAATTCTATTGATATGGTATAGTACATTAATTGATCTCAGAGACTTAAACTAATCTTGCATTTCTGGAACAAATTCCATTTGGCCACATTGTATAATTCCTTTTTTGTATTTTGTTAAATTTTATTTAAAGGGTAATATTGGCTTTATGAAACTCTTTCTTTAGAGAGTTTGCAAAATTTTATATAATTCTTTACATGTTTGGCAGAATTGACCAGTGAAGTCATCTGGGCCTAGTTTCTCTTTGTGGGCTGTGTTTTAATGGCTAATTCAATCTCCTTCCCCCCTTTTTTTTTAATTTAACTTTATTTTTTAACTTTACAATATTGTATTGATTTTGCGATATATCGAAATGAATCCACCACAGGTATACATGTGTTCCCCATCCTGAACCCTCCTCCCTCCTCCCTCCCCATACCATCCCTCTGGGTCGTCCCAGTGCACCAGACCCAAGCATCCAGTATCGTGCATCGAACCTGGACTGGTGACTCATTTCATATATGATATTATACATATTTCAATGCCATTCTCCCAAATTATCCCACCCTCGCCCTCTCCCACAGGGTCCAAAAGACTGTTCTATACATCAGTGTCTCTTTTGCTGTCTCATATACAGGGTTATTGTTGCCATCTTTCTAAATTCCATATATATGCGTTAGTATACTGTATTGGTGTTTTTCTTTCTGGCTTACTTCACTCTGTATAATAGGCTCCAGTTTCATCCACCTCATTAGAACTGATTCAAATGTATTCTTTTTAATGGCTGAGTAATGCTCCATTGTGTATATGTACCACTGCTTTCTTATCCATTCATCTGCTGATGGACATCTAGGTTGCTTCCATGTCCTGGCTATTATAAACAGTGCTGCGATGAATAGTGGGGTACACGTGTCTCTTTCAATTCTGGTTTCCTCAGTGTGTATGCCAGCAGTGGGATTGCTGGGTCATATGGCAGTTCTATTTCCAGTTTTTTAAGGAATCTCCACACTGTTCTCCATAGTGGCTGTACTAGTTTGCATTCCCACCAACAGTGGAAGAGGGTTCCCTTTTCTTTACACCCTCTCCAGCATTTATTGCTTGTAGACTTTTGTATCGCAGCCACTCTGGCATGAAATGGTACCTCAGAGTGGTTTTGATTTGCATTTCTCTGATAATGAGTGATGTTGAGCATCTTTTCATGTGTTTGTTAGCCATCTGTATGTCTTCGTTGGAGAAATGTCTATTTAGTTCTTTGGCCCATTTTTTGATTGGGTCATTTATTTTTCTGGAATTGAGCTGTAGGAGTTGCTTGTATATTTTTGAGATTAGTTGTTTGTTGGTTGCTTCATTTGCTATTATTTTCTCCCATTCTGAAGGCTGTCTTTTCACCTTGCTTAGAGTTTCCTTTGTTGTGCAGAAGCTTTTAAGTTTAATTAGGTCCCATTTGTTTATTTTTGCTTTTATTTCCAATATTCTTGGAAGTGGGTCATAGAGGATCCTGCTGTGATTTATGTCGGAGAGTTTTGCCTATGTTCTCCTCTAGGAGTTTTATAGTTTCTGGTCTTATGTTTAGATCTTTAATCCATTTTGAGTTTATTTTTGTGTATGGTGTTAGAAAGTGCTCTAGTTTCATTCTTTTACAAGTGGTTGACCAGTTTCTCCAGCACCACTTTTTAAAGAGATTGTCTTTAATCCATTGTATATTCGTGCCTTCTTTGTCAAAGATAAGGTGTCCATAGGTGCGTGGATTTATCTCTGGGCTTTCTACTTTGTTCCATTGATCTATATTTCTGTCTTTGTGCCAGTACCATACTGTCTTGATGACTGTGCCTTTGTAGTAGAGCCTGAAGTCAGGCAGGTTCTTTCCTCCAATTCCATTCTTCTTTCTCAAGATAGCTTTGGCTACTCGAGGTTTTTTGTATTTCCATACAAATTTTGAAATTATTTGTTCTAGCTCTGTGAGGAATACCGTTGGTAGCTTGATAGGGATTGCATCGAATCTATAAATTGCTTTGGGTAGTATACTCATTTTCACTATATTGATTCTCCCAATCCATGAACATGGTATATTTCTCCATCTGTTAGTGTACTCTTTGATTTCGTTCATCAGTGTTTTATAGTTTTCTATATATAGGTCTTTAGTTTCTTTAGGTAGATATATTCCTAAGTATTTCATTCTTTCCGTTGAAATGGTGAATGGAATTGTTTCCTTAATTTCTCTATTTTCTCATTATTAGTGTATAGGAATGCAAGGGATTTCTGTGTGTTGATTTTATATCCTGCAACTTTACTATATTCATTGATTAGTTCTAGTAATTTTCTGGTGGAATCTTTAGGGTTTTCTATGTAGAGGATCATGTCATCTGCAAACAGTGAGAGTTTTACTTCTTCTTTTACAGTTTGGATTCCTTTTATTTCTTTTTCTGCTCTGATTGCTATGGCCAAAACTTCCAAAACTATGTTGAATAGTAATGGTGAAAGTGGGCACCCTTGTCTTGTTCCTGACTTTAGAGGAAATGCTTTCAATTTTTCACCATTTTGGATAATGTTTGCTGTGGGTTTGTCACATATAGCTTTTATTATGTTGAGGTATGTTCCTTCTATTCCTGCTTTCTGGAGAGCTTTTATCATAAATGGATGTTGAATTTTGTCAAAGGCTTTCTCTGCATCTATTGAGATAATCATATGGTTTTTATTTTTCAAGTTGTTAATGTGATGTATTACATTGATTGATTTGTGGATATTGAAGAATCCTTGCATCCCTGGGATAAAGCCCACTTGGTCATGGTGTATGATCTTTTTAATGTATTGTTGGATTCTGATTGCTAGAATTTTGTTAAGGATTTTTGCATCTATGTTCATCAGTGATATTGGCCTGTAGTTTTCTTTTTTTGTGGGATCTTTGTCAGGTTTTGGTATTAGGGTGATGGTAGCCTCATAGAATGAGTTTGGAAGTTTACCTTCCTCTGCAATTTTCTGGAAGAATTTGAGTAGGATAGGTATTGCTGCTGCTGCTGCTAAGTCGCGTCAGTTGTGTCCGACTCTGTGTGAACCCATAGAGGGCAGCCCACTAGGCTCCCCTGTCCCTGGGATTCTCCAGGCAAGAATACTGGAGTGGGTTGCCATTTTCTTCTCCAATGCATGAAAGTGAAAAGTGAAAGTGAAGTCGCTCAGTCATGTCCGACTCTTAGCTACCCCATGGACTACAGCCTACCAGGCTCCTCCGTCCATGGGATTTTCCAGGCAAGAGTACTGGAGTGGGGTACCATTGCCTTCTCCGAGGATAGGTGTTAGCTCTTCTCTAAACTTTTGGTAGAATTCAGCTGTGAAGCCGTCTGGACCTGGGCTTTTGTTTGCTGGAAGATTTCTGATTACAATTCAATTTCCGTGCTTGTGATGGGTCTGTTAAGATTTTCTTTTTCTTCCTGGTCCAGTTTTGGAAAGTTGTGCTTTTCTAAGAAATTGTCCATTTCTTCCCGTTGTCCATTTTATTGGCATATAATTGCTGATAGTAGTCTCTTATGATCCTTTGTATTTCTGTGTTGTCTGTTGTGATCTTTCCATTTTCATTTCTAATTTTATTGATTTGATTTTTCTCCCTTTGTTTCTTGATGAGTCTGACTAATGGTTTGTCAATTTTATTTATCCTTTCAAAGAACCAGCTTTTGGCTTTGTTGATTTTTGCTATGGTCTCTTTTGTTTCTTTTGCATTTATTTCTGCCCTAATTTTTAAGATTTCTTTCCTTCTATTAACCCTGGGGTTCTTCATTTCTTCCTTTTCTAGTTGCTTTAGGTGTACAGTTAGGTTATTTATTTGACTTTTTTCTTGTTTCTTGAGGTATGCTTGTATTGCTATGAACTTTCCCCTTAGGACTGCTTTTACAGTGTCACACAGGTTTTGGGTTGTTGTGTTTTCATTTTCATTCGTTTCTTTGCAAATTTTGATTTCTTCTGTGATTTGTTGGTTATTCAGCAGCGTGTTGTTCAGCCTCCTTATGTTGGAATTTTTAATAGTTTTTCTCCTGTAATTGAGATCTAACCTTACTGCATTGTGGTCAGAAAAGATGCTTGGAATGATTTCATTTTTTTTTTAATTTACCAAGGCTAGATTTATGGCCCAGGATATGATCTATCCTGGAGAAGGTTCCATGTACACTTGAGAAAAAGGTGAAATTCATTGTTTTGGGATGAAATGTCCTATAGATATCAATTAGGTCTAACTGGTCTATTGTATCATTTAAAGATTGTATTTCCTTGTTAATTTTCTGTTTAGTTGATCTATCCATAGGTGTGAGTGTGGTAATTAAAGTCTCCCACTATTATTGTGTTATTGTTAATTTCTCCTTTCATACTTGTTAGCATTTGTCTTACATATTGCGGTGCTCCCATGTTGAGTGCATATATATTTATAATTGTTATATCTTCTTCTTGGATTGATCCTTTGATCATTATGTAGTGACCATCTTTGTCTCTTTTCACAGCCTTTGTTTTAAAGTCTATTTTATCTGATATGAGTATTGCTACTCCTGCTTTCTTTTGGTCCCTATTTGCATGGAAAATCTTCTTCCAGCCCTTCCCTTTCAGTCTGTAGGTGTCCCCTGTTTTGAGGTGGGTCTCTTGTAGACAACATATGTAGGGGTCTTGTTTTTGTATCCATTCAGCCAGTCTTTGTCTTTTGGTTGGGGCATTCAACCCATTTATGTTTAAGGTAATTATTGATAAGTATATTGTCACCCTGTTTATTTAACATATATGCAGAGTACATCATGAGAAACGCTGGACTGGAAGAAACACAAGCTGGAATCAAGATTGCCGGGAGAAATATCAATAACCTCAGATATGCAGATGACACCACCCTTATGGTAGAAAGTGAAGAGGAACTAAAAAGCTTCTTAATGAAATTGAAAGTGGAGAGTGAAAAAGTTGGCTTAAAGCTCAACATTCAGAAAACGAAGATCATGGAATCTGGTCCCATCACTTCATGGGAAATAGATGGGGAAACAGTGTCAGACTTTATTTTTCTGGGCTCCAAAATCACTGCAGATGGTGATTGCAGCCATGAAATTAAAAGATGCTTACTCCTTGGAAGAAAAGTTATGACCAACCTAGATAGCATATTCAAAAGCAGAGACATTACTTTGCCAACAAAGGTCCATCTAGTCAAGGCTATGGTTTTTCCTGTGGTCATGTATGGATGTGAGAGTTGGACTGTGAAGAAGGCTGAGTGCCGAAGAATTGTTGCTTTTGAACTGTGGTGTTGGAGAAGACTCTTGAGAGTCCCTTGGACTGCATGGAGATCCAACCAGTCCATTCTAAAGGAGATCAGCCCTGGGATTTCTTTGGAAGGAATGATGCTAAAACTGAAACTGCAGTACTTTGGCCACCTCACGCGAAGAGTTGACTCATTGGCAAAGACTCTGATGCTGGGAGGGATTGGGGGCAGGAGGAGAAGGGGATTACAGAGGATGAGATGGCTGGATGGCATCACTGACTCAATGGATGTGAGTCTCAGTGAACTCTGGGAGTTGGTGCTGGACAGGGAGGCCTGGTGTGCTGCGATTCATGGGTCGCAAAGAGTCGGACACGACTGAGCGACTGATCTGATCTGATCTGATCTGATGATCCCGTTGCCATTTACTTTATTGCTTTGGGTTCGAATTTATACACCCTTTTTGTGTTTCCTGGCTAGGGAATATCCTTTTGTATTTGTTGGAGAGCTGGTTTGGTGGTGCTGAATTCGCTCAGCTTTTGCTTGTCGGTAAAGCTTTTGATTTCTCCTTCATATTTGAATGAGATCCTTGCTTGGTACAATAATCTGTGCTGTAACTTATTTTCTTTCATCACTTTAAGTATGTCTTGCCATTCCCTCCTGGCTTGAAGAGTTTCTATTGAAAGATCAGCTGTTATCCTTATGGGAATTCTCTTGTGTGTTATTTGTTGTTTTTCCCTTGCTGCTTTTAATATTTGTTCTTTGTGTTTGATCTTTGTTAATGTGATTAATATGTGTCTTGGGGTGTTTTGCCTTGGGTTTATCCTGTTTGGGACTCTCTGGGTTTCTTGGACTTGGGTGATTATTTCCTTCCCCGTTTTAGGGAAGTTTTCAACTATTATCTCCTCAAGTATTTTCTCATGGTCTTTCTTTTTGTCTTCTTCTTCTGGGACCCTTATGATTCAAATGTTGTAGTGTTTAATATTGTCCTGGAGGTCTCTGAGATTGTCCTCATTTCTTTGAATTCATTTTTCTTTTTTCCTCTATGATTCATTTATTTCTAACATTCTATCTTCTAATTCACTAATCCTATCTTCTGCCTCTGTTATTCTACTATTTGTTGCCTCCAGGGTGTTTTTGATCTCATTTATTGCATTATTCATTATATATTGACTCTTTTTTATTTCTTCTAGGTCCTTGTTAAACCTTTCTTGCATCTTCTCAATCCTTGTCTCCAGGATATTTATCTGTGATTCCATTTTGATTTCAAGATTTTGGATCAATTTCACTATCATTATTTGGAATTCTTTATCAGGTAGATTCCCTATCTCTTCCTGTTTTGTTTTGTTTGGTGGGCATTTATCCTGTTCCTTTACCTGCTGGGTATTCCTCTGTCTCTTCATCTGGTTTAAATTGCTGAGTTTGGGGTGTCCTTTCTGTATTCTGGCAGTTTGTGGAGTTCTCTTTATCGTGGCATTTCCTCACTGTGTGTGGGTTTGTATAGGTGGCTTGTCAAGCTTTCTTGGTTAGGGAAGCTTGTGTCGGTGTTCTGGTGGGTGAAGCTGGATTTCTTCTCTCTGGAGTGCAATGAAGTATCCAGTAATGAGTTACGAGATGTTTATGGTTTTGGGGTGACTTTGGGCAGCCTGTATCTTGGAGCTCAGGGCTGTGTTCCTGTGTTGCTGGAGAATTTGCTTGGTATGTCTTGCCCTGGAACTTGTTGGCCCTTGTGTGGTGCTTGGTTTCAGTGTAGGCATGGAGGCGTTTGATGAGCTCCTGTCAATATTCCCTGGAGGCAGGGTTTGGACTTGAGCCTCCTGCTTCCAGTTATTGGTCTTATTTTTACAGTAGTTTAAAAACTTCTTCTATACAGCACCACTGATAAAACATCTAGGTTAAAGATGAAAAGTTTCTCCACTGTGAGGGTCACCCAGAGAGGTTCACAGCGTTACATGGAGAAGAGAAGAGAGAGGAGGGAGTTAGAGGTGACCTGAATGAGATTAGGTGAAATCAATAGAGGAGAGAGTGGGCTAGCCAGTAATCACTTCCTTATGTGCACTCCACAACTGAACTGCTCAGAGATGTTCATGGAGTTATACAGAGAAGAGAAGAAGGAGGAAGGAGACAGAGGTGGCCAGAAGGATAAAAGGGGGGAATGAAAAGGAGAGAGACAGATCCAGCCAGTAATCAGTTCCCTAAGTGTTCTCCACCGTCTGGAACACACAGAAATTCACAGAGTTGGGTAGAGTAGAGAGGGGTTAGGGAGGAGACACAGGCGACCTGGTGGAGAAAAAGGAGAGTCCAAAGAGGGAAAGAGCAGTCAAGCCAGTAATCTCGCACCCTAGTAAAAAATGGGTACTGAAGATTGGGTTCTTAAAGGTACAAAATTGGTAATAAATGCATAAAAGCAAAAATTAAAAATCTAGAGTAGAGTTTGGAATTTCAAAAATACAATGTCTAAGAAAAGAAGAAGGAAAAGAAAGAGAAAAAAAGAAAAAAATCACAAAAATTATAAAGAAAATATAGGTACAAAATTGATAACAAATACCAAAAAGCAAAAGGTAAAAATCTAGAGTACAGTTTGGAATTTCAAAAATACAATAATAAAGAAAAGAAGAAGAAAAAGAAAGAGAAAACAAACAAACAAACAAAAACAAAGTCTCAAAAATTATAAAGAAAATATAGGTACAAAATTGATAACAAATACCAAAAAGCATAAATTAAAAATCTAGTGTAGAGTTTGGAATTTCAGATATACAATGTTAAAGAAAAGAAGAAGAAAAAGAAAGAGAGAAAAAAAGTCACAAAAATTATTTAAAAAAATATAGGTACAAAATTGATAACAAACACCAAAAAGCTAAAATTAAAAATCTAGAGTAGCTTTTGGAATTTCAAAAATACAATGTTAAAGAAAAGAAGGAAAAAAAGAACAAGGTCACAAAAATTATAAAAAACATATATATATATGAAGTTTGCTTTTTTTAAAAAAAAGGTCTTTTTTTTTTGCAAAGTAATAGTAGGTTATAAAAGTGAAAATTAAAGGAGTAATAGAGGACTTAAACAATTTTTTTTTAATTAAAAAAAAAAGAAAATAAGAAAGAATGATCTTAAAAATAGTAGAACGATATCTAGGACTTTCTCTGGTGGTGTTGTGGGTATTGTGGGGTCAGTTCATTTTCGGCTAGTTCCTTGGTCTGGCTTATATTTCTCAAAATCTATAGGCCCCTTCCTATGCAGTCGGTACTAACCACAGGGTTTTAATCTATTGCCTATAGCTTCCAAGGCGGTTCCCTCTGTTATAGCTTCTTCTGTTTGCTGGTCTCTTCAGTGTCTGATTTCCGCCCTGACACAAAGGGGACGGTGGAGGACACTTTTTTTTTTTTTTTTTAGGCTCACTTGTTCAGTTGTGCTGTGGGGAGGGAGGGACGCTGCAAACAAATAACACTGGCATGTGTTCGCAGTGCCTCAGCCACACTGGGCCTGCCCCTGCTCACGGAACGTGTAGCCTCCCTGCCCACACTGCTCAGGCTCTAGGTTGCTCCACCAGGAACCATCCGCGGCCAGCTGATGGTTCGAGGCCATCAGCGAACCCAGGTCTAAGCTGCTCAGGTTCAGGCACTCGGGTAGTCCTCAGAGGTGCAGACTCGGTTGGGCCTGCGTTTTGTGCCCTTCCCAGGTCCGAGCAGCTCAGGTGATGAAGTGTTTGGCGAGCGCGGTTGCTGTGACTTATTGCCTCCCCACCGCCCGGTTATCTAGGTGTACAACCAGCGCACCTTCTCAGGCGAATGTTGACCATCCAGACCCCCAAGAAGCCTTAGTTAGCAAAGAAGCCTGCTTACAGTTTTATAGATAATGTCTCTCTGGGGCTGCAATTGTCCCCTTCCGGCTCTGGCTGCCTGTCACTGGAGGGGGATGGTCTGCAGCCAGCTATCTCTGTTCAGTCCTTTGTTCCGTGCGCGAGTCTGGCGGTGTCTTAGGTTAGGGCTGGCTTTTCACGTGGTAGATATCCCACAGTCTGGTTTGCTAGCCCAAATTATTTTGCTCAGATAGCGCTTGGGGTATTCAGGCCAGATCCTTACTCTAAGCCATGCAGCCCGTGCCTCCCTTCCCAGCCCCCGCTTGCTAGTGGCAGGTGCAGGCGTCTGCGCTGCTTCTCCACTGGGGGAGTTACCGTAGGGCTCGTAATCTGCAGGTTTTAATTGTTTATTTATTTTTCCTCCCTATTATGTTGCCCTCTGTGCTTCCAAGGCTCGGCACAAATTCGGCCGTGAGAATGTTTCCTGGTGTTTGGGAACTTCTCTCTTTTTAAGACTCCCTTCCTGGGACGGAGCTCTGTCCCTCCCTCTTTTGTCTCTTTTTTTGTCTTTTATATTTTTCCTACCTCCTTTTGAAGACAATGGATTGCTTTTCTGGGTGCCTGATGTCCTCTGCCGGCATTCAGAAGTTGTTTTGTGGAATTTTCTCAGCATTTAAATGTTCTTTTGATGAATTTGTGGGGGAGAAAGTGTTCTCCCCATCCTATTCCTCCGCCATCTTAGCTCCTCCCCTTCCAATCTCCTTCCTTGAAATTGGTCTGTCCAAAAATAAATTTTTCCTTCTCTTCTAGTTTCTTAATTTGGAAGGTTAAGTTATTGACTTGAGATAATTTTTTTAATATAGGAATTTACAGTTATATAATTTCCTCTAACTTCTGCTTTAGTAGCATCCAGTATATTTAGGTATATTGTGTTCTCATTTTCATTCAGCTCAAAGTAATTTCTAATTTTTCTTTTAAATTCTTTTTTCACTGATGGCTGTTTGGGAACATATTTTTGATGTTAATATGTGTGATATTCTCAAACTTCCTTTTATTATTGTTTTCCACTTTTATTCTATTGTAAAAGTTTATACTTTATATGTTCTTGATCCCTTTAAATTTAGGAATGCTGGATTTTTGGTTTAGCATAACAGGCATCTGGGAGAATACTCCAAAGTTTCTTGAGAAGAATGTATACTCTGCTGTTATTGGGTGGAATGTCCTATAGACATCTATTAAGTCAGGTTGATTTACAGTTTGTTCAGGTCCTATTTTCTTCTTAATCTTTTGTCCACTTGTTCTATTCATTATTGAGAGTGAATGTTCAATAGTTATTATTGAACTACTATTGCTGAATCATCCATTTCTCCTTTCAATTCTGTCAATTTTTGCCTCATGTATTTTAGTGCTCTACTATTAGGCAAGCACAGGCTCTGCTCTTTACTGAGAAGTGATCTGACTTTTCTAAGCCTCAGTTTCCTTGTCCATAACATGGGAATCAGTGGAAATTCCTGAGGATGTTATGTTCTGTCCTCTTAGATCAATCTGGCTGGATCAACAGCTGGCTTCTGTTGGCTTCTGAAGGATGGAATTTTTCTCAGACCCCTGCATCCCAAGTCAATCTGTGCATATTCTTGAAAACATTATAAAGTCAGCTCTCTCAACCCTGGGCAAATGAGGCAAGCCCAGCTCTTTGATTAGGGTTAACAGATTACCAAATACAAATATAAAATGCTACTTAAATTTGAATAATTTCTAATAGCTAAGTCACGTCAGTCGTGTCCGACTCTGTGCAACCCCATAGATGGCAGCCCATCAGGCTTCCCCGTCCCTGGGATTCTCCAGGCAAGAACACTGGAGTGGGTTGCCATTTCCTTCTTCAATGCATGAAAGTGGAAAGTGAAAGTGAAGTTGCTCAGTCGTGTCTGACCCTTAGCGACCCCATGAATTGCAGCCTACCAGGCTCCTCCGTCCATGGGATTTTCCAGGCAAGAGTACTGGAGTGGGGTGCCGTTGCCTTCTCTGATAATTTCTAATGGCTTATGTATATGCACATTGAAATAAAGTAAAAATATTGCATTGGTATGTTAATTTAATCTAATTAATAAAATTAAAAATGTCTAATTGTTCACCTCAAATAAATTATAAATTTCTAAGTTTATAACATTTTCTTTATAGTTCCTTGATGATCTGACTTTCTTTAGTAGTTCTGTGTTTTGCAGATTTTGCTTATAAAATTCCTTGCAACTATAGCCTACATTCCACTTATATTGTAACATGGCTTCTTTAGTTGTCACATACAATTTATTTCATTCCTTTGTCCATTTAATTTTCATTAATGAGAAATATTATCAACATTAGCCTTATGAGTCAGCCATTGAACATTTTTAGTTTTAAAAGTTACTACTCTGAGAAAATTTTTCATGTTAGATGTGTTAAAGTATATAATGCCATTTTTCATGGCATAACTTGCTTTTACACTTTTTCAGGATCATGTTATATTTCTGGATTAATGGCTTTTAAAAAATATTTTTCACTGAAAAAAACGTATTTGTCTTCATCTTCAATACATGCATGCATCATGAATCCACTTGTGCCCATGTTGGGACAGTATTTAGTAACATCCATGTAAAATAAAAGAATTCTTCAAGAGAGAAAATCCATTTGAAAAGACAGTCATGGCATATGAGGTAATAATTATTCTCTTCAAATAAGAATTTCTTTTCCTATTCATAAGTGATGTTATGCCTAGTAAGAAAAACCTTGAGATTTAAATTTTTCATCAATTCTCCTTTAACCCATTCAACATATTCCTTTGAGCAATGTAGTACTTCAGAACACTGCTCTTCTTTCAATTTGCATAATCCTTTTGCTGAAGAGATCTTGAAAACTATGAACAAGAAATAAACAGGCTTCACTCGATTAATTATTTAAAAAGTCAACAAGAATGTTTTGGGCCATCACAATTAAAGTATGATTTTAGTGCTTCAAAATAAACTTGAGGATTCTCTCAACTGCATTTGTTAATGGGAGCCAACAGGTTTTTAATTTGGGAGAACAGAAGAACACTGAATGCAAACAAAACATAAAATATTTTAATTGTTCAGTTTGAACAGTGCTGAAGTAAGAACAATTTTATGACTTCAGTGTCAACAGAAAGGATACAGATGTGGTTTGACTATCATTATGCAGAATATGGTGGGTTTCCTGGTGGCTCAGTGGTAAAAAAAAAAAATCTGCCTGTAATGTAAGAGACACAGGAGACTCAGGTTCAGTCCCTGGGTTGGGAAGATCCTCTGGAGGAGGGCATGACAACCCACTCCAGTATTCTTCCTGGAGAGTAACACTGGACAGAGGAGCCTGGCAGGCTACAGTCCATAGGGTCGCAAACCGTCGGACATGACTGAAGTGAATTAGCACATAGGCTCAAACACACAGGCAGAATATGGACCAGGCAACAAACACATTCCATAGAGTCATTCAGGCCTAGCTTCAGCTTTAAATAAAACTCCCAAATTTATATTTTTATCACTTCCAACAAAAACAGCACAATTTTTTTAAAAATCTTAAGATTTTTCTACAAATATCTGCTTTTGTTTCTGAAGTCTCATCTGGAAGGAATTTTACCTGAAGTAGCCTAATACATCATGAGAAACGCTGGGCTGGAAGAAGCACAAGCTGAAATCAAGATTTCAAGGAGAAATATCAATAACCTCAGAGATGTAGATGACACCACCCTTATGGCAGAAAGTGAAAAGGAACTAAAAAACCTCTTGATGAAAGTGAAAGAGGAGAGTGAAAAAGTTGGCTTTAAAGCTCAACATTCAGAAAACTAAGATCATGGTATCCGGTCCCATCACTTCATGGCAAATAGATGGGGAAACAGTGTCAGACTTTATTTTGGGGGGCTCCAAAATCACTGCAGGTTGTGATTGCAGCCATGAAATTAAAAGACCCTTACTACTTGGAAGAAAAGTGATGACCAACCTAGATAGCATATTGAAAAGCAGAGACATTACTTTGCCAACAAAGGTCTGTCTAGTCAAGGCTATGGTTTTTCAGTGGTCATATATGGATGTGAGAGTTGGACTGTGAAGAAAGCTGAGCCCCAAAGAATTGATGATTTTGAACTGTGGTGTTGGAGAAGACTCTTGAGAGTCCTTGGACTGCAAGGAGATCCAACCAGTCCATTTTAAAGGAGATCGGTCCTGGGTGTTCTTTGGAAGGACTGATGCTAAAGCTGAAACTCCAATACTTTGGCCATCTCATGAGAAGAGTTGACTCATTGGAAAAGAATCTGATGCTGGGAGGGATTGGGGGCAGGAGGAGAAGGGGACGACAGAGGATGCGATGGCTGGATGGCATCACCAACTTGATGGACATGAGTTTGGGTGAACTCCAGGAGTTGGTGATGGACAGGGAGGCCTGGCATGCTGCGATTCATGAGGTCACAAAGAGTCGGACACGACTGAGTGACTGAACTGAGCTGAGCCTAATAAATCAGCTCTTTTCGTGAAACAAGTATTGCACAGGCAATGGAAAAAAAATTTTGCATTGTGATTACTTGCAATCATGGCTTTATCATAAAAAGGTGAGACATTTAGATCATTGATAATCACTGTTATAGTAAAAGGAGCTATTTTGTTTTGTATTATTACAGTAGATTTTGTCCTGGCACTCAAAAAATTATTTGCAATTTTGAAATCCAAATATACTTATGATAGCAGTATGTTCAAACAGTTGCTTGAGCTGAAAGACTGATAATGATACACAGCATGGGAAACCATTACAATTTCTACTGTGATTATCTTCATCTGAATTTCTCTTAATCAAAAAATTCATTGTTTTATCACTGCTTTTGGTACTAGTTGAGGAAATCATAATCTCTTGTGCTTAGCTGTTAGTATACGCTGGCTTATAACTGACTTTCAGTTTTCCATACTGAATAACAATTATGTACTATTCAAAGAGGCTTTCCTGGTGGCTCGGATGGTAAAGAATCTGCCTGCAATGCAAGGCAGACTGGGGTTTGATCCCTGGGTTGGGAAGATCCCCTGAAGAATGGAATGTTAACCCACTCTAGTGTTCTTGCCTAGAGAACTCCATGGACAGAGGAGCCTGGCATGCTACAGTCCATGGAGTCACAAAGAGTCAGACATGACTGAGTGACTTCCACTTTCACTATTCAAATAACTATAAAATGCCATCTCCCTCATTTAATAAATGATCATTCCTCAGGAAATTCATCATAAAATTTACACCTGTGTTTTGGCATTTGAGGGTTCAAATACACAGAAAGAATGGGTGATAGTGACTCAGAATTGAAAAGATTGCTAATCTCATTTCTTCTACAGAATATATCTACTCATAAATCCAAATTTATATCTAACAGTCAACAAATGTTGATACTGAAAGAATTGAAAATTTATGAACAAAAATTAGACATCTGATGTGAAACAAGGTGAACTTCCTGATTGCAAGGGAGAGCTGTAGTAGTCAGGCATAATCTTCCTCAACAAAATGAAGGTTGATTTGATAGAAGGTTGGCTTCCCTGGTGGCTCAGAGGTTGAAGCATCTTGCCTACAATGCGGGAGACCTGGGTTCAATCCCTGGGTGGGGAAGATCCCCTGGAGAAGGAAATGGCAACCCACTCCAGTATTCTTGCCTGGAGAATCCCATGGATGGAGGAGCCTGCTGAGCTACAGTCCACAGGGTCGCAAAGAGTTGGACACAACTGAGCGACTTCATTTCACTTTGGGGAAGCCAAAGTTTCAGGGGTTGGTTGATTTACAGAAAAGCAAGAGTGTTGAAGGGTTGATGGATTTCCACCTGCATACTGTGGTCACTGGATTGAGGCTACTGTTCACAGTCTGGCTTTCATGAATGTGGCCATTGGAGAGAGGCCTAGAAATTTGGAACTGTTGAGAAATGTAGAACTGTCTCTGACTGGCTAAACTGGCAGAAACTCATTACCAGAAATGATTGATTTCAGAACAAGTATACTGCTCCTATGTTCTAACAGCAGTTGCTAATTAGGACTTAGGACTTTGACCAGAGAACAATCTTGTTCTTGCTTGAATATGACAAAGAAGTACTTTCAATTCTCTACCTCGCTCCTTTCCAATCTCCTGCAACTCCCTTCTTGGTCATCCCCTAGCTAAACCTGGTAGCTTAGATGGTAAAGAATCTGTCTGCAATGCAGGAAGCCTGAGTTCAATCCTTGGGGTGGGAAGATTCTCTGGAGAATGGAATGGCTACCCATTCTAGTATTCTTGACTGCAGAATTCAGTGGACAGAGAAGCCTGGTGGGCAAAAAGTCAGATATGGCTTAGTGACTAACATTTACAATTTTAGTCAAATCTGCAGAAAAGACATTAAAGGGATTGCTCAGATTTGTAGAGGCTTAATTTTCAGGTAGTCTTGGTATTTAAGTGATTTAAGGGCCAACAATCTCTGGCAGAAAAGTATCTCTAATTTTTGATATTTTTAATTTATTGAAAAAAAAAAAAAAACCCTGATGACAGGATATGTAGGGCACCTTGACAAAGTCAATATAGGCAGCAGGACCGTCCTATTCCGAGTGTGCTGTGTACGTTCAGAATGCTTGTCCATCTTATCTCCAGTGGCTGAGAGCAGAACTGTGATTTCCTGAGGATGCCCTCCATCCCAGCTTTGATCTCCAGGGTCAGCACACACTGAGATTACCCTCTTGTTTTCCTGCAGCCAGGATAGGCTGACCCTCAGGCCTGGGAGCAAAGCCCCACCCTCTCTATCTTGCAGGTGCCTGTGACCTGACCTTCTACCAGGCATGGACGGCATGTAAATTTTAACCCCCAATGATGGACGACTCCTCAAGTGCGTGCTCTAGTCTTGTGAACTCATACATCTGTGCTGACCTGAAATAAATAGACTGCTAGATATTTCTCCCTCAAAGATGGGTTTATTTGATATCAGCAGATAATTTCACTCACTCTCTCTCTAATATATATAATCAGTTTCGTATTTTCTTCTTTATTTCAAGGACAAGTTAAAGTATAGCTTGGCATCTTTGATACAGGCACCAGACTCCTTTGGGGGATGTGCACACCATCAACTCTCTTTTTCAGGGTTCTTTATTTTTAGTAACGCAGAGATATGCCATGGAGTTGGATCCAGTTTTCTGTGGTCTTCTACATCACCAAATATAATTCTTGGATAGTATCTACTTATTCTCTGTGATAGAGCCCCACATTTATTTTTTTCTAAAAGAAAGTTGCTTCTTTAGTCTTGTTGTAGTTATGATTTCCTTTTTTTTTTTTTTAATCTAGGAAACTATCTCACAACATTTCTCAAATGAGTGGGGTCTTTCCCTAAATTTAGGGCTGCTGTCCATTTCTTTCATAATTTTTTCTATTCACCAGAGTATTTTATAGATATTAGAGATAATTCAGGTTCCCTGTTTTCAGAGGTATCAAATCCAAAGTCTCCATTGGTATTTAACATTATTACAAACTTAAATACATGTTATTTGAAAAAGATACAGGTTATCTTAAACTTTGCAACTTTTTAAAAATATTACTTTGGCTATTTCCTGTATTTCCTCTCAGTATTGACTTTAAAAACACGTTTAGATTTTTTTCCCAGAAATTAGTGTAATTGTGTCTGACTATATAGTCAGGTTTAGAGGGGGGCCCCTGCCTCCACCTCCTGCCCAGGTGCTAGAGTAGCACGTAAGGTAGAAAAGCTGGAGTCTGGGCAGGAGGTGAGGGAAGAAGGCTGTCCTGAGTCTGACATGTGCTGTGAGGTTTAACTGTAGACGCATCTGTGAGAGTGGTTTAGATAAGCGACGGGCAAATGTTTCCTGTAAAGGTTCAGATAGTAAGTTTACTGGACTCTGCAGGCAGTTTGGTCTCTATTATAACTATTCAACGTAAGTTTATTGGACTCTGCAGGCAGCTTGGTCTCTATTATAACTATCCAGCTCTGCCATTGTTTTACAAAAGCACCCCTAAACAGGAAATAAAATTGGGCGTGGCTATGCATCAGTGGACATTTAATTCCAAAGAGTTGGTGGGCCAGTTTGATGCATGGACCATAGGTTGCTGACCCTTTATTTAAACAATAATCTTTGAATTATGACTATTTGGTAATTAGTTTAAAAAAAAAAAGATATAGTGTTTGAATATTAAAAAGCTCTAGAAAGCAAAATTAAATTATTTACTTTCTTTTGGATAGGTTAGATTAGTACAATGAGAATAGGGATTATACACACACACACATATATATATATATATATATGTTATATAGTTTCCTGCTGTTGTGAAGTCACTTCAATCGTGTCCGACTCTGTGTGACCCCATAGACGGCAGTCCACCAGGCTCCGCCATCCCTGGGATTCTCCAGGCAAAAACACTGGAGCGGGTTGCCATTTCCTTCTCCAATGCATGAAAGTGAAAAGTGAAAGTGAAGTCATTCAGTCGTGGCTGACTCTTAGCGACCCCATGGACTGCAGCCCACCAGGCTCCTCCATCCATGGGATTCTCCAGGCAAGAGTCCTGGAGTTGGGTGCCATTGCCCTCTCCTCCTGCCTCCCAACTCCATTCCATACATTCAGCTTCAAGGCCTTTGCCTGGTATATACTAGGACTCAATAAGTTTTGCTTTTACAAAGGAGTAAATAAATGTGGATTAGTGGATTAGTGGACATTAGTGGATTAGTGCACATTACTAATCCACTCTTCTCTGTAGCTCACATTATTTGGAATTATTGACATATCTGTCTTGCTCTCCCCTTATTCACATTTAATTGTTGGTTCCCTTGACACTGAAAAACTTTCTTCTAAGACACATAGATACATGGACTTCATTTCTATCCTGTCCTGTAAATTTTCTGTTGCTAAAACTTTCCCTCTGGTTTCCTTCAACCTTTCTCTTGTCTCCCACCTCAGTTGCTCCAACACCATTCCATTCTTAAACCTCACTGTACATTTAGCTGCAGGAGTTTTCCTAAATTATTGCCAAACAGATGAAGAACAAACTTCTTTCAATTTCCAAAAATCTTGGGCTGACTTTTAGGTCTTTTACACTCTCTAACTACTTATTGGGTGTGGTCTACAATGCATAAAATGCCATTCTTTCTACTCCCATGCATGAAATGCCAATATTGTGCTTTTGAGGCTCAGAAAATAGATAGACCATGAAACCCTCAGATATTTTTCACTTTTATTATCTATCTTTCCCATCTTTTATGATATCAGATCTCTCTCCATGGGCCACTTTATTCCAGAGAGATTGTTTCATCACATGGGCTTCCTTTCTGTCTACTATGACAATAGAAAAAGCTCTACATGGCTCCTTCCTGACTTGCCTAGCTTCTTGGAAAGAAATATTTACTGTCTTTACTATCTTATTTCCTTAGTGACATAACCATCGGCACAGTCCTATCCCTCCCACCAGCAAGGAAAACTTCTTAGCTCCAGGATTTCAACAAGCTCTTGGTCGATCATTCCACATAGAAAATATTCTCCCTCCTAGAATTACCTGAAATTCCATGAAAGCTGGCCTCTCCCAGGTAGAACCCAGTGCTCCTAGTTAGTTCTGGGACCTCTCAGACTCTAGTGCAAAAGACACCACTATCAGCATCTGTCTGGTGTGTACATAGATGGGATTGTTGGCTCAGAAGAGTGAAGTCAATATAGAATTCTTTCTCCAGAAAATATGGGGGAGAGGGGCCTCTGGATCTCCAAAATTGTGCCAAATGACCTCAATATGGTGACTCTTGAGAGTTTCTGATTCAAAACATGGGTCAAGCTTTTGGGAAGCCACTTTACAGTCAGCACAGAATATTGAACTGGCTGGACATGTCAACTGGTATATATTTGGGAATTAAAGTTGGTCCTTACAGGTGTGTACATGCTTGTCGAAGGGCACAGGCTAACTCCATGAAAAGACAACTTCCTGTTCACTTGGGGTGCTCCCCCAACTGCCTAAGAATTCTCTGTGTGGCAATTCCATCACTACAAAGAATCCATGCTAAGGTTCAGATCTACTGTCCACTCTCAGTACATGTGCCCATTAGCAACCCAGGGAAGACTCTAGCTGTCGTATTTTAGGAGGCTTCTCAAACTTCTTTAGAAAATATACTGTTTAGACTCTTTAGGGTCCAAATATGGACAGTTGTACCCTAGCTTTCCGACTGAAATTAGCACTTAATGACAACCCTATGCTTCAGGATACTCAGCTGTGGTTCCTCCTGAAGTATAAAGACAGTGGCTGTAAACATCAGAGTTGCCTGGAGATCTTATTGTCAATGCAGAGGTGTGAAGATCAGATCTAGAGGGTCTGAATCAATCTGTGTGGAGTAATCTAACAATCTCTCAGCTGATTCTGGTGGAGGTGTTCCAGAGAGCTCGCATTTAGAAATGGTGGGCTGTGGAAAAGATTGATTCAGGGATCCTGAATAGTGAAAGATGGTGCCTTTGAGGCAGGGGCACATCGGGTGTCTATGGATAGCTGCTAACTAGGTAAATCCCATCTCTCATTCTCTTGGCATCTTTAGAAGCAGACAGAATTAAGAAGATATCTGTGGTGAGGGACAAATTGGGTGATTGAGATTGACATATACACACTACTCTATATAAATAACTAATAAGGACCTATTCTACAGCACAGGGAACTCTACTCAAATCTCTGTGATGGCCTATATGGGAGAAGAATCTACAGAAGTGTGGCTATATCTTTATGTGCAGCTGATTCACCTTGCCATACACCTGAAACACAATATTGTAAATCAACTATACTCCATTTAAAAATAAAATAAAAGTTATTCTTAACCAAAAGCAAAATAAAAAAATCTGAGTAGATTTTCTCTCCCCATTCCAGGTCTGAAGAAATATGTATATCCAGCCCCAACAGGCGGAGTGATTCTGAGTGCATTGACTCTGCGCAAAGGAAAGATCTAGGGACTTCAGGATGAGTTCAATTTGTTCCTATTTCAGAGTATGGTTCTTGGAGATAGTTGGAACTTCAGAGGGCAGAAGCGAGACAATTCAGAATTCAGAAAAGAAGGAGCACAGGGCTAGTGGGACTCCATGAGAACACAGAGAAGTTTATATTAGAATACTGTAAGGATGGTTTCCTTTGATTAAGAAAAGCAGAATATTTATTTCTCACTACGAATCACTCAGCTTGTTTGGCCTGACCATTGTATTTATAGGCTAGTGTTTCTGTATGTGGGTTATACATTTAGCTGCCTGAATGAAATACAGGAAGCCATGAAATGATACAGGGTATCTGAACACCATCTATAATGTTTGCAGTAATGAATATACAGGCAATTTGATCCTGGTCTGGGCCAGAATTAGGATGCTGCCTTATACCCCAGAGTTCCGAGAAAACTGTAGTTAGGAAGGAGGAAAAGGAGCATAGGAAAAATATAGAAATAGAACCCCTTCACAAAAGTCAGATGAGCAAAAGGAAAATAGACCCAGGGGATATGCTTGGAGGAAGTCTGCTCATCAGGCAAAGCCTTCCATCTGAAAACAGCCCAAATTGAGCATTAGGAAGTCTCATTTTTAAAAATTGCCTTGGGTATATTTTTATTTTTTCCTATTTTTTTTTAACTTTTAATTTTTTTTACTGGGGTATAGCTGATTAATAAGCAATGTGATAGTTTCATGTGAACAGAGAAGGGACTCAGCCACATATATACATGTATCCAATCTTCCCCAAACCCCTCTTTCATCCAGGCTGCCATATAACATTGAGCAGAGTTTCATGTGCTATACAGTAAATCCTTGTTGGTTATCCATTTTAAATATAGCCATGTGTAACTGTCCATCTCAAACTCCCTAACTATCCCTACTGCCATCCTTCCCCCTGACTAAGCTAGTTCTCAAAGTCTGTGAGTCTGTTTCTCTTTTGTACATAAGTTCATTTGTATCATTTCTTTTTAGATTCCACATATAAGGGATGTCATACAGTATTTCTCCTCTGTCTGACTTACTTCACCCAGTATGATACTCTCTAGGTCCATCCATGTGAGCATTAAGAAGTCTTATTTCAGGAAAATGGCAAGTCCTAACACTAAAAGACTGAACTTAGTAACAGTCAGGAAATTGGCATCCAGGAAGTTACTGGTGTGGGCTGCTGCAGTATGGCTGAGGTTCATGCGTGGAAGCCAGGGCAAGGCATAAGCACTGTTAGTCAGGCTGGGTCAGAGGGAATAATGCAGAGGGTTTGGGTAAGGTTTGATTCTGTAGACTGGGCTGCTGCTGCTGCTACTGCTGCTGCTAAGTCGCTTCAGTCGTGTCCGACTCTGTGTGACCCCATAGACGGCAGCCCACCAGGCTCCCCGTTCCCTGGGATTCTCCAGGCAAGAACACTGGAGTGGGTTGCCATTGCCTTCTCCAGTAGACTGGTCAGGAGGACTGAAAAGGGTAGGGGCAGGCCTGGCGATGAGACAAACATTCAAGTCATGCCCATTGGCTTTGTAATCGAATCAGTTTCTCCAAAACACATTGACACTGAACTCTCTTCCCACTCCCCCTCCAGTTTTAACTGTTCCCATTTTCTGCTTGCTCATAACTTTGTCTGCCCTAGAGTATTTCAAAGAGCCCCTGGAATCCACACTTCTTGTTTTGTTAATCATCTTAAAGTTCAAAGCTGCTGAAAACAAAATCCTCATTGATGTACGACTTGGTTTAATTTCACTTTCAGACTGTCATATTGTAGTTCACTAGCTTACTATAAATCTCATGAAAATTGCTTGTAATCTTTTACCAGCTGCTGCTCTCCACTCATTCAATACTGACTTGTATGAGTTCGCTTTTCCACTCAGTGTTTGTAGGTGGCAGCCCATTAAATAGACTCAATTTAGAGTTCACCTTTTCCCTCTTTTGTTTCTCTAATGGATAGAAAAGCCGTATTTATATGTCTAAGGGGAATACCTGGAATTTGAAATTTCGGTCTTCTGAGCTGAGAGCTAAAGCATTACCCAACCCATGTGTAAATTTTCCCATCATATCACAGATCTTCTAGGATAGTTTCTTTCCGGAGAGGCCTAAAGGTTATCTTTTGAGGAGTCAATGGAAGGAAATCATGTTTAGATGATGATAAACTTTTTTATTTCTCCCATTGGAGCTCAGTGGCCCATAATTGTAATCTTTTACTGGGGAGTCAAATGTGTTGTTTGACATGGGCTTGTTAATAATCTGTGCAGGTTAGACAAGAGGTTGGGTATATGAGTAAATGCCTATAGGTTACATGGTTCATAATTTTTTTTTTTAATTTAGTAGTTTTACTGAATATCTGCTCTATGCCAGGATTTAGTTAGGCATAAGAAATGCAAGTATTAATAAGAGAAAATATCTTGGGTGTGGAATATTTACTGTGGGCCTCTGAACACCAGCTACTGTGCTATAGGCCAGTTACAAGCACATTGTTCACTTCTTATTATTATTTATGTATTTATTTATTTGAAGTATATAGTTTTATACTAGTTTCAGATACATAACAGTGATTCAATGTTTTTATAGGTTATACTCCATTTAAGATTATAAAATATTGGCTATATTTCTTGTGCTATACGATATGCCATTGTAACTTACTTAGTTTTTGGTGGTAGTTTGGACCTCATAATCCCTCACCCCTTTTTCCCCCCTCCATCCCCTCTCCCATTGGTAACCACTAGTTTGCTCTTTGCATCTGTGAGTCTGTTTCTTGTTTGTTATATTCACTACTTTGTTTTATTTTTTAGATTCCACATACCAGTTATATCATACAGTATTTATTGTTCTCTGTCTGACTCATTTCACTAAAGCATAATGCCCTCCAGGCCCATCCATGTTGTTGCAAATGGCAGAGTTTCATTCTTTTTAAGGCTAATACTCCATTGAATAATTGTATATACGTCACATCTTCTTTACCCATTCATCTGCTAATGGATACAGGTTGCTTCCATAGTTTGGCTATTGTAAATAATTTGCCATGAATACTGGGATGCATATACCTTTGCAAATTAGTGTCTTCATTTTTTGGATATGTGCTATGTTAAGTGTGCATGCTAAGTCACTTCAGTCGTGTCCGGCTCTTTGGGACTCTGTGGACTGTAGCCTACCAGGCTCCTCTGGCCATAGGATTCTCCAGGCAAGAGTACTGGAGTGAGTTGTTGTGCCCTCCTCCAGGGGGTCTTCCCAACCCAGGGAAGGAACCTGCATCTCATGTCTCCTGCGTGGGCAGGCAGTAGCGCCTGGAAACCCCAGGTACTACACTTGATCTTAGCCAAAAGGCCGAGAAGCGATGTATTTTTTTGGATATATATCCATAATAATAAATACATTGTTAGGGATATTATTTGTAATATAAAATTTTATAGGAATAATACTTACATAACAAATAAAATTAAAATACAGGCAAAACTGTGAATTTTGTTGGTGTTTATGTGACTCGTAGCTGGCAGATTATAATTTTTGATTGTTGTGGGCAGGGAGAAAGCAGTCAGAGCTGTCAGAGAAACTTAAAGGCATGAAATGATATTTTTTTCCTTTGAGCCTTTGCTACCAGAGTGAATTTTTCCAGGTCTCTTTAATCATTGGGCTTTAGTCCCTTTATTATAAATTGATTCTCCTTTTCTCATCTTCTCATAGAAGCCAAGCCCCAGCAGTAATGATTGGTACCTCTACAATGTGATGATAATATATTATAGCATTGAAAAGCTTGTCTTAAAATGTATATATTTCCCCTGGAATATACCCACTATCCTTTGCTAATTTCTTAAAAAATTCACTCCAGTTGAGTCCATCAACAGTTTTTGAATATCACTTAGAGATTTTTAGTGGTCCGATCCTTGGGTCAGGAAGATCCCTGGAGTATGAAATGGCAACTCACCCCAGTATTCTTGTCTGGAAAATTCCATGGACAGAGGAGCCTGGTGGGCTATAGTCCCTGGAGTTGCAAAGAGTCAGACATGACTGAGCATAAACACACAGGCAATGGCAATAACAACTAGATTGAAGGACAAGCCGTCTGTCTAAGGCGGTCTCCTTTTCTTCTATTGGATTATCTATTTTATTAACTATGTATTAACTAATAGATAATTAATTTAATTGTCAATTAATGTCTTGTTCACAGTATTTCTCTCTACCCCAACTTTTGCCTTTATTTTCAGTGTTTATATCATCCAAGATGAAGAAAGATATACTAATCTGGTTTAATTCTTTGAACCTTGGTCTCCTCAATTCCATCGAAATTTCTTTGCATTTCAGCCACTCTTTTCAATAGCCTTTCCCTAGAAATATATTTCTATTCTTCCATATTATGTGCTCAAATACCCTCTACTTCAGCCTCCATGAGACCTCCAATCAACGAGGCCACTTTCCTATGATCTTCTAAAATTTTCTGCCTTCCTTTTACTGCCATTTACCTGGGTTCCATGGTGCACTATGATGATATGCTCTGGCAAATGTGTTCCACTCATTGCCTCTTTCCATCATTCCATGTGCCTGGCAAAAACCTATGCTGTGCATTCTCAGACGTGAGAGCATTTTAGGCAGAGAAAACCATATAATAGTTGGAACCTTTTCCCAACTACACAAGCCCCTGACTACATCTGTGAACCTTCAGTCCAGCCCCAAGCCCTAGCCACTGTGAAAACCCACCAGCTTCCTTCCTTTCTCTCTCAAATCATTTTTGAAACAGTTTGAGAGGGCCTACTCTGTTCTCCCAGGTAGAATCTTGTCATACCTTTTTGGTGTGTGTGTGTGTAGTGTCATCACGCTCACTGTCTGAACCAAATTTTGTTTGGAGGTCCACCTGTATCTGTAAAGTGGCCACAAAAAATTTATCCAGCAAACAGTCTCAAATGCTCAGGGAATACAGTGTGGTATTTGTGGATCATGGTGAGGATATTGGAATTTTTTTTTTTATATGTCAGGATTTTCAGTTGTTTACTTTGATTGCTTTAAGGAAAGTTGAGAATAGGTATGTAGACATGAAAACAGCAAGAACAGTTATGAGGCAATGCACTAGTTCAGGTGAGAGATGATGGTGGCTTGGCTTAAAATGAGAGTAGTGGAGAGCAGTGTTAAAGTGTTAGTCACTCAGTCATGTCTGACTCTTTGTAACCCCATGGACTGTGGCTTGCCAGACTCCTCTGTTCATGGATCTTCCAGGCAAGAATACTGGAGTGGGTTGATATTGCCTTCTCCAGGGAGTGGAGAGCAGAGTCTGTATATTTTGAAAGTTTGAACTAAAAAGATTAGCTAAACATTGCAATAGTGGGAGATACTGGTAATGGGGCAATTTCAGGTTCATTATGAGGGTAATTATTGGAAAAGACCCTGATGCTGGGAAAGATTGAGGGCAAGAAGAGAAGAGGGCGACAGAGGATGAGATGGTTGGATGGCATCACTGACTCAACAGACATGAGTTAGAGAAAACTCAGAGAGATAGTGAAGGACAGGCAAGCCTGGTATGCTGCAGTTCATAGGGTTGCAAAGAGTTAACAAATGAACAACAACATAAGGGTAATTAAGAATTTTATTTGTGGCAATTTGAATTTGAAATGGCTACCAGATATCCAAAGAGAGATGCAGGGTATACAGTTGGATACAGAAGTCTGGAGCTCAGAATTAGGGGCAAAATTCTGGGCACAGGCTAAAATAAACTACAAATTATTACAGTTGTTCCTGAGTATCTGTGAGGAGATTGGTTCCAAAACCCTATGTGCTAAATATCTTTGGTCGTGTCTGACTCTGTGCAATCCCATGGACTGTAGCTCTCTAGGCTCCTCTGTCCATGGGATTCTCTAGGCAAAGGTACTAGAGTGGGTTGCCATTTCCTCCTCTAGGGGATCTTCCTGACCCAGGGATCAAACCCGTGTCTCTTATCTCCTGCATTGGCAGGTGGGTTCTTTACCACTAGGGCCACCTGGGAAGACCAAGACCCTATTGGATACCAAAATCCATAGATGCTCAAGTCTCTTATATGAAATGGTTTAGCAGTACAATAGAAAATCTGTTATCTATGGATGAGGAAACTCTGATACTGAAGGGCCAACTGTAAAGTCAGTGATCTCTAAAGGGAATTTACATATGAAAGCACAGTCTAACACATATGCTAATAATGTACATTAAGTTCTTTTGTGACTAAATTCTTGTAGAACTCTGACAATGTAAAAATATGGACTCACAAAAATTTGAGGTCGATTTCAAAAGTCTTATGACTTTTCTGGAAACTAATTTGGTTACATGCATTGACTTTGTCTATTATCTTTTGTTAAGTTAGGCTTTATAAATATGTTTAAAGGCCTTAAAATTTAGCTCAATTTAAAATCTGCTTCTAGGGAAAGATAAAGAGTGGCTATAGTACCTGTGAAAATAAAGAATTACATAAGACTTTTATGGAAAAGAAAAAGTCAAAGACTTCTATTTGTCAGTGTTTTATCTTCCATTGCTGTTGTCAATTATTGTACAAAATTCAATCTAACTTGTTAGATATTCTATATTATAGTTTCCAGTATTGTCATGGTCCGGGTGCAGGTTGGAAAAGGATTTCCAGACATGAGACAGAATGAGAGGGAAATAAAGTTTATTAGAATGGGAGACACTGTTAGAATAGCGGGCCAGCTCAAGGGAAAACTGACATTGAACAGGGATCTTTGGTCCACTTTCACACCCACTCTACAAGGAGTGGGATAGGGGTCTTGTGGGTCATTTGCTGATTGGATGAGGCACGAACACTGGGGGGAGGGAAGAGTAAGGCAAGTACCTTCTCCTATGGAGTAAGAGGAGAGACAGGTTACACTGCTCAAGAAGACTTGAAATCCATTAATAGTTACAACATAGGGGAGGGAAAGACGATATGGGTCTCATTTTTCCATTCCTGGATTCCAAGACTGTCCTTGGTATTATTTGCTCTTTCATCCTTGGGTCGCCACAGGTATGTTTCCCATGAGGAGATTAAATTGTTTTCTTCTTTATAAAGACTGGTAATATTGTATTCATGTATTAATAGGAAGTATCATCTGTTACTATATAATTATGAGTTAAAGGGAATTTGGACTAAAAGAAAAAATAACACCAAATTCTCAGAAAGAATTACATTGGCTGAATTTGCAGGTCAGGCAGTGGTATTTTGCTTTTTATTTTCTCCTTAGTAGCCCAGTTTGTTTTTTAAGGGAATCTTTGCCTGCTGCCTTTCTAAGTGGTCAGTCAGTCAGTTCGGTTGCTCAGTCGTGTCGGACTCTGTGTGACCCCATGGACTGCAGCACACCAAGCTTCCCTGTCCATCACCAACTCCCAGAGCTTGCTCAGACTCATGTCCATCGAGTCAGTGATGCCATCCAACCATCTCATCCTCTGTTGTCCCCTTCTCCTCCTGCCTCCTTCTTCTAAGCGGTAAGTGTACAAAATCAATGAGAACAAACATTGTGGAAATTTTTTATGTCCAGGCCATCTATGAGGATGAGGTTGCCCCCTTTTCTGTACTCTGTCTCAGGTGAATGAAGGAAAGATGGTTATTTGGAATGGAAAGCACTGGTTTATTTCAAATCTGCTGTAAATTTATTTGGAGTAACGACTTATATAGCTTGGGTCTTATTTGTGCAGCTCACAAAGTAGAGAATTCTGTTAAGGTGAGCTACTACAATGTGACCAATCTCTACTCTTCTAAACTTTCAAAGAGTATTATTCAATATCCCAAAGTATATAGAGATGAATATGGTACAGTGATAGTAGGCTTATTTTCTGAATTTCTAGAAGTATTGATTAAATTGTATTGGCAAAGAATATTAAATGTTTTAACTGCCTATTGGAAATTATATAATTATAAAAGAATAACTATGTCATAGGTCAGGCAATAAATAAACCAATAAATTTTAATGTAAACAAATTCTAGCATTATCTTTGTTATCCTCAAAAGTGCAAGAAGTTGAAAAAGGAAATAAGGCTTTCAGGAATAAAAGGGATAAAATCTGTGATGAAACAGATCTATGTTGGCCTAAAGGCTTATCTTTCACCATAAAAGAAAATCTACCTTTTCACTAATTGAATTTAGCCCAGAATTATAATTTTGCTTAATCAAACCTGAAAATAAAACTATAAAACAAATAAAATCAAATCATAAACTCCATGAAAGAATACCTTATATAGGCTTATAGACTCAACTGTTTTCATTACAGTAGAAAGAATATAGTTTTTTTGTTGCCTACATTCATGACTACTAGCATAATCTCTCAAAATTTAGCCCACATTTGGCATATCTGCTTTTAGTCAATTCCACATGTAAAAAATCAGAGTTTAAGATTTCATGTGGACATGATTATTAAGCCTGATGGCTCACTTAGAATTAATGTCCTCTATGGAATGCTTATCCTCTTGCCATGAAGACAGAACGTGTAGATTGGGTCAGAAGACTAGCATCTTAATCTGGTTTTTATTACTGGACTGCCTCCCATTTTGACAGAAGAACATCAATGTTAGGAAAGGGATTGATACTACAATTTTACTTCTTTCTAGGACTTTCTCTTCAGTCAGTGACCAGTGTATACTAGATATTGCCTGTTTATTCCTGTTATCCAAGTTATTAATAACATCTCCTTTCACTCACAAACAAGATTTCCCCGGTAGCTCAGATGGTAAAGCGTCTGCCTACAATGCGGGAGACCTGGGTTCAATCCCTGGGTTGGCAAGATCTCCTGGAGAAGGAAATGGCAACCCACTCCAATACTCTTGCCTGGAAAATCCTATGGACAGAGGAGCCTGGTAGGCTACAGTCCATGGAGTCACAAAGAGTCGGACACGACTGAGTGACTTCACTTTCACTCACAAACACAATCTGGTTTGGATGATAAATTATATTGTCAGCCCACTTCTAAGTTATTTCTTATAAATGATTCAGTTTGGGACAGATTTTGTGTAAGTTTATCCTCCTCCCCCCTTTCTTGTGAGAATTTTCCTAACGTGGCCGTTATCTTCAACATACATTGAAGTTCTACTTTTAGCAACCACTTTCTCTAGAGTTTACATCAACAGGCTGGGCATGCTTATGCTGCCAACATTCCTATTCATACAAAAGTGTACAAAGAATGACCAGATGTCCAACTTGCAATATCTGTGTCCAACCACTAAGCCAAAGCTAAATGTTTTGTGTATTATTTGGAAAGCACCAATTCCTGTATTATTAAGGATAGATTTGTGTAACAAGTAGATCTAAGTATATAGTAAATTGAAGTTCTGATATGGCTGAGTAAGCTCTTAAAGATCAATCTTCCTACTGATGTAGACAAAATTATCATTTTGATATTTGGGAAAACTAATACAATTATGTAAAGTTTAAAAATAAAATAAAATTTAAAAAAAAAAGGAAGACATTAAAAAGTCAACTTCCTGAAGGCATCTGAAGACAGGCAAAAGTGGAAGTTTCTGAAGGGAAGTCAGCATTTGGAAAGAGGGAATGTCACAGGGCAATTTCCGTATTTTTGTAGCTTTTTGCTTGAAAGTTGTCCAAGTCTGGTACAGCATGGGGTAGCTCAAACCCCAGCAGTCTTTCTGGAGGATAGGAATTAGAGCAACATAGCATCAAGAAAGTGAAGACTTGGAGAAGGAGAAAAAGAGAGGAAGAAATTCTGTTTTCTCTGCCCAACTTGGGCTAACACATGATCTCAGTTGCTGGGGCAGGTTGCAAGTAACCAAGTTAAGAATAAAGAACTGAAATGAAATTTGAGCTGATGTTGAAGAGATGTTTGTGGTTTGGGTCTATAGAAATTGAGAAATGAGAAAACAAAAGAAATGTGTTTTTTTTTTTTTTTTGGAGAAATTTGCCAGAATCTTGAGTCTCTACAACATAACATTACCAATGTCTAGGATGTGACCCATAATTACAAAGAAGCAGGAAAATGTAAACCAGTCCAGAGAGACAGGGGGGAAAAACCATTGAAAAGAATCCAACTGTGAGATGACCCAGATGGAATCAGCAGAAAAGGATTTTAAAGTTGCTGTTAAGCTATTCTCAGTGATGTAAAGGAAAACATATTCAGACTGAATCAAAGAAATACAAACTGTATAAAAAGAACTAAATGTAATTTCTATATCTGAAAAATGCAGTATCTGAATTAGCAATTCCCTAGTTGGGCTTAGCAGAATAAAGGTAATAGAATAAATGCATGAATGTGAAGATAGATCATTAAAAACTACTCAATCTGAAAGAGAACCAAAATGATTGAACAAAAATGGCAAAGAGTTGGGTACTTTGGGGTCATTGTTAGATGTTCTAGCATACACGTAGGTTTGGTTCAGAAAGGAGAGGAGAAGAAAGAAAGAATGAGAAGAAAAAAGAAAGAATGAGCAGAAAATAATATTTGAAGAAATAATGATCATCTGAAAGCAGAAGTCAATTCTCCTCACTAATGGGAACTTGAAATATCCAGACTTGGACAGAAGATGCAATGCTCCCATCACAGGCAGCATGGGCGTAGGATATCTAACTGTAGCTGCATCAGCTCAAGAACTTCATTTTGCCTATCAGCCTGCCTGATGCAGAACATACCCTAAGGAAGCAAACTTTTCTGTGAAAATGAGTTCATTATAACCTGGTACTCAAGGACGTTATTTTATGAAAGTGCAAAAGCAGGCTTAGCAAGTCCTAACCAAACCTGGAGTTTGATGACACAATCAGCAAGTATGTGCCTTCCATTTAGAGGGGTGAAGGACTGGGCTTTCAAAGAGCTTGCAGATCTGTGAATTAGAAAGAGAGTTGCTAAGACATTTTTTTCCCTAAAAACATTTCATGTTCCTGTCTTTCTTCCTTAGAAACACCATTTCCATCACATCAATTGTAGAACTTATCAAAGTCACAGGAAGTCATCCTTAGGTAAAGATAAGTAGAACTTATTTAATAGAGGTCATTATTGCTAATTAAGAAGAATGGATGCAATTTATTTTCTTTCTTTTTATTTGCTATTCTTTTTACATATGTAAAAAATTATAATGATAAATATCTTCATATGGTGAATTTCCACCTTCCTCTCTACACCCCACCGTAAGTTCTTAAATTCCCCTATTATTTATTAAAATTATAAATTTTAGGAACCTCACCCTCAGGGTTGGGGAGTGATTGCAATACTTTAATTCTTTGTTTGGAAGTATAATGTCTCTTTACATAAAAACATGGAGGATATAGGGGAAGAAATAGATATGTTGATTTGTTTGACCAAATCACCAAAACATCACTTTAGCATCTTGCCACTCAAAGTAAGTTTGTAGATTACCTAGTACCTTGCTAAAAATGCAAAATCCCTGGTCCCACTCAGGACCTACTGAATCAGAATATGCATTTTAATTCCACAGGTGATTTTTATGAAAATTGAATTTTCAGTAGCACAGCTCTAACACAGCTTTTCCACCTTAAAAAAAATATAATCTTTCGACGTCTTTAAATTCCATATCTTCATCTTTCACGTGTTAACTGACCATTTCCTTCATATAAGTCATTTCAGTACGTGGCTCATTGCACTTTAATGGCCCTTGGGATGAACAGTCAGCACAGCAGAGAGTGTACGCAATGCAAGTCAGGAAATCTGATGGGCGTGGTGAATGTCCTCTAATCTTTTGATATCTAAAAGGGTGGATCTCTCCTCAGTGTCTGATAGATGTTCCCAGACATTAACTGGGCAGGTTCTATGAACTAAAACAAAAAATAAAGGTCAGAGTAGAAATAGGGTAGGTGGTAATTATGTAGGGGAGATGGCAGGGAGGACCCTTGCCAAGCATTTCTATTCCTAGAAAGACCTTTAATGTAAATTAAAGAGTCTTGAGTTTTTTTTTTTTTTTTTAAATCAGATGAATCAAAATAAGGAGTCTGATGGTAAGCAATCTGATATTTTCCCTTGATCTTAGTATTGTTGGTGCTTTCCACTAATGAAATTGTCTCATGTTTGCTCACACAGTATTCTTTTCAGAGGAGAAATCAAATAAATTCTAACACATACATGAATGCACATGTGCATGGGCACACTGGCACAGCACTGATTAAAATAGACCTGGTGACTGACTTTGGATACAAAAGTATTACTAATGCATAACTAGGTCAATAATCATAACCCAGACTTCCAAAATGGGAGGCTGAATTCGTATTTCAGCACCCAGACAATCAATGTCCTGCTTTGATTCTTGCATTCCCTTTCATTAATTCTGGGCTGACACATGGCCTACTCTAATTAGTCCATCTTTAATGGAGGCAGTAACTGAATGTCGGCACCAGGGTAGGTCACCAAATGCCACTTCTGCTCTTAGAAACCAAGGAAACAGCGGAGACAGCACACCAAAGGCAACGGAGAAATGGGGAACAGTAAGAACATCGGGGAGGAGGAGGTGTTGCTAATGAAGGATAATGAAGTGAAAGAGGCCAAAGTCTGTTACAAGCTCTGAAGTTAATAATAATCTTCTTTTCCATTTAATGAGGTAGGGCAAGGCTTCAGAGGAAAGGTAAGACTGTGATGTTAGAAGCAAAGCAATGTAGGCTAGAAAGAGGCCAAGTGAGGGCTTCCTTGCAATAGTGTGAGTTAAGAGTGAATATACAGAAGGCAAAAATTGTGCTCAAGACTTTTTAGACTGGTATTTTAATCCTTTTAAACCATAGAATACTTTGGAAAATGTTTCAGCTATGGTGCAGTGAATGTTTACTGCATGCTCTTTGAGTAGTTTGAGCAGTATTTTGGGGGTACAATTTCTTATCACCAATTTGATTAATTTGTCTTTTAACAATGTTCCTGTTCATGGCTGCTGCCATACAAACAGATTAGCAAAAAAAAAAAAACAAAAAAAACCCTGAAGTAAAAATATTAGGGAGAAAACATTTGTGAAGTGATTTATTCCTTATAAAAAATATTCTGCACATATACAGAGGTTCCTGATTATTTACTAAATTTTTTATAGTTATGTGCCTTCTATTATTCTCAATAGAATACAAATCTTTCTTTTTTTTCTTTTTTTTTTTTATTCCTTTATTTCTCATGTGTTCCCCATCCTGAACCCTCCTCCCACTTCCCTCCCCATACCATCCCTCTGGGTCGTCCCAGTGCACCAGCCCCAAGCATCCAGCATCGTGCATTGAACCTGGACTGGCATCTCATTTCATACATGACATTTCACATGTTTCAATGCCATTCTCCCAAATCTTCCCACCCTCTCCCTCTCCCACAGAGTCCATAAGCCTGTTCTATACATCAGTGTCTCTTTTGCTATCTCGTATACAGGGTTATCGTTACCATCTTTCTAAATTCCATATATATGCGTTAGTATACTGTATTGGTGTTTTTCCTTCTGGCTTACTTCACTCTGTATAATAGGCTCCAGTTTCATCCACCTCATTAGAACTGATTCAAATGTATTCTTTTTAATGGCTGAGTAATACTCCATTGTGTATATGTACCACAGCTTTCTTATCCATTCATCTGCTGATGGACATCTAGGTTGCTTCCATGTCCTGGCTATTATAAACAGTGCTGCGATGAACATTGGGGTACACGTGTCTCTTTCCCTTCTGGTTTCCTCAGTGTGTATGCCCAGCAGTGGGATTGCTGGATCATAAGGCAGTTCTATTTCCAGTTTTTTAAGGAATCTCCACACTGTTCTCCATAGTGGCTGTACTAGTTTGCATTCCCACCAACAGTGTAAGAGGGTTCCCTTTTCTCCACACCCTCTCCAGCATTTATTATTTGTAGACTTTTGGATCACAGCCATTCTGACTGGTGTGAAATGGTATCTCATAGTGGTTTTGATTTGCATTTCTCTGATAATGAGTGATGTTGAGCATCTTTTCACGTGTTTGTTAGCCATCTGTATGTCTTCTTTAGAGAAATGTCTATTTAGATCTTTGGCCCATTTTTTGATTGGGTCATTTATTTTTCTGGAGTTGAGCTGTAGGAGTTGCTTGTATATTTTTGAGATTAGTTGTTTGTTGGTTGCTTCATTTGCTATTATTTTCTCCCATTCTGAAGGCTGTCTTTTCACCTTGCTAATAGTTTCCTTTGATGTGCAGAAGCTTTTAAGTTTAATTAGGTCCCATTTGTTTATTTTTGCTTTTATTTCCAATATTCTGGGAGGTGGGTCATAGAGGATCCTGCTGTGATGTATGTCAGAGAGTGTTTTGCCTATGTTCTCCTCTAGGAGTTTTATAGTTTCTGGTCTTATGTTGAGATCTTTAATCCATTTTGAGTTTATTTTTGTATATGGTGTTAGAAAGTGTTCTAGTTTCATTCTTTTACAAGTGGTTGACCAGATTCAATTTATAGATTCAATTTATAGATTCAATGCAACCCCTATCAAGCTACCAACAGTATTCTTCACAGAGCTAGAACAAATAATTTCACAATTTGTATGGAAATACAAAAAACCTCAAATAGCCAAAGCGATCTTGAGAAAGAAAAATGGAACTGGAGGAATCAACCTACCTGACTTCAGGCTCTACTACAAAGCCACAGTTATCAAGACAGTATGGTACTGGCACAAAGACAGAAATATAGATCAATGGAACAAAATAGAAAGCCCAGAGATAAATCCACGCACACATGGACACCTTATCTTTGACAAAGGAGGCAAGAATATACAATGGATTAAAGACAATCTCTTTAACAAGTGGTGCTGGGAAATCTGGTCAACCACTTGTAAAAGAATGAAACTACAAATCTTTCAATTGGGAAAAATGTCCAGCCTCCCCTACAGCATATATCTATGGAGATTTTTTACATAATTGGTTCTCCCTAAATGTGTTAGAAGTTTCCAATATTCATTTTAATTATGAAAATATTATTTCATTGTTTATCACAACAGAAGTTTTCTCATTGAGCATTAAATCTTTGAATTCCAAAATCAGTTCTCGGGCTTATAAAGGATTTCTTATAAAGTATATCATAGACTGATACTATTATTTGACTATGTTAATTTGAAGTTTTTCTATGAAGATAAGTTAACTTGGGATAGGAGATGGCAAACAAAATATTACAAAAATCAAGTCTTTTCACTAATATTTTCTCATGGGTTTTCAAGAGTGATATCTAATGTTTTAAGACTCATCTAATGTAGTGAGACAAAACTTCTTTGAATGTCTTAGAATTTAAAGTAGCTGTGCTCTCAGGATTTTCACAACATTCAAGATTATTTTTTCCTGCTTTTAGACAGATATACAAACTCTAAGCTTAAAAATGTGTTTTTGAGCCTTTTAATAAATTCCACCATGGTTCTGCATATATTTAGAAAAGTCATCTTTAGAAAGATTTGCCTAGTACATAGTAGTAGCTCAGTAAAAACTGGTCAAATGAAAATATCTGTAATATTTCCTTCAATTAGCCTTGTAAGTTGGAGTAAGTGTTGTAGTCTCTACACACAAAAGTCAGGCAAGGAGTAAGTGCTGAGATCCTACAGCTTGGCTTTTGCTCCTGAAGTGATCTCAGTCTAAGCAAATAAGACAAATACATCAAGAACTAGGAAAGTAGCATGATGTAGGTTGAGGTAGATTGTTGATGGTATTAATGTTGTGTTTGCGTTTATGTTTTGTATTTTGTAACTATCTGATTCCTTCCCATTATGATTCTGGGCTGGCCTTGTGACTCTCTGCAGATAATAGAATGTGGTAGAAGTGATAGGTGTGAGTCTAAGACTGCATCTCAAGACACTTGCATCCTTTTGCTTAGATCCTCCCTTACTTGCTCATTCTCATCTTCTGTCCATACCATGTGACCACCTGGAGAATCAGACACATATGGGGAGAAGCCACAATGGCTAGTTGAGAGTCAATTAAGTGTCAGAAGCACATGTAGCTCTCCCCAGGCAACCTGAAGCTTACCACGGAATTGGGAAACCGCCTGAAACCAGAAGAATTTCCTAGCTCAGTGTAGTTTCCAAGCAACAAAATTATAAACTAAAAGTACGGTTGTTGTTTAAACTTTGAAATGTGGTGGTGGGTTGTTACATAGCAGTAACTAACTGATACAGGAGGTAAAGGGCTGTGGACCTTGGAAATATTTGCTGTTCTTTCTAAAGAAACAGATTGCTTAATGTAATGTGAGTTTAATTTGAATTTAAAATGATTGGAATATCCTTATTTTCTTTAGTTGAGATTATAAAATTTGAATTACTTTATTAGGGCTCAAGGAAAGAATTTCAGTTTGTGACATCTAGGAAGACCTTTTGGATACGTAATAAAATCCCATCTGTTAATGGTTTGAGATGCATCTTGTGACTAAAAGGTAAAAATAAGAGTATATTTGCAGCCCATGTAACATCTTTTTAAATGTTTGTCACATGGAATCACAAAGTCCAATTTCTGATGTCAGAGATTTCATTGTAAATTACACTTAATGTGATCTAGCTTAAAAATGCCATTTTTACAAGCCATTACTTGGTTGTCTACCTTTAGGCCAAGCATGGCCCTGATGGAATAATAAATTTTGATCGAAATTTGGCTTATTAACAGTCCCAAATTATGATGCTAATTGTCCTAGGGTTATCGAGATTGCCATGTCATAATATTCATAACCGTCTCCTGCGTAATCCATGGAGAGTTAGGTCACTAATGCGGCCACATGATATGACAAAGCACCACGTTCCCTTGCACTTGGAGAAAACACCGAGGACTGTAGACTGAACTTCATATGACGGTATTTCTGCATTCCAGATCTTGTTTCTGAGCTTTACTCTCATGCATCCAGTGATTACTCAAGAGGCCCATATTTACCACAAATTTGGTGTAAGCTAACTGATCTTCTTCCTTTTGATAACAGAAGAGCACTCAACAGGAAGATGAACAAATACTTTGCTGAATCATTTCATAAAATAGGACATTCAAATGGCAATTAGTCATATGAAAACACTCACCCTCACTTGTTAATCAGTGAAATACAAATTAAAAGCACAATGAGATAGTACTATACATCTACCAACTTGGCCAAAACTAGAAAGAATAGTAAGTACCAAGTGCTGATAAAGATATGGAGCTATGGCAACTGTCATTTATTTCTGATAGGGGTATAAATTTTAGTAACCACTTTGGAAAAGTATTCAAAATTTACTGATTTAGATTAAAATACATATTCTATAATTGAACAATTAAATTTCCAAATAAGTGTATATGTGCAATAAGATATACACATGAGAACGTTCACAGAAGCATTATTCTTATAGTTCCAAACTAAAAATACTCAAATATAGCAATTTTGACTTTGAAATTACACATTACCCACAGTATATAATGTGTTCTATTCATATGGTGAATCCCATGCAATGATATAAATTAACGAACTACTGTTATATAGAATTGGGCTTTCCAGGTGTCGCTAGCAGTAAGGAACCCAGCTGATGATGCAGGAGATGTAAGAAACACAGTTTCGATCCCTGGCTTGGGAAGATCCCAAGGAGGAGGAGGGCATGGCAACACGGTCCAGTATTCTTGCCTGGAGAATCCCATGGACAGAGGAGCCTGGTGGGCTATAGTCCATAGGGTCACAAAGAGTCAGACACAACTGAAGTGACTTAGTACATTTTATAGAATAGCCTGTTTGAATCTCACATGGATAATGTTACAGGAAAGAAGCCAGACACACAAAAAAATTGGCTAAAATATTTCATTTATATCAGTTCCAAAGGGAGAAAAAATAAACTACAGGGATAGAAATCAGGACTGGGTTATATTTAGAAAGAAGACAGAGTAGTGCTTGGTAGGGAGCTCTGGAAGACAACTGGGATATTAGCAATAGTCTATTTTTGAATGGTGGTGGTGGTTATACAAGTGTTTGTATTGTGATAGCTCTTTGAACAGCTGTATACCTAGCATATTTGTCTCCCCAAATGGACAATACTTTTAACAACTCTTTCTTGTACATGACAAAATTTTCAGTAATAATCACAAAATAATCAATGATAATCCATGTTTTCTAGATTCAGTTTTAGTTTCAAAGCAACTGAAACAGAACCTCTGGTATCTTTAAGAGAATGCAGGAAGAAATAGATTCTGAGAATCAGAAAGAAAAATGTATCTGAAACTGGAGCCTATTATACAGAGTGAAGTAAGCCAGAAAAAAAAAAACACCAATACAGTATACTAACGCATATATATGGAATTTAGAAAGATGGTAACAATAACCCTGTGTACGAGACAGCAAAAGAGACACTGATGTATAGAACAATCTCATGGACTCTGTGGGAGAGGGAGAGGGTGGGAAGATTTGGGAGAATGGCATTGAAACATGTATACTATCATGTATAAAATGAGTTGCCAGTCCAGGTTCGATGCACAATACTGGATGCTTGGGGCTAGTGCACTAGGACGACCCAGAGGGAGGGTATGGGGAGGGAGGAGGGAGGAGGGTTCAGGATGGGGAACACATGTATACCTGTGGCGGATTTATTTTGATATTTGGCAAAACTAATACAATTATGTAAAGTTTAAAAATAAAATAAAATAAAATAAAGTATCTTCAATGATTTAAAAACATTGGGAAGTATTAAAAAGGTTAAAAATATGATATAGAAAGATGCAAGAAAAAGTAAATTCAAAATAAATTCTATTTTTGGATTCTAACTAATTGATTTCTATTTAAATTTTATTGACTGTTTTTTATACTTTTCTTTAAGATTTTAAAAATTAATTTCTTGCTAAATTAATTCACATTTTGGTATCTTCTTATGCTTAATAACAATTTTGAATTACTGATTGTCCTCTGTGTACAGTTTTGTCCAAATTCTATATTGTAGCCTGATTTACATTTTTAACAAAAATGATTTTAAAGAATGTTTTCATACTTCTATGCTTTTATGTTTTTTTATTTGAGAGGTGGTGGTGTTTTTCCTGTGGTTTTTAATATCTACAGTAATTGCAAAAGAATGACCAAAGTTTGGAATTTATTAAAGCCTTCCTTTGTAGCATAGTCAGTGATAAAATTTAACATGTTCTGTGAAACTTTCAGAAGATATATACACACACACACATATATGTTATACAATTTTATTTAAGTTTCATATTATTTAATTAAATCCATATCCTAAATTATTTTTTCTTTGTTCTGTCAAAAACTGAGCTCAGTATTATCAAATTCCCTATAATGATTGTGATTTTGCCAATTTCTATTTCTTAAAGATATTGCTTTACCTCTTTAAAAGACAGTAGAATCTGCAATAACATTATCAGATTAGAATTTAAACCAAAAGCATTAAAATTGACAAGGAATGCTTTATATTGACATTTCATGATTAACAAGCTATTTTTTTTGTAGTTTGTGACATTTTATCATTAATCACAAAGCAAATTTGTACTTGTATTTCCCAGCTAAGGTAAGTGAGGTGAAGTGAAAGTTGCTCAGTCATGTCTGAATCTTTGTGACCCCCATGGACTATACAGTCCATGGAATTCTCCAGGCCAGAATACTGAAGTGGGTAGTGTTGGGGGCCAGAGTGAGGCACTCCGCCCGTGGCAAAGGTCATGAGGAAGGAGGCTCGACATATGCAAAGGCAGGATCGAGCCTCAGGAGTCCCCCTGGAAATCCTCGAGCATCTACCCCCATAACCAGAGCCTGCCTACTTTACTACTTTGTGCTCTCACCTACACCTCTGACTTTATGAGGGGCTGTCCCCTACCACCTCTTTTGGAGAAGGAGTTAACTTAGAGCTCCAGTTAATAAAAACTCCTGGGCATGACAAGAGTGTTTTAACCTACAAACTCCTCTGAAGGTTCTCTGGCCTGCCTGACAGGCTTGTCTGGCCACATGTGATTGCTCACAGCCTCCCAACTGTGAGAGGCACGAGATGCTTTAAAACTTCTAAAAACAGGTTCCTTAGAAAAGTTAGAAAACTATTAGTATAAGTATAATGGGCTGATTAGAAATTGTATTGGTGAAGGGTTTTTCATTTGTTGAGCCAATGTTTGTTGCTAAGTCTCCACATCCCCTGACCTTACACTCATTAATGAATATATAGAAGAAATAAGTATTAACATTTGATATTAATCACGTTACATCTTAGGCTAAGTAAATTCTTTCCTTAACTAAAACCCACTATACCCTCACCCTATAGGAATGTAACTTTATTTGGGTGGCGTCTGTTTTAAGAATAATCACCCCTGGAGAAATAAGTGTCCTGGTTGACTGACCGCTGTCACAAGGAGAGGGTCATAAATTGTCAGCAGGCCCCCTGGCCAGAAGATGATGTAACACCCCTAAGACCTCTGTATACATTTGTATGAAGCACCTGACTTTGATAAAAGTCAGGACTGCTGACCCCACGTGACTTTTGCATAACATCTCAGTGTATAAAAGTAGACCATGGAAAATAAAGAATTGGGATCAGTTTCTAGAAATACTGGTCTCCCCATGTCGCTCTCTCTCTCAAACTCTGGCTGGGTTTCCATCTGGAGTGTGGAGCCCTCCATGCTTACTACTTATGCCTGGGCTTCTAAGATCTGACCGGGGAGGCCTCAGTGTCTCCTCTCCTTCGGGAGAATGGAAGGACGCCTGCGGCCTAAGTAAGTGGTGCAAGCTTCTTGTCTTGAAGTTTTATTGGTCTCCCGTGTAAACCAAGCTACTCAGCCTCTTTTCTCCACTGAATTTTCCTACTGAGCTATCCTCATTCTATTACTCTTTACATCTTTAATTAATATCTAATTGAAGCTATTGTATCCTGATCCTCACCGACGCAGTCCATGCTTCGAACTCCCTGGATCAGCTGGGGCTGGACCCCGGCAGGGTAGCATTTTCCCTAAAATAGACTGAAAATTATTCTTACAGTTGTTCCTGAGTATCTGTGGAGAGATTGGTTTCAAAGGATTTTCAGTCACATGTGACTCTTTGTGATCCCATGGACTGTAGTTCTGTAGGCTCCTCTGGCCATGGGATTCTCCAAGCAAAGATACTGGAGTGGGTAGCCTTTCCCTTCTCCAGGGGATCTTCCCAACCCAGAGATCGAACCCAGGTCTCCCACGTTGCAGGTGGATTCTTTACTAGCTGAGCCACCAGGGAAGCCCAGTTTTACCAGTTGAGGTTAAAAAAAAATCAGAAATACTTACTCTTTAGATTATATCATACTATCCTGTTTATTATCTTCATAACAATTGTTATTTGGCTTGTTATTACTTTAACAAGTAATAAACACACTTGAAACAAATTAAAATCTACTAACTCTCAGGAAAGAAATGGAAAATATAAGCAAAAGAAAATAAAACAGAAGAAAGTACCAAATAGACATTTTAGAATTGAAAAGAAACAAATCACAATAGAGGAAATCAACAGTAGAATGGAGTGGACAGAGGAAAGAATCAGCGAACTTGAAAGAAGAGCAACAGCACTGTTTATAATAGCCAGGACATGGAAGCAACCTAGATGTCCATCAACAGATGGATGGATAAGAAAGCTGTGGTACATATACACAATGGAGTATTACTCAGCCATTAAAAATTATACATTTGAATCAGTTCTAATGAGGTGGATGAAACTGGAGCATATTATACAGAGTGAAGTAAGCCAGAAAGAAAAACACCAATACAGTATATTAACGCATATATATGGAATTTAGAAAGATGGTAACAATGACCCTGTATACAAGACAGCAAAAGAGACACTAATGTATAGAACAGTCTTTTGGACTCTGTGGGAGAGGGAGAGGGTGGGATGATTTGGGATAATGGCATTGAAATAAGTATAATATCATATATGAAACGAGTCGCCAGTCCAGGTTCAATGCACGATACTGGATGCTTGGGGCTGGTGCACTGGGACGACCCAGAGGGATGGTATGGGGAGGGAGGAGGGAGGAGGGTTCAGGATGGGGAACACATGTACACCTGTGGCAGATTCATTTTGATATATGGCAAAACCAATACAATATTTTAAAGTTAAATAAAATAAAATTAAAAAAAAAAAAGAAGAGCAATAGAAATTATCTGGTGTGACCAACAGAGAGAAAATAGCCAGTGACCAGAGAAAATTATTAGAAATATCTTTGTATCTATTTTTATCTAACATATTTTCCCTACTCATTGCTAGTGTATGTTATACAACTTGCATAATGTTAATACAATAATAAATTTATGTGTATATATGATTAATTAATAATTAGGTATGGGAAGTAAGATTTTTAAAGACATATGTCCTTCATAGACCTATGAAATTTTGGAAACCATTCCTGCCTCCTTCATTCTAGGTTCTATATTCTTCTCTAATTCAGTTGTGTATGTGACCCATCAACACCTCAGTGTTGAGTAATAATTCTGATGGGCAAGTGTCTGTAACTGAGAAAGTTAGAAATTTTGATTAAATGGCTCTACATTTCCATTTAAGAAATGTGTATGTTAACAGGTATTGGAGCAATTCTCTGCACCTATGTAAGAGATCCCTCTTTCTTATCTTTTCCTATCTAAGTTGTTTTCTTCCTGATTTGGTATGATTAATAGTGGGAGTTGGGCCCACACTCAAAACAGCATACTGCTTTGACTTCTCTCCTATGAATTCCTGAAGCAATGAAAGTCAGGAAAACATTGTCAGGATAGGGTCATAATAAAAGGCCCTATTGAATGCTGTTCTCCTGAGCCTGTAAATTCAGTGAAGTTTATTGTTCTGATCTCGAGTCCACAGATTATGCTGTGTGATTTAAGGTACTAAAGAAGCAGTCAGTTTGAGCAGCAGTAAAATTTCTGCAGAATAAACAAACTCATAAACTGGCACTCTACAACCTCCACGCTGCACCATTTCCCCTTGGCTGTTTCACTCCAGGATTACAGTGGTAAAGTGATGCAAAGTACAGCTAACACCTAGCACTTAAAAAGACAGGATTCATATTTAGGCAATGCATAACGAAGTACTTTCTCATTTGAAATTTTTGCTAAAAACATTTTAATGATCTAGCACATTCTATGGGAGAAGGCAATGGCACCCCACTCCAGTGCTCCTGCCCAGAGAATCCCATGGACGGAGGAGCCTGGTGGGCTGCATTCCATGGGGTCGCTAAGAGTCGGACACGACTGAGTGACTTCACTTTCACTTTTCACTTTCCTGCATTGGAGAAGGCAATGGCAACCCACTCCAGTGTTCTTGCCTGGAGAATCCCAGGGACGGGGAAGCCTGGTGGGCTGCCCTCTATGGGGTCGCACAGAGTCGGACACGACTGAAGCGACTTAGCAGCAGCAGCAGCAGCACATTCTATGATAATAGACATAATGCTTCTGTGGTATATCCTGTGGCTTGGGCAGGTGTAAAGTCTGAGAAAGTACATTTCAGGCATGGTGACTACTACTGGCTTGCATTTTCTTGGCTATTATTGCAACTAACTGAAAATTACCAGAGAAGTCCCTAGTTCAAGATAAGAAATTCTGTTGTGGATGTGGCACAATCAGTTGTAATTTCTTGTGTCACCCCTAGATTTTCTTACAACCCCCTTCCCTTTAAGCGGCTAGCAGTGTCCTTTTATAATGTAAAGTCTTTGTAAGTCTAAGAGTTTTCTAGCTTTTTATAAAAGATAAAACTATTTGGAGGGAGACTTCAGATGTTCTGGGATTCCCTGGTGACTCAGATGGTAGAACAACAGTTGGGGTAAAATAGAGTGACTTGAGAGGAATAAGAAAGAGATAAAGCTTTCTTCATCAGCCTGAGAAGAACATGAGTAGCAGAGAACTGTGCCCAGAAGCCTGGTTGTGCACGAGGGAGGTGAAAATTGTCTGATGGTTAACTGCGAAGCAGGTGACGCTTACTAGGCTCAGAGCCCAAGTACTCACAGCCAAGTCCAAGAGTATGGACCCTAAATATGTCAAAAGCTTATCAGAACTACTGGACCTGAAGAGATGCGTGGGTACTGGGGTGATGGATATGTTGATGGTGTCCTCTGTGGATAGATGGCTGACAAATGCAGGAGCATCCCCAGTGCCTTTAAACTGTATAAGACATTGTACCTTGAGTATATTGAGGTTGGGAGCTGGAAAATATGGGAATTTTGACTTCCCCAAATCATGATGGAAGCCTGTATGCCAGAATTTGCAGTTTATTATTCACATCAGCTGCAAGATATTCAACTTATATGCCCTTAAGGTCTACAACAATAACTAACTACCTGGAGACATTCACTTCTATGATACTAATTTCCAAATCTTTTGTAAAATATGTCTTTCATTACACCTTAGATTACCACTTATGAGATGATTTATTGGCAGTTTCAAAAGACTTTGTGGTGTTGTTTAGGTATTATTTACATTAGGTAAGTGTATATTGTTTGATTTTAGTATTATTTATCTCTGCCTCTCCTGGAGAGTCTTATAGTTTATTCTGCTTATTTTACTTCCCAATACTCAAAAAATGAGACATAGGAGCAGCATGAGGAAGTTTATATTAACTTATATTAACCAAAACTGAAAAGAGCAGAAGAAAGCCAAGAAATGATGCTAAATGCTAGGACTGTTTTTCTTTCACTATCTAATGCATACATGGTATACTGGGTGCATGACTATTTTATTGAATCTAAGATACTGTGGATTGTACAATCACATTTTGTACAATCATTTATGCTACCAATTAAAAGATAACGATTCTTTCTTATCTCTTAGAATTTTTATTTTATACTTAAAGAATTGTTACACTTACTTAAATTCAGAGTTTTATTACATATCACTCTTGGACATGCATGCAAAAAAAAGTAAAATAAATGGGCTGAAATATTCCCAAACCTTCTTCATCTCCAAAGTTTGATTTTCCTGAATTACCTCCTGATTTAGCGTCATCAAGCCCATGTATTATTTCAATATGTACTGAGACATCACGAGCAATGGTGAGGTAATATTTCTTGAGAGAATACTCTAATCTTGTTTCTAGACTTCTCACCCAAGATGCTTATATCCATTTTGCAAGTTTTGATGTGGCCACTTAACATGTGTGAATAGCCAAAGAAATGGCAACTACATCTTAATGGCTACCTGTTTGCAATGATCTTTAGATTCCATGAATTGTAATGGGCACTTCAACTTCAATGTATTACATGTTTAAAAAGAATATTTGGTTTGAATCAATTAAACAAGGAATTAACAGTCTCTAATTTGCTATAAAATGGATTCATAACACAGGGACATTATTTTAGAGGATTAAAAAGGAAGACCTTTTACCTAGGGTTCTTCTTACATTAATATTTTCAAGGCAAAATATAGAAATTCTTCTTTAAAGTTTTCAGAAAAGTTCTAGCCCACCAAATATAGGGAAATCTATTCCTCATCATATTGCAATGAAGTATTAAACATCAAAGTAAAAGATGGTATTGTGAGGACAACCAGAGATAAAATTCCAAAAAAGGAAAAAAAGAAAAGACATTAAATTTAAAAAAGCAGATGAACAAGAAGGTCCTACTGTATAGCACAGAGATCTATATCAATATCTTGCAATAATATATTGTCATTATATAATATATATTATTTGTTCCCTGAAGCTCAAATACTTTGGCCACCCAATGCAAAAAGCTGACTCATTGGAAAAGACTGTGACAGTGGGAAAGATTGGGGGCAGGAGGAGAAGGGGGCGACAGAGGATGAGATGGTTGGATGGTATGACCGACTCAATGGACATGAGTTTGAGCAAGCTCTGGGAGATGGTGAAGGACAGGGGAAGCCTGGTGTGCTGCAGTCCATGGGATCACAAAGAGTCAGACATGACTGAACGACTGAACAACACTAAAGATGTCTTGGAGAGGTATTCAACCTTTAGATAATGATCTCACTTCAGTAAAATGTTTTTGAGCATGCACCCTCAATGTATATATATTTGTTCATTTATTATATACATGTAGTATTGTACTAATATATTCTATACAAAAACACAGATATAAGGGATGTGATAAAAATAAATGCAAATTAAGGATATACTATATTCTTCTTAGACTTCCAAAGGCTAATCTGATTTTGAGCAAGACCTTCTTAAAGTGTCAAAATTGTGTTTCAACCTGATGAGGACTTTGCTTTTCTTTTTTTTCAAAGAAACTACAATTCATCATTTTCTCAGGTTTTTTTAAGCTAGTTTCTTAATGCTGGAGGGTTAATTTGTTTCTGCAAGTGAGCCTTTGATTACCAGGGTGTAACTTCCTCATATGGCAATAGTTAGTCTTAGGAAAAGTCCCCTGTGAAGTTAATTTTTATAAATTGAGTCTGGCTCCCTGCTGACTTCATAAAATAGAAAATTTGTTTCTCTTGGGGCAGAGGGGAAACATAGCCCTTAGATGTAACAAAATCACACTAACGTGTAGAGAAAATCTTTGAAAAGCCTACGTTTAAAAGAAAATCATTACTTTTAGGCTCAAATAATGTTACTTAAAATGAGATCAAGTCTTGATTGCAAAACAGTAGAGCCTTCACCCTGCCTTTTAACTTCCTGGAACACTGCTAAAAGACGGAAAGGAGAAAAAAATTTGAAAGAAATCAACTTCATTGACTAAATATAAATTTCCTTTTTTATTTTCTTTTTCCATTTTTCTCCCAGCCACTCTATATTCTCTTTATTAAGATAATGGCAAAAAAATCAACATTAAAAACAATACAATCAGCCTATATGCATATTGTTGAGTATATCTATCAAGTTAAGCACTATATAAATAAAACTTTTCCCTTTATTTATGAAGTCAGATTCTTTGGAGTAAGTATAGAATGTGTTCCTCAGGATCCCTTGCTGAAGAGCAGAAAAGGTAGAGGCATATATTTCCTATTTTTGAATATTCATATTATTTCAAAATGCTGGTTATATAGTGAATATAAATGTATCAATATGTGATTAAATCTTTAGGGGAGAATATTGAATTATTGAATCAAAGAGATACTTTTAATGTGGAACGTAAGCTAGCAATGTATGAATGCTTATCTCAGAAAATATCCACTAATATTGATAATTATCTATTGTATTAACTTTTGTCAATGTGAGTTGAAAAAAAATTTGCATTTTGTAGCACTACTTAACATATATTTTGAACATTTATTAGCCACATTAATTTTTGTGCACATATCCTCATATATGGAGGCTATTTCTTTTCTTCTATATTTTCCACATGATGTAAAGCATCTGTACCTGTTATTGTTGCTAGTATTTTATAGTATCTTTGTAAACAAAATAATATTCTTTAACAAACTTCGTAAATTTTTACAGTGGTTCTCTTGTTCTGACATGTTGGAAAAGCAAATGTATAACCCTCTTAGTTATAAACTGAACAAATGTCAAATTTAAATATAATGTATAGCTCACACTTCATAAGATAATAGAGAAATTCCATTTGCCAGAAATAAAGAAGGAACTTTATTTATTTATAAATAACATGATAAAAGTTATAAGGAAATCCAGAGCATGAAATCAGTAAATTGAGGCTATGTTGTCTTTCTAGATGATTCAGTTCAGTTCAGTTCAGTTCAGTCGCTCAGTCGTGTCTGACTCTGCAACCCCATGAATTGCAGCACGCCAGGCCTCCCTGTCCATCACCAACTCCCGGAGTTCACTCAAACTCATTTCCATCGAGTCAGTGATGCCATCCAGCCATCTCATCCTCTGTCGTCCCCGTCTCCTCCTGCCCTCAATCCCTCCCAGCATCAGAGTCTTTTCCAATGAGTCAACTCTTCTCATGAGATGGCCAAAGTATTGGAGTTTCAGCTTTAGCATCATTCCTTCCAAAGAAATCCCAGGGCTGATCTCCTTCAGAATGGACTGGTTGGATCTCCTTGCAGTCCAAGGGACTCTCAAGAGTCTTCTCCAACACCACAGTTCAAAAGCATCAATTCTTTGGCACTCAGCTTTCTTCACAGTCCAACTCTCACATCCATACAATTCCACTGGAAAAACCATAGCCTTGACTAGATGGACCTTTGTTGGCAAAGTAATGTCTCTGCTTTTTAATATGCTATCTAGGTTGGTCATATTATCAAACCTCAAATTAGGCCATAAGAATCAGACTTTAATTTCCATACAGAGAACAGAGATTAGGACTTGGACACTCAATTTATGGGAAGTTGGGACTAAGACTCCCATATAAAGGTCAGGACACCTGGGGGATGTACTTCCAGGGAAAGGAAAAAAAGGAAACTTTTGAAAACTAGGCCTTTGAGAGACAAGAAAATTCTTTTGGTACTGAAACATTAAAACAAAGTTCCATGAGAAATCAAAGCCCTGAGCCTGTGCTGAGTTTATTCTTCCTTACCTGGGGGTGTCAGAATTCTCAAACCAGGAACTTAAATGGAACTCAAACTGACAATTATCCTAAAGACTGAGAGAAGCTAAAGTTCTGGAAGACAAAGCCCAAACTGGAAACAATGATTATCCAAGTCAAGAAAAGAAAAAAAAAATAAAAAAATAAAAAAGAAAGCAGCAAAAAAAAAAAAAAGCATGGTAAATAGAACAAGATTAAACAGAAATAATTCCACTGTGTAAGTAATCAATGTAAAATCAATATATCACAGTAGTCAAAAGATCTAAGAGTAGTAAAAAGTTCTAAAACTGGATTAAAGTAACAACAAAATCTAGTGGCAAAGTACAACTAAAATACTCTAATGCAAATTTGGGGCACAAAAGACGGAAGAAAGAAATGAATCAAGAATCAGCAAGATGGTAGAATACTTTCACTCTGAACACCTTAGATCGCAGATAACGCTACAGTTTTTGGTATCTCTCATACACATAAATATCAGAAACTAAGAAGAAAGTTAAAACCATAGGAGCAAAATTAAGCACTCCAAATTTGGCTGTTTTTGTGGTGCCATGGGAAGAATTAATGGTGTGGTCATGACCATGTGGGGGATTCAAGTAAAATGCCCGGTCGGATGAGGAGACTGTGAAGGATCATGAAAGAATCAGGAAACCAGCTACGAAATTACTGAAGTTAAAGTCTAGCTGGGGACAGAGGTGTCTTTGATAGTGTTGGAAGTGGCAGGATTAATGCAGTTCTGGATATATTTGAAATTATGTCTGACCACATTTGTTGATGACTTGGTCGAGAAAAATAGAGAAGTGAGAGTTGGATTTTTGATTTGTGCATCTGAGAGGATGGATTTTTCTTCCTACTCAGATAGAATACCTTGGAGAAAGAGCAGGGTGTGAGGAGAATTCAGATGTTTTGTATTGTACATTTTACAGTTGAGATGCTTATTAAACATGTCAATGGACAATTTAAGTTCCCCTCTGGAAATGCAGTGTGAGGGAGAGTTCTGGGCTGGATATATAATAATCTCAAGAAGGCAGCCTTCAGAATGGGAGAAAATAATAGCAAATGAAGCAACCAACAAACAACTAATCTCAAAAATATACAAGCAACTCCTACAGCTCAACTCCAGAAAAATAAATGGGCCAAAGAACTAAATAGACATTTCTCCAAAGAAGACATACAGATGGCTAACAAACACATGAAAAGATGCTCAACATCACTCATTATCAGAGAAATGCAAATCAAAACCACTATGAGGTACCATTTCACGCCAGTCAGAATGGCTGTGATCCAAAAGTCTACAAGCAATAAATGCTGGAGAGGGTGTGGAGAAAAGGGAACTCTCTTACACTGTTGGTGGGAATGCAAACTAGTCCAGCCACTATGGAGAACAGTGTGGAGATTCCTTAAAAAACTGGAAATAGAACTGCCTTATGACCCAGCAATCCCACTGCTGGGCATACACACTGAGGAAACCAGAATTGAAAGAGACGCGTGTACCCCAATGTTCATCGCAGCACTGTTTATAATAGCCAGGACATGGAAGCAACCTAGATGTCCAACAGCAGATGAAAGGATAAGAAAGCAGTGGTACATATACACAATGGAGTATTACTCAGCCATTAAAAATAATACATTTGAATCAGTTCTAATGAGATGGATGAAACTGGAACCTATTATACAGAGTGAAGTAAGCCAGAAAGAAAAACACCAATACAGTATACTAACGCATATATATGGAATTTAGAAAGATGGTAACAATAACCCTGTGTACGAGATAGCAAAAGAGACACTGATGTATAGATCAGTCTTATGGACTCTGTGGGAGAGGGAAAGGGTGGGGAGATTTGGGAGAATGGCATTGAAACATGTATAATATCATGTATGAAACGAGTCGCCAGTCCAGGTTTGATGCACGGTACTGGATGCTTGGGGCTGGTGCACTGGGACGACCCAGAGGGAGAGTAGGGGAGGGAGGAGGGAGGAGGGTTCAGGATGGGGAATGCAGGTATACCTGTGGCGGATTCAGTTCGATATTTGGCAAAACTAATACAATATTGTAAAGTTTTTTTAAAAAAAAAAAAAGAATCATCGGTGGTTAAGAAACTTAAAAGACAGAAAATATACTAACATGAGTTCCAGAAGGAAGAAAACATAAAATAGTATTTAAAGAAAAAAAATGGCTGGAAATTTTCCAAAACACTTAAAAACTACAAAATCTGAGGATTAATAAGTAAGAACACTCTTAATAAATCTATTTCTCATCACACTGGAATCAAACATCAAAGTAAAAAATGGTATTGTAAGGACAACCAGAGATACAATTCCAAAAAAAAGAGAAAAAGACTTCAAATTAATTGAAAGACAGACAAGGTCCTTCTGTGTAGCACAGGGAGTTATATTTAATATCTTGCAGTAAACTATAATGGAAGAGAAACTGAAAAAAGTATACATATATATGTATGTAACTCAATCACTTGGCTTTACAGCAGAAATTAAAACAATGTTGTAAACCAACTATACTTCAATTTAAAAAAATTCCTTAATAATTAAATAATCTATGCCCTTCCCCCAAAGAATAGGGGCCAAAGAGTGATCTGGGTGCCTCAGCTGTGTGTATTTTCCAAGGCTCACTGCTTCGCAGCTATTTACAATAGCCAGGACACGGAAGCAACCTAGATGTCCCCCCATGGATGAATGGATAAAGAAGTTGTGGCACATATACACAATGGAATATTACTCAGTCGTAAAAGGAACACATTTGACTCGGTTCTAATGAAATGGATGAACCTAGAGCCTATCAGTGAAGTGAAGAGCCTATACAGAGTGAAGTAAGTCAGAAAGAGAAAGACAAATGTTGCATATTAACACACACACACATATACGTGGAATCTAGAAAGATGGGTAGCAACGGAGATGCAAACATAAAGAACAGACTTGTGGACACAATGGGGGAAGGAGAGGGTGAGACAGATTGAGAGAGTAGCATTGAAACATATATGTTACCATACATAAATATAGATAGCCCGTAGAGATTTGCTGTTTGACTCAGGGAGCTCAAATCTGGTCCTCTGTGACAACCTAGAGGTGTGAGTTGGGGTGGGAGGTAGGAGGCAGGCTCAAGAGGGAGGGGACATATGTATACTTGGGTTGATTCATGTTGGCAGAAACCAGCACAATATTGTAAAGCAATTACCCTCCAATTTAAAAAGAAATTTTAAAAAGACTCATTGCTTGTACACTTGAGATTTGTGTATGTCCTTCAGTTAGATTTTGCATAACAAAACTGGAAAACAAATACTGAATTCTAGATAGTAGTACCCATGTTTAAAGAGGAAGATGTGTACTGATATATGCAATGTGAAATGAATCAGAAATAAGATGAACTAATGGATGAACAAAGGGATAAACTTGGTGGCTATGAGAGTGTTCCTTGTACAATTCTTTCAAATTTGCTGTGTGGGTAAATTTTCATAATAAAATGCTAAAAAAATAAAGAGGCTGGAGATTTTATTTCTCCAACTAGTAAGAAAAACTAACTTCCAACTTAAAATATTTATCTAAAAATTATAATCAAATGACCTTTCAAATTTGAGGGTGAAATGAAGATATTTTTAAACCAAGGCTGAATTTACCATTAAAAGAACTCTGTTGTTGAAAAGACATCTGAGAATTCCTTCAGAAGAAGGACTTAAAAAAGGAATAAAATGCAAGAAGTAATGATAAGCAAAATAATATTTTAAACACAATTATGCTTCTCTCACCTATTAACACACCCATAAACAGTTTCTGAGACTGCCTGTTTCTCCAGACCCTTTCCAGCATTCAATCTTGTCAAATCTGACATCAAAGTTCTTGTTTTAACGTTGTATTTAAACAGTAAGAGAGGTTGAACATTTAAAGCTATTGCTTCCAGGCAATTTTTATCAGCTGTCTTTCCTTTTTTTCCTGCTAATTAATGGGGCTCAAGTTTGTAACTGATGTGTGAGCTACTTAGTAAATTATTTTGCTCATTGACCTTCATGGGTATTGTACATAGGATTTCATTGTTTGCCATTTATTTTTAAAATTCTATTTATGGTATTTTTCAATGTTAATTATTTTCATATATTTTAATTACTCCAAATTCCATTATGGTTTTCATGTGATTCTTAGAAATCTCTAACCACTATAAGAGAATAAGTAAATTCTACTGTGTTTAGTTCTAAACGCTTCACATTTCACCTCTTAGGTCTGAAATTTTTATCAGTTTAGATATTATTTTGTATCAGTAGAAGTTAATGTTCTTCCTCAGTGTGATTGCATTCATTCAAACTGCATAATGAAAAATCCACGGAGTAATTAGAATTCACTTTACAAAATTTTTTCTAGTCTCAAAGTAGCTGTAAAGTACAGGACTTTTGTAATGTATGCCAGCATTTCTATTTCTATGCTGCCTATATTAAAATAAAAACTCTTTAGTGTCAGGACATTAAAGATTCAGGATTGCACATGCAGTTGGAAGACTAATGAGTTAGTATATGAAAACATCTTTGACATTCTGATAATAACAATGAGTATAAAGCAATGCTAAAACAAATTTAATGTTCTAAAATTGGTTTTGCATTGCTGAAGATCTTTTTTTAAAAAAATACATAAAAGTATTACTTTTATAGAAGCCAAAAAATGAGAAAAGTAAGCCCACACTATTGAAATCACTCCATATTTACTTACTTAATATATCATTGACTGTTAATTTCAGTGCATGGAGTTATGCATTCATAAAAATTCCTTGGGGAACTAGATTCATTAAAGGTTAATGAGCAGTTAATTTTCATGGTAGGAAGTGCGACAACAAATGTTTTCCTTGTCACTGCTTCGTTTGTATTTTCTGTTGTCTAGATGATTCGGGGAATGATTTCTATATAAATTTACATATCTTTCCTTTTTCTACCATCTTCTAAGTTTCATAAAGTCATAAGGTTGTACTTTTATTCTTATATACCTTTTGATTCTTAATATTATTATTAAGTATTGCCACTAGTTGTCACTTTTGTGCTTCAGTAAAAGTAACAAAAGGGGCTTATAAGTTTAGATGTTAATCTGAGATACCTTTGACCTCTGTTTTCAAAAGCTGATGAGTTAATACTCAGTTCAGTTCAGTTCAGTCGCTCAGTTGTGTCTGACTTTTTGCAAACCCATGAATTGCAGCACACCAGGCCTCCCTGCCCATCACCAACTCCCAGAGTTCACTCAAACTCATGTCCATTGAGTCAGTGATGCCATCCAGCCATCTCATCCTCTGTCGTCCCCTTCTCTTCCTGCCCCCAGTCCCTCCCAGCATCAGGGTCTTTCCAATCAGTCAACTCTTCACATGAGGTAGCCAAAGTACTGGAGTTTCAACTTTAGCATCAGTCCTTCCAATGAACACCCAGGACTGATCTTTAGGATGGACTGGCTGGACCACCTTGCAGTCCAAGGGACTCTCAAGAGTCTTCTCCAACACCACAGTTCAAAAGCATCAATTCTTCGGTGCTCAGCTTTCTTCACAGTCCAACTTTCACATCCATACATGACCACTGGAAAAGCCATACCCTTGACTAGATGGACCTTTGTTGGCAAAGTAATGTCTCTGCTTCTGAATATGCTATCTAGGTTGGTCATAACTTTCCTTCCAAGGAGTAAGCGTCTTTTAATTTCATGGCTGCAATCACCATCTGCAGTGATTTTGGAGCCTAAAAAAATAAAGTTTGACACTGTTTCCACTGTTTCCCCATCTATTTCCCATGAAGTGATGGGACTGGATGCCATGATCTTCATTTTCTGAATGTTGAGCCTTAAGCCAACTTTTTCACTCTCTTCTTTCACTTTCATCAAGAGGCTTTTTAGTTCTTCTTCACTTTCTACCATAAGGGTGGTGTCATCTGCATATCTGAGGTTATTATCCTGGCAATCTTGATTCCAGCTTGTGCTTCTTCCAGCCCAGTGTTTCTCATGATGTACTCTGCATATAAGTTAAATAAGCAGGGTGACAATGTACAGCCTTGACGTACTCCTTTTGGAACCAGTCTGTTGTTCCATGTCCAGTTCTAATTGTTGCTTCCTGACCTGCATATACGTTTCTCAAGAGGCAGGTCAGGTGGTCTGGTATTCCCAGCTCTTGAAGAATTTTCCACAGTTTATTGTGATCCACACAGTCAAAGGCTTTGGCATAGTCAATAAAGCAGAAATAGATGTTTTTTTTGAACTCTCTTGCTTTTTCGATGATCCAGTGGATGTTGGCAATTTGATCTCTGGTTCCTCTGCCTTTTCTAAAACCAGCTTGAACATCTGCAAGTTCATGGTTCACATACTGCTGAAGCCTTGCTTGGAGAATTTTGAGCATTACTTTACTAGCGTGTGAGATGAGTGCAATTGTGCAGTAGTTTGAGCATTCTTTGGCATTGCCTTTCTTTGGGATTGGAATGAAAACTGACCTTTTCCAGTCCTGTGGCCACTGCTGAGTTTTCCAAATTTGCTGGCATATTGAGTGCAGCACTTTCACAGCATCATCTTTCAGGATTTGGAATAGCTCAACTGGAATTCCATCACCTCCTCTAGCTTTGTTCATAATGATGCTTTCTAAGGCCCACCTGACTTCACATTCCAGGATGTCTGGCTCTAGGTGAGTGATCACACCATTGTGATTATCTGGGTCGTGAAGATCTTTTTTGTACAGTTCTTCTGTGTATTCTTGCCATTTCTTCTTAATATCTTCTGCTTCTGTTAGGTCCATACCATTTCTGTCCTTTATCGAGCCCATCTTTGCGTGAAATGTTCCCTTGGTATCTCTAATTTTCTTGAAGAGATCTCTAGTCTTTCCCATTCTGTTGTTTTCCTATATTTCTTTGCACTGATCACCAAGGAAGGCTTCTTATCTCTCCTTGCTATTCTTTGGAACTCTGCATTCAGATGCTTATATCTTTCCTTTTCTCCTTTGCTTTTTGCTTCTCTTCTTTTCACAGCTACTTGTAAGGCCTCCCCAGACAGCCATTTTGCTTTTTTGCATTTCTTTTTCCTGGGGATGGTCTTGATCCTTGTCTTCTGTACAATATCACAAACCTCTGTTCATAGTTCATCAGGCACCCTGTCTATCAGATCTAGTCCCTTAAATCTATTTCTCACTTCCACTGTATAATCATAAGGGATTTGATTTAGGTCATACCTGAATGGTCTAGTGGTTTTCCCTACTTTCTTCAATTTAAGTCTGAATTTGGCAATAAGGAGTTCATGGTCTGAGCCACAGTCAGCTCCTGGTCTTGTTTTTGCTGACTGTATAGAGGTTCTCCATCTTTGGCTGCAAAGAATATATTCAGTCTGACTTCGGTGTTGACCATCTGGTGATGTCCATGTATAGAGTCTTCTCTTGTGTTGTTGGAAGAGGGCATTTGCTATGACCAGTGTGTTCTCTTGGCAATACTCTATTAGCCTTTGCCCTGCTTCATTCTGTACTCCAAGGCCAAATTTGCCTGTTACCCTAGGTGTTTCTTGACTTCCTACTTTTGCATTCCAGTCCCCTATAATGAGAAGAGCATCTTTTTTGGGTGTTAGTTCTAAAAGGTCTTGTAGGTCTTCATAGAACCATTCTACTTCAGCTTCTTCAGCATTACTGGTTGGGGTATAGGCTTGGATTACTGTGATATTGAATGGTTTGCCTTGGAATTGAACAGAGATCATTCTGTCATACTAAAGGAAGACATTCTATAGAACTCTGGAGTTTTCTGTCTGATGCTATTCCTCTGTCCTTCAATGACTTGTTGCCTGGGTCTCCCCAGATTCCTGACTCCATCTCCTCAACTCAGGGAGCATGTTGAATTCTTCCTGGGTATGTCTTTCTATGGTGTGACTTAGAAATTTCTCCAGCCAATAGGTTGCTGCAATCAAAGGGCTTCTTCATTTGTTTCCCATATCTTGGGAATTACTGCCCTATGTTTCCTGATGTCCAACATACTGTCAGTGTTATACATATTTGTTCTGAGTATGCAGGAGAATAAATCTGGAACTGGAAGTCTATCTAATGGTTAAAATACAAGAAAGCACTTTTTGCAGCATTTGACAAGCCTATCATCAAATTTATTTGGAAATTCAAGGAAAGGAAAATAACCAAAACAATTCCAAAACTGGAGTACTTAAGAGTATCTGATTTGAGAACATATTCTAAAGCCAAAGTAATCAAAACAATGTGGTATTTGATACCACATTAGGAATGGACACAGAAAACGATGAAACAAAAAGTAAGAGTTCAGAATTAAATCCTTATATTTACAGTCTTCTGATTTCTTACAAAGGTGGCAAGATAGTCAAGTAGGGAGAGGATACTTATTTTAACAAAAATTTCTGGGACATGTGAACATCCACAAGCAAAATAAACTCACACCACAAACAAAAGTTAGCTTAAAATGAATTGTAGATTGAAATATAAAAGATGAAACACTAAAACATAGGGAGAAAAAAAAAAGGAGAATGTCTAAAAGACCTTGGCTTGAGTAAGGAGTAATTGTATAACACAAAAGCACAACCTTTAAAATAACAAACCAGTAAATTGGACTTTGCAAAGTTAAAATTATCACACTTAAGAAACTGAAAAGCCAAGCCACAGACTAGGAGAAAATATCTGTTAACCTTATATCTGATAAATGGCTTGTATCCAGAATGCCATCTGTAGCCATCAGTGTTGATGAAGCCATGCATGCGTGCATGCTCAGTCATGTCTGACTGTTTGTGACCCCATGAACTGTAGCCCACCAGGTGCTTCTATTTTCCAGGCAAGAATACTGGAGCGGGTTGCCAACTCAGGGATCGAACCCATTTCTCTTGGGTCTCCTGCATTAGCAGGCAGATTCATTATGACTGGCGCCATCTGGTAATCCCTCAGTGCTGCTGAGTGAACCAGAAATCTTCTGCGGGTTACCATATATTAGAGTACATTTGGTTTCAGTATCAACCAAAGCCATCATCTTTTTGTTTATTTCTAGGGGACCAGTGAATAGTGAGCTCAACATGGGGCTCACTATTGAGTGAGCTGGTGGGGGGGCAGGGTCCTGGGTGGGGTCCCGCCCCCCGACCCAGGACCTAACCTGCATGTGATCTTGGCCTGTATCCTATACCTGGGACATGAGAGACACCTATCCTGAACAGGAATATGTGCCTGAAACCTCTGCTGCAGCAGGCAGGGAACAAGAGGTGGTAAGAATGAGTCTGAATCATTTTTCAGGTTTGACGGTTTTCCACTGGCCAATCAACATAGCACTGGGTTGTCAAACTATCTTTTCAGGGGTCCTGGTGGTGATTAGGTCAAACCACATTTGCTTCTGGATTACCTTTACTAGACTCTTTACAGTTGATTGGAAAAGTTTTTGGGCTTCCCAAGATCCTGTCTCATGGCTTTCCAACATTCCATTCCTGTTTCTGAGATTTGTCAGTTTCTCCACGATCAGCTAGATAGCCCAATGTCAAAAATGTCTTGTCCTGTGGCTGAACTCAGCATAAATATAAGCATTCAGTACCAGGTACTGAGAGTGGTCTGGAGCATCTTGGCTTTCATTCATGCAATGAATGTGGCCTGATCAAGGCCTTCAAAGACAGGGACATAGATGGCCTGTCTCAACCCAACTCCCTAAGAATTCATTGCACCTTGTTTATAGATTTTCAGAGTCCCACATGCCCAAGGAGAGCCTCCACACTGAGGAAAGCCTCTTTACAAGAAGGCTTATAAATCCAATCTATAAGGAGTGAGTAATTCGAATCATCTATTCCTCCCAGCACCATACGGGCACTGCTTGAGGGCAGAGTGTGTGATGATGTTGCTCAGTTACTCTGCCTCTTGCCATCATCCCCCTTATCTCATAGATGCACTCCTCATGCCTGAATATCTTCTCCAGCCTCTTGTTGGAACCTGGCAGTCACATCAATAAGCTCAGTGGGAGTGTATTCTTTCATCACAGACATCTCCTTAACTGGGGGCTGCCCTCCTAGCTGAGGCTGTTGTTTTAGGTTTTTGCTTTCCTTTGTACAAGAAGGCAGACAGTGAGGGTGCTTCATCTGCATCATGATCAATCAGTCATTCACCACAACATCCTCCTCTTCGCTGTCCTCACTTTTTCAGGATTCCACCTCCAAGTGTTCCAATTGAGCCTTGTTACTAACCTTGCAAAACAGCATGTGAAAGTCTCCAACTCATTATCCTGCTTTCCAACCTTCTCTGCCTGCCCCAAAACGAGCAGAGTAGTGGATACATGCATATCTTTCTCTAACCTCAGCCCTTCCAACTTTCTAAGAGAAACCAGCCTCTCATTGGGCATCAGTGGCCAGAGAACTGCCCACAGCAGAGCCCAGCATACTGTGCAGCCATATGCTTCCCTCCTGTGCCACAGGGCACTCCGTGCAGTTTCTCAAACCTGTGTGTTCCACCAGTGTTTTCAGAGTGTCCCTGAACTCAAGCAGTCCATAGCATCTAACACACTCCTTCCCACATAAAGACCTGCGGCCAGCTCTGGGTTTTCTCCACAGATATCTCCTTCCCAAGACCCATTTTTTCACTCTGCTGGCTGGTTTATCAACTGCTGTTTGTTTGCAATCTTAGGAGTTTCTCCAGGTGAAATTCAAAATGAGCCCCTCTATAAGGAGGGAAAGGAGAGACTGAAGAAAGATGCTTGCCACTTTAGATTGGAAGGTGGCAGGTTTAAAAAGCAAGGGAACTTACATATGAGGCTGGCCACTAGGGGGGTAGAGCTCCACATCCCACTAGTAACATTAGTTTATCCTTCCTTTTTAAAATAATATTTTTCTTTAAAATATGTCTAAAGTTTGAGATAAATTTGGGAATATCAACTTCAGAATAGATGCATAATTTCAGGACTTTATTATTCAGAGTTCAAGTAAACATAACTAGACATAGTCTTATCACATTGTGGTATTAAAGGGGATAATAATAATCAGACAAATTTTGATTAATAAGATATTTAAGCATTTCTAAAAAATAAGGAGCATCACACACATCTATATATTCAGTAGATATAAACTTCTCATTGGGTTCTCTATTAAAGACTATTTGAGCATAAAAGAACGTAATATATAAAAGAATAGTAATTGAAGTAGTAAGTAAACTGAGTGGTCAGTAAGTGATTGTGGCTTAAATATTTTTAAGAAATGTTGTCTTTCATCTGAATTGAGGCTATGGTGTACAGCAATCTATACTCTGTCAGGTATAAGTTCTTAAAATTATAATACCTGATTTAAAAAAATGGGACAAAAGTATGAGTGAACAGTGCAGTAATGAATAACTACAACTGACCAATAAACACAATAAAAGTATTTGGCTGAAAGAGTACTCTGGGTGTCTAGCTAGTCACTACCAGGGGATACACCGGGAGATAATCCCCCAAAGAGAAAAGATACTTAACGTTTGGAAGTTAAAAAGTGGTATCAAAATCTACAACTACAAATGAGGTAAAATCAAACAACAGAATGTTATAAGAAAACTAAGCCAGTCACAGAATGAAATGCCACTAATACACATTCTCAAAGTTTGTTATTGACTAAAATTGAGACTTCCTGTTTGTTCTAATGTTGAAAAAATCAAGAATGTATGCCAAATATTAGCAAATGCCTTTTTACATTTATCGGTGTATTTTTAACATGTATCTTATTTAACCTATTGTTTTGAGAAATAATATTAATACATAATCTAATACTGGAACATCCTGGCACAGCTAGATTTAATTCCACTTGTTCATAATATATTTCTTAGTTTCCTTTAGGATATAATTGCTGTGTTTATTAAGACATTGTAGGGCTATAATGACTCTTTTTGTTAATAGTTTTATTTTTTATTTTATAAGGTTTCTTATAGAAATGTTTGCTATTTATTTTTGTGCCTACTTAATATGACAATGGCTGAGGAAACCTATTAGTTTTATAAATTCTAATTTTTTTTCTGTCAGTGTGCTTCTTGCACGTGCAATTTTAATTGATACAATAGCATTCAGTGCATACAGATTCATGACAGTTATAACTTCATTGTGTAGTTTCACTGCACCTAGCATACTGTCACTTCTTATGAAAATTAAAATTTCATAAAACCCTTAAGCCTTTCTCTCACATGCTGCAACATATGCACATACTTCTTAATTTATTCCTGCACATTTTGTGGAACCAAATTAAGGTGTCACAAGCTTTCCTGCTATATTCTCCTTGAACTGGACCCTTTGAGGACAGAACAGGTTTTTTATTCTTCTGCTTGATCAATTACCTAATCCTCCTCCTCTGTCAAGGATAAAAAGGTAAGGACTTCATATAATGTAGTATAAAATTAAGAGCATTTAAGTGCTTAATATCTACCTTTTGTTCATAATTATACATTGTAGAAATAAGACAATTAATTGTGAGTGATAAAGGACATGACAAATTATACAGATATTTACATGAGCACTTTTTAGAAACAAAAATATAAGGAAAAACAACTTTGATTTCAATCTGAAAACTCTCCCTTGTGAAGATATTATTGTTGCAAGATACATTTATGCATTTAAGTTTCAGCAAAGCACTTCAATTTACATTAAAACATATAGCTTTATTTTAAGCTATGGTATCATATTATGCATTTGTTAGCTGGGCTAGTCAAGCATACACTGTTTACCAAGTATTTGGAAGCACTCTTTACTCGAGCGCATAGAACATGTCAGTGTTAGAGATTGTTGCCCTAATATACAGAAACTCCATTTATCTGCTTGAAATTCTTGATTAAATTTATGAGTTGCACGGTCAACTTCTCTAACAGCCAACAGTAGAAGTAGTTACCATCATTTAAAACAAAATAGCACTAAGGGGACCTTAGATATATACAACCTCTACATAAGTTCTGGCTGTTTTTCTCAGAAAAAAAAATAAGAGGACACCTGTCACACAGAATCAGACACAACTGACGTGACTTAGCAGCAATAGCAGCAGCAGCAAGATGGTAGACTAAGAAGGCCATATATATGAATTGGAGGCTGCCAAGACTTTTGTGCAAAGAAATGGAAATAACCTATATGTCTGTCAGTGGATGAATGGATAAAGAAAATCTGACATATATGTATATATGTGTATATATATGTTACATTTATAGATGCTGTTTTGTTAAAAAAAGTTATAGTTGTTTACTGTATAGGCTATTATAGTTTGATACAATGTCAGAGTTCATCTAGTCCAATTTCACTTCACATGGATAGGTGTTTTCCTAACTGTTAATCTTTGGAGGCTCAGGGATCCTTTGAGAATAACACAATTTGTGGATTCTCCCCAAAGAAACTACATATACTCTGACAGACATTATGGGAGGTGGGAGGCTGGAACAGTCCTTCTGAAAGTGTATATTGGGCATCAGGATTTCAAAAAAGTCCGTGAAAGCAGAATAAGACTCTCCTACTGTAATATTTTTGATAACTAATCATTAATACTTGAATTAAGTTGCCTCACTAACAGGGATCCCAGTAGTTGATGCATGTTAACTGTAAAATCCATCTTTCTCTTAATCTAAAGTTTGCTCCTTTGTACCTTTCCTTACTGGCAATCCTTCAGCTCTCTGTGTCTATACTGGATAAATTTAATATCAATTCCACATATTCCTCTTCAGTCAATCAAAGGCAATAATTGTGTTCTTCATGAATGACATTAGCAGAATTAGCCAAGTTGTGATAGAACTTCCTCCAGAGAGACGGCTACTAAATAAACACTGGTCCTAAAATCCATTGGACAAGAACAAAAATGTCACAATTCCATCTATAACAATTCATTCCTAAGACTATGGTGAATTATGTTGTTTAACAGCTTAAACAATAAAATAGTTCTTGATGAGAACACTTGAGATTTGATGGGAGAAATGTCAGGGATAAAGCTTCTTACGATTTCAATAATACTTATAATTAGAGTGACAGCCAAGGATAGGTTTCCTCCAGGTAACAGGGAAACATTCTAAGTCTTTTTGGAAAGAGCCAACTAAACATCAAATAGATATTGACTGCTAAATCAACTAACTCCCTGAGAGATCCTTAAAGGTCCAAACACTCATGCATTTCTGTTTGCCGACAATAGTCCCTGTAGAGTCCCAATAACTTTTCTAGAAAAACGAGTGCTTCAGTCCTCATTGTTCAGTTGCCCAGTCATGTCCGACTCTTTGTGACTCCATGGACTGCAGCACGCCAGGCGTTCCTGTCCATCATCCCCCAGAGCTTGTTCAAACTCATGTCCATACAGACACAGATTTCATTTCTTATTTTGCTTTCTAGTTTGGAAAACCTGAGAAACATAATTAACTACTCAGATTATATTAAATGACTGCAAAGTAGCACTGGGTCTTGGACATTTACCAGAAGTAATACAGTACCAATTCCTTTTGCTTTCTTTTTTTGTATCAGTTAGCAATTGCTGTATAATAAATGCAAATTCAGTCTCTTTAAGCAGTAGTCAGTTATACAGCTGATGGCTCTGTGGGCTGCCTGGAACTTCGCTGGTCTAAATTGCTTTGGCAGCTCCGCCAAGTTTCTCTCATTCTCCTTCTTAAACCAGGGAACTAATCCAGGTATGTCTTTTTTTATGGTAATATCAGAAGCACTGCCTATTTCAAGCCTCTGTTTATATCCCACTAAAGCAAGTCACATGACAGAACCCAGATGCAGGAGTCTCACACTCTTTCTTCCTATGAGGACATTGAAAGATTACATGGCAAAGGATGCAGAGATGGAGAAATGTGAAGCATTGGTGGGGGACATGAATGCCATTTATCACATCTTCCATTGGCCATGTGAACTTGAAATGATTTCAGTAGCGTATAATTTGAACCTTGTGTTACAAAAGCATATCCTATTGAGCGACTGAGCACATACAAATGCACGCAACAATCAATAATATAATAGTAAAGGAGTTAATGACCTAAGTGAAATGAAAGACTATAGTATTGACTCAGAAAAAGAGCTAACCCCTGAATAAATATATAAAAGCAGAAATGTTCAAAGGGTGGTCTGGGAATCCTTGGGATCCCCTAGACCCTTTCAGAGGGCCCATTACATAAAAGCTATTTTCATAATACTGACATATTTTTGCCCTTGGTACTTTCATTCTCTCACAAATATACACTGGCCCTTTTCAAAGGAAGCTTAACATGATTTTGTAACAGACTGAATATAAAAAATATATTTCTCTTCCATCAGGTTAGATGCTAAACAGGTTTGCAAAAATCCAAAACAATGTCACACTTCTCACTGTGTTTATTTTTTGGAAAGTATAGTTAATTTGTATAGAAATGTGTTATTTATGTTAAATTTTAATGGGTTTATATTATTTCAAACAAATTATTAAATAAATATTTTTAAATTCCTGTTTTAATTTCTACTGTGGTAAACATCAACAGGTATAATCTGCTAAATAAAATCTATTTGAAGTCCTCTATAATTTTTAAGAGTGTAAATGATTCTTAAGGCCAAAAATTTTGGAATATGAAAAGGACTAGAAAAACAAAGTTTAAAAACATGTATATGCAACAGAATACAAATAGAAATAGTTTCTACAAAATGGAAGCAGAAAGTCATAAGGAGAAAACATAATGAAATTTTAAAGTGGCAGTTCACAATAAAAAGTTACAGGGAATAAAGAATTATTCCAACAAAGATACAACATGGTCACAGAATTAAAATCCCATCAGTAGCATTCAGACTAAGAATCAACACTTTGAAATAATAAGTCAATGACATTGAAGGAAATACCTGGAGGTTCCCCCAAGAATTCACTGTAAAAGGATGGTATGAATGAAATGTATGAGAAAGAGAATGATAGTTCTGAGGATTAAATATACAGAAGCCTCCCTGAAGGAAAATCAGAGACACTGGAACAAAGTGACCACAGCACACAGAACAGAATAAAACTTTCCTGAAAAGTAAATAAATCAGTGTGTGTTTTTAAGATCTCAGTATGAAGTTTGGAAAGTTTTCTATCAGCTGAAAGTCAAAGAAAAGAGACTCACAATTCTTCAGGGTCTATTGGTTCACAGTCTGCAGTATATTCACTTCCACTGGATGGAGGAGGACTGTTTGTTACTTCTAACTTTATTCATATTTGAATCAACTTCCTGCTCATGATGAACAGTTTGGTCTTTGATCACTTGGTCTCTCAAGATCATGTGTTCAATCTCTACCAAGACCCAACTGACTACCATGAGCTAATCCAGAAACAGAGAATATTGTTAAAGAAGCTAAATTTTGTTCTAAGATTTTGGCTGAGTTGACTGGGCCCCCTACTGTCGTTATTGAAGGAGCATCCTGAGCTGACTCAGACACTTTGTTTATGTCATTAGAGAGGCTGGGTCTTAAGGGTTAAGAGAAAGGATTCCTTGCTTTGCGGGCTGTACTAACTAGAAAGATTTCTTTTGTTCAGGCTCTAAATGGATAGCTTCTGGAGTGGCTTCCAATAATCTCTGACTCCTAGTAGTCAATTATTCCCTTATATAATTCCTTCCCCTTGATTACAGTCTGAACCTAGGTACTCACTTTTAGGGGAAAAAAAAAAAGAAAACAAAATTGATGGGCTGTCACTTCCAAAGTCAGGGTACGAAAAGGCTTTCCGCTCTCATTTTCTGAAGGAAGCAAGCGTCCCTGTTGTGAGCAGCTCTATAGAGAGCCATGTACAGCCAGAAGTGATGCTTCCAGCCAATAGCCAGTGATCTTGGAATCAGTTCTTCTGAAACTTGCCATAGGCTCATGAATCATCTTTTAACTAATCCTCCCCAAGCTGAACTCTGCAACTTCAGCAAATGTCCTGAGATGTCCTGAGATTTCTCCCTCGTGAGATACCCCAAGCCAGAAGACCAAGGTAAGGTGCTCCCAAATTCCTGACCCACAGAAACAATAAGATATATTTTTTATTTTAAGCTGACAAATTTGGAGCCATGCTAGACAACTAATATGTTATTTAACAGTAAATAACTGATTTGTTACGCAGTGGTAGACCATACACCAACTCAAAGACGGAAGTCTTTGAGATCATTTGACCAAGTGCTCACACACTCTGGCATCATCCTTTGCCACCTTCACAACAGGCTCACAATTTAGCTATGCCCCACACTCTCCGGCAGGTTTCTTTAATACTTTGTGCATTTGTAGCAGCCATAGCCTCTTTTACGAAGTCTGTCTCTGTGCTTTCAGTGTATGTGTTTGAGGAGATGGTGTTGGTGGAATCCTCTAATATAAGCTGCTTCCTGCATTTGATGTCTGTGGATCCCTCTGAAACTTCTTATAGCCCTTTTAATAGTTAAATGCCTTTTGCATGCTTGCGTGCTATCACTTCAGTCATGTCCAACTCTGTGGCCCTATGGACTGTAGCCCACTTCTCTGTATCAGATTTTTCATATCCACATTTCTGACATGGTTTCTAACTGAATGGATCCTGGCTGAAACTTGAGTGTTTAATGTGATAGATAAAAGGAATAATGCTTACAGTGTGGTTTTACTACTTCATATTCCTGCGAACAATGTTGATTATTCCGGTTGCTCCATGAGCTTGCTAGTTAGTATTTAGTATTGTCGGTTTTGTTTTAGAATAATTTTAGCCAGTCAAATATGAAGTACCTTGGTCTTCTTCTTTGAGATAAATTAGGAGGTCTGGGATTAGCATACACACTACTGTATATAAAATAACCAATAAGGATCTACTGTATAGCACAGAGAACCCTATTCAGTATACCTGAAACTAACATATTGTAAATCAACCATGAAGTGAAAGTCGCTCAGTTGTGTCCGACTCTTTGTGATCCCACAGACTCTACAGTCCATGGAATTCTCCAGGCCAGAATACTGGATTGAGTAGCCTTTCCCTTCTCCAGGGCATCTTCCCAACCCAGGGATCAAACTCAGGTCTCTTGCATTGCAGGCCGATTCTTTACCAGCTGAGCCAGAAGGGAAGTCCAAGAATACTGGAGTGGGTAGCCTACCCCTTCTCCAGCAGATTTTCCCAACCCAGGAACTGAACCGGGGTCTCCTGCATTGCAGGTGGATTCTTTACCAACTAAACTATCAGGGAAAGCCCCCCAAATCAACCACAGTTCAATTAAAAATGAAAAATTAAAAAATAAAGTTATGTTTACACCAAAATGTTTTTACTATTCTATCTTAATTTTTTAGTTGTAGTATTTAATATATTGTTATGATGGTTGTTGTAATGATTATAATATGCATTCTTATCTTAAAACAGTCTACTTTGAATTAATATTATTATTTGTACTTCTTTACATACAATATATGTATAATTCTATTTATCCATATTTTGCTTTATTTTCACATGCAGTTTTCTCATATGTTTAAAAATTTCATATGCATTGTTATTATTTTTGTTTTGAATATTTAATTTATTATTAACAGTAAAGGTTTGTTCAATACATCTTTCTTTACTCTAACTTTAGAGCTAAATGGAGTTAGAATAGCAATTACCCTGTACCTTTCAAGTTACTGAAGTTGAGACCAATCTTTGAATTTTCCTCAAGGATACAGTACTTTTAAAATTTATTATTTATAAGGTGAAAAAACTCTAGAGAATCTTACTTGGTCCTTTTGTTCACATCTTGTATGTATTCCTATAACTTACCATGAGATGTACTCAGGTAAAAGCTTCATTGATCATCTCACCTTAATAAGCCCCACTCCTGCCAGCTGAATGTCATGAAATTATAAATCTGCATAATAGTGTTAGCTCAAAGCCAGTGTTGAATAATTTCTAAAAGATCAAGATATCTTTCACTTTTTCCTCTCCTTTCCTCTTTTTCTCTTTCTTTCCTCCCCTTCCCCAAATGCAGAACCATATAGACAAAGGTAACACTGGGGACATATAGACAAAAGATTTACAGTTCACATTTGAAACACTGTACATGGTCTTTCTGCAAGGATATTTGGCCTTTCCAATCACTACAGATGATGACTGCAGCCATGAAATTAAAAGACGCTTACTCCTTGGAAGGAAAGTTATGACCAACCTAGATAGCATATTGAAAAGTAGAGACATTACTTTGCCAACAAAGGTCTGTCTAGTCAAGTCTATGGTTTTTCCTGTGGTCACGTATGGATGTGAGAGTTGGACTGTGAAGAAAGCTGAGTGCCGAAGAACTGATGCTTTTGAACTGTGGTGTTGGAGAAGACTCTTGAGAGTCCCTTGGACTGCAAGGAGATCCAACCAGTCCATTCTGAAGGAGATCAGCCCTGGGATTTCTTTGGAAGGAATGATGCTAAAGCTGAAACTGCAGTACTTTGGCCACCTCATGCGAAGAGTTGACTCATTGGAAAAGACTCTGATGCTGGGAGGGATTAGGGGCAGGAGGAGAAGGGGACGACAGAGGATGAGATGGCTGGATGGCATCACTGACTTGATGGATGTGAGTCTGGATGAACTCTGGGAGTTGGTGATGGACAGGGAGGCCTGGCGTGCTGCGATTCATGGGGTCGCAAAGAGTCGGACACGACTGAGCGACTGATCTGATCTGATACTTAATTGGCTCTGGGTTTCTAAACTGCCTCAAGTCTAGAAAGTGGCTGAGGTTCTTTAACCTATTATGTTTTATTATGTTGGCAAAGGCAGATTTTGATCACTTCACCTAGATTGTTTTTTATTTACTAGAATCACTACTCAATTGTCCTTTACCAGAGACCTCTGTGAGTTCATCCATTTTCGTTGCCAGCCTAGTTCTGATGCCTAGTATACTAACCACTCTCACCTTGGATCTGAGTTACACTCAGTACTTCTTTTGACAACCATGACCCTCCAAAAGCAACATTTGCTACCAATTTACCTTGCATTTGAAGAACAGTATTAAGTCGTGTTCACGAATGTTGGCCCACCTTTCCCAGTGTTTTCGTCAATGATTGGTGAAGAAAGCGCCTCAGTATATCCTGAAGTTGTATTTAGTGGGTGGCTGAATAGATTGCAAATGATAAATCTACTTCAAAATTCTTATCTCTTTATGTTTTAGATTTTTTTTCTCTATATTAAATCAATTTATTTAAAGCATATTAACTTTAACTTTTTAATTTTACAAAATCACTGTAGATGGTGGCTGCAGCCATGAAATTAAAAGATGCTTGTTTCTTGGAAGAAAAGTGATGACAAACCTAGATAGTGTATTAAAAACAGAGACATCACTTTGCAAACAAAGTTCTGGATAGGGATATCTATGGTTTTTCCAGTGGTCACATACGAATGTGAAAGCTGAACCATAAAGAAGTCTGAAAGCCAAAGAAGTGACGCTTTCCAACTGTGGTGCTGGAAAAGACTCTTGTGAACCCCTTGGACAGCAAGGATATCAAGCCAGTCAATCCTAAAGGAAATCAACCCTGAATGTTCATTGGAAGGACTGATGCTGAAGCTGAAGCTCCCATACTTTGGTCATCTGATTCAAAGAGCCAATTCATTGGAAAAGGTCCTGATGCTGGGAAAGACTGAGGGCAGGAGGAGAAGTGGGCACAGAGGATGAGCTGGTTGGATGGTATCATCGAATCAATGGATATGAGTTTGAGCAAACTCAGGGAGATAGGTTCACCATCCTGAAGGACAGGATGGTGAAGGACAGGTGTGCTTCAGTCCATGGGGTCACAAAGAGTCAGACATGACTAAGCAACTGAACAACAACAAAACTTTAAAAAATATTATAGGCTGAAGGTAAGTCTAAGTTAAGTGAAGCAAAAGAAAAAATATAATCAATCATAGATGAAAGGGAATGACTTGTCGATGCCATATATTAATAAGTTCAGCATAAAATGAAGGGAAGAGAGAATTGATGTACTCAGTATTTCCATTTTTAGCAATATATATCCAGTGAAAAGGGCTTCTCTGGTAGCTCAAACTTGTAAAGAATCCACCTGCAATGCAGGAGACTCTGGTTCAATTTTTGGGTTGGGAAGATTCCCTGAAGAAGGGATAGGCTAACCCACTCTAGTATTCATGGGCTTTCTTGGTGGCTCAGATGGTAAAGAATCCTCTTGCAAGGCAGGAGACCTGGTTTGATCCCTGGATTGTGAAGATCCCTTGGAAAAGGGAATGGCTACTCACTCCAGTATTCTTTCCTGGAAAATTCCATGGCCAGAGGAGCCTGGCAGGCTACAGTCTATGGGATCACAAAGAGTTGGATGTGACTGAGTGACTAACATATCCTGTGAAAATAGCTACCAACACAGAAACATTATTTGTATACAAAGATCCTCAATATATCCTTATCATAACAGTGCAATAATGGAAATAAATGGCAACTCCAACAGTTGAGAATTGGCAATACGAATTATGAAATAAATTCAGTCATTAGTCAATTAATCATTCAGTGCTTCATTTATACATTGAAATTTGTGTGGTATATGTATTGCACTGAATTTCTGAAAGACCAAGTGGGAGAGAGAAGACCTGGAGACTGGACGAACTTGGCTGCTAGGCTGCTTTATGACCCTGTAGCTTTATTTTTGATTATTTTCTTAGCTCAAAATGAGTGTTAGCCTAGATGATATCTAAAAATGGCTCTCAGTTTAATATCCTCTGTCATCAGATTTCAGAAGTGACTTTCCTAAGATGCTGCGTTGTGGCTGCCACTCTCTGTTCCTGTCCATAACCGAGTCTGGATGTGGCAAGATGATGACAAGACACGGCAGATGGAGACAGTGTTGTGCTCCACCAAGATTCAGAGCATATTTCTGATGGAAAACATGTCGACAGAAAGGTCAAAGAACAGGTGGAGAGTGAAAGGGAAGTGAGATGTGGAAAAGCAGACAACTGAGAGTCTTCCTTCCTTAACCTTGAAGGGGAACATAAGGTACTGTGAAAAGAATTCTTGTTCTGTAATCACCCACACCCTGTGGAATCCAGTACTAAGCACACGCCAGCACCCACCATGCAACCAACCTTCTGTGCCTCACGCAGATTATTCAACTTCCCACTCACAGCTGTTCTCCCACTGTGCCTCTCGTTTTTCCAAACCCAAGCCTGTTTGCCCAAGGCAGGGTGCCTTAGATCAATGATTCTCAGAATGCAGTGTGCAGCAGAGTCATCTGTCAAGCTTGTTAAGCATCCGGATTCACGGGTCTGATTCCCAGATATTCTGATGTGGTGAGTTGGGGAGGTGTAGACTGAAGTTTTGACACACACAGAAGAGCTCTTATGTAGCTGGTCATTGGGCTCTGCTTTGAGAAATACAACCTCAAATATACTGTCCAGGAGTTCTTTGACTGCACAAGAAAAGCCTCAGCTTGTCACAATATCTTCATGAAATCGCTATGTGTGATCCCTTTCCTTCAGTGAAAAGGTGTGATTTCTATTTTTAAAATCTTCCATTTTTTTATGGTGCAACTTGTTATATCTTAAAGCTTTACAAGCTGCTATATAAATTTAGTATTATATGGGTGTTTATATATAGAAATAATATTCACCCTCTCAGAAACTATTTATAGGTTAGAAATGTAACATGTATCTAACTACTTATAAAAAGAGTCTGCCTGTGTTCACATGTGATGTCCATGAGGAATTTAAACTTAAAAATGTGCTTTTGTTGAAAATGTGTTATATAGGTACTAGTGCTCATGCTAACTCACCTCAGTCGTGTCTGACTCTGTGCAACCCCATGTACTGTAGTCCACCAGGCTCCTCTGTCCATGGGCTTCTCCAGGCAAGAATACTGGAGTGGGTTGCCATTTCCTCCTTCAGGGGATCTTCTCAACCCAGGGATTGAACCTCTATCTCTTATGTTTCCTTCATTGGTAGGCAGGTTCTTTACCACTAGCCCTACCTGGGGAGTCCTTGAACCCTTATATATGCCTTATATTGGGGCATATATAGTATGCCCCAATATATGTATCTATGACTTTAACAGTTACTGTTTATTTGGTGTATAATACCCATCAATTTTTAATTGATTGATGGTATTACTTTAAAAGAAGAAAATGGCAACCCACTCCAGTAATCTTGCCTGGAAAATTCCATGGATAGAGGAGCTTGGTAGGCTAAATTCCATGGTGTCACAAAGAGTTGGACACAACTGTGTGACTAAACAACATTAATTTAATAACCCATTGTGCTTATTACGAATACAGGAAGTAAGAAACTATGGAAAGAATAAAGGAAGGAAAACGCATGAAAGTAGTGCACTACGCACTTTTGATCTCATTGGTCAAGTAAGCCACGGTGCTTGTCTAATAAGCCACACGCCTCCTTTAGCAGTGGAAGGTAAGATAATAATACAAAGCATTGCTGAGATAGTAGGATGTGCACAGGACTACATGAGAACAGAAAAAGATGAAATTAATTCTGCCTGGGAACTTGTTTACAGAAGTGGTGCTTTCTGTCTGGCCTTTAAGGATATACATACTTGTTTGGCACTATTCCAGGTGCTAGGAGTCCAGTGATAAACAGGACAAAATCTATGTTCTCGTAGAGCTTACAATCCAATGAGAAAATAAGATAAGCTGGAGGGAGTCCAGAAAATAATAAATGCTCCCATTAGCTCCAGGCAGAAGGGAAGGGATGAAGGATGATACTTTTGGCAGTCTAGAAGTTGCTAAATTTACATGGACTGTAAAGTAAAAGAGTGAGAGTGGACAGAAATGGAGCTGGAGACCTAGTTGAGACAGATGATGCTGCATCTTATAATCTGGATAAAGTTTTAAAAACCATCTACCCATAGAATGACAGTATGTCATTGAGAGGGTCCCTTTAAAAGTGGTACATCTACAGGCCATGTTGGCTGCTGTCAAGGGACTGGATTGGAAAGAACACTAGACATGAAGACACGTGAGGAGTGCAATGCTGCAGTCAAGCCAAGGGACGCGGTAGTAGCCGTGGGCACAGAGTGAATGCAGCTGACTAGGATGTCAAATGGACATGATGGGATGGATGACAGTGTGTTGGAAAGGGGGAAAATAAAAGAGAAAAAGCTCTCAAGGATAACTGCAATGATTCTGTTTTGGAAAACAAGATGGATTTGCTGAAGAAGGAATCCCAGAGTAAAGACAGGCTTAGAGACACTTTACTAAGTTTTGGACTTTGAAAAGTTGAGATGCTTATGAAATATTAAGGAGAAATAAAAATATTTACAAATAATATTTCTGATATGATAAAGGGCTTATAGCTAGAATACAAAAATAACTCTTAAAACTACTAACAAGACTTAAAAAACACAATGAAAAATATAGGCAAAAGATTTTAACAGACACAGCACCAGAGAGGATAAAGAGATGACAAATAAAAGTGTGAAATGGTCAGAATTATTAGTCATTAGAGAAATTCAAATGAAAAACATGAGCTACTACTATGTACCAGTTGTAACAGGTAACACTTTTTAAACAGAGTATGTGGTGCTGGTTTAGTCACTAAGTCATGTCTGACTCAGCAACCCCATGGACTGTAGCCTGCCTGGCTCCTCTGTCTATGGGATTCTCAGGGCAAGAATACTGGAGTGGGTTTCTATTTCCTTCTCCAGTGGATCTTCCCAACCCAGGAATCAAACCCGGGTCTCCTGCCTTGCAGGTAGATTCTTTACCGACTGAACTAGGAGGGAAGATTGTAGAGGAGCTGAGTTTCTCATCCAATGATGGCGGGAATGTCAAACGCTACAACACTTTGGAAAACAGTTTGGTAGTTTCTTAAAAAGTTAAACGTACACTTACCATATAATCCAGTCATTCCTCTTCTAGATGTTTGCCCTAGAGAAATGAAACATATAATTATACATGTGCATGCATACCAAGTGACTTCAATCATGTCTAACTCTGCAACCCTACGGACCATAGCCCACTGGGGTCCTCTATCCATGGGGTTCTCCAGGCAAGAATACTGGAGTAGGTTGTCATGCCCTCCTCCAGGGGATCTTCCTAAGCCAGGGATTGAACCCACATCTCTTATGTCTCCTACATTGGCAGCCAGGTTCTTTACCACTAATGCCACCTGGGAAGCTCAATTTTACATGTGCTTGTGAGAAGGCAATGGCAACCCACTCCAGGACTCTTGCCTGGAAAATCCCATGGATGGTGGAATGTGGTAGGCTGCCGTCCATGGGGTCACTAAGAGTTGGACACGACTGAGTGACTTCACTTTCACTTTTCACTTTCACGCATTGGAGAAGGAAATGGCAACCCACTCCAGTGTTCTTGCTTGGAGAATCTCAGGGAAGGGGGAGCCTGGTGGGCTGCCGTCTGTGGGGTCACACAGAGTCGGACACGACTGAAGTGACTTAGCAGCAGCAGCAGCAGCAGCAAAAAGAGGAGAGGTGTTTTTTGGGGGGGAGGGGTGGGGGTGGGGTGGGGATATGACAAAATAAAGTCTGGAGTAGGTGATACTGATACACATTTCAAAGGTCAAAACCGGAACCCTGTGGACTGAATGGAGCATTGGAGGACTTCAAGTGGAGACAGATTCCATAGACAAGTTTCTTAGAAAAGTTATCTATTATGTGTATTTGACATACCGCCTTAGCTTTTACAGTTTAACAAACAACTATGAAGTCTTAACAACATAAAACAATAAACATTTACTTCTATTTATTTTTTACTTGTACATCTGTGGATCAGCTGGGGCAGTTTAATTTCAGAATTCAGGTCCACCGCTCGCCTGGAGTGGCTCTGCGCCAGGCGTTTCCTTTTGGACATGTCACTGGTGTGGAAATGGCCACCTGAGGCATGCTCTTCTGTTGGGGAGGGCAGGAGCTCCTGATGTAGAAATATATAGTTCTTAAGGTGAGCCTTAAAACAGACTCCCTGTCACTTCTGCCCAGCACCCATTAACCAAACAGCAAGTCATTTCTAACAAAACCAGTTCTCCAGGAAAGTTGCTTGGGGGATGGTGCAAATAATTGCTGATTAAGAATACTTTTAAATTAATAATGTAATCTAATTTGCCAGAGGTGTAAGCAAATGATGAATGTTTTGTTTTCGTGATACTTAGCTACCAGAAATAATTTTAATACAACTTTATTGTTATATTGTTATGTTTCACATCTATTTATAACTATTTAACTGAAATAAATATATTTAACTTAAATAAATATATTTGTTGTTCTATAACTTCTAAAAGTAAACTGAGGACCAGCGTGATCTTGAAATTCTTTATTGAAAATAGTTAAATCAAACACATCTGTAAGAATCAAGGTAAATGTATTATTTCTTTTATTTTTTCATGAAATCCTCCTGTCAGAGTAACATTTCCCAAAATGTGTGCTCCAGATTATCAGTTCCATAGGGGTGGTAATAGATGTTGGATAGAAAGTTTCCATGATACAATAAAATTCATAAAACCTAAATTTTTTTAAAAAGCTGTTTAAAAATGCACTATTTAAAAAATCTTTCAGTATATAAATGCATATTATGAGTCTCCAGAACATTAAGAGCTAGAATTCCTTGGAATAAAGTTTGCAAAACTGAAGCATAAATCACTTTTTCTTAAAATTTTATGCTTTAATTTTATAGATTTTGAGAAATAAAGACCTTCAGTAGTAAGTGATTTTCTGATCGGTAAATTTAACATGAACCTCTGTTGGTGCATAGAGGCAGGTTACCAAAAAGCTCTGTTAAAATGAGCATTTTCCCTCAGATAAATACATACAATCTATATATATATATACACACATGCATATATACATATATATATTCAGCCAACATCACTCAACACAGAATTTTTATTGTCTGTGCTAGATCATGTATCAGAAACAAGGCTAAATGAAATACAAGTTTTCTCCTCAAAGAAATTCTTGGTTTCTTGAGGGAGGGTAGAGATAAAGGGCAGTTAAAAGACTGCCCATCTCCAAAGAGAGTTAGATAAAGTCTATGGGGGGTTTTGAGTTAGAAGAGATCCCTCACACTTGGGGGGTCACCTTTAGTTTAGAAGGCAGGATTTCTGGGCATCCTCTGCTGACTCAGCCAGCCCCACTGAGCTTGGAAAGTTCTGTGGGAGACTGGGCTGCACTGGCTTGGCTGTCTGCCCTGGTGGAAATGCTCATTTCTCCATCAGCCTATACAGTAAACAAATATGCTTTATGTGCTGCTTTTGTGCTTAGAGTATCTGCATGAAACACGGCTTTGGGCTGCTTGAAAATGTAACTATAAAATTTTATAGGGGATAATGGTTCCCAGAACACAGTCCCCCATCTTCTTCATTCCAACAACGTTCAGCTATACTTGATCTGTCTTGCAGAAACTGGTCCAGTCTCTGACTATTAATTATTTTTAAATACAGAAAGGATTATTTAAAAATTATATTTACGCCAGTGGCAGCTTTATGAAGAGCCACAGTGAAATTGAAGGAGAGGAACTGCTTAGGGAAGGGATATCCTGCCAAGCTTCTACCAGGAGGTTTCACGTTCATCCATTATCCTTGACTGTCTGCTCACCGTCAGTCCTACAGACCCATGGCCCCAAGATTTCAGTGCATGCAGAAGTTTGTTTTGGTCTCCTGGATTCTGGCTCATGTTTAAAAACAGTTGGTAAAATAGATCTTGCATTTTGCTCTCTTTTCCTCCTTTCTTCCCCTCATCGTTTCCTATATTTCTTTCCTTTCCTATGCTTTGAAATGAATATTAAGCTCACTTCTCAGGTCAAGACACACTACGATCACAAAAGTTGTTTGAGTGAAGGAGGTGGAGGACTGCATTCTTGCCTCCAAGTATGGCAAGTTACAGAGTAGATCAGAATAGGTTACCGTAGGCACAGATAATAGAGCAGAGAGCGCAGGAGTAATTGGCGTATTCCAAATATGTCTCCTGAGTACTCCCACCACTGGTTGGTCCATATTCTGGATGTCTTCCCAACCAGGATTCATCAATCTAATCTCCTGGGGAGGGGTCATTTTGTGTCTTTACTGTGACTTCTCATATCTTTTTACTGATCTAGTTAGTATGTATTCTATAATAAAATCATCTCCAAGGGACAAACATGATACTTCTCACTTTCAAACTCTTGGGAAACTTGCCTTTATTCCACTATTTACAAAATATATGTACCCAATTTGATAATACTTATTGCATAATTTAACTTAAAGCCTATGCTGGGGCAGAGAAGGGAGCTCCAGTCTAGTCATCTTTCCTCCTCCCCTAAATGAGCTAATGAGCCTCAGCTGTTTCTTGACTGATTCATCTCCTTAATCTTATCCAGTCATTGGTGGACACCCTCACATCTCAAAGCATTTATTTTGTTATTTAGACACAGATAACTTGTAGAAAGAATATAAAGCTCAAATCACACAGAGCAAGCATCATTATTTTTTTGGGATCAACACTGTAATTTCTTGCTACTTGTCTCAATCATTTTGAGGTTTCCTATTTGATAAAATTACCTGTTTACTTTTAATGTCACCCATTCAACATATATATATATTTGAAAACTGTTATTTTGTCCTTGCTTATGTATGATAAGAAAACGTGTCTACTCATATGAAATAATACCTTAAAATATATAAATTATTTTGCTTTGAATAAGTGCTGTATTTTGCTTACTCTTTTCTCCTCCTGTTCTATGATTCTTTAACTTTTTGAAGGTAAATTGGAAGACTCTAATGGAAGCTCTGGACCATTCATCCTGGAAAAAATGGACATACATAATGTTTTACAAACAACTTTAGGATTTGAAGGATGCCATGGCATTTACTTATGAATCAGTCAAGCATCTGGGAATGCAAATCAAGAGACCCTCTTTTACTATTAAGAAACACCCACTCATGTTTTTTGTATTTCTAAACCCACATCCATAGCACCTGGTTTTGAATTTTGGGACTGGGCTGTATCATCAGTTCTCTAGAACTAAACTATTGCAGCATTTTATTTTGTGCTGCTCCTATGGTTCAATTTCTCTTCACTTAGTACTGCATCTAGTTCTTGCTGCAATAATGGATATACATTTTTTGGATATGAACTGTATCTTTCATAAGAGCTATAGTCTTGTCTTAGCTTCTTTTATACAGATTTTCTTGATGTAAGTCACACTCTTAAATCATTTATCATTTTTGTCTTATGACTTTCCATATCATACTAAAATTTAACTATGTGAGATGAAAATAAAAAAAGTCAAATGCCATTTGAAATTGTAACTAATAGCTACTCTTCAGGGCCAAGTGAACAAATTTTGGATAAAAGTTATTGAAGCCTTCATCCTATTGTTTTTAAAGGGATTGCATTTTCCACTGTACTATAAGTCCTTGAAAGCATATAAATCTTATCACCTTTGAATTGTTCTAGTGCAGAATAGATTATTTAGCATGAAACAGCAGCTCATAAAACATTTGAATGGATAATGAATGATAAGAGATATTTGAAAGATTCTTTTTTTTTTTCCAAGTAGATACTGTATTTTTCAGTTTCATGGTTCAATTACTGCTGGATTAGATAATAAACAAACCCCACGTTGCTTCTACTCTATGACTATTGACATAGAGATTAATAATTCTAGTGTACAAACATGGTAATAAACAAAAATAGAAATTTTGTTGAAAATATGTAATAGAAGGAAAAGCAATCAATATTCTATAAGTTGAAAGGGTTAAGACCATTTGAGATCATTTTAAGCTTAGAAACTGATGTATTACTTTAATTTCTCCTTATGATTGGACTTCTCAAAGCTACAGTTAAAACGGTTTGCATTGAGAAACGGTACTTATTAGCTCTTCTGCTTTAAAATATCCTTTCTGAAACATCACGGAATAGAGGAAAGAACATGGGATTTAGAGTCAAAAGGACAGACTTACAATTCACTGCCAGATTCACTGCCTCCTAACTATGAATTGAGACAAGCTATTTAGCTTTGATATGTCTCATTTTCTTCATTTGTAAAATTTGAAGTTTAGAATGCATAGGCTTGTTAACTTACTTCATAAGTGAAATAATATCAGATCCTCAGAATATTGCCTGAGGTGCAGGTGGTATTAATACATGGAATCTATTAGTGTTTTACTTCTTCACAATGAAGTTGTACTCTGCAACAATAGTCTCTTGCTTTTAATATATATAGTGCATCACGCAGAAGATGTGAAATTCCTATATACATATGTGTGTGTATATATATATATATATGTAGATTTTTTCATTATATAAAGACAATACAAATAATTACAATAAGGATAAAGGGAAAAAACACCATTGAGGTAAGAAGAAAAATATGCAAAATCAAATATATTGTAAAGATTGAAAATAAAACCCAACTTTGAGCTTCCTGATAGTGATGATAGCTATTAAATGAAATGGTAGAATTCAGAAACAGTTGGGATATGTCTCCTTTTATATTTATTCTTGTAAATATCCACACATGCCTATTTTCAGTCCTATTTGCATATCCTTCTTTAAATACCAAAAATCATGTTGACTGTAAAATGTGAATGGTTGAGGACCATCTCTTTCCCCCAACTGAATGACCTACTCTTGTTCTTTAAGTCATTATTTTAAAGTCTGCTTTCTCATATTATAAACTTCATCCCTTTTCCAATTCATTGCTGTGGAGGTTTGGAGACAGTAGTAATCATGGTTGTCTTTACAAATTGACGAAGTTAAATTTAGAAAGAAATTCCTCACCTGGGTCTTTTATAAAATGTTAAAGTACTTATCTTTTTAGAAGTGTTAATGCCAAATCCCTTTTGTTCAAACCTGACTCTCTGTCAATCTGGAAAGTTTATAATCAACTTTCCTCAGTAATCAGTTCTCTAGATCTTTACTCCAGAACCCCTGTAGTCTGTTCCCAGCTTCTTTAGTAGTCAGTCTCAACTGCTTTAAACCTGACTTATTTGAGCATTCTCCTTGGGTAATCCTCCTATTTCCTTTCTAAGAAGATTTCTTCCCATTTGTGAAATCTCTTACCTACAACTTCATCAATATTCTCCCATGTTCAGTATATTGTGCAGAAAATTTTAAAAATAATTTCAAATATTTCCTATTTATTATTATACTTTTGGTAGATATTTTGGAGGAAATTCTTTTGAATTTCGCATGTTTCCTGTTTGTTTTACCTTGGTCTTTTTCATGGACATTTGGAAGGGATAGCTAAGTAACTGTGCAAAATTTATCATTTTGTATGGCAAGACTATTTTTTTTTTTTTGCAACATTTATCATTTTGGAGAAGCAGTCTCCTCCTCTTCTTGATGGAGAGGTATGTTTAGAAGATAATATGATGTTAGGAAGAGTTAAAAGGTAACTAGATGTGGATAGACCTAGAGTCTGTCATACAGAGTGAAGTAAGTAAAAAGGAGAAAAACTGTATATTAATGCATATGTGTGAAATCTAGAAAAATGGTACAGATGAACCTATTTTCAGAGCAGGAACAGAGATGCAGACATAGAGAATGGACACATGGACATGGGGTGGGGAAGGGGAGTGGGATGAATTGGGAGATTTGGATCAACATATGTGCACTGCCACATATAAAATAAATAGCTGTGGGAATCTGCTTTATAACACAGGGAGCTCAGCTTGGTGCTCTGTGGTGACCTAGATGGGTGGGATGGGAGGGAAGTCCAGGAGGGTGATTCACTTTGTTGTAAGGCAGAAACCAACACAACACTGTAAAACAACTATACTCTAATTTTTTAAAAAGGTAACTATGTAAATAGACTTAAAATAGAGCCTCAAACTGTATTTTGGTTCAGCAACGCCACCCAACAGAAGTATGGTTCTGAATTATGTAATTGAAATTCTGGTCTTTCCATTTCTAAAGATAGATTAAGGAAGTTCAGTCTGACTTTCTTCACCAACATCAGTCAGAGTGCTCAGTTCACTGAGAACAGTGTTCTGTTTATGGGGTCATCTTGCCTCAAGTCTGTGAGATTCTCAAGGGTGGGGTTTGGGCCTTATTTATCATTTTTACCAGGTTCCTCACGTCATGTGTAGCAAACTATATTAGTCAATATATGTTTGCCAAGGAAATAAGGAATTAATTGAGTGTCTCCAATTTCAGTCTTCCCCTAGAGCTACAAAGAGTTCTGTTTATTCACTTTGAAACTGTTCCAATGGTTTTGCTTATATTCTTGTTCTTCTACCCAACATGAACTCAAGAGCAATTTTTTAAGTTGGCCATTTTGTTAATTTCCCCCTATGTTAGCATTGAGAAATATACCAAATTGTCCTAAAATGGTTATTTCCAGGACACTATTTCAGGTGACTTTCTTCAGAACTTATTTCTGAATAGTCCTTCTGTGTACGTGAACCATATCTCATCTTTGGCCATATGTTTCCAATATCACTTTCTTATTCTTTATTGCTTTGTCCCACTCCAGTTTAAAATATTCTCCAAATTATTTCTTTAATTCTGATTTCCTTTTTCTCACCTTTTATCCCTTTAGACATGGCATCTTGACATACCAATGGCATCTTGACATACCAATGACAAGGCTCAACTCTGAAACCTACTCTATACTCCATCCCCAGCAATAACACACACACACAGAAAGTCACAGAAAGTCATAACAGCAACAATCTTAAATTCATTGAGTTGTACTACAAAGATCCAGCTTATTCAAAGGAAAGTTCCAAGCTACAGTCTCATCAAAAGAAGTAAAACTTCAACATGGGAATGATGGTTGAGGGAGGGACTTCATTGGCATTACTGTCTTTGAGAATAGAATTCTGGATCTCTTAAAAGGAACAATTTTAGTTGAAAAGTATTTGATATGCTAATATTACTATTGCCAGTATCTTACTCTTTTCCTTTACAGAGATATATGTCTTAGAGATCACAGATATCCTCAGTCTCCCTTTTTACTGAATGAGGAAATAAGGCTCAGAGAAGCTAAGTGAATTGCCCAAAGAATAAACAAATAAGTGGCTATCATAAGAATTGGATTCAGAACATCTAACTCCATAAAGCCATATTTTTATGATTTCTATTGGACTTTGTACTTTATACCACACTCTTATATAATCAACTTATTCAATCCTCACAATATTTTATTCAGCTGGTATTTTCTACAATGTACTAACAAAATAATCTACCAAAAGCTCCCTAGAGTTCAAATCAGGACATATCCCAGATTACCTGTCTCCAAATCCATGAAATTTTACTGTCATGACTGAACTTTCTATCCATCATATGTGCCCTGGGAATAGTGATGAAAAGCATGCAAAGTAAGGTTGAAATTATATTTTGTTAAAGTCAAAATTATCAGTGACATGAAGATTCTGGCACTGGGGTCATTGCAACTTCTCATTCCCGAATGATTTACCTGCTCAGATGGTAAATATGAGGCCAATTCAACCAATAACCAAAGTGATCAGAGAAAGATGTCATTGAGTCAGGAGTTTGTTAGCTTTGAATTGTGTCCCTCCACCTAACCTCCACTTGAAGTCCTAACTTCCAGTTCTAACCTTCAGAATGTGACTGTATTTGGAGATAGGATCTATAAAGAGGTAACTAGGTTAAAATGAGGTTATTAAGGTTGACCCTTAATCCAACATGGTTGGTATATTTAGAAGAAGAAAGAATATGGACAGAGAGAAGATGATAAGAGGAGATAGCCATCTATAAGTCAAAGAAAAGGCCTGGAACATATTCTTTCTTCTTAGCCTTGGAAGGAACTGGCCTGCCAACACCTTGATGTTGGATTTCAAGGCTCCAGAACTGTGAGAATATAAATTTCTGTTGTTTAAGCCATGCAGTTTGTGGCGCCTTGTTAGAGTAGCCCTAGAAAACCTATACAGTGCCCATAAATATTTAATTAAGCTAAGTTAAGGACAACTTTGCCAGTCTGGAAAAAATGGAGAGCTATTTTTGATAGAGAATTCCAAGGTGTATATACACACAGAGACTACAATAAAAGAATATGAACCTAGCTCTCACAGTCCAGAATATCGGTAATGTGGTCAGAATTATAGAGATATCAAGCATTAAAATCTTGAGAAAAGACTGATTAGCTTCTAGCAGTTACATCTGTTCCATGCAAGGAAGGTGACAACTACAGCTTGGTTACAAAAATTTTATGGTAAACAAGATATCGTGAGGTAATAGCAGAAAGCTAATTTCCTAAATTATCCTCCATTTTTGGTAGTTCCATTTTTGATCATTTGATCATCCAGGTGATGATGATCCTTTTGACATGCTAATTTATAATCAGGGCACCAGCAGCTCTCTAATAGGTAGCAGTCAGAAGTAAAATATTTGCAGAGTTAAACTGTTGTTGTTGTTCAGTCACTAAGTTGTGTCCAACTCTGTGACCCCATGGACTGCAGCACACCAGGCTCCCCAGTGCTTCACTATTTCTGGAGTTCAGTCAAATTCATGCCTATTGAGTCAGTGATAGTATCTAACCATCTCATTCTCTGCTGCCCACTTCTCCTGTTGCCTTCAATCTTTCCCATCATCAAGGTCTTTTCCAATGAGTCAGCTCTTCACATCAAGTGGCCAAAGTATTGAAGCTTCAGCTTCAGCATTAGTCCTTCCAAAGAATATGCAGTATTAATTTCCTTTAGGATTGACTGAGCATCAGAGATCTATTTAAAGATAATGATTATAAACAGACATATGTAACTGTAAGGAATTTCCTATAATTTTCCTAGTATAAGGAAGTGTAGGAAAGGAAAATATCTTTTCTCTTTCTACCCTTCTATATTTTTGGTGGGGCTCTTTAACAGAAGACAATTCAACAATAGGGAAACACACAGAAGCTTATTAACAAACATGTATATCTCATATACTTGGGACAAACTCAGAGAAGAGTAACTCAAAGGGTAGTTAGAGCTTGGGCATCTTCACAAAGAGACAAGAAACTTTTAGATGAATGTCAAGACAAATGAACGGAAGCTTGAGTCTCTATGGGGTGGCAGATTAGTAGTAAGGTACGTAGTAAAGTAGTAGTAAGATTAGTAGTAAGGTAAATTAGTAGTAAGGAAACTAACCGTAGACAAGTCTTGTTTGTAAAGTTTGTTATCTAGATTCCTCTGGTGCCTTCTCTAGGTTTATCAAGGTCTAAAGTTGTCTCTGGTGACTAAATTTGCTTTTCCTCGTACATAGGAGCGGATGGACACCTTGTAAATTTATGGCAACACACTCCAGTACTCTTGCCTGGAAAATCCCATGGACAGAGAAGCCTGGTGGGCTACAGTCCATGATCGCAAAGAGTTGGACACGACTGAGTGACTTCACTTCCACTTTCACTTTAGGCAAATAGAGGGATGACAGAGAACATTCCTTACACTTGCTTTTAAACTGTTTTCAGTTCAAAATAATCATTATGTCAAAGTAACATATTTATGGGTGGCAAATTTTACTATCTCTCAGAAATACCTCTGGAAATGAAGTAGTAAGAAAGTCCACATGAAATTCACAGGTTTTGAGAGCTACAAGAAGTGTTAATTTATTTAGTCCAATAACTTTGAACCAGAGATGCACATAATAATCATTTATGAATTGTTTAAAATCAAATATACCTGAATGTTCCACGTTCATTGGACCTGGGATGAGCCTTGAGAATCAAGACAGAAACTGTCTTGATTCTGATGCTCACTACTGAGGACTAGGACAACCTCCTCACGTACAGGCCTCTGCAGTGACCTGGGCTCTTGGACTGCTACCGGCTTGGAGGCAGTCTTGAGATCCAGCCAGACTCCTTTCTGCTATATCATCTAAGTGTTCATCTATGAATTTCCTGTCCTTTCTTCCCCAGCACCCATCATTATAACTTTCCCCTAGATTTAAATTTGACTTTGGAAAAGAAAGATGAGGGAATCACAAATAAATGTCCAACAATCAGAACATAATAAAAAAACCGCACTAAACCATTTGCCTCATCATCATCTTTGTTACTCCCTGGTGGGTGTGATTTCTACTTCAACATCAGCCTGGCTGGGCAGCCCCCTAATTAAATAATTAGCTTCATCAGCTGCAGGCTTTGAGATAACAGTGAGAGCAATAAATGATGGAACATGACTCCAGAAAACTAGTTGCAGCTAATGAATCATAATCACAGGCAGGATTTCAAGTGCACAGCATTGGGAACACTGAGTTAGTGTATTACTACCAGAATCGCTAACAGTGCTAACTGGAACACTGGATCTTACAAGATATTTTCCATAATCTACCCCTTCTCTTTCTTGAAGGTGTGGCTAAATTACTCAAGCTTTCTTGTTCTTCCCCTCCTTTCGTGTTAAATACTAATCATAACAAACATAGCTGGCACCATGTATCTATTTGTAGGTCATTTTGAAACCTATACATTTTTATACATATATAATTGAAATGTTTGTATCTAGGTTTCCTAAAGAAAGACCCTGTTTGTGTCTTCCATTTATTTTCATCGCTTAGCCATGATTAGTAAAAGATTTTCCAATTACCTCAGAGATTGGATGGTCCAATTTAGTGAAAAGAACATTTTCCTGGGAATCCAAAGACGTGGATTTGAGTTTCAGCTGCATACAAAGGTAAGGCAAGCATACTTAAACCTATCTGCTTCCCAAATGCAATAAAAAGCTTATAATTTTTGGTTCATGAGTCATTAGGAGAATAAAATAAAGCATGCAAAAGTGCTTTGAGGATTACAGAATATTGTGAGTGTATAAGGCTTTTCTGGTCCAGTTCTGTGGACTCATTGATATGTTCATTAAAACTGACAAAATTTTTAAGAAATGACACAATTAGTTCTCAAAGGCAATTTTCACATTTCAATTAGTTTTTAAAAATATAGTATTAAGGTAATTTTCCAGGTTCAGAATTGCCATCTCTTCTATAGAAAATAATGGAAACTGAAAAATTGAAAATTAAATGTAAATATAATTAGATTTAATTCTTTGCTAATACCTTTGACTCTATTCTTTTGCACTACTGGGATAATTGGTTATCTATTTGTTATGCAATCTTTCATGTTTATGAAACACTTGACAGTTTTCTAAAACCATAGGGAAAATGCTATGGTGTCTTTGTTCCTATTGTTTAGGTCTCAGCCTAATGTTGGTAATGATCCTGCCAGAAATACCTGAGGTGCTCTTTCCATACATCTCACCCTCTCCTCCCCTCTCCCCATGTCCACTAGTCTGTTCTCTGTGTCTGTTTCTCCATTCAGTTCAGTTCAGTTCAGTTCAGTCACTCGGTTGTGTCTGACTCTTTGCGACTCCATGAACCGCAGTGCTCCAGGCCTCCCTGTCCATCACCAACTCCCGGAGTTCACCCAGACCCACGTCCGTCGAGTCAATGATGCCATCCAACCATCTCATCCTCTGTTGTCCCTTTCTCCTCCTGCCCTCAATCTTTCCCAGCATCAGGGTTTTTTTCAAATGAGTCAGCTCTTCTCATCAGGTGGCCAAAGTATTGGAGTTTCAGCTTCAACATCAGTCCTTCTAATGAACACCCAGGACTGATCTACTTTAGGATGGACTGGTTGGATCTCCTTGCAGTCCAAGGGACTCTCAAGAGTCTTCTCCAGCACCACAATTCAAAAGCATCAATTCTTCAGTGCTCAGCTTTCTTTATAGTCCAGCTCTCACATCCATACATGACCATTGGAAAAACCATAGCCTTGACTAGATAGAACTTTGCTGACAAAGTAATGTCTCTGCTTTTTAATATGCTGTCTAGGTTGATCATAACTTTCCTTCCAAGGAGTAAGCATCTTTTAATTTCCTGGCTGCAATCATTATCTTCAGTGATTTTGGAGCCCCCCAAAATAAAGTCAGCTACTGTTTCCACTGTTTCCCCATTTATTTGCCATTGCTGCCCTGTAAATAAATTCTTCAGTATCATTTTTCTAGATTTCATATTTATGCGTTAGAATACAATATTTATCTTTCTCTTTCTGACTTACTTCACTCTAAATGACAGCCTCTAGGTCCATCCATGCCTGCAAATTCTTATGATTATAGGACACACTTCAGAAAAGAGCCATCAGAGAAATCTGAGGAACAAGATTTACTACTCACAAGTCCTAGAGGGTACACAGCAAGCCTAAAGGTCACATAACAAGGTAGATTTGGGGCAGGGGTTGGGGTATGACCTGGGGCTTTACTTTTAATAGAATCTTATGGTTGAGTTTCTTGGGGTTTCACAGGATTGCACATTATGAGCTAATTTGAAGTATGAAGGTGGGAATCAAAACATAGGAGATTGGAGACAGTCTCTCCAGCTGTAAATTAGCTAGGTCACACAGAGCTTGTGAAAGGGGAATTTTATGGGTATGGGTGGCCTATTTCCTTATCTGGTTATTTTGTTAGTGTGTGTCATACAGCTGGCAATGTATTTAATCAAGATGGATGTCTTTCGAAACAAAAATTGGCAAAGAAAAGCTTAATGTCAGCCACTTACACTTCAGTTCAAATAAACAAGGAGGCAGAAAGAAATTGAGAGGTGGGGAACCATAAGGGGTGGCTTACTTAACACCACTGGAATCATATTTATCCATGCTTTCCCCTAAAACTTCCTAATTTATCACGTCCCTACAGTAGGAGGGACCATTCCTTCAAATAGATCGAAACATTATCTGTTTCTGGTTTGGGACTGATTATAAAAGGAAAAGTGATCAAACAAATAATTCCTTTTTATGTCATTTTATTTGACTAGAATATTATTGTGGGCTTCCCTGTGGCTCAGCTGGTAAAGAACCCGCTTGTAATGCAGGAGTCCTGGGTTCGATCCCTGGGTTGGGAAGATCCCCTGGAGAAGGGAAAGGCTCTCCACTCCAGTATTCTGGCCTCGATAATTCCACGGACTGTATAGTCTATGGGATCACAAAGAGTCATGAGGTCGCAAAGAATCAGACATGACTGAGTGAATTTCACTTTCACTTTCTTTCAGAATATTATTGTGAAGTCTTAGAGACCCAGAGCAAATAATATTTATTCGCTCATCAATTTTTAAAGGGAAAATTTTATACTGATTATGAGTTATATAGACAGTGGAAAAATACTGCTCACAAGAATTAATATCATTTGGTGTCTCCTTTCAGACTTTTTCCCCCTTCTAATGTGTTTCTCTAGAAAATAAGTGCTTATGTATGATTTATAAAGAGTAGGACAGTATTTTACATATTGTTTTGCATGGTATTATTTTTATTTGATACTACACATTGGATATGTTTCCAAGTAAATGTATCTGTACATCCTTTTTTATAATTTTAGCTCATTTTCTCTAATGGACTGATCAAAATTTAATTTTCCAAACGCTTTTATTGGACACTAGAGTTGTTTCAAACTTTTTCAATGTTTTGAAACAATGCTGAACAATGTTGAGCTTTGGGTACTGTTATCTAATCCACAAAAGAAAGATAAGAAAGCCTACTGCCTTCTGTGGGGAGGATATATAATGTTTGAGTAAACCAGACAATGTATATTTATACATAATTTTTCATGTTGTCTAGATTTTCAAGTATGTTACATGAATATGGACTGTATAAATTTATATCTTAAAATTTTCTCTACATCTGTATATATGTTATTTCTCTCTAAATATTTGTAGTCTCTCTTCAATACACTTGTCTGAAGTAACTAGATCATTCATTAAACAAACATGCATAGATAATTTTTTTTGTGTCGGGCACCGTGCTAAATGCTACAGATACAATGGTTAACAAGAAGACATAGTCTCTTCTCTAATGGAGTGTTCATTCTTATGGTATATGCAGATTTTTGAAGAGTAGAAAAGCAAAGATAATGAATTTTGATAAATATTATGAAGGAAATTAAGATTTTGATAATTAAAATAAGAGTGAGTAGAATCAAACGAAGTGTTAAGAAAGTACTTTCTGAAGAGGTGACCTTCAAACAGTGACATTAAAAAAAAAAGGAGCTGAAAAAGAAAGAAAGAAAAAAAAAGAAATTGTAGTGATATTAGAACTTTGGGGAAGGATGGGAGACTGGTGGAGACAGTGTCGGAGCCATAGGATGGGTTATAATACAGCAAGGACCTTGGTTTTTACCAAAGTGTAGTTGGAAGGTACAGATACCATGGATGCCTCTTTCATTTTTCTTCCTTTCGCTTTCAGTTGAAACTTTCACTTATATTACTTTTCCCTTTGTAATGAGACAAACCAGTGAGAAAACATTTTCTTTTTTGATATACCTCACCTAAACACTACATTTACCCATTGTGATACTTTCTTCTTAATGCTGGTGAAAGTGAAAGTGAAGTCGCTCAGTCGTGTCCGACTCTTTGCGACCCCATGGACGGTAGCCTATCAGGCTCCTCCGTCCATGGTATTTTCCAAGCAAGAGTGCTGGAGTGGATTGCCATAAGAATAATGTCTTAAATTTTGTAAATTTGGAAAATTAGCCCTTTGACTTTATCAGTTACTGTGAGAAATGAGTTCAAATCTCCACATGTGATTTCTCCTTTTGATTCTACAACTTTTGCATAATACCTTTTGATCCTGTTATTAGTTGCATACAAATTAATGACTGTTATTCTTTTAAATTGATTCTTTTGTAATAGAGATATATACTTTTACTAGAGTATTACTGTTGCATTAAATTCTTGCTTGCCTGCCACTGATGTAGCTAGAACAGCTTTCTCTTGATTAGTGTTTCCATGGTATGTCTTTTTCTTATTTACCTATTTTATGTTTTGAAAACATCTTCTCCTCCTACCAAAAACAGACACGTTTTGCCATTTGTTTTCTCGATTTTATATTCTAATTTACTGTGATCAGTCTCTCCAATAATTTTGTGACCTCTGGGTTCTATATCCTCCTTGGAAAGATTGACCTCATTTACAGTTTTTAAGTTTATTCCCCCTTTATGTTCAAGAATTTTTATAGCTGTGTATTCAGAGTACACAGCTTAAGCTTTCATTCTATTGAAATATTTTGCTGTGTAAGATTGAGATACTAATGTAATGTTTTGGGTGATGGGTGCTATTGACCAGTTGGTTCTGATGTATTATAAGGGTTTAGAAAAATGTTAGCTGAATCTGAAGTTTTATGATATCATTAGGATAAATTTATATGCTTCCTTAGTCATTCTATCAATCATATATGAATATGAGGAAGATTATTTCAAAATTTTTGTAATTACACTGTTGTTGCTGTTTAGTTACTAAGTCATATGCAACTCTTTTATGACTCAGTGGACTGTAGCCAACCGTGCTCCTCTCTCCATGGGATTTTCCAGGCAAGAATACTGGAGTGGGTTGTCATTTCCTGCTCCAGGGGCTCTTCCCTATTCAGGGATTGATCCCAAATCTCCTGCCTTGGCAGGCAGATTCTTTACCGATGAGTGACCATGGAAGCCCCCAAATTAAAACATTTCCTTAATATTCTAATGTTCATGAGCTTTATATTTGTGTCAATGTAAAGCTATTTGGCTGATAGCTATAATACTGTTATATTTTCAGGTTGAATTTTGCCCTGATAGTATGTAATATTATCAGATATACACCACATATATACATACACCAGATATACATCAAGGTGTATATCTTCACACTGCTTATTTATTTAACTTCTATGCAGAGTACATTATGAAAAATGCCAGGCTGGATGAAACACAAACTGTAATCAAAAAGCTGGGAGAAATACCAATAACCTCAGATATGCAGATGACACCACTCTTATGGCAGAAAGAAAAGAGGAACTAAAGAGCCTTTTGATAAAGGTGAAAGAGGAGAGTGAAAAAGCTCGCTTAAAATTCAACATTCAAAAAACTAAGATCATGGCATCTGGTCTCATCACTTCATGGAAAATAGATGGGGAACAATGGAAATAGTGACAGATTTTATTTTCTTGGGCTCCAAAGTCACTGTGGACAGTAGCTGCAGCCATTAAATTAAAAGATGCTTACTTCTTGGAAGAAAAGCTATGACAAACCTAGACAATGTATTAAAAAGCAGAGACATTACTTTGCCAACAAAGGTCCATCTAGTCAAAGCTATGGTTTTTCCTGTAGTCATGTATGCATGTGAGAGTTGGACCATAAAGAAAGCTGAGTGCCGAAAAACTGATGCTTTTAAACTGTATTGTTGGAGAAGACTCTTGAGAGTCCCTTGGACTGCAAGGATATCCAACCAGTCTATCCTAAAGGAAAGCAGTCCTGAGTATTCATTGGAAGGACTGATGCTGAAGATGAAGCTCCAGTACTTTGGCAACCTGATATGAAGAGCCAACTCATCGGAAATGACCTTGATGCTGGGAAAAATTGAAGGCAGGAGGAGAAGCAGATGACAGAGGACAAGATATTTGGGTGGTATTACCGACTCAGTGGACATGAGTTTGAGCAAGCTCTGGGAGATGGTGAAGAACAGGGAAGCCTGGAGTGCTCCAGCCCATGGATTGCAAAAAGCTGGACACGAATGAGTGACTGAACTACAACAACATAGCACTGGTGTTAAAGAACCTGCTCGTCAATGCAGGAGACTTAAGAAATGCAAGTTCGTATCCCTGGGTCAGGAAGATTCCCTGGAGGAGGGCATGACAACCAACTTCATTCTTGCCTGGAAAATCCCATGGACAGAGGAGCCTGGAGGGCTATAGTCCATAGGGTCACAAAGAGTCGTACATGACTGAAACGACTCAGCACACAAGTTCGCCTATAATATTATCTTTTATCATTTATTGCAACTTCAGTTTATTTTCTTATACTTGGTTTAAAAATTGTTTCTGTTGGTTTTTTAAATTTGCATTTATCTGACATATCTTTACCCATTTTTAATTCTTTAAACCTCTAGCTTTTAAAAAAAAGTCATATTGTAAGAAGCATATGTTCCCTAATTCTTACAAATTTTATTTTCTATTCAATATTGATTAGGAAACTGAAGTACTAGCGGGTGTAGCTTATGCATTAACTTATTAAGGTTAGAAAAACAACTCTATAAAGCTATTTTTTCTCTATTTTTTTTGAAGAGAAAACTGAATATTAGAGATATGAAATAAATTTTCTAGAGTCACACACCTAAATAGAAAGTGAAGTCGCTTCAGTCATGTCCGACCCTTTGTGACCCCATGGACTGTAGCCTACTAGCCTTCTCCATGGGATTCTCCAGGCAAGAATATTGGAGTGGGTTGCCATTTCCTTCTCCAACACACCTAAATATTGTCTATTTATTGTAAAATTTTTTAAAAATCATACATCTACTTTTATTCCTGATTTCTATTTCTCTTCCAATTTTTCTTAGTGTATTTTGTTATATGGAAGACATTTTCTTCCTGTTTTATCTTCTTAATTTTAGAAGATATATTTTAGATTTCGGTCAAAAACACATAATGCAATATTTACCACTTAAACTATTATTTTCTATGTCTTTTAAAAATTAATTTAAATTAAAAAATATAATTTTAAAGGTTACTTTCAGTTCACAGTTATTAGAAAATATTGGCTATATTCTCCATGCTGTGCAACACATCCTTAACCTATCTTACACCCAATAGTTTGTGCAACCCACACTCCTACCGTTATCTTGCCTCTCTCATTCCCACTGGTGACCAGCTTGTTTTCTGTGTCTGCGAGTTTTCTGCCTTTTAAAAATATGCATTCAGTTCAGTTCAGTCACTCAGTCATGTCCGACTCTTTGTGACCCCATGAACCGCAGCATGCCAGGCCTCCCTGTCCATCACCAACTGCCGGAGTCTACCCAAACCCATGTCCATTGGGTCGGGGATGCCATCCAACCATCTCATTCAGTTCAGTTCAGTTGCTCAGTTGTGTCCAACTCTTTGTGACCCCATGAATCGCAGCACGCCAGGCTTCCCTGTCCATCATTAGTCTGTTGTATTTTCTAGGTTCCATATATAAGTGGTATTATACAGTATTTGTCTTTCTCTGTCTGACTTGGTTCACTTGGCTTAATGCCCTCTAAGACCATCTATGTTGTTGAAGATAGCAAAATTTTGTTCTTTTTAATGGTTAGTAATATCCAATTATGTACACACACACACACACACACACGCACATAGATTTACCACCTCTTCATCCATTCATGTGTGGAGGAACACTTAGGTTGTGTCCATATCTTGGCAATTATAAATAAAGCTGCTATGAATATTGGAGTTCATGTATCCTCCCAAGTTAGTATTTTTCCTTTTTTTTTTTTTTGGATACATATCCATGAGCAGACTTGATGAGTCATAGTTCTAATTTTAGTTTTTTGAGAAAACTGTTTTTCACAGTGGTTGCACCGATTTACATTTCCATCATCAGTGTACCAAGGTTCCCTTTTATCCACATCCTAGCCAACGTTTGTTATTTGTGCCTTTTTGAGGTAGCCATTCTGACAGGTGTGAGGTGATATCTCATTGTATTCATTTTGATTTGCATTTTCCTGTTGATTAGCAGTGTTGAGCATGTTTTCATGAGTCTTTCAGCCATCTGCATTTCCTTTTCAGAAAAATATCTCTTTAATTCTTCTGGCCACTTTAAACTGTACTGTTTGTGAGATTTTTTTTCTTTTTTAGTGTTGAGTTGAATGAGTTCAACTCATTTATATATGTTGGATAATAATCCTTTATTTGTCATATGACTTGCAAATATTTTTTCCCATTCAGTAGGTTGTCTTTTCATTTTGTCAATGGTTTCCTTTGCTGTGTAAAAGTTTTTAAGTTTAATTAGGTCTCATTCATTTATTTTCACTCTTATTTTCTTTATTTTAGGAGACAGATCCAAAACAAAATATTTTGCTGCAATTTGTGTCAGTGCATGTTTGGCCTATGTTTTCTTCTAAGAAAATTTACATTTTACTATCCATGTTGACTGCAGCCATGAAATTAAAAGACGCTTACTCCTTGGAAGGAAAGTTATGACCAACCTAGATAGCATATTCAAAAGCAGAGACATTACTTTGCCAACAAAGGTTCATCTAGTCAAGGCTATGGTTTTTCCTGTGGTCATGTAAGGATGTGAGAGTTGGACTGTGAAGAAAGCTGAGCACCAAAGAATGGATGCTTTTGAACTGTGGTGTTGGAGAAGACTCTTGAGAGTCCTTTGGACTGCAAGGAGATCCAACCAGTCCATTCTGAAAGAGACCAGCCCTGGGATTTCTTTGGAAGGAATGATGCTAAAGCTGAAACTCCAGTACTTTGGCCACCTCATGCGAAGAGTTGACTCATTGGAAAAGACTCTGATGCTGGGAGGGATTAGGGGCAGGAGGAGAAGGGGATGACAGAGGATGAGATGGCTGGATGGCATCACTGACTCAATGGACGTGAGGCTGGGTGAACTCTGGGAGTTGATGAGGGACAGGGAGGCCTGGCGTGCTGCGATTCATAGGGTTGCAAAGAGTTGGACACAACTGAGCAACTGAACTAAACTGAAGTCAGGGCTCATGATTTCTCTAGCTCTGTTCTTTCTCAAGATTGCTTTGGCTATTTGAGGCTCTTTTATGTTTCCACATAAGTTTTAAAATTATATATTCTAGTTCTCTGAAAAATGTTATTAATAATGCCTTTTGAGAAATCTGCATTCAGGTAAGGAAGCAACAGTTAGAACTGGACATGGAACAATAGACTGGTTCCAAATAAGGAAAGGAGTATGTCAAGGCTGTATATTCTCACCTTGTTTATTTAACTTATATGTAGAGTACATCATGAGAAACGCTGGGCTGGATGAAGCACAGCTGGAATCAAGATTTCCAGGAGAAATATCAATAATCTCAGATATGCAGATGACACCACCCCTATGGCAGAAAGCAAAGAAGAACTAAAGAGCCAAGTGAAAGAGGAGAGTGAAAAAGTTGGCTTAAAACTCAACATTCAGAAAACTAAGATCATGGCATCTGGTCCCATCACTTCATGGCAAATAGATGGGAAAACTGTGGAAACAGTGACAGACTGTTTTGGGGGGCCCCAAAATTACTGAAGATGGTGATTGCAGCCCTGAAATTAAAATACAGTTACTCCTTGGAAGAAAAGCTATGACCAACCTAGACAGCATATTAAAAAGCAGAGACATTACTTTGCCAACAAAGGTCCGTCTAGCCAAAGTTATGGTTTTTCCAGTAGTCATAGATGGATGTGAGATTTGGACTATAAAGAAAGCTGAGTGCTGAAGAATTGATGCTTTTGAACTTGTGGTGTTGGAGAAGACTCTTGAGAGTCCCTTGGACTGCAAGGAGATCCAACCAGTCCATCCTAAAGGAAATCAATCCTGAATATTCATTGGAAGGACTGATGTTGAAGCTGAAACTCCAAAACTTTGGACACCTGATGCAAAGAATTGACTCCTTGGAAAAGACCCTGATGCTGGAAAAGATTGAAGGCGGGAAGAGAAGGGGATGACAGAGGATGAGATGGTTGGATAGCATCGCTGACTCAATGGTTATGAGTTTGGGTAAACTCCTTGCATTGGTGATGGACAGGGAGGCCTGCTGTGCAGCAGTCTTTGGGGTTGCAAAAAGTCAGACAAGACTGAGCAACTGAACTGAACTGAACTGAATCTGATAGGGATTGCACTGAATCTGTAGATTGACTTAGGTAGTATGGTCATTTTAAGAATACAGATTATTTCAATTCAATAATATAGATATCTTCCTATCTTTGAAGTATCTCATTTGATTTTTTAAATCCAGGACACATTTTCTCCCCTCTTCTAACTTCAAGTGTTTCTTAATATAATCTGGGTTTTATTTTCACATTATTATCAAATAATTGACTTGACTTACATTTTTTAAAGAAGAATGTTTTATGTCGGAGATTGTTTTGCCTATGTTCTCCTCTAGGAGTTTTATAGTTTCTGGTCTTATGTTGAGATCTTTAATCCATTTTGAGTTTATTTTTGTGTATGGTGTTAGAAAGTGCTCTAGTTTCATTCTTTTACAAGTGGTTGACCAGTTTTCCCAGCACCACTTGTTAAAGACATTGTCTTTAATCCATTGTATATTCTTGCCTCTTTTGTCAAAGATAAGGTGTCCATAGGTGCGTGGATTAATCAATCTCCAGGCTTTCTATTTTGTTCCATTGATCTATATTTCTGTCTTTGTGCCAGTACCATACTGTCTGATGACTGTGGCTTTGTAGTAGAGCCTGAAGTCAGGCAAGTTGATTCCTCCAGTTCCATTCTTCTTTCTTAAGATAGCTTTGGCTATTAGAGGTTTTTTGTATTTCCATACAAATTGTGAAATTATTTGTTCTAGCTCTGTGAAGAATACCATCATAAATCAAAGCAGGATCCTCTATGACCCACCTCCCAGAATATTGGAAATAAAAGCAAAAATAAACAAATGGGACCTAATTAAACTTAAAAGCTTCTGCACAACAAAGGAAACTATTAGCAAGGTGAAAAGGCAGCCCTCAGAATGGGAGAAAATAATAGCAAATGAAGCAACTGACAAGCAACTAATCTCAAAAATATACAAGCAACTCCTACAGCTCAACTCCAGAAAAATAAATGACCCAATCAAAAAATGGGCCAAAGAACTAAATAGACATTTCTCCAAAGAAGACATACAGATGGCTAACAAACATGAAAAGGTGCTCAACATCACTCATTATCAGAGAAATGCAAATCAAAACCACTATGAGGTACCATTTCATGCCAGTCAGAATGGCTGTGATCCAAAAGTCTACAAGTAATAAATGCTGGAGAGGGTGTAGAGAAAAGGGAACCCTCTTACACTGTTTGTGGGGATGCAAACTAGTACAGCCACTATGGAGAACGGTGTGGAGATTCCTTAAAAAACTGGAAATAGAACTGCCTTATGATCCAGCAATCCCACTGCTGGGCATACACACTGAGGAAACCAGAATTGAAAGAGACACAAGTACCCCAATGTTCATCACAGCACTGTTTATAATATCCAGGACATGGAAACAACCTAGATGCCCATCAGCAGATGAATGGATAAGAAAGCAGTGGTACATATACACAATGGAGTATTACTCAGCCATTAAAAAGAATACATTTGAATCAGTTCTAATGAGGTGGATGAAACTGGAGCCTATTCTACAGAGTGAAGTAAGCCAGAAAGAAAAACACTAATACAGTATATTAATGCATATATATGGAATTTAGAAAGATGGTAATGATAACCCTGTGTACAAGACAGCAAAAGAGACACTGATGTATAGATCAGTCTTTTGGACTCTGTGGGAGATGGAGAGGGTGGGATGATTTGGGAGAATGGCATTGAAACATGTATACTATCGTGTATGAAATGAGTCCCCAGTCCAGATTCGATACACCATAGTGGATGCTTGGGGCTGGTGCACTGGGATGACCCAGAGGGATGGTATGGGGAGGGAGGAGGGTTCAGGATGGGGAACACATGTATGCCTGTGGTGGATTCACTTCGATATATGGCAGAACCAATACAATATTGTAAAGTTTAAAAATAAAATAAAATAAAAAAAAGAAGAATGTTTAAGCCATGTTTTTCAACTTTATAACCACATTTCTAAAGCTTAAACTTAAAATCTCTACTTTTAAGTGGTTTGAGTTCACTTCAAAATCATTCTGTGACTTCCTTGCGACTTACCTTATTATTTCAAACTTTCTGTGATGAGTAGACTATGTATTTGAGAATTTCTTTCATGCCATGGGAATATCTGCTATGCTTTTTGAGTCCTTGAATATGTGAGGCTATTATTTTTCTAATAATTCCAGTAATGCAATAAATGAGTATCTTTTTAAAGCAAATTAAGACTTTGAAGGATTTTTCAATGGTTGATTCCAAGTATAATATCACCTACTTTTATAATTTTTAATTCATCTAGATCACAATAAACTTTTATCTAACAGTTTTCTGGACGCAGTCATCATGGACAGATGTGAAACCTATAAATACATATGTAGTTATTACTCTAGTTGAAACTCTTGGCTACTTTGTTTCCAATTGTCATGTTATTTGCATAAGCATATATATAGTTTAAAAATGGTTGACCAGTAGACATTATTTGTGATTGCACATATTTATCATGAAACTTTAAGTTTGTACCTCAAAAAATTAAATACTAACTAATTTAACAATTTTATGTCTATAGTACTATTAATGTGCACATTAAATATTAATGAAGTTCAAATTCTTTCCAAACATTTTTAGAAAAATAAGCACAACACATGAGTTTTTCTTTTTGGTTCCAAGAAGTCTGCACTCTGGTTTTCTGACTTTGTCATCTGTTAGGCTGTAAGCAAGGATCATATCTGACCCTTTACCATTGTAATCTCCCTTCATGTGGAATCACACAGTGTCAAAAATTTTGTAGCTGCTCAGTAGATGGTTATGGAATGATCATTTGGACTAAGAATGACTCCCACATGTGCCAAGTATACAAATGCTGAGGTAGGTATCCGGAGGGAGAAATTCATCTCCTAAAGTCACACAATCTTCGTTTTAGATCAGTACAATGGCAGTCTTCTTTCTTGCACTCCAAAGTTCAGAATAATGCTGTACAGCCCAAAGTTCCATGGCTTCCCTATGGGAGCTGTCACAGGAATTGAGAAGATGGGGAGGGGAGAATATTCCCAAAATAATTTGACTCAACTTAAATTTATTCTTTTATGCAAATTAAAAACAAATGATAAACACAGGAAAACAAACCAAGATATAGTTTATAAGTCACATCCTTGTACAATGTTTTCTTCTTTATGTTACCTGTTATCTTTAACTGAATTTACATATACATGTAACAAACTTTTCCTTTTGTTTTCTAGCAGGAAATAAGTCTCTAAATGTGAGCACAGTTTTACTCGTAATAAAGAAAAATCCATTTTTAAATTTTTCATTAAGATAATGAATAAATCATATTAAATACATTTATAGGTATTAAATGTCTAGGATTCATTTTAATATTACTATTAATTGATATTTTTAGCTTTTATCTTAAAAATATCATGAGGATTGTAAAACCCTACAGCCTGGGATAGAGTTGAGTGAGACAGAACAGTCCATTTCCAGGTAAAATGTTAGCTGCCTTTTCTATCTTGGAGCACAGCATGGCTATGATAAACAAGGTCAATTTTGATAGGGCATAATTATTGAAGTGTCCACAAGATGGCAGATCCAGAGTCTCAGATGATTTATTCATTGGTGCATGGCAAATATGCCCACTAAGACTTATTTTACAACACTGATTGGCCAAATTGATTGCAACAATTAAAATTAACATACTTTAAATAAAACAAACAAACAAGCAAAGAACCCACAACTTTCTCTGATCTGTCTATATTAGAATACATGTCACAGTGAAGCCTTTAAGACAATAGTCTCATGCCATACTATATTGGTTACTAAAAGAATAATCAGAGTACTAATATGGTTCAGTTTTTCCTAATGATCTGAAAATGAATCACTTTCTTCATATATATAACTCATAAATAGAGTTATAGTATAACAATTTGCTTCTCACAAAATATATGTGAAAACCATATTTTTTAGAATTGTCTTATCTATAAAGTGGAAAATACACTCTTTCCACTCCCATAGTGTTGGGAAAGAAATATCTCCTCCTCTCACTGAAGGCCGCATAGTTCACAAATAGATAGATGATTAAGCCCTATAGAAAAGTTGAAAGCACAGTTGGATGAACACCTAGGGGAATCCTCACCTCAATTTCTACTGTTATGTCTTGCTTTTTCTTTGTATATCATGGGTACATTATTTGCATGTATATACCTATTATTCTTTATTTATGTTCTCTATATTATGTATTTTATACATTTAATGTATATATACATATAAAGCACAAAGAAGCTTGCTTTTTGCTGAACAATTTCAGCATGATGTAGATGTCATGACACTTCACCCATAAATACTGCAGAATAATCTTCTAAAAATAGGAATGTACTTCTACCTAAGCAAAATATCATTATTGCTCCTAAAAATAACATTAGTTTATTAATATCTAATATATATTTTATGTTCAAACTTCCCCAATCATCCTAAGAACATTTTATCAACATGATACATAAAAGATTATGTACTGCACTTTCTCATTTTATTTTAAAACATCTTATTTAAGCTGGTCTTCCCTCTCCCTTTAAGTTTTTCATGACGTTAAATTCCAGAATGTGATAGCATGATGCACATTCTGCGTTTGTGTGACATTTCTTTGTGATTTGTTATTGTCATTTTGTTTAGTTGCTAAATCATGTCCAACTCCTTTTCAGACCCTAGATTGTAGACCACCAGGTTCCACTGTCCATGGGATTTCCCAGGCAAAAATATTGGAGTATGTTGCCAGTTCTTTCTCCAGGGAATCTTCCTGACACAGTGATCAAACCTACCTCTCCTGCACTGAAGACAGATTCTTTACCACTGAGCCAACAGTGAAGGCTTGAGTAACGTTCTTTGAAAATGTTACATAGGACATTATATATTTCTTTGTACAACATATAAAGAGATAAATAACGTCACATTGTTCTATAATCAGTGACACTAAGTTTAATCACTTTGAAAAAGTAGTGACCTATATAACATTATAAAACTGCTTTTTTGTAATTAATAAATATTCTTTGTCTTAGAGATTTTATAGAGTACCTGCTTTATATAAACTTTTATTCCTTGTTCTTGATATATTTTTTGAACCTTTTTTGTAAAGTAAGAAGTTAAAAATATTAATTCATGTATTTATTCCACAGATACTGACAATGTTTTCCATGTGCAAAACTTTAACATGTGATGTAAAGAATAACAGGAATAACATGCTCCTTCATTCAAGAAACACAAGCTGTAGTGCATAAAAAACTATTAATGACTAGACTAAGGTAAGTCGCTCCAGTCGTGTCCGACTCTGTGCAACCCCATAGACGGCAGCCCACCAGGCTCCCCCGTCCCTGGGATTCTCCAGGCAAGAACACTGGAGTGGGTTGCCATTTCCTTCTCCAATGCATGAAAGTGAAAAGTGAAAGTGAAATCGCTCAGTCGTGTCTGGCTCTTCGCGACCCCATAGACTGCAGCCCACCAGGCTCCTCCATCCATGGGATTTTCCAGGCAAGAGTACTGGAGTGGGGTGCCATTGCCTTCTCTGAATGACTAGACTAGTCTAGTCTAATTAAACTAGTTTAAATTCAACTAAATTAGACTAGTTTAAATTCAACTAAATTAGGCTACTTTAATAATTAAAAAATATATTTTAGGAAGAGCCAGAAAGCAAATTTACACAATGCTATGATGGAAAAGAATTATGCATGAGTATAACTTAGACAGAGTGACTAGAGGAATTTTATTACAGAGGTGACTTGTAAACAAACCTTGATGTATAAATGGGGGCAAGAAGTGTGGGACATGGTGAATTAAGTGCTTGGAGAGAAGGTAAGATAGAGATCAGAACAACCCAAATAAGTTTTTAAAGATCATTCTGCCTACAACGTTGAGAATCAATTTTATGAGTGCAATATTAAACACAAGAAGACTTGTTAGAAAGGTACTAAATTAATCCAAATGAGGGAAAAGGTTGGGGCTAGTGAAGGTGATGAAAAATCACAGAAGGTATAACTGACCCAATAGCATCGTTAAACATGACATTATATTCTATGAAATGTTTATATCAATGACATAGTTTAAAATTATAAATATTTTAATCATTTATTTTTAAGAAATGAGGAGACTCCTATTTAGTTCCAGTGGATTCTTTGATAATAGCATTGTTTCTTATTTTGTTTCAGCCTGTGTATGTGTATTAGACTGTGTGTGTGTGTGTGCACTCGATTGTATGTGCACACACGCACGTGTGTGTGTACATTGTGGCAGAGGGTAAACAAAAATATTGAGGAACTGACTATTGATTCAAGTATAGCCACTATTTCCTCCTGCCCCCACTTTATTGAGATACAATTGACATAACACACATGTTTAAGGTGTACAATGTGGTGATCAGATACATGTATGCAGAGTTGCCCTTTGAACAACTTGGGGGCTCATGGCACCCACCTTCTGTGCAGTTGAAAATTTGAGTGTATATATATATATATATACACACACACACATATTTCTCTTTCTGAGTGTGTGTATGTGTGTGTATATATGTTTATATTTGTATATGCTCTCTCTCTATATATGTGTGAGTGTATATATATATATTAATATGTATATATGTACACGATTTCTCAGGTGGCACCAGTGGTAAAGAACCCACCTGCCAATGCAGGAGATGTGAGTTTGATCCCTAGGTTGGGAAGATGCTCTGAAGGGGAGTATGGCAATGCACTCCAGTATTCTTGCTCGGTGAATCCCAAGGATAGAGGAGCCTGGCAGGCTACTGTCTATAGAGTCGCAGAGAGTCATATGTGACGGAAGCGACTTTGCACGCACGCAAATATATGCATATCTCTCTTTCTGTGTGTGTGTGTGTGTGTGTGTGTGTGTGTGTGTGTGTATCCTCTCTATATATGTGTGTATGTGTATATATGTATACATATACACATCTTTCTTCCTGTGTGTGTATATATAATGTACATAGTGTGTGTATATATATATATATATACACATATATATATATATTCTCTTCTTTATCCATTTACCTGTTGAACTCCTGGGTTGTTTCCATATCTTGGCTACTGTGAATAAGGCTGCAATGAATAAGGGGGTACAGATTTCCTTCAGGTGCATACTCAGAAATGGAATTGCCAGATCATAGGAACAACAGAAACAGTGAGAGCTTTATCTTTCTGGGCTCTGAAATCACTGCAGATGGTGACGTAGCCATGAAATTAAAAGACACTTGCTCATTGGAAGAAACGTTATGACCAACCTAGACAGCACATTAAAAAGCAGAGACATTACTTTGCCAACAAAGGTCTGTCTAATCATAGCTATGGTTTTTCCAGTAGTCATGCATGGATGTGAGAGCTGGACTATAAAGAAAGCTGAGCACTGAAGAATTGATGCTTTTGAACTGTGGTGTTGGAGGAGACCCTTGAGAGTCCCTTGGACTGCAAGGAGATCCAACCAATCCATCCTAAAGGAAATCAGTCCTGAGTGTTCATTGGAAGGACTGATGTTGAAGCTGAATCTCCAATACTTTGGCCACCTGATGCAAAGAACTGACTCATTTGAAAGGACCCCGATGCTGGGAAAGATTGAAGGTGGGAGGAGAAGGGGATGACAGAGGATGAGCTGGTTGGATAGCATCACTGACATGGTGGACATGAGTTTGAGTAAGCTCCGGGAGTTGGTGATAGACCGGGAAGCCAGGCGTGCTGTAGTCCATGGGGTCACAAAGAGTCGGACACTGAACTGATGGTAGATTCATTTTTAATTTTTAAAGGAACCTCCATACTGTTTCCACAGTGGCTATACCAAGTTATAGTCCTTGCAATACTGCACAAGAATTTTCTTTACTCCACAACCTCACCTACGCTTACTGTTTTTGTCTGTTAAACAATAACCTTCTAATATGTATGAGGTGATATCTCACTGCAGTGTTTATTTGCATTTCTCCGATGATTTGTGATGCTGAGCATCTTTCACATACCTGTTGGTCTTTGTATGTCTTCTTTGGAAAAATGTCTATTCAAGTCCTTTGTTTATTTTTAAATGAGTGGTTTTTTGGGTGTTTTTTTGTTTGTTTGTTTAGTTTTTTTCTTTTGCTATTGAGTTGTATGAGTTCCTTATATATTTTGGATGTTAAATCATCAGATACATGGTTTGTAAATATTTTCCCCCATTACATATGTTGCTTTTTTTATCTTCCTGACTATTTCTTTTGCTATTCAGAAGATTTTTATTTTATATAATCTTACTTGTCTACTTTTTCTTTTTTGTTTGAGCTTTTGGTGTCAAGCAAAGCTTGAGATGTTCTTACATGAATTTTATATTTACAAATGTCCTAAAATATGTACATGTACATGATCTGAATCTTATTATCTTTCATTCCCCCTTTCACAATAGACACATAAGAAAAAATTATGCCATGGCTACAAATTATCTACAAAAATTATCTACAAAACAGAAGTAGAGTATAGATGCAGAAAATAAACTTATGGTTACCAGAGGATAGGTGGAGGAGGGTAAATTGGAAGATTGAGACTGACACTTATATACTACTATATATAAAATAGGTAACTAATAAGGATTTATTGTATAGCACAGAGAACTCTACTCAATACTCTGTAGTGACCTGTACACGTATATGTATAACAGAAACACTTTGCTATTCACCTCTGAAACTAACACAACATTGAAAATCAACTATACCAAAAAAATTTTTTTTAAATTATGCCTTGGCTTTATGCCATTCATACAAAAAATAAAAAAAAGAAAAGATCAGGTTGTGGATATTTCAAAAGAATCAACTATATCTCTGGAACAGTTTCAATTTACTCCTGATTTAGCTTCTTTTCTCTTTCAAGTTTGCCTAAATTCTGACCTCTGGAACTGTCTTCTGAATTTATCCCTGTTTTGACCATACTGTCTAAATCTTCCTGCTTTTAGAGGCATGATGAGCAGGACACTTTGCCCTTGTACTCATTCCTGGTACTCTGAGTCCCAATCTCTGGCTCTGCATCATCTCAGTAGGTCCTCCCTGGCCTAGAATTCAAACAGATGAATACATACTTGATTGCTATGTCCTCAAAAAACAAGCCTAATATCTCTAGGCTTGTTATAATAGACATTGAAATAACTCAATAAATGCTCATTATGTCATTAACAAATTACTCATTTTCAGATTACAAGGAAACTCTTTTTTTGGAGGGGTGCTCCCTTCAAAATTTCATTGCTGTTTTTTTTGCAAATGCCCTGAAATGTTGGCACATCTACATTTGCATAACTAATTTAATATTTACTTTCAGCATCAAATTTGGGGAATAGTGGGTGATCAAATGAGATATTGCCATTTAATCCTTTTTAAAAAGTAGCTGTGCTGTGTGTGCTGTGCTAAGTCACTAAGTCATATCCAACTCTGTGACCCCATGGACTACAGCCCACCAGGCTCCTCTGTCATGGGATTCTCCAAGCAAGAATACTGGAGAGGGTTGCCATGCCCTCCTCCAGGGGGATATTCCCGACCCAGGGATGGAACTCACATCTCTTAAGTCTCCTGCATTGGTAGGCATATTCTTTTTTGTTTGTTTGTTTTAATTTAATTTTATTATTTTTTTTTTAAATTTTATTTTATTTTTTAACTTTACAATATTGTATTGGTTTTGCCATATATCAAAATGAACCCGCCACAGGTATACATGTGTTCCCCATCCTGAATCCTCCTCCCCCCTCCCTCCCCATACCATCCCTCTGGGTCGTCCCAGTGCACCAGCCCCAAGCATCAAACATCCAGTATCGTGCATCGAACCTGGACTGGCGACTCGGTAGGCATATTCTTTACCACTAGTGCCAGTGTATAAAATACCTTCCTCTATTCCCCTGAATCATTAGGGGAATGGTCCTTATTCTGAGGACCATTTCAAAAAACAAATCTATTCCAAGATACAAATTTCATATTGATCTTTCCAGGCAGAAAACACACTTGCTTTGCTTCACCCATCCTCATCAGCCAAAGCCACTTCCTGCCCCTGACCGGGCAACTTTCTACTCCTTAAATATGCAAAGCTCAGTAGAATGCAGTGTACTTTCAGGAAAATTTTGTAATACATGTAATAAGAGTATTTGCTGGCTGTCAGACAAAATGTGTGACAATATAACTGTTTTTCTTATAGCTGACATCACAAAAGAGGAAGTGTTAGGTGTAAGAATGTGGAAATAAGGTTTAAAATCTGAGATTTGCACTCTGGAAATGTGATTCAAGCTGTGATTTTCTGGATTGGAAAATGTTACTTCTTTCAGCTTTAGAAATCTTTGGATTTTTATTCATCAGGGTTTTCTCTTTCTTAGTGCATTCTTGGCACAAAAGCAGCCCTGGAGCGAAAAACATTAAGAACAGACTTAGAATGAAGATTTGGTTTTTGCAAAGAATAGCATTTATAAGCATGTTCTATTCCTCTATTTGGCATTCTATTTGCACCACGAAAGAATAAGGACAGGGTGATTTTGTTCTGGGAGTTCTAGGTCACTTGCATCCTAGAAGCTCTGAAAATATTCTTTATGATGTTGTAAAATTTTTTCTTCTATAAATAGAGAGAAATTATTTTTCCTGAGGTATATGATAAATATAGGTCAAGTCAACATGCAGGAGAATCAGAAATTTTGGAATTGGCTCACAACAAAAGTATCAAGTCAGTGAAGTGTGTCTTTTGAAATGTAAACTTCCTCTGATGTAGACTTTCTAAATTGACCTTTGGTACTGGGCTGAGTGCAGTCCATTGTCCTTGGACAAGTATTCCCACCCTCTCTCCTTCCCCTAAGTTTGACGCAAGTTAAGTTTCCATTAAATTTATTTAGAAATCCTTTAAAGAGATGAGAGTAAGATTGGGGATAATATTAAGAAATAGACGTGAACAAGGTAATGAAAACTCTCTCATACAATAGAGAAATATTAACACTCTTGAAAGTCAGCATTCCCAATGTTGCTGACTCATGAGGGAGGGATCTGGGGCATCACTAGAGAGCGGCAGGTTTGGGAAGGGACGCTGGCTGGAACTTGACACTGCTGCTAGTTAAAAAAACGTGTCAAGTGCTCAGTGTGAGCCTCTGACAGTAAAATTTCAATGCATATCAATTGCTATACTTTTTATAATTATCTTTCTGAAGGGAGTCGAAGACATCAAAAGAAAGATTCCAGGTTCAAATTAAGATGTTAAGAATGAGAAAGTAAAAGGGAAATTCTCACTCACTGAGCCACTATCATATGGCAGAGACATTGTAAAGAACTTAACTGAATGGTCAAATTAACATTCCACAGCCCTGCGAAAGATGTGTAATTTTATACAACTAATGCCACCTTATAAGTATGGGAACTGACAGACAGAGGTTACTATTTAGCTACGTCCTCACGTTCAAATTGAAGAAGAGCACAGATTATAACCCAGTTCTTTTTTACTTCTAGTTTTATTTTACCATTTCCGATGCCTTACTGATAAGCTTTAAATCAGACCCTCATCAGCAGAATGCACTGCTGTCAACCGATGAGAGTTAAGTTTTAGAGTTATCTTCTGATAACTGATCACAAAGGCAATCAAATGTACATCCAAGTGATGAATTTTAGCCAACAGGTACTATTGAGAACTTGTTACCTGCTGGTTGAATGGCAAGCTATCAGCATTTATGGTGTCTGACTTCATCTGAGCAAACCCATTTTTATTCCCTGAGATGCGCTGATAACTCCTCATCCTCAATTTAAGACCTTGATTACAGCACACAACACAAAGTCCTCTTCCACAGGTTTTCTTTATACTGGTACTTCCACTTGCTCTTTTGAGTAAAAATTTTTAATGCCATTGCTCTATTAAATTCCTGTTCTCCAGAATAGGTATACCAAATTTGTCTGTTCCAGACCTATTTTTAAAAAATCTGTTGTATGTATACTTTCAATATACACTTACACTTTCCGATCTTTTGTGCAAATTAGAAAGAAGTGTCTCTCCTTGACTTGTGTGTCTGAAATTTGTACCAGTGTAACAGTTTTAGTAGAACAATCATTTTTTTTTTATTCGCTTACTGAAACAAACATATGTATCTCCCCTGTTTGTCATACAAATGCCATGTTTTTGTGCAGTGTGCCACCTAATAATCCAAAGGGTTGGCTATGAATAGTCAAGAATTATTTATCAGGCATGCATGTGCTATGATAATTTCAGTAAATACAAAAAGAAAGGCCAATCTTCTTTGTTTTATGGAGCTTAGACTTTGTAGAAATCACAAATAATATTAAAAAAAATAAATGAAGAAGATGTATATGAAATTATAGTAAATACTAAGGAGGAAAAAGTAAAGCAATGAAGTTAAATATAAAATGTCAGTTTTTAGGATTTACATATATCAACATATTATGCACATCATGAAGTATACACAAAAATAAAAATTAAAGCGATTAGATGAAAATAAATATGAATGGCAGCTCTAATATTATCCTCAGCAGATGGTCTTGCATCTCTATTTGTGGACCATGGCTGAAGAGCTGCCTTGCTACTGATGTCCAATAGGATTTTCCGTGATGTTAAATGCTCATTCTGTGCTGACCATAGATCGAGTCTTCAAAATGTGTCCAGTGAGACTGAGGAACTGAATTTTAAATTTTCTTTAGCCTAAATGACTAGTGGCTATCAGACAGCATAGTTGTGCAGGAAGTGAAGTTCTGCTAAGGATATAGTGTCTGAGGCAAATAGAACTTTGCCTCTGCACTTTATCTTTGAGATCCAGTTTTAATTTCAGACCATAAACTTAGCCTATTTTAACCTAGATTAATGATGTACTCTCTCCCTTCAGTCTGACTTTTTTCTCCTGAATTCCAGGATGCTTAATTAACTCTGCCGAACTATGTTCACTGTAGCTCTGCAGGATGTTGTCTCCTAACTGTGGGTCTGTGTTATCCCTGGCTTTCACTGCGTGGTCTCACATTCTCTGGCTCCAGTTAGTGCCATGTGCTACCTCTCTACCAGCTCCTTCAGTTGTCCTTAGATCCCCTCTGTCACAGCAAGGCTGTCTCCAGATCATCTGAATCTCCAGAAATTGATTTTGCAACAGTTAAGGTATTAATATTAGTCCTGGGATGATGTTTGTGTTGTGAACTTTTTCTACATCTCCAGAAACTCCTGGGAGCTTAATTAAAGAGCAGTCCTCTCTTCCAGTCTCCTCTTAAACCGTCGTTTGACACCAATATGTTCTATTAAACAGCTTCAAAAACCCCTTCTAAGAGAGTGCTTCTATGTTTAATGTTGAATTAAGTAATCCAGCTGGATCTCTACTTGCATCTCCAGAGCACGGTGGTGCCAACCATGCAAAAATTATTTAGGAGTTTCTTGGAGAAAAGGTGGTATGAAAACATTAGGTTCAAGGACAGCTGCCTCAGGCTGTACACAGTTTCTCCAGGCTGCTGCCACTCCAAGGAAAGCCTCATTAGAAGGACACCTAGGCTAGAAGAGGTTATCAAAAGCATCCCAAAAGGAGGAGAATGGTAAACAGCCTCAAATAAGCAGCTCTTTTGTCCCCCAAAGTTCTGTGCACACCTGGACAAACAGCTCATATCAGGAGGTGCTTTATTCACAGTACATGACCACACACATTCACATCCCCAGCAGGTCATCCAGAAGCCCTAAATAGAGCAAGAAAGATCAAAACTCCTGAAATCAGCCTGGGGCTATGCTCATACAAACAGCAGGTGAAGCATCAAAGGTTGAAAAATTTCTTTTCAGGCATACACATAAGCCTAATAAGACTGATGTGAAATAATGAGGAAGTCCAAGCAAAGATATTAAAAATAATCTTGAACAAAAAAATATTTACATGGAGTAAGTTATGTACAAAAATTATTTTATTTTGGGGAAGACAATGAAAAGTCATGATACTGTAAAGCAGAGTAAAATAATACAAAAGAAACAAAAGATATGAATTATATAAGAGAAACAAATTAATTAGAAAACTTCACAAAGAATAGTATTGATGAATGCATTAAAGAATTGATTCTTCAAATAAACCAATAAAATAGGAAAATGTTTAATTAAAAATATTGAGAATGAGAAAGTGGTTATAATTTACAAGAGGATATTATATGAAGTTCTATAATAATTGTGTTTTAATACCTTGATGAAATGAATAGCATTGAAAGAATATATAAATAATTATTGTGGCTGAGAGGTAAAGAATCCGCCTGCCAATACTGGAGATGCGGGTGTGATCCCTGAGTTGGGAAGATCCCCTGGCAATCCATTCTGCATTCTTGACTAGAAAATCCTATGAACAGAGTAGCCTGGTGCGCTACAGTCCCTGTGGTCACAGGTCGGACATGACTTAGTGACTAAAGCCTCCAAATCATAAGCTGAAAAATGAATCAGAAATCTGTATAAAAATTTGCTCCAAGGTAGTTTTAAAGAAACTTCATGTAATCTTTGGGTAACAAAAATACTCATGATATTTAACAATTGATGATTTAAAAGTATTTTCAGCCACACCAGTTAAAGCCTTAATGAGACTAAAGGTCATGAACAACACCAGGACCCATCTGCACAGGACCACCTGTGCCTCCAGGAGCATCTATACCACCACATTAAAATGAAGAAGAGAGAAGCTAGTCAGTTCATTCGCTAAGTTGTGTCCGACTCTTTGTGACCCGATAGACTGCAGCACACCAGACCTCCGTGTCCATCATCAACTCCCAGAGTTTACTCAAACTCATGTCCATTGAGTCGGTGATGCCATCCAGCCATCTCATTCTCTGTCATCCCCTTCTCCCACCTTCAATATTTCCCAGCATCAGGGTCTTTTCAAATGAGTCAGTTCTTCTCATCAGGTGGCCAAAGTATTGGAGCTTCAGCATCAGTCCTTCCAATGAATATTCAGGATTGATTTCCTTTAGGATGGACTGGTTGGATCTCCTTGCAGTCCAAAGGACTCTCAAGAGTCTTCTCCAACACCACAGTTCAAAAGCATCAATTCTTCAGTGCTCAGCTTTCTTTATAATCCAGCTCTCACATCCATACATGACTATTGGAAAAACCATAGCTTTGACTAGACGGACCTTTGTTGGCAAAGTAATGTCTCAGTTTTTTAATATGCTGTCTAGGTTGGTCAAAACTTTTCTTCCAAGGAGCAAATGTCTTTTAATTTCATGGCTGCATTCACCATCTGTAGTGATTTTGGAGCCCCCAAAATTAAAGTCTGTCACTGTTTCCACTGTTTCCCCATCTATTTGCCATGAAGTGATGGGACCAAATGCCATGATCATAGTTTTTGGAATGTTGAGTTTTAAGCCATCTTTTTCACTCTCCTCTTTCATTTTCATCAAGAGGCTCTTTAGTTCTTCTTCACGTTTGGCCATAAGGGTGGTGTCATCTGCATATCTGAGGTTAATGATATTTCTCCCAGCAATCTTTATTCCAACTTGTGCTTCATCTAGCCCAGAGTTTCTCATGATGTACTCTGCATAAAAGCGAAATAAGCAGGGTGACAATATAGAGCCTTGATGTACTCCTTCCCTATTTGGAACCAGTTCTATGTCCAGTTCTAACTGTTGCTTCCTGATCTACATACAGATTTCTCAAGAGGCAGCTCAGGTGGTCTGGTATTCCCATCTCTTTAAGAATTTTCCACAGTTTGTTGTGATCTACACAGTGGGCTTCCCTTGTGGCTCATCTGGTAAAGAATCTGCCTGCAATGTGGAAGACCTGGGTTCGATTCCTGGGTTGGGAAGATCCCCTAGAGAAGGGAAAGGCTACCCACTCCAGTATTCTGGCCTGGAGAATTCCATGGACTGTATAGTCCATGGAATCGCAAAGAGTTGGACACGACTGAGCGACTTTCACACAGTCAAAAGCTTTGGCATAATCAATAAAGCAGAAGTAGATGTTTTTTCTGGAACTTTCTTGCTTTTTCGATGATCGAACGGATGTTGGCAATTTGGAGGAAAGGAAAGATATACCCATTTGAATGCAGAGTTCCAAAGAATAGCAAGGAGAGATAGGAAAGCCTTCCTTAGCAATCAATGCAAAGAAATAGAGCAGAACAATAGAGAGAGGAAGACTAGAGATCTCTTCAAGAAAATTAGAGACACCAAGGGAACATTTCATACAAAGGTGGGCATAATAAAGGACAGAAATGGTATGGACCTAGCAGAAGCTAGTGTTAGGATCTAGGAAACACAGATCATATTTTTAGGGCAAGAGATGAATGAAAACAACCTGAAAATGAGGTAGACACATGTATATTACCTTCCCAGGATCATCTAAGTTCTGAATAAACAAATGTGAATGGAAAATATTTCAAAGGGCTTTGGACAAAAGCAAAAGTAAATAGATGTAAGTAATGGTATAACCTCCCAAATAGTGTAACTGGTCAAAAAAAAAAAGAAAAGAAATACAAAATCTGACCTGCTCACCCCAAACCAAAGAATTTATAAAATTTTTAAAAGGTAAGCAGTTGTATGATATTGAAAGACATGCTCAAAATGATAAAGCATTAATTGTAAAAGGATACATTTTTTAAAGCACATATAAGCAATAATAAAGTAGGGTTTTCAAGATTAGTGTTTATATCTGTTACTATTGAATTTAGTGGCATAAGGGAGCAAACATTTTGATATTTTTGCAGATTCTGAGGTCAGGAGTCTCCAGCACACAGCTGAGATGACACATCTGTGCTCCATGAAGTCTGGGACCTCAAGGAGCTGGGAAGACCTGAATGGCTGGAGGCCATTCACTTGCCTGGGGGCAGACATCGCCTGGAGGCTCCTTCACTTACAAGTGCAGAGCCTGGGCTAAGATAACTAAAAGGCTGGACTCAGGTGGAACCTTACTAGTGTGTCTGTCACACTGCTCATGTATCTCCCGGCAGGATGACTGGGTTATGAAAAGGGGAGTTCCAAAAACAAGCATTTCAAGAGAAGCAGCCAGAAGGTGCATGACTTTTATGATCTAGCTCAGAAGTTACTATTACTTGTTACTATTACTTCCATCTATTTGATTTTGCTTTTGCCTAAAGCTCTTTGAAATATCTTCCAATCACCTTTGGAAGTTATTCAGAACTTCAGTGATACTGGGAAGATAATAAATATACTTCTGTCTATCTAATTTTAGATTGTTTTCATTCTTCACTTGCCCTAAAAATAACAAGGTCTGTGTTTCCTAGATCCTAACTTTATTGGCTGAAGCACAGGTAATCCCATCCAGACTCAAAGGGAGAGTTGTATACTCCATCTCTCCTTGAGAACTTATCTAAAGCTCTATAAAAACAGATGATGTGGAAACCAAAACTAAAAGCATAAACAAACAAATCAATCATTTTATTTACTACAGAGTATCATTTACAAGGGAGCTATAACTGTTAAGAATTTCTTTGTGATAAAAAAAATGATACCAAAAACATAATGCAGGACATTTTCCTCTTTAATGTTTCAAGTCAAGTTTCAAAAAATATAAAAGATCTAATTTCCATACAAATTAAGGTTAACTTGATATATTTAATTAAGCATTTTACACAATAGGAAAATGCATATTTTTCATGAATCTACTGATAATTTCAAAATTAACATATGTTAGGCCACAGAGGAAATGTCAATAAAATCTTCAAAGCATAAATTGTATGGGCCATTTTGTCTGCCTCTATACTTCTGGTAATAAAACTAAAAATAAATAGAAAAAAATAAATGTTTAACTAACATTTAAAAGCAATAACACAGCAATTAAAAAATCTTCTAAATATCATGTGTCAAAGAGGAAATCAAAACTGCAATTATAAGCTCTTTACTAATTAGAGAAAATGACAACACACAGCTAGCTCTGAACTCAGAAGAAACTAAGTATATACTTATTTTATATATTTAATTCCTATCCACAAGTGTTCTGGAAGGAAAGTTCCAATATTACTATAATTCTGTCTACCTTTCTATCTACCTATCAATCATCTATCTGTAATACAATCTATCATCTATAGATCTATTCAACATTCAGTCTTTATGTCTTTTGTCTGTGTATATTATTACATATATTACAGTTGGCATAATAGGAAGTAATCTAAATGCTTGGCAATCAATAGGACATCAATTCAATAAATAGGACATTACTTCAATAAGTTTCAGAAACTCCATGTAATATAATTGTATGTAGATGTTGTATGAACATGGAGAAATCATTATGCTATAGTAAGGTAAAATAGAAGACCTGAAAGAAATATACAGAACAAAATTTTGCTTGGATGTAGGAAACTTAGAAGGATGTTTCAGAAGTGCCAGTATCCATGCCACTGTGGAGGATAACATCTCTATGGAAACCCTCGGTTAACAGCCAATAGGACTGTATCAGATGATGTACGGATAACTGCTTAAAGAACACCAAATGCGTAAGAAGGCAAGCCACCCTGAGTTATAAACAACAGAAGCAAGCAATAGCAGGGTTAAATCCCCAAAGACTGAAGACATTGTAAGTTTCACAATTAAAATACAAAATATCTGGACATGGCCCACTTAAGGAAATCACAAAGGAAACAAGGGAACTACAGAGGAAACAAAAAAGATAGACTGCAGCAAACAGAATGGAAGTTGCATGGAATGTGAACAACCTGGTGAAGAAAATCTCACTCAGGAGATAAACCGCAGACTAAGTGTAACTGAAACAAGTATAATATGAGCTGGAGATATATAGAAATAATCGATATATAAATACATGGGCACATATTTTAGTTTGTATTTATAAAACTTACATAGAATGGCACAAGAGCTATAAGGGAACGAGGGACTCTGGAAGGGCAACACAGAGACAAGGTGAATAGAATCAAGTTGGCAGCCACAAAGGGCAAAATCCAAATTGAGTAGAGCCTTTATTTAAAGAATAAATGACTTCAAATTTTTCAAAACTGATGAGGCTTTAGCCCAAGCTGGTAATCGAAGAGCAAGTTATGACTGAACACATGGTAGTGAAAATGCAGATAACTCAAGAGAGAAAGAGAGGGAGGGAGAAACAGAGAAAGACAGAGAGAAGACAAGACAAAGAAGAGGAGAGACCCTGAAAGGAACCAGAACGTAAGACAGAGAATGCTCTACAGAGCAATATGGTTGGAGTGACAGAATACCCATGAGCAAAAACAGTGAAATGGTACTTAACATTTATCAATTGAACAATTTTGCATTTAGTGTGTCTTTTTACCAGGCACTATTATAACCTCCAAGGATGCAGCAATGAGCAAAATTAAGAGGGTCTCTGTTCCCATGGAACTCACATTCATATAGAGGCGAACAGTCTAGTGAATAACATAATTTTGAAATGATAATTTCATAATATAAAAGTGATAAGTAGAAATACAGTAACAAGTTAGAAAGTGCATTGGTTATTTCAGATGGGGTCATCAAGGACACATGAAGTGGTGAAGCAACAGTTGAGCTCACCTCTCCAGATGAGAGGGACCGTACAGATAATTGTGAGCAAGACCACAGGCCCTGAGATGAGTGGATGAACACAGAGGCAGTGCAGGCGGAAAAGGATAATTAGATGAAATAAGGTAGCAGAGGTAAGCAAGACTTTGAAGATGATATTATTTTAATGGCAAGGAGAATTTGAGAATTTTAAAGGAGGAAATACCACCAATGAACTTATATTTTCAGAAGGCCACTCTGTCTGCTTTGTGGAAAATGGAATATGATCAATTACAGAAACTTGGTGTGCCTTTCTTTGTGTTTCCCTGTGTATATTTATCTTCCTCAAAGCTAAGGTTGGAGCATTTGTCTTAGGACTCCTCCAGTTTAAGTAAGACAGATAGGTAATTTAAGCTGGCTTAATTTTAAAGGATATAGACCCAATCAAAACTTCCAACATTAGCTAGCTTCAGGCTTGGTCTGATATAGTAGGTTAAAAAGATAGCATTAAGTTCTGCATCTCCATCTCTAAGATAAGCTTTCTCTATGTGTTATGCATGATGGCTCCTGGCAGCCTGAGATTTCAATCCTAATAGCATTTCAATTGAGGCACAAGTAAATTTCCTTGATAAGGATGAAGTATTCTGGCTGGGAGAACTCCATTTGCCTCCTTTTTTTTATTACACTTTATGTTTTGGCCATGCTGCGTTTTCCCTGATGCACAGGCTTTTCTCTAGTTTCAGTGAGCAGGGGCTACTCTCTAGTTGCGGTGCGTGAGCTTCTGATTGCAGTGGCTTCTCCTGCTGCTGAGCACGAGCGCTCCCGTAGTTGCAGCGTGAGGGCTCAGTAATGGCGGCTCCCCGGCTCTAGAGCACAGGCTCAATAACTGTGGTGCATGGCTTTAGTTGCTCTGTGCCAGGTGCGATCTTCCTGGATCAGGGATTGAGCTCGTGTCTCCTGCATTGGCAGGTGGATTCCTTACCACTGAGCCACCGGGGAAACCCCACTTGTCTCCTTGTGATGACATTCCATTCCTTAACCATTCATCGGCCTCCGGAGTTGGGCTTTCTGATTAATGAGGTCATCATCATCTTCCTAATGATGTGTAGTTTGCAGGAGGGATTTAGTTTTTCCTGTCATGCAGAATGGTTTTACCATAAAAGAGAGAATAATGCTTACCAGAAGATGGAGTGTTTGCCAGTGAAGAAGTAGGTATCCACAGCAGAAGGATAAAAGGAAGTCTGCCCATTTCTTTAATAAAGTCAGTTCTCATGACTCCATATTGTTTGGGCCTCTTGGTAGGACCAACAACATAATGGTCAAGGGAATTTCTCACAGTGAAAATTAATGTGATTTTTTTCCCCATAGAATTTAATTAGATATCACCATTTAGCCTCACAAGGAAGATGATGAGGCAGGTGGAGAACCTGATATTTCTTCTGGGGCTGGGGGTGGGGCGGGTGGTGGTGGTGCTGTCTCCTCTTATAGCAACAGCTGCAGGAAAGTAAAGAACACAAGGAAGGTATCCCTAGATGCCAAAATCCAAAGGAAGGCCTCCAAAGAATGGCCCTGAGAAAAATTCTTTTCCTTCTTTCTTTTCTTCCCCTACCAGATTAACTCTTTCTTATTTTATTTTCTTTTTTTAACTCTTTCTTGTTTAATAGTCTCAGTGTTTTTCTCAGGCCTTTATCTAAATCCTGACTTCTCCTGAGGGGTCAAGGAAGGGAATTGCATTGAATTTACCATGAAGACCGAAAGTGACACTAATAGCTGTATAGAATAAGATAACCTATGATAAACATTTGACTTTCAGTGTTATCTTGCCAGCCTTACAAAGAGCCATTAAAGAGAGAAAAATATTTTAAATTATTCATATTAAAGTCTCTGTAGCATACTAGGTAGAAATAGTTATGAAGATAAAAAATTAATACATGAATTTTAATTTCTGTTCTGCATCATTTCATCGTATGTTTGAGCTTTTAAAATCCTGTTGAGGCTGCATCATTTGTAATTGGTCTGGAACAAAGCAATGTCAAAAGGAAGATAAAATGGATTTTAAAGAAGTTAATACTGACAATGTCAAAAAGGCATAATTTTTAAAGCTTTATAGCAGATTGTTAGGGTTTAGGTATAATTGAATTAGATTACAGTGGAATTCTGAGCTAATCATTTTTTTTTCTAGAAAAGGAGAATATTATAGAATAAGAAGTCTACTTTTTCCTTCAGTTCAGTTCAGTCGCTCAGTCATGTCCGACTCTTTGCGACCCCATGAACTGCAGCACGCCAGGCCTCCCTGTCCATCACCAACTCCCGGAGTTCACTCAGACTCACGTCCATCGAGTCGGTGATGCCATCCAGCCATCTCATCCTCTGTCGTCCCCTTCTCCTCCTGCCCCCAATCTCTCCCAGCATCAGGGTCTTTTCCAATGAGTCAACTCTTTGCATGAGGTGGCCAACTTTAAATGCATTCATCACTGTTTTATTATTGTAGAAATTTTGTTTTTAAAATTTAGATATTTCTTGAAAGGGAACTCTCTGAGCTCACGCATTTATTTCTCTGCTTCACAACTTCTAACTGGAAAATAATCAACGTAACAAGGGTAAATTGGGCAAAGTCTCTAACAAGATCAGAAACCGGGAAATAATCGTGTCTACAAGGTCACTAACAAGATCAGAAACCAGGAAATAATCGTGTCTACAAGGTCACAGAGCGGTTTGCTATTTAAAGGGCTGTATCGCAGGTAAGGATGAACTACTATGACCAACATGGAAGAGAGAACACTTTCTATTGGGAAATCTCTGCCTTAAATCTGTCTTAGCTTAGGATTCCTGTCTCATTTTTGGCAAGACTAAAAACCACATCATACAATTCCAACCATCTCTTTCCTTAAAATTAGAGAACATTTTTTGTCTTTCTGTTGTCCCCAAATCAAAGTTGTAGACAGTAATCCATCTAATATTAAAGAGTCTCTCTTATATCTGGTCATGACACATGCACAGACTTCCATTAGTGCAAAACACAGTACATCAGAAGTTGAAGTACTTCAAGTAATAAGATGTCTTATAGGTAAATGAGCAAGCTTCCATCCCACCACCTAAGTAAACATGTTCTAAGAAAAATTAAACAAGCAAATAAGGTACTTTGTATCTTCAGGAAAGCATTATTTCAGGAAGTTACATACAGCATTTAAAAAGCAAAAACAATAAATCCAGTGGTAGCAGTTTAACTGGCTGAGAAAACCAGATCAGTGAGTTAGAAAACTGATGAATTCTCCATGATTGTCAGGGGTAAAGATGAAGAGAGAAATATGATTAACTAAAAATAAGAAATATTGAGGATACATCTTGTTAATTCAATATGTATATGTAATACTCACTCCATAAGGAAAGGGGAGACTCACTAATAATGAAATAATAGAAATAACAAGATACCAGTTCCCACTCATATGATGAGTAAAAATTAAAAGGAAATCAAATAATATCAAGTGTTGAAAAGACAAATGTCATTCAGTGTCAATAAGACTCCTAACTACTTTGGAAATCAACTTGACAATACACACAAACATGTACATATACATATTGTACACAGATGCACACACTTTTGACTTTATCCAAGACAGTCATACCCTACAACCCAACAATTTCACGCCTAGGTATATTGTTCCTAGGTTTGAATGTGTTTAGAAAGCAGATCTGGAGACTAAGATTTCAGTACAAATACTTTATTTGTGAGTGATTACAGAAAATACCAGCAGGGAAGTGAGACATGGGGAAGTAAGCTGTGAAAAGGCTGTGGGCTCCTGGAGCTCCATCTGACTGAGGAACTGTAGTCGATAGTGGAGAACACACACTTGGGGTTATACTAGTTAAGGGTGGTTGATCTGGGGTTTCTAACCTTCCTATTCCCTGTGCATCACTGGTTGAGAGCAGCTGGGATCATTAGCTCGTGGACTTCCAGTTTGCCCTATATGCTGGCTGTATTGCTCTTATCCATGAACTATCTTCAAGGTGAGAGTGAAAGTGAAGTCACTCAGTTGTGTCCGACTCTTTGCAACCCCATGGACTGTAGCCTACCAGGCTCCTCTGCCCATGGGATTTTCCAGGCAATAGTACTGGAGTGGATTGCAATTTCCTTCTCCAAGGGATCTTCCTGACCCAGGGATCGAACCCAGGTCTCCCTCATTGTAGACAGATGCTTTATCATCTGAGCCACCAGGGAAGTCCTGGTGTCCACAGCAAATAGGTGCTCATAGTAACAGCCCTCAGTATACAGAAGGGAGGCCAGAAAGAATAAGTGTAGGGCGCTGACAGTGTCAGCTATAACACTTTAATAAAAGCAGATCATGTGTACAAGGAAATATATTTAAATGTACTTACTATTTAATCATTTATCACAGAAAAAATGGAAGCAACTGAATGCCCATCTGTAGATAAATGAATAATAAAATGTAGTATTAGATGTAAGGAATAATCTGGATCTCTATATATTAAAACTAATCCTAAAATCAATGAAAAATAGGCTTTATGTAAACTTATTAACAAATTATATAAGCAAATGATGCATATCTAAAATAACATTTTTAATGAAGACAATCCACCATACAATGTAAGCATAATTATGTATGTAAAAATTTTAACAAAAACCTGGAAACATATAGACAAAATTTATGATGCTTTCATCTCTTGGAAAATAAATGGGGTAGAGCTGAATAACAAAATCGGCATAACATTTATCTCTAATACTTTTTCATTAAAAACATGATTATATATTAAAATGTCAATTTGTGGATGAACATTTAGGTATTGTTCTCTGTAAATTTCTTTCAATTTTCCCAAAAGAAAAAGAAAATAAACACTGTGAATAAAAGATGGAGAAAGAGAAATAAGGTAAATACTAAAAGTATCCCTGAGCTGAAAAATGTGTTAAAAGTTTAGATATAAAATGTCATAGGTGGGATGTCCCTGACAGTCCAGTGGTTAAGACTTCGTGTTTCTACTGCAAGATGCGTGTGTTAAATATCTGGCCAGGGAACTAAGATCCCACGTGCCATGTGGCGTGGTCAAAAAAAAAAAAAAGTCACAGGAAACAGGTGATATATTTGAATTTCATGAATAAGAAAAAAAAGTCTTACTTTGTTCCTGACTTTAATTTGAATATTTCTACTTGCCACCATACTCTGTTATGAAAGTACCTGGATATTTCTGCATTTTATATTTGTAAGTTTTCTCTATAAAAAGGTAAATTCCTCCTTTTTAAAAATTAATTTTTGATTAATTTGAGGTATGACTGACATACAAAAATGCAGTACATAGTTAGTGTATACACCTTGAATAGTTTGTAGATAAGTATGCAACCACCACTAAGAACAATGCCATAAACTTAGGCATGACCTCCAAAAGTTTCCTTCCTTCCTCTCTTTTATAATAAGAACAATGAAACATTTTTACCACATGCACTATGCCATACAGTCAAACTCTAGAACTTATTCATCTTTCATGAATATGCACCCTCTCACCAACATCACCTTGATTCCCCCTCTCCCCAACTCCCGGTACACTTTCCTTCTATGAGTTTGATTATTTTAGTTTCCTGATATAAGTAGGTTCCTGGTATAAGTAGGATGCTGTAGAATTTGTTCTTCTGTATTTGGCTTATTTCAGTCAGCATTACGTCATCCAAGTTTATATATGTTGTAACAAATGGTAGGATTTTCTTTTTTTAAGGTTGAGTAATAGTCATGTAGATATAGATATAGATAGATATGGTATAACACATTAGAGTTCACTTAAAAGGTACAATTAGTCAAATAGTCATGATGCTGATTCCAGCAGTGACATCTCAGTAGATTAAATGAGAACAGTTGGAATCAGACCTAGTTTATATAAAAGTTATATATAAATACCCCTATAAATTAAGCTTGAAAATAGATGAAATATTATTGAATAAACTGTCAAGAAATAATGTTAAAATGATAGCTAGTTTATATAAAAAAATGAGAAAGTTACATTTTATCTCACCATTTACACCAAATACTTCTGTGTGTGCATATGTATTTCTGTGTGTATATATGCACAAATTAAGCACTTAAACTTAAAATATCTAATACCCCAAAATGATTTTAATGTGAGGACAGTAAAGCCTTATACCAATGACTGAAACTACAAAAGAAAAGATTAACACACTTAAATACATAAACATTAAAATATTTCTTGACCAATGCAAACACAGAAGGGAAATGACAAGCTGGGAGAAAACATTTCTAGCATAACAAATATAGTATTAAAAATCCTAATACAGAGGGATTTTTTCTGTCCTTAAGCAAAAATATGCTTTGAAATGTAAAATCTGAAAATGCCACATATACAGAATTTATAAAAATAAAATATCACTCTAGTTGAAAGAAACCAGCATGAAAGTTCAATCTCATTAGTTATTGAAGAAATACAAACTGAAGCAGCAAAAAGGTAACCTCTATTACTCACCACCTGGCAATACTGAAACGGAAGCCATATACCAGTTAGCCAGTTCTGCAGATACACAAAAGTTGAGGTGAAGGAGAAATCTGACTCTTCCTTTTGTATCCCACAAAATCATTCTCTCTAATCCTCTCAAACTTGAGAGAGGATTGAGTAAGAGTCTCTGCATATGTTCTTACTTGTCAGTTTTCCATTTTAGACTAAATACTGAACTGTATGCCCAATCTTCATAGCAGACAATTTAGGCCAATGCTGTCCAACTGAATTTTTTGCAATTATGAAAAAGTCCTACTATATCTATATTGTCCAATATGGTAGTCACTAGCCACATGTGGCTATCAAGCATGTAAAATTTGGTTAGTTTGACTGAGGGACTAAATTTTTCATTTTGTTTTATTTTAATTAATTATAATTTGTAATCAAATGTTACATGTGTCTGCTGCTGCTGCTAAGTCACTTCAGTCGTGTCCGACTCTGTGCGACCCCACAGACGGCAGCCTAACAGGCTCCCCCGTCCCTGGGATTCTCCAGGCAAGAACGCGGGAGTGGGTTGCCATTTCCTTCTCCAATGCATGAAAATGAAAAGCGAAAGTGAAGTCACTCAGTCGTGTCTGACTCTTAGCGACCCCATGGACTGCAGCCTACTAGGCTCCTCCATCCATGGGATTTTCCAGGCAAGAGTACTGGAGTGGGGTGCCATTGCCTTCTCCACACATGTGTCTAGTGGTCACCATATTGGATGATTCAACTATAGTTGAATTCTCTCATGTGCCTTGTACTTATTTACCTCGGTCCATATTGGATGCATGTCCTCACACAGCCCATCCACTGCTTTCATTGTACCTATCCAAAAATATAACTGTCTCTAATTCTGTCAAAGGCAAATTCTCCACAAGGATGATGAGGTCTTTCTCTTGTTGGCTCAAGGACTTTCTTTTTATTCCTCACCTTTTATCTACTTCACATTCCTTACTGGATCAACTTTATGAACCCTGTTTAACGTGCCATTCACCTTTGAGAAAAATATGTCACTGTAGTGAAAGTGTTAGTCACTCAGTTGTGTTCAACTGTTTGCAGTCCCATAGAATGTAGCCTGCCAGGCTCCTCCATCCATGGGATTCTCCAGGCAAGAATCCTGGAGTGGGTAGCCATTCCCTTCTCCAGGAGATCTTCTCAACCCAGGGATTGAACCTGGGTCTCTTGAATTGCAGGCATATTCTTTACTATCTGAGCCATCGCCTATTCTCCTATCCTAAGGACATGTCTATTTTTCTGCTCCAAGGCAAAGCAAAACTTGATGAAAGACTGTGTATAATAGCTCTGTCACCCAGCACCTGATTTTTTTATTTTCCTTCCTTCTATCAAAATTACTCTGACCAAAATCAGTTACCCTGCCAAATGACTAAACGTAGTGTTATGTTTTGTTGTTTTAATAGCTTGACTTCTCAGAGGAGCTTGGTACATATCTAGAGAATCGAAATGTTCACAGCAGGTCTAGAGAAATACATGATAATTTCTTTTACTCATTAGCTCAGAGTAAGGTAAGGATGGAGGTAAAAGGATTTTTGAGGACAGAAAACTAGTTTTAAAAAATGGTCCTCTTGGATAATGGGAATGTGATTCTTACTAACGATACAAAATGGGATAAAGAGTGAAAAAGCTGGCTTAAAATTCACCTTTCAAAAAACTAAGATCATGGCATCTGGTCCCATCACTTCATGGCAAATAAATGGGGAACAATGGAAATAATGAGAGACTTTACTTTCTTGGGCTTCAAAATCACTGCAGATGGTGACTGCAGCCATAAAAGTAAAAGACACTTGCTCCTTGGAAGAAAAGTTATGACCAACCTAGATGGCACGTTAAAATGCAGAGACATTACTTGGCTGACAAAAATCCATGTAGTCAAAACTATGGTTTTTCCAGTAGTCATGTATGGATGTGAGAGTAGGACCATAAAGAAAGCTGAGTGCTCAAGAGCTGATGCTTTTGAACTGTAGTGTTGGAGAAGACTCTTGAGAGTCCCTTGGACTGCAAGGAGATCCAACCAGTCCATCCTAAAGGAGATCAGTCCTGATGGAAGGACTGATGCTGAAGCTCCAATACTTTGGCCACCTGATGGGAAGTTGACTCATTAGAAAAGACCCTGATGCTGGGAAGATTGAAGGCAGGAGGAGAAGAGGGCAACAGAGGACAAGATGGTTGGATGGCATCACCGACTTGGTGGACATAAGTTTGACCATGCTTCGGGAGTTGGTAATGGACAGGGAAGCTTTGTGTGCTGCGGTCCATGGGATTGCAAAGACATGACTGAGCAACTGAACTAAACTGATTTATACATGTTTATGACTTCTAGTTTTGAGATGATATTATAGCCTGAATTTCACAAAGTCTCAGAAAAGGCAAGAAAAGCAGTTTTTTTTTTTTTTTTTTTTTTAAAGAGAATATTTTGAAAGCATTGTAGAGTTACTAAGTCAATCAAGATTTGGAGTGTCAAGCTCTTGAAAGAAGAGAACTACAGAAATATAAGATGACACTTGTTAAGCAGCTTTCCTTAAAAGAATTTGCCAGTTTTTGGTGTGATACCAGAAGCTGTAAGTCAAGCAGATGGCTTTGGTTAGTAGGAAAAGAAACCAGCAAATATCCTGGCAGTCCCTTGTCCTTCAGAGGAGATTTTAGAAATTTCAGTTTGGAACTGCCAAAACAGTAAAGACTTGAAGATCCAAGTTCTCAGAAAGAAGAGAAGAACAAAGAAGTAAGCCTGATACTCTGGTAGCTTTACCTTGACATATTTCTGAAATTTTCCAGCTGAGAAGGGCAAAGACTAATAAGGCAAGTGGAAAACCACTGAAAAAGCAGAGTAGTAGAGTTTTCAGCGGTCTCCCAATGCTAAGAAAACAAAGACTGGAGTTTAGGACATATAAGAAAGTGGGTTAAAGTAAATTTAACAGGCTATCATTTAGGATCCCTGTATATTTTTAGCCTAAAACTAAGGGCAAAGTATCTATACATAGAAATTCAAAAATTCTGCAGTTGAGCTAGGTGAAAATTAGAAAATCAGAGTAGACTTGCTAGCAGTCTCCCAGTTCTGAGAATCTCAAAACTGGAATTCAGAACTTAAAAGGAAGTGAGACCATAGTAAACTTCACATGATTAGATATTCTGAAGTTCTTTCCCCCAGGAGTAGAGTAAGCAGAGCTTTATAAAAATGGCAGACCAACAGTTTCTTTCAGTCCTTAATGCAATTTAGGTGATTCCCCTGCTGTGATCTACCAGAATAGTGAGTGTCAATAAGCCTTCATGCTTTTTTACATAAAGTATTCAGGTTTTAGTAAAAAAAAAAAAAATTAAGAGATACTCCCCCCCCCCAAAAAAAAACAAAAATAAAACAGAAAATAGGCACACAGATGGCTTAATCATTGGAGTTATCAAAATGAATATGAAAATACTATTATTAATATGTACAACACAATTTTCACAATTTCATCAGAGAATTAAAATCTCTGTATTAAAAACCCTGAAACCCTGGAAAGTGTAGACATGACTTATACAACATGGAAATTAAAAATTTAATGCATGGGATTGTCTTCATAATAAATGCAACATGAGGAGTTTAGGATACTCTCCCCAACAGAAAAGAAGTACAAAATAAAAACAAAATTATTTAAAGCAACATTTTCAGGGAAACAGAGAAGTAGATAACAAATTCAAAAATGTTTACTCATAGAAAACTAAAAAAACAGCTATAAAATACTTAAATACATATCTAAAAGTAGAAATATATACACCAAAACTAGTTAGAGTGTTAAGTTTTCCTCTACGTAATGGATGAAATAAGTAGACAAAAGAGATAAGACATAGAAGATTTGAACAGCACCGTTAACCAACTTGACCAAGCTTACATAAAGAGAGAACATCATCCAACAGAATAGAATATTGCCGGGGTCCAGCCCTGGTGGATCCAGGGAATTCGAAGGGAAGACGGCATCTGCGATCAGGAAACAACAGCTTATTTAAATGTTAATTAAAGATATAAAGAGTGGTTAAATAAGGATAGCTCAGTGAGGAAATTCAGTGGAGAAAAGAGGCTGAAATAATTCAGCCAGAAGGTGAGAGAAAGAACGACATGGGGAGACCGAGTTTCGGTGAACAAGGCCCGCACTTTACTTTCCAAAGTAGTTTTTATACCTTAAGTTATGCATAGAGGATAATGGGGGAAGGGGTAGAGTCAAGTAAGCCAGGCTTTCTTCCTGCAAACTTATCATATGCAAAAGTTTAGGTGATTTGCATCATCTTCTGGCCCAGAGACCTGTTAACACTTTAAGACCCTTTCTTCAGAAAACTTATTTTTCTCTAAAGGTGATTAGTCAGGCGTCACCCTCCAAAAGCATTAAAGTTGCATTCCTATAGGGCAAAGGTGTGGTGGGCTACAACAAGAAAAAGAATTAACTCAAGGGTCCAAGGTTACATACATTAAAGTTACTACTTACACCAATCATATTAATCAATACACTGCCAGGGACACAGCAGGTAAGGGATATGGAGACTTAGCAGCAAACATTTTTCTAATCAATCTTTTAACTGCTCAAAGGAATCTGTATTTAGACAGATCAGAACATCTCATGCCTCTCACAGTTGGGAGGCTCTGAGCAATCACATGTGGCCAGAAAAACCTATTCAGGCAGGCTAGAGGACTTTCAAAGGAGTTTGTAGGTTGAAACACTATCACACCCGGAACTTTATTAACTGGAGCTGTAAGTTAACTCTTTTTTAAGAGAGAGGTAGTGGGGGACAGCCCCCCATAAAGTCAGAGGTATAGGTGAGAGCACAAAGCAGAAAGTAGACAGACTCTGATTTTGGGGGTAGATGCTTGAGAATTTCCAGGGGGACTCCTGAGGCTCGATCCCGCCTTTGCGTATGCCGAGCCTCCTTCCTCATGACCTTTGCCACGGGGGGAGCTCCTGCTTCCGGCAGAATATACATTATTTCCAAGTGCACCTGAAACATTTACTAGCATAGACAATATACTTGAAACAAAATATCTTAATTTTTAAAAACTGAAATAACATAAAGCATGTTTTCTAATCCCCAAAGGATTAAGTTAGAAATCAAAATAGAAGGAAATCTGGAAAATCTCTAAATGTATAAAAATTAAATACTACATTGCTAAATAACACAAGGTTCACACTTGAAATTGCAAAAGAAAAAAAAAATAGAGAAAAATATATTGACTTCAATAAAAATGAAAACACAATCAAAATGTGTGAGACGCAGCTAAAAGAATGCTTGGAGGAAAAGGTACAGCATTAAATGCTTGTATTACAAATAGGAAACTTTCAAATCAATGCTCTATTTCAACCTTAATGAACTAGAAAAGTGAAAGCAAATTAAACCCAAAAGCATGTAGAAAATAGGAAACAGTAACTATGAGAGTTGGTGTCAATGGTGTAGAACAAAAGAAAGCCCTATTTTTTTGTTTGTTTGTTTGTTTTTCTGTAAAGAACCAGATAGTATTTTTTTTTGTTTTAAGATTTATAGATCATATAGTCTCTGTAACAGTTATTCAACTCTGCTGTTGTAATGCAAAAGCAGCCATAGGTGATAACAAACAAGTCAGGTTGGTATTCCAATACAACTTTATTTACAAAACAGGGAGCAAGACAGATATGTCCTGTGACTTGAAACTTGGTGACACCTCATACAGAATATAGAAAAATAATAGAGAAAACCAGTAAAGTCAAGAGTTGGCTCTTTTCAAAGAACAAACATATTGATAAAACTTTGGCTAGATTAACTAAGAAAAAAGGGAGAATACACCATCAGGATTGAAAGAGATGTTATCTCTGCAGATTTAAGGGAAAAAATATCTGTGAATATGTCAGTAAGTTTGACAAGGGGTTAAAATGGGTCAGTTCCCTGAAAAATACAAATTACCAAAACTAACTCAAGAAGTAACAGAACATCTCAACAATCTAAGTCAAATAAAGAAGCTGATTAGTAATTTAAAATGTTCAAAAAGAAAATTCACATCCAAGTGTATTCAACAACAAATACTATGAAATATTTAAAGAAGAAAAAAATACTGATCTTTAAAAAAAATTGACAAATTTAAGAAGAATAGAACATTCTACAACTCATTTTATGAGGCCAGTATTATGTTGATATTAAAGCCAAAGTCATCACATAAAAAATCAAAAGCCCTATAGACCCACATTCCGTATAAATATAGATCTAGTTCCTTAATAAAATAGCCACAAATTAAACTTAGCAATATGTGCAAAGAATAATGCACTATAACCAAGTGGGATTTATCATTGAAATGCAAGGTTATTTTAGCATCTGGAAATCAGTTAATGTTATCTGCCATATTAATAAAAGAGCGAAATTATGTGATCATCTCAGTAGATGTGGAAACCCCCTCTGATAGAACTCAAATTCATAATAAAATCCTTCATGGTAACAGCAAGAGAAGGACTAGTCCTCAATCTGATATGGGCATCTATTAAAAACCTATAGATAGTATTACCCTCAAGAGGGAAAGACAGAAATTTCAACCTAAGTTTTTAAAAAAGCAAAAATGTCAGCTGTCAATACTTCTTTCCAGAAATCTTTACCTTTTCCATTTGGTAGCTCTGCTCATAGACATGGATGATTTATTGTGCTCTGGTAATCAATTCTGTGCATAGTCAAAGTGAAAATGACAAACTTACAGAGCACTTTATCACATACTAGCCACTATACGAACTTCTATATGTACATTCTATTGGTTTATTCTTAGACAAACTCCAGAGATATATATGCTCTTTTTAACATTTGGGAAGACTGATGCTTTCAAAAGTTAATCTTATAGAACTTATGAGAAAGAAAGCTAAGATTCTCCTCCAATATTATCTGATGCCATTTCTATCATTTAGCAAATAATTTTAGGATTTTAAAATTCTAGAGCATATTAGCTGTTTTTATCACTATTCTTTGTTAATTAGGGATTTTTAAAAACCATCTTTCTCTTTAAAGCAAATAACTTTCAAAAATATTTAACAAATGACCACAGATTCTTTGAAATTCCTTTGTCAATTCTTTGTTAATTGATACAATGTATATATATTATCCAGTTCGTCAAGTGTGAAACATATATATTGTAGCATCTTACTATAAATTTAAAAGAATAGCTGTTTAGTAGTCACTGTTGCTAAATTTATATTATGTTTTTATACATTCCATATTTTGAGGTATTATTCATGGATCCTTTGTTTCATTTCTGCATGAATTTTATCCTTTTGTAGGGAATATCCTACAGCTGTAATGCAGTTAACATGCTTCTCAAAGGATATACACTTACTTCTATATCCCTAAGGGTACAAATAAAAATATTCAGGTTTATTGCTTTTCAGATTATAGAGAGATTTAACATTTTATGTATTGGACTTTATGATACCATAAATACCACAGGACATGTCGCCCTATGTCACTCAGTAGGAAAAAGTACATTTTATTTCTTCTCCATGTGTTAAATTACTGATTTTATTAATAAAGGAACACTTCTCCAAACCAGCTTTACTTCAGAATAACATTTTTAAAAAGAGAAGCATGATACTCAACCTATAACCTTATATTTTAGAAAATCAACCTATTATCCAGGACTTTAGCAACTAATTCTCACAGTTACTATGATCTATTCACATCTGCAAATTTATCTAAAAGCTGTATAGGATCCCTTTTCACACTTCATTGCTTAATACACATGGAAATTGTGTTCGTGTGTGTGTGTGTGTGTATAGTGAAACAAGAGACTCAGTTCAGTTCAGTCACTCAGTTGTGTCCGACTATTTGTGACCCGAAGGACTGCAGCACGCCAAACTTCCCTGTCCATCACCAACCCCCAGAGCCTACTCAAACTCATGTGCATTGAGCTGATGATGCCATCCAACCATCTCATCCTCTGTTATCCCTTTCTTCTCCCGCCTTCAGACTTTCCCAGCATCAGGGTCTTTTCAAATAAGTCAGTTCTTTGCATCAGGTGGCCAACGTATTGGATTATCAGCTTCAGCATCAGTCCTTCCAATGAATATTCAGGACTGATTTCTTTAGGGTGGATTGGTTAGACTTTTTTGCAGTCCAAGTGACTGTCAAGAGTCTTCTCCAACACCACAGTTCAAAAGCATCAATTGTTTGGCACTCAGCTTGCTTTATAGTCCATCTCTTACATCCATACATGACTACTGGAAAACCAAAGCTTTGACTAGACGGACCTTTGCTGGCAAAATAATGTCTCTGCTTTTGAATATGCTGTCTAGGTTGGTCATAACTTTCCTTCCAAGGAGCAAGCGTCTTTTAATTTCATGTCTGCAGTCACCATCTGCAGTGAGTTTGGAGCCCAACAAGAGAAAGTTTGTCACTGTTCCATTGTTTCCCCATCTATTTGCCATGAAGTGATGGGACCAGATGCCATGATCATAGCTTTCTGAATGTTTTAAGCCAACTTTCTCACTCTCCTCTTTCACTTTCATCAAGAGGCTTTTTAGTTCCTCTTCACTTTCTGCCATAAATGTGGTGTCATTTGCATACCTGAGGTTATTGATATTTTTTCCAGCAATCTTGATTCCAGCTTGTGCTTCATTCAGCCCAGCATTTCTCATGATATACTCTGCATATAAGTTAAATAAACAGGGTGACAATATACAGCCTTGACATATTCCTTTCCCAATTTGGAACCAATCTGTTGTTTCATGTCCAGCTCTAACTGTTGCTTCTTGACCTGCATACAGATTTCCAAGGAGGCAGGTAAGGTGGTCTGGTATTCTGATCTCTTGAAGAATTTTCCATAGTTTGTTATGATCTGCACAGTCAAAGGCTTCGGCATAGTCAATAAACCAGAAGTAGATGTTTTTCTGGAACTCTTCCCCCTTTTTTTATGATCCAATGGATATTGGCAATTTGATCTCTGGTTCCTGTGCCTTTTCTAAATCCAGCTTGAACATCTGGATGTCCATAGTTCATGTACTGTTGAAGCCTGGCTTGGAGAATTTTGATCATTACTTGCTAGCGTGTGAGATGAGTACAATTGTGTGGTAGTTTGAACATTCTTTGGCATTGCTCTTCTTTGGAATTGGAATGAAAGCTGACCTTTTCTAGTCTTGTGGCCACTGCTGAGTTTTCCAAATTTGCTGGCATATTGAGTGCAGCACTTTCACAGCACCATCTTTTACGATTTGAAATAGCTCAACTGGAATTCCATCACCTCCACTAGCTTTGTATTGATGCTTTCAAAGGCCCACTTGGCTTCACATTCCAGGATGTCTGGCTCTAGGTGAGTGATCACACCATCGTGATTATTTGGGTCATGATGATCTTTTTTGTATAGTTCTGTGTATTGTTCCCACCTCTTCTTAATATCTTCTGCTTCTGTTAGGTCCATACTATTTCTGTCCCTTATTGTGCCCATCTTTGCATGAAATGTTCCCTTGGTATCTCTAATTTTCTTGAGGAGATCTCTAGTCTTTCCCATTCTATTGTTTTCCTCTATTTCTTTGCATTGATCACTCAGGAAAACTTTTTTTTTTTTTAAATCTCTCCTTGCTATTCTTTGGAACTCTGCATTCAAGTGGGTATATCTTTTCTTTTCTCCTTTGCCTTTCACTTTTCTTCTTTTCACAGCTATTTGTAAGGCCTCTTCAGACAACTGTTTTGCCTTTTTGCATTTCTTTTTCTTGGGGATGAACTTGATCACTGCCTCCTGTACAAAGTTATGAACCTCTGTCCATACTTCTTCAGGCACTCTGTCTATCAAATCTCATCCCTTGAATCTATTTTTCACTTCTACTGTATAATCATAAGGGATTTGATTTAGGTCATACCAGAATGGTCTAGTGGTTTTCCCTACTTTCTTCAATTTAAGTTGGAATTTGGCAATAATGAGTTCATGATCTGAGGAACAAGAGATACACAGGGCAAAAATGTTCTGTTTATTTATGGAAATACAATTTCTTTAATCATTTAAAGAAAGGATTCCCTATGATCCATTATGATTCATTGAAAATACTATTCTCCCCCTGCCCCATTTGCCACCCCACAGTGATCTCTTGATCTGCTTTGTAACCTCTGGTTGTATTTTATATGGATCTTTTACAGAACTCTCTATTCCTCTCTATTCCTCTCTATTCCATTAGTTTGGCTGCTATCCATCTATCTTGCATTCATAAAATAATGCTTTCATTGCTATAGTTTGAGTCCTGCCAGTAGGTGCTTTTCTAAGAGTTGCTTGGGTATTTTGGGCACTTTATACTTACAAATAAAACTCAAACTGATTTGCCAAGTTCCTCAAAAGAAGCCTGTGAATTTCTACTGAGATTGCTTTATATTTGTATATATCTATATATAAATTTGAAGGAAATTAACATATGTAATACACACATAAACATATAATTAAAATTTTTGAGAAATTATATTCAAGTTGTGATAGGGTAAATAAAATAACACTATATTAAAGTCATTGCTCTGTCCAGAAAAAGTAAAATACTAATTAGTAACAGATGTTTTTAGTTCAAAATTGCAGTTTGTGAATTTTTGTCAGCAGATGACTTATGAGGTATTAACTTCTTATGCTTCTAAGTTTGCCTGTGCAACAAGTGAGCTGCAAAAGCTGTGACACTAGATGGAAAAAAAGAAACTGTGCAGCAAGTATTAACAGATATGTTATATTACTAAAAAAGTACTGCCAGGCTACACCTAACATAGAAATAGCTGAAGGAAAATGATCAGTGAAGAGAATGTAGAAGGGACAACAAAAAATGTACAATAAATAAACCTGATAGTCTTATAATTTATAAAGCTAACTTAAAATAAACAAAAAACTTGATAAATCATTGCAGATTTAATGCAACTCTGTCAGTTTAGATAGCACATGTAGGCTAAAAAAATTAGTAAGTATTTAGGAGATTTGATGGAGAAGGCAATGGCAACCCACTCCAGTACTCTTGCATGGAAAATCCCATGGACTGAGAAGCCTGGTAAGCTACAGTCCATGGGGTCGCAAAGAGTCGGACATGACTGAGCAACTTCACTTTTAGTTTTGATGATTCCAACCAACCAACTTGATTTAATTGACTTATATAAAATATTGCATCCCAAAACTGCAGGGAAAAAAAGCTTTTGAATGATATGTAGATTATATACCAAACCAAATGACTATATGCCTAGTTATAAAGCAATTTCACAAATTTAAAATGAATGAAATAATACAAATTTACATTTTTGACTACAGACTTAGTATTCTAGACAACAACAAAAGCTAGCTAGAAAAATCCCATGTTTGGAATTTATGAGATATATTTCTATACAGGGATCCAAGAAAAAGTTATAAAAATTGGCATATTTAAAATTAAATTATTATAAAAGCAATACATACAAAACAAAAATATTGTTATGAAAACCATATACAAAAACACAAAATTCAAATAATGACATGATTACTGGAATATTTATAGACTTAAATATGTATTAGGAAAGTAGAAAGGCTGAATATAAATGAGTTAAGTATCTATCCTATGAAATTAGAAAAAGAACAGTGAAAAAAGTAGAAGAAAAGAAATAAGATAATCTTAGAGATGTAATTTCAAACTAATCTCAATAGGATAAGCAAAATAAAGCTTGCTCATTGTGAAGATAAATTTGATAGATCTCTGCTGAGAGTGGTAAAGAAGAGTAGATTAAGTATATACAATATGAGGGTGAAAGAGTTGAGTGAAAAGCTGGCTTAAAATTCACCTTTAAAAAACTAAGATCATGGCATCCAGTCCCATCACTTTATGGCAAATAGATTGGGAAACAATGGAAACAGTGACAGACTTTATTTTCTTGGGCTCCAGATTTTGACAGCAGTCATGAAATTAAAAGATGCTTCTCCTTAGAAGAAAAGCTATGACAAACCTAGACAGCATGTTAAAAAGCAGAGACATTAGTTTGCCAACAAAGATCCATATAGTCAAAGCTATAGTTTTTCCAATAATCATGTATGGATGTGAGAGTTGGACCATAAAGAAGGCTGAGTGCTGAAGAATTGATGCTTTTGAAATGTGATGTTGGAGAAGACTCTTGAGAGTCCTTTGAACTGCAAGGAGATCCAATCAGTCAATCTTAAAGGAAATCATTCCTAAATATTCATTGGAAGGACTGATGCTGAAGCGCTAATACTTTGGCCACCTGATGCGAAGAGCTGACTCATTAGAAAAGACCCTGATGCTAGCAAAGATTAAAGGCAGGAGGAGAAGGCGACGACAGAGAATGAGATTGTTGGATGGCATGGACTTGAGTATGAGCAAGCTTTAGGAGATGGTGAAGGACAGGGAAGCCAGGCGTGCTGTAGTCCATGGGGTTGCAAAGAGTTGGACACAACTGAGCAACTGAAGAACAACAGCAAAATAAAAAAAGGCACAGAGGTAGTCTTAAAGACTTTAAAAAGTTGGGCTACTTCATGAAGAGATATTCCAGAAAAGGTAGAAAGGGATGGAACTAATAACAGATAACAGAGCTAACTCTGATGCAAATGTTCATTTTGTTGTCCCAGACAAGAGGGATATTTATAGCATGGTCAATAGCAAATTTATGAAAACAGCATTATCTAGTTGAATAAATATAGAAGGGTAGTGTCTAATGTTCTTATCTCATATAATCCATTAAAACATCTTTCTTCTATTCTCATAGTCTTTGTTTTCCCAATGGAGGATATTTTTCTTTAATTACTTTCCTCAAAATTAAAAGAGAACAGTGTGAAGTCTAGAATAAACTTGATAAAATGTGCATTAGTATTAAGATTTGTTTTAGCTTAAAGACAGAGTAAAACAAAACTAGTGTGAATTCTTACCAGTTTTTCAGGTCTTTACATTTAGTCTAATATTCCTGAATAGATGCGGGCACATGTATCTGAGTGGGCCTCTAAAATATAGGTTTACATGTTCTATTTGAAAGCATTCATTTTACTGTAAGCTGCCAGCAAGCTCATTGGTTCAGTAACTGTCATCCTACAGCCTTGCTCATCTTAAAATCTGCTTTGGCTACCCATCATTTTAATGAGGCAAGGTAAATCTGTGATAGAGGCTTGAGTGAAAAGGAAAATACTAGCTAGATTTTATGGAAGGAGAAAAAAAGTGATACACTGCTGTTATCACTGGCTACTATCACGAGTGAGTATCTGTCTCCCATCTTCATTTTTGTTTTCCCCATTTATGGCAGTTTCAATTTTGGCATTGTAAACACACACAAGTATTAGTATATTTCAACTTATTGAAAAACAATTATGGAATTGTGTTTTCAATTCATTATTTTTGTAATTATGGTTTTTTGTTGTTAATTAAATCACTATTGTTCACATCAGGGTGTAGTGGAAGAGGTGTGAGGAATTAGAATTTACACGGAGCCATCAGTTCTAGAGAAATACACTTAGAGATAATTAACAAAATCATTTTTTTGTCCCAATGTTATAAGTTAAGAGAGTAATGAAATTACTGACTATGTCTGAATTGTTTATTTGAGTACGAACAGCTGAGTGTAAAGAGATCCGCACAATGGGTTAAAAGACAATGCTGAATTGAGGAGCAGAACAATACTTAGCAAAATCTGCTGGAAACCAAGACTCAAATGGAGCTACCTCTGATCCAGATATGAAAGGACCATTTATTCATTACTCAAATGAACAGGGTGAGGTGGTAAGTCTCCATTCTGTTTGTTGACAAATAATTTATTACTTTTTAGCTAATTAGGAAAAAAATTTTGGAGAGAAATAAAAACATAGAAAAATTGATTTAAATATAATCATATGAAAATCAGGGTTTGACAGATCAAACACAAGAACATAAGTTAGAAATAAAAGAATATCTGAATAGTATAGTAAGATTGATTTAATGGTCAAACATAGAACTTTAGTCTACTAACAGAAAATTTATTTTATTTTCAAGAAATGATGGACAATGTTTTTAGATTTCTAAACACTAAGCCATAAAGGAAAACACAAAAAATAATTCTAATTTATAGTCCATAATATTTGATTACAGTGCTAAAAAAGAGATTGCATGCATGCTAAGTCACAGTCATGTCAGACTCTTTTCAACCCTATAGACAGTACCCTGCCAGGCTTCTTTGTCCATGGGATTTCCCAGACAAGCATACTGGAGTGGGTTGCCATGCCCTCCTCCAGGGGATCTTTCCAACCCAGGGATTGAACCCACCTCTCTTATGTCTCCTGTATTGGCAGGTGGGTTCTTTACCACTAGTGCCACTGGGGAAGCCCAAACAAGAGATCAGGGTAAAAATATAATAAAAATTACATTGATTATAACAGAGCTAGAAAATAATACTCATGTTAAGACTGCAACAAACTGAATTTAAGAATATTTAGATGACTAGGGGAAAAGACACTTTTGATGATTATTAAATGAGACTCAAGTACCTGAAGGTAAATTGATAGTATTAAATGCTGTCATTAATAAACTAAAATATATAAGCATAAATGGCTTAAAGTTTAAACTCAATAATTAGGAACTGTAATTGACAAAAATTTAAGAACAAGAGAAGAGGTTATTGAGTAAAGTTAGATGGGACTGAATTTTAATCCAGAAATAAAATAGTGGGAAAAGTATTAGCTGATTAATTGGAAAAAAAGAATCCTAAACTGTGGTGTGATCTTTTCAAAGTTAAGATAACTATGGCAAAGATTAATCTACTTTATTCTTCTTTTAAGGTAGGGAAAATTTTGTCCATTATTTCTTGAAAATAAAGCATTTTTCTTTTGTCTTTATTTTCAAAGACCTGTGTTCTGGATATTGCAGTTCCTACATTCAGAGCAAAGCCAATCCTAGTAGACAGAACCACCTCAGAAGTTGCCCCAGGGATCAGAGGAGAGTTTCCTATATTCTAATAGTCATGGTCCATATGTCTGTGATTGAAAGACAGACATATAGAAATATAATAAAGTGGCTAAGTGTCATATTACTTTTCCTGAGAGTTGTTTGCTTCTAAAGTAAAACCTAGCTATTTCATGAGGTGCACCTATACAAGTATTTGTCGATCTGATTCAGTTAAGATTCCACAATTACAGTTTTGTTAACTTTTTGTTATTTGCTCAGTCATGTCTGACTCTTTGTGACCTCATGGACTGTATCCTGCCAGGCTCCTCTGTCCATGGTATTCTCCAGGCAAGAGTACTGGAGTGGGTAGCCATTCCCTTCTCCAAGGGATGTTCCCAATCCAGGGGTTGAATGTGGGTCTCCTGCATTGCAGGTAGATTCTTTACCATCTGAGCCACCAGGAAGCTTTGAGGTTTTTTTTGTAACATAATTAATGGAAAGTTCAAAGAAGCTTCATTAAAAATCACACCTTCTTTTGCATAGGATATCAAGTTATTTAAGGTGCATTAAATTCTACATGATAAATTCAATTTCTCATGGTTGAAAACAAAATTTTGAAAAGTATTTTGCCAACTAAGTCTTCACTTAGGTATACAATGATTTTATCCTGACATATTTATTAAATTGTAACACCATATTTTAGGGCTATCTAAATAGTTCCAGCTACAAAAGAAAGTTAGTAAAATGTACCTGAGTCATTCAGTATTGTAGTATGAGTATTTTGGATTCCTTTGAGAAGTGAATCCCTCAGGCGTGATTCTGCGATGTCATAGCCCATAACCACAATGATAGATGCAAGGGCTTTCACTTGAGTATAGGCAAACCAGAGCAAATGTTGAGGAGACAGTCAGCTGTCTGATATAATATCAGAGAGAGATGACTCTGCTTTATGGATTGGATAGAGATCAACACTGACCTGTAGAAAGCTAAATTTTTTTACCCAAGGAATTTGCTGCCTCTCCACACTGCAAGCAGAATGACATCCTACATAAAATATGACATCCTACCTAAAGACTTCCAATGTTTCTGAACATAAGATGAAGATAAAGGTTATGCATGAGTATACTGAACATTATGAGGACCTGATCTAAATTATTTTAATGACTGGGTTACATATACTCAACATTTATGTACTTTTAAGCTTCTGCAGTGTCTGAAACTTTTAATGTTTTCTTACAAAACTGGAGTATAGGAAACCTCACATCATTGAGGACATGCATAAAGAAAACAGCTAGTAGAAAACAATTCTTTTCTCCTAGGAGAGACTTTTGCTTTCTGACCCTGGATGTGCTACATCTGTGCTGCCCCTTATGATAGTCTTTTTAAATCTACAGATGTGACCATTTAAATAATAATTAATATTAAAAAAACTTGAAACTTAGTTGCTTAGTCTCAGTTGTCACATTTTAAATATTCACTAGCCACATGGAGTTAGTGGCTACTCTACTGGACAGAAAATATTATGAGCATTGGCATCATCAGAGTAAATTGTCCTAATTTAGAATTGAGTAACTAATTTTCTTTTTAGTATCTGTTATTGTGTCTAGTTTTCTGATTGCCATTCCCTCGCCTATTAGACTCTTGTCTTCCAAATCTGCTGCATTTTGTATAAAGACTCTAGTTCTCACTCCTATCTGCCTATGGTGGTATTCACTCTAGTACTCCTCTTTTTGTTATTGATGCTCTCTTCCTTGATTGAATCCCGTTCCCTCAGATGACTTTTCATGAGAATGCTCCCTAATAATGTCCTACTGGAACATGTTGATACATATTCTACATTCCAACTTTCACATAAGAAAGCCAATATCTCATAAAATATAGTGCATTTATATTTTATTATACATGATTCTTTCTCACTAAATATTTTGCAAAATTTTTGTATACTTTCTTGACAGGAAGAATACTATAATCTATTTTATTATTTTTTGTTTATTTAGATGCTTTTGTCATCTTTTTAGATGCCTTTTGTCTCTTTAAAATACGATAGATTTTACAAAAGGTATTTAGTTCATATGAAAGATAATTACTATTCATAAACACACTATAATTTTAATAAATAGATCTAAAAATAAAGGTAGAAAGTTTTAGGAAAAGAATATTCTTACCCATTATTTTCTTAAGTTAATCTGCATTTTGGACAATCACTCATAATTATGCCTCTTGTGAAACTTTTCTAAATTATAATTAGTTAAAATTTTGCCTTAACAAAATTGTTTATATTGATTGTACCAGATGAAATTTAAGTGATAATTAAAATTTTATTTTAATAAGCTTAGTTTTAGACAGAGATATATTGCCTACATGCTCAAAATTCTCCAAGCCAGGCTTCAATAGTACATGAACCATGAACTTCCAGATATTCTAGCTGGTTTTAGAAAAGGCAGAGGAACCAGAGATCAAATTGCCAACATCTGTTGGATCATCAAAAAAGGAAGAGAGTCCCAGAAAAATGTCTACTTCTGCTTTATTGACTATGACTTTGACTGTGTGGATCACAACAAACTGGAAAATTCTGAAAGAGATGGGAGTACCAGACCACCTGATCTGCGTCCTGAGAAATGTGTATGCAGGTCAGAAAGCAAGAGTTAGATCTGGACATGGACCAGCAGACTGGTTTCAAACAGAGAAAGGAGTATGTCAAGGCTGTATATTGTCACCCTGCTTATTTAACTTATATGAAGAGTACATCATGAAAAATGCTGGGCTGAATGAAACACAGCTGGAATCAAGATTGCCAGGGAAAATATCAATAACCTAAGATATGCAGATGACACCACTCTTATGGCAGAAAGCAAAGAAGAACTAAAGAACCTCTTGATGAAAGTGAAAGAGGAGAGTGAAAACGTTGGCTTAAAGCTCAACATTCAGAAAACTAAGATCATGGCATCTGGACCTATCGCTTCATGGGAAATAGATGAGGAAACAGTGGAAACAGTGACAGACTTTATTTTTGGGGGCTCCAAAATCACCACAGGTGGTGACCTCAGCCATGAAATTAAAAGACGCTTATTCTTTGGAAGAAAAGTTATGACCAATCTAGACAGCATATTAAAAAGCAGAGACATTACTTTGCCAACAAAGGTCCATCTAGTCAAGGCTATGGTTTTTCCAGAAGTCATGTATGGATGTGAGAGTTGGACTATAAAGAAAGCTGAGCATTGAAGAATTGATGCTTTTGAACTGTGGTGTTGGAGAAGACTCTTGAGAGTCCCTTGGAGTGTAAGGAGATCTAACCAGTCCATCCTAAAGGAAATCGGTCCTGAATATTCATTGGAAGGATTGATGCTGAAGCTGAAATGCCAATACTTTGGCCACCTGATGCGAAGAGCTGACTCATTTGAAACAACCCTGATGCTGGGAAAGATTGAAGGCAGGAGGAGAAGGGGATGACAGAGGATAAGATGACTGGATGGTATCACCGACTCAATGGACATGAATTTGAGTAAATTTCAGAAGTTGGTCATGGACAGAGAGGCCTGGTGTGCTCCAGTCCATGTGGTCGCAAAGAATCGGACACGACTGAGCGACTGAACTGAACTTATATTGCCTACGAGATTTTCTCTTATAATTTTTGTATGTAAACCATCATTTCCACAAATAGAAACTGTTACACATTACAGTGTTAATAATTTAGTGAAAGATCAGTGATAAAGTATAATGTAATATTAAAGATGTGTGAAGTACGCTTAACAATTTTTCTTTAGTTCTGAATATATACATCCTCCATTGCTTATGCCTTGCAACTTATTTTTACCTTTTATACCCATACTTACAACTGTAACTCACAACTATATCCATATTTATGAAAAACAGTATCCAGGAAACAGCAAATTATCAGATAATCAGGAAACCTTTTGTTTGTCACTGAGGAATCGAGAGTTAGAATCAGAACCTTGGCTACATATAATGCTAAGAACTTGAAAGTGGAATAATAATTGTAGAAAACATAAATTGCCACTTCATATTCTTTAGTGTATTTCAAATAGAATACACTTATTATGTGGGCAATTTAATTGTTCTCATAAAACTACCCAAACAGGTCACTTATTTTTGTGAAAACAAGACAAAAATCTATCCTCTTTAGTGAGAATATTTGAGAAGTAGTTATAACATGTTGTAGCTACTCTTAAATCTCTTGTCACTAACTTTTATTTGGAGAAATGTTACTTTTGTAAGCCTCATTTAATCTGTGCCTGACCTGCATTTATTTCTTATCTATGCGGATATATGTGTATTCTGGTTCAGAAAGTGACTCACAAGAAATCAAGGACTGAGAACCCTGAAGTTTGCAGGAAGAATGAGCAGCAATGATTTTATATCCTACTGGAGGACTAATCATTAAAAAGAAATGAGTTGGATTTAGAGAGATTTTCCTGTTCTGTGATGTTGATGCATTGCATATGGTATCTAAGATGGCATGACTTGGAATTGACAGATATATTAATGTTTATCTTTCTTTTCTGGTCAATTTGATTTTTAACATTTTTTAAGTTTACTGTATTTCAGATACCACGCAAAGAACTTCATGTGAATTAATTGACTTAATCATGACAATGACCATAAAATAGTACTATTTTTAGGGTCTTCCTTTTAAATATGAGAACATTTAAGTAACTTTCTCTAGTTCTCATAGCTGAACAATGGTGGAAAAAAGATTTAAAACCAGGCAATCTTCAGTCTGATTCTAGAACCTGTGTTCACATACACAATGCAGAATTTTTTTTTTTAATTGGATTTTTGGAACCACAGAGCAACAATTATCCATAGAGGTAAGGCTCTATGGATTATCTAATAGAGTAGCCAATTGTATCACTCACAGCCAATTACTGTGAGTATTTTGTTATTCCTGGAAATTAATTAACACTACAAAATATTGCAGTTTGTATCTACTACCCAACTGTAGACAAAGATGCCCTTTTCTATGGCCCCAAACTTAATAGACAAAAGCTGCAATATTTTGTAGTGTTAATCCTTGAATATTTCCCTATGAATTTATTCATGTTTCAAATTTATCTACAGAAATCCCAGAAAATATTAAAAGATATTATAATTTAGAAATGTCTGACCAATTGATGTGCAGGTCTTTTTGGTTGTGTAATTATTTTTTGTTTTCTTTATGACACCTAGGATTATTCAAGGAAGATAAGTAACGGCTAGCTAATCAGATTGATTTCATAGCAGTACCCTGATTACAAATGGAAATGGAACAATCTGGGTAAAAGGTGGTATATGTCAGGCAGTTTGTCTTTTAGTTCAGAATGAATGCTATTATGATTATATCCTTAGAAAATAAAATGTCATAGATAGAATGAAAAATGTTTCAGGAGAAATATGGCAAGGTGTTGGTGGCTCAGTGTAGTAAACAGAATAATAATCTCACCAAAGATATCCACAATCTAATCCCCAGAAACTATAAAATTATGTTATATTACATATCAAGAAGAATGCTATATCAGCTAATTGCTAATCAGTTCACTTTAAAATAGGGAGATTGTGGTGGATTGTCCATGCGTGCCCAATGCAATCACAGGACCTAAAAATAGAAGAAAGTGGGAACAAAACAGAGAGAGAGAGGACTAGAGAGACAGCAGCATGAGAAGGACTTGGCTCAATGTTGCTAATTTTAAGATGGGGAATGATACCACGGGTCGTAGAATGTGGGAAGACTCTAGAAGCTGGAAGATGCAAAGAAACAGATTCTCCCCTGGAGCCTCCAGAAGAAATGCAATCCTGTTGAAACTCTGATTTTAGCTCAGTGAGATTCATTTTAGATTTCTGACCTCCAGCATTTTAAATAATATATTTCTATTGTTTGACATCACTGAATTTGTGGTGATTTGTTACAGCAATAATAGAAAACTATCAGTGATATCCTCAGGATATTAATGCATTGATGAAAATGGAGATTATTGTCACGTTAGTGATCTTTGTATAAGTCAGGAAAAGAATATTAAAATATCAGACTAAACTTAAAATAAGTGCCTGTGTGATCACTAACATGTATGAACTTTAGAGAGCCTTGAAAAAAACATATGACATGGATCTAAGCATGACATGAGCTCTCACAATAAAGCATGCATAATCACTTCATGGGAAATAGAAGGGAAAATAGTGGAAACAGTGGCTGACTTTATTTTTGGGGGCTGCAAAATCACTGCAGATGGTGATTGCAGTCAAGAAATTAAAAGATGCTTAGTCCTTGGAAGGAAAGTTATGACCAACCTAGATAGCATATTCAAAAGCAGAGACATTACTTTGCCAACAAAGGTCCGTCTAGGCAAGGCTATGGTTTTTCCTGTGGTCATGTATGGATGTGAGAGTTGGACTGTGAAGAAGGCTGAGTGCCAAAGAACTGATGCTTTTGAACTGTGGTATTGGAGAAGATTCTTGAGAGTCCCTTGGACTGCAAGGAGATCCAACCCGTCCCTTCTAAAGGAGATCAGTCCTGGGTGTTCTTTGGAAGGACTGATGCTAAAGCTGAAACTCCAGTACTTTGGCCACCTCATGCGAAGAGTTGACTCATTGGAAAAGACTCTGATGCTGGGAGGGATTGTGGGCAGGAGGAGAAGGGGACGACAGAGGATGAGATGGCTGGATGGCACCACTGACTAGATGGACATGAGTCTGGGTGAACTCTGGGAGTTGATGATGGGCAGGGAGGCCTGGCGTGTTGCAATTCATGGGGTTGCAAAGAGTCTGACACTACTGAGTGACTGAACTGAACTGAGTCAATCAAGTAAATAGCTTCCTTATTGCTAATGAAAGAAGGATTATGGTTAGGCTGAGAATTGATATGTTTCATTTTTCTCTCTCTTTATGTGTGTGTGTTTGTGCGAAATACTGTATCAAGATGTGCCTGTCTGATTGCTAAAAGGCATTACTGTGGAATAACCTGAATGCAAGAAATGTAAGGAAATGTTAAGAAATTGTATTGCATAATTGTATAACTATTTGGAAGGACTGTAGACAGTCTGCATTGTTCATTATTTTCCACAACATTGTTTAGGCTCTTTTTTCCAGGGACTAGTAAAAATCAGTAATTAAATATGAGATATATTGTATTGGAGGCACATATATATGTTAAGGTACATTTCAGATGCATAAAAACCAACAAACATGAAAAAGGAAGTCTAAATTGGTAGTTTATATTTTTGCTACACTGTCCTTAGTATCCAAAGAGCTTTCCTAAGGCACAGCAAAATTGTCCACCCATCATTTCTAGCCCATTATAATTTAATGTTATAAGAATAATGATAAAGGGAAAAAGAATGTGTACTTTTTCCCAAGTAGTAACATATTGATAAAGATTTGAAATTATTTTATTCACATAGGTTGCATTGAAATCAGTGAGGTATTATTCATGAAAAAAGTTATAAACTAACCTAAAACCCAACAAAACCTGTTGTCAAGTAAACTACAGGGCATATTATGCATCATTTAATAGTGAATCTTTGACTACTCTGCAAAGAAACTGAAATAAGACCATGGAAAGTTATTTTTTGAGAGGGTTATATAAATTTATATTTTTTTCGTTTTATTATTAATGTGATATATTTTTTGTACTTATCTATATTGGGCACTGGGGAAGAATGTGGGGTCTGCTTTTGTTGACTAGAGTGTTGACATAAGCCTATTAAGTTTAATTATTTTACAGTGTTGTTCTATTCTGCTATTTAGCTGTTAACCTCCTGCTCAGTTTGTTCTCTAAGATCACAATCTTAAAGCCATACTGAAAATTAACAGCAAACAAAAAGTGAGTGTATGAAACCCACACTTTTGGGCAAAAAATTTAGACCTTAAAAAGAGAGACGCAGTCAGAACACCAAAATAAATATGAAGTTACTGGAAAGAATACATAAAAAGAAAGAAATGCTAGATAAAAATTTTACCATATCCATTTTATTTCCAGATAATGTCAAAGTTATAAAAGCATACTATTCCACCTACAGCTGATAATTAAGAAAATGTCAGATTACCTACATGTTTTGCTTTCTGACCTTCTCATAACAATTGTCTGAGAATATCAATACTGTGTTTGTTTTCATTTTCCTTATCGTCACACGCTGTATAATATAGCACATTATATGTGGCAGTCTTTAAGGGAGAATAATAGCTCCAAGTCTGAATTTATTAAACATAGGTGCCTTGTTTATGAAATATTATCATTCTGAGTGATACTCTTAAGCTGCTTAAAATTAGGTTTTCTTTCAACTAAATTATTATTACAGTTATCTGTCCTAATGATTTTATGAAGTTGATTTCACAATCAGTATCACATAATTAACTGATAATAATTAGCAAATGAAATTGTGTGTGTGTGTATATATATATATATATACACAGGGAGAGAGAGAAAGTGAGAGAGAATAATAAAGCCAAATAATATGGTCATACTGACAAAAGTTGACATCTTTTGGGGCATACAATCTTTAGTGGCCATTAAGTGAATGTCTGGCATTTGATAAAAAAGTGAATCCTGATTTAATTTTGGCAGGAACATTTTCTCAGGTTGAAGGGTTGTGACAAAAGAAATGTCATCAAAAAGATTTTTCCCTTTATAAAGGTTTGTCTCAGGTCTAGGTGACAGATAAACCATTCAAATATTCTCTAGCTTAAGTTGATAATTTTATCATATCCTTCACATCTCTATAACCTTTATAATCATGGAATATTAAACCATACTTTTGCCAATAAGCACTTAACCCTTGGTTCATGCAAAACAGACTCAGGAATACTATTAGTGCTAACGCAATCATCTAATAATCAGCTCTATTTGCTGTCAGAAAAACAACAGAATTGTTTTAGTAGTATCTGCTTATGTTTTGGGGTAATTAATCATTCACATGTAAAGACAAGAGTAAGAGATGAGTGAGAGATGATGACAAGGAAACAGGAAGTTTCTGTCTTGTGGTACCAAAATACTTTATATCAACTGATAAATCTGCTGGGAAATACAGGTCTACTGAAGAGATCTAATTCAATGTATATTTTAAAAATTTCATTACATCTGAAATGTGGATTAATAAATTGATGAAGCAAAAAAAGAGAAAGAAATATCGGTTAAAATGAAGCAATAGTAATAAGTTAATAAAAAGATCTTTCTATTCACCAGAATTCCAGCAATAAATAGACAGGATGGGGGAGTGTGTGATTGAATCTACATGGGAAACTTGGACTGAGATAACTGTGATCTGACATTTAAAAATTTTTTATTTGACAACATTCTTTTTTATCTCATTTTTCCTTCTCTATGAAAGCTGACATTTTTCTATTTCTTGCATTCATACATCTCCATACACACACACACCACTGAGCCACTGGGGAAGCCCATATATATATATAAAATTCCTATTTAATATATATAAAATGGATAAAGGTGACAAAGTTTGGGGATGGAGGACTGTACAATCAAATCTTACCAGTGATATTCATTTATTTCCCATGTTGTTTTCTAGTTCAGTCTTAAAATATATTATAATGTTTCTTCATAGTTAGATTGGCCAAGTCATACTTTAGTCATTTCTTAGTTCTTTTTTCTTAGTAAAACTATAGTAGCAGGATTTTACTATAATTCTTAGCATAAGGCACAATGGATGCACAATGCATGTTATTACCTGTGTGTTTCTGTACACGTGTGTGTGTTGTGTGAACCTCCAAGGAATATCATCAGAAGAATAGAATTACATAGAGTTTAAAGCAGATACTTCTTGAATTTGAATACTAACTAACTCTAATATGTGGCAAGTTATTGACTCTTCCCTTGTATCAATTGATGCTTTTGAACCATGGTGTTAGAGAAGACTCTTGAGAGTCCACTGGAGTGCAGGGAGATCAAGACAGTTAATCCTAAAGGAAACCAGCCCTGAATATTCATTGGAAGGATTGATGCTGAGGTTGAAACTCCAATACTTTGGCCACTTGATGTGAAGAACCAACTCATTGGAAAAGACCCTGATGTTGGGAAAGATTGAAGGTGGGAGGAGGAGGGATGACAGAGGCTGAGATGGTTGGATGGCATCACTGACTTGATGGACATGAATTTGAGTAAGCTCTGGAAGTTGGTGATGGATAGGGAAGCCTGGCATGCTGCACTCCATGGGGCCGCAGAGTCGGGCACAACTGAGCAACTGAACTGAACTGATGTATCAGTTTTCTCATCTCAAAATGAACTAACTAGGGTACTTTCCCCATAAGTTTATCATGAGGCTTAAACTGTTAATTAACTAACTAAACTAACTGAAGTAAATTATTTAATATTTATAGAATACTTTGAAAGTTACTGGAACACAGTAATTTTATATAAGTGACTCTTAAGTAAAAGTTGAAAGTATTTCTGGATATCTTTTCCCTAGTGGATCATTTAAGCATCTGCTCTAAAGTTCCAAAAAGTTGAGGAAAAAGAAACTGAATGAACATTTAAGTATATTCACAAGTTTTTGGCAAGAACTTAATTAACTTTATGGAATGAAATTAAGGGAAAGCAAAAATGAGAGCCAAAGCAGACATTCATGGTGGTTTTCATTAAGCCTGAATGGTGTTGAACTTTATTTACAAACTCCTAGGGGCTGAGCAACTGAAGATAAAACCCAGATATAAGATAGGAAGATAAAACAAGATAGAGGTACTTCCCTGGCAGTACAGTGGATAAGAATCCGTCTGCCAGTGCAGGGGACACGGGTTTGAACCTGTGTGGCCACTACTGAGCCCATGTGCTGCAGCCACTGAAGCTCACATGCCTAGAGCCTTGTGCTCCACAATAAGAGAAAGTAACATCGCTCAGTCGTGTCTGACTCTTTGCGACCCCATGGACTGTAGCCCACCAGGCTTCTCCATCCATGGGATTTTCCAGGCAAGAGTACTGGAGTGGGTTGCCATTTCCTTCTCCAGGGGACCTTCCCAACCCAGGGATAAAACCTGGGTCTCCTACATTGCAGGCAGACGCTTTACCCTCTGAGCCACCAGGGACAACAAGAAAAGCCACCACAATGAGAAGCCCACGCACCACAATGAAGAGCAGCTCCCACTTGCTGAACTAGAGAAATCCCGTGTGCAGTAAAGAAGACCTAACACAGCCCCACCTCCCCAAATAAACAACAATAAAGTCTAAAATAAAATAAGAGGTCTAAAAAAAAGATGGCTCCCAACATCATAGGTAATAATGAAATAAACAATCCTTCTTAACATAACAACAATAGAATATGAGGCAGGATGAAAATCCATGTCAGGCATATATTGTTTATGAGGAATATTTAAAACATAAACATGATAAAAAAGTAAATGATATATTACCAAAAATAAAGGGAGTTATTATTGCCGAAAAGGTCAATGGGTTAAGCAGTAAACAATTCCAAACATAAATGCAAATCGTGACATATGATAAAACATGTAAAGTACATGTTACTGAAACTACCAGGAGAAACTGGAAAATTAACAGTGAAGGTAGGTAAAAAAATGTTTCTATATATTTGGTACATATCTGAATACTTCCACTGGAATGTAAACTCCATAAGGTAGGGATGTTTCTTCTTCTTGGTTTGCTTTATAGCTAGTGCATATTTGATACTTAAAACAGTGCCAGGTATAGGATAGGCATTCAAAATATATTTGGTGCATTGATCAATTAATAAAAAAGAGTAGCAAGTCAAAACCTGCTAAAAAAGAAAGCAGCGGTTCCAGATGGTTTCATTAACAAGTTAAAAGAACTATCAAGGAGGGATAAATTTCTCTTGTGGCTCAGACAGTAAAGCCTCTGCCTACAATGCGGGAGACCTGGATTCAATCCCTGGGTCAGGAAGATCTCCTGGAGAAGGAAATGGCAACCCACTCCAGTACTCTTGCCTGGAAAATCTCATGGATGGAGGAACCTGGTAGGCTACAGTTCATGGGGTCACAAAGAGTTGGACATGACTGAGCGACTTCACTACTACTCATTACTATTCTAGAAAACAGAAAAACAATATACAAATATTCACTATTTTTTTTATATATATATATAAGGATTTTATAATTACTGAAAAAAAATACTTTCCAAAATTCTAAAACTGATAAGTATTTCCTAAACAACTACTTGAAAACAAGGACATAATAAAAAAAGAAAAAATCATGCCTATAAAGGAAAAAAAAATACTATTTCATAGAAGCAAGCATATAATTAAATCTAACATTCTTTTAGGAAAAGTGTTCATTAAAATTAGAAACAGAGGGAATTTCCTTGAATTAATATACAGTATCTTTAAATAATGTTTAAAAAATGTTGAAACAAAAAGTATTCCATTTGTGATAAAAGAAGTATGCCTTATAGCACTGTTTTTATTCTATATTGTAAGGAGATCCCAAATGCTTCACATAAGTAATAAAAGAAATATTTAATTGAAAAGATGAAAATTAGATTATGCCAGAAAATACAGTATACAACATAGAAAATTCCCCCACCCTAGGTGGTGCTAGTGGTAAATAAATCACCTGCCAATGCAGGAGACATGAAAGAGTCACAGGTTCAATCCTTGGGTTGGGAATGTCCCCTGGAGGAGGGCATGGCAACCCACTCCAGTATTCTTGCTTGGAGAATTCCATGGACAGAAGAGCCTGGCAGGATACAGTCCATAGGTTCACAGAGTTGGACATGACCAGAGAGCTAGCACGCATGCACAGTTAAAAAATTAAGAGTTTTACAAGTATGATGGACACCAACAATATTACACCAATTGGAATCTCTGCTTCTGCCATGACAAAGTTGCAGGAAACAGACTGATCTTGCTGTCTTATACATGAGAAAACTGAAAAGAATGATCTTCCTACCTTATGTATTAGGAAACATCAGTTTTCATTTCTTGTGCAATGAGAACAATAGAGCAACAATCTCAGAGAAATAAACTGAGAAAAGATTATGATCCACCCAGCTTGCTGGCCTGGAAGTTCCATAGGAAAAGGGGAAATCAGACAGATCAAAGTATTTTCACTGAATCGAGGAGACAAGATTTCAGACTTCAGAGGGACAAAAGCAACTAAAAGTTATGAAGTAACACACCGAAGAGGGAGTTGCAGAGATATAGAAATCCAGAGATATGCAAATAATGCCCTAAATTTTTTGCCGGGGCCTTGATTCAAGCATGGATGTGATGAAAATATTGAAGGTTAGAAAAAGAAAGATCAGAAAGAAGTAAGAAGAACCATATCTTAACCTCACACAGACCTGGGAATAGTTTGGTTTTCCACTGTTCAAAGTGCAAAGATTTACAAATATATTGATGTAGAGTGCTCAGATAAAGCTCTCAGTAGTGAGTCCTAGACCAAGGTTGTACCTCACTAGCGTAAAAGTGAAAGTGTTAATCACTCAGTTGTGTCCAACTCTTTGCAACCCCATGGACTGTAGCCCACCAGGGTCCTCTGTCCATGGGATTTTCCAGGCAAAAATATGAGTAGGTTGACATTTCCTTCTCTTGGGGATCTTCCCAACCCAGGAATTGAACCCAGGTTTCCTGCATTGCAGACAGATTCTTTACAACTTGAGCCATCAGGGAAGTATATAAGTATATCGTTGAAAACTAATAATACACAGAAAATCCTCAAAGACATCAGAAGAAAGAAGACAAGTTTAGAGGCATAAAGCTACTATTAGCCTTCTCATTAGATACTGTGCAGGTCAGAAGACACTGGAATGAAGTCTTTTCAGTAATGAAAGAATAAAATCTGCCAATCTAGAATACGTTGTCCAGCAAAATTAACTTCTGGAATGAAGAGGGGAAAAAAAAGTTTCTTTCAGACAAACTAAAGTTGAAAGAATTCATCATTGACAGAGAAGCACTTAAATAAATGATAAAGGACATTCTTCAAGTACAGCAGATCCTTGAAAAATAAGAGTGTTAATCGTGTATAATTTATAGTCAGCTCTCCATACCCATAGTTCCTCCCCATCTGCAGATTCAACCAACCACAGATGTTGTAGTACTGTAGTATTTACTACTGAAAAATATCCACATGTAAGTGATCCTAAGCAGTTCAACTCTGTGTTGTTCAAGAGTCAGCCATGTAAGGAAAATAACACTAAATGGAAATTATGCTTATACAAAGAACAAAGAACATCCGAAATGGTAAATATGTGGTACAAGTATACTCGTTTATAATCTCTAAAAAAGATAACTGTTTAAAGCAAAAAGTAATATATTTGTGTTATAACCATGTATAACTCAAGTATATAATAAATGAAGGCTGGGACAAATGGGAAGATATAACTATATGGTTATTACAACATACATGAAGTATTCTTTGAAAGTAGCATTTAATTTAAACTCATATATTTTAGGAGAGATGTCTTAAAATAAGACTTAGTATTATGGAGGGTTAGGAGGTCCCAACACTTATCTTAACCCTCCACCTTACTTGTTTTAAGACATCACTCCTAAACACACACACACAGAAACAATGCTTATCTTCCCCACAAAAGCAACAAAAATACATAAAAATGGGAAACCAAGGAAAATAGCTCAGGAAAGCTCTGGAGTATAATAAAGAAGCAGAAAAAATCCTGCAAACCTCAAACCTGAGGATGACTGCATACAAAAGCACGGGAAGCATTTTACCTGTCTCTTCCCATTCCCTACTACAGAGTAGCTCAGTGCCAGGCAGGGGCCTGGAGAGGAATTGCACCCAGAGGGAAAAGGAGAGTAGGAGAACCCCAGGAAACATCACTGCTATGCAAGTTTGCAGTCTTTGCCACCTGGGACTCCCACAGTCTTCGCCAATGCTGATCCCAGGTGATGGAGCTGTCCGAAGCCCCTGTCAACAACATCTCCCCACCAAGACTAGAGCTGTTCCTGTGGTTAGACATTTCCCCAGGGGCCCCAGTTGCTGCTCCATATGGTTCTCCAGCGTCAAGATGCCATAACACTACAACCATGTAAGGTAGGATCAGAGCTGCACCAGCTCAGGTTAGAGATTTGTCCCACTGTTACTGAGGCAGCATTATTGCCTTGAGCCCCAATCTTTGGATATCAAGTCAGGCTTTGATCATTAGTGTCAGAGCTTAGCTGAAGTTGTTCTGAATCTTGTTATGGGCCACAGACACACAGAGCCTGGTTATATGGGAGATCTGGACATGCCTTAACCTTAAATACCAGTGCCAGTGAGGTGCTCAACATCACCATAATGTAAATCAAAACAGTAATGAGATATAATCTTCCACTTGCTAAGATAGCTAAAATAAAAAAGACAAGAGAGTGAATGCTACCAAAGAGGTGGAGAAAAGGGAATTGAAATCCTTATACACTGTTGACAGGAATGTGATTTGGTACAGAGATTATGGAAAACAATATGACACTTCTTCCAATAATTAAAAATCAAACTACCATATGATTCATCAATCCTATTCTTGCATATATATATGAAGGAGTTGAAATCAGAATCTTGAAGACATATGCACCCCCATGTTCCTTATAGCATTATTTACAATAACTAAGATATAGAGACAACCTAAATGTTCTTTGATGTATGAATGGATAAGGAAAATTGGTGTGTATAGATACATAGATATAGATACATATATACATATCAGATCAGATCAGATCAGTCGCTCAGTTGTGTCTGACTCTTTGTGACCCCATGAATCACAGCACGCCAGGCCTCCCTGTCCATCACCAACTCCTGGAGTTCACCCAGACTCACGTCCATCGAGTCAGTAATGCCATCCAGCCATCTCATCCTCTGTCGTCCCCTTCTTCTCCTGCCCCCAATCGCTCCCAGCATCAGAGTCTTTTCCAATGAGTCAACTCTTCGCATGAGGTGGCCAAAGTACTGGAGTTTCAGCTTTAGCATCATTCCTTCCAAAGAAATCCCAGGGCTGATCTCCTTCAGAATGGCCTCGTTGGATCTCCTTGCAGTCCAAGGGACTCTCAAGAGTCTTCTCCAACACCACAGTTCAAAAGCATCAATTCTTCGGCACTCAGCCTTCTTCACAGTCCAACTCTCACATCCATACAAGACCACAGGAAAAACCATAGCCTTGCCTAGACGGACCTTTGCTGGCAAAGTAATGTCTCTGCTTTTGAATATGCTATCTAGGTTGGTCATAACTTTCCTTCCAAGGAGTAAGCGTCTTTTAATTTCATGGCTGCAGTCACCATCTGCAGTGATTTTGAAGCCCAGAAAAATAAAGTCTGACACTGTTTCCACTGTTTCCTCATCTATTTCCCATGAAGTGGTGGGACCAGATGCCATGATCTTCGTTTTCTGAATGTTGAGCTTTAAGCCAACTTTTTCACTCTCCTCTTTCACTTTCATCAAGAGGCTTTTTAATTCCTCTTCACTTTCTGCCATAAGGGTGGTGTCATGTGCATATCTGAGGTTATTGATATTTCTCCTGGCAATCTTGATTCCAGCTTGTGTTTCTTCCAGTCCAGCGTTTCTCATGATGTACTCTGCATATAAGTTAAATAAGCAGGGTGACAATATACAGCCTTGACGTACTCTTTTGCCTATTTGGAACCAGTCTGTTGTTCCATGTCCAGTTCTAATTGTTGCTTCCTGACCTGCATACAGATTTCTCAAGAGGCAGATCAGGTGGTCTGGTATTCCCATCTCTTTCAGAATTTTCCACAGTTTATTGTGATCCACACAGTCAAAGGCTTTGGCATAGTCAATAAAGCAGAAATGGATGTTTTTCTGGAACTTTCTTGCTTTTTCCATGATCCAGCGGACGTTGGCAATTTAATCTCTGGTTCCTCTGCCTTTTCTAAAACCAGCTTGAACATCAGGAAGTTCATGGTTCACATATTGCTGAAGCCTGGCTTGGAGAATTTTGAGCATTACTTTACTAGCGTGTGAGATGAGTGCAATTGTGCGGTAGTTTGAGCATTCTTTGGCATTGCCTTTCTTTGGGATTGGAATGAAAACGGACCTTTTCCAGTCCTGTGCTGAGTTTTCCAAATTTGCTGGCATATTGAGTGCAGCACTTTCACAGCATCATCTTTCAGGATTTGGAATAGTTCAACTGGAATTCCATCACCTCCACTATCTTTGTTCATAGTGATGCTTTCTAAGGCCCTCTTGACTTCACATTCCAGGAAGTCCGGCTCTAGGTCAGTGATCACATCGTTGTGATTATCTGGGTCGTGAAGATCTTTTTTGTACAGTTCTTCTGTGTATTCTTGCCATCTCTTCTTAGTATCTTCTGCTTCTGTTAGGTCCATACCATTTCTGTCCTTTATTGAGCTCATCTTTGCGTGAAATGTTCCTTTGGTATCTCTGATTTTCTTGAAGAGATCCCTAGTCTTTCCCATTCTGTTGTTTTCCTCTATTTCTTTGCATTGATCGCTGAAGAAGGCTTTCTTATCTCTTCTTGCTATTCTTTGGAACTCTGCATTCAGATGTTTATATCTTTCCTTTTCTCCTTTGCTTTTCACTTCTCTTCTTTTCACAGCTATTTGTAAGGTCTCCCCAGACAGCCATTTTGCTTTTTTGCATTTCTTTTCTATGGGAATGGTCTTGATCCCTGTCTCCTGTACAATGTCACGAACCTCATTCCATAGTTCATCAGGCACTCTATCTAATGTATATATATATATATACAGGCACTCTATCTAATGTATGTGTGTGTGTATATATATATATATATAATAGAAGATTATTCAGCCATAAAATAGAATGAAATCCTTTTGCAACAATATGGATGAATCATTTTGCTAAGTGAAATAAATCAGACAAAGACAAACACTATACATTATCCACATTATATGTGGACTTTTAGAAATTTAAAATTTCTAAGTTTTTGCTCTTGTACTTGGAAAGAATGTTTATTCTGCTGTTATGCAGTGAGTTTTCAGCCAATTAATGGAATTTAACAGGAACAGAATAGAATGGTAGTTGTCACTGGTTATGGGGTGGGAAAAATAAAAATGGCATGAAGTTGGTCAAAGAATATAACTTTTAAATTATAAGAACAATTGGTTGTGAGGATCTAATGCACAGCATGGTGACTATAGGTAATAATATGGTATTGTGCTTGAAAGTTGCTGAGAGTAGCTCCTAAATGCACCTTTCCATAAAAAAAAACAACAAATAGTTAAATATGTCAGGTGATGGACATGCTAATTATATTGATCTTGACAACCATTCCACAGTGTGTATGTACATCAAATCATCATATTGTAGACTTTAAATATGCAGTTGCTGCTTCTGCTGCTAAGTCACTTCAGTCGTGTCCGACTCTGTGCGACCCCATAGATGGCAGCCCACCAGGCTTCTCTGTCCCTGGGATTCTCCAGGCAATGTCAATTATTCTCAATTTTTCTTTAATAAAAAAACTGTGATTATAAACAAAAACAACTATTAAATACAAAAAAAACAAATTAGATGTATAAAGAGGAAAAAGGAACAAAGAACAGATGAGATAAATAAGAAAACAAATAAAAGGTGGTAGATTTAACCCATCCAAATTACTAAACATATTCAAGGTAAGTGGCCTAAATATTCTAATTAAAAGGAAGAAATACTCAGTGAAATAAGAAAACAAGCCTCCTCTATACTGTCAACAACAATAACAAAGAAAACTCATTATGCAAAACAATATAAATTATTAGAAAGATAGAAATATATGCAAATAACATTACAAATAAAGGTGGAATGACTCAATAAATATTAAAGGAAATTTTTCCATAAGACATATTACTAGGAATGAAGAGAGATGTTTATAATAATAAAATTATAATACAATAATGGGCTAGAACTTCAGAACTTATGAAATAAAAACTAGTAAAAGTGATATGAAAAATAGAAAAGGCCACACTCATCTTTGGGGACTTTTAATAACCACCCTTCATTAACTAATTAGACAGGTAGATACAAAATCACTAAAAATATAGAAGCCTTGGACAATACTCAGCTAGATGCCATTTGAAGAAAACTCACTGCATAACAGCAGAATAAACATTCTTTCCAAATACAAGAAGAGCATTTACCAAGAGAGACTATGTTTTGGAACAAAGTAAATCTTATAAAGAATGAAATTACACAGAGTATATTCTTTGGTCATCACAGAATTAAAATCAATAAAGATGCCTGGAAAATTTCCAAATAATTTAAAACTAAACAGAACATCCACAAATAACCCATTGATCAGTGAAGAAATCAAAAGGAAATTTATAACATTGTGAACTTAATGTAATGAAATTCATAGCATTAAGGACTTATATTAGTAAGGGAAAGTCTCAAGCAGCTAATTTTCCACCTAAAACACTAGTAAAGAAAGGTAAAACCCAAAGTATGCAGAAGTTAGAAAGTAATAGTGGTAAGATTAGAATCAATAAGATATTTTAAGAAGTAGCAATGCAATAAAATAACAATGGTGACACAAAATGCTTGTTCTTTGAGTGAATCCATTTACTTGAAAATCACCTATCCAGACTGTTAAGGAAAAAAAGATAGAAAATTTTAAAATGTTTATAGGTTATATGACTAATATTTTAAATTTCCATCAAGCAGTCCAAAATTAATTTATATATTTAATTTAACTGCAGTTAATAATCAGTATTTTGGTGTGAATCTTTGTAAACTACTTCTAAACTGTATATGGAATTACAATGGAACAATGATAATAAAAAAGAAAATGAAAGCTTATCAAGAGTTATGTTGAAAGGATAGATAAATACAAAAATGGAAAGAACAGAGTATCAAAAGATGCCATATATGTATTTATCACATTTAGTGTACTGTAGAAAGTGGAGAAAGGGTAGCATTTTGAAAAAGTAGTATCGGAGCAATTGGCTATTCACATGTAAAAATTAAAATCTGACTTTTACAGTGTGCAATACACAAAAATTTGTTCCATATGGAGTGCAGATCTGTTTTGGTCTCAAAGCAAAATGCAATAATAATTCTAGGAGAGAATACAGGAGACAATTCTCATGATCTTCAGGAGTTAAAACTTTTATTAAAACAGAAACAAATCACACCTAACAGAAATGTAAAGATTAATAAGCTGAGCTAAGTTGAAACTAAGAATTTAAAAAGGCATCATTATAATGGTGCAAAGAAATGACATAGTAAGGAAAAAGGTATTTCTAGACCTAAAACAAAAAATACAAAGAACTCATATAAATCAATATAAAAATTAAAAATATTATAGAGTTTTAAAACTACAGTTTACATAAGCAAATATTCATGGCCAATAAGTCAGGAACCAGGCAATGCTGAATAGTTTAAGAGTAGAGCAAAAATCATATTGTAATACCATTGGTGGTGGTTTAGTCGCTAAGTCATGTCTGACTCTTGCAATCCCATGGACTGTAGCCTGTGAGGCTCCTCTGTCCATGGGATTTTCCAGGAAAGAATACCAGAATGGGCTGCCATTTCCTTCTCCAGAGGATCTTCCTGACTCAGGAACTGAAACCGTCTCCTGCATTGCGGGCAGATTCTTTACCAACTGAGCTATGAAGGAAGCCCTTGTGATACCATTAATCACACTTAAATATTATTAGGATTACAAAGACTGGCTAAGTCAAAAGTTCATGAAAATATGGAACACATGGAATTCGATAAAATCATTTTAAAGATAAATGTTTGGCAATATCTGATGGGCTTTGCCAGTGACACAGATGGTAAAAGAATCTGCCTGCAGTGCAGGAGACCTGGATTCAACCCCTGGGTTGGGAAGATCTCCTAGAGAAGGAAATGACTTCCTTCTGACTGAACAACTAACACATACACACAGTATCTGATACTGAACACACATTTACATACCCTATGACTAGCAGTTCAGATTGAAGGAGTATGTCCAATAGAAGTTTGCATACAAAAGACACATTTAAGAATGCTCATAGTAGCATGATTCATAATAGTAAAAATATAGATACAACCCAAATAAATAGCTATAATAGTAGAATGTGCTAAGTTGCTTCAGTTGTGTTAAACTCTTTGCAACATTATGGACTATAGTCTACCAGCCTCCTCTGTCCATGAGATTCTCCAGGCAAGAATACTGAAGTGGGCTGCATCTCTTTCTTCAGGGGATCTTCCCAACCCAGGGATCAAACCTGTGTCTCTTAGGTCACCTGCATTGGCAGGTGGGTTCTTTACCACTATTGCCACCTGGCAAGCCCCAAAAATAGAATCGATAAACACACTGTATTATTCAGCAATGAAACGGAACAACTACGGCTACTTGTAAGAATATAAACGTATCTTACAAATATAAGTTGAGCAAGACAAGCCAGGTGCAATATTAAACATATTACATGATGCCTGTTATAAAAAAATTAAATATATAATTGACTAAACAAAATAATACTGATTATTAATGAGTACTTAGCTGGTAAAATTAAAGGGAAAAGGTAAGAAATCACTACCATAAAGAACAAGATTTTAATAACTTTTTAGAAAAAGGTAGGGAAGGTATAGTTTTGGGCAGGAGTCTCAAGGGGGACTTTTCTTTGCAATGTTTTATATGTTTTCATGGGTTGCGTTTCACTGGCAGTTGTTTGTATAGTACTTTATGTATTTCTATATACACACTCAGAGAAGGCAATGGCACCCCACTCCAGTACTCTTGCCTGGAAAATCCCATGGACAGAGGAGCCTGGTGCGCTGCAGTCCATGAGGTCACTAAGAGTCGGACATGACTGAGCGACTTCACTTTCACTTTTCACTTTCATGCATTGGAGAAGGAAATGGCAACCCACTCCAATGTTCTTGCCTGGAGAATCCCAGGGACGGGGGAGCCTGGTGGGCTGCCGTCTATGGGGTCGCACAGAGTTGGACACAACTGACGTGATTTAGCAGCGGCAGCATATATGCACTCTTTGCTGTGTGTTATAGTTTGAAATGCTGAAAAATAAAAATAAGATGCATTTTAAGTAGTAAAGTATTGGCAAAACCTTACGTAAGATTAGTTAGTTCAGGTTAGCACAACCATGTGAAAAACCATTTATCATTAACTAATAAAGATGAAGATGTCAATAACCTGTGACACTTCATTTTCTCTTCAAGGCATATATATTTTGGTGGTGGTGGTTCAGTTGCTTGTCTCCGATTCTTGTTAAAACCATGGACTGTAGCCCACCAGGCTCCTTCTGTCCATAGGATTTCCCAGGCAAGAATACTGGAGTGGATTGCCATTTCCTTCTCCAGTATACATTATGGAAACATGCTTATTTTAAGTAGAGGCATAAACAACCATAAATGTAGCAGAACTCTCTAACAGGACATATTTAGAAGCAAGAAAATACTTAGAAGTAATAAGAGAATGAATAAATTATATTCATAAAATGAAATGATAGAGGTGCTGGAGCGGCAGCTGTGTGGCTCTGGATCACCAGCTGTGCGGCACTGGAGGGACTTTGAGGAGATACCCCATGTCCAAGGGTAAAGGAGAAGTCCCAGCAAGATGGTAGGAAGGGCAAAATTGCATTTTGAATCAAACCCCATACCCGCCAGAGATGCTCAGAGGGCTCAAAGAAACCTTGTGCACACAAGGACCCAGAGACCCCACAGAGACTGAGACAGAACTGTGTTTGAGTGTGGACTGCTGCAGAGGCAGGGGCTTTGGGTGCAGTAGACCTGGGTATGGTATACGCCCTCTTGGAGGAGGTTGCCATTGGCTCCACTATAGAGCCGCCAGACCTTACATAGGACTGGAGAAACAGACTCTTGGAGGGCACAAACAAAACCTTGTGCACACCAGGACCCAGGAGAAAGGAGTAGTGACCCCACAAGAGACTGACCCAAACTTGCCCATGATATCCAGGAGTCTCCGGTGGGGGTGTGGGTTGGCGGTGGCCTGCTGCAGTGTTGGGGGCACTGGTGCAGCAGTGCAAGCATGGGACCTTTTGAAGGAGGTCGCCATTATCTTCATTACCTCCACCATAGTTTGGCCTCAGGTCAAATAACAGGGAAGGAACACAGCCCCGCCCATCAAAATAAGACCCACTTTCCCCCTCAGCCAGTCTCTCTCATCAGGAAGCTTCCATAAACCTCTTATCCTTCTCCATCAGAGGGCAGACAGACCAAAACCCACAATCACAGAAAACTAACCAATCTGATCAAATGGACCACACATTCTCTAACTCCATGAAACTATGAGCCATGCCCTGTAGGGCCACCCAAAATGGGTGGGTCATGGTGGAGAGTTCTGACAAAATGTAGTCTATTGGAGATGGGAATAGCAAACCACTTCAATATTCTCGCCTTGAACCCCATGAAAAGTATGAAACGGCAAAAAAATAGGACACTGAAAGATGAACTACTAAGGGAACATTTCATGCCAAGATGGGCTCGATAAAGGAGAGAAATAATATGGACCTAACAGAAGCAGAAGATATTAAGAGGAGATGGCAAGAATACACAGAAGAACTGTACAAAAAAGATCTTCATGACCCAGATAATCACGATGGTGTGATCACTGACCTAGAGCCAGACATCCTGGAATGTGAACTCAAGTGGCCTTAGAAAGCATCACTACGAACAAAGCTAGTGGAGGTGATGGAATTCCAGTTGAGCTACGCCAAATCCTGAAAGATGATGCTGTGAAAGTGCTGCACTCAATATGCCAGCAAATTTGGAAAACTCAGCAGTGGCCACAGGACTGGAAAAGGTCAGTTTTCATTCCAATCCCAAAGAAAGGCAATGCCAAAGAATGCTCAAACTACCGCACAATTGCACTCATCTCACACGCTAGTAAAGTAATGCTCAAAATTCTCCAAGCCAGGCTACAGCAATATGTGAACTGTGAACTTCCTGATGTTCAAGCTGGTTTTAGAAACGGCAGAGGAACCAGAGATCAAATTGCCAACATCTGCTGGATCATGGAAGAAGCAAGAGAATTCCATAAAAACATCTATTTCTGCTTTATTGACTATGCCAAAGCCTTTGACTGTGTGGATCACAATAAACTGTGGAAAATTCTGAAAGAGATGGGAATACCAGACCACCTGATCTGCCTCTTGAGAAACCTGTATGCAGTTCAGGAAGCAACAATTAGAACTGGACATGGAACAACAAACTGGTTCCAAATAGGAAAAGGAGTACGTCAAGGCTGTATATTGTCACCCTGTTTATTTAACTTATATGCAGAGTACATCATGAGAAACGCTGGACTGGAAGAAACACAAGCTAGAATCAAGATTGCCGGGAGAAATATCAATAACCTGAGATATGCAGATGACAACACCCTTACGGCAGAAAGTGAAGAGGAACTAAAAAGCCTCTTGATGAAAGTGAAAGAGGAGAGTGAAAAAGTTGGCTTAAAGCTCAACATTCAGAAAATGAAGATCATGGCATCTGGTCCCATCACTTCATGGCAAATAGATGGGGAAACAGTGGAAACAGTATCAGACTTTATTTTGGGGGGCTCCAAAATCACTGCAGATGGTGATTGCAGCCATGAAATTAAAAGATGCTTACTCTTTGGAACGAAAGTTATGACCAACCTAGATAGCATATTCAAAGCAGAGACGTTACTTTGCCAACAAAGGTTCATCTAGTCAAGGCTATGGTTTTTCCAGTGGTCATGTATGGATGTGAGAGTTGGACTGTGAAGAAGGCTGAGTGCCAAAGAATTGATGCTTTTGAACTGTGGTGTTGGAGAAGACTCTTGAGAGTCCCTGGGACTGCAAGGAGATCCAACCAGTCCATTCTGAAGGAGATCAGCCCTGGGATTTCTTTGGAAGGAATGATGCTAAAGCTGAAACTCCAGTACTTTGGCCACCTCATGCGAAGAGTTGACTCACTGGAAAAGACTCTGATGCTGGGAGGGATTGGAGGCGGGAGGAGAAGGGGACGACAGAGGATGAGATGGCTGGATGGCATTACTGACTCGATGGACGTGAGTCTGAGTGAACTCCGGGAGTTGGTGATGGACAGGGAGGCCTGGGGTGCTGTGATTCATTGGGTTGCAAAGAGTCGGACACGACTGAGCGACTGAACTGAACTGAGGCCGGTAGGTGCCCAATATGCTACTGGAGATCAGTGGAGAAAGGATTCTAGATAGAATGAAGAGATGGAGCCAATGTGGAAAAAAAAAAAAAAAAAAACACAAAAAACAGCCACTTGTGGATATTTTGGTGATGGAAGTAAAATCTGATGCTGTAAAGAGAAATACTGCATAGGAACCTGGGATGTTATGTCCATGAATCGAGGCAAATTGGAAGTGGTCAAACAGGAGATGGCAAGAGTGAACATCAACATTTTAGCAATCAGCAAACTAAAATGGACTGGAATGGATGAATTTAACTCAGATGACCATTATATCTATTAGTATGGGCAAGAATCACTTAGAAGAAATAGAGTAGCCATCATAGTCAAAAAAAGAGTCTGAAGTGCAGCACTTGGATGCAATCTCAAAAACGACAGAATGATCTCTGTTCATTTCCAAGGCAAACCATTCAGTATCACAGTAATCCAAGTCTATGCCAAAACCAGTAATGCTGAAGAGGCTGAAGTTGAATGGTTCTATAAAGACCTACAAGACCTTCTAGAACTAACACCCAAAAAAGACGTCCTTTTCATTATAGGGGACTGGAATGCAAAGGTAGGAAGTAAAGAAATACCTTGAGTAACAGGAATATGTGCCTTGGAGTAAATAATGAAGCAGGGCAAAACCTAATAGAGTTTTGCCAAGAGAATATACTGGTCATGGCAAACACCCTCTTCCAACCAGACAAGAGAAGAGTCTACACATGGACATCACAAGATGACCAATACCAAAATCAGATTGATTATATTCCTTGCAGTCAAAGATGGAGAAGCTCTATACAGTCAGCAAAAACAAGACCAGGAGCTGACTGTGGCTCAGAACACAAGCTCCTTATTGTCAAATTACGTCTAAAATTGAAGAAAGTAGGGAAAACCATTAGACCATTCAGGTATTACAAAAATCAAATCCTTTAAGATTATACAGTGGAAGGGACAAAGAGATTCAAGGGATAAGATCTGACAGAGTCCTGAAGAACTATGGACGGAGGTTCATGACATCATTCAGGAGGCAGTGATCAAGACCATCTCCAAGAAAAATAAAGGCAAAAAGGCAAAACAATTGTCTGAGTAGGGCTTACAAATAGCTGTGAAAAGAAGAGAAGCGAAAGGCAAAGGAGAAAAGGAAGATATACCCATTTGAATGCAGAGTTCCAAAGAATAGCAAGGAAGATAAGAAAGCCTTCCTGAGTGATCAATGTAAAGAAATAGAGGAAAATAATAGAATGGGAAAGACTAGAGATCTTTTCAAGAAAATTCAATATACCAAGGGAACATTTCAGGCAAAGATGAACTTAATAAGGGACAGAAATGGTATGGACCTAACAGAAGCAGAAGATATTAAGAAGAGGTGGCAAGAAAACACAGATCAGATCAGATCAGATCAGTCGCTCAGTCGTGTCTGACTCTTTGCGACCCCATGAATCACAGCATGCCAGGCCTCCCTGTCCATCACCAACTCCCGGAGTTCACTCAGACTCACATCCATCGAGTCAGTGATGCCATCCAGCCATCTCATCCTCTGTCGTCCCCTTCTCCTCCTGCCCCCAATCCCTCCCAGCATCAGAGTCCTTTCCAATGAGTCAACTCTTCGCATGAGGTAGCCAAAGTACTGGAGTTTCAGCTTTAGCATCATTCCTTCCAAAGAAATCCCAGGGCTGATCTCCTTCAGAATGGACTGGTTGGATCTCCTTGCAGTCCCAGGGACTCTCAAGAGTCTTCTCCAACACCACAGTTCAAAAGCATCAATTCTTCGGCACTCAGCCTTCTTCACAGTCCAACTCTCACATCCATACAAGACCACAGGAAAAACCATAGCCTCGCCTAGACAAACGTTTGTTGGCAAAGTAATGTCTCTGCCCTTGAATATGCTATCTAGGTTGGTCATAACTTTCCTTCCAAGGAGTAAGCGTCTTTTAATTTCATGGCTGCAGTCACCATCTGTAGTGATTTTGGAGCCCAGAAAAATAAAGTCTGACACTGTTTCCACTGTTTCCCCATCTATTTCCCAGGAAGTGGTGGGACCGGATGCCATGATCTTCATTTTCTGAATGTTGAGCTTTAAGCCAACTTTTTCACTCTCCACTTTCACTTTCATCAAGAAGCTTTTTAAGATCTTCATGACCCAGATAATTCTGATGGTGTGATCACTCACCTAGAGCCAGACATCCTGGAATGTGAAGCCAAGTGGGCCTTAGGAAGCATCATTATGAACAAAGCTAGTAGAGGTGATGAAATTCCAGCATTTCAAATCCTCAAAGATGATGCTGTGAAAGTGCTGCACTCAATAGGCCAGCAAATTTGGAAAACTTAGCAGTGGCCACAGGACTGGAAAAGGTCAGTTTTCGTTCCAATCTCTAAGAAAGGCAATGCCAAAGAATGCTCAAACTACCGCACAATTGCACTCATCTCACATGCTAGTAAAGTAATGCTCAAAATTCTCCAAGCCAGGCTTCAACAGTATGTGAAGTGTGAACGTCCAGATATTGAAGCTGGATTTAGAAAAGACAGAGGAACCAGAGATCAAATTTCCAACATTATCGATCTATTTCGTTGGATCATCAAAAAAGCAAGAGAGTCCAGAAAAAACATCTATTTCTGCCTTATTGACTATACCAAAGCCTTTGACTGTGTGGATCACAACAAACTGTGGAAAATTCTTCAAGAGATGGGTATACTAGACCACCTTACCTGCCTCCTGAGAAATCTGTATGCAGGTCAATAGCAACAGTTAGAACTGTACATGGAAAAAAGACCGGTTCCATATCGGGAAAGGAGTATATCAAGGCTGTATATTGTCATCCTGCTTATTTAACTTATATGCAGAGTACATCATGAGAAACGCTGGGCTGGATGAAGCAAAAGCTGGAATCAAGATTGCCAGGAGAAGTATCAGTAACCTCAGTTATGCAGATGACACCACATTTATGGCAGAAAGAGAAGAGCTAGAGAGCCTCTTGCAGAAAGTGAAAGAGGAGAGTGAAAAAGTTGGCTTAAAACTCAACATTCAGAAAACTAAGTTCATGGCATCTGGTCCCATCACTTCATGGCAAATATTTGGGGAAATGATGGAAACTGACAAACTTTTTTGGGGGGGGGCTCCAAACTCACTCCAGATGGTGACTGAAGCCATGAAATTAAAAGACCTTTGCTCCTTGGAAGAACAGCTATGACTAACCTAAACAGCATATTAAAAAGCAGAGACATTACTTTGCCAACAAAGGTCCATCTAGTCAAAGCTATGGTTTTTCCTGTAGTCATGTATGGATGTGAGAGTTGGACTATAAGGAAAGCTGAGCGCTGAAGAATTGATGCTTTTGAACTGTGGTGTTGGAGAAGACTCTTGATAGTCCCTTGGACTGCAAGGAGATCCAACCAGTCCATCCTAAAGGAAATCAGTCCTGAATATTCATTGGAAGGACTGATGCTGAAGCTGAAACTCCAATACTTTGGCCACGTGATGTGAAGAACCTACTCATTGGAAAAGACCCTGATGCTGGGAAAGATTGAAGGGGGGAGGAGAAGGGGATGACAGAGGCTAAGATGGTTGGATGGCATCACCAACTCAATAGACATGAGTTTGAGTTAAGTTCCAGAAGTTGGTGATGGACAGGGAAGCATGGCGTGCTGCAGTCCATGGGGTTGCAAAGAGTCGGATACGACTGAGTGACTGAACTGAACTGAAAGGAAATAAACTATTTGTTCCTAGATATACTCTCAAAAACTCATCAAACTGTAAGTCCATTGTAATAAAGTTCAGAGTTAAAACAAACATTACATTGTTTAGCAACACAAACATGCATAGTGAATTTAGAAAAGAAGCTCTATATCCAGGAGGAATGAAGGAATTAATTCAGAAAGTAACATATGAGTGCCTTTAGTTTGAATAAAAAGTTATCTCTCTTAATAAGCATAAAGAAAACACGGATTTAAATTCTATATTCATGGTTTTAAATCAATATAGAGCATATAATCTTTGTGGCAACTCAGTATTTAATAAAATCTTTTTAAAAATAATATTTCTGGTGTTCAGCCATTTGTAATCCTATTGTTGCTCACATTTTATGCATCTTATCCCTGACAAATTATTTAGAAAACAGCTTCATATAAGAGTCACCCTCATATAGGACTTGATAATAAAAACTGATTAAACTTTTACTAATTCAGAATTTTTTCCAACCTGTCTTTTATGAGTTATTATTTATCTTCAATTATAATAATAAACTCTTTATAACAAGGCTTTCATATATTGAGCGAAAATTTTTCTGTTTTTAGTATTAATCATGATGTCAGAATTATGGACGGTGATTGAAGGAATCTAAGACAATAAATTATTCAGAGAGGCTTTTTATTTCCCCCTTTGCATATTTTCAGCACCTGGAAACCATTGATTGGAACCAGTGGGATACATGTTGTTCAGGCAATCAGAATAAAGACCCATATTTTATCAAAAGTAGCATGATGGCAGTGTTTTATCAAAGGGAGAGAATATTGAACACTCTGTATCCATAGAGAAACTTTTGTATTTCCCTTATATACCCTAGTCTAGCAAATCTGTTTGCATCATGACCTTCTTTTTATATTGTGTTTCCCATCTCCTTTCTTGTTTATAAGAAAGCAAATCAATACATTTATGATGCACTTTTAAAAAATGCATACGTGGGGATTTGGGGTTGGAAAGAGGACTGGGAGAGAGATTCCCATTAGGCAGAGTGGATCAAGGAACAACTTCTTCTTCAGTTTATTTTAGTATAACAAATTATATAGTAAGGTATACTTTTTTTTGAAATAGTCCCAATATTTACAGTATGTCAACCCAATATTGATATCTTACTTCCTATATCACTCTACTTTAATTCAATTCCTGTAGAGGAGACTTAAATCTCTTCTCAGTAGATGTCCCCTAAATTTATTTTTAGTGACTACAAGGGAAAGCTTTGTGTGTACTTGAAAAAAGTTTGCATTATTATTCAGCCTTGGTGTTGTCCTTAAGTTTCCCTGTGACTACACAAATGAGCATTTTATTATTCAAACTAATGAAAACACTAACCTGATATAACTTTGAAATAAGACCATGAATACAAGGATTTGTTGTTTTGTGGTTGTTGAACTACTTAAAAAATTTTTTTCTTTGATCTCTAGCTTCTATCCATCAGGAAGTTAAAAAAAAAAATAGACCATAAATTTTAGCCTTTCAGTCAGGCCACTAAGTTACATAAATATTATTTGAAATATGTAGTGGACTGTTCTGATCTTTTATCACCAGGATTTAGTTGGCATTTCTGAAGTTTTTTTTAATGATATTTTTAAAAACTAAAAGCCACTGAAAATAGGAACTATCAACATGGCTCTGAAAGTTCATGCTATAAAGTAACATTTTAACCAGAATAAATATAAATCAGAGGTAAGTTATAAGAAGCTTTTATATTAGTATAACATGTACATATGTGTATATATATATATATATATATACACACTATATTTGAATGTGTGTGTGTAGCCTGAATAATTTGAAAATAAGTATGTCAATAGGCTATGGGGAGGAAATATTTAAAAAAAATTATTTTTGAAACAGGGCAGAATCTAGGGACCTTTGAGATTCAGGTCCTGAGGAAGAAGAAGCAGGTAGAAGAATGTAATGGATAATTACACCCAAAATGTCCCATGTGAGCCAGCCTTATTGTTTGAAGCCAGGGGTAGGGTCAGGCTTGTCAGTCAAGAAATGAAACTTGAGTTATTGGTTTTATATAGTTTCAACTGAAGTGACATTGCATTATTAGACTGAACTTGAAGAGAAAAGCAATATTAAAGTAAGTTTGTGCCCTGAAAAAAATTTTATATCTGACTAATTTTCAGTTTTACTTTTCCCTGCTTGGAAAGGCACAGAAAACAAGGAACAGACACCCAACCTGCTTGGTCCATCTAACAGGAAAGTCTCATCACAGAGATAATACCATCGAAAATTGAACTGACTGTAAAATTATCTCCCAGAGAAAGTTAATAAACATTGGCGGCTGGAAACATTTTCTGGGTGAAAGAAAAAAGAAAAAGAAAATCTTCTATGAATCATATGAATTTGTAATCATAAATGGTCCTTATACAGGTTTACATTCAAATTAATATTGCCTGAGTAGTCCAAAACACTTTAGAGCAAATATAGAGTTTGGAAAAAATCTCTTTTTGTCATGCCCTCAAATGTCTAGAAGATGCAAATGAAAAGCATCCCTGGAGCCATTTTTAATACAAGTTTTAAAGGATTCCCACAAACTTCAAAAGAATTTGAGTTCAAACCCCAAACTTAAAAATCACACAAAGAAATGTGATTGCCATGATAAATCCTGACAGATAACAGGCAACTGTAGACATCAAGTGCCAAAAATATCAGAGACAACATATAAAACTAATTTGCATATATGTATATTTCTATACATTATATAACTATGTCATACATGCTATATAATATATATAATTTATATATCTCTATTAACCTTATCATGTATTAACTAAATGAGCAAAGGGCAAAAGATTAGTTGAAACAATAAGTGCTTGAAAAAAAACTAATATTTCTAGAACAGTACAGTAATTGATATTGAAAACTCATTGAATGTATTTAAAAGAAGATACACATAGTTGAAGAGAAAATTCACAAATTAAAAGATATAAAATAGGAATTTATCTAGAACAAATATAAAGAGACAAAAATATGAAAAGTAATGAAAATAGCTAAAGGAAGAATGGGATAGACTGCTAAGATCCATCATATATTCAACTTGCAATTTTAGAATGGAGAGAAAAAAAATAGGGTAGATGCAATACACAAAGAAACACTGGCAAAGAATTTACCATGAGCAGTGCAAGATATCCATTCTCAGATTCAGAAATTTCAAAAAGAACCACTCAAACTAAGAAACGTCTCCTCCTAAATATATTTTTATATATAATAAAAGTATGTAATATAAATAATAAAGAATATCTGTAAAGGGACTAGCAAAGACCACAGATAGAGGAGCCTGGCAGACTACAGTCCATGGGGCCACAAAGAATCAGACATGACTGAGCGACTAACACACACACACACGGATTTATCTACTTGTACAAATGAAAAAAATGAGACTGATGACTTTTCACCACCAACAACGAAAGCTAATAAAAAAATACCTGTAACATGCTGAGAGGATATACTTTCTTATATACCACACAATACATTTATGTACCAAACTAATATATCTTTCAAGAATGAAGTGAAATAATTTTTGAAAAACAGAACAGAATTTGGCAGTAAAATCCTTATCAAAAGAAATTCCAAGAGATACAGCTTTACTTATAGAAGAAAAGTGATCTCAGATGTAACCAAGATAACAGACCTAGTGGATTCTCATTAACAAGGTAATCGCTTCCTGGCAAATAGATGGGGAAAAAAATGGAAACAGTGACAGATTTTACTTTCTTGGGCTCCAAAATCACTGTGGATGGTGACTGCAGCCATGAAATTAAAAGACACTTGCTCCTTGAAAGAAAAGCTATGACAAACCTACAAAGCATATTAAAAAGAAGAGACATCACTTTCCTGACAACTGTCCATACAGTCAAAGCTATGGTTTTCCAGTAGTCATGTGTGTTATGAGAGTTAGACCATAAAGAGGGCTGAGCACTGAAGAACTGATGCTTTTGAACGTGTGTTAGAGAAGACTCTTGAGGGACACTTGGACCACAAGGAGATCAAACCAGTGAATCCTAAAGGAAATCAACACTGAATATTTATTGAAATGACTGATGCTGAAGGTGAAACTCCAATTCTTTGGCCACCTGATGCAAGGAGCCAACTCACTGGAAAAGACTCTGATGCTGGAAAGATAGAGGGCAGGAGGAGAAGGTGGTGACAGAGAATGAGATGGTTTGATACCACCATCATCAACTCAGTGAGATGAGTTTGAGCAAACTCTGGGAGACAGAGGAGTCTGGTGAGCTGCAGTCCATGGGGTTGGATAGAGCTGGACAAGATTGAGTGACTGAACAACAAACCTAATATGACCCATGAGAAATTAGTTTTGTGGTCAAATAAATTTGAGGAAAGCCAAACTCCTTAAAAATTTGCAATAAAATCAGAATATGCAAAGATCTGACAAGTAAATGGAAAAGAGAGCTGTTAAACTTAGATCAGCATGTCCTAGATGTAACACCATAAAACATATTTTGTCAAAGAGTCATGGTTAGCATCTCAAAGAATATACTTTTGGGAATGTGGAACTATGCTTTCAATGCAAAAGCTTAAAATATTTCCAAACAAGAAAACAAATAAGTGAAGCACATAAGGAAAGAATAATAGCCATGGAAAGCATTTATCAAGGACAACAAAAAACCAATGCTCTTCTCCTAGATGGCAAGCATTATAATGGCAAAAATTTATATTCCCATCAATGTAAATATTTAATATTAATCCAGTAAAATCGCAGATTTGTTTTTATTGATCTCTATAATATGACTGTCAAATTAAACTGGAAGTAGTTTTAAGATGAGATTAATAAAACTTTTACCTTACAAAAAAAAAATCATAGTAAAAGGCATTTGCATTTCCTGACATCATATAATTTTAGAATTGAAGTAATTCATATAATGTGATGGCTCTTATACAGAATATATATATGCATAAAGATTATAGGAACAAAAGAAAAGTCAAGGTAAAATGCTTCTATGATGTACCTTTATAGAACAGTTTAATTTATAGAAAAAAGAGATTCAAATTAGTAGACAAATTAATAAATGATGGTGGGATTCTCATTACATTTTAATATATTAAAAAGTAACAGTGAATCCTGTCACACAACATTCACAACCAATAGATACATATATTCTAGAGATAGTAAATTTCACAATTAAACATGATATAAAATAGAAAAAATATGGCTGAGACGATTGAAAATTCAAAGTAGGAAAATATAAAGAATTCATCAATACACTGAGCAATAATAAATCCTCTCATTCCAAATGATTATAAACAAACATAAAAAGACATTGAAAAAACTGAGAAGAGATTTCTATTATACAAGAGATTCAAATCTTTATTATAGAAATACTTCTTATAATTAGAAAGAGAAAATGAAAACACTAAGGAAAAAACTTTTAGATTTAGACAGATCTGCATCTATTCAGCCAGTCTTATAGATAGAATGTAAATGGGAAGAAAGTATTATTTCAGATTAACTTGGCACTTGTAGAAGTCAATAAAATTAAAAACAGATATAAATTTTGTTTCCAATGTTAGTGCTTAGTAGCTGTATAACTTAATTTTTATTTTTCACATCTAAAGAAATGATAGAAAAACTACCAGAAAAAGATTTCCATATTAGAAAATTATGCAGAAATGTTTACAAATACACGTGTTCTATAAACAGTGGAAATGCAATTTTTATTTTTATTTTATTTTTTTAATTTAATTTTATTTTTTTAAACTTCACATAATTGTATTAGTTTTGCCAAATATCAAAATGAATCCGCCACAGGTATACATGTGTTCCCCATCCTGAACCCTCCTCCCTCCTCCCTCCCCATACCATCCCTCTGGGCCGTCCCAGTGCACCAGCCCCAAGCATCCAGTATCGTGCATCGAACCTGGACTGGCAACTCGTTTCATACATGATATTTTACATGTTTCAATGCCATTCTCCCAAATCTTCCCACCCTCTCCCTCTCCCACAGAGTCCATAAGACTTTCTATACATCAATGTCTCTTTTGCTGTCTCGTACACAGGGTTATTGTTACCATCTTTCTAAATTCCATATATATGTGTTAGTATACTGTATTGGTGTTTTTCTTTCTGGCTTACTTCACTCTGTATAATAGGCTCCAGTTTCATCCACCTCATTAGAACTGATTCAAATGTATTCTTTTTAATGGCTGAGTAATACTCCATTGTGTATATGTACCACTGCTTTCTTATCCATTCATCTGCTGTTGGACATCTAGGTTGCTTCCATGTCCTGGCTATTATAAACAGTGCTGCGATGAACATTGGGGTACACGTGTCTCTTTCCCTTCTGGTTTCCTCAGTGTGTATGCCCAGCAGTGGGATTGCTGGATCATAAGGCAGTTCTATTTCCAGTTTTTTAAGGAATCTCCACACTGTTCTCCACAGTGGCTGTACTAGTTTGCATCCCCACCAACAGTGTAAGAGGGTTCCCTTTTCTCCACACCCTCTCCAGCATTTATTACTTGTAGACTTTTGGATTGCAGCCATTCTGACTGGTGTGAGATGGTACCTCATTGTGGTTTTGATTTGCAGGAAATGCAATTTTTAAAATGTAAATCTAAATGTATGACAGGATCATGAGAATCTATGTATTTTTTAATAACTTTCTGTGAACATATAATGATTTGAAATAAAAGTTAAAAATGCTTTCTCTAAAAGAGACATAGAAAATAGACTTATGGACATGGGGAGCTGAGAGAAGAGAGTGAGATGTATGGAAAGAGTAACATGGAAACTTACATTACCATATGTAAAATAGATAGCCAACGGGAATTTGCTGTATGGCTCAGGAAACTCAAATAGGGGCTCTCTATCAACCTAGAGGGGTGGAATTTGGGGAGGGAGATGGGAGGGTGTTTCAAAAGGGAGGGAATATATGTATACCTATGGCTGATTCATGTTGAGGTCTGACAGAAAAAAGCAAAATTCTGTAAAGCAATTATCCGTTAATAAAAAATAACTAAATTTAAAAAAATGTTTTCTCTAAAAGCAAATGCAGCTTTATTTTTCTATAACCCTGTGAAATTGACAATATTTAGCTATTAGTCTATAGAAATGGCAATTTCATATTCATCACATAATGCTATTATGAGTTTGAATAGTAGAAGGAATCTGACATAGGTGTATTTGGAGGTTGTCTTCCTCTGCTTTACAGCTTTGAAATTGTAGGAGCTTACATAAGCTAAGGCAAAAGAGAAGGGAGCTTTCTTTCGCCTACCTTCTTCCCATGTTGGCCTCCCTGACAGTTTCTCTGGACAGATCTCGGGCTTGCAGTCTATCTACCTGGGACATGACTGAGTCACTCTTGGTCATGATTGTTGAGGTCATTTTTTCTGGGTTCCTCTCTGCTAACTCCAATGTACTGCTCAAAGAAGTCTGTATCAAGCTTTTATGTCTATGTTCTAGAAACCTTGAGTTGATCCCTGGGTTGGGAAGATCCCCTGGAGAAGAGCATAGTGACCCACTCCAGTATTCTTATTTGGAGAATTCCATGGACAGAGGAGCCTGGCAGGCTACAGTCCATGGGGGTCACAGAGAGTTGTACACAACTGAGCAGCTAACCTTTTCACTTTCTAGAAAACTCAGGAAAAATCACAGGGCTATCTGTGGCCCTTCAGGGGACTGAGGTCCACAGAGAGAGTTGTACTTCTATACCACAGAATGGTGTAGAAAACTTCGCAATCTGTCTCAACCCCTTTTATGACAGGCCACAATATGAGATTATTTAACTCCTGGGGCCTTCCTCCAAGACCCACAATGGGAAATGGATATAACATCAGTGTGAGATTTCTGGAAAAGCCCAGAAGAGGAAGGCCTTATAGTATCTATTTGTTCTTACTCTCCTTTATCTTTTCTCCTCCTCACGCCATTCTGACAGCATTTTATCCAAACAGATGTAGGATTCCTACCTCTGATTCAACAGGTTTCCTTTGTCATGAGTCTCTTAGGGCCAAAACTTTTGAAAATAACAATCGATTTCTTTTGCTACCCTTAAATTCCTTCCATAAACATTGGTTACTTCATGGTTTATTTACTGGAATGCAATTGGATTGGTGCCAGGAACACAGAGTAACTAGAAATAGCAGCAGACCCCATCATTTAATATTTCAGAGTAGAACTTCCTATACTGGTTCCTCTAGTAAATATTCAGATTGCAACAGGGTAGATTTGCTAGTACTGCTCTGCTGCTGCTCCTGCTGCTAAGTCGCTTCAGTCATGCCCAACTCTGTGCGACCCCATAGACGGCAGCCCACCAGGCTCCTCTGTCCCTGGGATTCTCCAGGCAAGAACACTGGAGTGGGTTGCTGCTCTAGATCTCTATTTTATCTCTGGTTCCCCAGGCTCTTATGCCTTAAACATGCAACTCCATTTCTATCTATTCTCTTGAGTCTCAGTAACCTTATTCTCATCAGAAAATGCTACAAAGAATGCATCTATCCTTTTTTCCTAAAATCTGATAACTTTCCTTGGTGAATAGTGGTAGCATAGGAACATCAATAAATATTTCAAAAGCATTCGTCTCTGGGATTCTTAGCTAGGCAAAGAAAAAGCTATTTTTTCTTTTTGTCTCTCCAACATTAAAACAAAAGCAGGTGAATTTTATTTTATGCCCCCTGATTCTTGGCCTTGATGAATTACTTTTCTTGAAGATATAATAAAAATAGAATACTGATTCAGGTCATAAAGAAGTTGCTTCCAAGGCTTGCAAATTTATAAATTTTCTCATGTTTATTAGTCTAAGTATTTCATAAATTTCATCTAAATTGACTATAGACATTAATATTTCATCAGAACCATTTGTTCAAAAGACTAAATAAATTATTTTCTCTTCTAAATTTACTACTTTTCAACATTAAAAAAAATCATTAGTTTAATTGCCATATTTTCCACAGGCACTTTATTGTTGGATTCAGGTAAGCTTTAGTATTAATAGTTGCTTCAAGGTGGGATTACAGTAAAGATAAGCATTGAGTTGCTGTTTGTTAAAAAAAAATACAGCCTTTGACAAGCATATGAAAAGATGCTCAACATCATTCATTATTAGATAAATGCAAATCAAAACTACAATGAGATACCACCTCACACCAGTCAGAATGGCCATCATTAAAAGTCTACAAACACTAAATGCTGGAGAGGGTGTGCAGAAAAGGGAACACTCTTGCCCTGTTGGTGGGAATGTAAATTGATACAGCCACTATGGAAGACAGTATGGAGATTTCTTTAAAAACCAGGAATAAAACCACCATATGACCAAGCAATCCCACTCCTAGGCATATACCCTGAGGAAACCAAAATTGAAAAAGCCACATGCAACCCAATGTTCATTGCAGCATTATTTACAATAGCTAGACCATGGAAGCAACCCAGATGTCCATCAACAGATGAATGGATAAAGAAGCTGTGGTACATATACACAATGGAATTGTACTCAGTCATAAAAAGGAACACATTTGAATCCATTCTAATGAGGTGGATGAACTTAGAGCCTATTACACAGAGTGAAGGAAGTCAGAAAGAGAAATATAAATATCATATACTGATGCATATATGTGGAATCTAGAAAGATGGTACTGATGAATTTATTTGCAGGGCAGCAATGGAGAAACAGACTAGAGAACAGACTTATGGACACCAGGGGAGGGGAGGAGGGAGAGGGTGAGATGTATGGAGAGAGTAACATGGGAACTTACAATACCATATGTAAAATAGATAGCCAATGGAAATTTGCTGTATGACTCAGGGAACTCAGGGGCTCGGTCACAGGCTGAAGGATGGGATGGGGAGGAAGATGGGAGGGAGGTCTCAGAGGGAGGAGACATGTGTGTACCTATGGCTGATTCTTGTTGATCTATGACAGAAAACCACAAAATTCTATAAAGCAATTATACTTCAATTAAAAAATTAAAAAATAAATAGTCTTTGAATGTGGAAAGCTTATCTGTAAAATAATTGCATCAACTTTATTTCCATGAGGATCTTTAAGATATTCTACAACTGTCTCTTAGCATTTAATGAAAAAAGAATTAGAGGTTGCATGATCTTTTCTTTTAGCTACCCAAATTATTGTTTATTTCTGAAGGTCTGTATATTTACTAGGAAATATCCAGGATGGATTGTTCTGAACCAGTTTTGCCTAGCACATGGTGAATTCTGTAATTCATAGATCTAAATCTTCGTTTAATATCACTCTAAATTTTAGTTACCTTGTATTTTCTGGGTTTCTTCTTCAGTTCAGTTCAGTAGCTCAGTCATGTCCGACTCTTTGCGACCCCATGAACTGCAGCTCGCCAGGCCTCCCTGTCCATCACCAACTCCTGGAGTCCACCCAAACCCATGTCCGTCGAGTCAATGATGCCATCCAACCATCTCATCCTCTGTCGTCCCCTTCTCCTCCTGCCCTCAGTCTTTCCCAGCATCAGGGTCTTTCCCAAGGGTTTCTTCTTAGGGAAGAATATTCTCCTGTGTGCTGGTTCTCTAGTACCTGTCCAGTATGTCTATCATTAGTTCCCTAACACTTTACAATTTTTTCCGTTCTATTTTGCATTTTTAAAAAAAATTGATATATAGTTGACCTATAACAGTATGTTATAGGTAGATAGCATAATGATTCAATATTTAAATACATTATGAAATAATCACCATATTAAGTCTAGTAACCACAAGTCCCCATGAGAAGTTATTTTAGTATTAATGACCAAGTTCTTTATGCTGTATATTATATCCCGTGACTTATTTATCTTATAACTTAAAGTCTGTACCTCTTAATCACCTTCATCTATTTCTCCCTACTCCCACCCACCTCCCAGCTGGCAATCAACAGCTTATTCTCCATATCTATGGCTGTTTTCTTTTTGTTTTGTTTTTTAGATTTCACATATAAGGGGGATCATATGGTATTTGTCTTTCTCTGTCTGACTAACCTCACTAGCTCAATCCATGTTGTCACAAATGGCAAAATTGTTATGACTAATAGCCCTTTGTACATACAGATATGCACACTTCATTTTCTGTGCTTCAGACATTGCTTTTTTTTTTTTCCTTTTTTTTAACAGATAGAAGGTTTGTGGCAACCCTGCATCTATTGAAGCAATTTTTCTAACATCATTTAGTCCCTTTGTGTCTTTATGTCACATTTTGATAATTCTTGCAATATTTCAAACTTTTTCATTATTTTTATGGTGACCTGTGATCAGTGATCTTTGATGTTACTACTATAATTCACTGAAGGTTCAGATGATGGCTAGCACTTTTTACAAATAAAGTATTTTTTAATTAAGGTATGCACAATGTTCTTTTAGACATAGTGTTATTGCACACTTAATAGAGCCACCAGGGAAGTCCTTAATAGACCACAGTACAGTATAAAAGTAACTGTTACATGCACTGGGAAACCAAAAAAATTATGACTCACTTTATTGTGGGTCTGGAACCTGAAATACCTACAAGTATACCTCTATAGACCACATCTTCTTTAACCATTGATTTACAAAGAGACACAGGTTGCTTCCATATTTTGCTGATTGTAAATAATCTTGAAATAAACACAGTGGTGCATAAATCTTTTTGAATCAGGGTTTCCTCTTTCTTTAAGTAAATCTGCAAGAGGGGAATTGCTGAATTGTATGTAGTTTTTTTTTTTTGTTGTTATTCTTATTTTAAAAACTGTAGTTTTACTTTTAATGTTTTGAGGACTCTCCATGCTGTTTTCCAATACTGGCAGCACCTATTCACAATCCCACCCACAGAACATGAGATTTCCCTTCCTCCACATTCTCCCAGCTTTCTGGCTCTCTTGAGTGTACTCTCACTGGTTTTCAAAGCTGGACATTTTGAGGGCCCATATTCCAAGTGCACAAATGCTGGGTTGTGAAGCCCACTGTGGGACTCGTAACCTCATGCTAAGAGGCAGACCTCACAGTTGTAATATGCCTTAGCTCATGGCTTGGTGGCTGGGCGTGTGTGTCCAGACTGGACCACGTCTCCACCCTCTACCAGTCTCACTGCTGCTCTTTCATTATATATTTAGCTGTGGAAATCTTTTCTGCTAGTCTTCAGGTTGTTCTCAGAGATACTTGCTCTCTCAGTAGTTGTAATTTTGGTGTCCCTGTGGGAGAAAGCGAGCTCAGGATCCTCTTACTCTGCCAAATTGATCTCCTCCCATTTTGCTTTTTTTTTTTCTTTTCTATCCCATATGTTTTATGCTATATTTTCCACAGTGTGTATTTTCCCTTGTATTTCTTGTGATTCCTCCCCCTTGTGATATAATTTTACTTCTATATCTTCCTTAAATTTTGCCAGTTTGTGTTTCATCTCTTTTATTCTCCCATCATCTCTGTCCTGAGATCTTACTTTTAAAATTTGCTTCTTAAAGGCAGTTGTGTCATAGAGTTTTCTTGTATTCTTGATGACTCTTTTAAACAGAAGTATTATCTTTTCTTTGCACACTTTTCTAATAAAAAAGTTTAATGCTACTTACCTTTTAAAAAAGACTTTTCTTCTTTTTTCCATATATTGTCTTTATATCAATGTTTTGCCAATTCCTATTTAACACTGATCATGGAAGAACTTGAATTTCTTGGACTTACCTTTTATGTAAATGTACGTGCCCAAGTGGATCTTCAAGAAGAGCCGATGTTTTTACACCCTAGCACTATGTACTCTTTTTCCTCTTCCCTCTCTGTTTCCATCAAATAAAAACTAGGTTCAGGATGGGGAACACATGTTTTAAAATTATTAAATTTAAGAATAAAAAAAAAAAAAAAACCTAGGTTCAGGAGGACTTTGACATGAGTTGGGATCACCACAGTCTTCATACCATTATTACCCTAAAAGATATACCCTTGCTTCCCACCACTGCAGGAGTACGTAAATGTTGGCACTTCCATCTCCCTTCCTTTTGATCTTCTCACCACTCAGTATTTCTTGTCCTTATTTATTTCAAAGAGGATGCCTGCACTGAAGTTACTTTTGGCATCCCTTATGTATATTTTGGAAACTGTGGATTCTTTCCGTCTTCCAATTTCACTAAAAATGATATTTGCTTTTGGATGATTTTTAGGCAGAGGATGAGAAATACTGACTCACTCAGTTATGTTCCTAGCAGAAGTTCCAACAGTGCATCTTTTAAATGGGGAAAGTTTGGACATTCAAAAAAAAAGATATGGATATATATGATATATATACTATACGTATGCTTGTATATATATAAATATATAATGTAAGATTTCCAGTCTTTAAAACTCATGTAGACAAATATGAACACATAAAATTAAAATTTTTAGTTTTAGGAAAAACTGATTCCTAAATCTTTCCCATATGCAAGAGTTTATGCAAAGTTATAGAAAAGTTTTGAGAGTTATATATAAAAAGAAGCAGTGATTTAATGGATTTTTTCTTTACTTTTTCTTAACAAACTCTTCAAAAATAAAATATATTGTTTTGCCTAAGAGAAACAAGTTATTTATAAATGCAGTTATGTCTAAGATATTTACATATATTTCTTTGATTTTTTCTTTACTTTTTTATTCTTTTCTTTATTTTTAAGAAACCTATTTTTACTCTAAATTTAATAAAATTGTATTTTTATATTCTGATTTTGGTGGTTTTTATGTTTTAATTCTTACATTTAACTCTTTATGGATATTCTTGATAATTAAATATTCCAATATTACTGATCTTATTATCATTCTTTTCCTCACTCACTTGAAATGCCGTTTTATCACAGTGCCATTATTTATCAGTGGTTCTGGAATTTAATTTTCCTCTGATGCAATTGCTATGTCTTCAGAATTGTTATATTATCACAGCCTGCTGTATTTATAAGGCAGGCCCTATGTGGCAGTGACATAATAAGTGACCTTGCTATATGTAGTCACTTATTATAACTCTATCTCTTTCCTCGCAGTAATCAGTGATATTCAAAAGTTCAAACTCTACTACCAGGTATTGATATGTTTTGTTTTGCTTTTGGTCTACATTCTGTTCCTGTGTATTAAATGAAATACACTTGTTGTAGTCACTAATTACGATAGTTTAATGATATGTTGCCAAATTCAGACTTAAATTGAAGAAAGTAGGGAAAACCACTAGATCATTCAGGTATGACCTAAATCAATTCCCTTATGATTATACAGTGGAAGTGAGAAATAGATTTAAGGGACTGGATCTGATAGAGTGCCCGATGAACTATGGATGGAGGTTCGTGACATTGTACAGGAGACAGGGATCAAGACCATCCCCATGGAAAAGAAATGCAAAAAAGCAAAATGGCTGTCTAGGGAGGCCTTACAAATAGCTGTGAAAAGAAGAGAAGCGAAAAGCAAAGGAGAAAAGGAAAGATATAAACATCTGAATGCAGAGTTCCAAAGAATAGCAAGAAGAGATAGGAAAGCCTTCTTCAGCGATCAATGCAAAGAAATAGAGGAAAACAACAGAATGGGAAAGACTAAGGATCTCTTCAAGAAAATCAGAGATACCAAGGGAACGTTTCATGCAAAGATGGGCTCGATAAAGGACAGAAATGGTATGGACCTAAAAGAAGCAGAAGATATTAAGAAGAGGTGGCAGGAATACACAGAAGAACTGTACAAAAAAGATCTTCACGACTCAGATAATCACGATGCTGTGATCACTGACCTAGAGCCAGACATCCTGGAATGTGAAGTCAAGTGGGCCTTAGAAAGTATCACTACAAACAAAGCTAGTGGAGGTGATGGAATTCCAGTTGAGCTATTTCAAAACCTGAAAGATGATGCTGTGAAAGTGCTGCACTCGATATGCCAGCAAATTTGGAAAACTCAGCAGTGGCCACAGGACTGGAAAAGGTCCGTTTTCATTCCAATCCCAAAGAAAGGCAATGCCAAAGAATGCTCAAACTACCGCACAATTGCACTCATCTCACATGCTAGTAAAGTAATACTCAAAATTCTTCAGGCTTCAGCAATATGTGAACCGTGAACTTGCAGATGTTCAAGCTTCAGCAATATGTGAACCATGAACTTGCAGATGTTCAAGCTGGCTTTAGAAAAGGCAGAGGAACCAGAGATCAAATTGCAAACATCCGCTGGATCATGGAAAAAGCAAGAAAGTGCCAGAAAAACATCTATTTCTGCTTTATTGACTATGCCAGAGCCTTTGACTGTGTGGATCACAATAAACTGTGGAAAATTCTGAAGGAGATGGGACTACCAGACCACCTGATCTGCCTCTTGAGAAACCTGTATGCAGGTCAGGAAGCAACAGTTAGAATTGGACATGGAACAACAGACTGGTTCCAAATAGGAAAAGGAGTACGTCAAGGCTGTATATTGTCACCCTGCTTATTTAACTTCTATGCAGAGTGCATCATGAGAAATTTTGCTGGGCTGGAAGAAGCACAAACTGAAATCAAGATTGCTGGGAGAAATATCAATAACCTCAGATATGCAGATGACACCACCCTTATGGCAGAAGGTGAAGAGGAACTACAAAGCCTCTTGATGAAGGTGAAAGAGGAGACTGAAAAAGTGGCTTAAAGCTCAACATTCAGAAAATGAAGATCATGGCATCTGGTCCCACCACTTCATGGGAAATAGATGGGGAAACAGTGGAAATAGTGTCAGACTTTATCTTTTTGGGCTCCAAAATCACTACAGATGGTGACTGCAGCTATGAAATTAAAAGACTCTTACTCCCCGGAAGAAAAATTATGACCAACCTAGACAGCATGTTGAAAAGCAGAGACATTATTTTGCCAACAAAGGTCCATTTAGTCAAGGCTATGGTTTTTCCTGTGGTCATGTATGGATGTGAGAGTTGGACTGTGAAGAAGGCTGAGTGTCAAAGAATTGATGCTTTTGAACTGTGGTGTTGGAGAAGGCTCTTGAGAGTCCCTTGGACTGCAAGGAGATCCAACCAGTCCATTCTGAAGGAGATCAGCCCTAGGTGTTCTTTGGAAGGAATGATGCTAAAGCTGAAACTCCAGTACTTTGGCCACCTCATGTGAAGAGTTGACTCATTGGAAAAGACTCTAATGCCCTGAGGGATTGGAGGCGGGAGGAAAAGGGGACGACAGAGGATGAGATGGCTGGATGGCATCACCGACTCGATGGACGTGAGTTTGAGTGAACTCCAGGAGTTGGTGATGGACAGGGAGGCCTGGCGTGCTGAGATTCATGGGGGTCTCAAAGAGTCGGACACAACTGAGAGACTGAACTGAACTGAATAATATGTTTTGATGTCTGAAAGACATCAAAATTTGGTTTGATGAATATATTCTTAAAGGTCAAATCTGTAATTATTTAGACAAGTATTTATGTTTAAGAGATACCTGTAAATTACTTCAAATATTTGATTGACCTTGTATTATTTTACATATTAGTAGTAAGTTGATATCTTCATTGTATCACTTCCAATCCAAAAACATGTAAAGTATTTTTCCACTTTTCAAGTCTTTTATAACACTTAATAAAATTTATGGCTTACATCATTTTCTCAAAAAATATTTTTATATATTAAATAAATAAGAGTTTTCAAATTTCTTTTAAAATCATTTTTCTTAAAAAACTTTAGATTGTATGTGATAGGCACATAACTAGAGATAGGGCAGAAAAAATTATTTTAAAGACTATTGCAACAATTCTGGCATGAGATGGTGATGTTCTGAAATTATGTAAAGAATGATAATGATGAAAATTCAGCATATGTGAGCAGTGTCCAGTTAATGGAATCAATAGAACATGGTGATTGTTGAGTGTGGGATATAAGAGAGAATAGTTTGCATTCATGACTAACATTAGTAAAGTACAGATATAAGTTTTAGGAATTAGTAAATAATTTCTTAGTGAGTTGGGTTTGTGGTGTGTTGTATAGAATCTAGGTGAAGATTTTAGCAAGCAACTGATATATTATCCTGCTATTGACCTTGGTTTTTTCCTTTATTTCTTCATCTGTAAAATAAGGATAATCAAAATTACTTCGTGGAGTTTACATGAATGACTTTAGGAAAACACTTAGGTTTTCCCTTCTTTTCCTTTCTCTGCTATAGACATATAAGTATTCTGCTACATTTTCTAGCTGCCAGTGTAAGAAACACAAGGAAACATGAAACTATATATAATTGCCAACTTGCATATCTGTCTCTGCAAAAACTGTGACATCCAGCATAATTCACTATTTTTGTACTTATCAACTCAGCTTTTGTAACACAAATATAGACTTGAAGTATTTTGGTCATTTTTCTCATTGAGCAAATACTAATTCTTCTAAGATGATATTTGTGATAGTGAAGTCATTATAAATAATTTGCTTTTGAAATGTAAAATAGTTCCCACCTGTGTGTGTATTTAATTTTGAGCTACATTGTATTTTTTTATGGTAATAACTTCTTTCCATTTTTAAGATCATTTGTCTAGAAAAATTTCAATACTTTCACAATTTTTATATGTCTATTTATTATTACTGATTAATTTCTGTGTAGGTGAACATACACGCTTTTTCTATCCTTCACTTGAAGATTTTGTACGGCTTGTGAATTACTTTGGGTTCTTGGCCGAGTGACAATATAAGCAAAAATCCTATTCTGAATCGAAGTCTAAAAACTGTCAAGGAAGAAGAAAATTACATGTTGACTCTAAAACTTGACATAATACAAAAGTCTAATGGATCTTAGACACCTAAAATAGAAAAATTCTAAATAACATAACCGATCCTGATTAATGTTGTCATCTTCCATATTCTCTCAGGAGTGGATATTAATACAGACTTGTGATTTTTTTAAAAATGCTTTTTCTAAAATTGGAGGTAGCAAAACATAGCAGTAGGTAGTGGGAGGCATATGAATAGAAATGTATTCTGTAGAATGTATTTTTCAATCATGATTTATTTTACACTGTGGTAGAAAATATGCTTGAAATTGTGCATTAAAATTCACTGGCTACCATAAAAAAAAAGCAGTGAAATGCATAACTTCAAATGCAATAAAGAAAAGTGAATGTGCTGAATTCAGCAGAGGCAGAATATGAGGGGGAAAGGCAGAAAGAAAGGACAGCAATTAAAACACAAATTGAAAGAGCAAGATAATTCCAAATATGTTAGCATTCACAGCAAATTTAAACAGGTTTAAATCACCTGCTGCTGCTGCTGAGTAAAGTATAAATAGTGTCAGAATATATATATATATATATACACACACACACACACACATATATATAAACATTATATAAATAATATTACCTTGAAAAATCTAAAGTATAGAGAAATTAGAAAATAAACAAAAATTATTATTGTGGGGAGAATATCTAATATTTGAATAGCAGGACAACAAAGTGGTCATGCATATGAACAATAGACCGCACAGATTTCAATCTGGAAATGCTGAAAGTAGAAGACTGCATTTGATAAAATGTACCCTTTTGCCAAGAAGATGTAATACTTATAAACTTGTAGTCACTTAACAATCTCACTTTGAAATATAGTAAAACTAGGCAGAAATTCAAGATGAAGAAAATAAACACACTTTGTGGAGGGAAAAGAAAATATAAAGTTGAAGAAGATAATAATTACAAGAGTAACAGCTTTGTTTCATGAATATGAATATGTATATTCACATACCTCTCACGCACATAACTTAAATGTTTCACTAAAATCTAGGCAGCAGAGTCTTAAAATATTGTAAAGAAATGACAAAATTCAATCAATGTAAAGAGCCCAAAAATCAATTAAGGAAAAGAATAGACAAGCTAAATTCACTAGGAAACTATATACAACACTTACTACAATTCATAGACTCTAAAAGTGACATCTGAAATTACTAATATATACACTTACACACACATAAAGTACCTAATGCTATGTACATGATTGTGGGTGTGTCTTTATGTACTTTAGGTCTTTGAGCATTCTATCCTAAATCTATGCCTTTATACATTTACCCAAAAGAATGTTGAGGTCTATAGAGTTGAAAGATTTACCTAGATTTGTTGCCTCTACTCAACCCAAGGAACTAAAAGGAGATAGATGCCCAATGTTAAATATCTGTTAATGGATGAATCTAAAACACAGATCAATATATTCCTCACACCAACAAGCTAGTATAATCCTCCACTGTGGAGTGGAGTAAATAAATAATGGGAATCCCTCTGTATGAGAACCTAAAGTCAAAAGAAGAGAGAATCTCTCACAAAAATTAATTCTTTTCTGTCTTCTTTATTAGCTCCAATCTTGATATCTCTTCTCATTGGGTTAGAAAGCATGCTCAGGTATTTATTTCAGATAAGGAACAACTGGTTTACTCTGAATTCTGAAATGTCACAGGATAACTTTTGTCCCTGAAGATAGAGGATACCTTGACCATATAAAGGATTATATAATATCACATATTATATGTGTAAAACATGCAGAAAATTATAACCCTATGTAGGTGATGGCTTCTAAGCTTTTACATAAGAAATTAATCTTATATATTTCTTTGTCATTAACTTGGTTAATATCCTACTTAAGTAGGTTCTTGTTTCTAGGAATAGCTGTAGTCCCTGTGTATCATTTACTATTTCCTTTTACATTCAAAGCCTTGTGACTTGGAAATAAATTAAATGGTTATCTTATTTACATCTTTATTTCAGGGCTATTTTCTTCTACAAGCTCTTTAAGTATTATTTCTATGGAAAAATTACTCCCACTCACTTTTTAAATTGCCTATATGTATACCCTCAAACTTAAAAAAAAAATTGTTCTTATGGTAGTATCTATCATTTGTGTTATTTCATTATTTTTCTATCATAGGAACATCAAGTTTCAACAGTAATCATACTGCTTTCTAAGAATAAACATTTTAATTTGCAATATATGTTCATTCCCCAATCTTCCTGTTGTGCTCCAGGTACATTTCTTTTATTTACTGTATAGTTTTCATTATTTTTTTTAATGCTTATCACCATAAACATAACACAGGATAGAAAAATAAACTGGAGCCTATTATACAGAGTGAAGTAAGCCAGAAGGAAAAACATAAATACAGTATACTAATGCATATATATGGAATTTAGAAAGAGGGTAACAATAACCCGGTGTACGAGACAGCAAAAGAGACACTGATGTATAGAACAGTCTTATGGACTCTGTGGGAGAGGGAGAGGGTGGGAAGATTTGGGAGAATGGCAATGAAACATGTAAAATATCATGTAGGAAACGAGTTGCCAGTCCAGGTTCGATGCACGATGCTGGATGCTTGGGGCTGGTGCACTGGGACGGCCCAGAGGGATGGTATGGGGAGGGAGGAGGGAGGAGGGTTCGGGATGGGGAACACATGTATACCTGTGGCGGATTCATTTTGATATTTGGCAAAACTAATACAATTATGTAAAGTTTAAAAAAAAAAAAAAAAGAGTCTTCTCTAGCACCACAGTTTGAAGGCATTGGTTCTTTGGCACTCAGCCTTCTTTATGGTCCGGCTCTTATGTGCACGCATGATTACTGGAAGGGCCATGGCTTTGACTGGATGGACCTTTGTTGGCAAAGATCCGGGGATCAGACATGTGTCTTCTGCGTCTCTTGCATTGGCGGGCGGATTCTTTGCCACTGTGCCACCCTGGAAGACCCTTCTCCTCTTTTAGATAAGATTTATTAAAGTACCCCAGGGGTTCCCTGGTGGGTCAGCGGTGGAGAACCTGTATGCTATTGCAGGAGACAGGGGTTTGATCCTTGGGTTGGGACGATCCCCTGGAGGAGGCAATGGCTACGCACTCCAGTATTCTTGCCTGGAAAACCCCATGGACAGAGGAACCTGGAGGGCTACAGTCCATGGAGTCGCAAACATGGGGTCCATGGGGGTACAACTTAGTGACTAAACAATAACAAAATTAAAGTACCCAATCATAGAATTACTCCCATTTCCTGACAGCACCTAAACTAGAATAAAGCCCTATTTCCTGAAGTTTGTCAATAACCTCAAATATGCAGATGACACCACCCTTATGGCAAAAAGTGAAGAAGAACTAAAGAGCCTCTTGATGAAAGTGAAAGAGGAGAGTGAAAACGTTGGCTTAAAGCTCAACATTCAGAAAACTAAGATCATGGCATCTGGTCCCATCACTTCATGGGAAATAGATGGGGAAACAGTGGAAACAGTGGCAGACTTTATTTTTCTGGGCTCCAAAATTACTGTAGATGGTGATTGCAGCCATGAAATTAAAAGACGCTTACTCCTTGGAAAGAAAGTTATGACCAACCTAGACAGCACATTAAAAAGCAGAGACATTACTTTGCCGATGGGGGTCCTTCTGGTCAGGGCTATGGTTTTTCCAGTGGTCATGTGTGGACGTGAGAGTTGGACTGTGAAGAGGGCTGAGCGCAGAAGAATTGATGCTTTTGAACTGTGGTGTTGGAGAAGACTTTTGAGAGTCCCTTGGACTGCAAGGAGATCCAGTCAGTCCATCCTAAGGGAGATCGGTCCTGGATGTTCATTGGAAGGACTGATGTTGAAGCTGAAACTCCAATACTTTGGCCACCTGATGTGAAGAGCTGACTCATTTGAAAAGACCCTAATGCTGGGAAAGACTGAGGGCAGGAGGAGAAAGGGACGACAGAGGATGAGATGGTTGGATGGCATCACGGACTCGATGGACATGGGTTTGGGTAGACTCCGGGAGTTGGTGATGGACAGGGAGGCCTGGCACGCTGTGGTTCATGGGGTCGCAAAGAGTTGGACACGACTGAGCAACCGAACTGAAATGAACTGTCCCAAGTCACTATTACAAGTCCAAATACTATAATAAATCCTTTCCAACCCTCTCACTAAGATGCTCTATGATTCCCCAACATGTACCTTCATTCTCATTATAATAAATCAATAAATCAGCTTTGAAAAAAAAAAAAAGAAAAATAAACTTCTGATTTCTGGTTCCACAATATAGGAGTTTGAAAGTCTCCACCCTGTCCCCAAAACAAATAAAAAGCTGCAGAGATTGAAAAATTTAACCCTTCTTGGATCCTTAAATGAGAGGAAGACACAAGGTAGATCACTGCTCCTGTGACAAAGAAATCACACAGGCAAATACAGGGAGTCATGATTTGCTGAAGCAGAGACACCTGAGCCAAAACCTCCATAGGAACTCTCTCTGGGGTAGGAAAATCTGAATGGCAACTGAGCTGAAGCCTCAATGTGGACAAGTCTGAGATTTAAACACCAGGATGAACTAAATGTGAGGGGGGTCTCACAATATTTCAAGAATCACCTCAGAAGCTTACCCAGATTCCCAAAACATACTGTAGGAAAAATCCCTTCTTGCTTCCAGCAGCAGGAAGGGAAAAGAAAACATTTTGAGATACATCAGACCATTCTGCTCTTCTTAACAAGGGCAGTCCTCAGAGGAAACTCATTATAGCCAGATCCTGATCTGCTGAGGTATTATCAGAGCCTAACTGACCTGCTGCTGCTGCTGCTGCTAAGTCGCTTCAGTCATGTCCGACTCTGTGCGACCCCATAGTCGGTAGCCCACCAGGCTCCCCCGTCCCTGGGATTCTCCAGGCAAGAACACTGGAGTGGGTTGCCATTTCCTTCTCCAATGCATGAAAGTGAAAAGTGAAAGGGAAGTTGCTCAGTCGTGTCCGACTCTTAGCAACCCCATGGACTGTAGCCCACCAGACTTCTCCATCCATGGCATTTTCCAGGCAAGATTACTAGAGGAAAGGAAATACCCAACTTCAGTTTACTTTACTTTAGTAGAGTAAGAGGGGAGGAAAAAAACAGAAAAACACTTGTAATGTTTGCAGTGTAGAGACATAAGTTCACTAAAACACTGAGATTTAGTCATGGGAGTATAAAGTGCTTCCCTTCCATTTATTCCACACCACCACATTCCTACAGGCCTATTTACAGTAGCTCTCTTTACTTAGTACATTGTTTCCAAAAATCAAGAAAACATTACAGGACATACCAGAAGTCAAATGACAGAATTTGAAGAATGGAGTAAGGATCACAACCAAACATGGCTGGGATGTTGAAAGTACACGATGAATTCAGAGCAACTCAGATTAAAATGCTAAAGTTTCTAGTCAGTTCAGTTCAGTCGCTTAGTCGTGTCCAACTCTTTGCGACCCCATGAATCGCAGCACGCCAGGCCTCCCTGTCCATCACCAACTCCCAGAGTTCACCCAGACTCACATCCTTCAAGTCGGTGATGCCATCCAGCCATCTCATCCTCTGTCGTCCCCCTTCTCCTCCTGCCCCCAATCCCTCCCAGCATCAGTCTTTTCCAATGAGTCAGTTCTTAGCATGGGGTGGCCAAAGTACTGGAGTTTCAGCTTCAGTATCATTCCTTCCAAAGAAATCCCAGGGCTGATCTCCTTCAGAATGGACTGGTTGGATCTCTTTGCAGTCCAAGGGACTCTCAAGAGTCTTCTCCAACACCACAGTTCAAAAGCATCAATTCTTCGGCACTCAGCCTTCTTCACAGTCCAACTTTCACATCCATTATGACCACAGGAAAAACCATAGCCTTGACTAGACGGACCTTTGTTGGCAAAGTAAAGAATGGATGGGCAATATAAGCAGAGAGATGGAAATCCTAAGAAGGAAATTTAAAAATCCTAGAGATTAACAACATCATAAAAGAAATGAAGAATGCCTTCACGGTCTTATTAATAGACAATGGCACTAGAATTTTCAAAACTGAAAGGCAAAGAACAAAGAGCAAAACAAATGAAACAGAATATCCAAAGATTGTGCAAAACCTACAGAATGTATAAATGTGCGAAATTGGAATACCAGAAGGAAAATAAAGACAAGATTGGAAAAAAATATTTGAAATAATCATGACTGAGTATTTCTCTAAAATGTTAGACAGCTAATCACAGATTCTGGAATTCTAGCATTCCAATCTGAAAAGGCCACGTACTGTATGATTCCAAGTATATGACATTTTAGAAAAGGCAAAACTATAGAGACAATAAAGAAAGTAGTTGTCAGGGGCTAGCAGGGGGAGGGAGGCATGATGAGCCGAGCACAGAGGAGTTTGAAGGCAGTGAAACTAAGCTGTGGATATTAATGCTTCAATTGCGGATATGTCATTATACATTGGTCAAAACTCATAGAATGTATGATACCGTGATCAACTGTAATGCAAATTATGGACTTTAGGTGATTACGATGTGTCAGTTGTATGCTTATCAATTGTAAAAAATGTCCACCCTGTTGGGGCATTTTGATAACGAGGAAGGCTATGCCTGTTTGGGGGAAGGGACTATATGGGAAATCTTCCTCTCAATATTACCCTAAGCTTAAAACTTATTTTAAAAATAAAGCCTTAATTGAAAAATAAAATACTACCAAAAAGCTAGTATTTTAAGGTTGATCTTAGCCAAAAGGTTCAGAAGTGATAAGACTAGTATTTTAAAAAAACAGAACCCTACTTTATATCTCCTGACACTGCAGGCATGACATCCTAAAGCAATGATTTCAACTGTAATTTTTTTTCTATTTGCTTCTATATTTTAGAACAATACATTGTGTATATTTTTTGTATTGCTGGATAAGTTGTATGTGTGTGTACACTTATGTTGCAGTGGTGCAGCAGTAAAGAGCATGGTACCTGGAGTTAGGCTGTTTTAGTATGAAACCCAGTTCCATCACTTATAAGGTATTTAATTCTGAACAAGTTATTTAACCAATTTATCTGCAGTTTTCTTATCTATAAAAAGAAATGATGGTATTATCTAGTTAATAGAGTTGACATGAGGTTTGATTCTTATTTTCAGAGGTATGTGTCACCTAAGTATTCTCTCCATCCCCTCTACAGTTTTAAAACTCTATTCTTCACTTTACTTTCTTCTGTAATAAGATACTGAAATGTTGAGACTCTCCATGGTTGTGCGGGAGTTTTTTACTTCATTCTTGTTTCAGTCTCCTAAGAAATCATTTAGCTTCTGCATCTTCTGTCTGCTTTTTGTTTTTTAAAATGTGTTGAATAAATTTTCCTGCTGTTGTCTTCTTGCTTGCTTGTTTGGGGGTTCATAATTCTTGTCTACAATTTCAGCAATATTTTAGGGAAGAAAGGAAGTAAACCTATGTTCTCTATCTTCCACATTACTAATATATATACTTATGCATTAAATGGGAAAAGTTCTGTGATTTAGATAAATCTACAGAATCATTACACATGCTGGAATACCCATAATGCTAACATTGTTCTCAGGTTTAACAACATCAAACTGTTTTTCACAATCTCTTGTACTAGAACAGTTATGATACATATTTATCCACTTGACTGAATTATATACATGCAGTACATGCAGCAGAGGTGCAATCTGTTTAGAGGTGGTAATTTTTTGCCACCACTGCTGTAGACAGTTTTTGTTAGAGTAAGGAAGTGGAGAGAGGTCTCCAGGCCAGAATACTGAAGTGGGTAGCTGTTCCCTTCTCCAGGGGATCTTCCCAACCCAGGAATTGAAGCCAGGTCTCCTGCACTGGAGGTGGATTATTTATCAGCTGAGCCACCAGGAAAGCCCAGTGTAATGCAGTGAGATGGAAACTGAAGGAGAGAGATTAGATCAAGTATCTCAAAGTTTCATAAAACTAATGGCTCTATTACCTATTAAATAGCAACTCCAGGACTAAGGTAGAAGTAGAAGTCAATGGCTAGGTTGATTAAAATTAGAAGCAAGCGGGCTTTCCTGGCAGCTCAGTGGTAAAGGATCTGCCTACCAATGCAGGAGACATGAATTCCATCCCTGATCTGGGAAGGTTCCACGTGCCACAGAGCAACTAAGCCTGTTCACCACAACTACTGAGCCTGTTTTCTAGGGCTCAGGAGCCACAGTTACTGAGCTTCCATGCTGCAGCTACCGAAGGCTGAGTGCCCTAGAGCCCATGCTCTGCAACAAAAGAAGCCACAGCAGTGAGAAGCCCGTGCACCACAACAGAAGAGTAGCCTCCAACTGCTACAACTAGGGGAAGCTCATGCAGCAACGGAGACCCAGTACAGCCAAAAATAAATAAATAAAAATTAGTCTAAAAGTTAGAAACAAGCAAATAATTGATTAAAAAAGCAAAGCATGATGATGTAGGGAAGGTGAAAATTAAAGTCAGAAGTTGAAGGTATAGAAAGCTTGCAAGCTACATTTGGTTTCAGTGTGATGGAGATATGAGAATGTGTTTTATCTGAAATTATAAGAGGGAGAAATGAAGATATATCTTTAACATTTTTCTAGAGTCATCAATACAGTAACATGTACTGTTCTGTCTCTGTGTTAGGCAAGAATTAAGTTAACTGAGTATCCATATTGAGTGACTAGTATTTGAATGTATATGAATAAGAACATATGAGGCAGGTAGGTTTGAGAGGGAGAGGAACACAAAGAAGTAAATACTTGTTTGGCTTTTCATTACTAATGACATTAATCCTAAAAAAAAAAAAAAAAAACCAAAACAAAGCCACTTACAGCATTATAATGTCTGAGTAGAGTGTAGAAAGTGGAAATAATTTTTAACAGTTATGCCTGGTGTAGGATGAGCTACAGTTACTTGTGAGTATGGACTGAGGTCTACCAGTACAAGACTATATACTAGGATATGAATGTTTATCTTAGCATCTATTAACTATTATAAAACAGCTACTCTTACTGTTACCACTGCTACTTTTTACTCCAAATTATCAATGCTTATATATTCTTTGCTGTGCTATACTTCAGACATATATTGCCTTTAATCTTGTCAATTATGTATACAGACTTTATTCTTGCCACCTCTATATAAGCCTGCAATATGCTAGCTAATTCTTTAAATGTTTTACCTATACTAGCTCATCCAGTTTTATGAAGCAGAAAATTATAATTATCCCTATTTTACAAGAAAAAATGAGGCTCAGAAATTTCTTTGGATTTGTTTAATGACAAACAGACTAAAAAATAGATTGTTTAATATCACTATATTAAATATAAGATAACTAATATGATTTGTCCCAAACCACAACTAGTAAAACATCTCCCCAGCAGACTGTCTTGATATAAATAGAGCCTGATCCAAGAACCAAACACTGTGAGATGTGGATTAAACAGAATTTTGTTTTCCTCTTGGCTCTGACACTTCCATTATGAAAATACTGTCAAGTAATTTAGTTTTATCAAAATTTATTTCCATTTCTGGAAAAATATGAAAAATAAGTGAACTGCTATCATTAAAACACGTATGATGGCCCCTATCACAAGATGTTTTTAATAAATTCTACCTCTTTCATTCCCATCTTTCTTTGTCTCCTTGTTACAGGAACCAAGAAAATAGGAAATAAAATGATGCCATTGTTCAAAATGGATGTAGTTTTGCTACAACAGCCTTTTTGGGGGGAAAAAAAAAAAAACATGAACAGAAAGCTTTTCCTTGAGGTAGATATTACCAAGTTTATTTTCCTAACTTATTGAAAAAAATGTACATCAATTTAGATGCAAACTGTGGGTTATAACCTTTAGAGAGTGCTATTTATACAAATAATACCAGGCCTTCTAGAAGAACAAATAATATGACACTGATATGCATGATTACCATTAACCTTAATCAGACATGGTAAGCTCAGAATTCTGCATCTTCAGAAAACTGTTCCCTGATTAGTTCTGCTCAGCAGTAGGGCTAATCTCCTAGGTTGCACATTAATCGCCCCAAGCCCCACGAAAGGCAAAGTTGAGGAATGTTTTTTTGTGTGTGGAAAATGGATGATTATGAATGGACGAGCCACAGCACCTTCATTAAACAAATATGGCACATTGATCAGGTGGCTGTCAAGCAGTTTTGATAAATTATTTTTTCTTCATTTTCCTTCAAGAAAGATGCATTGGTTCAGCTCACCGCAGAGCACCCAACCCACATGTAGATCACTCCTCCCTCATTAAAACAAGCAGCCTTGCATCCTGTGGTCCATAGATCAACAACCATGGATTTTCCCAATAATTCATCCTGGAACAGTCTACGGTTGACTGGCTCCTTTCTGAAAGATATACAATCCCATCTAAAGAGATATACATTACGTTAATTTCAATTCTAGAAAACTGGTGTGAATAATGTATCTACTTTGGACTGGAAGTATAATAAAAATAATAGCATAGGAAACTTCCAAAATATTTAAGTATAGTTTTATTGGCGTAGAATACCTTAGAAAGTACAAGTGCAAAGACACAGAATGACATGGAAAAAAAAACAATAAACAGGCAAACTGGGCTTGAAGCTGGGCTTCCCAGGTGGCACAGTGGCAAAGAATCCACCTACCAATGCGGGAGAGGCAAAAGATGTGGTTTTGATCCCCAGGTTGGGAAATTCCCTTGGAGAAGGAAATGGCATCCCACCCACTCCAGTATTTTTGCCAGGAAAATCTCATGGACAGATGAGCCTGGTGGACTATAGTCTGTGGGGCTGCAAAGAGTTGGACACGACTGAGCAAGCACTCACAGACTTGAAGTTAGAAGATTTGGATTCTAACTATCTTAGAAGTTAGATTTGTTAACAATCTACTAATGAACAAGAAAAATCCCTTTCCTAGGATACTCCTCATTTGTAAAAATCACAAGGTTAAACTAGATTGTTTTCACTCCTCAGTTGTCTTTTTATGTTTGTGCTATCAATCTCATATTGAAAATATTTTCCCTTCAAGGGAATGTATATTTATATATTAGAGCATTAAATAAGTTCTTATGAGGTTTTACTAGCTTCTTAGAAATGATTAAAAATTTGCCTTAATCCTCATTTTTCCTTAAGAGATTAATCTTTTGGCCCCTTCTTATTCTGAAGGTGATTTTTCTATGAATAGAGTTCATGGAACTAAGGAAATAGTGTATAAGTGGGGGAAGAGATAGGGGAAAATAAGGAAAAAAAGAAATAAATGGAGGCTAAAGGCTTTCTAAATATCTTCCTTTTTCTGTCAACTTAATTAATTAATTAACTTAAAATTGCAACAGAAAGAATAAAGTACCTAGGAATAAACTGTATCAAAAAGATGAAAGATTTATGTTCTGAAAATGATGGATCAAAAAATTTGAAAATGGTACAAAATTGTTCCATTTTTCTTGGATTAGAAGAAGTAATATTTTGAAAATATCCATACTAACTCCAGCAATTTATAGATTTAAATGCAATCTGTATCAAAATACCTGTGACTTTTTTTTTTTACAGAATTATAACAAATAATCCAAAAAATTATATGGACCCACAAAAGACCCTGAATTGTCAAAGTAATCTTGAGAAAAAAGAATGAAGCTGAAGGTATCATGCTTCCTGACTTCAGCCTATATTACAAACCTACGGTCATCCAAATAGACATAAATACTGTCATAAAAACAGACACATAGCAACAGAATAGAGAGCTCAGAAAGAAAACAATACACCTTTGGTCAAGTAATCTATGAGAAGGAGGCAAGAATATACAGTGGAGAAAAGACAGTCTCTTCAATAAGCAGAGCTAGGAAGACTGGATGGCTACTGGTAAAAGAATGATTAGAACATTTCCTTACACCATACATAAAAATAAACTTAAAATGGATTAAAGACTTAAATGTAAGACCTCAAATGATAAAACTCCTAGAAAAGAATACAGATAGAAAACTCTTTGACATAAATTGTAGTAATATATTTTTGAATTAGTCTCCTAAGGCATAAGAAATGAAAGCAAAAACAAAACAAAACAAAACAAAAAACCCCCAAAACTGAATGGAAGCTAGTTAAACTTAAAAAAAATTTGCAGAGCAAGGAAACCACTGACAAAATGAAAAGACAACCTACTGGATAGAAGAAAATATTTGCAAATGATATGATAAATAAAAGGTTAGTATATACACTATATTAACAGCTTATGGAAAAACAGACCACTTGAGTAAAAAATGAGAAGGGACCTGAATAGATATTCTTCAAAGAAGACATACAGATGGCCAACAGTACATGAAAAGATGTTCAATAGCACTAATCATCAGGGAAATGCAAGTCAAAACCATGGTCAGATATCACTGCACACCTCTCAGAATGGCCATTGTCAAAAACAAGTAGATGTAACAAATGCTAGTGAGGGTGTGGAGTATCAGGAACCTTCATACACTGTTGACAGGAATGTAAATGGTGCAGCTACTATAAAACTGTATGAAGGTTCATCAGAAAGTTACAAATGATGTAACTACCAGATGATCCAGCAATTTCACTCCTGGATATATATCTAAAGAAAACAAAAACACTGATTCAAAAAGATATCTGTACCTCAATGTCCATAGCAGCATTATTTACAATAGCCAAGACATGGAAGCAACCAAACTGTCAATCAACAAATGAATGAATAAATACATGAGATTGTTACTCAGCCATAAATTGAGTGAAATTTATTTGATTTTATACAAAAAGTCTACAGTTTTACTTCTCGTCTGCATACTTGATCTTATTGATATCACAATTTACATCTTTTGTATTGATACTCATTTACAGATTTTTAAGTTAGAGTTAACTTAATATTTTGTTTCTCAGTTATTATACTAGGGCTAAAATGACTAATATACCACCATTACAATATTCCATTATTCTTTTTGTCTATTAATTTTTATTAGTGAGATTGATTCTTTCATACGCATTCATATTACAGTTTGTTGTTGTTGTTCTGTCCCTAAGTCATGTCTCTTTGCAATCCATGGACTGCAGTACTTGGGCTCCCCTGTCCTTCGCTATCTCCTGGAGATTGCTCAAATTCATGTCCACTGAGTCAGTGATACAATCTAACCATCGAATCCTCTGCAGTCTCCTTCTCTTTTTGCCTTCATTTTTCCCCAGCATCAGGGTCTTTTCCAGTAAGTTGGCTCTTTGTATCAGATGGCCAAAGTATTGCAGCTTCAGCATCAGTCCTTCCAGTGAATATTCAGAGTTAATTTCCTTCAGGATTGACTGGTTTGATCTCCTTGCAGTCTAAGGGACTCTCAAGAGTCTTCTCCAGAACCATAATTCAAAAACATCAATGATTCAGATCTCAGCCTTCTTTATGGTCCAACTCTCACATCTGTACTTGACTACTAGAAAAACCATAGCTTTGACTGTATGGACTTTAGTCAGCAAAGTGATGTCTCTTTTGCTTTTCAATATGCTGTCTAGGCTTGTCATAGCTTTCTTTCCAAGGAGCAAGCGTCTTTTAATTTAATGGTTGCAGTTACCATCCACAGTGCTAAATATGTCACTGCTTCCACTTTTTCCCATTCTATTTGCCATGAAGTGATAGGACCAGATGCCATGACCTTTTTTTAAATGTTGAGTTTTAAACTAGCTTTTTCACCTTCTCTTTTACCCTCATCAACAGCCTGTTCAGTTCCTCTTTACTTTCTGCCATTAGAGTGATATCATCTGCATATCTGAGGTAGTTGATATTTCTTCTGGCCATCTTGATTCTAGCTTGTGATTAATTCAGCCATGATGTACTCTGTATAGAGGTTAAATAAGCAGAGTGACAATATATAGCTTTAATTATACCCTTGACATACTCCTTGCCCAACTTGGAATCAGTCCATTGTTCCATATCTGGTTCTAACTATTGCTTCTTGATCTACATACAGGGTTCTCAGAAGACAGGTAAGATAGTCTGGTTCACCCATTTCTTTAAGAATTTTCCCCAGGTTTCTCTCTCTCTCTCTCTCACTGTGTATGAACCACACAGTCAAAGGCTTTAGCGTAATTAATGAAGCAGAAGTAGATGTTTTTCTCAAATTTCCTTTCTTTCCCTATGATTCAACTAAGGTAGGCAATTTGATCTCTTCCTTTTCTAAACTCAGCTTGTACATCTGGAAGTTCTCAGTTCATGTACTGCTGAAGCCTAGCTGGAAGGATTTTGAGCATTACTTTCCTAGCATGTGACCTGAGCGTGACAGTACAGTACTTTGAACATTCTTTGGCATTGCCTTCTTTGGGATTGGAATGAAAAATTACCTTTTCTAGTCTTGTGGCCACTGCTGTGCTTTCTGAATTTGCTGGCCTACTGAGTGTAGCACTTTCACAGCATCATCTTTTAGGACTTGGAATAGCTCAGTTGGAATTCCATCACCTCCACTAGCTTTGTTTGCCTCCTTTATTTTATAAATATTTTGTTAATCTCAGGGTTGCTGACAGGAAATTTTTAGCAATAAATCTTTGGCACAACATCTTCAAATGAACTATAATTTGTTTATTTATTTTTCCTTAAGTTATCCTTATGGTATTTTTCTACATTCCCCAGAACACTCAGAGCTTCTTCCTGCTAATATACTCTCCCAATATAATTACCACATTCACTGCAATAACAGTTATTGTACTAAAAATCAACCATGCATCTATATTTTAATTGGTATTAACTTCATAGTATTTACACAGCATAGTAATAGATTTCCAGCTCCTGTCTTTCATGGAAAAGAAATGCAATCCACTAATGAAATAACACTACATTGGCTCACATTGAGATGCCCTTAGAAGGTTGCCTCTCGTTAAGACTGGACAACCAATCAGTATTTCAGCATTACTATGCTTGTACTTACACATTTTTCATAGACATTGACTGATCTATGGCCCTTGAATAAATAACTATGTTTTTTTTTTTTTTTTTTAACTGAGTGTATTACTTTTACCTGGTCCAGTGCCTAATTCATTTTAAAACATTCTTTGTTCTTTGTTAAAATACTCATCTGTGACTGGCAAAATGGCCTCCTTCCATTTAAAGGTAGGCTTTTAAAGTCATTCCAACCATTTAGCAAACAAAGCACTTCTTCGCTAAGGATGAAGAATTTTAAATATGACCACGTTTAGCCTCTATGCATAAAATTGAAATCTGTACTACAATAAAACACCAAATCAGTAGATTAGCAAGAGAGAGAACATCAGTCTAACGACTTCAAATAGCTCGTTTAAATTAAAAATACTTTGGCTTACTTTACTTTTTATCACTAGGTTTTTCTCACTCTTAAGTTGTTGCTTTCATCTATTTCACCCTAAAGGAATAAACATCCTTGCTGGTTCTCTAGAGAAGTATCCCTAATAAGCTAATTTTTTTTTCCCTAGAAGCTTTCAAATTTTAATAGAATGAAAAATAAAGAGAGGAGAAAATGGATATAATAAATTATGTTAATTTATTAATTTATGTTAATTTATTAAACTATGTTAATTTATGGCTATTTCTGCTTCATTGGCTATGCTAAAGCCTTTGACTGTCTGGATCACAACAAACAGTGAAAAATTCTTAAAGAGATGGGAGTAACAGACCAACTTACTTGCCTCCTGAGAAACCTACATATTAAGAAGCAATAGTTAGAACAAGACATGGAACAATGGACTGGTTCAAAATTGGGAAAGGAGTACATCAAGGCTGTATATTATCACTCTGTTTATTTAACTTGGTGGTAATCAAAAGTATCCCTAAGAAAGAAATGGAAAAAGGCAAAATGGTTGTCTGAGGAGGCCTTACAAATAGCTGAAAAAGAAAAGAAGTGAAAGGCAAAGAAGAAAAGGAAAGATATATCCACTGAATGCAGAGTTCCAAAGAATAGCAAGGAGAGATAAGAAAGCCTTCCTAAAAAAAAAAAAAAAAAAAGAAAGAAAGCCTTCCTAAGTGATCAATGAAAACAAATAGAGGAAAACAATAGAATGAGAAAGACTAGGGATCTCTTCAAGAAAATGAGAGATACCAGGGGAACATTTCATGCAAAGATGGGTACAATAAAGGACAGAAATGGTATGGATCTAACATAAGTTGAAGATATTAAGAAGAGGTGGCAACAATACACAGAAGAACTATACAAAAAAGATCTTAATGACCCAGATAACCATGATGGTATGATCACTCACCTAGAGCCAGACATCCTGGAATGTGAAGTCAAGTGGGCCTTAGGAAGCATCACTACAAACAAAGCTAGTGGAGGTGATAGAATTCCATTTGAGCTATTTCAAATTCTAAAAGATGACACTGTGAAAGTGCTGCACTCAATATTCTAGCAAATTTGGAAAACTCAGCAGTGGCCTCAGCACTGGAAAGGTCAGTTTTCATTCCAATTCCAAAGAAAGGCAATGTGAAAGAATGTTCAAACTACTGCACATTGCACGCATCTCACACACTAGCAAAATAATGCTCAGAATTCTCCAAGCCAGGCTTCAACAGGACTTAAACTGAGAACTTCTAGATGTTCAAGCTGGATTTAGAAAAGGCAGAGGAATCAGAGATCAAATTGCCAACATCCATTGGATCATAGAAAATGCAAAAGAGTTCCAGAAAAACATCTACTTCTGCTTTATTGACTATGCCAAAGCCTTTGACGGTTTGGATCACAACAAACTGGAAAATTCTTCAAGAGATGGGAATACCAGACCACCTGACCTGTCTCCTGAGAAATCTGTATGCAGGTCAAGAAGCAACAGTTAGAGCTGGACATGGAACAACAGATTGGTTCCAAATTGGGAAAGGAGTATGTCAGGGCTGTATATTGTCACCCTGCTTATTTAACTTATATGCAGAGTACATCATGAGAAATGTTGGGAGAAATATCAATAACCTCAGATATACAGATGACACCAATCTTATGGCAGAAAGTGAAGAGGAACTAAAAAGTCTCTTGATGGAAGTGAAAGAGGAGAGTGAAAAAATTGGCTTAAAACTTAACATTCAAAAACTGAAGGTCATGGCACCCGGTCCCAACACTTTATGGCAAATAGATGGGGAAACAATGGAAACAGTGACAGACTTTAATTTGGGGGCTCCAAAATCACTGCAGATGGTGACTGAATCCATGAAATTAAAAGACACTCACTTCTTGGAAGAAAAGCTATGACCAACCTCGACAGCATATTAAAAAGCAGAGACATTACTTTGCCAAGCTCCGTCTAGTCAAAGCTTTGGTTATTCCAGTAGTCATGTATGGAGGTGAGAGTTGGACCATAAATAAAGCTGATTACAGAAGGATTAATGCTTTTGAACTGTGGTGTTGGAGAAGACTCTTGGGTGTCCCTTGGACTGCAAGGAAATCCAACCATTCAATCCTAAAGGAAATCAGTCCTGAATATTCATTGGAAGAACTGATGTTGAAGCTGAAACTCCAATATTTTGGCTACCTGATGAGAAGACCTGAGTCATTGGAAAAGACCTTGATGCTGAGAAAGACTGAAGGCAGGAGGAGAAGAGAACAACAGAGGACGAGATGGTTGGATGGCACCATTGACTCAATGGACATAAGCTTGAGCAAGCTCAGGGGATTGGTGATGGCCAGGGAAGCCTGGTGTGCTGAAGTTCATGTGGTCACAAAAAGGTGGACATGACTGAGCAACTGAACTGAACTGAACTTATTTAACTTATATGCAAAGTACATGATGCGAAATGCTGGGCTGGATGAATCACAAAGTGGAATATGGCCAGAAGAAATATCAACTTTAGATATGCAGATGATACCCTCTAATGCCAGAAAATGAAGAGGAACTAAAGAGCCTTTTGAAGAAGGTGAAAGAGGAGAGTGAAAAAGCTGACTTAAAACTCAGTGTTCAAAAAACTAAGATCATAGCATCCAGTCCCATCACTTCCTGGGAAATAGATGGGGGAAAAATGGAAACAATGACAGATTTTATCTTCGTGGGCTCCAAAAACACTGCTGACAGTGACTGCAGCCATGAAATTAAAATAAGCTTGCTCTTTGGAAAAAAGGTATGACATCTGGACAGTGTATTAAAAATCCGAGACATCACTTTGCTAACAAAGGTCTGTGTAGTCACACCTATGGTTTTTGTAGTAGTCATATACTGATGTGAGACCTGAACCATAAAAAAAGCTGAACGCCAAAAAATTCAAAGTGTTAGTTTCTCAGTCGTATCCAACTCTTTGTCTGGTCCCATGGACTGTACCAACTATGCTCCTCTGTCTATGGAATTCTCCAGGCAAGAATACTGGTTTGGGAGCCATTCCCTTCTTCAGGAAATCTTACCCACTCAGGGATTTAAGCTAAGTCTCTTGCATTGCAGGCGGATTCTTCACCGTCTGAGCCACCAGGTAAACCCTGAGCACCAAAGAATGAATGCTTTTGAATTGTTTTGGAGAAGACTCTTAAAAGTCCTACCTCGCTAGAACCATTATAAAAAATGTACCAGTAATTTGTAACATAAGTATTGGATATGTTAGTAGCAATCTTGCAGCCTTGTTTTCCAAAGTTCATTTTATTTTGATCAGTATATTGCACTAACTGTTTTAGGCATTTTCATTATATGAAATCTACCCTGTGTCAGAGATGATTTAATCTATTTAAGTGTTGAACTGCTAGCGGAACTTGTACACTTACAGTAATTCAGAATTAGTAAGGAGAACAGTTCACCAGTGTTTAGTTTTATATTGAGGTGCTCAGGTTGGAATAAAGTGGTATTAAAAAGCAAAAAAAAAAAAAAAAAAAAGTCCCTTGGAAAGCAAGGAGATCAAACCAGCTGATCCTAAAGGAAAACAACCCTGAATATTCATTGGATAGCCTGATGCTGAAGCTCCAACACTTTGGCCACTTATGCAAAGAGCTGACTCATTGGAAAAGACCCTGATGCTGAGAAAAATTGAGGACTTTAGGAAAAGGTGACAGCAGAGGATGAAATGGTTTGATGGCATCATCAATTCAATGGACATGAGTTTGAACAAATTCCAGGAGATACTGAAGGACAGTTAAGCCTGGCATACTGCAGAAAATGGGGTTGCAAAGAGTGGGACATGACTTAGGGATTGAACAGCACAATGCCACCAGAGCTCTTAATGTTAATGTCTGTTTATTTTAGATATCATGGGCAAAAAGAGGGTATGTTACCTTCTCCATAGTGTTCTGTTCTTGATCCAAGGCAAGGAGTTATATAGTCAAGGTTTTCTGCCCTGAAATGAATAAAAATTAGGGCAGATTCAATGCAAAAAGAACTCTCCATAGCCTGACCCATTCTAGTTAGTTAAAGTGTTTGTTCAAAATAAATAAGACTATAAATTTAGTTTTTAAAGTATCATGTGAACAAGGACAGCATGCACCTCAGAAACTCAACTACATGAATAGTGTTCTGTTCTCTATTATTCTTTCTGTAATTTTTTTAAGTCACAAGCAGTGTGTTTATGTCCTCTGTAGTCTGGCTGAATTAAAAAACCAGAACTAATGAAATATAACTTTTTCTTATTTAAAAAGAATATACAAAACACAAAACCAGAAAGTTAAAACAAATAATACAGAAAAATATGCCATAGAAACATGAAGCAAATGAAAATAGATTAGATCTATTAAAATTAGAAAAACAAGGCAAAAATATTCCTATATGTAAATCAGGCTACTTTATAATTTTGAAATATAAATTCATAATGCTACTAAAATTCTTTTTTAAATTAATTAATATATTTTAACTGGAGGCTAATTACTTTACAATACTGGGGTGCTTTTTGCCATACATTGACATGAATCAGCCATGTACATGTGTACATGTGTCCCCCAACTCGAACCCCCCTCCTGTCTCCCCCCCATCCCATCCCTCTGGGTTGTCCCAGTTCACTGGTTTTGAGTACCCTGTTTCATGCATAAACTTGGACTATTTCACACATGATAATATACATGTTTCAATGCTATTCTGTCAAATCATCCCACCCTCACCTTCTCCCACAGAGTCCAAAAGTCTGTTCTTTATATCTGTTTCCTTTGCTGTGTCGCATATAGGATCACTGTTACCATCTTTCTAAATTCCTTATATACACATTAATATACTGTATTGGTGTTTTTCTTTCTGACTTACTTCACTCTGTATAATAGGCTCCAGTTTCATCCACCTCATTAGAACTGATTCAAATGTGTTCTTTTTAATAGCTGATAAAATTCACTGTGTATATGTACCACAGCTTTCTTAACCATTCATCTGCCAATGACATCTAGGTTGCTTCCATGCTGCAATGAACATTGGGGTACACTTGACCCTTTCAATTCTGGTTTCTTTGGTGTATATGCCCAGCAGTGGGATTGCTGGGTTGTATGGCAGTTTTATTTTCAGTTTTTTAAGGAAACTCCACACTGTTCTCCATAGTGGCTGTACTAGTTTGCATTCCCACCAACAGTGTAAGAGGGTTCCCTTTTATCCACATCCTCTCCAGCATTTATTGCTTGTAGACTTTCGGATAGCCATTCTGACCAGCGTGAGATGGTACCTCATTGTGGTTTTGATTTGCATTTCTCTGATAATGAGTGATGTTGAGCATCTTTTCATGTGTATGTTAGCCATCTGTATGTCTCCTTTGGAGAAATGTCTGTTTAGCTCTTTGGCCCACTTTTTGGTTGGGTCATTTATTTTTGTGGTATTGAGTTGCAGGAGCTGCTTGTATATTTTTGAGATTAATTCTTTGTCAGTTTCTTTGTTTTCTATTATTGTCTCCCATTCTGAAGGCTGTCTTTTCCCCTTGCTTATAGTTTCCTTCATTGTGCAAAAGCTTTTAAGGTTAATTAGGTCCCATTTGCTTATTTTTGCTTTTATTTCTATTACTCTGGGAGGTGGGTCATAGGGGATCCTGCTGTGATTTATGTCAGACAGTGTTTTTCCTATGTTTTCCTCCAGGAATTTTATAGTTTCTGGTCTTAAAATTAGATCTTTAATCCATTTTGAGTTTATTTTTGTGTATGGTATTAGTGTTCAAGTTTAATTCTTTTACAGATGGTTGACTAGCTTTCCCAGAAACACTTGTTAAAGTGTTTTTTTTTTTTTTTTTGTATATTTTTGCCTCCTTTGTCAAAGACAAGGTGTCCATAGGTGTGTGGATTTATCTCTGAGCTTTCTATTTTGTTTCATCGATCTATATTTCTGTCTTTGTGCCAGTACCATAATGTCCTGTAGCTTTGTAGTATAGTCTGAAGTCAGGAAGGTTGATTTCCTCCAGTTCCATTCTTCTTTCTCAGGATTGCTTTGGCTATTCCAGTTTTTTTGTATTTCCATACAAATTATGAAATTATTTGTTCTAGGTCTGTGAAAAGTACTGTTGGTAGCTTGATAGTGATTGCATTGAACCTATAGATTGCTTTGGGTAGTATACTCATTTTCACTATATTGATTCTTCCAATCCATGAACATGGTATATTTTCCCATCTATTTGTGTCATCTTTGATTTCTTTCATCAGTATTTTATAGTTTTCTATATGTAGGTCTTTTGTTTCTTTAGGTAGATTTATTCCTAAGTATTTGATTCTTTTTGTCATAATGGTGAATGGGATTGTTTCCTTAATTTCTGTTTCTGTTTTCTCATTGTTAGTGTATAGGGAATTCAAGGGATTTCTATGTATTAATTTTATATCTTACAATTTTACTATACTCATTGATTAGCTGTAGTAATTTTCTGGTCGAGTCTTTAGGGTTTTCTATGCAGAGGATCATGTCATCTGCAAACAGTGAGAGTTTTATTTCTTCTTTTCCAATCTGGATTCTTTTTATTTCTTTTTCTTCTCTGATTGCTGTGGCTAATATTTCCTAAACTATGTTGAATAGTAGTGGTGAGAGCGGGGACCCTTGTCTTGTTCCTGACTTTAGGGAAAATGCTTTCAGTTTTTTGCCATTGAGGATAATGTTTGCTGTGGGTTTATCATATACAACTTTTATTATGTTGAGGTATGTTCCTTCAATGCCTGCTTTCTGGAGAGGTGTTTTTTTTTTTTTTTTTTTTGGTCATAAATAGTGTTGAGTTTTTGTTAAAGGCTTTCTCTTCATCTATTGAGATAATCATATGTTTTTTATCTTTCAAGTTGTTAATGTGCTATATCACATTGATTGACTTGTGAATACTGAAGAATCCTTGCATCCCTGGTATAAAACCCACTAGGTCATGACGTATGCTCTTTTTAATATGTTGTTGGATTCTGTTTGCTAGAATTTTGTTGAGGATTTTTGCATCTATGTTCATCAGTGATATTTGGCCTGTAGTTTTCTTTTTGTGGCATCTTTGCCTGGGTTTGGTATTTGGGTGATGGTAGCCTCATAGAATGAGTTTGGAAGTTTACCTTCCTCTGCAATTTTCTGGAAGAGTTTGAGTAGGATAGGTGCTGGCTCATCTCTAAATTTTTGGTATAATTCACCTGTGAAGCCATCTGGTCCTGAGCTTTTGTTTGTTGGAAGATCTTTGATTATAGTTTCTATTTCCATGCTTGTGATGGGTCTGTTAAGATGTTTTATTTCTTCTTGGTTCAGTTTTGGAAGGTTATACTTTTCTAAGAATTTGTCCATTTCTTCCAAGTTGTCCATTTTATTATTATTGTCATATAGTTACTGACAGTAGTCTCTTATGATCCTTTGTATTTCTGTGTTGTCTGTTGTGATTTCTCCATTTTAATTTCTTAATTTTGTTGATTAGATTCTTCTCCCTTTTTCCTTATGAGTCTGGCTAATGACTTGTCTATTTTATTTATCTTCTCAAAGAATCAGCTTTTAGTTTTGTTGAGTTTTGCTCTAGTCTCCTTTTTCATTTATCTCTGCTCTGATTTTTATGGTTTCTTTCTTTCTACTAACCCTGGGATTCTTCTTCTTTTTCTAGTTGCTTTAGGTGTAAATTTAGGTTATATGTTTGATTTTTCTCTTGTTTCTTGAGGTAAGCTTGGATTGCTATGAATCTTCCCCTTAGCACTGCTTTTACTGAATCACATAAGTTTTGGGTTGTCGTGCTTTCATTTGTTTCTATGCATATCTTGATTTCCTTTTTGATTTCTTCTGTGATTTGTTGGTTATTCAGAAGCATGTTGTTTAGCCTCCATATGTTTGTATTTTTAATAGATTTTTCCTGTAGTTGAAATCTAATCTTAATGCATTGTGATTAGAAAAGATTCTTGACATGATCTCAAATTTTTTTGAAATTACCAAGGCTAGATTTATGGCCCAGGATGTGATCTATCCTGGAGAATGTTCTGTGTGCACTTGAGAAAAAGGTGAAATTCATTGTTTTGGGGTGTAACGTCCTATAGATATCAATTAGGTCTAACTGTTCCATTGTATCATTTAAAGTTTGTGTTTCCTTGCTAATTTTCTGTTTGCTTGATCTACCCATAGGTGTGAGTCTCCCACTATTATTGTGCTACTGTTAATTTCCCTTTCATACTTGTTAGCATTTGCCTTATGTGTTGTGGTGCTCCTATGTTGGGTGCATATATATTTATAATTGTTATTCCTTCTTGGATTTATCCTTTGATCATTATGTAGTGTCCTTCTTTGTCTCTTTAAAAGGTTGTTGCTGAACCACGAAAGATGCAGGGATTCTTGGCCTCTGGAGGAGAAGAATTCAATCCGGGGCCACAGACAAGGCTTGATTGCTCAGAGCTTTTGTGTAATAAAGTTTTATTAAAGTATAAAAGAGATAGAGAAAGCTTCTGACATAGACATCAGAAGGGGGCAGAAAAAATACCCCCCTGCTAGTCTTTAGCTGGATGTTACATAGCTACTAGCAGTCTGCTAATTAAAGAAAGAAAATGTCTCAAAACTCAGAGAATGGCACCAGATCCCTCACCCACAACATGAATTCTGAGATAATCTTGGCACCAGGTGAGTCATCCCAGGTCATAAAATGATTGACATGAATCTAGGAGAAAGGCAGATTTCCATACAAATATATAGTTTCATTAACATAGATCAAGAGAACAATGTATGAGACAAACAATGGTTTGTCAAGTCAGTTCTGAGCTTTTAGGAGGAACTGACCTGAAGACAGAATCTGGGGAAAATGCATAGTACATTAACTTAGCTTAAGACAAACATCTCCATAAGAAAAATGCACTGGTTAGCTCAAGGTTTGAGAAAAGTTCAGCTCAGGTAGAACCAGCTGTCATTACGGCAACACAGAATTTTAAGAGAAATCTCTTTTTAAATTTATATAGAGAAGGGGAAAAAATGTAACACTAGTTTGTTTCCTCCTGCTCCTTAAGAGAGAAATAAAAAATGTCTGACACTTGCAGTCTATTTCCTCCATTTGGAGACCCCTTCCTGCCTGTTTACCCTCTCATCTTTTCACTGCCTTTATTTCAAAGTCTATTTTATCTGATATGAGTATTGTTACTCCTGCTTTCTTTTGGTCTCCATTTGCAAGAAATACTTTTTTTCCAGCCCTTCACTTTCAGTCTTAATGTGTCCCTTGTTTTGAGATTGGTCTCTTGTAGATATCATATATAGGGGTCTTGTTTTTGTATCCATTCAGCCAGTCTTTGTCTTTTGGTTGGGGCATTCAACCCATTTACATTTAAGGTAATTATTGATAAGTATGATCCCATTGCCATTTACTTTGTTGTTTTGGGTTCCAGTTTATAAATCTTTTCTGTGTTTCCTGTCTACAGAAGATTCTTTGGCAATTGTTGAGGAGCTGGTTTGGTGGTGTTGTATTCTCTCAGCTTTTGCTTGTCTGTAAAGCTTTTGATTTCTCCTTCATATTTGAATGAGATCCTTGCTGGTTATAGTAATCTGGTTTGTAGGATTTTCTCTGTCATCACTTTAAGTGTGTCCTGCCATTCCCTTCTGGCCTGAAGAGTTTCTATTGAAAGATCAGCTGTTATCCTTATGGGGATCCCCTTGTGTGTTTTTTGTTGCTTTTCCCTTGCTGCTTTTAATATTTGATCTTTGTTAGTTTGAATAATATGTGTCTTGGGGTGTTTCACCTTGGGTTTATCCTGTTTGGGGCTCTCTGGGTTTCTTGGACTTGGGTGGCTATTTCCTTCCCCATTTTAAGAAAGTATTTAACTATTATCTCCTCAAGTATTTTCTCATGCCCTTTCTTTTTGTCTTCTTCTCGGGTGCCTATGATTCGAATGTTTGGGCATTTAACATTGTCCCAGAGGTCTCTGAGGTTGTCTTCTTTTCTTTTAATTTTTCTTCTCTCTGCTTCATTGATTCCCACCATTCTATCTTCTACCTCACTTATCCTATCTTCTGCCTCCATTATTCTACTATTGGTTCCCTGCAGAGTACATTGATTTCAGTTATTGCATTATTCATTATTGATTGACTCTTTTTTATTTCTTCTAGGTTCTTGTTAAACATTTCTTGCATCTTCTCAGTCCTTGTCTCTAGTCTACTTATCTGTAACTCCATTTTGTTTTCAAGATTTTGGATCATCTTTACTATCATTATTCTGAATTCTTTTTTAGGTAGACTTCCTGTCTCCTCTTCTTTTGTTTGGTTTGATGGGCATTTATCATGTTCCTTTACCTGTTGAATATTTCTTTGCCTTTTCATTTTGTTTAGATTTTTGTGTTTGGAGTGGCCTTTCTGTATGCTGGAAGTTCGTGATTCCTCTTTATTGTTGAGTCTGCTCCCTGTGGGTGGGGTTGGATTAGTGGCATTAGTCAAGGTTTCCAGGTTAGAGGAGCTTGCATCTGTGTTCTTGTGGGTGGAGATGGATCTCTTCTCTCTGACGTGCAGTGAAGTGTCCAGTAGTGAGTTTTGGGGTATATATGGGTTTGGCATGGCTTTGGGCAGCCTGTCTTTTAATGCTCAGGGCTTGTTCCTGCTTTGCTGGAGAATTAGCATGATATGTCTTGTTGTGGAACTTTTTGGCTCTTGGATGGAGCTTGGTTTCAGTGTAGGTAGGGAGACTTTTCAGTGAGCTCTTGTCTATTAATGTTCCCTGGAATCAGGAGTTCTCTGATGTTCTCATGTTTTGGAATTAAGCCTCATGCCTCTAGCTTTCAGTCTTTTTCTTACACAAGCCTCAAGACTTCTCTATCCATACAGCACAGATGATAAAACATCTAGGTTAATTATGTAACAATTCCCTACAGTGAGGGACACCCAGAGAGGTTCACAGAGTTACATGGAGAAGATAAGAGGGAAGCGGGAGATAGAGGTGACCAGGAGGAGAAGAGGGGGAGCCAAAATGGGAGAGAGCAATCTGGCCAGTAATCAATTCCAAGTGCTCTACAGTGTCTGGATCACCCAGAGAGGTTCACGGAGTTACACAGAGAAGAGAAGAGGGACGAGGGAGATAGAGGTAACCAGGAGGAGAAGAGGGGGAGTCACAAGGGTAGAGAGCAATTTAGCCAATAACCAGTTCCCTAAGTGTTCTCCACAGCCTAGAACACCCAGAGAGATTCACAGACTTAAGTAGAGAAGAGAAGAGGGAGGGAGGAGATAGAGGTGACCTGGGGGAGAAAAGAGAGAGTCAAAAGGGGAGAGAGCAATCAAGTCAATAATCACACCCCTAAGTGAAAATGGATACTGAAGATTAGATTCTTAAAGGACAAAATTGATAACAAATACCAAAAAGCAAAGATTGAAAATCTAAAGTAGATGTTAGACTCTCAAAAATACAATATAAACAATACAAAACAAAATCAATCACAAAAATTATAAAGACTATAGATATGAAATTTGCTTTTAAAATAGGGTCTTTTTTTGGCAAGGTAATAGTAGGTTATAAAAATGAAAATTAAAGGAGTAATAAAAAATTTAAATTAAAAAAAATTAAAAAATGACAATAGTAAAAATATACCTAGGAATTTCTCTGGAGCTGTTGCAGGCAGTGTGGGATCAGTTTAGTTTCAGATAGTTCCTTGTTCCAGCTTGTACTTGTTCTCAAGATCTATAGGCCCCTCCAATGCTTAATCGATGTTAACTACAGGGTTTTAATCTATTACACCTGTCACCTCCAGAGTGGTTCCCTCTTCTTTATTTTGGCTTCTTCGGTTTGCAAGTCTCTTCAGTGTCTAATTTCCACCCTGACACAAGGGGGCAAAGGTGGTCACTTATTTAGGCTCACCTGTTCAGTTGTGTTGTGGGGAGGGAGGGACACTGCAAACAACCATCACTGGCATGTGTGGGGCATGCTCGCAGTGTATGGACCACACTGCACTTGCCCCAGCTCAAGGTGGCATGTGCTTCACGAGTTGACACTGCTCAGCCTCCAGGGTGCTATGCAGGGGTACTGTCCAAAGTAGGCCCTGCGTTTTGTGAAATTCCCAGGTTTAAGCTGCTCAGGTTCTTGGGTACTCCACAAGGGCACAGACTTGACTGGAGAGCATTTTGTGCCCTTCCCAGGTCTGAGCAGCTCAGGAGAAGAGGTGCTTGGCACGCACACTGTCCCAGGTGGGCCATGCATCTTAATCACCTCCTTGGTCCTGGCTGCTCAGTTTCCTGGCTCGCCATGAGAGCACCGTCTCAGGTGTGCTGTGTGTCTCCTCTGGGGAGCTGATCTCAGGCTGCTCCCCTCCTGGTGGACATCCACCATCCAGGATCCCAGGAAGATGTGGTTAGTAATTGGGAGCCTCACAATTTGGTGGATGCCTGTCTTGGGCTGAGATTGCAGCAGCAGCCCCTTGCCTTCCAGCTCTGGCTGTCACCCATCTGCCTCTCTGCCTCCGTGGGGGTGGGGAGGGTGCGTGGGGGGAGGGGGCAGGGTAGGGGGGAGGGGCCTGTATGCAGCCAGCTAGCTCTTCTTTGGTCTTCACTGAATCCTCTGTTCTGTGAGTGGCCCAGAATGCGAGTTAGAGCCTTTGGCAGGAAAGTTCTCTCTTTTTTTTCTCTCTGGCAATCCCACAGTTTGCAAGCCTCTGGGCTACTTCTCTGCTGGCAGTTGCTGTTAGGCATGTATTCTGTGGGGGTTTTTTTCCTCCCAGTTATGTTGCCCTCTGAGATTCCAAAACTCCCTCCAGACCCACCTATGAGAGGGTTTCCTACTGTTTGGAAACCTCTCCTCCACAACCCCCTCCTCAGAATGGGTCTCTGTCCCTAACGCTTTTGTCTCTCTTTTTGTCTTTTACATTTTGTCCCACCTCCTTTCAAAGAGAATAGGCTACATTTCTGGGTGCCTGGTGTCCTCCACCAGCATTCAGAAGTTGTTTTGTGGATGTTGCTCAGCATTCAGATGACCTTTTGATGAATTTGTGGGGGAGACAGTGGTCTCCCTGCCCTATTTCTCCATCATCTTGGGACTTCAATACTACTAAAATTCTATGTGCTATTAACACTCCCCAAAGTAGAATTTACCAAAATTGATGCATGAAGTAAAATATCAGAACAGTTATTTAACAATGAATAAAATTATAATTGTCATTATAAACCATCTTAGTTGTTACAGTGTAGGGATAAGATCAGTCTGTTCTTGTTACCCCAGAAAGTAAGAAACTGTAGGTAAGTGTAAATGTGTGTGTTGTGTGTGTGTGTGTTAAAGAAACAGAGAAAGAGAGAGGGGAAGATATTGATCATGTCACAAGAATGCAGGGACTACCATTAGCCATATATGAGGCAATATTACAGTCGAGATAATAAGACTGAAATATTACAGACCATTAGGGGAAAATACCCATGAGAAACAAAATAATTAGTAAATACTTAAATCAGTCAGTCAGTAGTAAGAAATAAACAAATAAGGGATAAGACAGGAGTCTTGCTTATAAGCTAGTGTAAACTGGTGATGTAAACTGGTGTAAAGGTAGGAGCTGGAACACCATCACTGCAATACATATAACTGTAAAAGGGACTCATGTCAAGAATATACAAAGAACTTATTCAAATAAATAAGAAACATAAACACCTTAATTGAATAATGTGCCAGAGACTTGAACATAGTCTTCACAAAAGAAAATATGGAACATATGAAAAGTGTTCACTAGTAATCAGGGAAGAACAAATTCATAATTCAATGATACACCATTGATCACTCAGAAGGACTAAAATTCAGTGTCCTCCAGTACCAACTGCTGATAATCACCTGATATGGATTTCCTATAACTTACATTCCCTGCTGGGAGAACATACAATGGTGAAACATTCTGAAATTTTGTTAACTACTTAAAGCTAAGTAGATAGCAATCTACCCTATGAGGAATAATTCCACTCATTAATATGTATCCCTGAATTGTACACACATGTATACCAAGAGAAGTGTGCAAGACTGTTTACAATATTATTATTTGGGATAGATAAGAACCAAGTAACAAAGAGGATCTATCAGTTTACTATATAAATATATACAGAGATGTACTCATACAATGGAACTCTATACAGTAATGAAATGAATGAATATGAATTTATATGGCTATATGCAGCAGTCACACTGTTACAGGAAGCAGTCACCAACTACTACAAATTTTAATATTCATTTATGTAAAGTAAAAAATGGTTCAGATGGTTAAAAATCTGCCTGCAATACAGGAGACCAGGGTTTGATTCCTCAGTCAGGAAGATGCCCTGGAGAAGGGAAATGACTACCCAGTCCAATATTCTTGCCTGGAGAATTCCATGGACAGAGGAGCCTGGCAGGCTACAGTCTATGGGGTTGGACAAAGAGTTGGGCATGAGTGAGTGACTAAGTCTTTCTCTCTCAGAGTTAAAAAATAACAGGGAAAAAAAAGCTCCAATGTCAAGGGATACAAACATTTGTAATAAAATGCCAAAGAGCAATGAGTGACATCATATAAGTTAGGAAAACAGCTACCATTTGGGAAAAGAAGAAGCTAATGACTAAGAAGGTGTCTCAAAATGGCTGCTGGGGAGCAAGCAATATTCTCTTTCTTGATTCAAAGATGATTTTTCTGATTTAAGCTCCAGGTTCATACTTCAGTCTGTTTTGTTTGAATACAAAGTCCAAACACTGCTTGGTATAAAGGCAATAAATAAAATTATGAAGGTCATGGGGTATTTTTATTTGACCAGCATGAATGGTTTGATTAAGAGAATGATGCAAGTGGTAAAGACTCTGCCTGCCAATGCAGCATAAGTAAGAGATGCAGGTTTGATGCCTTAGTTGGGAAGATCCCCTAGAGAAGAAAGTGGTAACCCACTCCAGTATTCTTGCCTGCAATCTTATGGACAGAGGAGCCTGGTGGACTGTAGTCCATGGGGTCTCAAAGTTGGACACCACTGAGCAAACATTGAGTATTATTTGAATATAGAAAACTATACGGAATCAGTCATGTTAGTACAATGCAGAGGGCACATTCACTCAATGCAGTGGCTATCCCTTGCTATTCAGTTACACTACTACTTGAACATTCCTTTAAATTGGGTAATGTGACGGTATTAAAACGTAAGTGACAGATTTTAACACAATCTACTCTAAATGTAATAAATACAATGTAAAATGAATTTTAAGTTGTTCTAGAAACCCCAACCCAGCTGAGAGATCTTTTGAAGTGTCTTTCCTGTCTTTGCTATTTTATAGAACGTATGAATAATATGGAGTACTTTAGCATTTGCCAGTTTGTATATAAAGGTGATCTATGCAGAATTAGCATTTACCTGATGTTTTGCCTGAAAAAAATAGAAGAAGTGATTATTGAATGTAATGACTTATTGCAATACAGTGACATTGCATTTAGAGTGACAACTGGTATCTGTGCTTTGCTTGGAGGTCACACAGTAGCCCCTGTCAGAGGCACATGCCCATAGAAAAATCAGTAACTAAAGTCAAAATTCTCCAGTCAGAACATCTCTTCTCTGAAATACAGGAAAAGATATTTGTGGGATCTCATCTGTAATGATGCAGCATATAAATTTCCATTTGCTGTACTTGCAGACCTCTGGTTCCAAATGCAATTTTACTGAGAGTTCTACTAGATGGAAAACTCTAATCCCAATCTCTTTCATATCAATAAATCAGGATCTCCATAAATTCTCTAGTTAATTTAGAGAAGGTACAAATCTGTCTGGCTTTTAGACATGAAAAAGTTTGGTATCTATCAGTATCACAGCAACATGCCATGCACAGTTGAGGGACAGGCTAAGCTCAAATCAGAGGTGTCAGTATTTGAGAGATTTTATTTAGCCTCAATCCATTTTAAATTAGCCACATTTTCCATATTCTTTTCTAGTTGCCATAAAAATCAACATTGCACATAAAGGCTGATTACACTGGTTTTAAGACAAACAGGAGAAGTGAGCTATTATAGTTTCCCCTTTAAAGTCTCTTCCTCTTGTGGGCATCTCAAATGTATAGCTACACAGTACCACTTACTTGGGGAATGCAATTTCTTCTGTGACTCAGGACTTTCCTGAACCCAGGGATACTCTTAGCAATTACCACTCTTCCCACAAAAACCTTTTGTTAAAAGATCAAACACAGAAAGTCCAAAAACAATTTCTCAACATTAAAAGAAAAGATTATGTAACTTAGGTAGCTTACAAATAAATCCAGACCTCTCTCATAAATGGCTGCTGCTGCTGCTGCTAAGTCACTTCAGTCGCGTCCGACTCTGTGCAACCCCGTAGACGGTAGCCCACCAGGCTCCCCCGTCTCTGGGATTCTCCAGGCAAGAACACCGGAGTGGGCTGCCATTTCCTTCTCCAGTGCATGAAAGTGAAAAGTGAAAGTGAAGTCGCTCAGTCTTGTCTGACTCTTAGCGACCCCATGGACTGCAGCCTACCAGGCTCCTCCATCTGTGGGATTTTCCAGGCAAGAGTACCGGAGTGGGGTGCCATCGCCTTCTCCTAGTGGGTCTTTAACCTTCACAGAATTTCTGAGTGTTTCTCTTTATATTACTGGTATTGTTAATATTGCCACCCTGATTGTGGATGGCAATTTTAAAGGCATCTTTCTTTTGAATTTACACTTCTAAGAATTTAGACGAGGATACAGTATGGGATGTGCAGTATGGGCTGCTTCCCTGGTGGCTCAGTGATAAAGAATCTGCCTGCAGTGGAGGAGACACAGAAAAGTGGATTTGATCTCTGGATCAGGAAGATCCCCTGTAGGAGGAAACAGCAACCCGCTCCAGTATTCTTGCCTGAAAAATTCCAGGGACAGAGGAGCCTGGGCTGCAGGCCATGGGGTCACTAAAGAGTGGGATATGACTGAACAACTAAACCACCACCCACCACTAGAGCATGAGATATAACACTGATGTTGAAAAAAGAGAACATGTATATGAATATTTTAACACTGGTTTTTTTTTTTTTTTTTACTTCACAATATTGTATTGGTTTTGCCACACATCAACATGAATCCACCACGGGTGTACATGTGTTCCCAATCCTGAACCCCCTTCCACCTCGCTCCAATTGAAAATTATCTAAATACTGATATAATGGAGTGTTTAGCTCATATAAATCAATCTATAAATCTGTTTTTGACATGGAAAATACATTTATAGTATATTTCTCACTGGAAAATTATGACACTATTTACATGAAATGAACATCTATATATATCTGGATCTATACACATACCTATACATATTTTCATAAGAAAGATATTAAAGTCATGCATTCTAAAATGTTAACAGTGGTCATTGCTAGATATTAGGCTTTAGACTCATACAAGTTTCCTTCTGTTTTGTGAAGGTAAACTCCTACTAGTTGAATAATAAATTATTATAAAATAAAAAAGGTTAAGAAACTCTAAAAATCAATTTACAGGGAGAGAATTATTGAACAAAATGATGAAACAAATTCAAGACTTAAGAGTAGGAACCTTTCATTTTTGTGTGGTTTCTCAGGAGCAAGTCTATCTCCTTCTTTGATTAAATATTCTGGTCTTAAATGCCTTCAACAGGAGTATCACCCATTACTGAATTAACTTTCAGTTTATTGGCAATTTTTGTACCAAACCTAATTTTTAGTGTATTAGGGTTGTGTACTGCTTGCATTTAAGTATTATTCATAACACCCACTGCAGAACTGCTTGGTTATGAGGCAGTAATATAAGGATCAAACTATAAAGGTGGTTAGGTAAACAAGAATACACTACACAGCTGACATGTCTGCATTTGCAAAATATTGTGGTCTCTGGAGATAAAACACTGGGTAATTTGTTCTCTTTCTCCTTTATATCTCAGGCTTACAAACTGTACTAGAGCACTGCCTTTGTTTTAGTTATTTCAAGGAGATAGTTGCTTTAACATAAAAACAGTACAAATTCTGGCAAAGTAAATAAGGATTTAACTTAATTCATTAGCTATTTTTTGTGTGACTTAAATCATTTAAGTTGGCCTCAAAGTATTCATCAGTAAAATGTCAATAATGGTCCCAAATATGTAGGGATGAGGAAAGAACCAAGTCATCTTTTGAAAAGTGCTTGGAATAAAGTGTGTATTATTAGCTTAGGGTATGTTTGGATTCAGTAAACTTTATCAACATTATATGAGTAGGACTGTTTATTTACTTACACCATAAGAAGTTTCTAGAAAGAATGATTCAGAGATTGGTTAATGTACAGCCAAACAACATTATCAGAATGTGGCATATTTTTCCATTTTTTTGTGCTGCTATCCTCACTGTGTCAGCCTTGGTTATGCTTAGATGGCTTACTTCTTGATTGCAAAGTGGCTTCCACAGTTCTAGACATCACATGAAAAAGGAAAAGGTCTAATAGCAGAAGTGGACCCTTCTATCTCTGTTGATGCTTGAGGAAACCTTTCCATCAAGATCCCCAGAAGAATTAGTTTCATCCCATTGGCCTGAGTTACATTCCCATGCCTAAATGTACCAATGATAAGAGAAAGATCAGTACTGTGTTTGACTTAGGCTGTGAAGAATTTACTCTTGGAGTGAGAATTGTGAGAATTTCTCTGAGGGAAGAATATATGGATAGATAAAAACTGATGGCTATATTTTTCATTTGACAGGGACATTTGTCTTCAATAGGCAAATAAGAAATCGTATCTGTAGAATGTATGTGTTGTGTATGTTTTGCATATGATTGTGCTGCAGTTAAAACTGGAAATAGTGAGAAATAAAATGAAAAGCAAATAGTGGGACAGACTAACATATCTATATTAATATATATTTAGGAAAAATAAAGGAAGGCAGGTTTTAGAACTCTCCACTCAATCATCATTGTTGTTGAAAAGACTATCTTTTCTGTACTGTCTTTGCTCCTTTGTCAAAGATCAGTCAATTATATATGTGTGTAATTTCTGGGCTCTCTTCCATTCTACTGGTCCATTTGTTTAGTCCTCACCAATATCATATTATCTTGATTACTGTAACTTCGTATTAAGATATTGTGTCTTTACTTCAACTTCCACGAGTTCATTGCTAGTGTATAGGAAATCATTGATTTTTTTGTAGTAACCTTATATCCTGCAATCCTGATGTAATTGCTTATTAGTTTCAGAAGTTTTCTATTTACTTCTCTGGGTTTCCTACATAGGTGATCATGTAATCTGTGAACAATGAGAGTTTTATTTATTCCTTCTCAAATTGGAAACTTTTGTTTCCTTTTCTTGTCTTATTGCATTAGCCAGACTCTCTGCATGCTATTGAAAACCAGTGGTGAGAGGGGAAATCCTCGCCTTATTCCTACTCTTAATGGGAAAGTTTCAAGTTTCTCACTGGTAAATATAAGGATAACTGTAGGATTTTTGTAGATATTCTTTATCAAGCTGAGGAAACTCCCCTCAATTCTTGTTTACTAAAGTTTATTTTTTAATCACAAATACTTACTGAGTTTTGTCAAATTCCTTTCCTGCATCTATTGATATGCTATTTTGATTTTTCTTATTTTAGCCAGTTGATACAATGGATCAAATTAATTGATCTTTCAGTGTTGAACCAGCCTTCTACTTGTTCATGGCATATGATTCTTTCTATCATTTTATGACTTGATTTGCTAATATTTTGATGAGGATTTTTGCATATATATTCATAAGAGATATTGATCTGTAGTTTTCTTATTTTGTAATATCTATGACTGGTTTTGACATTTAGATAATGCTGGCCTTGTAGAATAAATTAAGAAGTATTCTCTATACTTCTGCCTTCTGAAAGAGATTATAAAGAACTAATATAATTTCTTTCTTAAAGGCTTGGTAGAATTCACCAGTAAATTTATCTGAGTCTTCTTATGCTTTTTGTGTGAAAAAATTATTGATTCAATTTGCCTAATAGAAGCATATTTTAGATTGTCTGTTTCTTCTTGAGAGAGTTTTATCAGATTGTATCTTTCAAAGAATTGGTCCATTTCATCTAGGTCATCAAATTTGTTGGCATAGAGTTATTTATGGTATAACTTTCCTGACCTTTTAATATCCCTAGGATCTGTGATGACATCATGCATTGCATTTTTGATATTACTTAGTTGTATTATCTCTGTTTATTTCTTAGTTCACTTGGCTAGAGGATTAATGATCTTTTAAAAATTTTTTTTAATTTTTGTTGATTTTCTCTATTGATTTCCCATTTTCAATTTCAATGATTTCTACTCTAATTGATTTCTGGTTTTCCAAGTATAATTTTTGTCTCCTTTTTTTTTGCCATTAGATGGCTCTTGGTTTTCTAATTAGATTTTCCAAAAGGCAGAGACAGATTGGGAAGACATCACTGTCTACTCTAACCTGAAATTCCCTGTTGCCTGACTTAGTGTAGCAGCAGGAGATTGACTGCCCACAGATTAACTGAAAGCCCTAAGTGGTACATAGATCTAGTGTGAGGGATTTGATGTGGAATTTGCTATGGCACAGTCAGTTCAGTTAGTTCACTCACTCAGTCGTGTCCGACTCTTTGTGACCCCATGAACCGCAGCATGCCAGGCCTCCCTGTCCATCACCAACTCCCGGAGTCTACCCAAACCCATGTCCATTGAATCGGTGATGCCATCCAACCATCTCATCCTCTGTTGTCTCCGTCTCCTCCTGCCCTCAATCTTTCCCATCATCAGGGTCTTTTCAAATGAGTCAGCTCTTTGCATTGGGTGGCCAAATTATTGGAGTTTGAGCTTCAGCATTAGTCCTTCCAATGAACACTCAGGACTGATCTCCTTTAGGATAGACTGGTTGGATCTCCTTGCAGTCCAAGGGACTCTCACGAGTCTTCTCCAACACCACAGTTCAAAAGCATCAATTCTTTGGCACTCAGCTTTCTTTATAGTCCAACTTTCACATCCATACATGACTATTGGAAAAACAATAGCCTTGATTAGATGGACCTTTGTTGACAAAGTAATGTCTCTGCTTTTTAATATACTGTCTAGCTTGGTCATAAGTTTCCTTCCAAGGAATAAGCGTCTTTTAATTTCATGGCTGCAATCACCATCTGCAGTGATTTTGGAGCCCCCCGAAATAAAGTCAGCCACTGCTTCCACTGTTTTCCCATCTTTTGCCATGAAGTGATGGGACTGGATGCCATGATCTTAATTTTGGCACACTCTCCCCCCCAAAAAGTGTTATTGGAGATGGCAGTTTCTGTGCTGCTGCTTACCTTGCCCCTGTCACTCTCCATCCTAGGCATGATGGACTTCAGAGCACACACACATGGAGATCAAATGCTCAAGATCTTATGACATAGGAAAAGGGAAAAAATATTTTATGCATTTGGATGCCCTTGAATGACAATGTCACTTAAGAACAGGAGTAGGAAGACCATGAGGCGTTAACCCAGCATACACCTAGAAGGTAAAATGGTCAGGGAGAGAAAGGAGACTGAAATGGAAACTAGAAATGTAGCCACCTAGATATAGAAGCCACTCTAAAAATTTTACTTAAGGAGGCAATGCAAAATGAACTGATACTTTGGACAGGGTGCTAACTGCATTGCTCCAAGCAGCTGCAAGAGTTTCTAAGTGCAAACCTCAGTTCCTGGGACAAAGGCTAGGAAGTCTACACACCCACCCACACACACACACACATATTGAAACCGGAAATGCGGAAATGAAAAATTTCTGTTTTTCGTAATTCATGTATTTTATCCAGAATGCTATATTTTTATGCCTTGTTGAACTCATTTTTAATTAAACATTTGCCTATGTGTGTGGTTTCCTATGCAGATATTCATTCAATTTAGTATTTTGTTCTTTCCTTATCCCTTATTTTTTGGCCTAGAACTGCATCAAAACATATGTAAAATTATTTTTCTTTGCAACTTATTCATTAGCGAATAGAATTTACTAAAATACAGTAACAGTATTTGCTTTTCCAATACAATATATATTTGAGGACTTATCAAAAAATTTGTGAGCCTTTATATGCTAGAAGTTTTCATGTTCATCATTTTGTTTATTCTTGGTGTTGTGATTATAGTTTTTTTTTCTTTTTCAGGAGAAATAAGATTATGCACTTTCCCTCCAGATTTCAGTACACTATACACAGCATTTACATTAACAAAATATTGTATTTTCTTATGAAACTGTTTAAATTTATTCTTAAGAAGTAATTCATGATGAAAAGAGTTTTGAATTGATTTCTTTTAAATGCGATAAAAACAAGATGCATTTTATACCTCTCTGAAGCTTTTATGACAATAAATTTGGTTCAAATCAATTATTTTTTTCTCTCTGCCAGAGCAGCTTGCAGATGTTCAGGTACTAAACTGATTTGATATACATGTTTCCCTTTGTATATTTAGATAGAGGAAAAAAGTTCTAGGTTGCTAGGCTTTACACTATTCTTGAAGTTAGAAATGAAGAAGCACTATTTTTCTTCTTGTTTTCAGAAAGATATTGGTCAAGTTCACTTTAAAATGCTGACTACTGACCACAATTTTTGTTGTTGGTGAGCCAGTCATTTCAGGTATTTTCTTCTTTATTAGCATGCTCATCCACTTTATAATTTCTTAACTTGACAACCATATTAATTTCTACAGCCATATTATTGGCAACAATTTATGATATTTTCCATGCAGTCATAATTTATTTTTTCATTTTGCTAGAGTCCATACCCAAATATTATTTTTACTTTTCATTTGTGTGTGCTCTTATACTCCTCCTTCATCATACTCATAGAGATATTATTTTTTTTAATTTGTATGGATCTTCTAAAATGTTTGAGTAGTCAGTATATTTTAAGAACTTGTATATCCCAAATACTTTTTCATTTCACTCCTGTAAGTAAATGGCCTTTGGCTTGACTGGAAACTGCAGTTTCAAAATTATTATCTGACTATATCAATTTCTCTATCTGCTATCATCTATCTACGTATTTCTTTTACTATTCAATTTTATACATAAAATATAAGCAAATCAGGGCTTCAATAATTAAAAGATTATCTCCTGTTTTTTTAATTTTTTCATTTCTATTACTATATTTTGGGGATTTTTTTATTGTGGTAAAAGGACATTACATAAAATTTACCATCTTAATCATTTTTAAGAGTACAATTAGTATTGTTAAGTATATTCACACCCTTGTGAAACAGATATTCAGAGCTTTTTCATCCTGCAAAACTGAACTTTATGCCCAGTAAGCAACAATTCCTCCAATTCTTTCTCTTTGCAACGAATATCTACTTTCTGTTCCTATGAATTTGACTGTTTTAAATAACTCATATGCAATCTTTGTCCCACTGTGACTAACATTTTACTTAGCATAATGTTCTTCAGGTTTATCCATGTTGTAACAGGTGACAAGATTCCCTCCTTTTGACACAAAACAATATTCAATTGTATATATATAATACCTTTTGCTTACCCATTTATCCATTGATGGGCATTTAGATTGCTTCTACCTCTTGTCTGGAGAAGGAAATGATAACCCACTCCAATATTCTTGCCTGGAGAATATATGGATGGAGGAGCCTGGCAGGCTAGTCCATGGGAGGCAAAGAGTTGGATATGACTGAACGATTTTACTTACACTTTTTCCACTTTGCTATTGTGAATCATATTGGTGTGAACATGATGTTCAAATATCTCTTTGATACCTTGCTTTCAATTTCTTTGAATATGTACCTGGCAGTTGGATCTTTGGATAATATGGTAGTTCTACTTTTTCACCTTTTAATGGGTATTTATGGCTGGATGGTGTGATCACTGACCTAGTGCCAGACATCCTGGAATGTGAGGTCAAGTGGGCCTTAGAAAGCACTACTATGAACAAAGCTAGTGGAGGTGATGGAATTCCAGTTGAGATATTTCAAATCCTGAAAGATGATGCTATGAAAGTGCTGCACTCAATATGCCAGCACATTTGGAAAACTCAGCAGTGGCCACAGGACTGGAAAAGGTCAGTTTTCATTCCAATCCCAAAGAAAGGCAATGCCAAAGAATGCTCAAACTACCACACAATTGCACTCATTTCACACGCTAGTAAAGTAATGCTCAAAATTCTCCAAGCCAGGCTTCAGCAATATGTGAACCGTGAACTTCCTGATGTTCAAGCTGGTTTTAGAAAAGGCAGAGGAACCAGAGATCAAATTGCCAACATCCGCTGGATCATGGAAAAAGCAAGAGAGTTCCAGAAAAACATCTATTTCTGCTTTATTGACTATGCCAAAGCCTTTGACTGTGTGGATCACAATAAACTGTGGAAAATTCTGGAAGAGATGGGAATACCAGACCACCTGATCTGCCTCTTGAGAAATTTGTATGCAGGTCAGGAAGCAACAGTTAGAACTGGACATGGAACAACAGACTGGTTCCAAATAGGAAAAGGAGTACGTCAAGGCTGTATATTGTCACCCTGCTTATTTAACTTATATGCAGTGTGCATCATGAGAAACGCTGGACTGGAAGAAACACAAGTTGGAATCAAGATTGCCAGGAGAAATCTCAATAACCTCAGATATGCAGATGACACCACCCTTATGGCAGAAAGTGAAGAGGAACTCAAAACCTCTTGATGAAAGTGAAAGTGGAGAGTGAAAAAGTTGGCTTAAAGCTCAACGTTCAGAAAATAAAGATCATGGCATCCAGTCCCATCACTTCATGGGAAATGGATGGGGAAACAGTGGAAACAGTGTCAGACTTTATTTTTTGGGGCTCCAAAATCACTGTAGATGGTGATTGCAGCCATGAAATTGAAAGACACTTACTCATTGGAAGGAAAGTTATGACTAACTTAGATAGCATATTCAAAGGCAGAGACATTACTTTGCCAACAAAGGTTCATCTAGTCAAGGCTATGGTTTTTCCTGTGGTCATGTATGGATGTGAGAGTTGGACTGTGAAGAAGGCTGAGTGCCGAAGAATTGATGCTTTTGAACTGTGGTGTTGGAGAAGACTCTTGAGAGTCCCTTGGACTGCAAAGAGATCCAACCAGTCCATTCTGAAGGAGATCAGCCCTGGGATTTCTTTGGAAGGAATGATGCTAAAGCTGAAACTCCAGTACTTTGGCCAGCTCATGCGAAGAGTTGACTCATTGGAAAAGACTCTGATGCTGGGAGGGATTGGGGGTAGGAGGAGAAGGGGACGACAGAGGATGAGATGGCTGGATGGCATCACTGACTCGATGGATGTGAGTCTGGGTGAACTCTGGGAGTTGGTGATGGACAGGGAGGCCTGGCGTGCTGCGATTCATGGGGTCGCAAAGAGTCAGACATGACTGAGCGACTGAACTGAACTGAACTGATGGCTGGATGGCATCACCAACTTGATGGAAATGAGTTTAGGTAAATTCCGGGAGTTGGTGATGGACAGAGAGGCCTGGCGTGCTGCGATTCATGGGGTCGCAAACAGTCGGACACGATTGAGCAACTGAACTGAACTGATACTGTTTTTCACAACTGTTGCACCATTTTGCAATCCCACAAGTGGTACACAAAAGGGTTTCTATTTTTCTTTGTTCTTGCTAACACTTTATTTATTTATTTATTTATTTTTATTTTATACTGAAGTATAGATGAGTTCCATTCAGTTCAGTCGCTAAGTCGTGTCTGACTCTTTGTGACCACATGAACCGCAGCACACCAGGCCTCCCTGTCCATCACCAACTCCCGGAGTTTACCCGAACTCATGTCCATTGAGTGGGTGATGCCATCCAACCATCTCATCCTCTGTTGTCCCCATCTCCTCCTGCCTTCGATCTTTCCCAGCACCAGGGTTTTTTCAAATGAGTCAGCTCTTGGCATCAGGTGGCCAAATTATTGGAGTTTCAGGTTCAACATCAGTCTTTCCAATGAACAATCAGGACTGATCTCCTTTAGGGTGGATTGGTTGGATCTCCTTGCAGTCCAAGAGACTCTCAAGAGTCTTCTCCAACACCACAGTTCAAAAGCACCAATTCTTTGGCACTCACCTTTCTTTATAGTCCAACTCTCACATCCATATATGACTACTGGAAAAACCATAGCCTTGACTAGATGGATCTTTGTTGGCAAAGTAACGTCTCTGTTTTTGAATATGCTGTCTAGGTTGGTCATAACTTTCCTTCCAAGGAGTAAGTGTCTTTTAATTTCATGGCTGCAGTCACCATCTGAGTAGTGATGATTCATAATGTATTAGTTTCAGGGTACAGCAAAATGATTTAGTTATGTGTGTGTGTTGCTCAGTTGCTTATCGTGTCCGACTCTTTGCGACCCCATGGACTGCAGCCCACTAGGCTCCTCTGTCCATGGGATTTTCCAGGCAAGAAAAATAGAATGGATTACCATTTCCTGATGCAGGGAATCTTCCAGGTCTAGGTATTGAACCTGTGTCTCCTGCATTTTGGCAGGTAGATTCTTTACTACTAGGCCACCTGGGAAGCCCAATTTAGTTACATATATACATAAACTAATTTAAAAAATAATACCACGCTAATAGGTTTGAGGTGATATAATTTTGACTTGCATTTCTCTGATAATTGGTGGTGTTTATATCTTTTCTTGTGCTTGTTCATTTGCATATTATTGCAGAATATTTCAAGTCATTTGCCCATTTTTAAATCAAGTTATTTGATTTTTGAAGACATTTAGAAATTCTTTATATATTCTTGGTGTTAACCTCTCATTAGATATATGATGTGTAAGTATGTTCTTTCATTCCTAGGTTGCCTTTTCAGTCGATTATATCATTTGATGTACAAATGTTTTAAGTTTGATATAGTTTTATCTATTTTTGCATTTGTTGCCTGTATTACTAAAACTTGTAAACTTGATTATGTAATTCAAAGTTATCCAAATTTAGTAGTTTGACTATTCATTCATTTGCTCTAAATTATTTAGGTAAGCAGAACTGTGGTGTAAACACGGGCAATCTGATCCTGAATTCATGCATTTAATCCATCACTGATAACTCAGAGATATGAGTTTTACTATACAGGTCTCTTCTATGCAGTCTTCTTTCTGTGCATATGTGCATGTTCAAATTGAAATTATATGAAATGATAATTTTCTCAATTGTCTTAATTTATTGTGCCTCTTTTAAAAATCTAGATACCTCATCTTGTTTTATGGATTAATTATAGTTGTTTACTTTTGCATCAAAATAATTATAAATGTATGAAAAATGAAATGACAGGAATAATTTGAAAACTTAGATTAGGAAATTAAATCTGTGTGTCCATTAATTGAATGCATATTTACATGGATGTGAATGCTTACTTTTCAAAAAGGCATATCCAACAATTAAAAAAACTTATGGTCTAAAGTTGATTTCTAAAAATATATTGAGATTTTAAGAAATCAATTCTTAAAGTCTCAAGAAGTCAATTTTAAGAAATCATTCTTTTATTTTTTCCGCTAAAGCATGATTCATGAAGAACTTTAGCCATGAGATTTTGTATGTTTATAAGTAAAATAGAGAATTTTTGCCCTCAAAATTCCTTTATAAGGCTTGAGAAAATTTTAGTGCCCCAGACACTATAAATACATAGATGTTTTTGTCTTTTCAACTGTTTTCCAAATGTTACCTTTCTTAAAAGTTATGCCTTGTGTTGACCTGCAATACTTGGAAGCTCTCCAGGGTAATAAAACATGTCCTCCAGGGTATCTCCCCACCCCAGGGATTGAACTCAGGACTCCTGCATTGCAGGTGGATTCTTTATCATCTGAGCCACCAGGGAAGCCCAAGAATACTGGAGTGAGTAGCCTATTCCTTCTCCAGTGGATCCTCCTGACCCAGGAATGGAACTGGGGTCTCTTGCATTGCAGGCAGATTCTTTACCAGCTGAACTACGAGGGAAGGTCATGTGTTAACTCTATGAATCCTTAAAAGAGAAAACACAATTTAGATTATTACCTGCCTCCAATTACTAGCTCTATTCTTTATTAGTCATGTGACCTTTGGTATACAAATTAATTTGTTCTTTACTTAAGTCACCTGTAAAATGGAACCACATTGGAAATTACTTATTAAGATTAAATTATTAAGCATATAAAATACTTATAACAATGAGTTATCCATAATAAATTTTCATATATGTTAGTATATGGTTTTGTGATTGCTATTACTGCTTACGCTGCCTTTCTGCTCTGTCCATCGTCTAGTCATATTCCTATTGAGCATTGCTCCAGCAATATAAAAACTTCAACCATTCCATCTGACACAGAAATCTGACTTAAGGATATTATTCTATGCAAATAAAGGGACACGTTTTTACTATGTATGTATAAGGGGATTTATTTTTTAAAAATCCAATGTTTATCAACTGGAAAGTGAATATAAATGGTTATAAATTCATATTCTGTACTTTTTAAAATTAAAGATTTTGCATTTCTGTGTTGGTTCAGAATAGCCTGGTTATATTGAAATAACAGTCTCTGAATCTCAGTGTCTTAGAAATAACAAAGCTTCCCCTGTATGTTCATCTATGTCAGCAGAGGGACCAAGAGGATCAGTGACTATCTTGAATGTAGACTCTTTCTACACAAAAGGAAAGAGAGAATGAAGTAGCCACCATCACTTAAATCATCTTCAGAGAGGTGACATGCAAATTTGCTTTGCTTACATTTTATTGGTAACAGTAAGTCTTATGGTCGTGATTATCTTGCAGCAGGTGAAGAAGTTGAATAATACCATAAGCTAAAGGAAACAGAGCTGGAATACTTAGGAAGAACACCAATGATTTCCAATGTTTTTATCAGTTGACCTGGAAAGAGGGCCATGAGTAATGTAAGTTGCTATGTAATGGTTATGCTATGAATTCAAAGGAAAAATTACTTTGTGGGGTAAAATTAAAAATGATTAAATATGGCATGCACACGCACGCACGTGCGCACGCTCGCCCACACACACACACACACACACACACACACAAGGCCTTCTGGAAAATGTAAAGGGAGAGGAAAGACTTACAGAGACAAACACCACACCAGGCATGTTTGAGGGAGTACAAGTCCCTTTCATGGTGCGACCAAAGTCTAAGGTCCAAACTTTGTGGGTTCCATCAACACGGTGCAGCTGAACCTTGGCTCCATCTTTGTGTCTTCACCTCAGCCCTCATCTGGCTAAATCAATAAACTGACATCAAACCTGGGATTATATAGTCACAGTTGTATAATATGGCCAGAGTTCTAGTCTTCAGCCCAAGTTTGCTACTTTTTAGTATTCTTGGTTGAAGGAGCAAGCATTCAACTAAAATGCCACTTCAGATTTCTACCATAAATTGGTCTGTTTTATAGTTGCAGCTGTAACTGGTTTTGATGGACTTTTTTGGAGGCCATCCTGTAAGGAATCAGTCTTGGATAACTCAGCTCTTACTTTTCAGTGGAGCAATAGGGAATACTATTTTTTTCCCATATGAGTTTTGAACGTTTTGAGAAATTTAAGGAAATTGAATTTAAATAAATTAAATAAATTTATAAATCAGGTTTATTATAAATAAATCAGATTTATTATAATTAAGTAAATCAGGAAATTGAAGATAAATATAGTAACATTATTGCTGGTAAAGGATAGGTGGAAATATAGGTTAGGTGTGCAAAAAACAATTTGTACCATTATATGTTGGCATGAACATAGATAAAGATATAAATGTGTATGCATATCAATGGGCAGGGTGTGTACAAAAGATGGAAAAATAATAAACAGTTATTTTTAATATAAGAAGGACATTATATGGACTTATGTACAATACAATTCACCCTATTAAACAGAAACAAAGGCTGAGCAAGCCCCGATCTTTGAAAGGAATGCTGCACTTACTGTGCCCTTTTTGATTCCAGGATGGAGCATGCTACTGTTTTAGTAAAGTTCTACAAATCTAGCTAATTTTGGTATTTTACATTTTTACAGAAGTACAACTTATTTACAACATTGTATTAGTTTTAGGTGTACAGCATAATGACTCAGTATTTTTGCAGATTATATTCCATTCTAGTTTATGATAGTTTCCTAATTTGATTTTAGAGTCAGCATTTTATAAAAAATAAAAGGTGAGACTGACTATAGAATAAGAATTGCTTTACATAAAATGTCAAAATAATCTTTATACTTATTGCATGGTATATATTCATACTTATATATAGACAATCACATCAAATACAGTGTAGACAAAAGAGATGGCATGGTTAGTTCTACCTGGTGGCCTTAACAATGGAAATGCTTCAAACTAATGTTGAACTGAGCTGAGATAGAAAAAGCCACATGAGCATATAACTGGATGAAATTTACCCTGGAAGGTGAAGAAAGTATGACTTGCAGCAATATATTGAGTTTTCAAAATAGCAAAGCAGTGGTCATGGCAGGAGGTGAGGTTTTTATGCAAGGCTAAATGCTAGAAGACCTTTTTTAATGTTTATCATTTTATTTACACAAAGTCTTATTTTTATTCACACATCTTTACTGATAATATATTATTATGTCTTATAACAGATAACTTCTTGGTCACATCTGTCTACAAAATCTTTCAAGGTTAAATTTGCCAAGGAAATATTTTTTATATTTTTATGTCAGAACTTGAGTATGTAGCCATAACCATAAAGTACTGGGATCCACTCTTGCTGGGTCTCATTGAGAACCTTGTAAAATAATATAAATAATGATCTCAATTGTTTTCTAGGAAAATTTCTGTACTTCTTCTCTCATTTGAATAGTTACATGGTGTGATAAACTCATTCTAGATGGTGTTAAGAGCTAAATTGTGTCCTCCCTACATTCATATCTTAAAACCTGAACCCCTAGCATCTCAGAATGTAACTATATTCAGAGAGGTAATTAAAGTTAAAGCAGGATATGTGAGCAGGCTCTAATCTAATCTGACTGGTGTTACTTATAAGAAAAGGAATTAGGACACACAAAGAGTCATCAAGAATGCACATCCACAGAGAAAAGGTCACGAGGGGACACATGAGGAGGAGAACATCTGTAAGCCAAAGAGAAAAGACTTAGGAGAAACCAAACCTGCCAACATCTTGACCTCCAGAACTGTGAGGAAATAAATTTCTGATGTTTAAGACTCCCAGTGTGTGGTACTTTGTTATAGCAGCCTTTCATATTAATACAGATGGGTATATGTAAAAAGTGTAAGCCAAAACAAATATAGAAGCAAATAAACACAAAATCTAGTGTTTTCTTATCATGCAATTAACTGAGTTTGGTAAGGATCAGGACACAGTTAGATCATTTTCAAGGATCATAAACTTGTGCCACATCACAAATCTCCCATCTGAAGGCACTTTGAAAGGAATAGATTTTATTAGAGCCAGGGAAGCTAAACTTAGGTCAAGTCAAAGCTAACACCATGTCCACCAAAATAACCTTAGAAACCGTCAAAAGAAAGTGGTTGTTCAGAGAGAAATTCATTTATACTGGAAATTTTGACTGCATTTAAGGACAAAACATAGCTTTTAAAATTGTTTTAAAAAGACATATTAAAAGAACATTACTTTTGGAAAGAAAATGGCTGAAATGGGGTGTACAACAGAAGTTCATTTGAGGGATACTGAGACATTGCTAAAATAGTCAACTTATCTTTCTATTGTTCAGTGAAGTGTTTCAAACTTTCCTACCGAGCACATCATGTTCAATCCCTAATGCAAATAGATTCAGTTCCAATTCATTTCATCCCCGTGTTGTAGTTATTTGTATCCTACTGAGCCATTTCTGATGCCAGATATTCTTTTCTTCTCTTAGATTTTATTTTTTATCTATTCAATTCCCCACTGGGGAGTTTGCTAGATGTCCTGTCTAGCAATAAGTTATATTTAAATAAGTGTCATGTATTTGGAATTCTAATGGTCAGTAACCATGAAGCTGGAAAGAAAAATATATCTTTATGTTTTCCATAAGGAATCATGAAGGAGACTGATTAATTCTAATCTTTTAATAGGATTTGTTGTGCCCATTTATTAAATCCCTTAAAATATCTGAATGCTGATTGCTGCTCATAGGAGAGAGTTGTGTGCTTTATGGATACTACCAGATATCTGTTAGTAATTAACAGTGGATATAGATTAAATGGTACACAAAGGAATGAACTTCCTCTGAAAAGCCAATCAATTGAGACTTGTTTCACATAGGAATTAAACAGATAGCAAAAATCCTCTTTTATTTACTCACATGAAAAATTGTAGATATCTGAATGCCAGCCTAATAGTTTTTCTGTTTTCTGTTATACTATGTTCTAAGGAAAGCTTTCAGCCACAAACTTTTGTCAAGATTGGCAATCTTTGGACAGTGGAAGAGAAGAAAATCAGTATAACTAAAGGATAAAAAAGATGAATGTGATAATAAACTTTTAGGAAATATTAGTAGAGAGCATAAGTTTCTTGTCATTTGGGAAGCAATGTTGTTTTTAATTGGACTTGTACTCATAAGAAAAATTCAATTTGTTTACTGTCTGACTGTAATACATGTTTCTGAGGCATAATTGAAGTGGGAGCTAATAAATAGGATCAAATAAAAAGCTTTAAGTTTCCCTTTAGTTCAACTTTCTTCTGCTTTTCAGGAATTTTACTATCCCTCTAAATAATACCTTTAAAATTTCTTTCTCACCATCTATTGTTCAAAATATTATGTTCAAGCTTAGCTAATATTACATCTAGGAAAGCAAATTCTTGCTAAGGGGTCAGGAGGGTGCATTTAAAAAAAAATGTGTGTCAGCTGATGTGAATGACTAATAAAGTCAATGATTCAATAAAGTGAGAAAACTGATTTTGTAGAAAAGGCTCTCAAAAATGATTAAACTAAAATTCAAGGAGAGGACAGAGAATAAAATAACATGATAAGTATTTCACTAGCCATGAGAAACAAGAAGTTATAAATATTGGGTACATATGTTGATAGGCAGATCTGGGCTTAGGTGGCTGTGGAAATGTGCTCTGATTGTCTACATTTTCCTAACAGAAAGCACCTCTTTAGCTATGAGTGACTATGCCAAAATAAGAGATATACAGATTGATAAGAAAGGAAAATAGTGGAGCATGGAGATTGAATCAGCTAAGTTGTAATTTAATTCCCCAGCATCATTAAAGACCCACATCATAAATTTAGAGTCCACTGAGCATGGTTATATATTTTTCTCTAGGACCATTCATTTTCAAGAACACAGGAATAGCATAGATTGAGGTATGAAGGTTTACTAAGTGGGTATGACATAGAATCAGAAGATTTGAGAATCCAATATTCTTCCAAGAAGACCAAAATGCTGACATAAGAGAATCTACCCTCCGTGTCCTCCAACAAAGATCAACAATTAATAGCTATTCAAAAGCAAAAACAGCTCTGGATGACCTGTACAGGCTACTAAGAAGCTTCAGCAATTCAGTGGAACAAAAAGACTGTGCGTGTTGCACAAGAAGAGAAGGAAGACAGCTTCATTTTGCCTGCATCATCCTATTCCCCAAGAGGGCACTGTGCAGCACCAAGAAGGAACTTCCCAGCTAGAAAGAGTTTCTATCACCTGACAACAAAGAGTGGCATGAGCAATCAGCTTCTTCAGCTATTCATGGCACTACCCAAAGGTCCAAGCTAAAGAAAAGATGAGGTCTTTAATGATGCTGGGGAGAAGGGGACATCCGAGGATGAGATGGTTGAATGGCAGCAGTGACTCGATGGATATGAGTTTGAGCAAGCTCCAGGAGTTGGTGATGGACGGGGAAGCCTGGTTTGCAGCAGTCCATGGGTCACAAAGAGTTGGACACAATTGAGTGACTGAACTGAACTGACACAAAAGAAAAAGGGCAGGAGCCATCACGGGGTACGTGATGGCAGTTCAGAGAGACCTGCTCTGCAAAATCAACAGCTTTAAAATTGTATGAAAATGAAAGGCATTAAAGATAAGATAGAAATGAAGAGGATGAAAAATTACAAAGCTCATAATCAAACCAATAAAGCAGGACAGAAAATTTATAATTGTTAAACATGTATTTATATATAGCAGAGTATATCTGTTGGTAATAGTTGGATAAATATCACAATGACATTATGTGTATTATTGTCTGAATATCATGACAACCATCAAAATGGTTAGTTCTTTTTCAACATTTCTCCAGAAATTCAACAATTAAAAACCTATAATTCAAAAAAAATTTTTTTCTGCATATAAAATATAAACAGATTGAAATTTTTAGGAAAAAAATAGAAGTAGGGAATATAATTCTTTCAGATTTTATAATGTATATGCACAACAATTAAATCATTGCAATTTAATAGCAAATAGAATGGATTATCTAGAAATAGATCACATAAAATTAAAGGATATGAAGCAATGAGATTTTGCACAAGGATAGATCATGGCACCCGATCCCATCACTTCATGGCAAATAGATGGGGAAACAGTGCAAACAGCGGCTGACAATTTTTCTGGGCTCCAAAATCACTGCAGATGGTGATTGCAGCCATGAAATTAAACGACGCTTACTCCTTGGAAGGAAAGTTAAGACCAAGCTAGACAGTATATTAAAAAGTAGAGACATTACTTTGTCAACAAAGGTCCGTCTAGTCAAGGCTATGGTTTTTCCAGTAGTCATGTACGGATGTGAGAGCTGGACTATAAAGAAAGCTGAGTGCCAAAGAATTGATGCTTTTGAACTGTGGTGTTGGAGAGTCCCTTGGACTGCAAGGAGATCCAACCAGTCCATCCTAAAGGAAATCAGTCCTGGGTGTTGATTGGGAGGACTGATGTTGAAACTGAAACTCCAATACTTTGGCCACCTGATGGGAAGAGTTGACTCATTTGAAAAGACCCTGATCCTGGGAAAGATTGAGGGCAGGAGAAAGGGACGACAGAGGATGAGATGATTGGATGGCATCACTGACTCAATAGACATGGGTTTGGGTAGACTCCAGGAGTTGGTGATGGACAGGGAGGCTTGGTGTGCTGCAGTTCATGGGGTGACAAAGAGTTGGACATGACTGAGCAACTGAACTGAAGACATGCAGACCAATGAAATAAAACTGAGATACAGCAAATGACATAGAATTTTAAAATCTAGAAATAAACCCTATATTCTTAGTCAACTGATTTTTGACAGAAGTGTCAAGACAATTCAATGGAGAAAGAATAGTCTTTTGAGCAAATGGTGTTGGGACAAGTAGATAAACACATGCATGGGAATGACATTGGATCCTTTCTTGATACTATATTTAAGAATTAACTTAAAATGAATCATAGGCTTTAAATGTAAGAAGTAAAATTGTTAGAATAAAACATAGAAGTATCTATTTACATTCCCATCAAGAGTGCAAGGGTGTTCCCTTTTCTCCACAGCCACTGTGTAGAACAGTGTGGCTGCTGCTGCTGCTGCTGCTTCTGCTAAGTCGCTTCAGTCATGTCTGACTCTATATGACCCCATAGACGGCAGCCCGCCAGGCTCCCCCGTCTCTGGGACTCTCCAGGCAAGGACACTGGAGTGGGTTGCCATTTCCTTCTCCAATGCATGAAAGTGAAAAGTGAAAGTGAAGTCACTCAGTCGTGTCCAACTCTTAGCAACCCCATGGACTATAACCTACCAGGCTCCTCCGTCCATGGGATTTTCCAAGCAAGAGTACTGGAGTGGGTTGCCATTTCAGAACAGTATGGAGGTTCCTTAAAAAATGAAAACTATAACTACCATGTGACTCAGCAATCCCACTATAGGGCATTTGCCCTGAGAAAACCATAATTCAAAAAGACTCACATACCCCAATGTCCACTGCAGCACTATTTATAATATCCAGTGCATCCCAGGGACGGGGGAGCCTGGTGGGCTGCCTTCTGTGGGGTCGCACAGAGTCGGACACGACTGAAGCGACTTAGCAGCAGCAGCAGCATGGAAACACCCTAAATGCCCAATGACAGATGAATGGGTAAAGAAGATGTGATATATGTATACTCAATGAAATACTAAGTGGCCACTAAAAGAAATGAAACAGGGTCACTGGAGAGATGCAGATGAACCTAGAGTCTATCATACAGTATGAACTAATTCAGAAAGAGAAAAACAAATTGCGTATATTAACATAAATATATGTGGAATCTAGAAAACAGTATGTTAGTTGCTCAGTTGTGTCTGACTCTTTGTGACCCCATGGACTGTAGCCCACCAGGCTCCTCTGTCCATGGAATTTTCCAGGCAAGAATACTGGAATGGGTTGCCAGTTCCTTCTCCAGGGCATCTTCCCAACCCAAGGATAAAACCTGGATCTCTTTTGTCTCCTGCACTGGCAAGCCAGTTCTTTACCACTAGCACCACCTGGAAAGCCCAGAAAAATGTTAAGGATGAACTTATTACCAAGGCGGGAACAGAGATGCAGATGCAGGGAAGAAATATGTGGACACAGAGGGAGAAGTGAAGGGTGGGGTCAGTTGGGAGAATAGGACTGACGTATATACACTCCCATGCATAAAATAGCTAGTGGGAACCTGCCATAAAGCACAGGAAGCTCAACTCAGTGCTCTGACATGACCTCGATGGGTGAGCTGGGGAGTGGGGCGGGAGAGAGGCTCAAGAGTGAGGGGATATATGCATGCATAGCTGGCTTCCTCTGTGGTACAGCAGAGGATAACATAAGATTGTAAAGCAATTATACACCAATTAAAAAACAGCAGTAAATCGTCATGACCTTCAGTTAAGGCAATGGTTTCTTAGCTATGACATCAAAACTATAAGCAACAAAAATAGAAAACAGATAAACTGGATTACATCAAAATTTTAAAATATATGATGTAAACAATACATTCAAGAAAATGAAAAGTCAACCTGCAGAATGGAAAAAATTTTTGAAAATCACGTCTTGTAGGGGACTGGCAGCTAGAAAATGTAAAGACTCCTTACCTCTCCAAAAAACTCCAATCAAAATGGGAAAGGATCTATCAATAAATATCAAAAGAAGATAAATAATTGGCTAGAAACTGTATGAAAAGGTACTCAGCATCATTAGTCCTTAGGTAATAAAAATTAAAAAACAGGACATACAATTTCACATCTACTAGAATAACTACAATCAAAATGAGATAAAAATAAGTATTGGGGAGGATGTGGAACCCTTATTCACTGCTGGGAATGTAAGTTTGTGCAGCCATTATGGAAAACATTTTGGCAATTCCTAAACTTGCTAAACATAGAGTTACTATATGATCCATCAGTTTCATTCCTGCTGCTGCTGCTGCTGCTGCTGCTGCTGCTGCTGCTAAGTCACTTCAGTCGTGTCCAACTCTGTGCGATCCCATGGACGGCAGCCCACCAGGCTCCGCCATCCCTGGGATTCTCCAGGCAAGAACACTGGAGTGGGTTGCCATTTCCTTCTCCAATGCATGAAAGTGAAAAGTGAAAGTGAAGTCCCTCAGTCGTACCCGACTCCTATCGACCCCATGGACTGGAGCCTACTAGGCTCCTCCGTCCATGGGATTTTCCAGGCCTAGGTATATACTAAAAAGAAATGGGGGAAAAAAGTGCACCAAAAACTTGTACACAAACGTTCACAGCCCCATTATTCATAGAAGCCCAAACGTACAAAAAACATTAATGTCCATCGCTGATGAATGGATAATAAAATAAAATAATGTAATATATTATTCAGAAATAAAGAAGAATGAAATTTCTCTACATATTACAACATGGATGGACATGAACAATATTTGTGCAATTATATATGAGTATATTGCTCCTCCAGCAGTAACTCTGTAATGCTACTTCACAGATGCAAGAGTACAGTCCCAAAGAGAACAAACATTGTTCCTCTATGATACTGATGGCCATGTACTACTGGCCATGTACGGGGATAGTTTAGAAAAGATGATGAAGAGATAGCTTAAAATAAGTCATAATTGGGTCTTTAAATTTTATTCTAAGAAAAATCTTCAAGGAGTTTTGAACAGAGGAATTAAAAAAAAATAAAACAATTTCTCTGGCTGGTGCAGGGATATGGCATGTTCTTATTTATAGACAGAAGATCCTCGGGGCATATCCCTAGCATGTGTGGGCACTATCTACTGAAAATGGAAATTCTGTACAGTACACTAGGAAAAGGACAGAACAGGAGTGAGAGCACTGATTAGTGCAACAGGACAACTGATTTCTTCCAACTCTAACTTATAAATTCTAATCACTGTATAGTGATCAATATCATTTACCACTTTAATATTTCAGTTTATTTTAAAATCTTTATTCTAGTAATATGAATAGAAATAATTTTCAGGCTAGCCTAGCACTTTTGATGAATGAACTGAACTGCCTGTACTTTTCCTAATTGCATTCCTTATTCTACCTTACTTTGCCATTTCAAAATAAATTCTTTTTGTCAAATTAGTGAGATAATTTCCTCATCACATTAAAATAACTTTATCTAAACCTAATGGTTTTTAATGCTCATTTTAAAAAATATTCACTTCATTACATTTTATTAATAGTTATCTTACAAATTTCCTGTTACTACCTGATTATGCCAAATGCTCTTGCCTTTTTTTCTTATTAAAGCCAGGTATTTAAATGAATTCAATACCTTTAAATGAATTAGGTTAGCATTTAAAAGTAATTTTAATTTCATGCCTACTTGTCTTTATGCATTTCACTCCTAATATATTTATATAGCCCCTTCCTATACTTTTCATTCTTTGCATAGCAAAATTCTTCTTTCAAATCAATCTCATGTTTATTTATGTAGCTAAAAAAGTAGTCTTGCACCTAACTTTAGTCTTTAACCCTAAACCACAGTAACCCCATTTTCACCATTAAGGTTTTAGAAGGATGCTTTTAAGAATACTAAAAAGATATCTTATTTTTCTAAATTTTACATCTGAGGAATGTGCATATTATGACATAAATATGTGAAGATGATGTTTTCTCTGCTTTTATCCCCAAAGTGTTGGCTAATATCTCTAGCAGGTATTTATATATAATTGTCATTTGATTTTCTAATTCCTTTAGCTGTTCTTCTGATATTTTAATTTTAAACCATTTAACAGCAGAAGGTAATCTGAAAATTATTGTTTAAAATAAAATCACTTATTCCATCAGTAGGTACTTATTTCTGATTAATTCCTTTACCTGTGTTCAAACTGTTCTATTTTTTTCCTCCATCAATATTAGATTAAGATATAGATTCTACAGCTCTAATGAAGGTGATTCTGACAGTTTCGCCAACTTAATCATTGCTTTAGTGGAGAGATGACGATTTGGAGCTTCCTACTCTAACATTTTTAGTGGGCGTGATGAGAGTTTAGTTGATAGGCAGCAGAATTGTTTTTAAGTAAAAGAATGGAGTATTAAGGCAACAGAATTATACTGGACATATATTAACAATGTCCTGTCTTATTAGATATGTATATAAAGTTGAAGCTTTACGTAAAGAGATCAATCTCTAAGACACAAATGTGTTGATTTCTGAGACACTAACAATCCTTCATTTTGAATTTTAACCCACCCAGTGTCCAATGAATGCAAAGCATACATGTATAGGAAAAATACTTACATGTCTGTTGAAACATGCATTATTTTTTCTGAAAAATACTGACAGTAAAAATTATACTAAATGTTTGTTCGGCAGATAGCACCATAAACTTAGGCTGCTGTCAGTTATATCTTAAAGGTAATGAAAAAATTACCAATTTTTAATTCTCAATAATGCCATCTTAATACTAAATAAAATGGTCAAGTTGTATATAAGCCAGCAGATTTGCATCACAAACTATTTTTACTGATATGTAATGTTAATGACCCTAAAACTTTCAATGGTGGGTTATATCATTGCTCTTCAAGAAATCAACATTGCAAGTGTGTTTGATGATCATTTGGAAATCCATAAAAACACAAATGTTTACAGGCTTAAATAAAGCAACTGGCTTATGATGTTACAATTTACATTTCCAGTTTAACCAAAATAATCCTAGCATATGTATTTAATTCCTCAAGAGTAGTGGCATTCTTGGAGCAGCAGAAGGGTAGAATTATATCTGAACTGCTACTGCCAGCAATGACATTTACTCATAACCATTTAAATTGCTTTCTCAGAAATTGCTGCCCACATCTGCAGTTTCACATGTCACTTGTTAGATCTAATATTGTAAATTAAAACAAATATTTTAACAAGCTACATGTTTTTGTCGAGTTTTATTTTAAAAAAAATTTTTTAAATAAAACAACTGTTGCAGGAGGGGACAAGTCGTATTTGAGAAGAATTGTGACTTCCCTTCCATTTTGTATCACAGCATGACTAGAATTTGTAAATAATAGATTTCAAAAAGTTTTTCTTCTGTCATTCTAAATGGAATCCTTTAATTGCTATTGCATTTTCTTGCAACTTCACGTATATAATTAAAATGCTTTATTATAAAAGTTTAATTTAAAAAACTTCCATCTGAGATGATTAGGTTTCATTCAAAAATGTTTTAGCCAAATTCATGTTATTACCACCTTCATTTCTCAAAGAAGATAATGGGCCTATTGAGCATGCAGTAGTCTTACACATCATTGTAACAGTTTACAAGCAATCAATAAAAAATATTTTCACAGTCTTATATACGTTTTGGATACTTTGTTTCAATAGATTTTTATTCTTTCTTTTATGTAATTATGGCTCAGGTTAAAAACTAAAACAATGGATAAGGAGAAACAGTGAACTATCCTCATAGTGATTGTTGCCAAATTTTTTAGATAGCTTTAGCTTTAAGTGTGTGTGTGTGTGTTTCATTAGAGCTTAGTGGCTTTACAATGTTGTGTTAATTTCTGCTATACAGCAAAGTAAATCAGCTGTAAGAATACATATATTCGCTCTTTGTCACCACAGAGCATTGAGTAGAGTTCCTTGTGCCATACAGTACATCCTCATTAGTTATCTATTCTGTACCTAGTACTGTATAAATGTGCTTTGTGTTGTCTAGTTTTTCTAATTTTTAAATCCAAATACTGTGTTTTAAAAAGTTGTTGTTCAGTCACTAAGTCATGTCCAACTCTTTGTGAAAAGAGCAGTTTAAATCTTATTCATCTTAATATCTTAATTCATTCTTAATTCATCTTAATATCAGGATGTCTAGTTCTGTAAACTTCAAAAGAGTATCTTGTATAAAAGAGAGACTTTTCTTTTAAAAGTAAGGTATATAAGCATCGGGAAAGTTAGCCACCTCTATATTTAAGTGATTCAATCTGTCAAATCCTATACTATAAGGACTATAGTTAGATTAGAAAACATCACAATCTTTATAACTTCATTTATTCCAAAGCTTTCTTGTCATTTAGGTTATCCTATCACTAAAAGAAAATCAAAAGAATAAAACTAGTCCAAAATATAAAGTCAAATTAACCTAAACATTTCCAGTTTAATTTACTGCCAGCACTTTTAAAAGTCAGTTTTCAATCCTAAATTCTTTATTCTTTTCAAGACTTAGGCACCCAATGATTCTCCCACAACATGAACTTTTTGGTACTTCTGCAAAAATGGTCTGGAAATGTTGGCCTATTGTCTTGCACTGAATTCGATGACCTGGGAAAATGGTAGTTTCCACATTTGAGAGAATCTCTTTGATTATAGGAGGAGATTTAGGAAAGTAAAGTGCCCCCTTTATTTTGGAGTCAGAAGAACTGAGCTCAAATCTTGACTCTGTTACTTGCTCACTGTACAAACACAGTAAATCACTTCACCTATCTGATCATTTGTTTCTTCATTTATAAAGGAAAGATCAGAATAATAATAGTGATTATTCTGCAGAATTATTGAAAAGTAAACGAGACAATGGGTTTCAGAAATATCTTGTTTAGTACACAAATATCATGACTATAATGAACCATGATTCTTTTTGAGATTTATGAGTAACAACAAGTATAATGACAACATAATAGAAGTTCTTTACTGGAGAACTGAGGTCTAAGCACATTTTTAGGCTTTTATTCAATGGCTGTTCCACTTTTCTTCCTTTATAATTTCCCCTTTTCAGTGGTGGCTTTTTGTTTTCTTTAGGTGAAAGTGTCACTGTCCTTTTGATTCCTCATGTTTATCAACTCAGAGTACACAGCTTAGAGTACAGAATCACTGTAAGTGGAGATGATGAAATGACATGGAAAAGGGTTTGGACCAAAAAACACAGAGACTTTTTATTTCAAGTTCTCTCCCTGCCACTTAACTAGCCATGTGAACTTGGGGAAGTTATTAATGCAGTTATTAAAAAAAAATAAGAATACCACATTTCAGAAAGTAATTGTGATTGTTATACTGAATGTAATGCAAGTAACCACTGTTCCCCCAGGAAAGTTCTGGTTACAGCAAATGTGCCTTAGTTAAGCATCAATTTATGTTGCAGTTAAACTCCCTAAATATTTGATGATAACTGAAACATAGCTATCCACCCTTCATGAAATTGTGCAGATTCCCTAGAGCCTGTATGCATCCTGCAGAATGAGGCCTGGAGAGGTCTGTTTTCACAGATGTTAGGGTATGCTATCCACTATGGCCACTATAATGAGAGGGCTGCTGCTGCTGCTGCTAAGTCGCTTTAGTTGTGTCCGACTCTGTGCGACCCCAGAGACGGACAGGCTCCCCTGTCCCTGGGATTCTCCAGGCAAGAACACTGGAGTGGGTTGCCATTTCCTTCTCCAGTGCATGAAAGTGAAAAGTGAAAGTGAAGTCGCTCAGTCGTGTCCGACTCCTAGCGACCCCATGGACTGCAGCCTACCAGGCTCCTCCGTCCATGGGATTTTCCAGGCAAGAGTACTGGAGTGGGGTGCCATTGCCTTCTCCAATGAGAGGGCTAGGTAGATGCTAACCATCCTGAATTGTGTGCCAAAGGTCTGGCAGCATTTGTCCAAAGCTGCTGATTCACTTCAATGGCTTGAGGTGTTAAGAGATCTTGTCTCCTGCAAAGACAAAGCTAAAATGCACAAGAGGTAGATTTGAACCTGGTTGTGATGGCTTCTCCTCACAAGTCAGAGGCAGAGCCTGGGATATCTTTTCAACCACACTGACTCTTTCAAGTTCTTTTCTTTTCCTTTTTTATCTGTTTTATATTTAAAAGCATGAGAATACCTTTTGTATATGAAAATTGAAATGTTATAAAACTATTCATCTCTATTGATATCTTCTGTTCAGCATTCCCTTATTTTGTGCCTAAGGTTGATAAAGGTGAAAGAAACCTGGTTCTTAATACTGTGTGATGATTTCAGAAAACATTTTAGCTGAGGTGGAATTCATTTTACCCAAGCAAGGGACCATGGAACTGCCAGAACTGAGTACTTTCACCAATTGCTCAACAACACAGTCTCATTCTGAGAACAAAGATAAGACTATGAAATTGCTACACCATGTTTCGGAGCTCCGAAAAATCCACATGTTTTCTGTGCTATTAAAACAAGGTCTTGGGGGTGATTCTCTGTTAGAACAGATAATCAGTCTTCCTTTATATATGACTAATTGACTTTAGCAGCTTCCAATGAGCTTTTTTCAGTTCAGTTCAGTCACTCAGTCATGTCCGACTCTTTGCAACCCCATGGACTGGAGCACGCCAGGCCTCTCTGGCTTTTTAATGCAATCCAAATAGATAAAACAAATGCACATACACTACTGAACCGCCTTATATGCAGTGTATTTCTGCTCTCAATGTCACTGGTACATAGCTCATTTTTAAATGAAAACTGCACCTGTAAGGAAATGTGCATGTTAATGGAAATAAGAAAACTTGTGATGTTACTTAAAGTGTATAGAAGAGAAAGAAATAGAATGCAGAGAAGAACATAGGAAAAAAAACATAAACCTTGGCAACTTTAACAACTTAGAATATTCATAAAAACTAATACTGAAATATTTTCTGAATATAAAATAAATAAAATTTATCACTCTGTCTTTATATTTAAAAATAAGTCAACCACTCATTCAGTTCAGCTTTTTGTTCCTTATATAGGAACAAATATATATATACAAATTTAGACCCAACCCAATATGCTGCAAATGAGTTAAGGTGCTAGAAAACAAACATAAAATATAAGTAACATAGAAAGATTAGGATCTAGAGTCAACACTGTTGTAAAACATGAAAGTAAATTTCTTCCAATAGTATTCTGAGGATGCAATTAGGTGTGAAAAAATTCTGTAAGAAATTATACAAATGTTAATTTATTTACTTTAATTTGATAGTATGCAATGCAAAGAACCTAGCTGATAATACACCTACATTTAAACACGAATATTATACTGACTACGTACATGAATTTTTAAGGTTATTGAAGCCATTTTACCCTCAATTTGTTCCTTAGTAATAGTATATTAAAAGAAAATAATCAGAATGTTGCTATGAGAATTGAAAGAGAGAAAGTAGGTGAAACATCATAATATATCTCCTTACATACACCAGGAACCTAATCTTTCACTTCTCCTTACACTCAAATCATCACTTATTAATTCTAATACTTTTAATATCAATATTTGCTTAATGAATAAATGATTTATTAAATTTTTCTTCCAATAAAATGATGAAGATGATCATTACACAAAAACAATACGTGAAATTTATAATTTATGTAAAAGTCAGGGACTGTATTTTGGAACTATGTAAATATTTTACATAACTATAGAACACAATTACTTTAAAAAACAACCCCTAAAATGCAGGGTAAAGACAAAAAAATGAACCTCTGATCTAGTTTAGGGCGTAAGCATTTTTTAATATGATTTTATTGATTTATTTTTGGCTGTGCTGGGTCTTTGTTGCTGCACAGGCTTTTTCTCTAGCTGCAGCAGGTATGGCTTCTCATTGCAGGGGCTTCTCTTGCTGTGCAGCACAGGCTGTACATATGCCAGCTCAGTAGTTGCTGCTTCTGGGATCTAGAGCACGTGCTCGATAACTGTGACACTCCAGGGCATGTAGGAATGTCCTGGGATTGGGGGTGGGACTTGTGTCTCCTGCACTGGCAGGTGGATTCTTTACAGCTGAGCCACCTTAAGCCTTAAGCACCTTAAAGGCCCTGTATCTCTAAAATTTGCTGTGTAACCTGAGTGAAGTGTATTCCAAAATTAAAAATAAAAAAGAAAGGCTATTTATGATAAATATATTTTTTATGATGCTATTGAAAATATTGTTATTCTGAGATGAGAGTATATTATGGCATGAAATAAATGACTAATCATATTGATGCTCTTGAGAAGCAGAAATCTCAGCACTGGAAAGGGGAGAGAAAAAATAGTTATGTCACCTTGTATTCCTGAACCTTGTATTCCTGAATTCAACTTGGAAGTATCATCATTCAGTTCAGTTCAGTCACACAGTCGTGTCCGACTCTTTGCGACCCCATGAATCGCAGCATGTCAGGCCTCCCTGTCCATCACCAACTCCCAGAGTTCACTCAGACTCACGTCCATTGACTCAGTGATGCCATCCAGCCATCTCATTCTCTGTTGTCCCCTTCTCCTCCTGCCCCCAATCCCTCCCAGCATCAGAGTCTTTTCCAATGAGTCAACTCTTCGCATGAGCTGGCCAAAGTACTGGAGTTTCAGCTTTAGCATCATTCCTTCCAAAGAAATCCCAGGGCTGATCTCCTTCAGAATGGACTGGTTGGATCTCCTTGCAGTCCAAGGGACTCTCAAGAGTCTTTTCCAACACCACAGTTCAAAAGCATCAATTCTTCGGCACTCAGCTTTCTTCATAGTCCAACTCTCACATCCATACATGACCACTGGAAAAACCATAGCCTTGACTAGACGGACCTTTGTTGGCAAAGTAATGTCTCTGCTTTTCAATATGCTATCTAGGTTGGTCATAACTTTTCTTCCATCATTAACACATTAACACATTAACTTTAATCCTTAAAAATTATGTTTTCTATCTCTGTTTCCAGAAAGAACCTAGACATAATAACTATTTCTGTAGCAAAGAACATCCTTCTTGTCCATGTTGAAAATTCTAATTATCATTCTTTTCTAAAAGGAACCAAAGCTTCTTCCACAGAAGCCTACCCAAATCACAGACAAGAAATGGACAAGACAAGCCTGAAATATTTTGTCTTACCACAAAGCAAGAATGTTCTCAAAGACTGCTGTAACTGAAATATTTGTATAAAAATTCATTGATGATCATAAAAGTATAAAAATAATAAAGCCATTAGCCCTATTTAGAGGATAATATGTATTCAACTTATCAGTCAAAACACTGGTAAATAAAGGGAAAACATTAAGTATTTAAAATATGTATTCAACTTATCTGTGAAAACATTGGTATATAAAGGGAAAAATATTAAGCATTTAACTTGTATCACCTTATTTTTCTTATTGTTACTGGATACTAGCTAGATAAGGAGGAAAATTTTATCCTTAAAGAATATTAAGCTAATAAATGAAGATGGAATGATAAATAAGAACAGCACAATTTTCAATATCTACTGATATAAAAGATCAGGGGAATAATTATTAATAGAAACTAACATTATTAAATCAGGAAAGAAGTACGTCAAGGCTGTATATTGTCACCCTGCTTATTTAACTTATATGTAGAGTACATCACGAGAAATGCTGGACTAGATGAAGCACAAGCTGGAATAAAAATTGCCGGGAGAAATAACAATAACCTCAGATATGGAGATGACACCACCCTTATGGCAGAAAGTGAAGAACTAAAGAGCCTCTTGATGCAAGTGAAAGAGGAGAGTGAAAAAATTGGCTTAAACCTCAACATTCAGAAAACTAAGGTCATGGCATCTGGTTCCATCACTTCATGGCAAATAGATGGGGAAACAATGGAAACAGTGACAGACTTTAATTTGGAGGGCTCCAAAATCACTGCAGATGGTGAGTGCAGCCATGAAATTAAAAGATGCTTGCTCCTTGGAAGAAAAGTTATGACCAACCTAGACAAAAGAGACATTACTTTGCCAACAAAGGTCTGTCTAGTCAAAGCTATGGTTTTTCCAGTAGTCATGTATGGATATGAGAGTTGGATTATAAAGAAAGCTGAGTGCTGAAGAATTGATGCTTTTGAACCATGGTGTTGGAGAAGATTCTTGAGAGTTCCTTGGACTGCATGGAGATCCCACCAGTCCATTCTAACAGAAATCAGTCCTGGGTGTTCATGGGAAGGACTGATACTGAAGCTGAAACTCCAATACTTTGGCTACCTGATGCAAAGAACTGACTCATTTGAAAAGACCCCGATGCTGGGGAAGATTGAGGGCAGGAGGAGAAGGGGACAACAGAGGATGAGATGGTTGGATGGCATCACCAACACAATGGACATGAGTTTGAGAAAACTCTGAGAGTTGGTGATGAACAGGGAGGCCTGGCATGCTGCAGTCCATGGGGTCTCAAAGAGTCTGAATGACTGAGCAACCGAACTGAACTGAACATTATACAAAAGTGACACCTTGTCAATATGTTCTCTTTGGAAAATTATAACTCCACATATAATATAAAGTGTTTTTGCCAAAACATCAAGTCAGGGCCATTTAAGGCTTCCTACATCTATTATTGCAAATAATAGAAAAAAAAGAAATGATTAGTGACATCATGGGGATGAATTAGTAAACTACAGACTGTTAGAGACTCCATAAGACAAATGATTTTTTCTTTCAATAAATAATAGCTAGGGAAGAAGAAACAGAGTGGAAACCTGTAGATTAAAACAAATTTAAGAGCCAAATCAATCAGTTGAAACGTATAGAGTTTATTGGGTTGTAATTTAAATAAACTGTGTAAAAACATTGTGCTTACTTATAAAGCAGTAATGTTCCTGTCAAAAACAGCTACAAAGACTGGGGTAGAAAAACTCAGTCATTTGAAGGCATTCAGTTCAGTTCAGTTCAGTTCAGTTGCTCAGTTGTGTCTGACTCTTTGTGACCCCATGAATTGCAGCACGCCAGGCCTCCCTGTCCATCACCAACTCCTGGAGTTCACTCAAACTCACGTCCATTGAGTCAGTGATGCCATCCAGCCATCTCATCCTCTGTCGTCCCCTTCTCCTCCTGCCCCCAATCCCTCCCAGCATCAGAGTCTTTTCCAATGAGTCAACTCTTCACATGAGGTGGCCAAAGTACTGGAGTTTCAGCTTTAGCATCATTCCTTCCAAAGAAATCCCAGGGCTGATCTCCTTCAGAATGGACTGGTTGGATCTCCTTGCAGTCCAAGGGACTTTCAAGAGTCGTTTCCAACACCATAGTCCAAAAAGATCAGTTCTTCGGTGCTCAGCTTTCTTCACAGTCCAAGTCTCACATCCATACATGACCACAGGAAAAAACAGAGAGAAACAACTGCAGTCATAATTTAGAGACCTACTGTCTTTAAAAGTGTTATAGCAACAACATCTAGTATTTTCAAGATTATGGGTTAAATGTAGCATTTACACAATGATGTCTGGAGTTGAAATTAATGTAACCACTCTGTCCTAGTCATCTCTTTTCTTTTGGATCTTCTGCCTTGTTGTTCTAACCACTATGGAATTTTAGATATTGAAATATCCAACTCATATTGTAGAAAAATTGAATTGTCCTTTTCATTCTGTCATTGCTTGCTTAATGAATTTGGGGGTTCTATTTTTTTGGATGATATTTATAGATGTTTTTATAGATAAATGTTTGAGCTTATCTTCTAAAGATAAACTTATGTATACTCTATTACTGAGTGCCATGTGAAACAGTCTAAATGTCTATGAACAGTAGAATAGACTACATAAATTATTGTATAGATAGGCAATGGAAATCATCAGAGCAATGATAAAGAATAAACTACTACTGATATGCTCTTTTTGGAAAATCATAACTCAAATCATAATCATGGTATTACAGCATAGTGCATGTAATACCATGGTTAAAACTCAAAGACAAAATGTTGAGTGAAGGAAACCAAGCACAGAAAAACTCTATGATTTCAGTCACCTGACCTTCAAAAACTGGTAAAACTAATGTCGGAATAGTAGTTACATATGAATATATGATATTTTATTGGTGGGACATAAGGGAATCATCTGGATGGTGGGAATGTTCCGTACCTTGATGGTTGCATAAACATATGCATCTTAGAAGAGAGTGGAAGAGTAAAAGAAAATAGAGAATGAAAATAAAAGTCAATGTTTGACAATTTGGGAAATTTTAACTCTGAATAAGCAATTGCTTTAAATCACTATTGTCAATTTCAACGGTCAACATAATGGTATTGTTATGTTATATTGTTATGTTAAACAGGTTCTTACCATTTAGGTATACTACTGAGAAATTTATAGCTAAAATTACATAGTGTTTAGGATTTGCTTCATAATCATCTATAAAAACAGAACCCCCAAATTCATTAAGCAATGACAAAATGAAAGGGATAATTCAATTTTTCTACAACATGAGTTAGATATTTCAATATCTAAAATTCCATAGTGGTTAGAACAATGAGACAGAAGATGCAAAAGAGAAGAGATGACTAGGACAACACTGTAAGTCAAATACACCCATAGGGCCCTTCCTCCAGCAGCACCAGGGGAATGCTCTTCAGGACGGACCATATGCTAGACCATGAACAAGTCTCAATAACTTTAAACAGCTTGAAGTTATGCAAAGTTTGTTTTACATAAACAAATATAACAAACTTTACATTCTACATAGTAGAATTACATTAGAAATCAGTAACAGAAGGAAATTTGGAAAATGCACAACTATATAGACATTAAAGAATGTACACCTAAATAACCAATGAATCCAAGAATAAATCATTATGCAAATTAAATGAGATGGAATGAAAAAAACAAAAACTAAAGCACATCCTAAAGTCATTCTTAGAGAGAAATTTACCATAGAGAAATTTACCATAGTGAATTCTTTCTTTAAAAAAAAAAAAAAAGACAAGTTTTAAAATAACCTAAAATCACATCTTAAGAAAGTAAGAAAGGAAGAGGAAACTGAACCCAAAGATAAATGATGGAAATAAAATATATTAGAGAAGAAGTAAAATAGAAAAATAGAGGAAATCAGCAACAACAAAAAGTTGATCATTCCAAAAAATAGTCAGCAAAAGTTACAAACATTTAGTTAAATTGACTAAGAAAAACGAAGACAATTACTAATGCCAGCAGTGAAAAAGAGGACATTACTACCAAAATTAGAGAAATAAAAAGGGATTATGGGAGAATACTATGAAGACAAATATGCTAACAAATTAGATAACCAGATAAACTAGAAATTTTCTAAAAAGACACAAAAATTCTTTTAAAAGAAACAAAAACTGAATATAGTAATAACAAGTAAAGAAGTTGAATCAATAATCTTTAAAACTCGCAGAAAGCAAAGCCCAGGACTATTTTACAAAACAACACCAATCTCTCACAAATTAAAAAAAAAAAAATAGAAGTGGAGAAAACACTTTCAAACTGATTCCATGAGGCCACTCTTATGATAATAATTTAAAAAACAGACAAGTATAAAAAAAGGCATTAAGAGAAAGAAAACTGTAGACCAATATTTCTTATGAATAGAGATTAACAAATCTTCAAAAAAACACTAGCAAAGCGAAACCAGCAATATATACTAAGGAGCACACCGTGACAGTTTGAGGCAACCCAGAAAGACAAGGGTGGTCCTATACATGAAAACCAAGCAATGCAATATGCACCATTAAAAGAACAAAGAGCAAAACCCATGCAGATACATAGATCAAAGGAATAGACCTGATAGTCCAAAAAAATATATATATCTATGAAAAATTAATTTTTGCCAACAGTACAAAGACCATAAATTGAGGGAAAATTTTGTAAACACAGAATTATCTCAAGATCCAGCAATTCCACTTCTATGTATATATTTAGGAGAATTTAATACATATGTTCATCTAAAACCCTAAATACAAATGTTCATAGCAGCATTATCCACATAACCACTAAGCAGAAACAATCTCAACATCTATCAATTGATGAAAAGACAAACCAAAATGTGAAGTATCCACACAATGGAATATTATTCAACTCTGAGAAAGAATGAAGTACTGATGCATGGTTCAATGCAGATGTACTTTGAAAAGAATGTACTAAGCGATATAGTAAGATACAAAGGATCATATGTCACATGATCCTATTTTTAGAATATTCAGAATAGGTGAAAATATAGAAGCAAAAATAGATTTGTGACTGCAGGGGCTACCAGGAGGGCGGAACTGGGAGTCACCAGTAAGGACTTTAGGATTACTTTTGGGGATGATAATTGTATCAATCTAGTGAAAATACTAAAACCAACTTAATTGTTCACTTTAAATGGGTGAAATTTATGATGTGTAAATTATATCCCCATTGCAAAACAAAAAGGTTAACATAAGTTGGTTTTTTAATTCTGCAGGGTGATAAATTAAATGGAATTTACCATACACTGATCATATAGGAGGCACAGTGTTTTCATTGCATTATTTTTATTTCTGTGTATTTAGAATTTTCCATGTTAAAAGTTTTTTTTTAATAATTATTTGTAAATAGTGCACCAAATTGTAAAATATTTAATTTTTATGAAAGTGAAAGTGTTAGTCACTCAGTTGTGTCTGGCTTTTTGTGACCCCATGTACTGTAGCCCACCAGGCTCCTCGTCCATGAAATTCTCCAGGCAAGAATAATGGAGTGGGTAGCCATTCCCTTCTCCAGGGGATCTTCCTGACCCAGGCATCGAATCCAGGTCTCCTGCACTGCAGGAAGATTCTTTACCATCTGAGCCACTAGCGAAGCCTTTACTTTCTATAGTGCTTCATAATTTAGAATGCCTGTGCTATACTGAACCTCCAAATGGAGTTAAAATAGTATAGCGGTTCATCTAAAAATGAAATATTAATATTTTCAAACCAGTGGACACTTAGATGTCTTGGTTTGCAATCTAGAATTTTGTGGTCTATTATTCTTTATAATTTCAATTCATCATCATGTTCATTCCATTTTCTGTTTCATCATGTGCTGGTGGTGGTTTAGTAGCTAAGTCGTGCCTGACTCTTGCAACCCTGTGGGCTGTTGATGCCAGGCTCCATCAAGCAAGCATTTCCTTGCCAGGAAATCATGGGATTTCCCAGGCAAGAAAACTACAGTGGGTTGCCATTTCCTTCCCCAGGAGATCTTCCTGACCCAGGGATCAAATCCACATCTCCTGCACTGGTAGGCGGATTCTTTACTGCTGAGCCACCAGTGATTTCATCATGTAGGTAGATTTAAATCTATGGTATTCTGGCATTTTACATAAGGCATTGCTAAGCTACCTTCCCTCTATAAGTTTAAAAAATATTTGAGGAAAAATTCACATGGCACATTTTTAAGAAACTTTTTTGTATTAGTTTTGTGTGTTTGAGAATTTAACGAGGATTTTTGGATCTTCTCTGGTAATTAAAATCTAACTGAGCAAAGAAGTGATACATACTTAAAATGCATGAAGATAAGAAACAAAGATAATTTGTTAATTATAATTGCGACAAAATATAGTAATGAATTGGCCTCTGTGATTTTGCTGATTTTTAGCTACCCATATGATTTGAATATATGAATGAATGAAACATTTTTATTTTCCAGGAATTCATACTAAGATTGCAGCCAGGTAACAGACACTTTTTATGAAAAATGAAAAATTTATTTGAACATCTGTCTGCTCCTAAATAGCCAGATGTTTTTCATTTGACAACAAAGCTCCCTACAAATTTAAATTTAATACCTTCATTACCCAAGGGAGATTTTGCCTCTCTCCTGCTGAATAATCCAAACAGGCAAGATATATGGCAAGTGATTAAGTGCCTACATATACAAAATATTTAATACTACCATGAGTTTTTGATAGAGATGTTATTGTATCACTTCTGCTTAGGTACATTAAAAGAGTGTTTGGAGATTTTTGGAAGAATATTCTTAAACTATTTTTTTCCTATAGAATAAAATAGAAATTGTGCTTCAGAATACATTGTTTCCTTATAATGTGGTGATATATAAATTTCATAAGAAAGAATGACATAGTAAAAGTATTCTGGAAAGACACAGTGAATGATATTAGTACCCTTAATGTTTCAAGTATGTTGTTAATCCATACGTACCTATATATGTGATAACGAATCCAATACAATGGAAACAGACTTCTGGATATCTAAAAAATTATCCCTATGAAGAATATTTGAAAATAACTATACTGATAAATAGGAAGATTCAATATTATAGGTATATTCTTATATTAACATTTAATGTACTTGTAATGACTTTCTTATTTATGGAGCTTATTTCTGTAATTCCTAAAATTCGTATGGAAGAGGACTGAAACAGGAAGAGTTAGAAAATTTTGGAGAATAAAATAGAATATGAACATTGTAAGGTATATTTTATAGCTATAGTTACTGAGAAAGTATTTAGTCATTGTGCAGAATGGATTCATGAATACATACATTCATGAATTATAAAATATTAGTGAATTCATATGTATAAATACACATAACATTTAAAGGCTCTAATAGGAGTATGTGAAAACAAATTCTGTGTTAGGTCACTTCAGTCGTGTCCAACTCTTTATGACCCTATGGACTGTAAGATGCCAGGTCCTCTGTCCAGGGTATTCTCTAGGCAAAAATACTGGAGTGGGTTGCCATCCCCTTCTTCAGAGGATCTTCCCAACCCAGGGACCGAACCCATGTCTCTTATGTCTTCTGCACTGCCAGGCAGGTTCTTTACCACTCATGCCACCAGGGAAAATGCAGTTTGTTTTTTGGTTTGCTTGTTTACATGCTGGTTAGTTTATTTAGCATTACAAAGCTTTGGAAACTTTCACACCAATTCTGTAAAATCCTTGGCATTTATTAATAGAACCTCTAATAGCTTGTGGTAACTTACTTCATCCTCAAGAGAATTTGTAAGGTAGTTCAAGAACAAAATGATTTCCTTGGAATCAGGATCACTGAATCCTAGATTTCTCCTTCTCTTTCAAAGGCTTTATTCTCTTTGTTCTCTCACCTCTAATGTGGTGTGATGCAGAGACTGTACAAGTATTAACCTCTCAGAGACCAGAAAACCCTTAGGAAGTGGCCCAGGTAGAGCTAAAGCAAACTTTAAAAATCTGCCCTCACTCTAAGGGTTGACAACAAAGGATAAAATAACTTTCTTCAGATGACAACTGACTTAACCAATATAGGAAATCTGAAAGACATTTTGAATCAAGTATCAATGGTTAATAAAAGCTGTTCATTTTAAAGTAAGTCTTCTGCGTATGTATAATTCCTGATTCCATGATAGACATTATGATTCTCAATTCTGAAAAGAAAACTGATGCTAATAAAGTGTATGAAATGTCTATGACCACACATTTACTTGGAAAAACTGGAATTGATTTCAAGTATGCCTGTCTTCAAAACCTATACTATTTCGCCTCAAATAAAAATTCATGAATGAAGACTATTTTTATTTCCAGGGAGGAAGTTCATCTCTGGAAACACCTAAGTTCAACACAGAATGGAAAGTCATTTCTTTCTACTAATTTAATCTATATTTATACCATGAGGGAATGACATCCATAAGCACAGGTATTAGGAAAAAAGTGATTCAGTCTTAGAAATATTAAAGATATTTAATTTTTTTTTGAACTGGTATTATCATATCATTTAGGAGTCAGAAGAAAATCTTGAGTCAATGGCTAAGACTTTCATTACTCAAAAATAAAACCTCTACAATGGAGCAGGTAAGAATTTGTTATATAAGAAAAATGGTGCATTTTGTCCATATTTTCCTATAACAATTTCATACACTTTTTATTTTATATCTCCACATTGCTCTGAAATATAGCTAGAGGCATCTATCAACATACATGAATATATTTGATAGGATAAACATATTAAAGAATAGATCATGTAAACAGTTTCTTTTTAATGTGGAAATACAAAGAGAATTCCAGAAGACATGGAAATGAGCAACTGTATTCAAACTCCTTTCTCATGTATTAATCTGATAATAATTTATAGAGCATGAAAATAAAAACAAAAAACTATATTAGTGATGAAATTAAGTAAAGAAACATCTTCAACTCCTATAAACTTCAGATAATTTACTTATTGTCAGACTGAAGGAAAAGTCAACACATTGCGTTATTTAGCTTAGAAAAAGTTCTAACCATGTAATCTGCAGCAGATTAAATTAAGGAATAAAATGTCTCCACATATTCAAAAAGAAAGAGATCACTTATATTTTGGCATGAACTTTCCAAACAGAATACAAAATACTTTTAAAATACCAATGATGACAATCTGAATAGTAATAAGAAAAAAATTAACAATATCAGAAAAATAGTAGGATAAAATTATACAAGAAAAAAGTGAAATAATGTACATATGTAAGTCAAAAATAGATTTATAAAAATGAACTAAACAGTATGAATATAAAAATTCTTAGCAATATATTTTTATTAATAATTTAATTCCATTGAGATCAAATAATATATTCTGTAAGATTTTTTAGAAAAGTACAGTCTTCCAAGACTAAACCAGAAAGAAATAGAAAAAAATGAGTAGACCAATTACCAGTAATGAGATTAAATCAGTCACTTAAAAACTCCCAGCAAACAAAAGTCCACGACCAGATGGCTTCACAGGTGAATTCTACCAAACGTTTAGAGACAGTTAACATCCATGCTTCTGAAACTGTTCCCCAAAAAACTGTAGAGGAAGGAACACTTCCAAACTCATTCTATGAGGCCAGCATCACTCTGATACTAAAGCCAGGCAAAGATGCAACAAAAAAAAAGAAAATTACAGGCCTGTTTCACTGATAAACATGGGTGCACCAATCCTCAACAAAATATAGCAAACCAAATGCAGCAATACTTTAAAATAATCATATGCCATGATCAAGTGGGATTTATCTCAGGGATGCAAGGATTTTTCAATATCTGTAAATCAAACAATGTGGTACACCACATTAACAAATTGAAGAGTACAAACCATATGATAATCTCAATAGATGCAGAAAAAGCTTTTGATAAAATTCAACATCTATTTATGATAAAAAAAAAAAAACCCTCTCCAGAAAGCCAGCATAGAGGGAACACACCTCAACATAATAAAGACCATATACAACAAACCCAGAGTTAACATCATACTCAATGGTGAAAAGCTGAAAGCATTTCCTCCAAGATCAGGAACAAGGCAAGGATACCTACTCTCACCGTTTTTGTTCATCATAGCTTTGGAAGTCCTGCTTCTGCTGCTAAGTCGCTTCAGTCGTGTCCGACTCTGTGCGACGCCATAGATGGCAGCCCACTAGGCTCCTCTGTCCCTGGGATTCTCCAGGCAAGAACACTGGAGTGGGTTGCCATTTCCTTCTCCAGTGCATGAAAGTGAAAAGTGAAAGGGAAGTCGCTCAGTCTTGTCCGACTCTTAGCGACCCCATGTACTGTAGCCTACCAGGCTTCTCCGTCCATGGGATTTTCCAGACAAGAGTACTGGAGTCGGTTGCCATCGCCTAGTCACAGCAATTAGGAGAGAAAGACAAGAAAAATTTCAAATTTGAAAGGAAGAACTGAAACTGTCTGTTTGGGGATGACATGATACTATACATAGAAAATCCTAAAGATGCCACCAGAAAAATTACCAGAACTCATCAGTGCATTTGATAAAGTGCAGGATACAAAATTAATAAAAGGAAATCTGTTGTATTTCTATAGACTAACAATGAAATATCAGAAAGAAAAGTTAAGAGAAAATTATCATTTATCACAACTGTATGTATTAATAAGAATATTACTTTTGATTCTAACAAAAATTATTTAAGCTATCCTTAAACATAAATGACTTTTAAATTCTCATGCCAGTGCTTTTTAAAGCTTCTTCCTACATTCTTTCTCATTTTAAAAATCACACTTAAAATCTAGTACCTTCTAATTTGTTAATCATTATTCTACATATCTATGTGATACTGGAAAGCACCATTTGAGTTCTTACAGAATTGTATCAACGCCATTTATTGTCTAACTCTCAATACCCAGGAATGTGTATTACCTAGATAATGATTTATTTAGACTTAAATGTTTATTTCTATCACTTTTATATTCATCAGAGTGCAGCTTTTAAGTTCAGATGGCAATATCAATTGCTGCATCATTTTAAAAGAAAATAAATTTTATTAAGTACTCATTTTAAAAGCAGATCAGCAGCACAGCTATTTCAATGTTATTGTAGATTTCATATGCTCTTTAATAATGGACTTGGAATCTCTTGTTCTGAATTGCTTTTATGTTGAAATACTTAAAAGGTTTTCTTATTCCCCTACGTCATTTGTCAGCATTTGGTTTCTTTTGGCTCAATTCACTGTACAGTTTTCACTAAAAGACAACATTTCATCTCTAGGAAGTCATTCACTTGTTAAAATTTAGAACTCATTATGTCTTATTTTGTGATTTTACAAGCTTCTCCAACCCTATCCAAAGTCATAAATTCAAACAACATGATCAAAAGAAGTAAATGAGGTGTAAAAATTTTTCTAAGAATTTATAACATTATGCCATTGTCGTCATTTGTTGTTCCGTCATTATGTCCGACTCCTTGCAACTCCATGGACTGTAGCACACCAGGCTATTCTGTCCTCTGTAATCTCCTGCAGTTTGTTCAAATTCATGTCCATTGTGTCAGTGACACTACCTAACCATCTCATCCTCTGAAGCCCTCATCTTTTTGCCTTCAATCTTTCATCAAGGTGTTTTTCAGTCATCAAGGTAGTTCCCAACGAATCGGCTCTTCACATCAAATGGCCAAAGTATTGAAGCTTCAGCTTCAGCACAGAGCTTCTAATGAATATTCAGGGTTGATTTCCTTTAGGATTGACTGGTTTGATCTTCTTGTAGCCCAAGGGACTTTCAAGAGTCTTCTTCAGCACTACAATTCAAAAGCATTAATTCTTCAGTGCTGAGCCTTCTTTATGGCCCATCTCTCACAACTGTACATGGCTACTGGAAAAACCACACTTTGACCATACAGAACTTTGTCAGCAAAGTGTCTTTTCTACTTTTAACATGCTGTCTAGGTTTATTATAGTTTCCCTTTATGTCAATTGAAGAAATTTACAATGTTAATATTTAGATTATCACCAGCTGCTGCTGCTGCTGCTGCTAAGTCGCTTCAGTCGTGTCCGACTCAGTGTGACCCCACAGACGGCAGCCCACCAGGCTCTGCCATCCCTGGGATTCTCCAGGCAAGAACACTGGAGTGGGTTGCCATTTCCTTCTCCAATGCATGAAAGTGAAAAGTGAAAGTAAAGTCGCTCAGTAAGTGTCCGACTCTTCGTGACCCATGGACTGCAGCCTACCAGGCTCCTCTGTCCATGGGATTTTCCAGGCAAGAGTACTGGAGTGGGGTACAGTTATTCCTAATGTTGTAGTGTATTTTCTTTAAATATTCCAGTCAATGCCCTTATGTGGATACATTCATGGTGCGTATATTTCTCGTAAGAATCAGACTAAAATGTATATGCTCATGTAGTTTTTCCTATCTTTATTATTTAATATGTGATGAATATTTTTTATTTTAATACAAATATTTTTCTTTAAACTAGATGGTCATAATGTTCCTTTCAGAAAGTTAATGAGTTTCCCTTTTTCTATTAAGTGAATATCTTAAGTTTATAGCTTCTTATTCCAAAAGTGAAAGTGAAGTCACTCAGTCGTGTCTGACTCTGCGACCCCATGGACTGTAGCCTACCAGTTTCCTCCATCCAAGGGATTTTCCAGGCAAGAATACTGGAGTGGGTTGCCATTTCCTTATCCAGGAGATCTTCCCAACCCAGGGATTGAATCTGAGTCTCCCACATTGTAGGCAGATGCTTTAGTCACATGCAAAATTCTCATTCTTCCAAGCCGAGATCAAATACCACATCACCCACAAATTACTCTATTGCAATCCAGTCAGAAAAAACACTATCTATGTGTTGTCATAGCACTTATTTCATCAATTTTTGTCCATTACAACTTTCTATTAAAATTTCTATGTACAGTCTATTAATATTCTGATTGCATATAATCTCTTACATCAGGATTTATATTTAGTTGCAATTCTCAGGAACCAACATAGTGTTCAGAATATAGTCCAGAATAAAATAGATGACTGTAAATTCTAAATCATACTGAGTTTTGAAAGGATATCAAATAAAACTTTGGTCCCCTTCTAAACTGACTTTCCTAATAATGTCAATACCTTACAGGGATCTAAAGCTCTATCTATCTATAAAATATGTGCATCTATAAAATTTATCTATCTTTTATATCATCCGTTTCCTTAGTTAACTCGAGACATTATACATTATATATAGTATTTTATATATATATAAATATGTAACACATTTAAGGTGTTGGAATTCATAAATGTATTTAAGGAACTGTTCTTTTTTAAACTACATATTTTTTGATATGAAAAGAAACATAATTAGTCTTACTAAAGCACACAGTTTTGGAAAATTTCATTAAAGTTGCTGGTGTCATTTTGGGGAATAATAAAAGAAACGGCAACATTCTGAAATAATTAGACTGTAGTAGTTGAGCTCTCTAAGGCTGTCTCATTTTGTGTAAATTGGAATACACATCTGTTATCATCAAGACTGTTTTCAACCAGATATGTGACATCATAACCATATTTAATTTATTCATGTTATTAAACATCTAATTAATAGGAAAAGAATTGTTGGATTTATATATAATGAAATGTGACACTGACAGCTGAACACCTCTTTCAAACAACTCACCCAATTCTACCTAAGTTTACTATGAAAAGGAAACTCCCAACTTTAGTGACTCAAAAATCATTCATTCCCTGCACTTTTTGTTATTGTCATTGCATATCTGCAGTTATAATAATGTGTTTTTACCTATGGTCCATATACAGGCATTTAACAATGCGATGACATCATTTTCAGTTGCTGCATTTTCACTCTTAGGCAGGAGGCAGGTGGGAAAAAGAAGGAAAAAATAAGGAAATATAAGATAAATTAGAGAACAGTCCCAATTTTATTAACTTAAGCATTCCACAAAGGAGAAAATTGGCATTCATCAATGACTAACAACATATCTAGCAAGTGCTTTAAACACCTTTTCTAAATTTCCAGATATTCTATAATCTAATTTTTTGCCATTTTATAGATAAAAAGAAGATCTGAGAAGTTTAATAAATTTCACAATATTCTAAACAATAAATGGTGAAAAAGAAACTCAAAGTCACTGTTTGGAGGTTTTGCTATTTTCACACCACTATCCTATTTCCAGACTCTAAGAGAATCATGTTCCACACTCAGCTAAATTCCCTATTACTTAAAATACATCATATGAAGGGAAGGGCTCAAGACAAGTAGTCTGGAAGAAAATGATGGGAAGTCCTTGAAATATCTGAAGTAACTGGTATGATGCACTGATTAACAGCTTAGAAAAAGTAGCTGGCTCAATTGTATCCATTCCCCAACATGTGATGCACAGATATGTTCTGACTCTGCATTTAATACACGTTCCATATGCAAATACAAAAATAATGTGAAGAAAGCTAATCACATTTTGATTGTTTTATTGAAGGTAGTAGCTTGAGAAAGAGTATCTTGCTTTAAATTATGACAGGATGCCACTTTCAAGGTACTTGACAGGGTATGGCACAAAAAGGAAGCCAGCTACTGCAAGAGGAGTTAGACACAAGATGAAAAGGACAACCAAGGATCAGATGATTTCTCAATGACTATATATCATCTAGGATTCTAGATTTCAATCAGAATGAAATTTTGAACAGAATGTGACATGAGTTGTCATGTTTTAAAAGTAACACACTAGCTACTCTGTTAAGAATAGAAGAGTTAGAGGATGTCATAATCATTCAGATGAGATATGATGACTGTAGGTCATGATAAATGGTTTGATTCTGGATAAATTTTGAAAGTAGGACCAACACAATACCAATACAATTGGTTGATTGTGTGGTATATATAAAAACGAGAAATCAAGTTTGACGTACAGTTGATGGGAGATGCTCAATATCGTTAATTTGGACACAGAAGCACACCACACCACACCATGCTACACCACACCCACCCACCACCCACACATACACTTCACAATACAAGCAGTGATCTACACAAAACAACTAATTATATCCAGTCCACACATGAAGTAATGTCCAGCAGTAATGTGTTAAGTAAGAAAAACCACATGATTTTGCAAGTGCTAATTCCTTTGATGATCTAAGGCTGGCAAGGCTGTGCAGAAACAAACGTTCTCACACACTGAGCAAACTTTTGCCATAATATACTTTTATAGGAATGTTGGATAGTTTGTCTCGTATTTAATACATATGTACTTTTTGATCTGTTAATCTCATGACCAGGAATTTTTCCTGAGAATTCACTTGCACACAAGAGCCAAAGAAAACATACAAAAATATTTATTGCAGTACTGATTTAACAGTAAATTATAGACTTTAACCAAAACATTTTATTACATGCTAATCAGTGAACATATAGTCAATGAAAAAAGTAGTTGAGAAGAATGAGATAGAATCATATGTGCTGAACAATGTAGAAGTATGTGAAATTAATAAACCTTGCAAAAGATAACTGAATTTAAGTAATTTACAGAAATATGTACTTAAACAGTCATGGAATTATTCAGGAAAATTATATGAAATTAGAAAGAACAGTCATTTGATGGATGATAAACTCTGAAGTGGGTAAAGGTAAATATTTTCCTGTTTTTATGTTACACCTTTACTATTTCAATTTTATAACCACATCCAGGCTTTACTTTTATTTTGCAGTGTCAGCTAGATTTATGGGAGTGGTGTGCTTACAATCATTTTATCTTTATATTTATTGGCATTTACAACTGTTTATAGATTAAAAATAAGAATATAATATCAAAATATCCAGATCAAGAAGTGGCGATTCAATATCCCTCAAACAGTTGGCAAGAATAAGCTATAAAAAAATTTCTGGGGATATAATTGATAATATCTTCTAAAACATTAGCTGTTGTCTTATTCACTTGCAAGCCATCCCCAACTCTTCGAGACCCCAAGTACTGCAGCACACTAGGCTCCTAGGTCCTTTAGTATCTCCCAGAGTTTGCTCAAATTCGTGTCCATTGAGTTGCTGATGCCATCTAATCATCTCATCCTCTGCAATGCCCTTCTCCATTTCCCTCAATATTTCCCAGCATTAAGGGTCTCAACATTTTCCAATGAGTCTGCTCTTCGAGTCAAGTGACCTAAGGATTAGAGTTTCAGTTTCAGCCTCAGTCATTCCAATGAATATTCAGCACTGATTTCCTTTAGGATTGACTGGTTTGATCTCTTTGCTGTCAAGAGACTCTCAGGAGTCTTCTCCAGCGCCGCAATTTGAAAGCATCAATTCTTCAGTGCTCAGCCTTCTTTATGTCCAACTCTCACATCCGTACATTGGAAAAACCATAGCTTGGACTATGCAGACCTTTGTTGGCAAAGTGATGTCTCTGCTTTTTAATACACTGTCTAGGTTTGTCATAGCTTTCCTTCCAAGGAGCAAGCATCTTTTAATTTCATGGCTGCTGTCATTGTCCTCAGTGATTTTTGGAACCCAAGAAATAAAATCTGTCAAGCCTTCCACATTTTCCCCTTCTATTTGCCATGAGGTGATGGGACTGGATGCCATGATCTTTGTTTTTTGAATGTTGAGTTAGTTTTAAGCCAGTTTTTTTCACTCTCTTCTTTCATAATCATTAAGAGGCTCTTTAGTTCCTCTTCACTTGTTGCCATTAGAGTGGTATTATTGCATATCTGAGGTTGTTGCTATTTCTCTCAGAAATCTTGATTCCAGCTTGTGATTCATCCAAACGAGCATTTCACAGGATGCACTCTGCATATAAGTTAAATAAGCAGGGTAACTATATTCAGCCTTATCATATTTCTTTCCTAGTTTTGAACCAGTCAGCAGTTTCGTGTCTGGTTCTAACTGTTGCTTCTTGACTCACATACAAGTTTCTCAGGAGACAAGTAAGGTGGTCTGGTACTCCTATCTCTTTAAGAATTTTCCACAGTTTGTTATGATCCACACAGTTAAAGACTTTACTGTAGTCAATGAATCAGAAGTAGATGTTTCTCTGGAATTCCCTTGCTTTTTTCTATGATCCAATGAATGTCAGCAATTTGATTTCTGGTTCTTCTGCCTTTTCTAAATCCAGCTTGTACATCTAGATGTTCTAGGCTCACATACTGCTGAAACCTAGCTTGAAGGATTTTGAGCAAAAACTTGCTAGCATGTGAAATGAGCACAACTCATACAGTAGTTTGAACATTATTTGGCATTGCCCTTTTCTAGGATTAAAATGAGAACTGATCTTTTCCAGTCATGTGGCCACTGCTCAGTTTTCCAAATTTGCTGACGTATTGAGTGCAACACTTTAACAGAAGCACCTTTTAGTATTTTAAGTAGCTGAGTTGGAATTCCATTACCTCCACTAGCTTCATGTTTAGTAATGCTCCCTAAGACCCACTTGACTTCACACCCCAGGATGTCTAGCTCTAGGTGAGTGATCACACCACTGTGATTATGAAAGGTGCGTTAGTCACTCAGTTATGTCTTTTTGTGACCTCATAGACTATAGCCCACCAGGCTCCTCTGTTCCTGCAATTCTCCAGGCAAGAATACTGGAGTGGTAGGCATTCCCTTCTCCAGGGGATCTTCCTGACCAAGGGATGGAACCCGAGTCTCCTGCATTACAGGTGATTCTTTACCATATGAGCCGTCAGGGAAGCCCCATTGTGGTTATATTCACTCTTATTTCCTTCTTAACATATATAAATTCAGTAGAGCTCAAAACGGTGGACTCACTCAGACATGAATGTTTCTCTTTATTATAACATTTCAAGGTTGATTGAACCTCAACAAAAATCTTACACTTTCTCAAACTGTATTTCTTATTTTTAGACTTATATGGCTACTGTAAGAATTAAATTGAATAAATATAAATTATCCCTAACACAGCACCTAAGCACAGAGTATTTGTTCAATAAATGGTAAATGTTAATACAATACTTAAGTTGTGAAGCACGTGTAAGCTCCAGTGCTTACTAATTTTTTTCTTTGAAGATTTTTTCTGATCTGAATACTGGAAATTCTGAGAATCTAGGTGACTTGTCTCAGTTCTAAGGGAGAATCCAGGAGAATTACTGCTTAGAAAGAATACAAATGTATTATAAAACATGAAATTTTGTTTCTTCCTTGTTGGAAAGATTAATCCATTTGTCCATGTTTCTAGAATTTATGTTTATTCAGAAATGATATGTTCTTCATGAATAATGCATTTTATTACACCAATGTTACTCATCCTAATATTAGTTCTATACTTATTCTGACTCAAATATTCATACAGTGGATTTAGCACAAAAAATGCAAATTTACACACACTTTTATAAATAAGAACAAAATTATAGTAAACGTCTCTAACTTAGAAGCTGCATTTTTTTCTGGGACATAAATTGTACTTTACACAGAATAAGGAGCTATATTTCCATTCTTTTCTTTAGTGCTATTTCTGAATTTATGCTTAAATTCAAATCTTAGTTTAAATTAATCTCTCTAAACATACACACATACACACACAGCAACAAAATAGTAAAACATTTATAAAATTATGTCTTTCCATTTTCAAAGGAATTCCTGCCACGTATCAATAATGGGCAGGTAAAAGCAATTACTTCTCCTTTATAACTCAGCTTTTAAATTCAATGTAGCCATTATGAATGAAATGCTCTGGGAATATAGAAAGAGAATGGCTACTTTGGACTAGGAAGGATCTGTGAAATCTCAGTAAAGGAAATAATAAAATTAAGTCTGGAAGGAGAGATAGAAGGGATTAGTCAAATCTATGATGAAAAGCATGGAAATGTCAAGGAAAGGCAAAAGGGTGTTTAAGGTGGAGCAGGGGAGACAACATGATATGAATTATTTTAAATATTCAATAATTCATTTTTTACCATATATATCCCATCATCTTTATTTGTTAAAGAGGTGAGATTTAAATTAAAATACATGTGCACACTTTAAATTTTATTTTTCACATCTTGGAAAATATTTTTTGTAGTAAATATCTTCCTAAGTCTTAAGATGACACAGAATTGATGAGCAACACCAGCCTTCTCAAGCAAATTGTCAAAGCTTAGATGGAATAGGTTTCTAAAATGGTCACTAAGTCAGAAGCAAATGCTTACTTAAGTGTCTGCTTAAGAAACCAGGTGCTCAAGTGCTAATGCATTTATTGAGGACATGCATATAGGTTAACTATTGAAATCTTCTTTATCAAGATGTCACAGTTGTCATTTTCCTCTTCTTCTACTCCTTCCTTGTAACGGCAGAGAAAAAAAGTCAGAAAAGCCTGAGTTCAGCTTTGATCTATGAAAAAGCTAATTAAGGCAAAACAAAAGATAAATAACTAAAAGTGTAAATAAATACTTTGTCCCCAATAAGTTATGCTATTTATTTGGAGTTGGTTTTATAGTCCCGTATGGATTTTCTCTCCCTGACAGAATATCTATTATATCAAACGTTAATTTATAATATAACAGAAATTGTTTCAGACTACAATTTCATGAATTTAAGACATTATCTTAATTAGTAGACTATCTATTACATAATTAGGAAAGTTGGAGGTTTTAAAAGAAAGGAAGATAGGACAACCACAGGGTTGTGTAGGCAGTGCTGAAAATAGCTTTATTAAAAAATGTCAATTGAAGAAAATAAATCATATGTCCCACCTTCCATTGTAGTCAATATTAATTATTTTCCATAACTATTTCCCAGTATATTCATTTTGAGTATGATAGTTAGTTGCCAAACCACAGTTTGTTTTTGAGGGTATTTAGTAGTTGCAAATATCTATGTCTTGTTCTTCTCCTCAATGGATGGTTTACATCTAAAAGAATAGTGATTATTTATTTCCTGTAGTACAGTATGAAATATGCTGTGAAAGAGGTACAAACCAGGTTTAGTAAAGGAAATGTTTCTAAGGAAATGCACAAGAAGTGTGAAGGAACACAGTGAGGAAAGGATGCCCAAATGGAGTGGCCAGAGGATATGGCAAGAAATGAGGCTGAAAAAGTCAGTGAGAAGAAACACCTTTGAAGGGAATGTTTGATATCCCCCCAAAAGAAAAATATTTATCATAGGTGTGATAAATATTGTTTGGGGCTTTTAAACATGGAATTAACATAATTGAACTTGTGTTTGAAATGGAAAAGAGCAGCACATATGTCATATTTTGGTTGGGGTAGCAAGTGATACTGAAAATAAATTAGAAGTGGTAATCTAGGAAGAGAGAATCTCAGGAATCCAAAACAGAAAATTCAATTGTCTCTTCAAGTACAGTCTTCAGAAAATACACACAAATAATATGATGGTGCAGTAATTTATTAATTTAAGAAAAACATATAAACTTCTATAAATCAATTTATGTGAAGAGGAATTATTGGATGGAAAACCTGAAAATATTCATGATATTTATTCTTAAAGGCAAAAACATAAAAAATCGAATTGCAATTAAATTGTGATAGTGAAGTAAAATATCAAAAAGTTAAACTCATAGTAAAGTGTGGATCCTTGGGAAAGTTATAAATGTGAAACATAAAAGTGAAAGGGAAATTCTTGGTATAAAATAAGCATTGTTAAATATATTGTAAAGCAATTTTATTTCTGTTTTATTTTATTTTATGAAGTCTGTGTGACGTGGTTTTTCCCTGAAAATTTCTATTTAAAATATCCAGAATGATGAGAAAATATAAACCATTTAAATATATTTTGGTAACCAATCCTGCAAAAAAGGACATAGAGAGCTTGCTCAAGCATAGTTTTCATTTTTATTTACTATTTAAGGTATTTGTGTGTTTAAACTTTGCATGGATTTTATAAGTAATTAACAGCTCCATATCATTTTGCAGATGCTCCCTGAATGGTTGGTTGTTTTATTTTTTTAAATAAGAGTAGCATTTATTTGTCTAAGGTGTGAAGTACTTTATGAAGAACAAAGTAATAAAACATATTATTACTATTTATTTACATATAATATGTGTAAATAAATATGCAAATATTATATTTACATATCTGGGTCATGAAGATCTTTTTTGTACAGTTCTTCTGTGTATTCTTGCCATCTTTTCTTAATATCTTCTGCTTCTGTTAGGTCCATACCATTTCTGTCCTTTATCGAGCCCATCTTTGCATGAAATGTTCCTTTGGTATCTCTGATTTGATAATCACGATGGTGTGATCACTCACCTAGAGCCAGACATCCTGGAATGTGAAGTCAAGTGGGCCTTAGGAAGCATCACTATGAACAAAGCTAGTGGAGGTGATGGAATTCCAGTTGAGCTATTCCAAATCCTGAAAGACGATGCTATGAAAGTGCTGCACTCAATATGCCAGCACATTTGGAAAACTCAGCAGTGGCCACAGGACTGGAAAAGGTCACTTTTCATCCCAATCCCAAAGAAAGGCAATGCCAAAGAATGCTCAAACTACTGCACAATTGCACTCATCTCACACGTTAGTAAAGTAATGCTCAAAATTCTCCAAGCCAGGCTTCAGCAATATGTGAACCGTGAACTTTCTAATGTTCAAGCTGGTTTTAGAAAAGGCAGAGGAACCAGAGATCAAATTGCCAACATCCGCTGGATCATGGAAAAAGCAAGAGAGTTCCAGAAAAACATCTACATCTGCTTTATTGACTATGCCAAACCTTTGACTGTGTGGATCACAATAAACTGTGGAAAATTCTGAAAGAGATGGGAATACCAGACCACCTGATCTGCCTCTTGAGAGATTTGTATGCAGGTCAGGAAGCAACAGTTAGAACTGGACATGGAACAACAGACTGGTTCCAAATAGGAAAAGGAGTACGTCAAGGCTGCATATTGTCACCCTGTTTATTTAACTTATATGCAGAGTACATCATGAGAAACGCTGGACTGGAAGAAACACAAACTGGAATCAAGATTGCCAGGAGAAATATCAATAACCTCAGATATGCAGATGACACCACCCTTATGGCAGAAAGTGAAGAGGAACTAAAAAGCCTCTTGATGAAAGTGAAAGTGGAGAGTGAAAAAATTGGCTTAAAGCTCAACATTCAGAAAACAAAGATCATGGCATCCGGTCCCATCACTTCATGGGAAATGGATGGGGAAACAGTGGAAACAGTGTCAGACTTTATTTTTCTGGGCTCCAAAATCACTGCAGATGTTGACTGCAGCCATGAAATTAAAAGGCACTTACTCTTGGAAGGAACGTTATGACCAACCTAGATAGCATATTCAAAAGCAGAGACATTACTTTGCCAACAAAGGTTCGTCTAGTCAAGGCTATGGTTTTTCCTGTGGTCATGTATGGATGTGAGAGTTGGACTGTGAAGAAGGCTGAGCACCGAAGAATTGATGCTTTTGAACTGTGGTGTTGGAGAAGACTCTTGAGAGTCCCTTGGACTGCAAGGAGATCCAACCAGTCCATTCTGAAGGACATCAGCCCTGGGATTTCTTTGGAAGGAATGATGCTAAAGCTGAAACTCCAGTTGAAACTTTGGCCACCTCATATGAAGAGTTGATTCACTGGAAAAGACTCTGATGCTGGGAGGGATTGGGGGCAGGAGGAGAAGGGGACGACAGAGGATGAGATGGCTGGATGGCATCACTGACTCGATGGACGTGAGTCTGAGTGAACTCCGGGAGTTGTGATGGACAGGGAGGCCTGGCGTGCTGTGATTCATGGGGTCGCAAAGAGTTGGACGCGACTGAGCGACTGACCTGATCTGATATTTACATATAATATATGTAAATAATATATTTACATATATTATTTTATCATGATATTTTTAAAGTGCTGCTATTATCATTAATGATCAAAGTTATTAATAATAAAAATACAGAAATTTGGAGTCATCCTTTATTTCTCTTTTTAAAACATGTTTCAAACCTGTTTAAAAAGTTTTTCACCTTTACCTTCAAATACACCCAAATTCCATTGACTATACCACCACCAGCTCCCTGTTGTGAGTCCTATCTTGTTTGCTGAACTATTGAAAACTAATTTTGCTCTACAAACTTTCAGTCCTTTGTCTACATAGCAGCCAGTGTGATCCTTTAAAATAGTGAATTATTTAATGCCATTCCCCTAATTAAAAGTTAGTGCTCGTTTAGCATTCCAAACTGTATAAAAAAGCCAATACACTTAGAATTAACTTCAAAGTCCTGATTTCCTCTCTAAATTAGATTTCTTCCACTCTGTTGTTTGCCAACATTGTTATAGCCTCTTGACATCTTTAGAGTTCTTCTGGCTTGTCAGCCATAATATTACATTGGAATTTTGCATTAGATGTCAACTCTAATTAGACTTTTGGCCCCAGATATGTGCCTGGCAAACCACATCATTGTCTTCAAGATTGTTCAAAAGCCACCTTCTCAAAGGTTGCTCATGCTACTTGAAATTGCACACTCAGCATTCTCCATCTATTTTCCTCTATTTATTTTCCCCATAGCTTTTATTATCTTCTAACATCCTAAATTACTTTTTAACATATATAGTGTATAATATTCATCATCTGCCCACAATGAGAACATAATTTTCACAAGGCAATGATCTACAACTGTTTTATTCAATGATACAAACCAAATATTTAGAAGCAGGCTGATAATACAATAGGTGCTTAGAACACATGTGTTGAGTGAATACATGAGTGAATTAATAAATGAAGGGGTATTCGATAACACTCCAGGTCTGTTGAAATAACCAACTCTGGAACTGCACTACCTCTGGACATCTTATGAGGAAATGACTTTCTCATTCCTCGAGAAATGGGTAATTGTTTTCTATTACCTATAGCTGAAATGCTCTGAGATGACAGATAATAACTCTTTTCAAACACTGCTCAGTCAGGTCCTCATAAAAGGAAAGCTAAACAGAAAGTTAAAATGCATAGATTTTGTACTCATGTATTTTTAAAAATGATCATGTTAAAATATGTCAGATATCCAACACCACAACTCACCAATATTAAATACATGAAAAAGAAAAAAAATTGTCTAATTATACAAGACCAGTGATCTTGCAACCAGATGCCACTTCTTACAACAACAGATGTCACAGATGATATAATGAATTTCTACAACTATTTCTAACAAAATAGTTAAAGCAATCTCCAATTAGGTTTGATGCCATACAGCTGTTTTTCCTAATGCACAAAAGCTAATTTTCCTTACTTCACATGACAATAATAGCTATTTTTGGAACTGTCTTAGTGCACCTGACAAGCCCAGACTCACTTAATTCAATTGCTGTATTGATTATCAAAGACTAATGTTTTGGAAAGCCTCAGAACCATAACTTGTTATCTGTGCATCTATAATTACCCATACTCTACATTCTTATGGCTCCTTGGTGGCTGAGATGGTAAAGAATCCACCTGCAATGCAGAAGACTGAGTTTGATCACTGGATCAGAAAGATCCCCAGAGAAAAGAATGGCTACCCACTCCAGTATTCTTGCCTGGAGAAGTCCATGAACAGAGGATCCTGGCTGCCTACAGTCCATGGGTTTACAATGAGTCAGACATGACTGAGCAACAAGTGCTACATTCTTAAAATCATAGATGTTCACATGTTATTTTATACTCTTCTGAAGAATGTGTACCTTGGAATATTTTTCAATGATATGTCCTCCTATTCTACTGTGTATGCTTGCGAAGTTGCTTGTCATGTCCAACTCTTTGTGATTGTAGAGACTGTAGCCTGCCAGCTCCACCGCCCATGGGATTCTCCAGGCAAGAGTACTGGAGCAGGTTGTCATGCTCTCCACCAGGGTATCCTCCTGACCCAGGGATCAAATCTGCATCTCTTATTTCTCCTGCATTGGCAGGCAGGTACTTTCCCGCTGCTTGGCAGTTAATCATGGGGTGACTTGCCCCATTGATCTACAATCATCATACTGACTGAATACCTGTCCAACCAGTCTACGTAGAGTGAGATGATCTATCAAGTAATATTTAATCTCATCAATTGATGACACTATAATTCAACTATCCAAAAAAATGGAAGATTCAGTCAGCAAGCATTTAATTTCAGAGCTCAGTACTATGCTGGTTAACACGAAAGACTAAAAACTACTTACATGTTATGCTATTTTGAAGTTTCAGGCCAAAAGATGAATATAATGGGCCATGAAAATTAAAGGGATCAGTGACTAGTACAGTACAAACTTTTATGGTTAAATTTGTAAAATAAATATGAATAATAAATTGCAGAGATGAGAGCTGTCAGGGTAAAATTTCTAGTTGAGTGGTGGTATAAGAGCTTGATTTGAAGAAGTTGTTGAAGTTTTCTGAGATGGTGGGAAAGCATACCAGGCATAGAATAGTTAAAAAGCATGCAAACAAAAAGGATAATCAGAGAACTACTCAAATGTTTTTGATGCCAGAGAGAATATGAAATATCTTACATTTGTGCATACTTGTATGTAGGTTATCGACAGATAATAAATTTACTCAAATATTGGAAAATAAATGTAGTATTAACACTAAAAATAAATCTAAGTTTTTTAATTTAAGGCATAAAACGTTTAGAAGAAAACTGGCACAAAATGAATAATAATAATTAGGAAAAAATAAAAGAAACAAGTGGATCAAATGGACAGGCATATAACAATGATCCCAGAGGAAAATGCAAAAGGCCTTGACCTAGATTATGAAATGATGTTTAAGAATAAATGAACTCAGGAGTCAGTTCAATGGAAAAAAATCACTGAATATCTAAATAAAGTGTGACTTTATCAATAAACTAGTCAAAGAACATCAGTTCCGATCACTACCACATCTTTTAAACTATTAAATATAACAATCCAAAAACATCTAGAAAATTAGATGTTGTTGTTCAGTTGCTGAGTTATGTCTGACTCTTTGTGACCCCATGGACTGCAGCATGCTAGGTCCTCCTGTCCCTCACCATCGCCTGGAATTTGCACAAGTTCATGCCCATTGCATCAGTGATAATGAACACTGAATACTAAATACCTAGTTTTAACAGTTGTTCTTTTCCATATTCTTTTCATGTTTTTAAAAATAAAGAATTAAATTTCAGTTATTCATAGCCAAGACATTGAGAAAATTGTCTTTTCAAAGACAAATTCACACCAACAAACAGAAAATTTTGGAAAGTGGTTCAGTAATTGGTACCTAACTCATTAAATCTGATATAAAAAAGGTTAAGTGTTTCATGGCTGACTCAAATAATCAAGCTCAATGTAGCTTCTGAAACAGCAAATATTCAAGAACTAGAGAAATAAGATACTTCAGAGAAAATTTTACAGCATTAAATTTATTTACCAGGAAAATAGAAAAAGAGAAGAAAATATGGCCCATACAAAATTTTTACAAAGCAGTCAATAGAAACTATTCTTGAGCAAGCCCAGATGTTGAACTTTTACTAGATGACACTTCAAAGCAGCTATTTTAAATAAAGGAACTAAAGGAAACAATGTCTAATGAGCAAAATTCAACTAGTATTAATCTGAACTAGACTGTTATATACTAAGCTGTTAAGTATAATACTCAGGTCAACCAATAAAAAACTTAGAGTATATAGAAATGCAACTGGATTTTATGTATCGACCTCACTGAATTAATGTTTTACAAGACCTTGTTCTTAAATAATTGAAATTATATAAAATGTCATCTGCAAGGAGGGACAGTTTTATTTCTTCTTTCCCAATGCGTATGTCTTTTATGCAATTTAGAGTAGTCCTGGAAGACGGCATGACAACCCACTCCAGTATTCTTGGCTGAAGAATCCTGTGGACAGAGGAGCCTGGCAGGCTACAGACTATAGGGTCGCAAAGGGTAGGACATGGTTGACACGACTACAGCAGCTTAGCACGCAAGCACAGTGCTCCCTTATCAGGGGGGGATGTATTCCAAGACCCCCACTGGATGCCTGAAATTATGTGTAGTACTGAACCTTGAACACGCCATGCTTTTTCCTGTATGTACCCACCTGTGATAAAGTTTCATTCACAAATTAGGCACAGTAAGAGATTAACAATAATAACAAAATAGAAAAATAATATACTGTAATAAAAGTTATGTGAATGTAACCTCTTTCCTTCTAAAAATACCTTATTATACAGAAGTTAAGGCCTTTTCCTTCTTAACAAGCACTTGTCACTCACCCTGGCTCTAACTTTGGCAGTTTGAAGTACAACCAGTAAAACTAGCATGAATTTCTTTTTACTTCTCCACAAATTCACTGGCAGAAGGTTCACTCTCCCAGTAAATCTTACTGAACTCAGTGACAACATTTTTTTCTTTCCTTATTAAGTTGAGAACCTTCACTTTTTCACTTCTGACTCCTCTTAGGCATATCTGAGATGCCAGCATCACCAGTCCTGTGATTTGAGATCAATGCCAGGTAAAGCAAGAGTTACCTGAACACAAGCACTGAGATAGCTTGACAGTCAATCTAATGAGAGCTAAGAGACAAATGAATGGGATACATTTTGCCAAGGATATGATTCATGTCCCGGGTTTGAGGGGGATGGGTGTGTGAGGTTTCATCCCTCTGTTCAGAACAGGGTGAAAATTTAAAACTTATGACTTTTTCATTTATAGAATTTTCCATTTAATATTTTGGATTTTTTGAACAAAGTGAAACCTTGGAAAGTGAACCTGCAGAGAAGAGGAGACTACTAGACACTTAAATTTTTTGACCTATTAAATGATATTATTTTATTCACTCTCTATGACTCTTTATATTTTTTAGAAAATTTTACATTTCATTCAAGATTTTAATTTCTTTTTCTAACATCTGAGAATTTAAACCAAATAATCTTCGGTCCCTATGTTGAACAATACTAGAAACAGATCTATTTCCTATTCTGCTCTCAACAAATTTAGAATGAATCATAATGTTTTTGTTTCTTTTTAAAGTGTAACATTTTAATTTCTTAAATGAAATTTATCACTTTATTTTCAGTTAATTGTTCTAGGGCTTACTATATACATTTAAACTTATCAGAATCCGCTTAAGATTTATATTAACAATCCATTTAAATAAAAAATGTTACTACTGTAAAGTTCTATTCCCTTCTTTTTGTGCTAATATTGCTATACATATTACATTGATATATGCTACAAACTCTTTATTATATTGTAATAATTTTTACAACTATTACATTGTATTAATTAAAGAAGCTCAGGTTAAAAGAGAAAATATTTACAGGGCTTGTTATATTTATTTTCCTGTTTATCATTTATGGTTCTTTTCATTTGTCCCTGTGGGTTTCAGTTACCATCGGACTTAGTTTCCTTACCAACATAGCTTTGCTCCCATCCACTTCCTTTGTTTTATTAGCAAATATATTTTATATGTTAGATCCCTGATAATACAGTTACATAGATTTTGTTTTATGCAATTGCTTTCAACATCAGTTAAGGGAAGAAAGAAGAAAAATATAAACTTGTACTGTCTTTAATAATTACATAACTATTTTAACAGTGCTCTTTTTATTTTCATGATTTGCCAACCCTATTATTGACTGATCTTTCAAAGACCTTTGCTGCAAAGTTGAACACAGATATGGTGCAGTAACAAATATTTGGCAAATTGGGTCATTGCTGATGGTTTTGTCTGGGCTCCAGAATGAACACACAGGGAGCAGAACTGCCCTAGCTGACCCACAGATATACAACGTGAAGTGAAGTCACCTCAGCTGAACTGCAGATCTGTGAGCATGAAAAGAAATGCCTATTTTTATATGTGACTGCGTTTTATGCTGGCTTATTTTACAGTGAAATTGAACAACAAATAAAAAATTTATCAAATATGTAACATTTAAAATATCATAAATAGCTACATGCAAATGCATGTCTATATATTGTGGAGTTCAGATGACCTCAGTCATCTGAGAAGCTACACGGAAGTACATATTGAATGTGTAAATAAGTTGAAGAGATGGATAAATAAATCAATAGAAAAATAAGTAGATAACACCCTAGGGCATGCTTTAAAAAGTACATGAGCAGTTTACGGAGAAAATTAGAAAGCTGACCTTAGAATTTCAGCACCTTGTCAAAATCAACATAAGCAAAATGATGTAACCCACACTGCCTCTTGCCCCAGATGACTTATTTCCATATCAAAGAGCGGTATGAATACATCTGTCAGATCCTGCAAGACAGGAAGAAACCAGTATACTAGGGAATCTTGAAATTGTTGATTTGACTTCCCAGCCTTGACCTACTAGAAAGGATTTGAAATGCATGGTGAGCAAGATAACCCTCAGTATACACACACACACAAGTGATTAAGTCAATCTTAGGAGAAAAAACCCAAGTGACCAATAAGCATGTGAGAAGATATTCACTCTTCTTAATAAAGAGGTCACTACAATATTCTTCAGATACAGAATTTTTAAAAAATCTGTCAATACAATGATAAGGACTATCATTTTACTGTGCCATTGGGAGTATGAATTTTTATCCATATTTTGGGGGAGAATATGGTAATATATCTAAAGATGAAGATCCATATAGCCTATGACTCACCAATTATTTATTATAAACTCTATACTAAGCATTTCACAAGTGTAGAATGGGACTTGTATATGAATGTGCATAGAAGCAGTGTTTTTAATCACAAAGCCATTGAAATCAAATAAAATGCCCAACATGATGGATGGAGGACTCTGGTAGGTTACAGTCCATGGGTTCGCAAAGAGTCTGACATGGCTGAGCAACTTCACTTCTCTTTCACTTCTTGAAAATAAAAGAACATAATACAATATGAAATACCATGAAGCTGTGAAAATATACTCAAGTATGATGACATGGATGGGTATCTAAATATAAGACTAAGAAAATAAAAAGCATGCTGATAGCAACAATATTCTTTCTAACACCTTCAAAATAATAACATATATTAAGTAAATGAAATATACATATATTAAAATCCTAAAAATATGTAATTATGCCAGTCCTCTTTCAAAATAAGTGTTTAACTCTTATTAAGAAAGAATATCGGTGTGGTCAGGAAGAGGTAAAGAGAGAGATACAGATATTTTTACCAAAGTTATTTGACACAGAATGGTTAAAATACACTCATTATTTTTTTTACTTGATATTCTGAGATAGTTTATAAAATATTAATAGAAAAAAGGAAATATAAAGGAAGTATTTTTCACCTGTTAGTATTTCATCCAGCTTCCACGTTGAACTCTGTTTTAATAGTTTACTATAACTTTTGGATTATTTGTACATGAATAATATTTTGTAAATTATGACTTTTTGTTTTCTCTTTATATTTCAACACTATAAGCCTCCCATTGTATTTTTCAGTTTACTGCATGGGCAATGATATTAAACAGCCTTATATTGCTCGAGATATGAAAAAAATGTTTCTGTTGACCCTTGCTGTTATCCATTAGACATGTTAGCAATTTCCTAGAGAAAATATTTATCATATGTGCTGAATGCTATGCAATAATTAACCTATAGTCACACGTATTTACTTGATAAGTTCAGTTCAGCTGCTCAGTCATGTCCAACTCTGCAACCCCATGGAATGCAGCATGCTAGGCTTCGCTGTACATCACAAACTCCTGGAGCTTGCACAAATTCATGTTCATCAAGTCAGTGATATTAGATATTAATCACTGTTCAACTCTTAGGAAGGTAGGTTGATAGATAAATAGAAAGGTAATATATAGATATTGAGGCTATCATAAAATTATCACCCTTTTATTGCTCAATATAATGTTTGATACCAAAATTTCTGGTGTGGAAATATCTTCTTTTCCTGTATATACATTTTGGACATTGCTGAATTTGGTTTACTATTGCAAATCTCTTATTGGTGACATGAATTCGTATTTTATGAATTGTACTTTTCCAAATAAAGTATCCAGTTTATATTAACCTCATAAAGTTTTAATTAGATCTTGTTTCATTATTCTTTGAGTTTGCATAATGCAGGATTTATTTATTCTTTGCAGGTTTGCTGAAACTTGTATATAATGCCATCTAATAGCCTTTTTGAAGGGTTAATTCTGATTACAATTTTAATGTCACTTTTTGTTCACTCAGAATTTCTATTTTTAGTTCATTTTATTTATTTTTATTTTTTTAAATATAAATTTGTTTATTTTAATTGGAGGTTAATTACTTTACAATATTGTATTGGTTTTGTCATATATCAACATGAATCCACCACAGGTATACATGTGTTCCCCAGTTCATTTTAATGATATATTTCTTCAAAGATTATTGACATTCTTTTATTGTATTATCCTTTTATTATTTTTAAAAGCTTTACTTTCCTCATAGTTATTTCCCATAATCTATTGAATTAGTTCAAACTATTTGGGATATCCCCCCCTTTTTTTTCTCTGAACCATGCCTTGTTTCTTTTTTAAGTTATTTTTTAAATTATGAAAGTATGATACAATTACAGGAGACTTATAAAATACAGAGCAAAGTTACACACAGTTCCACTATACATTACAATTCTTAAGTAAGTAAATTAAGATTTTAGTTGGTCTCAATATCAAACTCTCAAAAATTAATAGAACAAATAGACAGAAAAGTATAAGGATATAGTAGACCTGAAAAGCACTGTGAACCAATTCAACAAAATTAAGATTTATACAATTTTAAGACAACAGCAGGTTAAAAATTCTATTCTAGTTCCCATAGGCTATAAACCAGGAGACAACAGAACACATCTAGAGACGTAAAGCAAGGTGCAAAAATTTTATGGTCTAAAGGTACTGAAATCAAACAGAAGTTGTTCTCTGTTGTAGGATTTTTTGGGATGAAGTGTGAGAAGACATGACTGACCTCAAAGAATAAGCTCTTTCGGCTTTGTTCACCATTCCTATTTTTATTTCTTTTTCTATTTTGTTAATTTTATATTGTGGTTTGACAACTTTACTTTTTGAATTTACATTTGATCATGCAATGAATGTAATAGACTGCTAATGATCTATTTGAACTTGTATGGCACATATAGATATATGTGTTGTGTGTATACATAACTTCATATATAAACATACACATCTACATATGAGTATATAGACACATATATAATCAAGTTTGGTGAAAACGTAAGTGTTCACTATTTTTTTAAATCACTCTTATTTGTACTAAATTTTTTCTACGTGTTCTATGTTTGTTAGATATTATAGCTAGTTCAAACTCTGTGATTGCAAATTTGTTATAATTCACAATTCTGAAAATTGGCTTTGTATATCATACCACTGTCTTATTAGCGACATATATGATTTTTCTGTCATTTTGATTTATAAACTCCACTATTATGCAGTGTCCTTTTTATCTCTGTTTTTTTTTTTTTCCCTTAAATTCTTTTTTGTCTAACATTAACGTACCTACGCACCACTTTATCATTTTTGGTTAGTGCTTACCTGGCATTTGTCTTCTTTTTGTGTATTTCAGAATTTTCTGTGAGGTTTTGTCATAGATGTATCACCTATGAGTACCACATTGATAGCTGGCTTTGTTTCCACACTACTGTGATAATCTTTTCATTTTTCCCCACATTTAAGAATAAATACTTAACCCTTATTTGGTTATTGACATATTTAAGACTTTTTTTTTTTCATTTTATTCCCTACTTTCTAATTCCATTGTTTATCTACTTTTTTCTCTGTATTTCATACTTGTAGATAAGTTTTCTCTAGAAAACTTATTAGAAAGTTATTTTTATTGATGTGTGTGCTTGTTTTTAATTTTTAAATACAAAATATAGATCTGGACTTTTTTTTAACAAAGGCAAACTATTTCCATTTATATGCTCCTGGAATATATCAAGAAGATGTATAATATTTTAAGTAAGCACTGAGCATTTCTCCATCTTATTACTATTTATTTTGTGGCTCTATTTTTATATGTAAAATAATTTACTTCTTTTCATTGTAACACAAAATGAAATTTGCCCATATGATTTAAAATTACTATATTCACCACCATTCAAATAATCCACAATTTTTATGACTTATGACTCCTATATTGAAGATCTAACCATGATAAAACTAATTACTTTTATTTATACGTAAGGATTGTTTTATTTTTCTTTCTCTCTTTACTGATAGTGAAACTGAATACAATTTTAAATTTACAGTAACTTTCCCTTTGTGTTTGATAGGTTTAACAAACTGCACCATTTTTTCTACTTTTGTTTATGAGAAATATATCAGCTAATTAGAATTAGCTAAAAAATTTCCTTGGTTTTCAGGGTCTTTACAATCAAAAGGCATAAATTTTAATTCTTCAGAATGTTCAATTATTATCACTTTAAATATTACTTTCCCATCATCTTCTATATTATATTCTTCTATAATTACCAGTAAATGTTTGATGGGACTTTTTAATCTGTCTTCTTTATTTCTTAATGGCCCTTTTATATACTTTATTTCAGTTTCTCTCTGGCAGTATAATTTGTTAAAAATAAAATTGCTTCAGTGTGAAGCAAAAAAAGAGCAAACACCAAAGGCCATACTCTACAGAAATGATTCTATCAGATTTCTATCAGTTTGCTCCAATTCCTCCTTCTCCTTAAACTTTTTGCTGATAAGAGTAAAATAAAGTAGTATTATCCAGGTAAACAAGCATGCATCAATTTTGGTTCAGTCACCTGGTTGTGTCAAACTACAAGTCAATGTCCACCTTAGTTATAACAGGAACAGAGATGAGTCTTCAGTCTCTTCAGTGTATGATGTATTCCTGCAAGTAAGAAGATGTGGGATTTTAAACCATCATGAATATACAAGTCTATCTTCAGGAAGCACACAGTGCATTACACTTAAAAAATATAAAAAGGGCTAAAATAATTATTGATCATGATGTGTGGTGGGATGTATGCTTACATACATTTTCTCTTTAATTCTCACAGCCTTCATAGATGTGGATGTAATGTTTCTCATTCCATAGATGGGATAAGTGATACAGTCAGTAAGGCTTCAGAAAAATAAAATAAACTCACAGAAATAGGACTGAAAATAATTAGGTTTTGAGCCCAAATCTTTCTAACTCCAAAATGAACTAGAAAAATAATTGATGCTATGTCTGAAGCTCTCAACAAAAACTTGCTAAGAGTTTTGATGAAAATGAGCATGATAAAGTTTCATCTGAAAAATAGCTCTACCATAATAAAAATCAACAGACAACTAGAAAGCTAGGCACACCTAGCCCTGTTCTGCAGGCAAAGAGAAGATTCCTGAGCCTTACTTTAAATGTCAGTGTATGGCAAAAACCACTACAATATTATAAAACAATTAGCCTCCAATTAAAATAAATAAATTAATTTAAAAAATAAAAGGAATATATTTTTTTAAAAAAAGAACAGTTGGGATTGTGGAGCATTCCACAATTACATGAACAAATTACATGAACACTATTACATGAACAAATATGGCATCAGAACACAGATCTGCCTAGAGTGCATACAGGCCAGGAAATTGAAAGTGAAAGAGAAAGAGAAGAGTCTGTTCCTTCCTTCAACACAGCAAACATAAATAAATACATACACCCAGTGCTTACTTGATTTTAGCCCAGAATATGTTCAACAGTTAACCAGTCAAATTAAGTGCTCTCCAAAACAGAGAGGCTAAACTATGGGCGGATAGTCCCCCAGCTGTGAGCTGAAACAATTTTTTTTTTTTTTTGAGCTGAAGCTGAAACAATTAAGTCAGAAGGGAAGAAGTAATGATTCCTATTCCATTAGTGAGATTTAACAGCTATTGAGTGTATATTCATATACTATCAGGCACTTTCAGCACATACGATGTTTTAAAGCCCTCACAAAATACTTTAAAGCAGATTTTGTAATTTTATACATGACATGACAAGGGTAAGAAGTGTGAGGTTCAAAATATTAAAAATTTCCAAAGTCCATAGCCATTAAGTAGAAGAGATAGGTTTAGATTAGTTAATCTGCCTTCAAGATTATTATATTCCTCCTAAATTGTTCTTCCTCTTCTCAGTAGAAGGAGTCTTGAACTGAATCTGAGGGGAGAAATGGGTTAAAATCGGAAAAGGAGTTTGTTCCCTACAGACGTGTTAACATCAAAGTACGGTCGATGAATGTAGATTAACTGAGCAAACCACCCTGACTAATGAATTTGATGACAGTGGATTTTGAGGATTAAAAGGACAATTGGATTGAGAAAAGAAAGATGTCATCTTCATCCTTCCTTGCTTCTGTTGTAAAAGAAAGTTGTCTTTAACTGCAGAAAAACGTTTATGAAAATGTGCTATGAGAAGAGGCTGTATTCATACTGAAGGTAGAACTGCTAAATAAGCACATATAATAACCATTCTTTGTGAAGACAATTTTTATGACAAAGCTAAACATGGAACAAGCAATCATTGGTGATGAGTTAAAGAAAACCCGAAGGTTCTAAGAGAATATATGTCAAGGGAAATTAATGCAATGGGAATCAGTAAGAGTTTTCTGGAGCAAGTGATGACTGAACTCTCAAATTAAAAAGTAAATAACTTGTTCCTGGGTGCCCACTCTCACCACTACTATTCAACATACTTTTGAAAGTTTTGGCCACAGCAATCAGAGCAGGAAAAGAAATAAAAGGAATCCACATTCGAAAAGAAGAAGTAAAACTCTCACTGTTTGCAGATGACATGATCCTCTACATAAAAAATCCTGAAGACTCCACCAGAAAATTACTACAGCTAATTAATGAATATAGTAAAGTTGCAGGATATAAAATCAACACACATAAATCCCTTGCATTCCTATACACTAACAATTAGAAAACAGAAAGGGAAATTAAGGAAACAATTCCATTCACAATTGCAATGAAAAGAATAAAATACTTAGGAATATATCTACCTAAAGAAACAAAAGACCTATATATAGAAAACTATAAAACACTGATGAAATAAATAAAAGAAGACAAAAATAGATGGAGAAATATACTGTGTTCATGGATCAGAAGAATCAAGATAGTGAAAATGAGTATACTACCCAAAGCAATCTATAGATTCAATGCAATCCCTATCAAGCTACCAACAGTATTCTTCACAGAGCTAGAACAAATAATTTCACAATTTGTATGGAAATTCAAAAAACCTCGAATAGCCAAAGCAATCTTGAGAAAGAAGAATGGAACTGGAAGAATCAACCTGCCTGACTTCAGGCTCTACTACAAAGCCACAGTCATCAAGACAGTATGGTACTGGCACAAAGACAGAAATACAGATCAATGGAACAAAATAGAAAGCCCAGAGATAAATCCACGCACCTATGGACACCTTATCTTTGACAAAGGAGGCAAGAATATACAATGGAGAAAAGACAATTGCTTTAACAAGTGGTGCTGGGAAAACTGGTCAACCACTTGTAAAAGAATGAAACTAGAACACTTTCTAACACCATACACAAAAATAAACTCAAAATGGATTAAAGATCTAAATGTAAGACCAGAAACTATTAAACTCCTAGAGGAAAACATAGGCAAAAGACTCTCTGACATAAAACATAGCAGGATCCTCTATGATCCACCTCCCAGAATATTGGAAATAAAAGCAAAAATAAACAAATGGGACCTAATTAAACATAAAGCTTCTGCACAACAAAGGAAACTACAAGCAAGGTGAAAAGTCAGCCTTCAGAATGGGAGAAAAGAATAGCAAATGAAGTAACAGACAAAGAATTAATCTCAAAAACATGCAAGCAACTCCTGTAGCTCAATTCCAGAAAAATAAAAGAACCAATCAAAGAATGGGCCAAAGACCTAAACAGACATTTCTCCAAAGAAGACATACAGATGGCTAACAAACACATGAAAAGATGCTCAACATCACTCATTATCAGAGAAATGCAAATCAAAACCACAATGAGTTACCATTTCACGCCAGTCAGAATGGCTGCGATCCAAAAGTCTACAAGCAATAAATGCTGGAGAGGGTGTGGAGAAAAGGGAATCCTCTTCCACTGTTGGTGGAAGTGGAAACTAGTACAGCCACTATGGAGAACAGTGTGGAGATTCCTTAAAAAACTGGAAATAGAACTGCCTTATGGCCCAGCAATTGCACTGCTGGGCATACACACTAGGAAACCAGAATTGAAAGAGACACGTGTACCCCAATGTTCATCACAGCACTGTTTATAATAACCAGGACATGAAGCAACCTAGATGTCCATTAGCAGATAAATGGATAAGAAAGCTGTGGTAGATATATACAATGGAATATTACTCAGCCATTAAAAAGAATACATTTGAATCAGTTCTAATGAGGTGGATGAAACTGGAGCCTATTATACAGAGTGAAGTAAGCCAGAAAGAAAAACACCAATACAGTATACTAACGCATATATATGGAATTTAGAAAGATGGTAATGATAACCCTGTATGTGAGACAGCAGAAGAGACACAGATGTATAGAACAGTCTTTTAGACTCTGTGGGAGAGGGCGAGGGTGGGATGATATGGGAGAATGGCATTGAAACATGTAAATTATCATATATGAAATGAATCACCAGTCCAGATTCGATGAATGATACAGGGTGCTTGGGGCTGGTGCACTGGGATGACCCAGAGGGATGGTATGAGGAGGGAGGTGGGAATGGGGTTCAGGATGGGGAACACAAGTACACCTGTGGCGAATTCAAGTCAATGTATGGCAAAACCAAGACAACATTGTAAAGTAAAATAAAAATAAATAAATAAATAAAAAGTAAATAACTATTAACTAAAAGTGAAGTGTGGAAACAGCAGTTGTAACTAAAGGGAGAGTGACATAATTTAGGAACATATGTTAGATTTCTGAAAGACATTGGGGGCCTGACGATAGATTATGGGGAGTTATAAGCCATAAACCACACACACACACACACACACACACACACACACACACACATATATATATATATGAGAAATAGATTTTCTCAACTGAATGTCCAAATAAATGTTTCTTGTAAGGTACAATATTGCAACGGATAGTGCTATTTCACACTAATAACTTCAAAGTATATAAAGTTTTTAAAATAAAAAGTCATTATTTCATTAAACAAATAGCTATTTAATCCTACAGCATGTTATATACAACCAAGAAGAAATAATACAATTACATAAAAATGAATAAAATATTTACATTTTTAAGAAACCACAAAGAAAAGAAATACAGGACTGATTTAATATGACATAAATAAAATGGTGTGACTTGTAAGTTGGACATGGCATAAAAGATATGATTTTCTAGTGGTAATGTCAAACAAAAGGACAAGGAAAGGAAAGATAAGCTCCTTCCATCTTGCTTCATAGAAAAGCTTAAGAAAATACACTACACACATCTGAGGAAACCGGAAAGAAATATTGTCTTCAGTAAAAACATAGACGTGATAAAGAAGACCATACAATAAGCAGACTGAGAACATAGAGTGATGTGTCAGTCATGAAAGAGAATCACTAACAAAAGGGTTCAGGAAGGAGCAAATTAGTGGAAAGTTTTGTTGGGACAAAGAATATAGAAGTCTACACCGTATACAAGTGATGGAACACAAGGAAAAAGAACTTAGCATATGTTTTACATAAATGGTAATCAGCATAAACTCTAAGGATTCTGCTATATCCTGAAAGTAATTCTTGGAGGTTGTGATTTTAGTATGAGGGTGGTTTTTTTCGTAAATAAGAGAAAGGTCATATGACAGGGGAAGCCCTGGCTAGCAGACTGGAGTGGATGCATCACCTCTTGCTTTGATAGAGGGGTGCAGAAGGGTGGAAGAGGTCAACTGGTTTCATTCATTCAGAGGACATTACTGGGCACCTGCTCCACTCTAGATACTGTATAAAAGCATTAAAAATGCACAAGTCAGTAAAACCAAGAGTAGATCTTCAACTTTGGAGTAAAGATAGATAAAATATATTATGAAGATAATGTGTAATGACAAGATGTGCTATAAAGACAGAAATGATGATAGATATTGACAGAAATGGTAGGAAGTTGATATCTCTGGTGAGGTAATTATAGAAAATACTGCATTCCTTCCTAGCCACCACCATCACATTTACATCTATAAAGTGACATCTGAACACAGCTAGCCAGCTAGCCTTAAAACAGAGTGAAAAAACACAATGATATCTCGAAGAACTGCTTCAAACAGGGAAAACATCAAGTGAACCTTTATAGAGGTTAAAGAATGCTTGGAGTGTTCAAACACCAGAGTTCAGTGTGACTGCAGAAGAGTGCATGAAAGTGAGAGAGGTAGGTGTTGAGTTCAGAGAAATGGAAGCACAGAGTTAACTAATAAGGGGAAGTTAAGTTGATATAAGGATGTTAGCATCTTTAGCATCTGCTTGGAGTAAGACTGGAAATTGGGGGTTCTGATAAAGAAGTAACTGTCTTAGATGGAAGGCTCTAGGTATTGTGTTGATATTAGACTTCTGGGGAGCAAAAGTGGAAGCAGAGACACTAACAATGACAAGAATCTAGGCAAGAAATGATTATGGACCATGGTGGGTGGTGAGAGTAGTTAGAAGTGGTAGGAGTCTGGATGCATTGTAAGGGTACAGCCAAAAAACTATCCTGATGTTTTACATGCAAGAAAAAAGAGAGGCGTAAAGGAAGTTACTAAAGTATCAGAATAAACCTTATTTTATGCCAAGTATGCAGTCTTCTATATAACTCCTTGGAATGTTTTGGCCTTCTTTTGGAATGACTATCATTTTACATCAGTTCAACTCAGTTCAGTCGCTCAGTCGTGTCCGACTCTTTGCAACCCCATAAACCGCAGCACGCCAGGCCTCCCTGTCCATCACCAACTCCCAGAGTCCACCAAAACCCATGTCCATCGAGTTGGTGAAGCCATCCAGCCATCTCATCCTCTATCGTCCCCTTCTCCTCCTGCCCACAATCCCTTCCAGCATCAGAGTCTTTTCCAATGAGTCAACTCTTCGCATGAGGTGGCCAAAGTACTGGTGTTTCAGCTTTAGCATCATTCCTTCCAAAGAAATCCCAGGGCTGATCTCCTTCAGAATGGACTGGTTGGATCTCCTTGCAGTCCAAGGGACTCTCTAGAGTCTTCTCCAACACCACAGTTCAAAAGCATCAATTCTTCAGCGCTCAGCTTTCTTCACAGTCCAACTCTCACATCCATACATGACCACAGGAAAAACCATAGCCTTGACTAGACGGACCTTTGTTGGCAAAGTAATATCTCTGCCTTTCAATATGCTATCTAGGTTGGTCATAACTTTCATTTCAAGGAGTAAGCGTCTTTTAATTTCATGGCTGCAATCACCATCTGCAGTGATTTTGGAGCCCAGAAAAATAAAGTCAGCCACTGTTTCCCCATTTATTTGCCATGAAGTGATGGGACCGGATGTCATGATCTTAGTTTTCTGAATGTTGAGCTTTAAGCCAACTTTTTCACTCTCCTCTTTCACTTTCATCAAGAGACTCTTTAGTTCTTCTTCACTTTCTGCCATAAGGGTGGTGTCATCTGCATATCTGAGGTTATTGATATTTCTCCCAGCAATCTTGATTCCAGCTTGTGCTTCTTCAAGCTCAGCATTTCTCATGATGTACTCTGTATAGAAGTTAAATAAGCAGAGTGACTATATACAGCCTTGATGTACTCCTTTTCTTATTTGGAAACAGTCTGTTGTTCCATGTCCAGTTCTAACTGTTGCTTCCTGACCTGTATATAGGTTTCTTAAGAGGCATGTCAGGTGGTCTGGTATTCCCATCTCTTTCAGAATTTTCCACAGTTTATTGTGATCCACACAGTCAAAGGCTTCGGCATAGTCAATAAAGCAGAAATAGGTGTTTTTCTGGAACTCTCTTGCTTTTTCCATGATCCAGCGAATGTTGGCAATTTGATCTCTGGTTCCTCTGCCTTTTCTAAAACCAGCTTGAACATCTGGAAGTTCGCGGTTCACATATTGCTAAAGCCTGGCTTGGAGAATTTTGAGCATTACTTTACTAGCGTGTGAGATGAGTGCAATTGTGCAGTAGTTTGAGCATTCTTTGGCACTGCCTTTCTTTGGGATTGGAATGAAAATGGACCTTTTCCAGTCCTGTGGCCACTGCTGAGTTTTCCAATTTTGCTGGCATATTGAGTACAGCACTTTCACAGCATCATCTTTCAGGATTTGGAATAGCTCAACTGGAATTCCATCATCTCCACTAGCTTTGACTAATCTAAATGTCTTCAACTCCAATGAGAAACTAATCAACTGATTGTCGAATGTTTCATTATTAAATAACAATGGTAAAAAGAAAGGGAAACTCAAATTGAGCAAAAATTAATTTTGACTCCAATCTTTAAAGATTATAACTTTTCCTATCTCTGGTAATCTCTCATGCAAACAATGGGGAAATTTAGGACAATGAAATCAGAGCCAAAGATGTATTCCCACTAACCAATAGAGCTACTACTATGAGACCTTCAGCATCCCATTGTTTTTTTCAGCCTGATGGTACTTCCCCTTTACCATGTTGGTTGACATGATACAGAACATTTTGTTACTGGAACCCAGAAGTGTGGAATGCATATCTACTTTTGTTTGACTTGTTACCAGCATTGCCTGTATCATTTTTGTCAAAAACCCTGGTGATCTTACAACACAGAAATTAAAGGATTTTGAAGCTTATGCAACACTGCACTTCAGCTTTTCTCATCTCCAGACACAGTCTCTATAATTTTATTCAATATCATGAAGACTCTTCACAAGGTTGAAAGAAGGTTTGATAAATTATCTTATTTAAAAATACAGATCACACGGCAATCCTGTTAAAGGTAATGGAAGATCATCAAAGGACAAAAGTACTACTGGCACTCTGTCTCCTGTTGAAGGACAGATACTTTTCACAATATTTCAGTGAAGTTTTTTCCTCAAGGTTAAAGGGACTGTGCATATTGTGTGAGTATCCTCTGGGGTTCTTTCAGGTACAGTGCAAACTGCTGCATCTGGGGATGCTCCCTAGCGGAACAAGAAACCCCCAGTGAGGAGCAGAGTGCCTCTAGCTTGGAACCTGTTGGTTCCAAGAGTTGGGAAATCCAGAAATGGGAAAAATAAAATTACTCTCTGAGTCAGCTGTCCTGCATCCTGTGACATTAGGGATTACAGGATTGGGTACTGCTGTCTCTTTCCAGCCACCAGTTTGGAGCTCATGGGGAAGGGGAAGGAAAAGGAAAGCATCACAGTTCCTGGTTGTGGTATGGTCTTTGAGGCTCTGCCGCAGCTGCTACATTTAGTCCAGACAACAGGGCTTGGAAATGTGCTCTTCTGTCTTTTTACCTGTCTTTCTTGTATTTCCAGATATTTTACTGAGCATTGTGTTTATTTTGGCACCTTGAAATCAATAATCCTAGCACTTCTATTTATTAGTAGACAAAGGTTATTTATTTTATCAAACTGTTACACAGATATTTAGTGGTTTAACTACAGTACAATGCTGACAATATATCTTTATGTTCTGATCATCAGAAAAGAGTCTACTTAAATTGCTGTGTCCCTATCTTAAAAAATAGATTATAGAAGGATTGTACCTTAAATCTGCTCAATCTCTTTAACTTTTTATTCATTTTCTAAAATGAAAATGACAGTTTCCAGGTGGACATTAAAATTCAACATAAAGAAGCATTATCATATATCTTTAATTAAAATCCTTACAGACATGATGTTCTTAATGAAACTTCAATTCAACCTTTTAAAAGCACAGTCAAAACAAAAATCACAGAGAAAGAAAGAAAATCACACTGTAAAAGAATCACAGTGCTGCATTTTAATTTTATTTATTTTTAAACATTAAGATTGAGTTTCATAGACATTGAGTAACGTGTTCAGGTTTAAAGGTAAGTGAAAGACCTAGGATCCAAGATGAAGAACTCCTGAATCTAAGGCCCCCGCATACTTCTTCATTCTACCATGTCTCTGAGCCAAAGGCTGGGGTCTACCGAGCACGTGTGACAAACACTCTTGTTCTTTGCCGAAAGACACTGCACAAATCCAAGCTATGAATGACATCAGCCATCCACACAGATGAAAATCTATCACTGATTTTTTGATTTCAAAGACGTGAAAATAGTAAGTGTTCATCTATCAATTATAAACAAAGAAATGCCAGGCAAAACAGACAAGGCATGCCTTGGTACCTATGAAAAATTAAATTCTGCTTAACAACAGGGTCTTCTTTACAAAATGCTGTTAGCAGAACTAATTAAAACATATTTATTGCAGTAGAGATGGAAGTTCAACTCAGCTGTAACAATATAGGAAACAGTTACAATGACAGGATCTGATTGACACATCCAGAGTTCTTATTATCGTCAAGGAAAAACAAGATTTCCTGGGACATATTAGCACATTGATAACTCTGATGGATGTGTGCGGATATCATGAAAAAGACTTCCTACTACTCCTAGGTTGCCTCTGGATGATTGCTGGCACTCTGTCTCTAGGAAGGATGAACCTGGCGAAATTGGCTGCTGACCTTTCTGAGTGTCCTTAACAGTGCAATACCTCAGATGTAAGAAAAAAAAAAAAGAGAAATTGATAGTTTGATTTATAATAAAAAAATGAAATTGGCCATAATATTTTGAAATTATATTTAGTATAATTTGAAATTACATCAAATGAAAGCATCTTATTAACAGAAATCCAGTGACCAAAAATGACCATCAATATGATGAGAAGAATATTATTTCAGGTCTATCCCTACGCACATGAACAGAAGATCAACAAAAATCATTTTGGTGAAGTGTTTTTTACTTTTATCTTTAATCCAAATGAGAGAAACAAAAAATTATTTCTGATTTAAAACTAAAGTGATCACTAAATTTGAGATAAATGATTGTCACTTGGAGTCAACTGATGCTCTAAAGTTAAGGGGAAAAATAATTTTATAAAATATTGCTTTAACTAAAATTAACCACAGTTTAATTTTAGAGACTCTCTACTTACTTTCTACTTTGAAATATTAACAAATTAGCATTCTTATCCTTCCTTCAACATTCCCTTCAATATCATTTAAAGACTATCAGTCAGTCAGTTTAGTTGTTCAGTCGTGTCCAACTCTTTGCAACCCCATGGACTGCAGTATGCCAGGCTTCCCTGTCCATCACCAATTCCTGGGGCTTACTCAAACTCATGTCCATTGAGTCGGTGATGCCATCCAACCATCTCATCCTCTGTTTTCTTCTCCTCATACCTTCAATCTTTCCCAGAATCAGGGTCTTTTCTAAGGAGTCAGTTCTTCACATCAGGTGGCCAAAGTACTGGAATTTCAGCTTCAGCATCAGTCCTTCCAATGAATAGTCAAGACTGATTTCCTTTAGGATGGACCAGATGGATCTCCTTGCAGTCCAAAGCACTCTCTAGAGTCTTCTCCAACACCACTGTTCAAAAGTATCAATCATTTTTCCTTCACTGCCAAGATTTATACACACATTATATTTTGCAAACTTAAGTCACTGGTTGTTTAGCTTCAGTATCATATTAATATAAACTGAAGGTTAACAATAGGTTAACCTCCTATTGATTTACCACAACTTCTTTAATCATCATTTTCTTGAATATCTTCGTAAAGTGCTTTTTACTCCAGAAGCAACTATATATATATATTATATACATATAATATATTATATACATATAATATATATATATATATATGTGCAAGTCTGTTGCTAAGTCATTTCCATTGCAATCCCAGGGACTATAGCCTGCCAGGCTCCTCTACCCATGGGATTTCCCAGACTAGACTACTTGAGTGGGTTGCCACTTCGTTCTCCAGGAGATCTCCTGACACAGAGATTGAACCTGCATCTTCGACGTCTCCTGCATTGTAAGGCAGAGTCTTTATCACTAAGATGTGCATATATATATATTTATCTCTAATTTTTAAATGCTTGAGAATATGATTGTTTACAAATTGTTATCTTTGATCACCCTTCCTTGCTCCTAAATTTTATGGATATTGTAAAATTTACAACTGTCTTCTGGAGTTAAACATTGTGGAAAACTTTAAGGTCACCTTGACTTTTTCTCCTGGTAAAGGACTTTCTGCCTCTGTGCTTATTACTTTCTCTGGGTGTGTGCTCAGTCATGGCTGACTCTTTGCAACCCCATGGACTGTAGCCCGCCAGGCTCCTCTGTCCATATAATTTTATAGGCAAGAATACTGGAGTGGATTGCCATTTCCTACTCCAGAGGATCTTCCTGACCCAGGGATCAAACGCACATCCCTTGCAACTCTTGCATTGGCAGGAAAATTCTTTACCACTGCTTCCCTGTCCTTGGTGATTCACAGGGAAGCCTGGCGTGTTGCAGTCCATGGGGTCACAAAGAGTCGGACATGACTGAGCAACTGAACTGAACTGAACTGAACTGAATGCCACCTGGGAGTCTCCCTATTACTTTAATACTTACAATTAAATAACTTAACTGCAATATATTTTTCTTATCCATAATTCCTAGTCACATTTTTTCTAGAACAAATAATATTCTTGAATTACAGTCAATTCTTTTCTACAAGAATATTCTATTATAGCCTCCCTCTTATTTCTTACATTTTATGACTTAAAAAAAAAATTAGGGTTAACTACCTTGAAATTCAATAGCTTGCCCTCCACATCTTTTACATTATGTGTTTAGTCGCTCAGTCGAGTCCAACTCTTGCAACTCCATAGACTGTACCCTGCCAGGCTCCTCTGTCCGTGGGATTCTCCAGGCAAGAATACTGGAGTGGGTTACCATTTCCTTTTACAGGGGATCTTTCTGACCCAGGGATCAAACCCAGGTCTCCTGCATTGCAGTCAGACACTTTAGCAACTGAGCTATGAGGGAAGCCCATCTTTTATATTATCTCTAGCTAATTTGAATTGTTGTTCCTCTGCATTCACTATAAGTATCTCAAGTTATTTATTATTATGGTAATTTGATTTTCAATAGGAGTTCTGCTGAACTGTACATTTGTTCACTTTATTTGAGTCAAGTGTTTCTTTTTCCTATGCTTTAAAGAATCCTGATTGTCTGTTCACCAGATCATCCTTTCCTTGGGCTGTTGTTGCTCAATCTTTTCATACTTAATGAAAAGTTGAGCCACACTGAAGAAGCTGCTCCTCATTACTGTAACTCAAGTCACCTCTACTCGGGGCTGTCTCAACATACTACCCACTTAGTTTTGTAATGCTTTTCAGTACCTTCAATTCATGAGATATCATGTTGGTTAATGAATTTATTAGCATAATTTTGACCCTTCTTTCCTCTTCCCCACCCATGCCACCTTTAATATTTGAGCTTAAATCCATTATTGGAGAAAGTTGCTTAACCAATGACTAAATAATAAATAAAAACCAATTACTAAATAAAAAAGTGCCTAAATATTTCGGCAGTGCCATCAGCAAGGTGACAAAACAGAGTTGAGCATTTTTTTCTCACATAGAAATTGACATCTACTCATGGAACAAAATAACTACGTGAGAACTCAGGAATCCAGGTGAGAGATTATAAAATCCAAGTGCAACATGGAAATGAGAAAAGATGCACTGAGTAGGGTATTCTTACATTTTCCCATAGACCTTACAGTGAATATTATGGAAATTCTAGAAGAACAGAAAGAGAAAGGGACAGAAAACATGCTTGCTGCTGCTAAGTCACTTCAGTCGTGTCCGACTCTGTGTGACCCCATAGACAGCAGCCCACTAGGCTCCCCCGTCCCTGGGATTCTCCAGGCAAAAACACTGGAGTGGGTTGCCATTTCCTTCTCCAATGCATGCAAGTGAAAAGTGAAAGTGAAGTCGCTCAGTTGTGTCCGACTCTTAGCGACACCATGGACTGCAGCCTACCAGGCTCCTCCATTCATGGGATTTTCCAGGCAAGAGTACTGGAGTGGGGTGCCATCACCTTCTCCAGAAAACTTGCTTAAAGCAATAATTACTGAAAAATTTGGAATTTGAGGAGGGAAATGGATATCAAAACTCATGAAGCTTGAAAGACCACATATATATATATAGAATCTGAAGAGATTTGCACAAAAATATGTTAAAATCAAACTGCAAAAATAAAAAAGGGAATTTGGAAAACACTACAACTATCTTGCAACATACAGTAGAACCCCTCTCTAACTCTTTAGTAAATTTTAGCAGGCCAGAACTAGGGGAATAACATATTCAAAGAACTGAAAGAAAAAAACTGCCAACCAAGATTAGTATACATGGTAAACCTTATCCTTTAAAAATGAGGGAGCAGGCATTCCCTGGTAAACACAAACCGAGGGGATTCATCACCAGTAAAACTAATAGTAGTCATGTATGGATGTGAGAGTTGGACTATAAAGAAAGCTGAGTGCTGAAGAATTGATGCTTTTGAACGGTGGTGTTGGAGAAGACTCTTGAGAGTCCCTTGGACAGCAAGGAGATCCAACCAGTCAATCCTAAAGGAAATAAGTCTTGACTATTCCCTGGAAGGATTGATGCTGAAGCTGAAACTCCAGTACTTTGACCACCTGATGTGAAGAACTGACTCACTGGAAAAGACCCTGATGCTGGGAAAGATTGAAGATGGGAGGAAAAGGGGACGACAGAGGATGAAATGGTTGGATGGCATCACTGACTCAATGAATATGAGTTTGAGTAAACTTTGGGAGTTGGTGATGGACAGGGAGGCCTGGTGTGCTGCAGTCCATGGGGTTGCAAAGAGTCAGATACGACTGAGCGACTGAACGGAACTGAACTGAAAACTAATATGTGTGTGTGTGTGCCTGTTCAGTTGAGTCTGACTCTTTGCAACCCAATGGACTGTAGCTCACCAGGCTCCCCTGTCCACGGGATTTTTCAGGCAAGAATACTGGAGTGGGTTTCCTTCTCCAGATCATACCAACCCAGAGACTGAACCTGTGTATCCCGCACTGGCAGGTGGATTCTTTGCCACTGAGCCACCTGGGAAGCCCAAAACTGTATAAGTGGTTTAAAATTATATGATGCTCTGTCTACTATTTAAAATTAAATAATGTACAAAAGCAAAACTTAAAAGTTGGTGTTTTAAAAAAATTAATTTTAATTATGAGAGGAAAATAGGAAATAGCAATAATCTAAATGTGTATATAGCTAAACAATACTTTAAAAATACTACAAATGTATTTAAAAAATTAAAACCTAGAGAGAAATAACATGCTCCTGAGTGTGAATATTCAAATTACAAAGATATTTTCTCCATCAAACTTTGTAATTTTAATATATGTGTGGACATGCTAAGTTGCTTCAGTGGTATCCAACCCTATGGACTGTAACCCACCAGGCTCTTCTGTCCATGGGATTCTCCAGCCCAGATTACATGAGTGGGTTGCCGTGACCTCCTCCAGGAGATCTTTCCATCCCAGGTATCAAAACCCTGTTTCTTATCTCTCCAACATTAGCAGGCTAGTTTCTTTACAAGGACCACCTGCAAAGTCTAATTTTAATACACATCTAATCAAAGTACGAAATGACTTGTAAAATGTATTATGAGTTTGAGTTTTGTCTAAATTAATAAAATCTGAAAAAAATTATCATAGCATTTACAAAAACAATTTAAAATGAAATGTTTTAAATGTAAAACAGGATACCAAAGGAGTTAGAAGAAAACTGTAGATATCGCTTTCCTATTTTTCTTGAAATAGGTTTCTAAGTATAACTCTGAGACCAAAATATTAAAAAAAGGAAAAACAGATAATCCTGCGATAGAAAGACTAAAGAATTTTTATGCCTAAAATAACCATAAGTAGAAGGACAAACTGGGGAAATAATTGCGAAGACATGAACTAATACATGGAAAACCTTTATAAATTTGAAAATATGAGTACTTCAGTGATGACATTTTAAATAAGTAATATTTAGACAAATTTTATAAAAAGGGAAACTAAAATGTCCAATTAGCATAGGAAACATTTTAACTTTAATACTAATTAAAGAGATGAGAGTTAAAATAAGTTTTTGCTACCAGATTAGTAAATAAATATCCAGTGATTGTTTAGATGTGAATCCAGCCACAGGAATACATTCTGCCAGTTGGAATGTAAATTGGGATATTTTTCTTTAAAGGAATTAGGCAATATATCTCAAAAATTTAATTCTGAAAAGTGGTATTTCCCTTTTACTTATACTAAAATTTTTACTTTTACTTATACTAAAATTTTTTCCAACCAATATTTAGACAAGTGCCCAAGGATAGTTTGGGGTATGTATATGTGTATGCTTGTGTGAAACATTATTATTACTTCTATTATTAAAATATTTTAAGTAAACTAAGGTATAAACCCTGGGGGCTTATTTAATTTAGAATATATTCAATTAGTGTAATACTAAGTACCTGCTCAAAATATTGTTTATCATATTGATTTAGGGAAATGTTAACGTTTCTGCTATAATATTATACTTAAAATGCATGTGATGAAACTCTTCAATTCTTAGTATTTCTTTGAACTGCTATTAGTCTTTTGCTTTATCTGATTTTAAATTTGTCAAGAAAAAATATTTCCTTTGCAATAAAAAAAGAAAATCTATGGGTATATTTTATTTATTCCTTCAATTTAAGTCTTAGGCATTAAAATAGTTTTCATGATATGGCTTAGATTGAGTTAATCTTTACCTCTCATGACATGCTTTTACTTGTGTACATATTTTTGCCTTTTTAAGACATTTATTCCACACCTGTCATTAGGATAATGAGTCAGTTCACATTCCTTCTCATCATTTGTTGAAGTATAAATTGAAAAAAATTATAATAATAATCAAGGCAAGGGAATTTATATAAATTCATAAATATCTTTATATCAGATAATCTTTTGATTAATCTTATTTATTTTTATAGGTTATATTTTTCAAAATATTTATTGGAGAGGTTTGTATTTAGAAATCTGCATTTTTACTATAGAGTTCAATGGAAGAATACAGATAAAATTAGTTTAAGCATTTTGCTGTGCTTTCCCTTAAGCAGCTGTTTTCTGTATTCTTCAGTCTCCATTAATAACCCTCTCTGTTTCATCAGAAGCGAAGCATTTTCTTTTTGTAGCTTAAAAACATTTTCAAATACACACTAACAGTGTGCCACAAAAGCATTTTATAATGAATAGCCTATGTTTTTTAGAAGGTTTAGCAATTTCTTCTATTGCATATTTACAATAGCCACAGTAACTTGTAAAGATTCCTCAAAGACATCTGTGGAAAAACTGCTTTGTTAATGCATATCCACATTGCAAGCAATTTCCTCTCCATCATGTCAGCATTGTTGAAAACATGTGTTAGAAGCTGGCTAGCAGGTCATCACTCACTCAGTTGGAGAAGAGGAAGAGTGGCAGGATTGTGAGGTCCATGATGTGAGGGGCCACACTCACCCATGATGAAGTTAGCTTCAAGCAGTTTCTAAAAGTTAAGGGAAAAAAAAAAAAACACTTTCAAACTATTTTCCAGAGTGACTGTACCCTTTTACATTCCTACCAGCTGTGTGTGAGTGATCAGTTTCTTTGCATACTCTCCAACATTTTGGTGTTTTCAGTATTTTACATTCTGATCAGTTGCAGTTTGGCAGTTTCTTATAAAATGAAACATAATCTCCAAATACACAGCAATTTCACCCTTGGGCATTTATCCCAGAGAAATGGAAATGTGCTTTCACACAAAAACGTGTACATAAATGTTCACTGCAGCTTTGTTTCTAAGAGCCAAAAACCTTAAACAACCCAGAAGCTCTTTGCCAGGTAAATGAATAAACAAATGACAGTACAACCAATCTGTGGAATACTGCTCAGCAGTAAAAAAGGATACATTTTTGATACACAGCCACTGAGATGAATTTCAAAGGAACTTGGCTGAATGAAAGAAAAATTCCCAGCAGCTTAGAATATTATTATTCCATGTATATAACATTCTTGAAATAACATTTTTTTTAAAAAAACAACAACATTAATAAAATGGAAAACTGATTAGTAGTTGCCAGGGTTTAAGGTGGGGGTAGACACAGAAGGGAAGTGAGTGTAGTTATAAAAGGGCAGGATGAAGAAGCCTTGTGGTGATGGAAATATTTTATATTGCAACTGCATTTTGGTATACATAAATATACACATGTGATAAATTTATGGAACAAAACACCTGCACAAAAGCCCAATGAGTAAAACTGGGAAAATCTGAACAACTTCAGTGGATTGTATCAATGTAAATATCCTGATTGTGATATGGCAAAAAGTGGATAGAAAGTACATGAGATTGATCTGTATTATGTCTTACAATTGTATGAAGTCTATAATGATGTAAAACAGAAAGTTTAAATTAAAGAAAGAGCATAAAAGAAAGTGACCCTTCAATTATACATAAGTAGCTAATGAGGACATGCGGCTCCAACTGTCAAATGTTCAGTATGTGGTAGGCCCTGTATCTTCCAAAGTTCACATATGACTTTGTACATCATCTTGATCAGAATGGGAAGTTTAAATTTCTCAGTGAAGCTACAAATAAACTATGACCAAGACACTCTGATCAACTTACCTCTTTCCTTACTCAGCTAGATTTGTGTTTGCTGTTCAGTTTTATATTAATTAATCAGAGAATCCAATTCAGAAAAAAAAATAATGTAATACAACAGTTTTTTATTTTAATTTTTAAAAATTTTAAACTCTAATTAAAAGGAATCAGTTACTCTGCTATTAAAAGGTGTGTGGCAGAAAAGGATAAGTTTGTTAGTAAAGAATAAGTAAAACAAACAAGACTGATACCTAGAGATTAGTAACTTTAAAAGCCACTAGCATTCCTAATGGAGAAGGCGATGGCACCCCACTCCAGTACTCTTGCCTGGAAAATCCCATGGACGGAGGAGCCTGGTGGACTGCAGTCCATGGGGTCGCGAAGAGTCGGACATGACTGAGCGACTTCCCTTTCACTTTTCACTTTCATGCATTGGAGAAGGAACTGGCAACCCACTCCAGTGTTCTTGCCTGGAGAATCCCAGGGACGGGGGAGCCTGGTGGGCTGCTGTCTATGGGGTCACACAGAGTCGGACACAACTGAAGCGACTTAGCAGCATTCCTAGAACAGGACAAGATGATTAACAAAGGAACTGGTACTCCCAGGATCCTGTTTCTGCACGACTCAGGGTTCTGCTCAGTTAGTGCTAAAACTGAACAGAAAAAGGAAGGAAAAACACACCCTACTAGGTTTCAATCAAAGAGAAGTTCCCAAAATAATTCACCAAACAGGAAGCAGTGGTGGGATTTGGGAATACAGAAAGGAAGCAACTACTTTCAAAGGTACCTCTAGAAACAATGAGTAAAAGGAGAAACAAGCTTTTCCTTTCTTCCTACTTTCTGCTGGGAAAAGCATGTCTTCAATAGTTGTCTTCAAACATCGATGTAAGACATTGGGGAAATATAAAGATGCTGTAAGAAGCATCTAAATATGTGCTGTTTTAATACTGTTAATTTCCCGATCTTCCCTGGTGGTTCAGACAGTAAAGAATCTGCCTTCAATGCAGGAGACCAGGGTTTAATCCCTGAGTCTGGAAGATCCCCTGGAGAAGGAAATGGCAACCCACTCCAGTATTATTGCTTGGAGAATTCCATGGACAGAGGAGCCTGGCAGGCTACAGTCCTGGGGTTGCAAAGAGTCAGACAGGCCTGAGTGACTAACACTTTCACTTTCAATTTCTTTATGTATTTTTCTTTAAATTGATCTATCCCAGAATTTTCACTCAGGAATTTATATTACCATAACACATTTCACAACCTTGAGCATACTTTTAGGAAACTCCCACTTAGTAGTACTCCAACAGTTAATCTGATCTTTGCTATTAACATGGTAAAATCAAAACATACTCATATATGATATTGAAATGTCTGCAGCATTCCATCTAAAATTTATTGTCCAGAACTTCAGAAAACAGCTTGCATTTATTTAGAATTAAGCCTTTTAGCTTCACTGTGGATATGCTCTCTAATTTTGTCAAATAAATATTTTACTATTATTTTCAACTATGAATTAACTCGATGTTCTCCCATACTCATCCATACTTTTATAATTAATCTCTTGGTAACTACACTAGTCTCAAATCCTAATTTATTGTGCCTTATGTTTCTTATTTTGGATTTTTAAAATTTTTTTTAAATAATTCAGTATTTGTATATATTATAAATCACCATAGTAAGTCTAGTTAACATCTGTCACCATACATAATTACAGTTATTTTTCTTTGGTGAGAACTTTTAAAAACTACTCTTAGCAAATTTCAAATATAGAATACAGTACTATTAATAAGAATTTTTTATATGCTATGAAAATGAAAGTATGTCAAGATAAATAATTTTTCCTTATTCATTCATGGGACATGATAAAACAAAAACTAATTAAAACATGCCTCAAAACAAGCTATGAGAAAAAATATGTAGTAGAATAATAGACATCGAAGGGTCTTTGGGGATTATCTGGTTTCCCAACTACTATTCACTCCCTAATATCCTGAATGAAAGGCTCCCTTCTCTTCAGTGGAAATTTATTTTCAACAGTAACAGTCAGGAATTATTGTCTGACTTCCATCAATTAATTGGAATTGCACTTTTCACATTATCAGTCCAAGAATCAATCTAACCCCTCTCCCTCTTTATATCAATTAAATCTTAAGAGGTCAAAATATAAAACAAAATAAAATTAAAACACTATTAAAACAACTATCTTAAAAACTTTTAGGAAATTATAACCAAGTATTAACAGATATTAAACTGAACAGAAGAAAGGTCAGATTTCTGCTGAGACAGAATGACATAGTATTCTCTCATCCTTTGAATTCTCTTCAAAGCAGCCCCTGAAACTCTAGTCTTCTTTTATATAAGAAAGAGATGGATAAAGTGATGAAGGTTTCCGGACTTCTTTTTCTTAGTCTTGGAAAACTTGCAGTCTTCTTCAATTGAGACAGCACTTATCACCCACTTATTTCAACTATGGGATGTCAGCTGAGTAAAACTATGAGATAGGAGGAAACATTTTTTGTTATTCTGCTACATATATAAATCACACACTTATTTTTCCATAGAGAAGGAATTTACATATAATCACACACATATATAAATGCTACTTTTGTTATGAAAAACAAAAATCTCAAATTTAAGTGGTCTATCTACTGAAAAGTTACCTAAACATTTAGGCAATTAAAAGACTAATAAGAAAAATGGTCAGATGAACTGTATATACATTCTTTCTTGTATCTAAAACTGATAACAAAGACAATAAAGAAGTGGATTTTTTTTGTTAATAGTTTTGTTCATATACAATACATATACTGTATAATTCATCACTTAAAGAGTACAATTTAGAGGTTTTGGCATCTGGTCCAATCAGATCAGATCAGATCAGTCACTCAGTCGTGTCCGACTCTTTGCGACCCCATGAATCGCAGTACGCCAGGCCTCCCTGTCCATCACCAACTCCCGGAGTTCACTCAGACTCACGTCCATCGAGTTGGTGATGCCATCCAGCCATCTCATCCTCTGTCGTCCCCTTCTCCTCCTGCCCCCAATCCCTCCCAGCATCAGAGTCTTTTCCAATGAGTCAACTCTTCGCATGAGGTGGCCAAAGTACTGGAGTTTCAGCTTTAGCATCATTCCTTCCAAAGAAATCACAGGGCTGATCTCCTTCAGAATGGACTGGTTGGATCTCCTTGCAGTCCAAGGGACTCTCAAGAGTCTTCTCCAACACCACAGTTCAAAAGCATCAATTCTTCGGTGCTCAGCCTTCTTCACAGTCCAACTGTCACATCCATACATGACCACAGGAAAAACCATAGCCTTGACTAGACGAACCTTTGTCGGCAAAGTAATGTCTCTGCTTTTGAATGGGGAAACAGTGGAAACAGTGGCTGACTTTATTTGGGGGGGCTCCAAAATCACTGCAGATGGTGATTGTAGCCATGAAATTAAAAGATGCTTACTCATTGGAAAGAAAGCTATGACCAAGCTAGACAGCATATTAAAAAGCAGAGACATTACTTTGCCAACAAAGGTTCGTCTAGTCAAGGCTACGGTTTTTCCTGTGGTCATGTATGGATGGACTATAAAGAAAACTGAGCGAGCGCTGAAGAACTAATGCTTTTGAACTGATGTTGGGGGCCAGAGTGAGGTACTCCGCCCGTGGCAAAGGTCATGAGGAAGGAGGCTTGACGTACACAAAGGCGGGATCGAGCCTCAGGAGTCCCCCTGGAAATCCTCAAGCATCTACCCCCATAACCAGAGCCTGCCTACTTTACTACTTTGTGCTCTCACCTACACCTCTGACTTTACGGGGGGCTGTCCCCCACCACCTCTTTCAGAGAAGGAGTTAACTTAGAGCTCCAGTTAATAAAAACTCCTGGGAGTGACAAGAGCATTTTAACCTACAAACTCCTCTGAAGGTTCTCTAGCCTGCCTGACAGGCTTGTCCGGCCACATGTGATTGCTCACAGCCTCCCAACCGTGAGAGGCACGAGATGCTTTAAACCTTCTAAAAACAGGTTCCTTAGAAAAGTTAGAAACCTATTAGTATAAGTATAATGGGCTGATTAGAAATTGTATTGGTGAAGGGTTTTTTCATTTGTTGAGCCAATATTTGTTGCTAAGTCTCCACATCTCCTGCCCTTACACACATTAATGAATATATAGAAGAAATAAGTATTAACCTTTGATATTAATCACGTTGGACCTTAGGCTAAGTAAATTCTTTCCTTAATTAAAACCCACTACACCCTCACCCTATAAGAATGTAACTTTATTTGGGTGGCATCTGTTTTAAGAATAATCACCCCTGGAGAAATAAGTGTCCTGGTTGACTGACCACTGTCACAAGGAGAGGGTCATAAATTGTCAGCAGGCCCCCCTGGCCAGAAGATGATGTAACACCCCTAAGACCTCTGTATACATTTGTATGAAGCACCTGACTTTGATAAAAGTCAGGACTGCTGACCCCGAGTGACTTTTGCATAACATCTCAGTGTATAAAAGTAGACCATGGAAAATAAAGAATTGGGATCAGTTTCTCGAAATACTGGTCTCCCCATGTCGCTCTCTCTCTCTCACTCTGGCTGAGTCTACATCTGGAGCGCGGAACCCGTCATGCTTACTAATTATGCCCGGGCTTCTAAGATCCAACCGGGGAGGCCTCAGTGTCTCCTCTCCTTCGGGAGAACGGAAGGACGCCTGCAGCCTACGTAAGTGGTGCAAGCTTCTTGTCTTGAAGTTTTATTGGTCTCCCATGTAAACCAAGCTACTCAGCCTCTTTTCTCCACTGAATTTTCCTACTGAGCTATCCTTATTCTATTACTCTTTATGTCTTTAGTTAATATCTAATTGAAGCTATTGTATCCTGATCCTCGCCAAAGCCATCCCTGCTTTGAATACCCTGAATCAGCCGGGGCTGGACCCAGGCACTGTGGTGTTGGAGAAGACTGTTGAGAGTCCTTTGGACTGCAAGGAGATCCAACCAGTCCATCCTAAAGGAGATCAGTCCTGGGTGTTCATTGGAAGGACTGATGTTGAAGCTGAAACTCCAATACTTTGGCCACCTGATGCGAAGAACTGATTCATTTGAAAAGATCCTGATTCTGGGAAAGATTGAAGATGGGAGAAGAAGGGGATGACAGAGGATGAGATGGTTGGATGGCATCACCGACTCACTGGACACAGGTCTGGGTGAACTCCGGGAGTTGGTGATGGACATGGAGGCGTGGCATGCTGCGGTTCATGGGGTTGCAAAGAGTCGGACACGACTGAGCCACTGAACTGAACTGAATATGTTCACAGGGTTGTGCATCTACAACCACAATCATTTTTAAATCATTTCCACTACACCAAAAAATAAATTTTTATTCATTAGCAATCACTCTCCTTTTTTATCCCAAGACTTAAGCAAGTATCAGCATTCTCTTGGTTCCTATAGATTTACCTATTCTGAACATTTCATTTACAATATGTAGTATTTTATTACCAGAATTATTTCACATAGCATAAAAATTTATGCAATAATATATGTTAGATAATTCATGTTAGATAATACATGGGTTTCCCTGATAGCTCAGTTGATAAAGAATCCAGCTGCAATGCAGGAGAACCCAGTTCAATTTCTGGGTGGGGAAGATCCGCTGGAAAAGGGATAGGCTACCACTCCAGTATTCTTGGGCTTCCCTTGTAGCTCAGCAGGTAAAGAATCCGCCTGCAATGTCAGACACCTGGGTTTGATCCCTGGGTTGGAAAGATCCCCTGGGAGAAGAAAAAGGCTACCCACTCCAGTATTCTGGTCTGGAGAATTCAACAGACTGTATTTAGTCCATGGGTCACAAAGAGTCGGACACCACTGAGCGACTTTCACTTTCACATTTTAGAACATGCATCAGTATGTTTTTCTTTTGCTATCGAATTACATCTCATTATTGGATATACCAGGCTTCCCAGGTGGCTCAGTGGCAAAGAATCTGCCTGCCAATGCAGGAGACATAAGAGATGCGGATTCAATCCCTGGGTTGAGAAGATGCCTTGAAGAAGGCATTAGTTTTCTTAACTGGAAAAATCCCATGGACTGAGGATCCTAGCAGGCTGCAGTTCATGGGGTCGCAAGAGGGTTGAAATTTATCCCTCCTAAAAGACGCTTACTCCTTGGAAGGAAAGTTATGACCAACCTAAATAGCATATTCAAAAGCAGAAACATTACTTTGCCAACAAAGGTCCGTCTAGTCAAGGCTATGGTTTTTCCTGTGGTCATGTATGGATGTGAAAGTTGGACTGTGAAGAAGGCTGAGCACTGAAGAATTGATGCTTTTGAACTGTGGTGTTGGAGAAGACTCTTGAGAGTCCCTTGAACTGCAAGGAGATCCAACCAGGCCATTCTGAAGGAGATCAGCCCTGTGATTTCTTTGGAAGGAATGATGCTAAAGCTGAAACTCCAGTACTTTGGCCAGCTCATGCGAAGAGTTGACTCATTGGAAAAGACTCTGATGCTGGGAGGGATTAGGGGCAGGAGGAGAAGGGGACGACAGAGGATGAGATGGCTGGATGGCATCACTGACTCAATGGACATGAGTCTGAGTGAACTCCGGGAGTTGGTGATGGACAGGGAGGCCTGGCGTGCTGCAATTCATGGGGTCGCAAAGAGTCGGACATGACTGAGCGACTGAACTGAACTGAATTATTTTATTCTTTCAACACTGTTTCAAGTGAAGTTGTTTTATTAAGTTCATTTCAATTTTTTTTTTTTTTTTTTGTGGTACAATGGTAGAGAATCTGCTTGTCAATGCAAGAGACACAAGAGACAAGGATTCAATTCCTGAATCACGGAAGATGCCCTGGAGTTGGAAATAACTACCCATTCCATTATTCTTGCCTGGAAAATTCCATGGACAGAGGAGCCTAGTGAACTACAGTCCGTGGGGTTGAAAAGAGTTGGACATAACTGGGGCAACAGAGTACACATTATATAAAAATACTGTATATTTTAAAATATTGATCTTGTACCTGCAACCTGGTTGAAAGTGCTAGTATATAGTATATACTTTTGTTCCTTTTTTTTTTTTTAATTATGCCTAGCTAAAGATTTGTCAGATTTTTTTTAGGGTTTTTTGTTTTGTTTTGGTTTTTCCATAGTACTGACTTTCTGTTTGGTTAATTTTCTCTATTGTTTTTCCATTCTCTGTGTCATTAATTTGCATTCTAATCTTTACTATTACCTTCCTTCTATCTGCTTTAGGTTCAGTTCATTATTCTTCCAGTGTGTTAAAATGGAAGGCTACATTACTGATTTGAGATCTTTCTTTTTTAAATACAGGTTTATACTCTTAAATTTCCTGCATGTTTGTATGTGCTCACTCATTTCTGACTCTTTGCCAGCCCATAGACTGTAGCCGGCCAAGCTCCTCTGCCCATGGAGTTTTCCAGGCAAGAATACTGGAGTATGTTGCCATTTCCTACTCCAAAATTTCCTAGTAAATACTTTCACTTCACTTAATACATTTTTATTTATTATGTTTCATCTTCATTCATCTTAATATACTAATTTATCTTGTGCATTTTTGAGTCAATGTTAACTTAATTTCCTAAGTTTTTTTTTTTTTTTTTAATTTTCCAAAATGCCTCTTGTTGTTGAGTTCTGAATATATTTCATTTTGGTGGGAGAGCTTACTTCATATTAATTCAATACCACTTAAATTTACTGAAGCTTGTTTTATGGCCTAGATTATGATCTATCCTGGAGAATATTCGATATGCACCTAAGAAAAACATATATACTTTTCTTTTTATAGAAGGAATGCTCAATTCATGCCTATTTGGTCTAGTTGGTATATAGCATTGTTCAGGCCTTCTATCCCCCCTGTTCATCTTTTGCCTAGTTTTTCTATTGACTGTTAAATGTGAAGTATAAAGTCTCTAAGTATCGTTGTTAAATTCTTTATTCTTTATTTCTCCGTTTATTTTTGCTTCATATATTTTGAGAGTATGTTGGTAGATGCATATTTTTATAATTGTATGATATTCTTGATCAATTGTTCCTTTGTCAATATAGAATGTGTTTCTTTATATCTAGTTATGTTTGTTTGTTAAAACTCTATTTTGGAGGAAATATATATACGTAGTTATGACTGATTTGAATTGTTGCACAGAAACCAAAAACAATGTAAAGCAATTATCCTCCAATTATATGTAAAGTAATTAATTTAAAAACACAGTATTTTGTAGAACAGACTTGTACTTATTAAGGGGTAGGGGAGGTGGGGGAGTGAAGGATTGGAGGCTCGGGATTAATAGATGAAAACTAGTATATATAGGTTGGATAAGCACAAGGTTCTTGTTACAGCACAGAAAACTATATTCAATACCTTATGATAAACCATAATGGAAAAGTATGAATATATATATATATATATATATATATATGCAACTGAGTTGCTTTCTTGTATAGCATAACTTAACACAACGTTGTATTCAATAAAAATAATTTTTTGGTCTATTTTGTCTAATACTAGTTTAGTATACCATCCATCTTATGGTTAGTTTGCATGATATACATTTTCCATCTTCTCATTTCCAAAATACATGTCCCTTTGAATCTAAAGTGTATAGCCTATAAATATCAAATGTGCTGTGCTTAGTCCCTCAGTCATGTCTGACTCTTTGCAAACCCATGGACATTAGCCTGCCAGGCTCCTCTGTCTATGGGAATTCTCCAGGCAAGAATACTGGAGTGGGTTGCCATGCCTTCCTCCAGGGGAACCCCAGGATCAAATGCAGGTCTCCTGCATTGAAGGTGGATTCTTTACCATCTGAGCCACCAGGGAAGCCCATGAATACTGGCGTGGTGAGCCTATCCCTTCTCCAGGGCATCTTCCCAACCCAGGAATTGAACTGGGGTCTCCTGAATTGCAGGTGGATTCTTAACCAGTGAGCTACCAGGGAAGTCCCATAAATTAAAAATAAATAAATAAATAAATAGCAAATTTTTGTATGCTATTTTTTTTATCTAGCCTGACAATTTATGCATTTTGGTGGATCCATTAATCCATTCTAACTTAATGTTAGTGTTGATTATGTTGAGTTTGTTTCTCTCATTTCATTTTCCTGTATATTTCATGCCTCCTTTGTTCCTCCTTTATTTCTTTTATACATTAATCAAATATTTTCTAATAAACACTTTTTTTAGCCATGCCATTCACCAAGTCAGATCTTAGCCCCATGTCAAGGGACTGAACTCTTGCCCTCTGTGTTGGAAGCATGGAGTTTTAATCACCGTGCCACCAGGGAAGTCCTAATAAACATTTTAATACCTTTTAAAAAGTTTTATTGTATTTATATTTTCTTAGTGTACTCGAGGACTTACCATACAAATCTTATTAGGACTTGCTTCCTAAAATTTAAAATTTCATTTAAAATTGATATAAATTTAACTTCAGTCACTAACAAAAGCAACTTTATTCCTTTACATTCTCCCTCCTCACTTTATTTCATTGTTGTTACAAATTATGTCTTTATGTTTTGTATACCCATTAACACAGACATATATCTTCTTGTCCCTTTATCTTTAAATACTGTGGAATATAAAAAATGAAGTTATAAAGCAAATTGCCCTGACTGCATTTGGATGACTGACTACGTTGATAGCAGCAGCATTTGTTCATGAGATGTAGCTGTTACTGTACTTCAAAGATGGTCACAAGGAACATAAATTGATACTTCGTGGAAAAGTAAAGATTAAGTGTTTTGAAATAAGACAGAGTAGAGGTTGTGTATAATTGGAGACATTCACAAAGTATACCAAGGATCTCAAAATAGATTTGAGAGAAGAAAATATTCAAAGCAGATATGTGAAGTCTGGAAAAAAATAAGATAGCAATTTGATTTAAAGATATGGAATCATACTTGTTTCCATTTATACTTTTTAACCTATACAACATAATAGACACCTTTCTCTTTTATACTTTAGATATCTTTCTCAAATATTACAAATAATTTTACTGTATATGTAGTATTAATCTGTTAAAATATAATTAAGCTAGTGAAACATCTTGCAAATGTCTATAATTACTGTTATAATTAAATGATACAAATGGCCCAATGGCATTATAAAGTTAATGGGTTTTGTTTCAAATAAAATGTGTCTATAAGTGACCAAATGCATAGCAAAATCAAGATGCAGTCAAGCATTTGACACTAAACAAATTTAAAGATAGTAATTCCACAAAAACTGAAGTTAAAAAATTTTCTGACATGTTTGTGTTGAATATCTGTAGTCTTCTACATGGAAATATATGCTGCTCTTTGGTCCATTGTACAGATAAACAAAATAAACTATTAAAATAGTAAGTATGAGATGCAAAATAGTATATAAATATTAAGCAGTAAAATATTCACATCACAAAATAAAATGCAGATATATAAATATGTGAATTTCTGTCCCAAGAGAAAAAACAAGAAAATGGCTAACAATGCCTCCTCCTCAAATTCAATCAAAATGAGTTAGAAAATGTTCACATATGTAAAATACATGCATGGCTCTTAAAAATGGGAGAAGTGTGATTCTTATTACTAGAGGAACTATTTTACAATTGCAGAGAAAACAAAAAGGGAATAATATTTTTAAAAAAAATCAGGATAGAAGAGGTTAGAACTCAGAACATGGTAACTGAAAAGTCTTTAATTGGTGTGGAGGCAGATATTCTGAGCACCAAAGAGAGCTTCCCAAGCTCTGTGTTAGCTAGTCTAGAAAGCAAGAGGCCCACGACTTAGAAGTTATAGAAATTAATCAAAGGATTGTAGTTGGAATGATGGGGTCAATTTTTTTTTTCTAAGTTCTTCTCCAGTACTTCAGTCTCCTACAGAGATTAGAATCTGTGGTATCTGAAATTAATCCAAACCAGAAATTTTCTTTAGTGAATAGATTATCTTTCTGGAGAGATTTAGAGGTCCTAAAGAAGATCTGAACCCAACAGGAAGGCATTTCTTATTTCAACTGTGGTAGAGTCATCCACTTGCCTGTAACTCATACATATCGTCATATAGAATCAATCAGACTATAAGCACATCCAAAGATGTACCGTTATGAAAATCTCAACTCTAAAATAAAAAGAAGATGCAAATAGAACTTTTTTTCAGGAAGCAAGAACAAGTTGCCAACAAATGAAAAGAGAACCAGATTGGAAATTTATTATTCATCAGAAAAAATTACTCCAAGATAGTGTGTCCGTGACATCACAATTCTCAGGAAATATTATTTTAGACTAGATGTTACATTAAATGTCAGTCTACTTGCAAGTATTTTAAAACTATAGAAGTTTTAAATTATTAAAGGACTTCTAACAGATCTTTCCTAAATACTAACACCCCTTACATAGCAACAAAACAAAGTTAAAATCAAAGGAAAAAAGGGAGAAAATAGATTCCAAGAAATATTATACAAATTTGGAACCCAAGAAAAAGGTGACGTAAGATCCAAGATGGTAGAGTGGTAGTTTCTAGGGGCTGAGGGATGGGAGAATTGGGGAAAAGTTGGTCAAAAGCAAAATATGAATAAGTTTTGGAGATTTAAGGCATAACACGGTGATTACAGTCACAATACTCACATACTTTACAGTTGTTAAATCTTAAATGTCTACAAAAAAAGACAATTATGTGATGTGATGGAGGCATTAGATAATATTATGATTGTAATCATATTGTAACATATAAATGTGGCAGATCAACACACTAGGCATCTTAAACTCACACAATGTTATATTAATTATATCTCAATAAAAATAAATGAAATTTAAAAAATTATTTTCAATTGAACAAAAGGTCTAGATTTTTTGTATTCAAACATCACCAGTTACTGGATGAGGGCTATTTATAGAGAAACTTTTTGATCTTGAGCAGATGATAATTTTCTGAAAGAAAAGTACTTGTTGCCACCTTTAAAAAAATGAGTGACTCATCCTGAAGTGGGGTTCTGGGCAGGACACCACAGCATCTACTATTATAAATGTACTCTAGGAAATAATTTTAAGTGAATGAATGCAAAAGAAGAAATTTTCAGTCAAGGCAACATTGCATTTAGATATGCATCACTTTTCCCTGCTTGATGTGGTCAAGAAATAGGTCATAAAATCGCAATGAATTGATTCATCTGGGTTGAAGCATTTCAGAAACTTGAAACTCCAGAACATGCAGAATCCAAGTCTTCCACTAATTGTGAGCCACTACTCCCAATTAATGGTGCTTCCCACCTGCAACTTCAAGACCCTGCAAAGGTTAATACCTTAAAAGAAAGCTAATGCTGTTCCCAGTATCTACTTAAAACTCCCCGCCTGGTAACCGCAGACACATGTTTAAATATAATTAAAAATCACAGAGGGGAAGTTACGGTTCAGCTAAGGTAGAAAGGACCTATGCATGAAGGTAACTGCAGACCCAAGCCAACATATGCTACCAGCATGAATGACACCAACGGTGCTGAATGAAGGGAGAAGGGCATAAAGTTGGACTGTTGAGTTTATTGGTACAAGACACTATCCGGAGACATAGGAATAAACGGTTTGGCAAAGATTCAGGAGGACTGTGTTAATATGCTCCTAGAATGACTCTTGATAGTTTGGAAACATGATAACTCATACCAATGAGGTAGAAAAGCCAGAATTTCTGCTGAAAATCATGAAGGAAATGGCAGTGCTAGAATGGATATCCTACATAAGTCCTGAGAACACACAATCTATGTTCCATGGGCAAGCTAGATGGCACCCCATTTACCAAAGTAATAAGGAGTATACTGGGGAGTTGGTACTAGTATCATTGAGAAGCTCAGTGGTAGCTGTCCTCCATATGCTGAAGCTTGAAGATAAGTAAAGCTAGAAAATAACAGCTCCCCACCAGTGATGAGGATTCTAGGATCCAAAATAGGGGTCAGATAGCTGTCATTAATTATCAGAAACAAAGTAGCCTTAATTACTGGAAATGAATAGCAAGCAACCAGAGAAGTTTGATTTACAGAAAGCTTTGTGGTTGGTTCCCAGAGATAAGGAAAGCAGCACAATGATATTACTTTATAAAACAATATTTTTTTTTAAAAAGATTGAAAATGGGCACTGGATAATCAAACCTAAGGCGATTTACTTGTACAACCATATACCAAAGAAAGGAGGCTACCTAAAACATTTTGAGGCCAACTGCACTGTGACTGTTTTTCACAAATACCTCTTTGGTAACAACTTTAGCACTGAGTGAGTTCTGAATTAGGAGATATAAGGGCAAATTTTTGAGCCAGTCTTTCCATGAACTACCAGTTGTTCAGTCGCTCAGTCGTGTGGAACTCTGTGAACCCATGGACTGCAGCAAGCCAGGTCCACTGTCCTTCGCTGCCTCCTGGAGTTTGCTCAAATTCATGTTTATTGAGTTGGTGATGCTATCTAAACACCTCATCCTCTACTACGCTTTTCTTTTGCCTTCAGTCTTTCCCAGAGTCAGGGTCTTTTTCACTGAATATGGCTATTTGCATCAGGTGGCCAAAGTATTGGAGTTTCAGCTTCCCCATCCGTTTTTCCAATGAATATTCAGGGTTGGTTTCCTTTAAGATTGACTGGCCTGATCTCTTTGCTGTCCAAGGGACTCTCAAGAGTCTTCTCCAGCACCACAGTTTGAAAGCGTCAATTCTTCAGGGCTCAGCCTTCCTTATGGTCCAACTCTCACATACGTAGGTGATTACTAGAAAACCATAGCTTTGACTATGTGGACCTTTGTCAGCAAAGTGATGTCTCTGCTTTTTCATATGCTGTCTAAGTTTGTCATAGCTTTCCTTCCAAGGAGCAAGCATCTTTTAATTTCATGGCTGCTGTCACCATCTGCAGTGATTTTGGAGTCCAAGAAAATACAATCTGTAACTGCTTCCACTTTGAACTACCAGACAGGCAAACAAAAGCAATTACAGTTCTTTGCAAATCAGGTCCACACTGTTCCTCCAGGACTGATAATAGAAATGAAGGCTATTGTTTTTAAGGTTACAGCTGAGTGGGACTGAGCTGGTAAGCAGGGTGTGGGACTAGGGTAAGTTGTAATCCCCCAAAACTTACACTCTTACTGAGATTCAGTCACTCCACTTCTCTAGAATAAGCATTCCTCTAATTGCTGCAAAACAGCTAACAGCTGTTGTCAATTTTTTCATTGTGTTTCCAAATAACCAGATTTTGGAGTTCCTTACTCCACCCTTTTCACTAATATTATTCTGATTGTTTTTTATAAGCTAATTTATGATAGACCCTACAGTAAATAAGATACACAAATGGCCATAAGAAAATGGTCACTGGATTATTTTCTGGAAAAAAAAAAAAAAAACTAACTTGGTCACATTTTTAAATAACATAGATTTTTAAAAAAAATTATACAATACAGTTTAAAAGGACAGAGAAAGAAAAGATACTTTATAAAACAGTGCATATCAGATGTTGTAACTGGGGTGATGGAAATTGTGTAACATCAGATTTCCATCAAAGATATCTGCCTTTTATAGCATGAATGTCAGTAAAAGAGACTGCAGAACAGTTTCATAGTTTTATGCTGAGGGTATTCATGTTTTTTTTTAATGTTAGGTAATTAACTTTTGGCTTAATATTAAATTGTTATTGATTCAGACAAGTAATCTGTTCATTTAAAAATTATGAATTCAAGACCATATTTAAAAGAATAAAGTTGAGGGAATAGCAGGTTATTGAAAAAATAAATAAAACATTTAATCTCTATATTTAGTCCTACTCCTCAGAAAGGGGGGTTAGGCTTGGGGAAAGCATATCTAGAAGAAAGGTTATTTTAGCCTCCAGCTAGAATACAATGTTGAAGATCCCGAATCACTATACAGAGAATCTGCTGGAAATCAAATTTTCATTCCCCCTGCTTCAATGTTTTATTCTTGTGAATAAAGCAATTTCAGTGCAAACTCAAAGGGATATTTTATTAAGAGGATAAAAGACTGTGCTGGACATTTGCCTGTCTCCTCTCATATATATCCTAGTTTTCTATCACTGGGAACGATATTTCCCAAGGTCCCTTGCAAGTGGCTTTCATCTATTGAAAAATTATATCCAATTTTTTACAATTACTATTTCAGGTAACTTTTAGAAACACATTGTCAATTTCTAACAAAATTCTGTTTGGGGACTTGACTGTTGTTGAGTTGAATTTGAAGACTACCTTTTAGGAAACTTGATGCTTTTACAATATAAAATCATCCTATCCACACATCCAAGTTTTCTTATCATATTTTCCATCTTCTTTTATGACCTCTAATAGGGTAAGATAATTTTCTCCACCACTTTCTTATGCATATTTGTTTGATAATTTGCCTGTGTTTTCCCATTTTCTCCGTCCTTCCTTCTTCTCTGCCTTTTTAATAGGATCTCTATTTTCTTTCATTTTCTAAATGTATAGACAGCAATTGATTGCTTTATGCTTAATTGTATCTGGCTTCTTGTTTATCTTTCATGTTAGTTTTCATAAATATCTACCTGTATTATTGAGGGAGATGACAATAACCTCTATAAGAAAATCGTTTGTCTCTTTCTTATCTGTGTATTCACCACTTCTTCACTGTGTTATGTGTATTGAACACTCAGTTCATAATTGAATGAAACAGTAATACTATCCTGGGCATTCTGGAATCATTTCTGATTTTATAGAGAGAGCATCTAAATTTCAAAATACAGTACAGTGTTTGCTGAAGCTTTCCTGTGTACATGCATTTCTCATACAAACTTTTTTTTAATGAAAAGAATATCACTTTTGCATTTTAAATGATCTAAAACATGAATTTGTGTTGAATTTTAAAAATGGTCTCCACTATATAAATGATCATTTATATTTTTATGTTTAATCCTCACATTTATTGAAACATGTTAATAGATATTCATTGTTGAATAGTTTTTACTTTATTAAATGAATCTTAACTGGTTATGAAATTATATTCTTTTAGTGTATCTCTACACTTAATCTCTTTTTTGTTTTTAAATCTTGGCTTATTGGCAAAATTTATCTGTAATTTTTTATTCTCTTGCATGCTTGCCCAATTTGAGTACCAGGGTTATATGAGTTCTAAACCTACACTGTATCTGTGGCTGGAGAGAAAATAAGGAGATCTTCTCACTTGGCTTCTCAGGCTGTAGTACCCCCAATTAACTGCCCTATTGGTTGTTCCTGAGCTCGTCCTCCTGTTTACTTTTTCCTGATACGAAGCAGCTGTGGCCTCACTCCTATATTTTGCAACTGTCCGCTGTGCATATATTGATGCAATTCCTGCCGTCAACTCGGTACATTTACTGCTTTGTTTTTCAGGACACTAGTACTTCATGTTTTCCCATTTTCTGTTTTCAAATAGTTTAACAGTCATTCATTAAATAATATGCTTTCCATCATTTAGAAGAGTCACTTTTAAATGGATTCTCATCACAGTTAACATAAAACAGATTCCCCAGAGTGATCTTCAGGGCCCTGTGTAATCTGGCTCTCTCTAGACATCCAGTCTCATCTCCAATCCTTCTTCACCACATTCATTCAGCTACAGCTATACTGTCTTCCTTTCCGTTTCTCAACATGTTCAATATGGTCCATTTTAGAGCATTTACATTTATACCTAGAATGTACTTTATCTAATCTCTGTGATTTTTTTTTTTTTTTTTGCCTTGCTCTAAAGGTCATCCGCTCAGATAGAACTATCCCCAAATTGTTATCTAAAATAGCACCCTTTACCACTCTACTTTCCTATGGTTTTATCTTCCGTCATTGCTCTTATTGGCTGACATTCTAAGATACATTTATTTGCTTGTTTTCTGTCTATTTAATTAAAAGGTAAAGATGAAGGGAGGGAATTTGTTGTTCTGTTCATTCACTGTTGTCTTATTCTATTCAATTCCCTTTGTCCACATCAGTGAACTTAACTACATTACAAAACTACCAGAGTTTGAAAGAGATCATCTGAATTCAGGAAAGATATGGCTAAACAACAGAAGAAAATAAAGAAAATACAATGATATGATATATACTATAGCAAGCACTAAATAATTCTGCTAAATAAATACATAAAGAGAAAGAAAGCTTTAGTTTGTGTCTAGGATGCATAATATAGCACAATGTTAAAAGTCCTAGCTTATAAAAGTTCCTCTGCAACTCATTCCCTGGACTCAATCATTGATAAATTCCTGCCAAATACTCAAATAATGTGCCCTACACAGTTCAATAGTCTTTAACTCATTGTAATGACTGCTGCTCTAATTTAGGTTTCCTCATCTCTAGCCAGCGTGGACTAATAGCAACTGGTCTTGCTACCTCCAGGCTCTTTGTGTCCAAGATGAAATCCTCTTGTCACCAGATCTATATGTCTTCTAGACTCTGCTTCAGACCTGGAACGTGGTTTGGAACCATTCTAGGTTCCCCTATCTATTTTTATTAAACTCTCTTTGATTCTGTTCAATGAATAATGCAATTCTTCAGTTAACATGATGATGACTTCCTTATTTATTATGATATTAGTGAAAACATTTGTCTAATGTAGTGTTTCTCAAACCTGAACATGTATCCAAATCCCTGAGAGGGCTTAATCGACCACACATTTTTGAACCCTACTGCCCTAGTGTCTGTTTCAGTATGCCTGGAACTCTCTTCTGTAACCCCCAAATGCCACAGATAAAGATAGACATTGTATTTTAAAACTTTTAAAGTAAAATAATTCCTGGCTAGGTTAGATATAATTTATCCATAGTCACTTAATTGTATATTCAATAGTTTTTCTTCTTTCTTTTCCCAACTTCTATGCATCTGGCAGAAACTTATTTTCTGTCACTTGAAATCAGCCTTCTTACATTTCTAATATCACTACATGTTTTTATTTTTATGAATACTGGTCATATCAGATTATTTTGGTTAGTAAAGGGGAGAGGTTTTATGATTAGGTGCATGGGTGCGTGCATGTTCGGTCGAGTCTGACTCTTTGCAACCCCATGGACTATAGCCCGCCAGGCTTCTCTGCCATGGGATTTCCCAGGCAAGAATACTGGAGTGGGTTGCCATTTCCTACTCGAGGGGATCTTCCCCACCCTGGGATTGAACCCCCGTCTTTTGTGTCTCCTGCATTGGCAGGTGGATTCTTTACCACTGCACCACCTAGTAAGTCCCTTGATGGATAGGTACTCATTGCTTACCAAAGGTTTATAATATTTCCATCGTGGTATAATTTTTCACTTTGTCTATTTAAGTGACAGTTTTGGTTGGAAATAGTATTATCCAAGATTAGAGGTAATAGTTTACAAAGACGATAATGTGTAATGTTTCCATGTTCAGGAAGTACAACTAGTCTCAATCAAAATACATTATGTATAGAGTCCAAGGTTAATTATCACCAGTTCTTTTAATTTAGCCTTTAAAGAAAGAAATTTATTATTGGTGAATATATAATATCTTTATATATACCATTATTTTACTTAGGTTTTTAAAGTAATTTGGTGGAAAGATGGGCACTGGAGAGGGTGCAAGGTTTAATTGCAAAATGTGTAAAAATGCTGAAACAAACTGGCCTGTGGTTATATGACTCTCAGTACTAAGTGCCTTGATACTCACCATCACTTGGTATTGTTTATTTAGCACATGTGGCATGCAATACATTTTAGAAGCTTTTAAAGCTTACTTTGGCTTATAAACTTGGGATTTTTATAAATTTGACTTATGTAAACAGTTATCATATATGTCATCCTCTATTGCAGTGACAGTATTTATAGACTGAACTAATTTAGAAAGCTACTGAACAAATTCATTTTTGATGAGTTACTTATGAAATAACTTGTAAAAATTTCATAAGAGAGATGACTGACCTCCTTCAAAGTGGGAAATATTTCTTAGTGTTCAGTTCATAAAGTTCATAAAGTTAAAAAAAAATAAAGTTAAAACAACTGAATGACAAGACATTGCATAAAATGCTGAATATTTTTAAAAATCTTAAAATGTTTTAAATATTTGAACAAATTATTCTTTGCCTCTTACTTTTGGTAAGTAAACTATTATTTTTACCTTTGTTATTAACTAATAGATAATGAGATAATGCAATCAGACATTGATCTTCAAATATTAAAAACTGGTTCTCAAAAATGCAATAAAAGCAATAAAAAATGGAAACATTTTTATGGGACTACATAAAACTAAAAACTTCTGCACAGCAAAAGAAATCATCAATAAAGTGAAAAGACAGCCTATTGAATGGTAGATAAGATTTGCAAATCACATATCTGATAAAGAGTTAGTATCAAAATATATAAATAACTCATACAACTCAATAGCAACACACACACACATACAAAACATACAGTCCAAATGAAAAATAGGAAGAAGACTTAGACTTTTTGCAAAGAAAGATGTATAGATAGACAACAGACACGTGGAAAGATGGCAACATCCTAATCAGGGAAACACAGAGCAAAGCCACAGTGAGATATTACTTCACGCCTGTCAAATGGCTATTATGTCAAAATGGATAAAAGGAACCCTTGTGCACTCTTGGGCATGTAAGCTAATGCAACCACTATAGAAACAATACTGAGTTACCTCGAAATATTAGCAGAACTACCACACAACCCAGCAATTCTAATTCTGCCTCTTTATTTGAAGAAAATGAAAACATTAACTGGAAAAGATATTTGTACCCTCATGTTCATAGCAGTGTTACTTACAATAGCCAAGACATGGAAAGAACTTTAGTTTTCACTGATGGATGAATAAATAAAAACAATGTGTGTGTGTGTGTTAGAATATTATTCAGCCGTAAAAAAGAAGGGGATTGTGCTGTTTGTGAAAACATGGATGGACCTATGGACCTTGATGGCATTATGCTAAGTAAAATTAGTCAGACAGAGAAAGGCATAGATGATGTCATGTCACTTTCTAGTGGAATCACAAAACAAATAAACCCCCTAACTTATAGGTATGAAAAACAGATAGGTGGTTGCAGAGTTAGGTGTGTGGGGTGGGGCAAGATGGATGAAAGGTGTCAAGAAGCATAAATTGCCAGTAAAAAAAAAAAAAATAAGTTATTGGAATGTAACCTATAGCACTGTGATTATAGTTAAGAATATTGAATTGTATGTTTGAAAGTTGCTAAAAGAACACATCTGAAAAGTTCTTGTACAACAAGAACAAATTTAACTATGTGTGATGATGGATGTTAACTAGTCTTTTTGTGGTGACTATTTAAAAATAAGTATAAATATGAAATCACTGTTTTACTCATGAAACTAATATAATGTTATATGTCAATTACACTTCAATAACTTAAGGAAAAAATTTCTTAAAGAAATTAAATCACCTGGTTAAATGTTTGTTCATTATGTTTTATTAAGTATTCCTAAATTGTTTCAAAAAACTTATAGCAGTTTTTCCTTCTGACAAAATACATGAGGTTATACATTATCTCATATTCTCAAAAGCAGTTTTTTAAACCATTCAAATGTATATTTAGAAAGCATTTTCCATAGTCTAGACATTATGCTAAGCCCCAATAATTAAGTATGAGAGAGATTGATTATGACATATAAATATAAAGTTACAACTTCAATAATAGTGCAATGTGAATATTCAAGATTCCAGTGAGGTACGAATTAGGAGGAGTAGATCCAGTCAGGGAGAATCAAGTGTCCCTGAAGTGGTCTATTGTGTATATTTTTAAATTGCTAATCAGCTGAGCAAATAATATTTTTGTTTTACTTTCAATTCTCATTTTCTTGGCTAGCAATAAGATTAAAATATTTTCATAAGTTTATAAGCCACTTGTATTTCCCATTGTGAATTGTCTATTAACATATTTGGTCCATTATTCTAACGAGTATCCAATAGTTTATTAATAATATATTTTTATTATTCTGTTATTATATGAAAATGTACATTAATTTTTCTTTGTAAGTTGAAAGCTTTATCCTTTTTATTTCTGGATTATTTAACTTTATCAGTTGATCCTCAGTTGTGTGTGCTCAGATGTGTCTGACTCTTTGCAACCCCATAAACTGTAGCCAGCCAGGCTCCTTTTCCATGGGATTTCCCAGGCAACAACATTGGAGCGGGTTGCCATTTCCTTCTTCAGGGGAATCTTCCCGACCCAGGGGTTGAATCCAGGTCTCCAGCATTGCAGACAGATTCTTTATCACTGAGGCACCATGGAAGCCCTAATTTTATTTATGGTAATTTTTAAAAGGTTCAGATTTTACAAACTAAAATATATACTTCTAAGTCAATTACAAACTCAACATATTTTCTTTATTTTCTAAAAACACATTCTTATGCTTTATTTTTTGTGGTTAAAATAAACTGCTAAATATATTTTACCTATATATAATATTGATCCAAAAATTGATTGAATAATTTGTTATTTTATCCACAGAAATCAATTTTTGCCTTTTTTTTAAAATAGAAAGTTAAACTCCAAGCATATTTTGGAGGATCTGAGCATCAATAATATTCCCCATAGGAAAAAAAATTTTCAGACATTTCTTTTCAGAATTTTTAGAAGTGAATTCTGTAGGAAACAGAATTTCTAGCAACGGGCACAAGATTCCACAGCCCCTTATCCCTGGAACCTATGAGTGTCCTGGAATCTCAGTTCCTATGATTATGTTATGTTATATTCCACAGTTGAGCCTTAAAACACAAGGAGCTAATATAATCACTGAGAGTCCCTTGGACTGCAAGGAGATCAACCTAGTCAATCCCAAAGGATATCAGTCCTGAATATTCTTTGGAAGGACTGATACTGAAGCTGAAACTCCAATACTTTGGCCACTTATTGCAAAAAACTGACTCATTGGAAAAGACTCTGATGCTGGATAGACTGAAAGCAGAAGGGGACGACAGAGGATGAGATGGTTGGATGGTATCACTGACTTGATGGACACGAGTTTGAGCAAGCTCCAGGAGTTAGTGATGGACAGGGAAGCTTGACATGCTGCAGTCCACGGGGTCACAAAGAGTTGGACACAACTGAGTGACTGGACTGAACTGAATATAATCACATGTTTGTCAAGCTCATTCTAAGTCACTAAGTCTGTCTAACTCTGTGACCCCATGGACTGCATCCCGCCAGGCTCCTCTGTCCATGGGATTTCCCAGGGAAGAATACTGGAGGGGGTTGCCATTTCCTTTTGAAGGGTATCTTCCTGACCCAGGGATCAAACCCACATCTCCTGCATTGGCAGGCAGATTCTTCACCACTGAGCCACTAGGGAAGCCCAACTTAATCACACAAACCCTTTAAATCAGAGCATGCCCTCTGATTAATAGCAGAAGAGGAATGTGGAGAGGAAAGCACAAAGGGGAAAGAGAAAAAGAAGCTAGAAAAACTCTTACAGTAACAAGGATTCCAAATGCCATTGCTGGTCTGAAGATGGGGATGGCCTGTGAGAGGGAATACAAGTGGCCTTCAGGAGTAGAGAGCATCCCCTGGCCAATAACCAGCAGGGAAAATGGGCTGCAGGTATTCTGCCAACAGCCTAAATGAACTTGTAAGTGGATTCTTCCCCAGATCTTCCAGCATTGTGAAATGCTCAGTGCAGAACCCAGATGGGCCACTCAGAAGTCTGACCCACAGAACAAAAGAGAATAAGTAGACACTGTTTAATGTCACTAATTTGTGGTAAAATTTTACCCAGATATAAAAAGCTAATATGAAGTTTCTATTTCTAAATGATGTGTTTTTATTTGTATCCACTCACTCATCTATTTTAGCTATTTTTGGTTAACATTCTACTTATTACAAGAAAATTTAATATACTTAGACCACTGTCACCATATTGCTTTCCATTCTCTCCTGTTAGCTGAGTATTACTCTCCTTATCACTAACGGTCAACTCTTCACCTTTAACAGCATGTACAAACACTCATTCTCGTACAATCAATCACAAGAAGGTTATTCAAAGAGATTGATACTGTATTCTTTATTTCCCACTTTATTTCCTTCCTCATGTCTCTCCTCTTCTATATTAGGATGTGGAATTAAATTTTCATTTTGTGGCCATCATTAAAAATTCTGCTTTTGCTTTGTAGATTCTAAAATTTGAAAGTCAATAAAGGATATTGTCAATTCCTTTGTAAATCTATTTACTACAAAGCCAAGAAGTGTACAGTTCTTTTTTTTTTTTTTTTGAAGGTCCATGCCACGATTTCTGGCTAATGCTCAAAATTCTCCAAGCCAGGGTTCAACAGTATTGGAACTTAGAACTTCTAGATGTTCAGGGTGGTTTTAGAAAAGGCAGAGGAACCAGAGATCAAATTGCTAATGTTAATTGGAAATAGAAAAAGCAAGAGAATTCCAGAAAAACATCTACTTCTGCTTCATTGACTACACTAAAGCCTTTGACTGTGTAGATCACAATAAACTGTGAAAAATTCTTAAAGAGATGGGAATACCAGACCACTTTACCTGCCTCCTGAGAAATCTCTATGCAGGCCTTCTTGTATGCAGATCAAGAAGCAACAGTTAGAACCAGACATGGAACAATGGACTGGTTTAAAATTGGGAAAGGAATAGGTCAAGGCTACATATTGTCACCCTGCTTATTTAACTTATACAAAGAGTACATCGTGTGAAATGCTGGGCTGGATGAAGCACAAGCTGGAATAAAGATTGCTGGGAGAAATATCAATAACCTCAGACATGCAGATGACACCACCCTTATGGCAGAAAGCAAAGTGGAAGTAATGGAAAGAGTGACAGACTTTATTTTCTTAGGCTCCAAAATCACTGAAGATGATGACTGCAGCCATGAAATTAAAAGATGTTTGCTCCTTGGAAGGAAACTATGACAAACCTAGACAGCACATTTAAAAGCAAAGACATTACTTTGCTGACAAAGGTCTATATAGTCAAAGCTATGATGTTTACAGTAGTCATGTATGGATGTTAAAGTTGGACAATAAAGAAGGCTGATCGCCGAAGAATTGATGTTTTTGAACTAAGGTGTTGGAGAAGACTCTAAAGAGTCCCTTGGACTACAAGGAGGTCAAACCAGCCAATCCTAAAGGAAATCAGTCCTGAATTGGAAGAACTGATGCTGAAGCTCCAGTACTTTGACAACTTGATGCGAAGAGCCAACTCATTAGAAAAGACCCTGATGCTGGGAAAGATTGAAGGCAGAAGAAGAGGGGATGACAGAGGATGAGATGGTTGGATGGCATCACCAACTCAATGGACATGGATATGAGCAGGCTCTGGGAGGTGGTGAAGGACACGGAGGGCTGGCGTGCTGCAGTCCATGGGGTCACAAAGAGTCAGACATGACTGAGCAACTGAACAACAACAAAAAGATGAATATTTCTAAATTCAAATATGAACTTACACTCCTCTTTTACCATCCACAGGTACTCAAAGTATAGTTTTTCATACTTTAAATTTCACCCAAGGTCTATTCTATATGTTCTATTCATTTCCCTTATGAAAAACATATTCCTTTCCACTCTTTGCCTACCTGAATTAATCTGCAAAGCCTATTCTCTAGGTATAACTATTTCTCATTACATATCACCCCTTAGCTACAGAGATAAATGCACCTTTTCCTGAATATAATATTTTAACTTTTTGTTAAGTTCTTTGTTTTACTGGTATATAAGTTAAAGAATCTTAGATAAACCTTCTAATGCTTTAAATACTGAAAATGTCTTTATTTTGCCCAAGGATCAAACTGCAGGTTGCTGGATAATGAATATTTTATTTTGAAAATTATTTTCTCAAATATCCTTTTCTGTCCATTTGATAAAGTAGAAATTTTGAAAAGCCTTTTAGTCACAAAGTAATTGAAGTTGCATAAAATATAAAGTTGTACTACCGGGCTGGAAGGGAAGGGAATATCAAAGGAACTGAAGCCAGAGATCTGGCTTAATTACAAGAGGAATTTCTCAAATGTCAAACCCAGTGCTAATTGTGAGACTCAAGATATTTCTAGATGTCATAAGAGGCTGATATGAGCGCTAGTTTATTGGTGCTCCCTGATTCTAGGCATAAACAAACTAAAATTCTCTCAGAATAATTCTCCCATTAAGACCTGAGTTATTTCTACATGTTAATCAATTATTGTGAATTCATTACTCAAACATGAATTCACAATAAAAGATGATAAAACACACAAGCAAATAATCCACTATGATTGACTACCAGTTGAAAGGAAAAAAAAAAAAGAGAGAGATTTATACCTCTTTAGGAAAATCAGATATTATAGTTACCAGATGGAGATACAATGAAATGTTTAATAAGTAAAAGATGGAACTACAAAATAGATCGAAGCATTATAGATTATCAAAAAGTAACCAAGCTAACTTAAAGGAAAATAATTTTGGAAATAGAAAATGAATTATTGAAATTTAAAAACCAACTGATAGATTTCTAGTCAGGGTATAAAAAGATGCAAGAGACATTCATTCATATGAAAATAATAAGAAATCTTAAAGGAGATAAAATATTTTTTATTTTTTTGTATTCCATTTTAACTCCTCTTATGAATTTTTCTGACAAAAATAAATGTAGCTTTCCCCAGTATAACAAAATTCTGTGGGAAGGAGCCAGAGCTAGCTGGGTATGGGCTCCACATTTGTCAGCTGAGAACTCTGCCTGTCTGTAAGCTGGGAGAGCAATAATAACATGTGACTTCTGTCTCATGTCCCAAGATGAAAACCACGTGGCCACATTCCAGTGGAAAGCAGGAGGAAAGAATAAAGGACTCGTCCCAGATCCTTCTATCCCACTGGCATAACATATGACAAGAAATGATGAGAAATATACTTTTTATTTCACAAAGGCATTGAGGCAATTCAACAGTAGAAAGAAAATATTTCTCACAAATGAAGCTTAAACAATGTGATAAGTAAACTGATCCATTCCTTGAAGCATAAACAAAAATTAATTTGTGATGGACCATAGCCTTAAATATAGAATGTAAATTATAAATGTTCTGAAAGACAACAAAAGAGAATTCCTTCAAATACTTTTCTTGTCAAGGTTTCATAGATGACACAAAAAATCACTAAGCATAAAATTTAAAGAAAGGGATGCTGAAGTTCATTCAAATTAAAAAGCTCTGCTCATCCAAATATGCTGGAAAGAAAACAAGCAAGACATAGATTGGGAGAAAATGTTTGCAATACGCTTTTGTATGAACAAAAGAATAAATAAAATCAAAACAAACAAACATAAAAGGGACTAAATTGTTGAGCTCATAAATAGACCTACACCTAAGTGGAAATTGGTATAAAATAATTTACATTTATGGGTCAGTCAACACACTTGGAAAACATAATAAATTATTCAGGAAAAAATTTTATTCATATAGAAGACAACTTAGATATTTGGTCCTCTATTCCTTCTGAAATAAAAGTTGATTATTTCTTTATCCCTTTATTTTTGTTGCTATTGAATTATACTATGATTTCAAGTTAGAGATGTTAATGTATATACTCTACAATTTAAACTAAATGTTTTAGCCTATGACTTGTGTGGATTTATAAAGTTCTATTAAACTGACAAGCTGATTTTTTACATAAACTTCTTTATAAACATTTAGATATTTCTCAGGCTTCTTCTATTATTAGCATGACTCCATGAACATCTTTGAATAGTGTTTATGCTATGTCCAATAGATATGAAAAAATAATTCTACAAAAAGTGACAGAACCAAATGGATTTGCCTTTAAATATTGGACAGAATTACCCTCTTATCCAACATTATTACCAAGAATTTGTATTATCAACTTTGATGCTGGCCAGTCCATGACAATAATTAGATTCTCACAGAAAATATTTTGAATTTAAAAATTATGATCTACTTTTATTTGCTTTATTTTGTGAACTGCAGTTACATGAGTTGTGCTGGATATTTTCTCTCTGTCCCTCTAAATTAACCTTCTATGCTTTTCCTCCATGTTCTGTGTGCTGGGTACCTGACAGTTGGGTTTGACCCAAAGGAGGCATGGCAGGAGATTAGAAAATAAGATTATAAGGACCAGGTGCTTATCCCCCCAGCTCTCACTCTGATAGGATGATTGGGGATGGCTGAATTCCTTTATTTAAAGATTAAAGGTACTGTCAGAATATGCTCTCCATATGGCTCCTCTCTATAAATTACAGTTGTTGCATCCTCTTATTCACACAATCCTAGAGGTGGTCACAAATTTAAACTACTGCTAGCTGTGCAATTTTTTGGTTCCTATAATGCAGCCTCACCTTTGTAAATAGTCTCTTTAAATAAATTACAGGTTAGGATTTCATTTCTTTCCTACCAATCTGCCCATAGAGTTGAAGAGCACATGGTTGGTCTCTTTGTTGGGAGGGGTTATTAATTAAATTGTGTCCATAAAAAGATATGTTGAAATCCTCATCTCTCATATATGTAAATGCCACCTTCTTAGGAATTAATGTCTTTGCAGATGTAATTAAGAAAAGGTCATTAGAGTGGTTCCCAATCCAATATGACTGTGACCAGTGTCCATATAAGAGGAGGAAACTGCCATCTGAATAGAGACACACAGGGCAAATGCTGCGTGATGACAGAGGCAGAGACTAGAGTGAGGCAGCTGCAAGTCAAGGAATGCCAAGGATTAAATGCCACCACCAGAAACTGGGAAAAGCAAGGCAGTATCCTACCCAGAATCTCAGAGGGAGCATGGCCCTGCAGGCATGTTGGCCAAATTTGTAAAATTTAGCCAAATTTCATGTATAATCTTTTTTTTAATTTTTATTTTATTTTTAAACTTTACATAATTGTATTAGTTTTGCCAAATATCAAAATGAATCTGCCACAGGTATACATGTGTTCCCCATCCTGAACCCTCCTCCCTCCTCCCTCCCCATACCATCCCTCTGGGTCATCCCAGTGCGCTAGCCCCAAGCATCCAGTATCGTGCATTGAACCTGGACTGGCATCTCATTTCATACATGATATTTTACATGTTACAATGCCATTCTCCCAAATCTTCACACCCTCTCCCTCTCCTATAGAGTCCATAAGACTGTTCTAACATAAATCCCTATGGTCAAAAGACTAATCCCCACTCTACCTTGTGGCTTACTGGGATAATTCACAACTCTGTACTTCTTATGGTTAAGCACAACTTTTGACTTTAACACTCTGGGATCTTGTTAATTTCATCAATTTCAGGGAAAGAAATTCTATTGCACCATGCTACATAGTAATCTTCAACTTAAAGTGAACAAGTACCATAAATAGCATAAAGATATTCTGCCTAAAAAATCCCACTAAAACATATCCCTGTGGTTAAGACATTCAACAATCAGGTAGACAACATCATTTGGTCAAGTAGACCCCAGCAGATTCAATTCCTAAGGTTGCTAGTTTGTTTTGCTATGTATCCATAGATCTGACCCACAGGGAAACAAGAAGATCAAATATATTTAAACAGTTTATTACTTATGTCACAGCACAAAGCATGAGATACACATAGGCATTGGTTCCCCGTGATCCTCCCCAGTCCTCATGTGGATGATGGATAATCAAGCACTGATACACAGTGGATTTATGTCACAGCTGAAGTACAAGTGTTTAGAAAACTCCTAATCTTCAAAGGGCACTTCTAGCAAACTTGCCCAATCTTTATCCCCAAGAGAAGACATCACCTTTATTATCCTAGCCAGGAAACAAATATACTGTCTGATCCGGAGGGAGACACTACCTCTATCTTCCCAGTGTATTTGCTAAATATACTTGAAAAGACAATCCTAAATGTATAGAAACATTATAAAGATTTGTCCCCTAATAGACAAGATATCTAGTCTGTGACTGTAAATAGGATTCCTGCCCCCAAACCACTGCAGTGCTTATTTCATGAAAAAATGTACAAGGTGGCCATGGTAGCAAAGGTGGTAACGGTACATGAGCTTTATAACTTGAATCTCCCCTTATAAAGTTTGATCTGATTGTCAAACCTACTTACTGCCCACCTATAAAAGCCTAAGCTAACACTGAGCATTTCTTCACTGGTTCCCATAAAAGAATATTTCCTGGATAAACCAGCTGGTAGGTTGATGACATTAAACCCTTCCATCATGGAGATGTCAGTGATACTTCCTCTGGGGGACAAATATATTCCACATATGAATATGGCTTCCTTGACTGAAGAGCTTCTGCAGTGCCCCTATTATGGATTTCCAGAATGCCTTATTCATCATCACGGCTAATCTATACAACATTACCTCCAGGTCATACAAGTAGAAATTTCACAAGTGTTATCATGTACCCACTACAAAGAATCATCTGGATTGAAACAACTCAATTATAACTTTAGTTGGACTGCAAAACTGCAATATTATAATCCTTTCTGGAAGAACAGAGCAAATACCTTAGATCTGAGGCCAATATTTTGAGGTAATTCCTGTATAGTCAGGATACACAGGTCTAGTAACCAAATGGAGGTTATTACACTAAAGAACCCACTGAAATAATTTTTAATTCTTATACAGTCAACTTTGGGATCATAGATTTAGAAGTCTTTAATTGTCCATGAGAACTCTTTCACTAGGAAACATAGTTATTGTTATAATCAGAAGTAAAAAGTTCTCCTTGGGTGTTTAGGGTTTTCATGTTGCTCTTTTAACAGGCCTGAAACAGAGTTTACTGTGTGTTTGCTAAGTTGCTTCAGTCATGTTCAACGTTTTGTGACTCTAGGGACTGTAGCCTGCCAGGCTCCTCCATCCATGGGATTCTCCAGGAAAGAATACTGGGGTGGGTTGTAATGCCCTCCTCCAGAGGATCTTCCCAACCCAGGGACCAGAGCAATTAGCCTTGATCTGCAAAGGCAATCAATGGGTACAAAGATGATTCAGCACGGAGGTCAGGGGATTTACTGTCATCTGTAATATGAAAGAAAGTGAAAGTTAAAGTCGCTCAGTTGTGTCTGACTCTTTGTGACCCCATGGACTACACAGTCCATGGAATTCTCTAAGCCAGAATACTGGAGTGGGTAGCCTTTCCCTTCTCCAGGAGATCTTCCTAACCCAGGGATCAAACCCAGGTCTTTCACATTGCAGGCAGATTCTTTACCAGGTGAGCCACTGGGGAAGCCCAGGAAAACTGAAGTGGGTAGCCTATCCCTTCTCCAGTGGATCTTCTCGACCCAGGAATCAAACCAGGGTCTCCTGCATTGCAGGCGGATTCCTTACCAACTGAACTATCAGGGAAGCCCATCTGTAGTATTTCCTTCCTCAATAATTGTGATCAATAGTAAACTTCAGGAACCTAATAAATACAGATCCAGAAAACACTCAGATCAAACAGGAACAAAGTTTTGGTTAAGAATCCCAGGCAGCTAGAATGCTGGACAAAGTAAGGGGATAATGGAATCCCCTTGTAAAAGGAAGCTACAATTATCTGCCTCAGCCTCATGACTATCTGTGGAAGTGAAAACAACAGAAGCTATGTTTTATAGTTTCTCTGTTCCTCATTTTGTCCCAAGTATCTTATATGAAAAATACTAGAAGTGACTAATAATTTAGATTCTAAATAACAGCATGACAGATGGATAATGCATCACTTATCATATGGTAACTGATGGGTCTTTATATGTTCCCTGTTTGGATGATACAGTTTCTATTCTAGACAAAATAAATTACTTGATATTGAGAAGAATTGGGGGTACATTGATATACTTCTTTCAATTTTCCCTCTGTATTTTTTTCCACAGATATATACCTCATTGTGGAGAACCAGGCCAACTTTTGATGGAAAACTTTACAAATACCCTTGCCATTTACCTTCTGGCTGAGTTTGACCAGTGGGAGGCACTGGCAGTATGGAAGAGGGTTGTAGAAGAGTGAGATTGAAATACTTAATGCCTTCCCATTTTTTTGAGGTTGACACAGATTGGCTTCATCTTGCAATCCAATGTATTGATTACTGATGTCCCATGAGACCATGAAAAAAAAAAAAAAAAAACTCTGTGGGCAAACCTAAGATTATTAGACTTACTGAAGGAAAGGCAAATACCACCTCTTAAAGTCATAGAGTCCCAAATGAGGAAATCAGGGCAGTATGTTACTGGATTTTAGGGCCTGGGCTAAAGGACTCTGAGTGAGTCTTATAAGATTTGGTGGGCAGTGTGTTCCCTTGCTTTAGCCAGCATCAGATAGCACTTATTAGAACACAGACTATTAGCAGATGCACCAAGTGTTTCTGATTTGGTGTATATCTGGGGTGGGACCTTAAATTTGTGTTTCCAACAAGTTCCCCGGGTTGGGGGTCCAGACTTTGAAAACCATTGTCTTTTTTTTAAATACAAATTCATTTATTTTAATTGGAGGCTAATTACTTTACAATATTGTATTGGTTTTGCCATACATCAACATGAATCTGCCACGGGTGTACACGTGTTCCCCATCCTGAACCCCCCTTCCACCTCCCTCCCTGTACCATCCCTCTGGGTCGTCCCAGTGCACCAGCCCCAAGGATCCAGTATCATGCATCAAACCTGGACTGGCGATTCATTTCTTATGTGACATTATACATGTTTCAATGCCATTCTCCCAAATCAACCCATCTTCTCCCTCTCCCACAGAGTCCAAAAGACTGTTCTATACATCTATGTCTCTTTTGCTGTCTCGCATACAGGGGTATCATTACCATTTTTCTAAATTCCATATATATGCGTTAGTATACTGTATTGGTTTTTTTTTTTTTTTATGGCTTACTTAACTCTGTATAATAGGCTCCAGTTTCATCCACCTCATTAGAACTGATTCAAATGTATTCTTTTTAATGACTGAGTAATACTCCATTTTGTAAATGTACCACAGTTTACACATTGTAAATGTTTATGCATTTTTGCCAATTTTCTCAAGCTGGGAGGTAAACCCAGGTGTTTAACCATCTTAATGTAGGCCGGGCTATCCTTGCTTGTTTGTGACTGATCAGATCAGATCAGATCAGTCACTCAGTCGTGTCCGACTCTTTGCGACCCCATGAATCACAGCACGCCAGGCCTCCCTGTCCATCACCAACTCCCGGAGTTCACTCAGACTCACGTCCATCGAGTCAGTGATGCCATCCAGCCATCTCATCCTCTGTCATCCCCTTCTCCTCTTGCCCCCAATCCCTCCCAGCATCAGAGTCTTTTCCAATGAGTCAACTCTTTGCATGAGGTGGCCAAAGTACTGGAGTTTCAGCTTCAGCATCATTCCTTCCAAAGAAATCCCAGGGCTGATGTGACTGATAGGGCTCCATAATTAACATGTAGGCATTTTTTTTTTCCTCCTAAGGAGAGTTATGTTATGATTTTGGAGTCAAAAGAGAAGCTACAGGCTTTAATTCTGGCCCCTTTTGGTCACCTCATTCAGTATCTGTGAAATTTTACAGGTTATATAACCTCTATATTATCTGTTACACAGTGATATCAAAATTTATTTTGTATGGCTTCTGTGAAGAGAAAATGAGATCATATTTATAAACAGCTTAGTTGATTGCTCAGTGTAGTAAATGCCCAGGAAATGCTCACTGTTGTTGTTATTGTGGATATATATCCTCTTTATATTACAGTTTTCTCACTTGTACAATGTGGATAGCAAAGAGGTACTTGTGAAGTTTAAATGACATAAATATAGTTTGCGGGAAGGTTTATGGAGAATTGTACAAAACAAAAATTAAATGAAAGTATTGCCCATCTGATTTCCATGAAAACCCCCAAAGAAAATAAGCATCTTTCTCTAATCTATTAATAGAATTACCTAAACATGATTGAGTATTCAATTCCTTCCTTTCTTTTTCCTTATTCCTGCAATATGTTCAACTCACCCCAAACAAAACGAAAGTGCTTGGGGAAGAGGATTGAGGTTCATTTAGGGGAGTTTAGAAACAGCAGCTGCAGCCCCATCTTCCTTATAATTCTTCATACAGGGTAAGGATCATTAACTCTTTCTGGCCTGCTTTCTAAACATGTGACCCAAAAAACTGCTAGATTTCTATTATTCTTCTACCATGAAGATGGCAACTTTGTGGTTTATGCCTTCTGAAAGCTAATGTCTGACTATTTTGCAAGGGTAACATAAAGAAATCACTTTTATTTTCTCTTTACAAGCATTTCAATGTCACTGAGACATATCAGATATGATTTTTAGCTGTGTTTTCTAGGTACCTCCTCAATTACTAATGGGTTTCAATAATTTGGGAAGAAATATAATGAGAAATTGTGGGTTTAGTACATGAGAAAAATTCAGAATGTTGCAGTTTATTTTTCCTTTTCAGGTACAAAGGTTTATGAAGATTTTGCATAGCTAATTTTATCCATTAACCTCTCTCTCTCAGCCTTTGTCTTCTAACAGTGTTCTAATTTTTAGGAGGCAAGTCAAATCAGTAGGAGACTGAGAAAACAAACATTTTAACATTAGATGAACAGACATGGTGGGGAAAATGAAAAGAAAACAAGATTAATTACTGAAATAATTCAGGTACAAAAATAAAACTGACATGAAGTGGAGAAATTGTCCCCAATTTGTAAGTCAAACAACACCAGACTTAATTTTGATATTATAATAGAGAGTCAAACAATCCTGGATTTTTTTAAGTTCTCTGAGCCTTTGTTTTATAGTCTGGTAAAAGATGGGTGACAGGATGATTATCTTATTAGTATTTTTTCACACATATTTTTGGACATTATTATGATTCTGGCACCTGCCAGATACTAGGAATGTGAAGATGCTTATAATATTAGTGCTATAAAACCTTTACAGTCAAATGGGAAAGGCAACATGTAAAAGAAAATAATATGGTGTGGAAATCACCAATTAAAATATGCACGGTATAATACAGAAAGAAGAAATGATGGATTAGAAAGAGTTAGGGATGGCTTCACATATCAGGAATAATGTAAGCCCCTGTCGAACGAAAAAAAGGAGAGAACTCTACATCAGGAAACAGCAAATTCTGGCCCATGAGACTGGGAAGACATAAGAAGTACTTGAAATGTCAGGCTGTTGAGTGGGTGCTCAGTGAGAATTTATGCAATAAATTCTGAAGAATGGAGAGACAGTGTGTGAGAATGGTAAGAATTGAGCCTATATAGTTCTGATTATGAATTTCCCATTTGCAGGGTACATATTTTATTATTTTTTTTTCCAAAGGAGGATTTTTATTTTTTTATTTTTTATTTTATTTTATTTTTATTTATTTATTTATTTTACTTTACAATATTGTACTGGTTTTGCCATACATCAACATGCATCCGCCATGGGTGTACATGTGTTCCCCATCCTGAACCCCCCTCCCACCTCTCTCCCCATACCATCCCTCTGAGTCATCCCAGTGCACCAGCCCCAATCTTCCTGTATCCTGCATCAAACCTGGACTGGCGATTAGTTTCTTACATGATATTATACATATTTTAATGCCATTCTCCCAAATCATCCCCTCCCCTCCCTCTCCCACAGAGTCCAAAAGACTGTTCTATACATTTGTGTCTCTTTTGCTGTCTCACATACAGGGTTGTCGTTACCATCTTTCTAAATTCCATATATATGCATTAGTATACTGTATTGGTGTTTTTCTTTCTGGCTTACTTCACTCTGTATAATAGGCTCCAGTTTCATCCATCTCATTAGAACTGATTCAAATGTGTTCTTTTTAATGGCCGAGAAATACTCCACTGTGTATATGTACCACTGCTTTCTTATCCATTCATCTGCTGATGGACATCTAGGTTGCTTCCATGTCCTGGCTATTATAAACAGTGCTGCAATGAACATTGGGGTACACGTGTCTCTTCCAATTCTGGTTTCCTCAGTGTGTATGCCCAGCAGTGGGATTGCTGGATCATAAGGCAGTTCTATTTCCAGTTTTTTAAGGAATCTCCACACTGTTCTCCATAGTGGCTGTACTAGTTTGCATTCCCACCAACAGTGGAAGAAGGTTCCCTTTTCTCCACACCCTCTCCAGCATTTATTGCTTGTAGACTTTTGGATCGCAGCCATTCTGACTGGCGTGAAATGGTACCTCATAGTGGTTTTGATTTGCATTTCTCTGATAATGAGTGATGTTGAGCATCTTTTCATGTGTTTGTTAGCCATCTGTATGTCTTCTTTGGAGAAATATCAATTTAGTTCTTTGGCCCATTTTTTGATTGGGTCATTTATTTTTCTGGAATTGAGCTGCAGGGTACATATTTTAAACTTCATCTTATGGACAGTAGATAGAAGTAACAGGATAAGTAAATATGATAGGATTTGGTCTTCTGAAAGTGCTTCCCAGGTGCAGTGGTAAAGAATCCAGCTGCCAATGCAGAAGACACAGAGATATATGTTTGATCCCAGGGTCAAGAGTGGGAAATGGAGTGGAAAATGGAGAGCCTTGCATGGGGTCACAAAGAGTCAAACACAACTGAGCAACTGAGCATGTATTGGTCTTCTGAAGTTCTAATTGCCAGTTATTTGAAGTTTTTTTGGAGTGGAGTAATATCAGGTCAGGTAGGAAAATACTGAAAACTTTTTCAACCAAAAATGGAAGACACATCTTTAAAGAATGAGTTCAGTAATAAAATATACAAAATAAGCACATTTAGCAAGAGAGATAAATATTTTTCTCTCATGTTCAAGTCCCAGTGTTGATGGTACAGGGTCAGAATGGCCCTTCATGTCGTTAAGGCTACAGGCATTGTCCCTTTGGATGTTGTAACTAGCCCAGATGCCATTCCCAAGGTCAATCACATGCCATGAAGTCAGCGGTACCTATTGTTTTCTGGTGATATTTAATCCGTTTAAACAAAGAAAGATGTCAGTGGAAGTAGAGAGGAGACAACGCATTTAATGATTATTTATCATTATTTTGAAAAATGGTTAACAAGATGGTGACTTGAGTGTGAAATGTGAATGTGAGGAGTTAGGAGAAGTTTGCTTACGATGCCCTCTGGCCTGATTGTATGGTGAAAGGCACAACTGCTTCAAATGCAAAGTAGAATGAAAGGGGTGTGGATTTATATTTTGGATAAAAGTTAGTGATGTATAGTTGCCATGGAGACAGCCAATAAAATAAGAAGGCTAAAGAAATTGAAATGGAGATTAGAAAGAAGATAAGCAACTAGGCAGGGTGTTTGTTCAAGGTGGAAGGCTCAAAAGCAAGAATTTGAGTTACTCCCACTTGGTACGATAGAACATGTTATGAGAGCTCATTTATGTGTCTTGGCATTATTCCCCAACCCTCTCCCACCTACACAGATCCAGTGCAGCCTAGTCATTCCATGACACATTCAGATTTTTACTCATTGTGGCTGCTACAAAGATCATGGTCATTTTTGGCATCTTTTCATTTTTCTGACTGTATCCCTGAAAGTTTTGTCTTATTTTAAAATGCAGGTTCATCATTCTCATATTTTATATATTATTTTTGTGTAGTGGAATTTATTAACTTTTTAAATAAAATCCTTGCTTGTAACAGCATCTTTATTGAAATCGATTTACTAATAAACTAATTTGGCACTCATCTTGGTTCTTCATATATTATAAATACAACATTTGGTTTAATTGAGTGTGTGTTTCTCATCATGGAATCAACTATAAAATATGCCTTGATTATTTTAGAAGCCTGTGACATTAAAATAATGTTTAAATACACAAATTAGAGAAGCTATTATAGAGCTTATTTACATGAGAACCTTACAATTATGATTCCATATTTTTTTATCCACTTTTGAAGTGATTTTTGCCCCTTTAAGTCAGAAAACAATGAAGACAGCAAATGAGTTTTGGTACATAGACTCCAGTGTTTATTATATATTACAATGAAGTGCAGTGGTGGCCTTTGTATGTGTTGTGTAAATTTACATGGCATTCAGCGTTTTTAATTCTAGAGGCACAGGAGGTAAGGGAAAAAATAGATTGTCTTGTTAATTCTTCTAGGCTCCACAATACTTACCTACTATATGGATTTTGATTCTGTGTGGTTGCAAACACAAGAAAATTTAGAATGTGTAGGAGGAAAGTTTATAGCACAGGGAGATAGAAAATGACTGAGAATATAAACCCCGATTAAATTAAAAGTCATGGAAAGATATTTCAGCAAACAGATATTGGAAGGAAGATATGAAATCTCTCTTTAATGAGTGCACTCTGTAGGATCAATTACCACAGACATCCCAAAGTAGAATAGGTCAGCACTTGACAAATCTGAAAAACAACTGGAGAAATTGTCAAGAGTTGGTCTGCATATGACTATGGCTCTCAAACTGTCAAGAGCATAAGGATTACCCCAGAAAGGGTCTGTTAATATCTGGAGTGCTGTGGCACACACCCAGAATGTCAAACTCGGTAAGTCTGGAGTACCACCTGAGAATTTGCATTTCTAACAATATCTCGGGCAGTGCTGACACTGCTGGTCCAAGAACCACATCGAGTAGCACTGCTCAAGCGTGAGCCAGACACAAGAGGGACAGAATTTAAACAACTGCTCTCACACAGGATTATCTGATTTGCTTCTATGAATCCCAATTTAAGGTAATACAGGTATTTGATACTGCATTAAGCTTCCTATTAAATTATGTAATGAAAAACTTCTCTCGATAAATTTTTACATTTTCTGAGAGAGAGCCTGGAGATGTTTCTTTTAAACCTGGATGATATAATTGACACAATCTATTTTGTAATTAGGGCAAAAGAAAGTTAACGCCATGATTTTCCCTAAATACTATGTAGGATTTTAAACATCTTAAGCATTGTTTTAATTTTTTTCAGTAAGTTCATGCTAGATTTTTACAGAAAGATTTAATTAACTTTATTGAATGAATTGAGAACATTTTTTTGGCAGAAAAACCTCTAATGCTTCAGTGCAAGGGCATCCTTTGTGCCCCTTCTAATCACGGTTCTCATTCTTTATTCTGAAAAAAGGTTGTTCATACTATGAGAAGCAGAATTGGAAGGGAATTAGAGAAGGCTTGTATTTCAGAGAAGGGAGCCTGGGCTAAATAAGCTTGACATAACAAGACTTCCTGCCACTCATGTTACATTGCATCCAGGAACAATTCCTTGTGAAGGGTATTAGCTTTCAAGAAGGACAGAAGTAAGTGAACATTCTAATTTTCTGTCAACAACTCCCAATTCCATGAAAATAAATAAAAAATAACATAAACACCTGTGCTGATACCAGAAAAGGCCTGCATTTACATACTTCAAAGTATACTAGTTTGCTAGATGTAACTCAAACTAGTTCAGAAGAGGACCCGAGATACTAATATTAAATTCTGTCATTGGTTGCATAGTGCCTTGAGCATACTGAATTATGAAATTATAAAAGTCTCCAGTTAAGGCAATTATGTAAAGTCTTTGTATTAAAATTAGGGTATATTTCTCCATCTATTATTGTCCTCTTTGATTTCTTTCACCAGTGTTTTATAGTTTTCTATATATAGGTCTTTAGTTTCTTTAGGTAGATATATTCAAAAATATTTTATTCTTTCCGTTGTAATGGTGAATGGAATTGTTTCCTTAATTTCTCTTTCTGTTTCCTCATTAGTAGTGTATAGGAATGCAAGGGATTTCTGTGTGTTGATTATATATCCTGCAACTTTACTATATTCATTGATTAGTTCTAGTAATTTTCTGGTGGAGTCTTTAGGGTTTTCTATGTAGAGGATCATGTCATCTGCAAACAGTGAGAGTTTTACTTCTTCTTTTCCAATTCGGATTCCTTTTATTTCTTTTTCTGCTATGACTGCTGTGGCCAAAACTTCCAAAACTATGTTGAATAGTAATGGTGAGAGTGGGCACCCTTGTCTTGTTCCTGACTTTAGAGGAAATGCTTTCAATTTTTCACCATTGAGGATAATGTTTGCTGTGGGTTTGTCATATATAGCTTTTATGATGTTGAGGTATGTTCCTTCTATTCCTGCTTTCTGGAGAGTTTTTATCATAAATGGATGTTGAATTTTGTCAAAGGCTTTCTCTGCATCTACTGAGATAATCATATAGTTTTTATTTTTCAATTTGTTAATGTGGTGTATTACATTGATTGATTTGTGGATATTGAAGAATCCTTGCATCCCTGGCATAAAGCCCACTTGGTCATGATGTATGATCGTTTTAATGTGTTGTTGGATTCTGATTGCTAGAATTTTGTTAAGGATTTTTGCATCTATGTTCATCAGTGATATTGGCCTGTAGTTTTCTTTTTTTGTGGCATCTTTGTCAGGTTTTGGTATTAGGGTGATGGTGGCCTCATAGAATGAGTTTGGAAGTTTACCTTCCTCTGCAGTTTTCTGGAAGAGTTTGAGTAGGATAGGTGTTAGCTCTAACATCTAGCATCTAACAGATGGAGAAATATACCATGTTCATGGATTGGAAGAATCAATATAGTGAAAATGAGTATACTACCCAAAGCAATTTATAGATTCAATGCAATCCCTATCAAGCTACCAACCGTATTCTTCACAGAGCTAGAACAAATAATTTCACAATTTGTATGGAAATACAAAAAACCTCAAATAGCCAAAGCTATCTTGAGAAAGAAGAAAGGAACTGGAGGAATCAACCTGCCTGACTTCAGGCTCTACTACACAGCCACAGTCATTAAGACAGTATGGTACTGGCACAAAGACAGAAATATAGATCAATGGAACAAAATAGAAAGCCCAGAGATAAATCCACACACCTATGGACACCTGATCTTTGACAAAGGAGGCCAGAATATACAATGGATTAAAGACAATCTCTTTAACAAGTGATGCTGGGAAAACTGGTCAACCACTTGTAAAAGAATGAAACTAGAGCACTTTCTAACACCATACACAAAAATAAACTCAAAATGGATTGAAGATCTAAATGTAAGACCAGAAACTATAAAACTCCTAGAGGAGAACATAGGCAAAACACTCTCCGACATACATCACAGCAGGATCCTCTATGACCCACCTCCCAGAATATTGGAAATAAAAGCAAAAATAAACAAATGGGACCTAATTAAACTTAAAAGCGTCTGCACAACAAAGGAAACTATAAGCAAGGTGAAAAGACAGCTTTCAGAATGGGAGAAAATAATAGCAAATGAAGCAACAGACAAACAACTAATCTCAAAAATATACAAGCAACTCCTACAGCTCAACTACAGAAAAATAAATGACCCAATCAAAAAATGGGCCAAAGAACTAAATAGACAGTTCTCCAAAGAAGACATACAGATGGCTAACAAACACATGAAAAGATGCTCAACATCAATCATTATCAGAGAAATGCAATTTTAAAACCACTATGAGGTACCATTTCACGCCAGTCAGAATGGCTGCGATCCAAAAGTCTACAAGCAATAAATGCTGGAGAGGGTGTGGAGAAAAGGGAATCCTCTTCCACTGTTGGTGTGAATGCAAACTAGTACAGCCACTATGGAGAACAGTGTGGAGATTCCTTAAAAAACTGGAAATAGAACTGCCTTATGATCCAGCAATCCCACTGCTGGGCATACACACTAAGGAAACCAGAATTGGAAGAGACACGTGTACCCCAATGTTCATTGCAGCACTGTTTATAATAGCCAGGACATGGAAGCAACCTAGATGTCCATCAGCAGATGAATGGATAAGAAAACAGTGGTACATATACACAATGGAGTATTACTCAGCCATTAAAAAGAATACATTTGAATGAGTTCTAATGAGGTGGATGAAACTGGAGCCTATTATATAGAGTGAAGTAAGCCAGAAAGAAAAACACCAATACAGTATACTAATGCATATATATGCAATTTAGAAAGATGGTAACAATAAACATGTATACGAGACAGCAAAAGAGACACAGATGTATAGAACAGTCTTTTGAACTCTGTGGGAGAGGGGGACGGTGGGATGATTTGGGAGAATGGCATTGAAATATGTATACTATCATGTATGAAATGAGTTGCCAGTCCAGGTTTGATGCACGATACTGGATGCTTGGGGCTGGTGCACTGGGATGACCCAGAGGGATGGTACAGGGAGGGAGGAAGGAGGAGGGTTCAGGATGGGGAACACATATATACCTGTGGCAGATTCACTTTGATATATGGCAAAACCAATACAATATTGTAAAGTTAAATAAAATAAAATTAGGGTAAAAAAATAAAGTTTCTTTTCAAAACATGGATTTGCATTCAAATAATATCAAGGACTGGAAATCAACTTGGAGTCCAGTTTTTTACCTCGATCTGTGTAACCCACAATTACTGAAGAAAATTTTCATTCACCCAAACAAACTGTGTAGTGAGCACCTACTATATATAGTGCACCATTTTTCCAAGCTCTGAGGATAATGTAGAGAGCAAAAAGTTCAAAGCACAATCCTCATAGAATTTATATTCTAATGAGTTCTTAGGAGGTGTTGAGGGAAGATACAAATGGAAATAAAAAGAACATCACAAGGCCTGCCTACAAAAATCATCAGGCAATTAGATAGAAAGTGATATTCTAGAAAGAATACCATAAATATGCCATCTGGCAAGACCTGAATCATAAAAGAAAAGCAGTGCAAAGACAGGGGGAAAGCATTCCAGATACAGGCAAGAACTAATGCAATAGTGTTAAGGTCTGAGTTTTTGATACTCAACAAAGACGTCTAGCAAGTCTGGACCATAGCTAATAGTACAGTGTGGGAGATGTGCATGCTCAGTCGCTTCAGTTGTGTCTAACTCTTTGTGACCCCCCCAAGGGATGTAGCCCATCAGGGTCCTCTGTCCATGGGATTCTCCAGGCAAGAATACCAACCCAGGGATCAAACCTGTGCCTCCTGAGTCTCCTACATTGGCAGACAGATTCTTTACCATTGAGCCACCTGGGAAGCCCTAGTGTGGGAGATGTAATTGGGGTGAACTATGAGCTCCAGATCACATAGGGCATTACAGGCTATGAACAGGGTTTAGAATTCCTTGGAAATAAAATAAAGTCTAAATTTTTCTTTAAATGGAAGAATGATAATATTTAAATTGTTAAAAAAATCATTCTGACAAATATAAAAGGTAGAAAAGAAGAAATATAGGCAGGGGAGGAGGCTAGTTTTATAATTTGTAAGGCACAATTATCACAGTATAGTAGAAAAAAAGAAGAAATGTGCAAACTGTTTTAAAATTAAGACTCTTTCAGATTAAAATAGTATTCACTGATTTCAGTAATCTAAGGTTCAATTTAGGTAGTATGTTTACTAATTAAGCTTACTACAAATATCTTCTTAAACTTTAGAGGTAGAACTTAATTACAGATTGTTAAGGGTGTTCTGACCTTGTGTAAATGAATTCTTACCATGATTGATTTCTTTATAAACAATTGTCAATTCAAAGTAATACCGTTATACAGATGTAGACATAATTGTTTTTATATTTTCACTATTGATAAAAAAAATCCTTCCTAATAGGTACAACAAACATTAACCACTAGAAACATGTTTTTCCAATATGTAGAATTAATTAACTAAGAACTCACTAACTGATTAATGATCAATAAAGCCAATCTCCACTTAAACCAATCTGTAACACTTAATGATCCTTAATGATATTTCACTGAAATTCCAAAATAAAATAAAGACCTCTATTATGAAGTTGATTTAGGCCTTGTCTATTCTCCACTGTCCAATGAAAAATGATGATGATACACAGTGTTCTTCCAGTGTATCTTAGAACCAGGAATAAAAGTGCTTCCTAAACAAGAATGAGTTATAGGATTTAATTCCAGCTCTGGCAATGATTCATTGGATAACCTTGGGAAAGTTACTTCAACACTCTCTGGTGGTTTCCTAGTTGTAAATGGGGATATTAACCATTTGCCACTGAATTCCTAAGCCTGACTTATGGGATAGTAGTTTCTTACTAAGAATTTTAAAATACAATTGCAAACTTTGTGCTAAGCTAGACATTCTTAATCAGTACAAGTAAACAAACTGAAATATATAGGATAACTAAAAACATTTTTAAAAGATTTTATGTTCCAGGTACAAGGTTATATACAGAACAGTAAGATGATCCCAAGGACACCATTTTCAAGCCAAAAGAGTAGGCTCACATGAAAAGTATATTTACAACATGGTGCATGCTATTGAGAATGACTGACCACTAGAAATAAGAGTCATGAGACAGGAGACCTCATCTGTCTTGTTCAGTGTTTATGGTCCACCACTTGGAACAGTGCCCGGCACTTTGGTCATTCAATATTCATTCATTAAGTAAATATTTATTGAATTTCTACCATATACCAGGCACAGTTCCAGAACTGGAGATATTAGCATAGACAAGATAACACCTTTGACCTCAGACACTTTATATTGTAGTATGGGAGACAGGCAATAACAAATAAACAAGACACAGCAATTTAATGCCAAGTAGTGAAAAATGTTCTTAAGAAATAGAGTGTATAAGATGAAAATAGTGTCACGGGTTGCCATTTTAGCTGCTTTGATCAGAAAGACTTCTCTGAAGAGGCCACAATTGTATAGTGACCTAAAAATACAAATAACTGAAACATGAGAGAACAAGGGAGAATGTCCTCCAGCAAGTGCAAAGGTCCTGAGGTGGGAGAGACTTTAGTATACTGCTGCTGCTGCTGCTAAGTCGCTTCAGTCGTGTCCAACTCTGTGCGACCCCATAGATGGAAGCCCATCAGGCTCCCCCGTCCCTGGGATTCTCCAGGCACGAACACTGAAGTGGGTTGCCACTCCCTTCTCCAATGCATGAAAGTGAAAAGTGAAAGTGAAGTCGCTCAGTCATGTCCGACTCTTCACAACCCCATGGACCGAAGCCTACCAGGCTCCTCCATCCACGGGATTTTCCAAGCAAGAGTACTAGAGTGGGGTGCCATCGCCTTCTCCGTTAGTATACTGCAGGGATGACAAATTGTTTTTAGTTAATGAAAAATTAGTTTATGGTGAAAACTGACTTTTGTCAAAGGCAATGGGAAAATGTTGGTGGGTCTCAAACAGGGAGTAATATGATCAGACTTAGGTATTTAAAAGATTCCTTTGACTTCCCTATAGAGAACAGATTGTAGGTGAATAATAACAGAGCAGTGAGACCAGTTAAGACTCTGTTACACTGATCCAGATAAGGAGCCCTGGCAGTTCATGTGGAGCACTGAGGTGCTGAAAAGTGTTCAGGTTTCTCATTTAAATTTGACACCTACCTTCAAGTTAGAGTTGGTAGTGTTTGCTGTGGATTAGATGTGAGGTCCCCCAGAGAATGAGAAGTCAGATGCCTGGCTTTACGTCCTGAGCAGCTAGATGAATGGAGCTATCATCTGGGGAGGATAAGATTAGGATGGAGAAATAAACAAGAGATCAACTGTGGAAATACTGTGACTGAGAAGATTTGAAAAATCCAAATGGAGATTTGTTATATATGAGTCGGGGGCTCTTTGGTGAGTCCAATACTAAAAATGCTCCTGGAAAAAAAAAATGGTGCAGACTGGGATTAGACAGTATTACTACACTAGTAAGAAGGCATGGTCATTATTAAAAGTAGGTCTTCTTGACTCCAGTTTGGTTCCTTTATCAGTACCCTTCTGCCTAAACAGACTTTTGTGTATGTGCTAAGTCATGTCAGTGGTGTCAAACTCTTTGAATCCTATGGACCGTAGCCCATCAGGCTCCTCTGGTCCATGGGATTCTTCAGACAAGAATACTGGAGTGGGTTGCCATGCCCTCCTCCAAGGATTGAACCTGTGTCTCTTAAGTCTCCTGCATTGGCAGGTGGGTTCTCTACCACTAGCACCACCTGGGAAGTCCTTGAAGTATTCTCAATGATCCAAACTTAAACTGACAGAGAAAGGGTTAAGCACTGAGTTGGCAAGTGTGAAATATTTCAAGGCTCCTTCAAAACAGACATCTATAAACACTGAAATTATCTTGAAATGACTTACTTACAGGTATTATTTTCAAAGAGCATGATTATTTATATAGCAATGTTCTGGCAGAGAACCACACACCACCTGTTTCCCTCTTCTGACAAACAGGGGCAAAATACTGAGGTTGGTGTGTAATTAACCACTTTGATCTACTCCTGGCAAGGCATTCTTCATCATCTTTGCATTATAATACAAGTAGCACCTTTGAATTGAAAGCGTTTATCTATAGAAAAGAACATAAACACTCACATACTGAGGGACCAAATAGCAAATTAGCAAAAATCAGCAGCAAACAGTAAGAGGCCGCTTCAGAGCACTGAAATACAACTTAGCTTCAATCAGCTCAACTGAATTTTATTTTGTATAACAGCTGTATAATTTCTGACTGATATTAAGTGATTCTGTTCATGACTACTAACAGTAGAGATGAAAAACACATGGACAAGTTGATGGGTAAATATATTTAATACCCATGTGCAGTACTTTTGTGAACTAAGAAGAAAATAATATTTGGAAAAGAAGAAAACCAGAAGTTAGGCATTCTATTAAAGCAAGGGTAGATGCAGAAGTGAAGCTGGGGTATAAAACCCCCATGTGGGTCAAAATCAGGTGTACTTAGATCAAATATGTAAAACTAGGAAATAAAGTATTTATCATTTCTACATGCTGTGCTGTGCTTAGTCATTCAGTCGTGTCCAACTCTTTGTGACTCATTAGACTGTAGCCCACCAGGCACCTCTGTCCATGGGATTTTTCAGGCAAGAATACTGGAATGGTTGCCATTTCCTTCTCCAGAGAATCTTCCCTGGCTCAGGGATCTAATCTGTGTCTCCCTTGTCTCCAGGCTCGCAGGCAGTTTCTTTACCTGCTGAGCCATCAGATAATAACCATCTAAAATGAACTTGCACAATAATCAGATACTATAAGAAAATGGCATTTGAAATCTAGCCTTTCCTCTTCATTTTGTTGTTATAATGAATGAAAACAATTATTTAGGCATAATGTTTTTAAAATTATGGCTGCTGAAGACTGTGTGTGAGTATAAAATGTGTATAATGTATATAATATAACGTGTTTAAGATGCTACACACAGCATACACACACACACACACACATACGATTGGGGTGGGGGAGGGAAGAGAGAAAGGGAGACAAAGTTATCATAACAGGCAAACAAACAAGAGAAAATCCATTACATAAGACATGTTTGCTGGGGCTTTCACCTGGACAGCTTCCCCAGGTGCAATCTGAAACTGGCCCTAGGACAAGGAGCACAAGGAGAGACCCCAGAAGAGGCAGAGGGCTCCAGACTGGTGGCAGGCAGTTTTAATAAGCAAGGGAATTTACATACAACTTGTTTTGGGCAGCCCACAGGATGAGTAGATCTCTATTCCTGCCCACAAGAATCACCAAGTTTCTGTAGAGGTCTTAACTAGATTCAGTCACATAAACCATCCTGAAGATCTTAGCAATCCCCTACTGTCTCAAAGCTGTGTCCTTGGGGCAGCTTCTACTCTGGGAAGGCAAGTAGAGCTCATATTCCAAGGACAGGAGAGATGGTGAGGAGACTGATTGACCCTGGTGGTCAAGTCATCTCAGTTACTTCCTCAGTCATGTTCCACTGTGATCCAAGCTGATACTATCATTTAGGAATGAAAGTATCCTTCTTCTGGACCTAGAACCCTATCATGACCTGGGATACTTTGAAAAATACATTGCTTCTCCAGAGCTCTAGGTGTACGAGTGCCATGTGCATAGTAGGTACTCAGGGAATAACCTATGTAGAGTCCTCTTTTAAGTATATGCAGCTTTAAAAAATTATTATAATCTAGTGAATAGGATGTAATAAGAAAATCTCAGTTGTCAATTACACACTATATGAAAGAATTGATAAATATTATATCTGATCATATGTAGCCATATATAAAATAACTGCCTTCCATAAGGTAATCTTGATAACTCAGATATTTCTAAATCTTCTCACTCCAGAATCTTCCATTGTATTTTATGACTGGCCAAGCAATAGTAGAAAAAATATAATAAAAAACCAATCTGCAGATTCGTAATAAAACTAGAAGCCTACAGAATCATTATTGGGTCAATATGTGAATGTATTTTTAATATTTAACTAGCTCAATGTAAGTTTCTCTTTAGTTTCTGCTCAGCTAATATGTTTCCTTAATGTGTATAGACATTAAATAAATAATAATTTAACCCTAAGACATGAGAATAAATTTGTCATAAAAGTAACAACATACATGGTCATTTTCAAAATATACATCTTTAAAGAGACTTTAATATCTTAGTTGCATAAGCTAATGACATTTTATCACAAATTTTATTGGGGAAACATATTTAGAACCATTAGTATCTATAACATTAGAAACAGATAATAAAATGAAAATCATCTGGAGTCATACCCCCATGGTAAGTGATGAATTCAAGGCAGAATTGGGTTAAATGAATGTCCATGGTCACGGAATTTGTAGGGAAAAGACCTAAAACTAATTAACACCTGATCAACACTCTTCTCACTAGACTGTGCTATAAAATAAATTTTAAATCTAATTTATGAATGTACAGTCTATTATGAATATCAAGCCTAATATGAAATGATTCACTGCTGGAGTTTTTCTTCCTTTTTTCAATTTGACTTGCTGCTCTTTGTATAATCTAAAAATATTAAAATCTTCAGAACCATGTGGAAATAATAAACTGAATGTCTTTATATTCCAGTGTCATGGAAATGTCCTTGACCCTTTGTATTCTAATTGTATTTACATAACACCTGGTATAACATGCATGTAACCAAATGCAGAAATGAGTCTGAGTGGTCATACTATGATCAGCAGGCAATTTATCGCTAGTAAAATTTAAAACTATACATCTAGCCCTGATCTAAATATGCAGTTTGAATGTAATTTTGACCCCATAAAAATACAATAATTGTAGGTTAATGATATTAATAAGTACATAATTTGGTAACTTAAAATTTTAATAAGCTAAAAATATCCTTGTAATGCTCTCACAAGAGAGAGCATTCTCCAACTGGTAAATGCCAACAGTGAATTTGTGATCTGTTATAAAAGCAGGTATTTGAGAAGCTTGTTTTTGTTAAGGTAGAATAATGCAACTGATGTAACAGAGAGAGAAGCAATGTAACATGCACATACAGGACAGATAATTACTACCTGAGAAGATCAAGGGTGATCAGCACAAGAGGTCCTCCTTGAAGTAAACCACACAGGCTTGAGTGGCTAGTGGTATATAAATGGCTAGTGGTATCTAAGTGGCTAGCGTATATAAGTGGCTAGTGGTATAGTAAGCATATAAATTAGAAAATAGTATTGGCATGATATACAGCTTTTGAAAAATTTATTAAACTTAACTTTTACATTTAATTTTTATTTTTAGAAAATAAAGTATATGTATAATGTAATAGGAAAATATTACTGCATATTCATAACCCTTTAAAGTAGTCCAGTATTCTATATCCCATCACCTCTGTGTTCCTGCTAGAGATAAAACTTTAAGCTCTTTTAATTGTTCATTCTTACCATGTTCCTAAATAACATACTCTTTTCTTTTTACTGATTGTAATTGTAGGTAATTTCTATTGATTTTTTATTTGGAAAATGAGATCAAATTCTTATGTTTCCATTTCATTAACAAAGAGTAAACAGTATATAAATACATATACAAACCATGCTGTCCCATTATTCAGTATAATTCTATTATATAATGAGGGGTAAATCAGTAATCTAGACTTGATTAGATTATTTAGAAATCTGACTGAAATCAGACTGAATCAGTAGCCAAGTCCACATTTTAATAAATATAACATGTCTATGCTTGCTATTGAACAGATTAACAAGCTTTGCCTTCAAGCTGTACTCCCCTGTAGAAGTTTCTGTGTTAGGGGATTTTATTTTTTGGGTGCCGATCAATTATCTAATTAGACAGATTCATAGTTTCAAAGAAAATTTAAAACTATAATCACATTTATCACAACAGTCTTCAAGACAAGCAGGAAGGCAGGAAAATTAAAGAGTAGAAAGGTAAAATGTGGATTTATTTATACAGCCAGCTAGTAGCAGAAATGTGAGACAATCTGAAGTGACTCTGTGCCATTCAGGATTATGGCTCAACCTAAAACGATATCTTATTCCATCCTCCACCAAATGCACTGCCCTCATTATCACATTACCCAAATTACTCTAATTTTATAATAGGTTAGCTTCTGATGTAAGTCCACAATGTTGTTCTTCTTCACAAAGCTGTCTACTCTTGACCCTATTTTTCTTTTCTTTTTTTTTTTTTGATGATTCATTCAACCTTTATTTATTTTATTATTTAATTTTTTAAATTTACAATATTGTATTGGTTTTGCCATATATCAACATGAATCCACCACAGGTATACATGTGTTCCCCATCCTGAACCCTCCTCCCTCCTCCATCCCCGTACCATCCCTCTGGGTCGTCCCAGTGCACCAGCCCCAAGCATCCAGTATCGTGCATTGAACCTGGGCTGGCGACTCATTTCATATGATATTATACATGTTTCAATGACATTCTCCCAAATCATCTCACCCTCTCCCTCTCCCACAGAGTCCAAAAGACTGTTCTATACATCAGTGTCTCTTTTGCTGTCTCGTATACAGGGTTATTGTTACCATCTTTCTAAATTCCATATATATGCGTTGCTGCTGCTGCTGCTAAGTCGCTTCAGTCGTGTCCGACTCTGTGCGACCCCATAGACGGAAGCCCACCAGGCTCCCCCGCCCCTGGGATTCTCCAGGCAAGAACACTGGAGTGGGTTTCCATTTCCTTCTCCAATGCATGAAAGTGAAAAGGAAGTCGCTCAGTCATGTCCAACTCTTAGCTACCCCATGGACTACAGCCTACCAGGCTCCTCCATCCATGGGATTTTCCAGGCAAGAGTACTGGAGTGGAGTGCCAATGCCTTCTCCATATATGTGTTAGTACACTGTATTGGTGTTTTTCTTTCTGGCTTACTTCACTCTGTATAATAGGCTCCAGTTTCATCCATCTCATTAGAACTGATTCAAATGTGTTCTTTTTAATGGCCGAGAAATACTCCATTGTGTATATGTACCACTGCTTTCTTATCCATTCATCTGCTGATGGACATCTAGGTTGCTTCCATGTCCTGGCTATTATAAACAGTGCTGCAATGAACATTGGGGTACACGCGTCTCTTTCAATTCTGGTTTCCTCAGTGTGTATGCCCAGCAGTGGGATATGTCATATGGCAGTTCTATTTCCAGTTTTTTAAGGAATCTCCACACTGTTCTCCATAGTGGCTGTACTAGTTTGCATTCCCACCAACAGTGGAAGAGGATTCCCTTTTCTCCACACCCTCTCCAGCATTTATTACTTATGGACTTTTGGATCGCAGCCATTCTGACTGGCATGAAATTGTACCTCATAGTTGTTTTGATTTGCATTTCTCTGATAATGAGTGATGTTGAGCATCTTTTCATGTGTTTGTTAGCCATCTGTATGTCTTCTTTGGAGAAATGTCTGTTTAGGTCTTTGGCCCATTTTTCGATTGGGTCATTAATTTTTCTGGAATTGAGCTGTAGGAGTTGCTTGTATATTTTTGAGATTAGTTGTTTGTCAGTTGCTTCATTTGCTATTATTTTCTCCCATTCTGAAGGCTGTCTTTTCACCTTGCTTAGAGTTTCCTTTGTTGTGCAGAAGCCTTTACGTTTAATTAGGTCCCATTTGTTTATTTTTGCTTTTATTTCCAATATTCTGGGAGGTGGGTCATAGAGGATCCTGCTGTGATGTATGTCAGAGAGTGTTTTGCCTGTGTTCTCCTCTAGGAGTTTAATAGTTTCTGGTCTTACGTTTAGATCTTTAATCCATATTGAGTTTATTTTTGTGTATGGTGTTAGAAAGTGTTCTAGTTTCATTCTTTTAAAAGTGGTTGACCAGTTTTCCCAGCATCACTTGTTAAAGAGATTGTCTTTAATCCATTGTATATTCTTGCCTCCTTTGTCAAAGATAAGGTGTCCATAGGTACATGGATTTATCTCTGGGCTTTCTATTTTGTTCCATTGATCTATATTTCTGTCTTTGTGCCAGTACCATACTGTCTTGATGACTGTGGCTTTGTAGTAGAGCCTGAAGTCAGGCAGGTTGATTCCTCCAGTTCCATTCTTCTTTCTCAAGATAGCTTTGGTTATTCAAGGTTTTTCGTATTTCCATACAAATTGTGAAATTATTTGTTCTAGCTCTGTGAAGAATACCATTGGTAGCTTGACAGGGATTACATTGAATCTATAAATTTCTTTGGGTAGTATACTCATTTTCACTATATTGATTCTTCCAATCCATGAACATGGTATATTTCTCCATCTGTTAGTGTCCTCTTTGATTTCTTTCACCAATGTTTTATAGTTTTCTACTCTTTTTCTATCTCATTGATATTCTCTTTGTGATATGATGTTATCATTACACAATCCTTTGTGTGTGTGTGCGTTAGTGTTTCTTTAGCATTGAAATTCCCTCAAAAAACTCAGGATGTTTCTTACCTATTTACTTCCCATCAGTTACATATACTACTAATCACATATGCTGTTTTTCCTTCAAGAAATAATCTTCACACTTGCTAAATATCTCTATTTATAATCTTCAAGACCATAAATCACCACATATCTCTCAAGGGATTAATGGGCAAACATGGAACAGCCATGCAGTGGAATACTTCAGCAATAAACAAGAATGAAATGCTAGTATACTCAGCAACTTGGCTAAACCTCAAATAAATTTTGTTGAGTAAAAGAAGCCAGTCTCAAATGGTTCCATAATTTATAATTCCATTTGTAAGACATTTTCAAATAGAAAAAATGAGGTTAGAGAAGTTGTGACCCCAAAAAGTTCTCAAAGTGAGATTATTGTGGGTGATAGGAAAATTCTATCATGACCACAGTGGTAGTTACACAAATCTATAAATGTGCTTAAACTAATACAACTATATAACTCCTCTCATCAGAAAGAGAGGAAGAGAGAAAGTCAATATTAGTGTATATTATCTTCAAAAAACAGAATTTAATAAATGATATTCAAATATCAAGGCAGATATGGTACATCAAATTCTATCTTGGTTAACTAAAATTCTTGACAAAAGACAGGTAGTATTTGCAATTAGGATATATGAGTTATAATATCTGTAGACATTATTAGAGACAGTCCAAAACAAAGCTTAAAACAGAGAACTCTTTTGGAAATCTTAAAGGGTTGAAAGCACATACAGCTCTGAAGCTTTTAGAGTCTTTTAGAATCAGAGATCATCTTTGGGCAAATACTTTCCATTGAAGACCAAATGATAAGACAGTTATTAACTCGGTGGTACTCTTTGCAGTTATAAATAAACCTTACATTTATATGTTAGATAATGCTGATGAGTGTCATCTGTATAACTTGTAATTCAATACACATCACTGATTTATAATTTGCTTGGGGCTGTCTCATGCAGGGGGGGAATGCTTAAGTCTTCAGAGAGACTGTGATGTTGGAGATTTAGGGTGTTGATTGGAAAACAGAATCTTGGTCAATTTGACCTTTTGGATTTCTCAAATCACATTACATATTTCTCTTACATAATAAATATTGACCTTTTTGATAGTGTAAAATTGAGTTCATCTAGAAACACCTTATTAAAAAGGATCAGAGTTTAATACAGAGGATTTCACTTTCAAATTAATATGGCCTGCTTATCAGTCCCAAATGTTAGTCAGCACTTTTTTTGAAATTGAAAAGTATATGGCAGCTTAAAAAATAAAATGCAATCAATATTACAAAGCCTTTAGTTTATAACATTTAATTTAAAAGCTCTAACTATATATCATTTCAAGGTAATGGAAAATCCTAGTTTTTAAGAAACATTAACTGATTACACAGTAATATTAACATGTGTTTATTAAAAAATCTTTCCAACACTATGGAAAATTCCATAGGAAAGTCAAGTTATGAGAATATGAGATATCTGTAGTATTAATAGGTTATCTATCTAATTTTCAGAAAGTATATTGAAAGGACTACCCAAAATAGTTCTCACAAAAGATTAAAACTCACCTCAATCTAAAACTTAATTTTGAGTGATCTGACTTCACAATAACTGCCTGCCTGTATCAGGTAGGGCTCTTCATAAAATCTGGATAAACTGACAAAGATTAAAAAGAAAGACACAGTTCACTAATACTAGGTATATCAAGGAATAGCAAACAAAGATCTGCAATAATTAAAAGGATAATAAAGGAATATCACACACAACATATTTTTTTTTAATTTAGAAGAATTGAATTCCTTGAAAAAAATAAAGTCCAGAAAGCAACCAAGAAGATGTAGTGCTGGTCTTATGACTATTAAAGAAATTGGGTTTGTAATTAAAAAGTTTTAGAAAAGGAAATCTCCATGCCCAGATGACTTTAGTGGATAATTTTACCAAACATTAAAAGAAGAAATCGACTTCAATTTCACACAATCATTTCCAGAAAATAGAAGAGGAAACATTTCACAATTCATTTTGTGAGGCCAGTATTACCCTAATGCCCAAACCAAAGTCAGCACAAAAAAACAAACAAAAATAAATCTCATGAATTTAAACACAAAAAACCCTCACAAAATTTTTATCAAATTTAATTCAATAATGTTTAAAAACCAAAAAAGAAACGAATTAATTTTGAAAGAAGAAATAAAATGGTCTCTCTTTTCAGACAGTATTATTGTCTCTGTCTATAGAAAACCCCAAGGAATTTACAAAAAAAAAAAAAAAAAAAAGAATCACCAGACTTAACAAATGAGTTCAGTAAGGTCATAGGACACAAGATCAACCTACAAAAATCAACCATATTTTTAGATATCAACAATGAACAAGAGGAGACAGAAATCAAAATCACAGTACGAAAGTTTTTCCAATGCAAATAATAGAAATAAGTCTAACAAAACATATATAGGTTCTGAATGAGGAAAATTATGAAGTGCTCGTGAAAGAAACCAAAGACCGAAATTATTAGAGAGGCATACTGTGTTCATGTGTTGGAAGACTGAATAAAGTTAAAGATATCAATTCTATGTTAACTTAGTAGTTTAGTACAATTCCTTACAAAATCTCAGTGTGTAAACATAAACAAAATATCTACTGGAAGATATAGATAAGCTTATTCTAAAATTTATATAGAAAGGTAAAAGTCCTAAAATAGTCAAAACAATTTTAATTCCAATAAGTAGTGCTAGATCAATTGTATTTCCCTCAAAAACAGATCACAGATTGAATGTAAAACATAAAACTGTAAAACTAGGAAATGAACAAAGTAGAAAATCTTTGATATGTAGAACTTGGCAAATAATTTATAGGCTTGACACCAAAAGCAAGATCTGTACGTGGGAAAAACTGATAAATTGATAAATTAAAAGCTTCTGATCCTAGAAAAACCTGCTTGAAATATGAAAAGACAAGGTACACACTGGCGGAAATATTTTCAAATCATATAATGGACAAAGATATTGTACCTGGAATACACAAATACCTCTTAAAACTCAACAGTAAAACAAAGCAAGGCAATTAGAAAATGGGCAAAAAATATAAATAGATGTTGTACTGAAAAGGATATATAAATGGCAAACACATGAAAAGATATTCAAGTTCCTTAGCAGTTAAAGAATTGCCAACAATAACCATCACTATCACTACAAACTTATCAAAATGGCAAAAATGAAAAATTGTGATAACACCAAATGCTAGTGAGGGTTTGGATAAAGTGGATGACATATAAATTGTTACTGAGAATATAAAATGGTCCAGTCACTCTGGAAAACAGCTTGGTATAAAAAGATAAAAAATGGATACCATACAACCTAGCAATTTTACTCTTTGGGCTTTCATTGGCAGAGAAATGAAGACTAAGTTTCATATAAGAAGTTACACACAAATATTCATGGCAGCTATATTTATAAAAGCCATAAATTAGAAACAACCCAATGTCCTTCAGAGGCTGAATGAGTAAATAAACTATGGTACACCCATTCATACCTTGGAACAGGACTTGCTGTTGTTTAGTCACTAAGTCCTGTCTGACTCTTTTGGGACCCCATGACTGTAGTCCACCAGGCTCCTCTGTCCAAGGGATTTCCCAGGCAAGAACACTGGAGTGGGTTGCCATGTCCTTCTTCAGGGCATCTTCCGGACCCAGAGATTGAACCTGTGTCTCCTGCATTGGCAGGCAGATTCCTTACCACTGAGCCACCAAGGAAGACTCTACCATGGAATACTACCCAGCAATAAAATTAATGATTCATTAATCAGTAAGGAATGAACTATTCGTATATCTAACACCTTGGATTAACCTTAAGGAAATTATACTGAGAGAAAAGAAGAAGCCAGTCTCAAAATGATGTAAACTGCATGGCTTCATTTTTGTAAATCTGTGAAACATTATTATACAGAAGGAGAACTGATCACAGATTCTGAGTGTTGGGGATGGAATGGGAAGGGATGGGTGTGGCTATGACAGTGTTATACAAGTGAGCTTATGGTGATGTACAGTTGAACATCTTAATTGTGATAATAGTACATAAAGTTACATATTGGATACAATTGCATATACAAACACACAAATGAATGCCTGCATACTCATAAAATCTGAATAAGCACTATGAATTATATCAGTATTATCTTATTGGCATTGGTATAGTACAGTTGGATTGTTGTATCGAGTATTAACATTGCAGAGACTGGGAAGAGACTACATGAGACTTCCCTGTATACATTTCTCTCCAATAAATCTGTGAATCTATAGTATTAAGTAAATTAGCCACTCAGTCGTGTCTGACTCTGCAATCCCATGGACTGTAGCCCGCCTGGCTCCTCTGTCCATGGAATTCTCCAGGCAAGAATACTGGAGTGGGTTGCTATTCCTTTCTTCAGGAGATCTTCCCAACCCAGGGATCAACCCTGGGTCTCCTGCATTGCAGGCAGATTCTTTACCATCTGAACCACCAGGGAAGCCCACTTAAATCTATAATTATTTCAAAAAATTAAACAAATATTCCTGTAGAATATCAGGCATTAAAACCTTAGTTTTTACCTGCCACAGTGCACCTGAACTTATCAAGGGACTCAAAACCATTTCAGTACCACCTAAGGTAGATTATGCATGTGTGCTCAGTCACTTCAGTTGTGTCCAACTCTTTGCTACCCTGTGGACTGTAACCCACCAGGCTCTGCTGTCCATGGAATTCTCCAGGCAATAATACTGGAGTGGGTTGCCATGCCCTCTTCCAAGCGATCTTCGTGACCCAGAGAATGAACCCTCGTCTTCTGCATTGCCCTCATTGCATGTGCCTTCTTTACCATGGAGCCACCAGGGAAGCCCTAAACTCATGATAGACTAGATGGCATGGAATGTTCTTGACATTAATAATTCTCCTTTAACATTTACTTAACAGATATGGTGAATATTATCATGTATTTTGGGTCTGTAGCTACCTGGTTTGCCTAGTGGGAGAGTGGTGGCCAAGAACATGCTACTCTATGGCCCCCTGAAGCTCCTTATTATCCAATCCACTCCCTCTTCCTTGTAGATACTGCTTCACTTGGCCCCTTAACCTAGGCATCTTTGAATCTCAATTGTATTAAAGAGAGTAGAATATAATAGTTTAGAATTACCTTGGGAAGACTAGGAGAGTGCATAGAACTTCCCTGTACATTTATGTGTAACACCCTGGGATTTATAATTACTTTTAAATTAAAATCTTATATAAAAACCTCCTTTTTTATGGAAAGTATCTTTATTTTTTACCATTTTAAATTTTTAATTAGAAGATATTTGTTTTACAATGTTGTGTTAGTTTCTGCTGTACAACAACATGAATCATCTACAAGTATACACATATCCCCTCCATTGACCATGCACCCCATCCCACAAAGAGGCATCTTTGGTCTTCATTTGCTTTGTTACTGATAAAAAAGCTGCAAAGTCCCTGCTAAATCAGTTTAGCAAGAATCCCTACCCTTAATAGGGGATACCTGATCACCTTCTATATCTGATTAAATTCCTCATCCTGTACACTTAGGATCTGATCATTCTTGCTTACCTTCATTGACCTTTGTCAAGTTGGTTTAGCCAGAATGCCTTGATGTTTCCTCTTAATGATTTTTCATCCACAGACCCAAACTCTGCTCCTTAAAAAAACAAAAAGTTTTTTTTTTGTTTGTTTGTTTGTTTTAGCTTTATTTCACACCACTTACTTGGACATTGCAATTCTATTCAACGCAAAAGTCTATTTTTCCCTTCTCCAACTTCAAGAGTCTGAAAGATTCCAACATGAATTAATTTATGTATTCATTCTTCAATAACTATTTGTCACAAATTTGCATGCTACAGACATGATTACTGAAACTAGAGAGGCAGTGATGAAAAAAAATCAGCAAAACCTCTGCCCTCATCCTTCAGGTATTCATCTACTAAGGTATACAAATCTGAACAGACAAATAACTGAGCAAGAACATTACAAATTCTTCTAAGTCTTATAAAGAAAAAGTAAGAACTATTTGTTGATGAAAGAATACAAAGTATTATAGAAATGCTTCTGTATTAGGTGAAATAATATCAGAGTTGTACTGCTGGGGAAATGACATTTGAATGAAAGAGAGGAGAGAGTCATTAAATTATCTATAAAACAAAGATTGCCTAGATCGTGAGGCAGAAAATCTCAAGTAAATTAAGACTGGCCTGGCTAGAAAGAATAAGTGGTGTAGGAGAAACAGTAATATCGGAAGTAGGAAATGGGCTCAGCGATGATCAGTTCTGAAGACTGAGTAAGCCATAGAAGGAATCTGGATTTCTTTGTTGAGTGTAGTATTAGAAAGTAGTGAACATGGGAGTGATCTGCTCTGATGAACAGTTTAAAAAGATCATTTTGGCCACTCTTTAGAAAAAATTATGAAAAAGAGAGACTAACTAGGAAGTGTAAAGTGGCAACTTTATTTTGGCGTGACTTTTAAAAATAATTTGTAATAGGTGTGATTGGTTTTAGAAATATGCTTAGATTCTCAGATATGCTGAATACTTGTCTTAACTTCAGATATTAGAATATTTTCCCTATTTAATGAGTATTCATGGACATTTTCATAGAAAAGTTGATAATTTGGTGTTAGATTTTTCAAGATTTTTCCATAACTCTATCCTCTCTGACTCTATCTACCTATATACATATACATATTTACATATATATATATATAAAATTCATTTCTACTCCTTGTTTTTTTAATATCGTGTTGTATTTATATATGTCAAGGACCTGGAGTTCTTGTGTCTTCACCAAATGGCAGGCTCCACTTTGCTAATTACCACTGGGCAATTAGTCTTATTAAAATAATAATTACACCTGCATTTGGCTAATTTGAGGAGTAATTGCCCAATTTCAGCCATAATTAGTCACTTGGGTCTATTTTTCTGGCAGTTTCATTGTCATGAGAAACAAACAAAAATTCTGTGGCAGTTGTTCCTTCTACAATTTGCCTACCAATAAGCCTGCCTTCTGAATATACTTGTTTCACATGAATACTTGAAGACAGTTTTGTGAGTACCCTTGGGAATTTCCTGTATTTGTGCAAGGGAAATAATTTCCCTATGTCTGAAGATACTCAAATGTTTTTTTAAATAGCTATAGTTCATTTTAAAACAACTTACAGAGTCTAGAAAGAAATTTAATGAAACGATTCTGAATATCAGAATTATCCATTTATAATTAATCATCAGTTTGTCTGTTTCTCCACACCATCAAGACAAACAATTACAGACACGACTGAGCAACTGAACTGGACTGAACTGATCCACATGACGCCACCTACTAACTGATGACATTCGGCTATACCTGACCTCTATGCTGCTGGAAAACAGTAAGAGCTAAAAAATGCCCCCACGTGTTTGTGTTTCGGAAATCTGTAATAACCCTACTCATATATTCTAAGATAAAACCTGTTTCTGTTATTTTTTGACTTCCATGAGGTAGGTGAATGACTCCCTTATATACCTGCCTTTCTAAATCTTCAGGTCCCTCCTATTCTTTGAGGTATTTCTCATTAATGAACATTCATTCTACCACAATAGGCTGGATAAAATCAGTCCCTAGTTGTCTGGTGCATTTGTTTTTCATATAATAAGTTGAAATCTGTTTTTAAATGTAGTGAACTAAGTAGAAAACAAAAATATATCTTACCATTAAATAGAAACATTGTTGCTTACAGATGTACATGTATTAGGGAAAAATATACTGTTTGAAACCACTCACCATGGCCAGACACCATAGTAACTATTTGCATGAGTTGTTTTAAGACAGGAGGTCCTGCTAAGGAACAGGGAACTAATAATCCACCATCAACTGGAAGAGTTCAGGAAGAGTCAAAAGGCGACACCACGTGTCCAGCCACCTCCCAGAATCCTTCTCGTTGGCATCCATCTCAGCTGAACAAGGCATGTACCACCAGGAAGGGCTCTGAGTCAGAATGATTGGCTAAAGACAACATGGAAACTAATCCAATCACCATAAAACCTGAGACTGGAGCCATGTGGCAAAGCAGTTCTCCTGGGTTCCCTTACTCTACTGCTCTCTGCCAAGGTGGCACTTCCCAGTAAAATCTCTTGTTTTGTCAGCACATGTGTCCCCTCAGACAATTAATTTCTGAAGTTAGATAAAAGCCCACTTTCAAGCCCTGGAAGGTGTCCCCCTCCCTGCAACACATGGATTGTTAAAATCATGAAAGGGCACATTTAAAGGTGACATTTAAAGAAATATCTACATCTATTCTATGTAGAAACATTAGTAGGGGTTTTTCACACAGCTACCAAAGTCAGATGATGAAATAGTATTTTCATTCTTATAATGAAAGCTTGTTTTTATAGATTGAAAGTTTAGGCAGAATCATATGTCTCAGTTTAAAAATTTTTAATGAATCAAGTGTTAAATTTCAACTATTTCCATAAAAAAGAAAAAATATAAGTACTTAATAATGGGAAGCAATACATAATAAAATCAGAAGAAATGGCTAACTAGAAATTTAAAATATCCATACAAACTTATAAAAATATATTTTAAGTGAAAATAAAAGCTCAAACATCATTGAAAAATATTTGCTAAGATGTAATACTCAAAATTGTCAATATTGTTTATAAAAAATACACTGGGATACAACCAATGGTCAGCAGAGCAAAAGGGAAGAAACAAAAGCAGAGGGAAATTTTTAAATGATTATTTAACTTATTCATCATATTGAAGTGTGAAGAATTAGTCACTCAGTTGTGTCTGACTCTTTGTGACCCCACGGACTGTAGTCCACCAGGCTCCTCTGTCCATGGAATTCTCCAGGCAAGAATTCTGGAGTGGGTTTCCATTCCTTTTTCCAATTGATCATATTGAACAGAAAGATAAATTTAAATAATAATGAAATATTTTCCTATCTATTAAATTGCTGATTTCCTCTCCTCATTTGGCAGACTAAATTATAAAAAATTTCCCAAAGAACACTTTCTAAGTGCAAGTCATAAGATTTTTAGAGTTTTTAATAGTTAGTTCACTGTCATGGTAAAAGTCTACTTTGAAAAAATAAAGCTAAGAAAAATTTTAGGTAAAACCAATTCTTAGTATAATTTGCAATAGAGAAAAATTAGAAACAAACCAAATATCCATCAAAGGAATAAAATGGTTAAATAAATTTTACCTTACTTATTAAGATATATTATAAAACTTTAACAATTAGACTGCTAATAAATTATTAATATGGTAAAGTCTCAATATGTAATACTAATTAAAAAATAAAATATATCTGTATGCATATATATATAATATGAATTAAAAGTTAAGAATGATCTATAAATATTAAATCTTGGTTAATTTATTACATATTTTTATTTTATGCATATAAAACCAAATAACATTAAATTATCTATAATAGATTCCTCAAATATTTTAAAGCCTTAACTGATTACTTATGAAGAACATATGAATTCAGGAATAAAAAGTAAAAATTGCACTGTATAAGACTAGATTTAAAAGAATTATTATTTTCTAAAAGTAAGCTGGTATTGAATGAGTGAGTCTTTTGTTGCAGGAAGGAGGACCCCTTGCAGGGCCCAAAACTGGGCTCTTGTCTAATACTCGGAAATGAATTGTCCGAGGAGTCAGATGTGCTGACAAAGCGAGAGATTTTATTGGGAAAGGGCACCCAGGTGGAGAGCAGTAGGTAAGGGAACCCAGGAGAACAGCGCTGCCAATGTGGCAGAGTTGGGTTTTATGGTGATGGGATTAGTTTCCAGGTTGTCTTCAGCCATTCATTCTGGGAAGGACCCAGAGTCCTTCATGGAGGTGCATGCCTTGTTCAGCCAAGATGGATGCCAGAGAGAAGGATTCTGGGAGGTGGTCAGACATGTGGTGACCTTTCCTGAACTCTTCCGGTTGGTTGTGGCTTATTAGTTCCGTGTTCCTTACCAGGACCTCCTGTTGTAAAACAACTCATACAAATGGTTACTATGGTGCCTGACCAGGGTGGGCGGTTTCAGTCAGTGTGCTTCCCCTAACATTTGATTTTTCTATGGAAAAAAAAAAAGTCAAACTAGCCGTGAATCAGAATTTTCATATTTAATTCCTAGATTCTGTTTTTTTAAAACTTAGTCAAGCCTTGTTGAATAGGTTTATTACTCATCTCACTTTTAATTCATGAAATTTAAAGGCAACATAATATATAGATTATCTGCTTTGGTTGTGATGGAAATGAGAAAGTTGAGCTTAAAGACACTTCTATAGGCTTTCTGCAAGCAATTATGCTTAAATGCAGCATAATAGACAAGAAAGGACATAATTGTGCTTGTTAAATGTCCCATTTAACTATGAAAGAAGAGAGTAGAAAAAGAAAAAAAAAGCATTGTCAGCCATGGAGATATTTTCAGACAATCACAATAATCTGCATTACAATATTCTCTCCTATGAAAAGGAGGACCATAATACCACTGCTCATGCTCACCAGCAGCAGCAGTTCAATGATAACCACTCAGATTTGATGCCTTAAATGTGAACATCTGTTTCTATCATTAAAGCTATCAGAGTGCAGTTAATTACTTGTCTTCATCTATTTTCAGTATCTGTAAATATGTATTCCAGATATAGAAAAGTAATTCCCATTATTTAAATGATTAAGTCTAGCATATACAGCCACTATGTTTATCACATATGCACATAAGTGGTCACTTCCTTCTTGCACACATAGGTGCATAGCTAACATACAAAATCTGTTTCTCATTTAACATTTCGTCATTTGCCACATTTATTGTTATTTTATATACATATATATGTATGTTTATACATACAACACACATATATAAACACACCCACTGAGACACATACACATTTACAGAGTAAAAGACACATATATATGTGAGTATTCCTCAATTAAAAATTATTTTAACTAAGAGTTGACTCACTGGAAAAGGCTCTGATGCTGGGAGGGATTGGGCGCAGGAGGAGAAGGGGACGACAGAGGATGAAATGGCTAGATGGCATCACTGACTCGATGGACGTGAGTCTGAGTGAACTCCGAGAGTTGGTGATGGACAGGGAGGCCTGGCGTGCTGCAATTCATGGGGTCGCAATGAGTAAGACACGACTAAGTGACTGAATTGAACTCAACTGAACTAATTTAAAAATTCTTTGAATTCAAAGATTTAAAAAAGCCTACTAGGACCCTTAAATACACCCTTTTTTCCTCTTTATACACATATAAACACTGGGAGATAATTTGCAATTCTCTGTTTGAATACAGGGAGAATGTAAAACCAAATGTTTTAAAAGATTTCTAGTGAATGTTCATAAGTTTTTCTTGTGTTAATATTATATATTTTATAGTATGGTTGGTATAGCATATACTTTCCACAGTAAATGGAAAATGACATGGGATATAATAGATCTCTCCAAAAATTCTATATCTAACTTGTAGTTGTCCTTAACTTGAGCTAGTCTAGGAAGACAGAGGAAAACAGAATGCATAGGAAAGGGTGTTTTAATGTAAGAATGAAGAAGAAAAGAGGCTTGAAGATATATTAGAATAAAGATGTCTAACATTAGGAATTTGTAAATTTTCCCTTTAGATTTTTTTTATTAACTTAGCTCTCAAAAACTAACAGTTTCTCAGTCTTTTAAATATGCAGAATAGTGTGGGGAGATGAAGGCCACAATCTCCCTGGAGGATTCCACAGCAGTAACATGACCACAATGAGTCATCTCTGTAAGAGTAACAAGTAGTCTGAAAAAATAACCCAAGATGTTTCCACTATATTAGTTACCTTGGTTTGGCAGGACAAACACCTTTCTTTTCTTAAAAGCGATGCCTGAATCTGAGGAGATGCAGTTAACAACATATAGACTAAAAAAAACCCTCAGTGAAACTCAAGCTGTTCTCCCTGAGAATGACATTGTTATCAGACTGCAGAATTTCAAAGTGGTATATGTTTCCTTCTATATTCTTTGCCATTCTTCTGAGATCTGTACCAAATGCAATGTAGATCACAGTAAGTACAGTCTCTATGGAGGTGTCTGTCACTTAGAATTATTACCACTAAGTCTCAAACAATTTGAGACTTAAAAGAATAAAGATTGAGACAAAACCATGAGGTTTATCACTGATAAGACATAAGCTGACTGACAAGGTGGCTTTAAGTCTTCTTGTCAATATCTTAACAAAGGCCTTTAATAGTCAACTTTATGCACAGGGATTTCATCATTCACTGGGGCAGCCCAGGCCCCAAAGGAGGAGCCTCCTGGACAAATAAAGTCTGGAGGAGGAAAACTTGTGTTTTGGAGGAAAAGCCTCATCCCCAGGATCAACAATAGCAACTCTGTCAAACATGGAAAATTATTTCTGCAAAAATAACAATCAAATGTAGCCAAGTGAGTATTTATAACAATTTCTCTGGGAAGAGTAAATATACGGTTGACAGGAAGACTGTGGGTGTACTTAAGAAAAAGTCCTCTAAACTCCACAATAAACAGAACTCCACAAACTGCCACAATACGGAAAGGCCACCCCAAACACAGCAATATAAACAAGATGAAGAGACAGAGGAATACCCAGCAGGTAAAGGAACATGATAAATGCCCACCAAACCAAACCAAAGAGGAAGAGATAGGGAATCTACCTGATAAAGAATTCCGAATAATGATAGTGAAAATGATCCAAAATCTTGAAAACAAAATGGAATTACAGATAAATAGCCTGAAGACAGAGATTGAGAAGATGCAAGAAAGGTTTAATAGGACCTAGAAGAAATAAAAAAGAGTCAATATGTAATGAATAATGCAATAAATTAGATAAAACACTCTGGAGGGAACCAACCGTAGAATAACAGAGGCAGAAGATAGGATAAGTGAGGTAGAAGATAGAATGGTAGAAATCAATGAAACAGAGAGGAAAAAAGAAAAACTAATTAAAAGAAATGAGGACAATCTCAGAGACCTCTGGGACAATGTTAAATGCCCCAACATTCGAATCATAGGAGTACCAGAAGAAGAAGACAAAAAGAAAGACCATGAGAAAATACTTGAGAAGTGTTACCACTAAGTCTCAAATAATCTCTATGGAGGATTCCACAGCAGTAACAGGACCACAATGATTCATCTCTGTAAGAGTAACTTAACTAATAATTGAATTACTTAATAATAGTTGAAAACTTCCCTAAAATGGGGAAGGAAATAATCACCCAAATCCAAGAAACCCAGAGTCCCAAACAGGATAAACTCAAAGCAAAACACCACAAGACACATATTAATCAAATTAACAAAGAACAAATATTAAAAGCAGCAAGGGAAAAACAACAAATAACACACAAGGGTATTCCCATAAGGATAACAGCTGATCTTTCAATAGAAACTCTTCAGGCAAGGAAGGAATGGCAGGACATACTTAAAGTGATGAAAGAAAATAACCTACAGCCCAGATTACTGCACCCGGAAAGGATCTCATTCAAATATGAAGGAGATGAAAAGCTTTACAGACAGGCAAAAGCTGAGAGAATTCAGCACTACCAAACCAGCTCTCCAACAAATGCTAAAGGATCTTCTCTAGACAGGAAACACAGAAAGGGTGTATAAACTCGAACCTAAAACAATAAAGTAAATGGCAATGGGATCATACTTATCAATAATTACCTTAAATGTAAATGGGTTGAATGCCCCAACCAAAAGATAAAGACTGGCTGAATGGATACAAAAACAAAATCCCTATATATGTTGTCTACAAGAGACCCACCTTGAAACAAGGGACACATACAGACTGAAAGTGAAGGGCTGGAAAAAGATATTCCACGCAAATAGGGACCAAAAGAAAGCAGGACTAGCAATACTCATATCAGACAAAATAGACTTTAAAACAAAGGCTGTGAAAAGAGACAAAGAAGGACACTACATAATGATCAAAGGATCAATCCAAGAAGAAGATATAACAATTATAAATATATATGCACCCAACACGGGAGCACCACAGTATGTAAGACAAATGCTAACAAGTATGAAAGGGGAAATTAACAATAACAAAATAATAGTGGGAGACTTTAATACCCCACTCACACCTATGGATAGATCAACTAAACCGAAAATTAACAAGGAAACAGAAACTTTAAATGATACAATAGACCAGTTAGACCTAATTGATATCTATAGGACATTTCACTGCAAAACAATGAATTTCACCTTTCAAGTGCACATAGAACCTTCTCCAGGATAGATCATATCCTGGGCCATAAATCTAGCCTTGGTAAATTCAAAAAAATTGAAATCATTCCAAGCATCTTTTCTGACCATAATGCAGTAAGATTTGACACCATTACAGGAGAAAAACGATTAAAAATTCCAACATATGAAGGCTGAGCAACACGCTGCTGAATAACCAAAAAATCACAGAAGAAATCAAAATATGCATAGAAATGAATGAAAATGAAAACACAACAACCCAAAACCTGTGGGACACTGCAAAAGCAGTGCTAAGGGGAAGGTTTACAGCAATACAGGCATACCTCAAGAAACAAGAAAAAAGTCAATAAATAACCTAACTCTATACCTAAAGCAACTAGAAAAGGAAGAAATGAAGAACCCCAGGGTTAGTAGAAGGAAAGAAATCTTAAAAATTAGGGCAGAAATAAATGCAAAAGAAACAAAAGGGACCATAGCAAAAATCAACAAAGCCAAAAGCTGGTTCTTTGAGAGAATAAATAAAATTGACAAACCATTAGTCAGACTCATCAAGAAACAAAGGGAGAAAAATCAAATCAATAAAATTAGAAATGAAAATGGAGAAATCACAACAGACAACACAGAAATACAAAGGATCATAAAAGACTACTATCAGCAATCATATCCCAATAAAATGGACAACTTGGAAGAAATGGACAAATTCTTAGAGAAGTACAACTTTCTAAAACTGAACCAGGAAGAAATAGAAAATCTTAACAACCCATCACTAGCATGGGAATTGAAACTGTAATCAGAAATCTTCCAGCAAACAAAGCCCAAGACCAGACGGCTTCACAGCTGAATTCTACCAAAAATTTAGAGAAGAGCTAACACCTATCTTACTCAAACTCTTCCAGAAAATTGCAGAGGAAGGTAAACTTCCAAACTCATTCTATGAGGCCACCGTCACTCTAATACCAAAACCTGACAAAGATGCCACAAAAAAAGAAAACTACAGGCCAATATCACTGATGAACATAGATGCAAAAATCCTTAACAAAATTCTAGCAATCAGAATCCAACAACACATTAAAACGATCATACATCATGACCAAGTGGGCTTTATCCCAGGGATGCAAACATTCTTCAATATCTGCAAATCATTCAGTGTAATACACCACATTAACAAATTGAAAAATAAAAGCCATATGATTATCTCAATAGATGCAGAGAAAGCCTTTGACAAAATTCAACATCCATTTATGATAAAAACCCTCCAGAAAGCAGGAATAGAAGGAACATACCTCAACATAATAAAAACTATATATGGCAAACCCACAGCAAACATTATCCTCAATGGTGAAAAACTGAAAGCATTTCCCCTACGGTCAGGAACAAGACAAGGGTGCCCACTCTCACCACTACTATTCAACATAGTTTTGGAAGTTTTGGCCACAGCAATCAGAGCAGAAAAAGAAATAAAAGGAATCCAGATTGGAAAAGAAGAAGTAAAACTCTCACTGTTTGCAGATGACATGATCCTCTACATAGAAAACCCTAAAGACTCCACCAGAAAATTACTAGAGCTAATCAATGAATATAGTAAAGTTGTAGGATATAAAATCAACACACAGAAATCCCTTGTATTCCTATACACTAACAATGAGAAAACAGAAAGAGAAATTAAGGAAACAATTCCATTCACCATTGCAATTAAAAGAATAAAATACTTAGGAATAAATCTACCTAAAGAAACAAAAGACCTATATACAGAAAACTAAAACACTGGTGAAAGAAATCAAAGAGGACACTAATAGATGGAAAAATATACCGTGTTCATAGATCGGAAGAATCAATAGAGTGACAATGAGTATACTATCCAAAGCAATTTATAGATTCAATGCAATCCCTATCAAGCTACCAATGGTATTTTTCACAGAGCTAGAACAAATAATTTCACAATTTGTATGGAAATACAAAAAAACCTCGAATAGCCAAAGCAATCTTGAGAAAGAAGAATGGAACTGGAGGAATCAACCTGCCTGACTTCAGGCTCTACTACAAAGCTTCAGTCATCAAGACAGTATGGCACTGGCACAAAGACAGAAATATAGATCAATGGAACAAAAATAGAAAGCCCAGAGATAAACCCATGTACCTATGGACACCTTATCTTTGACAAAGGAAGCAAAAATATACAATGGAGAAAAGAAAATCTCTTTAACAAGTGGTGCTGGGAAAACTGGTCAACCACTTTTAAAAGAATGAAACTAGAACACTTTCTAACACCATACACAAAAATAAACTCAAAATGGATTAAAGATCTAAACGTAAGACCAGAAACTATAAAACTCCTAGAGGAGAACATAGGCAAAACAGTCTCTGACATACATCAAAGCAGGATCCTCTATGACCCACCTCCCAGAGGAATGGAAATAAAAGCAAAAATAAACAAATGGGACCTAATTAAACTTAAAAGCTTCTGCACAACAAAGGAAAGTCTAAGCAAGGTGAAAAGGCAGGCTTCAGAATGGGAGAAAATAATAGCAAATGAGGCAACTGACAAAGAATTAATCTCAAAATTACACGAGCAACTTCTCCAGCTCAATTTCAGAAAAATAAACGGCTCAGTCGAAAAATGGGCCAAAGAACTAAACAGACATTTCTTCAAAGAAGACATACAGATGGCTAACAACCACATGAAAAGATGCTCAACATCACTCATTATCAGAGAAATGCAAATCGAAACCACAATGAAGTATTATTTCAGGCCAGTCAGAATGGATGCTATCCAAAAGTCTACAAGCAATAAATGCTGGAGAGGGTGTGGAGAAAAGGGAACCCTCTTCAACAATTGGTGGGAATGCAAACTAGTACAGCCACTATGGAGAACAGTGTGGAGATTCCTTAAAAAACTGGAAATAGAACTGCCATACGACCCAGCAATCCCACTGCTGGACATACACACCGAGGAAACCAGATTGAAAGAGACACGTGTACCCCAGTGTTCATCACAGCACTGTTTATAATAGCCAGGACATGGAAGCAACCTAGATGTCCATCAGCAGATGAATGGATAAGAAAGCTGTGGTACATATACACAATGGAGTATTCAGTTCAGTCAGTTCAGTCGCTCAGTCGTGTCCGACTCTTTGCAACCCCATGAATCGCAGCACCCCAGGCCTCCCTGTCCATCACCAGCTCCCGGAGTTCACCCAGACTCCCATCCATCGAGTCAGTGATGCCATCCAGCCATCTCATCCTCTGTCGTCCCCTTCTCCTCTTGCCCCCATTCCCTCCCAGCATCAAAGTCTTTTCCAATGTGTCAACTCTTCATATGAGGTGGTCAAAATACTGGAATTTCAGCTTTAGCATCATTCCTTCCAAAGAAATCCCAGGGCTGATCTCCTTCAGAATGGACTGGTTGGATCTCCCTGCATTCCAAGGGACTCTCAAGAGTCTTCTCCAACACCACAGTTCAAAAGCATCAATTCTTTGGCGCTCAGCCTTCTTCACAGTCCAACTCTCACATCCATACATGACCACAGGGAAAACCATAGCCTTGACTAGACAGACCTTTGTTGGGAAAGTAATGTCTCTGCTCTTGAATATGCTATTTAGGTTGGTCATAACTTTCCTTCCAAGGAGTAAGTGTCTTTTAATTTCATGGCTGCGGTCACCACCTGCAGTGATTTTGGAGCCCAAAAAAACCAAGTGTTTTTTTTTGGGCGGGGGACAGTGGAAACTGTTTCCACTGTTTCCCCATCTATTTCCCATGAAGTGATGGGATCGGATGCCATGATCTTCATTTTCTGAATGTTGAGATTTAAGCCAACTTTTTCACTCTCCACTTTCACTTTCATCAACAGGATTTTAGTTCCTCTTCACTTTCTGCCATAAGGGTGGTGTCATCTGCATATCTGAGGTTATTGATATTTCTCCCGGCAATCTTGATTCCAGTTTGTGCTTCTTCCAGTCCAGCCTTTCTCATGATATACTCTGCATAAAAGTTAAATAAGCAGGGTGACAATATACAGCCTTGACGTACTCCTTTTCCTATTTAGAACCAGTTTGTTCCATGTCCAGTTGTAACTGTTGCTTCCTGACCTGCATACAGATTTCTCAAGAGGCAGATCAGGTGGTCTGGTATTCCCATCTCTTGGAGAATTTTCCACAGTTTATTGTGATCCACACAGTCAAAGACTTTGGCATAGTCAATAACAGAAATAGATGTTTTTCTGGAACTCTCTTGCTTTTTCCATGATCCAGCGGATGTTGATAACTTGATCTCTGGTTCCTCTGCCTTTTCTAAAACCAACTTGAACATCAGGAATTTCACGGTTCACATATTGCTGAAGCCTGGCTTGGAGAATTTTGAGCATTACTTTACTAGCGTGTGAGATGAGTGCAACTGTGCAGTAGTTTGTGCATTCTTTGGCATTGCCTTTCTTTGGGATTGGAATGAAAACTGACCTTTTCCTGTCCTCAGCCATTAAAAAGAATACATTTGAATCAGTTCTAATGAGGTGGGTGAAACTGGAGCCTATTATACAGAGTGAAGTAAGCCAGAAAGAAAAAGACCAATACAGTATACTAACGCATATATATGGAATTTAGAAAGATGGTAATGATAACCCTGTATGCGAGACAGCAAAAGAGACACAGATGTATAGAACAGTCTTTTGGACTCTGGGAGAGGGTGAGGGTGGGGTGATTTGGGAGAATGGCATTGAAACATGTATATTATCATATGTGAAATGAAACCCCAGTCCAGGTTTGATGCATGATACAGGGTGCTCAGGGCTGGTGCACTGGGATGACCCAGAGGGATGGTACGGGGAGGGAGGTGGGAGGCGGGTTTAGGATGGGGAACACGTGTACACCATGGCGGATTCAAATCAATGTATGGCAAAACCAATACAATATTGTAAAGTAATTAGCCTCCAATTAAAATAAATAAATTAAAAAAATAAAAAGTCCTCTGTGTGGAATCCATGAGAAGGAGAAGGAGGACTCCTTGACACTTTGATATGTAAAGTATATGATATGTATAGTTTGAGGGGAAGAAAAAATAAGATAAAAAATATGTAACTCCTGGGTCCCGCGGCGCTTGCAGAGCAGGAAAGAAGTGGTGTAGCGCTCGGCGCTCAGGGGGCCCTGTTCCCGGGGTGCCTCCGCCGAGGGGGACAAGCCCGAGGCGCGGCCAGCAGAAAGCCAGCGCACAGCAGCCGGTGCCCGGCCGCGGCGAGGGCGGGGGAAGAAAAACACCCTGAAAAAGATTGAAAAAAAAAAAAAAATGTAACTCCTAATAAACTGCGGAAAGGGCACTAGACAATAAAAAGTACGATAGAGGGAAGAAATGGAAATAATCACTGATCAATAGAAGACAAGAAAAGAGAGAAAAAGAAGCACAGAATTTGTAAGATAAAGAGCAAATGATAAAATATGTTTTAAACCAAATACATCAATGTTTACATTCAATGTAAATATTCCAACTAAGAACGAGTATTGTTAGACTGAATATACATCCTATAATACCATAAATACATATTGTAGTATGTGGTTCGTCGCTCAGTTGTGTCTGACTCTGCATGAGCTGTAGCCCACCCATGGGCTGTAGCCCGCCAGTTTCCTCTGTTCATAGGGATTCTCCAGGCAAGGACACTGGCATGGGTTGCCACGCTCTCCTCCAGGGGATCTTCCCAACCCAGGGATTGAACCCAGGTCTCCCACATTGAAGGTGGATTATTTACTGTCTGAGCCACTAGAGAAGACCATATTGTAGTATATATATGTATAATTAACTTATGCAGTTTGAAAGAGACACACTTTAAATATAAGGACATAAAATAACTGAAAGTAAAACAATGACCAACTTTTTTCATGAAAATAGGGTCCAAAGTAAATCAGTGTATAATTCAAAAAACATTCATTACCAGATATAAAGAGAGACATAATGACAAAAGGGTCAATGCATAAGAAAGTTATAAAAATTCTAGACTTGTTTTCACCTAATGAAATAATTTCTAAAGATTTAAATTATTAATGAATTAAATGGGGAAATGGGTGAATCAGTAATCATCATGGAAAGTGAAAGTGAAGTCGCTCAGTCGTGTCCGAGTCTTTGCGACCCCATGGACTGTAGCCTACCAGACTCCTCCCTCCATGGGATTCTCTAGGCAAGAGTACTGGAATGGGTTGCCATTTCCTTCTCCAGGGGATCTTCCCGACCCAGGGCTAGAACCTGGGTGTCCCGCATTCTAGGCAGATGCTTTAACCTCTGAGCCACCAGGGAAGCCCTAATCATCATGGAAGATTTTAGCATATGGAATACATATTGTTTTCATATGCATTTAACTATCTGTGGATTTATATTCTAATATCCCATTTATCTCTTGCCTTAATTCACTGAAGGTCAGATTTATGTGCATTAGATTTATAGAGATGAAGACTCTATACCCTAAAGATCTCAATTTATCTGTAATTTGTGCCCAATAATTAACATTTTTTGTAAGCAGCCTGGGTGATTCAGGAAGCGTTGTTGGGTTTCCCCATTGCCACATTGCTCCTTGAAAAATAAAATATGTAAGTCTGCACAGGACTGAACTGCAAAATGTATGTTAGACACATCGCAGGATAAACTTACCAAAGCTTAACTGGTGCAATGCCTCACTGAGAATTTAAGGAGATGAATAGAAAGGCTTATTAGGAGTAAAATGAAGTTACTGAAATTTGTTCCCTGCCTTCTGACTTATGTAAAATGGTTGTTTGTGCATCTCAGGTCTGAGACAGTCCCACAGTCACGTTCTGTCATCAAAGAAAAGGAATGAAGGTGCTAATTTATGTTTGCTATTTTCGAGGAAGTATTCTAGGCTCCTAAAGAGAAATGGAGAAGGGACAGCTAAAGAAAGTTTTAAACTTGAGATCATCAATGACAGCCTCCCTAAATGTCTGAGGAGTGGCGTGCATTGGCTGTAAGAAATTTCCATGAAGGAGCAGGGCTCACCATCTCACTTCCAGTGGGTCCTCACTTGAGACACTTCATGCCCCATCTGGCCTTTAGATGAGCGGGGCCATTGCCTTTCCTGTGCTTTGACATTTATCTTTCAGTATCCATGGAAATGTTATCTTCTCTGTCCTCATTTGCTCAGCTAAAGTCTTAAAGCAGATTTCAAGCTTTCAAAAAGCACAGTCCTTTACTTGGTGTAAAGGAGGATCTTAATTGCCAATACTTGGGACACAGACTAGAGCACACAGAATTACTCTGAGCTAGGTAGAAAGGTCAGGGCTGTTTAAACTGAATCTTTGTATAAGCCAGATGTATCATGAACTTAATGACATTTCCATGGTATACCGATTTATATGTCTATTGCCTTGTAGCATTTTTGTTAGAAAAACCCATCACTGAAAAACCGTACAAGGAATGAGATCAGCTGTCTTTTGCAGGGAAAATCAGTAGCAAGTCTTGGGGAAGAGAGAAAGTGGTAAAGCAATGGATTTCAACATTAACTTTATATGAGGATCTTCGGGGGACTTTTTGAAAATACCTAGGTCCTACCTAGAAATTTGATTTCAGTTGCTGTTAGAAGGACCTGGTCTTTTGTTAGTCTGTGTCAGATATTTAGAGATGATTCTGATGTGTATCCCCTGTTAAGATTACTATGATAAAGATGATAAAAGCAAATCTAAGTACATTAGAGGCCCATGAAGTTTGTTGTTGTTCAGTCGCTCAGCTGTGTCCGACTCTTTGCAAACCCATGGACTGCAGCATACCAGGCTTCCCTGTCCTTCATTATTTCCTGGAGTTTGCTCAAACTCATGTCCATTAAGTCAATGATGTCATCCAAACATCTCATTCTCTGTCGCCCCCTTCTCCTTCTCCAGTTTAGGGCTTTCCATACTGAAAATTCAGAGATGCTTATGTGATTTTATGTAAGGAGCTCAAGACAACTTAACATGGAAATATAATTCCTAAAGAACTAGGAAAGTTGGGCCTTGCTTACAGTTTGATACTCCTTGAAATACACTTCTTAAAATAAGCAAAGTTCCTTCATTTCTGGAAGGACAGTTTAACTCCTTTGACAATTGCTGAGATTTTAGTTAGGAATGCCTCTGTGGTCAAAGGGGCTCTCTCACTAGCTCTCATTCCTTTGTTGTACAGATAATTTTGGGGGCAGCTGCAATGTGCGATGGATGGTTCTGATAATGAAGTGAAAGAACAATGAACAAACCAAAAGAAGCTCTGTCTTCCTTAGAGGAAGGCAAGCAGTAAGCAAGTAAATAAATTTCATGTTACAAAGTGACAAGAACAAAACACAGAACAGTCTAAGAATGGACTTGAAGCTTAGGAAAGAAAGTTCAGAAAGGTCATACAGAGAAGACAATCTTGGAGCTGACACCTGAGGGAAATGAGGACATGAGAAAGTGAGCCATGAGACTTCCCTAGCATGTCTTTGAGTTGTTTCTTGCTCATGATTCCTAAAGTTTAAAAATTATCACATTCATTATTTTATTACTTTTACCTTAAAGATGCAAAATCTTCTATCTTAATACAAATTAGAGTTTTTCTTCTGTTTTACTGTTTCTTAAACTAAAATAATTTCACAACAGGCTATTTCCTCTGAATCCTCGTACGATTCTTCATTTTACTCCTTTACTGCCTCAAATGTTTGCTGTGTTTCCCCTGTTTGCGCAACTGTAGATGGAGAATGAGAAACCTAGTATTTCCTACAGTTTTATTTGGCTGTAGGTATTCTAGACAGCTGTGATGAACACAGAGGGAGGGACACCCAACTGGGGAGCACACCGGTTTGCTAACCATGCCTGAGCTAGCTGAGAGCTGTTCCTCTTTCTTTAAGCCTTTAGGAGTTGGCTGTAGCAATCTTCCGTGTTTACTAAGCTATTTATTTGTGTTAAAAGAATAATCATCAAACGTGTCAGGGTAAATTGGTTTGTTGTTGATGTGGTACAGTCAGAAACTGTTCAAGTCATTCAAGTTACCCTCAGTTCGCCACCCCCGTTTCACACAACTCTCAGTTCCTGCTGCTTCCAATTTGTTTCTTTGTGTTTGTTCCTATGAATCCAGATCCACAGGGGACTCCTTTAATTTCCTTTCCACACAGTCTTGTTCTGTGTTATGTAATGTAGTGGGTTACCACTTACACTCAATTCTTGAATTTGGAACCTATTGTTTGATGTCTAAAACCTTTCATTATTAACAACACATATGTTCACACATTTATTAATATTTCATATTTTTTTACTCATTTCACAAGAACTTTGGAAAGAAGAGAGTTAAATAAATGAGCTCAAATTGCCTGACTGAAAGTAAGGGACTGCCATATTTACACCCAAACTGTGTATCATTGGTTGCTAGGAGAGCAAAAAGACTGCTACTTTCCTATTACCCACTCCACCAATATCTCTAATATTATTGTTCTATAAGACTGACTCTAGAGCTAGCAGCTTACGCATGGAAATATCTTAAAAGATCTACAGTGAGAGATAATGCATACTCATTTGTTACCACATATTTCTTTTAAAATAGTAAGACACCAAAAATGCTGATATTTTATATTCATATTGCCTAAATATGTATGTTAACAGAATAGGCAGGACAATTAAAATAAGCAACTCCTTATTAGGTTATTGCTTCTGAAATGTTCTTACTGTTTTTCCATAATTCTTGCATCCTCACAGCTCACAAGTAAAATATACAATAGAAATTGCTTTTTGAGTTAAGATCATGGTTAACTTTTGTCATGTGTCTTATGTACCCTTTCAGGAATTATGCAAAATGAGTTATCAGTCAGTTACCTTGTGAATTTGAAATTTAGCTAATCAATTTCTTATACATAGGAGAGAGAGAATGTATAACACTTCATCATTGCCCAGTGAAACATTTAATTTAATATCTGGATTTATACACCATTTATCTTGAGTTTGCAGCCTCACATTACTTTTTTAATTTAATTTACTCTACCATATATATGTGCAACAAATTTCCATTCTCCACAGAGAATTTTAATGTCTTCAGCAGAATACAAGTGTTTAAATATGGATTTTGTCAAGTTGAGATATTGATAGTTTAGTTATATTCCTGATTCAGCAAACACTGTGGCTCTGGGATGTTTAACTCTAAATAAGAATATGAACATCAAAGAGTGTTCTGCAAGAAATTAGATCTATAAGCCAAAACCAAGTGCTAATATGTGGTTGAAAAGAGATTAGTTGATGTATGAACTCAACCTTTTTACATGTAGTTTTAAAGTCTGCTTTCCCATGAACCAGAAACTTAGTGAGTTAGGAAGCTACAACTCTAGAAAGAAAATAAATGGAAGAATTTTAAAGCTGCTGATCACTTCCAACGTGAAGTCGCTCAGTCGTATCTGACTGTTTGTGACCCTGTGGACTGTAGCCTACCAGGCTCCTCCGACCATGGGATTCTCCAGGCAAGAATACTGGAGTGGGTTGCCATTTCCTTCTCCAGGGGATCTTCCAACCCAGGGATCGAACCCGGGTCTCTCACATTAGAGGCAGACGCTTTAACCTCTGAGCCACCAGGAAGCTTCCAACTGCTCGCTAAATAAACTTGAAACTCCACCTTTCAGAACTGGGGTCCACATGGTCTTTGCAGGCTCACCCTGAGTTTGACACACAACACCAACCTATGTTTTAGCCACCCTTGATTTCTCCAGGTTTCTGAGATATAATGCTTTTCCCCCGATATTATTTTCTAAATACGTTGTTTACACTTCCTGGATGCCTTTTTCCAATTGTCCAGATGGCAAACTCCTGTATTCCTTTTAAGCTCTAACTCAGATATCATCTTTTCTGTGGGTAGCTGTTGGTTTCTTCGACTGCATGGCAAATTTCATTTCCTTCTCTATTTTCTTGCACCACTTTCTGCATACCTGAATATTTTGAATGAATTAATGTACATGTCACCATCAGTGGACCATGAGATCCTTAGAAACAGTGTGTGTTTTTAGCCATTTCTTGATCCTCAGCAATTAATGCCATAGCCTGACTCCAAGTGGGCATTGAAAATGTTCTTTAAAGCAGGCAAAGAAAATAAGATAAATTACAGAATGACATACTCTAGAATGGCAATTTAGTAATAATGAACAACAGCATTAAATGACAATGGTTAAAATTCAGAATTTTCACATCCTGGGGTAGTGGTAAAAACAACAAAAAATTTACTTTAACTTCTCAACCATTATTAGTTTCTTTTGTATTATCAACCATGTTTGTTTTGATTGAAATAAACTCTAATGAAACAGAATTATACTTCTGAAATTTTCTCCAGGGGCCAATTGTATACTTATTTATTTTATGAATATCTAAGGAGTACTGACTAGATCCTATGCTTTGTGTAAGGCACTCATGATACTATAACAAGCAAGACAGACCAGGTACCTGGCCTCAAGCAATCAAAAAAATGAGCAACTGGAAAGAGTACAATTAGTGTCATGGCTATGAAAGTACAGTGTATATGATGAAATAATATGTGGTCTGGAGAGAGAACATACCAGTTCCCTTACATTTGTGTAGTTCTTGCAGAGTCTCACTGTATTCGAAAGGCTGGTGCACAAGTCTGTATACCCAAGGAATCCAGGGTCTTTAAGGGCTGAGACTGAGATTTCCATTTTATCCTTAACACGCTGTAGAATGTTGGCACATAATAGGTGCTCAGTAAATATTTAAATGAATGAATTTACAAATTTCTTTCACACCCATAATCACACTTCTAGTTTATTAAATCAATTCTTAGCCTAAAGAAAATGGAGATAGGAGTGCCCTTTTTTTAAAATCATAAAATCAGTGTTGATCACACTTAGTTCATTCAGTTCAGTTCAGTTGCTCTGCTAAGCTGCTAAGTCACATCAGTCGTGTCCGACTCTGTGCGACCCCATAGATGGCAGCCCACCAGGCTCCCCCGTCCCTGGGATTCTCCAGGCAAGAACACTGGAGTGGGTTGCCATTTCCTTCTCCAGTGCAGGAAAGTGAAAAGTAAAAGTGAAGTTGCTCAGTCGTGTCTGACTCTTAGCGAACCCATGGACTGCAGCCCACCAGGCTCCTCTATCCATGGGATTTTCCAGGCAAGAGTACTGGAGTGGGGTGCCATTGCCTTCTCCTCAGTTGCTCAGTCGTGTCCAACTGTTTGCAACCCCATGAACCGCAGCACGCCAGGCCTCCCTGTCCATCACCAACTCCTGGAGTCCACCCAAATCCATGGCCATTGAGCCGGTGATGCCATCCATCCATCTCATTCTCTGTTATCCCCTTCTCCTCCTGCCCTCAATCTTTTCCAGCATCAGGATCTTTACCAATGAGTCAGCTCTTTGAATCAGGGGGTCAAAGTATTGGAGTTTCAGCTTCAAAATCAGTCTGACCAATGAACACCCAGGACTGATCTCCTTTAGGATGGACTGGTTGGATCTCCTTGCAGTCCAAGGGACTCTCTAGAGTCTTCTCCAACACCACAGTTCAAAAGCATCAATTCTTCGGCGCTCAGTTTTCTTAACAGTCCAACTCTCACATCCATACATGACCACTGGAAAAACCATAGCCTTGACTAGACGGACCTTTGTTGGCAAAGTAATGTCTCTGCTTTTGAATATGCTATCTAGGTTGGTCATAACTTTCCTTCCAAGGAGTAAGCGTCTTCTAATTTCATGGCTGCAATCACCATCTTCAGTGATTTTGGAGAACAGAAAAATAAAGTCAGCCACCCTTTTCAGTTTCCCCAACTCTTTCCCATAAAGTGATGGGACCAGATGCCATGATCTTCATTTTCTGAATGTTGAGCTTTAAGCCAAAGTTTTCACTCTCCTCTTTCACTTTTATCAAGGGGCTCTTTAGTTCTTCTTCACTATCTGCCATAAGGGTGGTGCCATCTGCATATCTGAGGTTATTTCTCCCAGCAATCTTGATTCCAGCTTATGCTTCCTCCAGCCCAGTGTTTCTCATGATGTACTCTGCATATAAGTTGAATAAGCAGGGTGACAACATACAGCCTTGACGTACTCCTTTTCCTATTTGGAACCAGTCTATTGTTCCATGTCCAGTTGTAACTGTTGCTTCCTGACCTGCATATAGGTTTCTCAAGAGGCAGGTCAGGTGGTCTGGTATTCCCATCTCTTGGAGAGTTTTCCACAGTTTATTGTGATCCACACAGTCACAGGCTTTGGCATATTCAGTAAAGCAGAAACAGATGTTTATGACTATCATTGGTCCACCAAGGACTGCTCACAGTTCATTTATAATCTCTCCTTTTATATCCATCTCCATATGATTTGCCACCCACCCCCAAACAGAGGGAGTTTCAAAGTGTTTTCTATACATTCTTGAATTTTAAGCTATTCTTGTCAAGCATGCAGCTATTGCTGTTGTTGTGTTCTTAGAGTATAAAATTACTGTAGAGCTTAGTTTCATTTTTTGTTTATACAGCCCTATGTGCTAAATATAAATTCATGTTACTGCTACATAATTGCTACAACTGCTGCATACACATTATGTTTATTTGCCTCATATGAACTCAAAAATTGTCTCCAAGCCAGGCACTTGAAACAACACTATTGGGAAAAACCTAACACATATTACTTATGAATCACTTTGAGAATTTCCTTGGAATATATATCCAAGAGTGGTATTTCTAAGTAATAATTTTTGCCTATATACAGGTAGCATAAGTACTTTACGTTTGTCTCTCAGCTAGGGTAGCCTGTCTGCATTCCTATCATCTCTTTGTAAGATTTCCTATTTCCCTGACAAGATTTGTGTGTGAAAAAGAATTTGTCTTGCTTTCCCCCTCTATTCCTGGGAGATGTACTCTTAATCTTTAGAATTATCTGAGTGATGAGTTATCTGTTATTTATCAGGAATCCCCGGGACCACACACCTGATAGTTTATGCTAACAGATGACTTGGGATTGGGATTGTCTACCCCCCAAAAATTATTCATGTGACTAGAGGGCTGAAATTTTTAGCCATGTGATATCAGCCCAGCCTCTAAGAAGGGAAGAGGGGCTGGAGACTGTGTTCAGACTCATGGCCAGTGATGCGATCACCTGTGCCTATGTAATGAAGCCTCACTAAAAGCTCTGGATTCCAGAAGCTGGATGAGTTTCCCTAGTTGGCAATACTCTACATATCAGCACACCTCAATGTGCCAGGAGAGAAACATGTCCCTGGCCACAATGGAAGCCTCATATCTGAAGCTCTTCCTAACCTCTCCCTATCCATCTCTCTCTTTGGCTGATTCTGATATATATCACTTTCCATAATTAAACTGTAACTGTAAATATATAAGTATATAAAACTTCCAGAGTTCTATAGACTATTTTAGCAAATTCTTGAATATGAGGAAGTCTGTGAGAATTTCAGATTTGTAGTCAGCTATCTGGAAGTGAGGATAGCCCACCATGACTTCTGAACTCATGGCTGATGTCTGAAGTAAGGACAGTCTATAGGAACTGTTCCCTCTTAATCTGTGTAGTTTTGTCAAATACCAGAAAATACAGCATTATCTGATTTTTACAATTTTTCCAGTAAGATTGGTTTAAAGTCATATTCCATTGTTTTAATTTGTATTTCTTTTCCTATAAATGAATGTATCTTCTCAAATGCTTATAGAAAAAAATTGTTATTTCCCCTTTTGTTTCCTGTTCCTAACTTTAACTATACTTATCATTTTCCTGTTTTGAGTTTTTTCGGTGTTTTGGAAAATATTTTTCATATTCCAGATGTTATTTCTCTCTCACTAACTGTGTTAATGTTGTCGTCTATTGAACAGAAACACTTAATTTTGAAATAAAATGTTAATAGATATCTTTTGGAAGTTCTTTCCTGCCAGAAAGTAATAAAAATGTTATCCTATATTTCTTTGTTCAGTTTATATATTTTTTATATTTTGATTTTTAATCCATCATTGTATCTGGTGTAAAATTGGAACTATTTCTTTTTATCCTATAGTGAGTTACTTTACTGAAAACCACCCTTTCCAAAGAGTTTTTTAATTCTGCATAAATTACTTTATTATATAATTTATATTTAATTCTATAATTAAAAATAAAGGTGATGTTAGTTTTATCATACATCAGTTTCCAGCATACATTGATCTTTGTCTGAGTTTTCTATCCTATGCCATTGGTCTACACATCATAGTTGTGTTAATTCTCTAATATTTTCAACAATGAGTTTCTAATATGCATTAATATCTAATCTACTTATCTCACCACTTTGTCCTTTTTTTTTCAAAATTGACTTATTTCCCCATGGATTTCTAATCTAATATGTGGGTGGATATGTATATGTATGTGTATCAATAGATATATTTAAAACTTAGCTGATTGTGATTGTAATAAATTATTTGGAGAAAATTGAACATTACTATAATACTTATGCATGTCATATATAGTGCTGATAAACTATTATTTTGGCATTTTTTTAGATTTTTTATACTCTTTATGAGAGTTTCAAGTTTATCTACAAGTGTCTTGTATATTTTTAAGCTAATTCCAAGATACTTTACATTTTTTAGTTAGTATTATAGATGAAAGCATGTACCTATACAATTTTCAAGTTGATTATATCTGGTATTTTTAAAAGTACTATTGATTCTAAGAAATAGATATTGTATATTTCCATTGCTGAATGTATATAATATATATAACTCACATAATAATCAGTGAATTAAAATAAATATATACATCTCACCTTTTTATCTTTACATATTTCTATTCATGTTTCTTACTCTATTACATTGGTTCAAACTATCAGAACAATGTTAAGAATAGCAAGTGTACTCATTTCTGATGTAAAAGAAACTATGTCTATAGTTTTGTCATTTCTGGCAGAAACTGGACAGATGCTTATCAATTTCTTTTTCTTAGGCACACATGAAGATTATAGATTATATTTTCCATTCTAAACCACTATTAGAATGGGGACTAGTGGCCATGAGCTACAGTCAATATAATATTACTGGGAGTCATACTTATCACTTCCTGGACTAACTATAAGATGCTCCCTTCAGTGTTCCTCTCTCTCTCACTGTGCATCTATTTGCAGAGAATCTGAGAAAAAGATTCTAAGAACTCTCTTATAGGTCCTGCTGCTGCTGCTGCTAAGTCGCTTCAGTCGTGTCCGACTCTGTGCAACCCCATAGATGGCAGCCCACCAGGCTTCCCCGTCCCTGGGATTCTCCAGGCACGAACACTGGAGTAGGTTGCCATTTCCTTCTCCAATGCATGAAAGCGAAAAGTGAAAGTGAAGTCGCTCAGTTGTGTCTGATTCTAGTGACCCCATGGACTGCAGCCTACCAGGCTCCTCCATGCATGGGATTTTCCAGGCAAGAGTACTGGAATGGGGTGCCATTTGTCCTGGGTGGAGTCAAAAGGAGGAAGGAAACAGTGTCTCTGGTAGGATCTCAGCATACAGGCTAATAGCTCAGGAGAGTTGGCCAACTCATAGTACTATGTGATATGAGCAAGAAATAAAAGTTTATTATGTTTAGCTCCTGAGATCTTGGAGCAATCTTAAAATATTTGGTTACTAAGTAGCCTCTTGATGAAAGTGAAAGAGGAGAGTGAAAAAGTTGGCTTAGATCAACATTCAGAAAACTAAGATCATGGCATCTGGTCCTATCACTTCATGGCAAATAGACGGGGAAACAGTGTCATACTTTATTTTTTTGGGCTCCAAAATCACTGCAGATGGTGACTGCAGCCGTGAAATTTAAAGACACTTACTCCTTGGGAGGAAAGTTATGACCAACCTAGATAGTATATTCAAAAGCAGAGACATTACTTTGCCAACAAAGGTCTGTCTAGTCAAGGCTATGGTTTTTCCAGTGGTCATGTATGGATGTGAAAGTTGGACTAAAAAGAAAGCTGAGCGCTGAAGAATTGACGCTTTTAAACTGTGATGTTGGAGAAGACTCTTGAAAGCCCCTTGGCCTGCAAGGAGATCCAACCAGTCCATCCTAAAGGAGATCAGTCCTGGGTGTTCATTGGAAGGAATGATGCTTAAGCTGAAACTCCAGTACTTTGGCCACCTCATGCGAAGAGTTGATTCATTGGAAAAGACTCTGATGCTGGGAGGGATTGGGGGCAAGAGGAGAAGGGGATGACAGAGGATGAGATGGCTGGATGGCATCACTGACTCGATGGACATGAGTCTCAGTGAACTCCAGGAGTTGGTGATGGACAGGGAAGCCTGGAGTGCTGCGATTCATGAGGGTCACAAAGAGTCGGACATGACTGAGCGACTGAACTGAACTGAACTGAAATAGCCTAAAATACACTCATTTACAGCATTTAATATATTTGTTTTGTATCTCCAAGATTTAACATTAATCAAAATTTATATATCATCTTGAAATCTTAGCTAGCAAAAGTAATTAACATAAATATTCTGTGAACTTTTTCATCCTTTTTTGGATTTGGATTTAATGAGATGGGCATATTTTTTCTTCTCCGATTTATTTAAATTGTAAATTTGATTTATAGACTTCCTGATGCTGGCCAACCATTTTTGTACTCAGGGAATAATCTTATATGAGAATACTCTTTTAATGCATTGATTAATTTACACACACACACACACTGATAGGGTTTTGCATTTTACCCTTGCCCTTCTATAGTCTAGTCACCCAACTACAGCAAAGATAATCCTTTAAAAATATAAAATATATCAGCCAACTTCTTACTTTCAGTTCTTCCAACGTCTTTCCATAATTATTTGGCTAAATCTTTCAAAGACCTACAAGGTTATTTTTTTAAAACTTCCATTTCTCACTTCACTGACTCTGCTCTTGTCACACTTTCCTTCTAGTTCTTTTAACATAAGATTTTTCATCTAATTTACTTGCCATTCTGTTTGCTTTATATTCTCTAAACACACAGGATTTTTAAAATTTTCTCCTTTGTTCAAGTCATGAATCAAATATTATCTCTTTTATATCAGTTTCCTAAAAGTAGAGCTGGAGCCAGTTTTGTTTGAGTTATTTCTTGAGGATATTCTCTCAGGAGAAGGTGAGGGAAGGAAGCCAAATAAAGATGGGGAACATCTAAACAAAGACACGGTGTGAGCAAGAGTCCTTCTGGCTTGTGCCCACAGTGTTTTGGTTTCCTGCAAACACACTTTGAGATGAACGGTTGCAGAAGATTTTTTGGTGCCTACTCTGAAGAAATACATTTCTAAGGAAGGGAAATGTTCAAATTCAGGCAGAGAGGAAGAAGGGAATCCATAGTATGATTGCAACTAACCCCTCTGCCGATCTTAGGAGGAGCTTTGAAGTTAGACCACACTTCATATTTGTCTTAAGTTGAGGCAAAGTACTACAGTACCCCAGTTCAAATCAGGAAGCTCTGTGGCACAAATTACTCCATAGAATCAGTCCACTGTGAGAGAATGGAAGCTATTCTCTCAACCCCATCTCAGTTACTCCTTGGCTAAAGTCTTTCCCTATGAACAAGGGGTTGCCTCACAGACTAGGTAGCTCACATTTGTTTAAGAGACATTTTCTAGAAAAGAAGGCAGCTGTGAGTTGTTATTACACAATATGACAGCAACCAGCTTCTAAAGGGAATATTAGGAAAACGCCAGCAATATCTAATTCAAACACCCCCACCCTAACCCCCGCTCCTTGCACTGCTCAGACACACCTCCTATTCACATTAAACTGTGCCTGGAGAGATGGAGAAAGTGAACTTATATGGTTGGTCTCATCTTCTGGGAAAATATAGAAGACCCTGGGTTAGTGGGACAAACTATAGCCTTTACTCTGAACCCCCTGAGAGTTGATACTAAGGCCATAACTGACATTCATCATTTACTTTCTCCTCTGCCTAAGCACTAGATTAGGGATTAGTGTGTGACACTAACAGCATCAAATTCACCATCTAATCAGCTTCTGGTAAAACAGAAAAACCTACCCTTTCCCTGGTATGCTTACTCTGATTATTTTTCTCTTTTAACTTTTGATTCCAACAGATGCATCCTTAATGATGGTTTATTATTTGTTTCCTCAAACTAGATGTTAAGTTCCATGTTGAGAAGAATTTGCCTTTTTAACTCAAGACTTTTACATTTAGAGCCTAGAACATTTATTTATATTAAATAAGCAAATTCCCTTCATGGATTACAGCCTTGTCACAGCAAAGGGGCTTGCATAACTCAGTGAGGCTGTGAGCCATGGCATGCAGGGTCACCCAAGGTGGACAGGTCATAGTTAAGAGTTCTAACAAAATGTGGTCCACTGGAAGAGGGAGTGGCAAACCACTACAGTGTTATTGCCATGAGAAACCCATGAACAGTATGAAAAGGCAAAAACATATGACACTAGAAGATGAGCCCCTAGGTCGGAAAGTGTCCAGTATGCTACTGGGATGAGCAGAGAGCAATTACTAATAGCTTCAGGAAGAATGAAGCAGCTGGGCCAAAATGGAAATGACACTCAGCTGTGGATGTATCTGGTGGTGAAAGTAAAGTTCGATGGCATAAAGAACAATACTGCAGAGGAACCTGGAATGTCAGGTCCACGAATCAAGGTAAAAATTGCATGTGGTCAAGCAGGAGATGGCAAGAGTGAATATCGGTATCTTAGGAATCAGTGAAATAAAACGGACAGGAATGAACAAATTTAATTCAGATGACCATTATATCTACTACTGTGGGCAAGAATCCCTTAGAAGAAACAGAGTAGCCCACAAAGTCAACAAAAAGAGTCTGAAATGAAAGATGAATGCTGGATGAGTCATAAGCTGGAATCAAGATTGCTGGGAAAAATATCAACAATTTCAGGTATCCAACTATGGCCAACATAGACAACATATTAAAAAGCAGAGACATTACTTTGCCCACAAAGGTCTGTCTTGTCAAAGCTATGGTTTTTTGAGTAGTTGTGTATGGATGTCAGAGTTGAATCATAAAGAAAGCTGAGCACCAAGGAATGATGCTTTAGAACTGTGGCAATGGAGAAAACTCTTGAGAGTCCCTTTGACTGCAAGGAGATCAAACAAGTAAATCCTACAAGAATCAGTCCTGAATATTCATTGGAAGGACTGATGTTGAAACTGAAGCTCCAATACTTTGTCCACCTGATGTGAAGAACTGACTCATTTGAAAAGACCCTGATGTTGGGAAAGATTGAAGGTGGGAGAAGGGAATGACGGAGGATGAGATGGTTAGATGGCATCATCAATTCAATGGACATTAGTTTGAGCAAGCTCCAGGAGTTGGTGATGGGCAGGGAAGCCTGGCATGCTGCAGTTCGTGAAGCCACAAAGAGTTGGACACAACTGAGTGACTGAACTGAACTGAAAAAATATCCAGATTATACCAACTAATAGCAGAAAGTGAAGAGGAACTAAATAGTCTCTTGATATGGGTTAAAGATGAAGGTGAAAAGCTTGCTTAAAACTCAATAGTCAAAAAACTAAGATCATGGCATCCGGTCCCATCACTTCATGCCGAATAGAAGGGGAAAACGTGGAAGCAGTGAAGATTTTCTTTTCTTTTCTTGGTCTCCGAAATCACTGTGGATTGATCCTTTGATCATTATGTAGTGACCTTCTTTGTCTCTTTTCACAGCCTTTGTTTTAAAGTCTATTTTATCTGATATGAGTATTGCTACTCCTGCTTTCTTTTGGTCCCTATTTGCATGGAAAATCTTTTTCCAGCCCTTCACTTTCAGTCTGTATGTGTCCCCTGTTTTGAGGTGGGTCTCCTGTAGACAACATATGTAGGGGTCTTGTTTTTGTATCCATTCAGCCAGTCTTTGTCTTTTGGTTGGGGCATTCAACCCATTTACGTTTAAGGTAATTACTGATAAGTATGATCCCGTTGCCATTTACTTTATTGTTTGGGGTTCGAATTTATACACCATTTTTGTGTTTCCTGTCTAGAGAATATCCTTTAGTATTTGTTGGAGAGCTGGTTTGGTGGTGCAGAATTCTCTCAGCTTTTGCTTGTCTGAGAAGCTTTTGATTTCTCCTTCATACTTGAATGAAATCCTTGCTGGGTACAATAATCTGGGCTGTAGGTTATTTTCTTTCATCATTTTAAGTATGTCTTGCCATTCCCTCCTGGCTTGAAGAGTTTCTATTGAAAGATCAGCTGTTATCCTTATGGGAACTCCCTTGTGTGTTATTTGTTGTTTTTCCCTTGCTGCTTTTAATATTTGTTCTTTGTGTTTGATCTTTGTTAATTTGATTAATATGTGTCTTGGGGTGTTTCGCCTTGGGTTTATCCTGTTTGGGATTCTCTGGGTTTCTTGGACTTGGGTGATTATTTCCTTCCCCAGTTTAGGGAAGTTTTCAACTATTAACTCCTCAAGTATTTTCTCATGGTCTTTCTTTTTGTCTTCTTCTTCTGGAACCCCTATGATTCAAATGTTGTAGCGTTTAATATTGTCCTGGAGGTCTCTGAGATTGTCCTCATTTCTTTTAATTCGTTTTTCTTTTATTCTCTCTGATTCATTTATTTCTACCATTCTATCTTCTAATTCACTAATCCTATCTTCTGCCTCTGTTATTCTACTATTTGTTGCCTCCAGAGTGTTTTTAATTTCATTTATTGCATTATTCATTATATATTGAATGAATTGCATTATTCATTATATATTGAATGAATTGCATTATTCATTATATATTGAATATACAATTATAAATATATATGCACCCAACACAGGAGCACTGCAGTATGTAAGACAAATGCTAACAAGTATGAAAGGAGAAATTAACAATAACACAAAAATAGTGGGAGACTTTAATACCCCACTCACACCTATGGATAGATCAACTAAACAGAAAATTAACAAGGAAACACAAACTTTAAACGATACAATAGACCAGTTAGACCTAATTGATATCTATAGGACATTTCATCCCAAAACAATGAACTTCACCTTTTTCTCAAGTGCACATGGAACCTTCTCCAGGATAGATCACATCCTGGGCCATAAAGCTAGCCTTGGTAAATTCAAAAAAATAGAAATCATTCCAAGCATCTTTTCTGACCACAATGCAGTAAGATTAGATCTCAATTACAGGAGAAAAACTATTAAAAATTCCAACATATGGAGGATGAACAACACCCTGCTGAATAACCAACAAATCACAGAAGAAATCAAAAAAGAAATCAAAATTTGCATAGAAACGAATGAAAATGAAAACACAACAACCCAAAACCTGTGGGACACAGTAAAAGCAGTCCTAAGGGGAAAGTTCATAGCAATACAGGCACACCTCAAGAAACAAGAAAAAAGTCAAATAAATTACCTAACTCTACACCTAAAGCAACTAGAAAAGGAAGAAATGAAGAACCCCAGGGTTAGTAGAAGGAAAGAAATCTTAAAAATTAGAGCAGAAATAAATGCAAAAGAAACAAAAGAGACCATAGCAAAAATCAACAAAGCCAAAAGCTGGTTCTTTGAAAGGATAAATAAAATTGATAAACCATTAGCCAGACTCATCAAGAAACAAAGGGAGAAAAATCAAATCAATAAAATTAGAAACGAAAATGGAGAGATCACAACAGACAACACAGAAATACAAAGGATCATAAGAGACTATTATCAACAATTATATGCCAATAAAATGGACAACGAGGAAGAAATGGACAAATTCTTAGAAAAGTACAACTTTCCAAAACTCGACCAGGAAGAAATAGAAAACCTTAACAGACCCATCACAAGCATGGAAATTGAAACTGTAATCAAAAATCTTCCAGCAAACAAAAGCCCAGGTCCAGACGGCTTCACAGCTGAATTCTACCAAAAATTTAGAGAAGAGCTAACACCTATCCTGCTCAAACTCTTCCAGAAAATTGCAGAGGAAGGTAAACTTCCAAACTCATTCTATGAGGCCACCGTCACTCTAATACCAAAACCTGACAAAGATCCCACAAAAAAAGAAAACTACAGGCCAATATCACTGATGAACATAGATGCAAAAATCCTAAACAAAATTCTAGCAATCAGAATCCAACAACACATTAAAAAGATCATACACCATGACCAAGTGGGCTTTATCCCAGGGATGCAAGGATTCTTCAATATCCGCAAATCAATCAATGTAATACACCACATTAACAAATTGAAAAACAAAAACCATATGATTATCTCAATAGATGCAGAGAAAGCCTTTGACAAAATTCAACACGCATTTATGATAAAAACTCTCCAGAAAGCAGGAATAGAAGGAACATACCTCAACATAATAAAAGAAAAAAAAAAAATCACTGTGGACTTCAGCCATGAAATTAAAAGATGATTACTCCTTGGAATGACAAACCTAGAGAGCATATTAAGAAGCAAAGACATCACTTTGCTGACTAAGGTCTGTATTGTCAGAGCTATGGTTTTTCCAGTAGTCATGTGCAAATGTGAGAGTTGGACCATAAAGAAGGCTGAGCGCTAAAGAACTGATCCTTTCGAACTGTGGTGTGAAGACTATTGACAGTGTCTCAAACAGCAAGGAGATCAAACCAGTTGATCTTAAAGGAAATCAGTCCTGAATATTCATTGGAAGGACTGACGCTAAAGCTGAAGCTTTGGTCACCTGATGCAAAGAGACAACTCATTAGAAAAGACCCGATGCTGGGAAAGATTGAAGGCAAAAGGAGAAAGGGGTGGCAGAGGATGAGATGGTAAGATAGCATCACTGACTCAATGGACATGAATTTGAGAAAACTCCAGGAGATAGTAAAGCACAGGGAGCTAACGGCTGGAGTCCATGGGGTTTCAAAGAGTTGGACACAACCTAGCGATTGAACAATAACAAATAAAGAATCTGCCTGCAATGTGAGAAACCGAGGTTCTATCCCTGGTTCAGGAAGATCCCCTGGAGAAGGGAATGGTTATCCACTTCAGTAGTCCGATCTGGATAATTCCATGGACAGAGGAGTCTGGCAGGCTACATACTGTTCTTGGGGTCACAAAGAGTAGACACAACTGAGTGACTAACACTAAAATAAATATTCATCAAATAAGTATTCATTGAATAAATTAAGATCTTTATATTTTTGTTAGTAATTAATTTTAACTTTCACATTCTCTCCCTTTTTTAAAGATTTCATGCTTTGGAATAATTTTAGGTTCACAGAAAAATGGAGAGAAAGGTACAGAGATTTGCCATATACTCCTACCTGTACATATACACAGCCACCCCCAGCAGTAACATACTCCTATCAGAATAGTGTATTTATTATAATCAATGCAACACTGACACATCCTTATCACCCATAGTCCATAGCTTACATTGGGGTTCACTCTTTGTGCTGCACACTACATAGGTTTAGACAAAAGTACAATGACATGTTTCCACCACTGTAGCTTCATATAGAATAATTACACGGCTCTAAAGATCCTCCACCTATTTATCCCTAATTCTCTCCCCCCAGCCTCTGTCAACCACTGATTTTTTAATGTCTCTATAGTTTTTGTCTTTTCCAGAATGTTACATAGTTGGAATCACATAGTACATAGCATTTTTATATCAGTATATTTCACTTGGTATTAATAATAAGCAGTTAAGATTCCTATATTCCACTGTCTGGACAAACTATAGGTTATTTATCAATTCCTTAAAGAAGGATATCTGGGTTGCTTCCAAGTCTTGGCTATTAAGAATAAGGCTGCTACAAATAGTGGTTTATGGGCATATATTTTCAAATCATTTGGGCATATACCACAAATTGTGATTGTTGGATCATACAGTAAGATTATGTTCAGTTTTGCAAAAAACTGCCAAATGAAAAAGTAGCTATACCATTTTTCACTCCCATCAGTGATGAATAAAAATTCAGTTTTTTTCTTTTTGACATTTATACCGGATTTCAGAATTAAAGTACATTAATCTATTTAACTGAGTAAGGCTATTTTATGCTATGTTTATGGTATGTTTCTTTTTAGAATGAGCTAAACATACCTCATCTATGGAATCATCATGGTCTGAAACTTTAAAGAAATATTCTTACCACTAAAATATTTTTAAATATTAGAGGCCAACTATAAGTCTCCAATTTAAATTTAGATAATTTTGGGCAATTTATATTTTTCTAAATTTGTATCAATTTTATTTACATTTTCAAATGTACACTATAAAGACCAGTCTTCATAATATTTCTTTATGAGTAATATTCTTCTTTATGGTATAATCTCTATCTTTTCTTTTCTTTCTTTATTATTTTTGCTTGTTTTCATCATCCCTTCTGCTAGAGTGTCTTAGTAATGTTTTCGTAAAAACAGTCTTGGTGAAATTTTTCTATTCTTTTCTCTATACTATTAATTTATGTTCTCATTTCTTTGAATTTGTTTTCTGGAACTTGAATTTCTGGAAATTATTATGTTATAGATTTAAATCCTCATCTGTTTTGTAATTATTCCTTCATTCCTTCCTATCTCTTAATGAAAATATTTCATTTTCTAAATATTGTTATGCACTTCTTACAAACTTTGACACATACATAGCTCAATATATAATATGTAATTTTCATTCATGTCTGAATATTTTGTAATTTCCCTCACTATATATTATTTTCTTAAATGTTATTAAGTAGCTTTTGGTTTTGGAGAAGGCAATGGCACCCCACTCCTGTACTCTTGCCTGGAAAATCCATGGATTGAGGTGTCTGGTGGGCTGTAGTCCATGGGGTCACTAAGAGTTGGACTTGGCTGAATGACTTCACTTTCACTTTTCACTTTCATGCATTGGAGAAGGAAATGGCAACGCACTCCAGTGTTCTTGCCTGGAGAATCCCAGGGACAGGGGAGCCTGGTGGGCTGCCGTCTATGGGGTCACACAGAGTCAGACACGACTGAAGCAACTTAGCAGCAGCAGCAGCAGCTTATGGTTTACTTTCCAAATATATAAAAATTTAAGAATGTTATATAGAAATAAAATAATTGTAAAATGTATTCATTATTTCATTTATAGACTTTAGACTATAGTGTTATGATGTTAATTATTTGTAACTTATATAAGCACTCTTTGTTGGCTACTATGTCACTGGATACTGTGATTATTCCATTTGTAGTTCTAAAAAATGCTTTTATTTTTTTTTATTAAAAGAATATTATTGATAGTATTGTAGACTGCTCCTTGTTCCATAGATACAGGAGACAGTCTACCAAGTTTCATATCCCACTTGCATCTTTAATTCATGATTAAGTTTCTCATTTATCAGCAGAGATAATAACTATTACAATTTTAGAGGGCTGTCATGGGGAGCAAATCAGTTAGTACATGTTAAATACTGGTAAGTAGTCTTACTTATGATTATTATAAAAAATACTGCTATCCTCCAACAGAAACTAGCTGTTAGTACATATAAGAGTATGCAAGTCATTTATTTTCTTGATTTTCTTGATAGCAAAAACAGAAAAAAAATTAATTTTTTAATTGCAGTCCACAGAATTAGATGATTGAATTATTTATAATCTCTGAATCTTCCTTTCATTATTAATCTGAAACTCCAGTACTTTGGCCACCTCATGCAAAGAGTTGACTCATTGGAAAAGACTCTGATGCTGGGAGGGATTGGGGGCAGGAGGAGAAGGGGACAACAGAGGATGAGATGGCTGGATGGCATCACTGACTCGATGGACCTGAGTTTGAGTGAACTCTGGGAGCTAGTGATGGACAGGAAGGCCTGGCGTGCTGCGATTCATGGGGTCGCAAAGAGTCGGACACGGCTGAGTGACTGAACTGGCTGACTGAAGCACTGTTTAATTTTGTTCAGTTGTATTTCTGTATGGTATATTAAAATAATATTTTGGAGTTCTGTCTATAGTCATAAAGTACTTAGTCTCTCTCCCCTTTGTAGACATTTAGGATGTTCATCTAATTTTTTTCATTTTATATACCATTTGCTGTTATACCAAATTGCTTCATAGATTTATGAATAGTCTCTCAGGATGAGTTTTCCTAAGTAGAATTGTTAAATAAAATTACACGAAAATTTTCAGAGCCTCTGATAAATATTTCTAAATTGAAGTAAAGTAAGTTTCTAGCAATTAACATGCCTGTCAGCTGTGATTTCTCACAGTGTTCATTTCTTCTCACCTTCCACCTGGTGAATTAGATTTTTAAAATTCTTTTCAAAATCAACAGGCAACAAATTAGTTTGCATTCTTTCTAAAATTGCATTCTTGATTGCTAGTGAATTTGAATATTTATGCCTATGTCCGTATGCCATTTATATTTATTTTAGTAAATGGCTTATTATAGGCTTTGTTAATAATTCCAGTTGTGTTTTCATCTTCTGATTAGTAATTTTAAGAGTACTTTATAAAAACCCCATTCTCTATAAGATATGCCCCATTTATTTATATATTTATTTTCTTTTAAAAATTTTCTACATTAATTTTGAATTTTAGATTTTTATTTGGAGTAGCAATATTTATCATATTGTCTTAATATCTGTTTTTTCTCTAATCTTAGATGTGCTTGTGATGTGGTGATTTAAGTATAAGTCACTTCATTCTTCTTTTTTAAGACTTTAAAAATTGTCTTTTGTAATTTTCTTTTTATGCCTTACATAAATTTCTTATATTTGTAACTGTGTGCTTTGTTTTTGTTTTAAAACATAATCGTATTTTTAATGAATACAACTTCCAGAATAATTTCATGTCATTTTTACTAGCGTATACAAAAACTGTTGTTATGTAAAGTTTAAAAATAAAATAAAATTAGAAAAAAAAAAAGTAATTAAACTGATCTACAAGGGAAAAAAAAAAAAAAACTGTTGACCTTCTAATATATATATTTTACCACTTAAAATCTCCTAGCAATTTCTAAAAGGGTTCAAATTATTTGATTGGATGTTCCAGGAAAACGGGCACAACTTAGTGACTAAGCAACTACAAAAATATATAATATTATAGCCTTTACATATAACTAACATTGAGTTAACTCATTGAAAATTACAATTAAAAAATTTTTATTTTCCCTCTTTCTGTTACAGAATAAGAGTTCTAAGATCTGACAAAACATTAAAAGTTCTCTGGATCATTGAAAAAAAAATGGAGATTACAGAACATAACTTCAGAGATTCTGATTCATTGGTTCTGCTGGCATGGTACCCAAGACTCAAGTTTTTGATGCTCCACTAGAGAAGTCACTGAGTTATGCCTTCTAGAACAGTGTTATGCAATAAAACTTTCCTTGTTCCTGAATTTAGGTTACTTTCATCTCACCATGGAATGCTTTATTTCATGTACTTCGTTATTTCATTAAAATTGGTAATTTTTAAAATTAAAAGTCCCATTGAAATACAAATATGATGTTTAAGTATTTGATTAGCAATAGCTTATGTAATCTCTCCTTCCAGCTGAAAGTTTTATTAATAAAAAATAGAAGATACAAATACAGAAAAATAAGACTTGTATAAATAATATCAATAAACAAACTAGCATAAGAATCTAAATGAAATCATCAATTGCTATAAAAAAATTAACAGAATTGAAATTTTTTTCTGATGATGTTTCACTGGTTAAATAGAAATTATATCAAAATTTAGAAAGTAGGAGAAAAATGTATCAGTGGTTAATTGATATATAACCTCTCTTGCTATCCCAAATCCCTAAAAAGAAAAAAGAAAATCACTCAGTTGTGTCTGACTCTTTGCGACCCCATGGACTATACAAGTCCATGGAATTCTCCAGGCCAGAATACTGGAGTGGGTAGCAGTTCCCTTCTCCAGGGGATCTTCACAATCCAGGGATCAAACCCAGGTCTCCCCCATTGCAGGTGGATTCTTTACCATCTAAGGCACCAGGGAAGTCCACTAAAAAGAGTTTAAAAAGAGGGGGAAAAAAGATATATTTCTGAAATATTAAAAATCACCAGTTATATTAGTTGATTGAGCTTTAAGGGAGTTAATAGATTTTTCACCTTTTTCTCTGAGCAATCTGACTAAAATAATTCCCTTTCACTTTCAATAACACAAAAACATGTATGCAAGAGCATTTAGTACTCATTTAGCATTAGTATTTATTAGCATTCCATTAATAATCAGTCTAGAAGCTTTAGCACAGATTTTTACTTTCCAAGTATTTCAAAGATAAAGTAGCTTAATTACTTGTATTAAAATCCCATCACTGATATTCAGTTTCTCATGTATTTACACATCAAAACATTTTAAACACATAAAATTAAATTTCTATTATATTTAAATGTGACTGTTTAAAATAGTAACTAGTAACTACTCAGGCTAGCTTGATAGATGAAATTTGTTGAAATTCTCTTACATAAAAGCAAAGGTGATATTTTATGTTGTTGTTCCCATTCTGTTTCTGAGATATTTTTTCTATTCTTCTATGTTGTGCCAGAACTCAAAGAAGCATTAGAAATCATCTTATTCAACTCCATAAATTAAATATCAAAGAGCTAGTGACTCAAACAGCAGAAATGATTTGTCCAAGTCTTTCCAACAAAACGAGGGAGGCAAAAACCAGAATTCAATCTTCTATCACTCAAATACTTGTTCTTCCTACTATTTAACTGTGCCTCCTACAGAAATAGACAACACAAAAATAGTAACAAAAACCATGCTTTAGGTCTTGTAATCATATCTGTGGCATAATATATAATATCTTAATGCATACCAATCAAACAAAAATTCTGTCCCTTCAAACATGTTCCTGGTCACCAAATTCTGGACCAAGCCATGCATTTGTTTTTCTGACTTCTTAGTGAAAAAGAGCAAGTTCACCACTATATATTTTTCTCAGTATAATATTTTAACTGATGACATACATGAGTTATCTGATCTGTGGTTCTTCTGCCCTTTCTAAACCTAGTTTGTACATCTGGAAGTTCTTAGTTCATACACTGCTGAAAACTAGCTAGAAGGACTTTGAGCATTACATTGCTAGCGTGTGAGATGTGTACAACTGTGCATTAGTTTGAACATTCTTTGGCATTGCCCTTCTTTGGTATTGGAATGAAAATTGACCTTTTCCATCCCTGTGGTCATTGCTGAGTTTTCCAAATGTGTTGACATATTGAGTGCAGCACTTCCTGGTGGCTTAAATGGTAAAATATCTGCCTGCAATGCAGGAGATACAGGTTCAATCCCTGGGTCAAGAAGATCCCCTGGAGAAGGAAATGGGAACCCACTCCAGTATTCTTCCCTCAAGAATTCCATGGATGGTGGAATCTGGCAGGCTACAGTCCATGGAGTCACAAAGAGTTGGACATGACTGAGTGTCTTCACTTTCTTTTCTTTGAGTACAACACTTTAACAGCTTCATCTTTTAGGGTTTGAAATAGCTCAGCTGGAATTCTACCACCTCCACTAGCTTTGTTCATGGTCATGTTTCCTATGGCCCACTTGACTTCACACTCCAGGATGTCTGCCTCTACATGAGTGGCCACACCATCATAGTTATCTGAATAATTAATAAGACTTTTCATGTAGAGCTCATCTGTGTATTCTTGCCACCTCTTTTTCCCACCTCAGTCAACACCTTCAAATAACTATCTTATTTGAGTCAAGTGCTTTAGTGGATACAGGATGGGCTTTGGAATGAGTCAAAAATAAATTTTCAGTATTTTATCTGAATCTATACCTATTTGAACATGGGCAAATTGTACAGCCCATATAAATCTGTTTCTTCCTTCCTAATTAGCTGGTCTTTTGGATCAAGTTCAATATATGAATGATGCAAAGAGAGAAATGGGGAGCAGAAGAAATATTGAACTTATAAACCAAAAATATGGGTTCCATTAGGGGCTGATAGTATGACTTTGTATACGGATCTCCACTTCTCCAAAATAGTTGATTTTTAAGAATCTTGATGGAATCAGATGAGATACTGTGTAAGAAATGATTAAGGGGGTATAGATAAAAATGGTGGGATAATAAGATCCTTAGTTCACTTCTTTCTGTGGACACAAAACAATAGTTCCACACAAAATAGCTGTCTCTGAGAATGAGCTGAAGACTGGCAGAACAGATTTTCTACAACTAAGGATATATAAAAAAAGGCCACATCAAGACACGTAGAAGGGATAGAGACAGGGTCTAGTCAGAACCCACAGCCCTGGTACAGGGACCTAAAAATCAGAGAGATATCAGAAAAACATACGTTCCTCCTGAGTACTGAAGGGTTTGAGCCCCTCTTCAGGCTCCCAAGCCCAGGGGACCTGCACTGGAAAGACAAGCCTCCATAATATCTGGCTTAGAAAACCATCAGGGCTTTTGTTTTGTAGAGCTGGAGGGCTGAGGGAAATCAAGACTCTGTTCTTGTAGGGCTTTCACACAAACTCACTTGCTCCAAGTCTCAGTGAAGAGGCAGCAGCTTGGAAAATGCCTGGGTCACATGATAAGAGGATTAACTGACCAATTTTAGGGTATGTGCCGGGGGCAGGAATCTGGTAGAAGTTTCTCTGGGGATAGAAGCATTGGCAGGCACTTTCTTTGTAACTCTACACCTAGTTTGTCTGGCTGGCACAATTTCTGTCACTTTCCATCAACCTAGCTAGACACCTTGTACCCTGCCCTGGCATTCCCCTAAGGAACCACCCTATCCAAACTTTTTGTCCTGAAAATTACTTCCATCCTGCCCTTCCAGGTGGGCAGGTCCCCTGGGCTTGGGAGCCTGAAAAGGGGCTCAGAAAGGATTAGCATGATATATTCAACATACTGAAAGTAAGGAACTTAAAACCAAGAAAAACCTATCCAGCAACGTTTCCATTCAGGATGGAAGGAGAGATACTGTACCAGACAAGCAAAAGCTAAAGAAGTTTGTCACCACTAAGTCAGCCTTACAAGAAATGTTCAGGGACTTATTTAAATGGAAAAGAAAGACTGTAACTAGAAACAAGAAAATTAAGAAATAAAAATTCCCACTGGTAAACAAATATACTGAAAAGGTAATGGAGCAGCCACCAGTAGAGTAAGTGTGAAGGTCGAAAGACAGAAGTAGTAACATTAACTAAAACTACAATAATTAGTTAAGTGATACACAAAATAAAAAGATGTAAAATGTGACATTAAAAACATAAAACTTGGATGGGAGAATAAAAATGTAGTGCCTTTAGAATGTGTTCGAACTTAAAAACTCATCGATTTAAAATAGATGGCTAACTACATAGGTTGTTATATATGAACGTTATGGTAATCACAAACTAAAAACCTATAACAGATACAAAAAAAATGCATAGAAAGGAATATAAACCTAACACTAAAGAAAGTCATCAAATAACAGGGGAAGAGAACAAAAAAAGAAAGGAACAGAGAAGAATTAAAGAAACAATCAGAAAACAATGAACAAAATGGTGATAAGTACATACTTATCCATGATTACATTAAATCTAAATAGACTAAATGATCACATCAAAATATGGGAATTGTAGTTCTTACCTGAATTTACATGAACCAAATTGAATAAATATCTAAAAGCATATGTTACCAAAGCTGAAACAAGAAGAAATAAGAACAGGATTGGCTTACTGTGTATTAAAAAGTTTAAATTATTATTTCAGACAAAATGCCCACACCCAAACACACCCTCCCCTACATACAAGTATAGGGCCTTGGCAGTTCAGTTGGAGATTTGTACCAAATATTTATGAAAAACAAAACCTGCTTTATGTAGTTGTTCCAAAAAACAGAATGACAGAACAATCCTTAATCAAAAACAACAACAAAAACACAGCAAAAGATTACACAGCATAAAATATTCACTCATATTTTAGGAATTCTACATACTAACATATATTTTTAGAATTCCTATTATAAAAATGCTATAAAAGGGGTGGAAAAATCCAAGACTATAATTTCTATCATATTATATTCTTTATTCCATGTTTAGTCTCCATTTTCTTTAAGTGTTTGTACCTATAAAATGCCCAGGAAAAAGATAAAGGAAGTAACATGAATTGAGTGCCTTTATGATTCAAATACTGTTGGGTTATTTAAATTCAATATTTTATTTACTTAATACAATATCTCAGTGTGGGTATCATTACTACTTTAATATATGAATATTTATGGGTTTTTAATTTATGAAGTATCATACAAATATTCAAAATAATAATAACATAAAATTTTGATGTATGTTAGCATAATTTAAATCCTGTCATAAAATTATCTTATGTACCCATAAGAGGGGTATTGAAATAGATGATAATTTTTTACAAAAATAACACATGCAACAATATTTTTGTACAAAGAGAAATTTAAATGAGAAAAGTACAGAATTGTTAAATAGTAGGACTTCCTGCATTGATAAATTAAACTGTGTTCTATAATTAATGTTAGCAATACATTTAAAAAGAAAGTGAAGTGTGTTACTAAGCAGGTAGATGAAAATTTCTACAAAATATATACCTACTACATTGCTTGTTAACTAAATTAAACAATAAAAATAAAGTAATTACAGCATCTACATCAATTTACCACTGCTTATCTCACAATCATTGTGATTTACTAATAAGTTATACTGAAATCACCAAAGCAAAACTAAGTTTTCATAAAAAAATATAAATCACTTATTCTTTTTAATTTGACAAAGAGGTTGATATACTAACATAATCAAGATTTTACACAGATGCCTCATATCTTCTACTTCAGATTTAAAAATCACTCAGTCCACAATAGCTGATTGTCACTAAACATTAGTAAAAGCATCATAATTGTGATTTTTAAATTTCATTAAAAACATAATTATTTCAATCTTGTGAAATTACTGCAAATGCTATAGAGACTCAGCCATATGTGTGGAAATGTGTTACACAGAGTGATGGGTACGGTGACTCATCCGTTCCTTCTTTGGCACACCATCATTGGTACTATTTGTAAGTCAGAAGCAGAGCTACATACTGGTTTATATGGGCAGGTAAACTATTTTCTGATTATAAATATGACTTGGTTCATATCAGCTGCTCAAAAAATATTTGCTGCATGAGTAACTATACCCAGACATTGTTGTCAGCAAAAGAAGCCCAAATTAGACACTTCTTCAAGATAATATTTTAACACACACAAAATATACTAACAAGACATATAAATAACATGAGCATAGAAAAGAAAAGGATGTAAATAGTTTTGATGGGAATTGTGAAGCTATAAGGGGAAAACAATCAAATACTATATTACAGAATTATTTTACTTAATCAATAAGAATGTATTAACTCATACATTCACTCTTTTGACAAACACATGCTAAGCATTTAAACATAGGCATATAGGCACTGTCCTGAGCGAGTATCAAGTATGGTGACTATAAAGTGATGAGCAGTAACATAAATATGTTACCTGACCTAATGAAATGTATCACAAGGAAAGGCATAGCACAACACTGTAAATCAATAATACCTCAATAGAAATTTAAGAAAAACTTAATTTTGATTAACCTAAAGAATAAGGAAGAGTAAAACATGCAAAAATCACTCAAATATGTAGTCATAAAATATTAAAATAAGGTAGGGTAGGGGGACAAGAAAGTGAGAAGGCTTAATGGGCTTTGCAGACAAAATGATTGATCCACCAGGTAATAAAAGTGGAAAAAAAACATGTTTTGAATTCTTGGTTCCTGACCAAGTGTCAGGTTCAAGATGAGTGATGGTAGAAAATGTTGGAGAGAAGAGCAGAAATTAAAGCATAATTTGTCACATATTCCATATTAAAGTGTTTAATTTGGAAATGATTGTGAGTTTAAATAATTCAACCTTTAAATAGGATTTTTTGGAAGAAACCAATAGACCATGAGAAATATTTAGACATTTAGACCAAGCAACCTTGAAACTTTTTTCTCTTACACAGACTCTTCTGTCAGTCCATGCAAATTAAAAGGTAAAACAGACTTTATTTAGAGTTATCAGTGATAAAAAATAAAGCAGCCAATAACCAAAAGCATGTCCTGTTGATAGGGAGCAGGAATGTTCTGATTTTGAGTTCAATAGGATGTATAGCCCAGACGATAAAACAATACCTAGAATACATTTGTAAAGCAGTAAGAATATGGAATATAAGTTTTCAAAGTCCTTTACAGTAAATGTAAACAGCTTTGTTGTTTTCATCATGGACCAGCCGTTTTCTCTAAGAATAAATGGAAAGTTCTCATTTACGCTCATAAGTTCAGTTCAGTTCAGTCGCTCAGTAGTGTCTGACTCTACAACCCCATGGACTGCAGTACACCAGGTTTCCCAGTCCGTTACCAAGTCCTGGAGCTTACTCAAACTCAAGTCCATCGAGTAGGTGATACTCTGCCACCATCAAATCCTCTGTCATCCCCTTCTTCTCCCATCTTCACTCTTTCCCAGCATAAGGATCTTTTCAAAGGAGTCAGTTCTTTGCATTAGGTAGCCAAAGTATTGGAGTTTCAGCTTCAATATCAGTCTTTCCAATTAATATTCAGGACTGATCCCCTTTAGGATGGACTGGTTTGATCTCCTTGCTGTCCAAAAGACTCTCAAGAGTCTTCTCCAACACCACAGTTCAAAAGCATCAATTCTTTGGCACTCAACTCATACACAACTACTGGAAAAACCATAGCTTTGACTAGACGGACCTTTGTTGACAAAGTCAACTGCTTTTTAATATGCTGTTTAGGTTGGTAATAGCTTTTCTTCCAAGGAGTAAGCATCTTTTAATTTCATGGCTACACTCAGCATCTTCAGTGATTTTTGGAGCCCAAGAAAATAAAGTCTTTCATGGTTTCCATTGTTTCCCCATCTATTTGCCATGAAGTGATGGGATTGAATGCCATGATCTTAGTTTTCTGAATGTTGATCTTTAAGCAAACTTTTTCACTCTCCTCTTTTACTTTCATCAAGAGGCTCTTTAGTTCTTCTTTGCTTTCTGCCATAAGGCTGCTGTCATCTACATATCTGAGGTTATTGATATTTCTCCCAGAAATCTTGATTCCAGCTTGTGCTTCATCTAGCCCAGCATTTTGCATGATATTCTCTGCATATAAGTTAAATAAGCAGGGTGACAATATACAGCCTTGATGTACTCCTTTCCTGATTTGAAACCAGTCTATTGTTCCATGTCCAGTTCTAACTGTTGCTTCTTGACCTGCATACAGATTTCTCAGGAGGCAGGTAAGGTGGTCCAGTATTCCCATCTCTTGAAGAATTTTCCAGTTTGTTGTGATCCACACAGTCAGAGGCTTTGGTGTAGTCAATAAAGCAGAAGTGGATGTTTTTCTAGAACTCTCTTGCTTTTTTGATGATCCAACGGATGTTGGCAATTTGACCTCTGGTTCCCCTGCCTTTTCTAAATCCAGCTTGAATATCTGGAATTTCATGGCTCACAAACTATTGAAACTTGGCTTTGAGGATTTTGAGCATTACTTTGCTAGCATGTGAGATGAGTGCAATTGTGTGGTAGTTCGAACATTCTTTGGCATTGCCTTTCTTTGGGATTGGAATGAAAATTGACCTTTACCAGTCCTGTGGCTACTGCTGAGTTTTAACTGAGAAGTTTAATTGGATAAGCACAATTCCAAGGATCTGCTAAACTTTATTGCTATTCACAGAATATTTCAACTTGGAAATAATTACAATATAGGCTTTTCTCAGTTGAAGAAACTGAGGCATGGAGAAAGTGAAAGTGAAGTCATGTCCAACTCTGTGCAATCCCATGGACTGTTCCCCACCAGGCTCCTCCTTCCATGGGATTCTCCAGACAAGAGTACTGGAGTGGGTTGCCATTTCCTTCTCCAGGGGATCTTCCTGATCGAACCCTGGTCTCCCGCATTGCAGGCAGACGCTTTACCCTCTGAGCCACCAGGGAAGCCAATTTACTCAAAATCATACAGAGAAAAATGACTGAATCTGGACTATAAGATAGGTCTCCCTACGTATCAACTGCCTGTTGGAACATTAGATCCTGAAAAAAATAAAAACAAACCAGATTTTATTCCTATTTTAGAAACATACATTTGAATTTCAACTTCCAAGGAACATAAAGAATAACTCTTGTAAAGAAATTACTTGGGAAATAGAAACAGCTTCGGTTCAGGAACTGTAAGATCTTTGGTCTTTTTTGTTTCAGTTTATCCTTGTAACACTAGGTACGCTCTTTCAAATGACCCCTACTTTTTGCATGACAGTAATGAGCCATGGAAAAAACAAACAAATAAATACATAGTTGACCTTTGTTGGCAAAGCTGACAAAGGTCCATCTAATCAAAGCTATGGTTTTTCCAGTAGTCATATATGGATGTGAGAGTTGGACTATAAAGAAAGCTGAGCACCGAAGAATTGATGCTTTTGAACTGTGGTGTGGGAAAAAGCTCTTGAGAGTCCCTTGGACTGCAAGGAGACCAAACCAGTCCATCCTAAAGGAAATCAGACCTGAATATTCATTGGAAGGACGGATGCTGAAGCTGAGATTCCAATATTTTGCCCATCTGATGCGAAGAGCTGACTCATTTGAAAAGACCCTGATGCTGGGAAAGATTGAAGGCAGGAGGAGTTGGGGACGACAGAGGATGAGATGGCTGGATGGCATCACCGACTCAATGGACATGAGTTTGGGTAAACTCCGGGAGTTGGTGATGGACAGGGAAGCCTGGCATGCTGCACTTCATGGGGTCACAAAGCGTCAGATACGACTAAGTGACTGAACTGAACTGACAGTTGACCTTTGAACTGTTGAACTTTCAACTGACAGTTGACATGAGAGTTAAGATCACCTACCCTCCAGTGTTGAAAATTTTGTATTTGGCTTTCTGTATCCAAGGTTCTAATCCACAGATTCACACAACCATATTGTGCAGTTCTCAATATTTACTATTGAAACAAATTTGTGGATGACTGGACTCAGTTCAAACCTATGTTGTTCAAGGGTCAACTGTATACACATATGTGTGTGTGTGTGTGTGCATGCGTGCATGTGTGTACACACACATATATATATATTCCTAAAATGGTGTTTAGCTTTATACATATTTTTACATATGTTTTATATGTGTATATATAGCAATATATGTAATGCTAAACATCATTTTATGATACTTATATCCACTTAATCATGTACCTATTTATATCATTTAACTTTTATGAAATCATGACAAATGAAGCACATGTAATGACAGTGAAATATTTGCAGCACATGAGTGATGGGATCTCATTGAAGATTAAACATCATATGGTCTAAGGTGTTCATGATACTCTGTGTGTTGGGGTGATAGCTGGCAAAGACACCATCAAAGTGACAAGTCAGGAAGCCAGGGCAATAACCCACTAGACAAATAATGGCCCTTAAATGAATGTGGTAGAATGGAAGTGATACCATATTGTTGAAGGGTTCAGGTTTCAATGTTTTGAAAACAATGCTGACAAATGTAGTTGATGGACTGGCAGCATCTCCTTATAGGGTAAACCTCCTTTCTAAGCCTTCTGGTCATGTAATGTAATGCAATTCACTCAGTCGTGTCCGACTCTTTGTGACCCTGTGGACTGTAGCCCACCAAGCTCCTCCATCCATGGGATTCTCCAGGCAAGAATACTGGAGTGGGTGGCCATTTCCTTCTCCAGGGGATCTTCCCGACCTAGGGATCGAACCCAGGTCTCCTGCATTGCAGGCAGATGGTTTTACCTCTGAGCCACCAAGGAACCCTTCTGGTATCTATGCTAAAATGTGGAGCATGCAGTATTGGAGTCAGGTGGTCCTGTGCCACATCCAAGCTTCTCCACTCCTCCTGTGGAAACTTAGGTCACTTAGTATCTCTGGTGTTCAGTTATTTCGTATGTAAAGTTTGAAAGGTATTTTCAATATCATTGAGTTTTTGTGAATTAAATGAAATTATGTATAAACAAGTGCTTTAAGCCCCTTTTCACACAAAAAAGCAATAAATAATATTTATTAGGTGTTTAGCATGCACCAGTGTACGCGTGCCTCACATATAATTAAATCCTCAAACACTTTAAAGATGTTTCTGCAGTTATCTCTTGTTTTATTCCAAAGAAACCAAGGCTTAAAGATTTTAATTAACTTGTCTAAGACCCTAAACGTGAACTGTGAACTGCCAGATGTTCAAGCTGGGTTTAGATAAGGCAGAGGAACCAGAGATCAAATTATCAACATCCTCTGGATCATCAAAAAAGCAAGAGAGTTCCAGAAAAACATCTATTTCTGCTTTATTGACTATGCCAAAGCCTTTGACTGTGTGGATCACAATAAACTGTGGAAAACTCTCCAAGAGATGGGAATACCAGACCACCTGACCTGCCTCTTGAGAAACCTATATGCAGGTCAGGAAACAACAGTTACAACTGGACATGGAACAATAGACTGGTTCCAAATAGGAAAAGGAGTACGTCAAGGCTGTATGTTGTCACCCTGCTTATTCAACTTATATGCAGAGTACATCACGAGAAACACTGGGCTGGAGGAAGCATAAGCTGGAATCAAGATTGCCGGGAGAAATATCAATAACCTCAGATATGTAGATGACACCACCCTTATGGCAGAAAGTGAAGAGGAACTGAAAAGCCTCTTGATGAAAGTGAAAGAGGAGAGTGAAAAAGTTGGCTTAAAGCTCAACATTCAGAAAACTAAGATCAGGGCATCTGGTCTCACCACTTCATGGCAAATAGATGGGAAAACAGTGGAAACAGTGTCAGACTTTATTTTTTTGGGCTCCAAAATCACTGCAGATGGTGACTGCAGCCATGAAATTAAAAGACACTTACTCCTTGGAAGAAAAGTTATGACCAACCTAGATAGCATATTGAAAAGCAGAGACATTACTTTGCCAACAAAGGTCTGTCTAGTCAAGGCTATGGTTTTTCCAGTGGTCACGTATGGATGTGAGAGTTGGACTGTGAAGAAGGCTGAGCACCGAAGAATTGATGCTTTTGAACTGTGGTATTGGAGAATACTCTTGAGAGTCCCTTGGACTGCAAGGAGATCCAACCAGTCCATCCTAAAGGAGATCAGCCCTGGGTGTTCTTTGGAAGGACTGATGCTAAAGCTGAAACTCCAGGACTTTAGCCACCTCATGTGAAGAGTTGACTCATTGGAAAAGACTCTGCTGCTGGGAGGGATTGGGGGCAGGAGGAGAAGGGGACAACAGAGGATGAGATGGCTGGATGGCATCACTGACTTCATGGATGTGAGTTTGAGTGAACTCTGGGAGATAGTGATAGACAGAGAGGCCTGGCATGCTGCGATTCACGGGGTCGCAAACAGTCGGACACAACTGAGCAACTGAACTGAACTGAACTGAACTGAAGACCCTATAAATTATATATGGTGTAACTAGAGACATATAACACTCTACACATGGTAAAATTCAATGTTATAGTCCCTTTTATTTAAAATATAAAAATCACTGGAAAAAGCAGTACATTTGAAAGGCAAGAGATATGTAGCCACAAAACAAATACACAACACCAAGTGTTTCAGAACTAGTCGTAGGCTTGAGGAGTCATTTTATTGAGTCATTTTATTTCTCAAACTCGTGTCTAGTTCTTCACAAAGAAGAAGTTACCAAAGAAATCTTCCTGATCCCAAAGCGCATTTTCTGACCATGTTTAAATGCATCCAGAAGGAATGTGGACATCATTCAAGCAGCACAAGTAGAGAAGAGTAAGGTCCTTGCCAAGGGTCTTGGAAAGCTAGAGAGAATTTTACCCAGCAGAGACTTCTGATAGAAATTAAATGATTATTTTGCAATGCCACTGATTCTACTCATTCTAGGAGAAGACGTATGAATTCATTCTGAGAAGACAAAGTTCATAGTTTGCATTATTTTCATTCAGAAATGTTTTTAATAATTGTCATTGTTGTTCAGTTGCTCAGTCATGTCCGACATTCCGACCCCATGGAATGTAGCACACAAGGCTTCCCTGTCCTTCACCATCTCCCAGAGCTTGCTCAAACTCATGTCCATCGAGTCAGTGATGCCATCCAACCATCTAGTCCTCTGTCATCCCCTTCTCCTCCTGCCTTCAATCTTTCCCAGCATCAGGGTCTTTTCTAATGAGTCGGCACTTCACATCAGGTGGCCAAAGTATTGGAGCTTCGGCCTCAGCATCAGTCCTTCCAATGAATATTCAAGATTGATTTCCTTTAGAATTGACTGGTTTGATCTCCTTGCAGTCCAAGGGACTCTTGAGGGTTTTTTTAATAATAGTAAAGGGTAAGGCCTGATAGAGAAGGTCATTAAAAAGATGAAGATGTAAACTTCAATTTGGTTAGGTGGCGCAGTAGTAAAAGCATCTGCCTGCCAAGGCAGGAGACACAAGAGATGAGGGTTTAATTCCTGGGTTGAAAGATTCACCAAAGGAGGAAATAGTAACCTACCTCAGGATTCTTGCCTGAAAAATTCCATGGACAGAGGAGCCTGGCAGGCAACAGCCCATGTGGTTGTAAGAGTCAGACATGACTGAGCAACTGAGCACACACACACACACACAAGAGAAATAGGGTGGATTCAGTGTTGAACCATAGAGAGAGTTTTAATACATAAGATAAGGAGACAGTGCCTTAAATATACTATAGATATTTTCCATTAAAATTAGTATTTCTTTGAAATTCCACGTGGCAAAACCAATATTGTGAACTAAATCTAAGCTGATGACAATGCAAGGGGAATACTCCAATCTGAGGACTTCAGATCTCACATAAATAAACAAATCAATAATTTTTGTTGTTTTGGTTTCCTCTCTCCCCATCAGTACACATAAAGGAAAGCCTGACAAGAAGAGAAGGCATAAATAGTAGTAAACTTAGAAATAAGTGTATATAATTGTGCTTGTGTATATATACATGCACATATGCATTTAGATGTATATTTAGTATATATATAATTATTATTACACATGCACATTAATATCTAATCAAGATATGCTTAATATCAATTGTGACATCTATTCATAATTCATAGCATATTTTGTGTGCAAATATATGGTAACTCACTGAAAAAATGTATTTATTTCAAGAAAAGTAACAACACTTTAATCTAGGGATAAACCTTAGCTTTCTTATGGCAAAGTAAATAAAAAGCTTTGCTTGAGACAATCCTCATAAGTAGCTATTATCATGAACTATGCCGACCATGGTTTTTCCAGTGGTCATGTATGGATGTGAAAGTTAGACTGTGAAGAAAGCTGAGCGCCGAAGAATTGATGCTTTTGAACTATGGTGTTGGAGAAGACTCTTGAGAGTCCCTTGGACTGCAAGGAGATCCAACCAGTCCATTCTGAAGGAGATCAGCCCTGGGATTTCTTTGGAAGGAATGATGCTAAAGCTGAAACTCTAGTACTTTGGCCACCTCATGTGAAGAGTTGACTCATTGGAAAAGACTCTGATGCTGGGAGGGATTGGGGGCAGGAGGAGAAGGGGACGACAGAGGATGAGATGGCTGGATGGCATCACTGACTCGATGGACGTGAATCTGAGTGAACTCCGGGAGTAGGTGATAGACAGGGAGGCCTGGCGTGCTGTGATTCATGGGGTTGCAAAGAGTTGGACACGACTGAGCGACTGAACTGAACTGAACTGAACTGATGCCGACTTTCGGATAAGGCAGAAAAATGGAAAAAAAAAATAGATAAATGAGAGAGAAACTAAATCTTTCCAAACTCCACAGAAATACTGAAATACTCATTATAACAAAAACAACAACAACAACAACAAAATTAAAACCTCCAATAACCCCAGTGGAAATAAAATGATGAGATAAATTGAACACACATCATGATCTCATTATCTGGCATTGAAAATGCAATCAGCATTGTATGAGCGGTATATATTTTATTTGTAAACAAAGTGAAAATGAAAATTGAGACTGGTTTCTGGACACTATATGTCAAGGAAATTTTAATAGGTATACAAAAAAATGGAAATAAACACATCTGCCTTCATCTCCTATCTTACGTTATGCAGGTAGATATTGTTAGAAACAATCATTTGTATATTCATCTAACAGCTGACTTGCAAATTCCGTGAGAAGAAACACTGTTGGCAGACCCCATGTGCTTGCTGACCACCCCTCAGGCACACACATACACAGTTCTGTCTGCTGCATAATCAGGGTTAGCCCTGAGAATGTGTCCTGCTGAGAGACTCTCCCAGGTCACAGGCAATGGGACTCACTGAGGAAAACAGACGTGCCTTCTTCCTACCATCACGTGTCCTGCCCATGCAAAAATCTCAAGTCTATCCACAAAAGAACACTGAGAGAGCATGAAAGAAGTGCTTAAATGTCATATTTACTGTCGTATATATAGATATAACACACATATATATCAATATAAATAGATAAAGATACAGATATGAAAAATATGTACATATTTTTAATTTGGGATATGTCTTAAATGCAAGCAAACACAAATATTCATACTGTCCTTAGCAGGAAGGGATTGTGGGCCACATGTTAATAACCTCTGCTTAACAGATTTTCAGACTATTGGATGCAGATATCCTAGTTGACTCGTGATATTTATGACAGAATTGTCCCCCTCAATTTCCCAAATAAGACTTTTAAAAGACACCTGCAAATACAGAATAAATATTGTGACTTAGAAACATCACTCTCCTCCCAGAGTCCTGCTGAAATAAACAAAAGGATCATAAACTTTGAAACTTTTCATCAGCTACAGATCTGAGCACCACACACATATTGGAAATTTTAAGCCTTTTCTACCTGAAGGAAAAATAAGTTGTGAATAAGAAGAGAACACTCAGCTATTCAATGCAAGTGAAAAGCAGTTTCCCTAAGAGGTAAAAAGAGACTATTTCCTACAACTATACTATAAATTAGAAATGGAAGGTTGGCACTAATAATACAAGGATCCTTTCAAGGTCTTTGGCGAGAACACTAACACCGTTAGGAACAGGACATGAGATGCCACCAGAGGCCTTTATCAGTTGATTCGTGATGAACTCATCTGTGATGCCCCCCCATCATCCTCACCTGGTATTCATGCCCTTGTGTGTTCCTCTCCCATTAAGTGTTGGTTGGATCTGCCACTTGTAAAGATGACAAGATATATGTGATTATGTTACATAAAACTGAAGCACCTGTCTGGTTGGAAAGTGAAGTCGCTCAGTCGTGTCCGACTCTTTGCGACCCCATGGACTGTAGCCTACCAGGCTCCTCCATCCATGGGATTTTCCAGGCAAGAGTACTAGAGTGGGTTGCCATTTCCTTCTCCAGGAGATCTTCCCAACCCAGGGATCGAACCCATGTCTCCCGCATTGCAGGTAGATGCTTTACGGGAATCTTTCTTTTTCTCTCTGTGGCTGGCAGACAGGAGGCAGGTAGACATGGTAGGAAACCCTACATGGCAAGGAACTTCAGGGGACCTCTAGAAACTGGGGGTCCAGCTGACAGCCAGCAAAAAACAGGAACTCTTAGTAATGCAGCCACTAGGACCCAAACACTGCAAGCAACCACACAAGAAGAAGAGACGTTCTTCCCCAGGCAACGTTCATAGACACAGCATTGACGCCACCAGTTTACATGGTCATAACAAATAGTCTGAGAACTTGACAGTTGCTTAAACTTCACAGAAAAGGCACAACTGAGGCATTAAAAACCACAAATGATTTTCAAATGATACTAAAATTTACTTGGAACATACTGATGAATTTACAAGTAATCTCTATTTTTCTATATGAAAAGAAAAATTCTGGGAATATACACACTACCAGTTGATTATGCTTCTCTCTGTAGTATGAAGGTAAGTGATTTTCCATTTGCTTTTGTATTTTTTATCGAATTGAAAGGTACATATTTCTTTTGAGGGTTCCCTATCTCCCCCTCCCTTTTTTAATGTTTTTTCAGTTAAAATTCCTTCTTTGTGATAAAAGCTTTGTGGGTTTTTACAAATGCATGTGTCATATATCATGGTCTTTTGTAGTCAACACATTCCTACAACTTCAAGCTCTGGCAACCACTTATCTCTTTCCGTCCCTTCCATGTTCATTCTTCCTGAACAGAAATGCCACTGGGACCTGGGGACTGCGACTTAGTAAAAGGCCTTTATGCATCAACTGTGGTGTTCATGAATAAGTGAACTTTTCCTTTTTACAGTTAAAAAGTAGTCTACTTTATAGATGTACCACAGTTTTTTTAACTCATCTTACTTATATGGACATCTGAATATTTACAAGCCTCCCTTTTAAAATTGTTATTTATTTTAGTTTTGGCTCACTGGGTCTTTGCTGCTGCGTCAGGCGTTCTCTAGTTGTGGAGAGTGGGGGCTACTCTAGATGTAGTGTTTGGGCTTCTCATTGCAGCGGCTTCTCTTACTGTGGAGCACGGGCTCTAGAGCTGAGCGGCTTCAGTAGTTGTGGCTTGAGGGCTCTAGAGCACTGGCTCAGTAGGTGGTGCACAGGCTTAGCTGCTCTGCTTCATGTGGGATCTTCTGGGGTCAGAGGTTGAACTGGCATCTCCTGCATTCGCAGGCAAATTCTTTACCACTGAGCCACCAGGAAAGCCTCTATTTACAAGTTCTCTAATTCTGCAGTAATAAGTTATCACTAACCTAATGACTTAAAATAGCAGAAATCTTTTAACAGGTGTCAGAAATCCAAAATGGGTCTCGTTGAGCTAAAATTGTTACCATTGCTGCAGTTCTCTCTGGAGTCTCTAGGAGAGAATCCCTTTTCTTGTCCTTTCCACTTCTAAAAGCTACCTCCATCGGCCACGCCCCTCTTCTTCCTTTTTTGAAGTCAACAATGTCAAGCTGAATCCATCTCACATTTGCTCTCTGGCTCTGATTTCCAGCTTCTCTGCTGTTTTTATGGACCCTTGTCCATACTGTCAGCCCACCTGGGTAATCCAGGATAATTTTCCTACTTTAAAGTCAGTGGATTAGCAAATTTAATTTCATCTGAAACCTTAATAGCCCTTTGCCATGTAAATTACCATATTCATTGACTCCAGGGATTAGGATGTAGATATCTTTAGGCAATTATCATTCTATTCACCATAAGGCTGTTTCCAGTTTTTGATAATCATAAATAAAGCTGTGTAAACATAAATTTAAAAATTCAGTGAGTCAATACCTACGCATGAGATTTTGTCATATAACCACAATCTGTAAAAGATAAATGTAATATTTCTTAAAGTATTAGCTTAAAAGAAAACCCACAAAATTGTCTTCCAAAGCGCGTCTCATTTCAAATTCCCATCAGCAGTGCATGAGAGCTGCTCCCAATCCTTATAGACATTTGATATTGCCTGTTTTAAAATTCTAAAACATTCTGTGTGTAGTGGAATCTCACTGTGGCTTTAATTTGCATTATACTAGTGACTAATGATATTGACTATCTTTTCATGTGCTTATTTGCCAGATATGTATATTGTAAAAGTTGTGAATATTCTTTATTGTGCTGTTGGTTTTGTACATTGAGTTCAGGGAGTTTTTAATATCTTCTCAGTACAAGTAATTCAACAGATAAGTGATGTTTGCAAAAAGTGATGTTTTGCAAACATTTTCTTCATTCCATAGGTTGCCTTTTCATTTACATAACAGTGTCTTTCAAAGAGCAAATTTTAAAAAAAGTTTGATAGAGTCCAATAAATCAGAATTTTCTTTTATGGATCATGCTTTGATTTCTAAAAATCCTTTAATGAACATTTCAACACAGGTTTCTTCTATGTTTTCTTCAAGGAGATTTATCATTTTACATGTTATATTTTCATCCATGATCTCCTTTAAGATTGTGTTTGTTTTGCATGTAAAGTATGAAACAAATTCACCTTTGGAAAAAATTAATTTATTTTTTAATTGAGGTAATATTGGTTTGTAATATATCCATTTTATATGTACAACTTTGTATTTCTACTGTGTACCCCTCAGTCTGCTCCCCAACAAAAATTTAGTTTCCATTTGTCACATGTCACATCCCCTTTAGCCATTTTGCCTCCCTTCCACCCCTCACTCTCCAATAAACACAATACTGTTCTCTGTAATATGTTTTTGGTTTGGTTTATTTGTTCATTTATTTTGTTTTTGTTTCCTTGTTTGTTTTTATTCTACATATGAGTGAAATCACATATGCTATCTGTCTTGCTACATATGACTTATTTCACTTAGCATAATACCCTCAAGATCCATTCATGCTGTTGCAAAGGGCAAGACTTCATCTTATCTATGACTGAGTGGTATTTCAGTGTGTGCATGTGTGTGTGAATATATGTGCATGTGTATAGATTAGATATAGCTATATACCACATCTTCTTTATGCATTCATTGGAATATTTTTTGAGTTGGTATTATCTATTTTTCAAGTGTATAGTAGAATTTACCCTGATACTGTGTGGGTGTGGAGGTTATTTTTTTAAGATTTAATGACAAATTTTATTTTATAATATATTGAAAACTATTCAGACTATCTTTATCCTCTTTAATGAGATTTTAAAGAATATTCTGAGACTCAATTAATTCTACTAGTAAATATGTATTATTAATATATTCTGTTTTGTGTTAATACTGATTACTATTTATAACAGGACCAAGGGATAGTCTCTCTTCCAAATTTTTCAAATATTTTATTAAAAAAGATCTACTGAAAATGAGATTTTAGAGTGCAATAAAAAGAATTTTTCAAAAATGAGTAATGCATTTGCTAGTATCAACAGCTGAAAGTTTAATTGGACAATGTATACGATGTTGAAGCTGAAACTCCAATACTTTGGCCACCTGATGCAAAGAGCTGACTCATTTGAAAAGACCCTGATGCTGGGAAAGATTGAGGGCAGGAGGAGAAGGGGACGGCAGAGGATGAGATGGCTGGATGGCATCACCGACTGGGATGGACATGGGTTTGGGTGAACTCCGGGAGTAGGTGATGGACAGGGAGGCGTGGCGTGCTGCAGTTTATGGGGTCACAAAGAGTCAGACATGACTGAGCAACTGAACTGAACTGAACTGAACTATGTTAGAATCAAAACTGAAACCAATCATCAACATTTGAGCAAAGTTAGACAGAAATTAATAAACACTTGGTGAAAAATTACCTTGATAGGAAGAGAATAAAAGTTGTCTAATATGATACAGAAGAGATTTGGGATTTTTGAAATAGTGGAAAGGAATGGACTAAGCACCAATTTTCCAAAGTGCTGTGATGTGATCTGCAGTTAAATGCTCAAGCAGAAACAGAAGCATAGTCAAAACACTAAGTTACCTCCATTTCACATGAAAAAAGCAATTTCCTAAGGTACTTAGTAATTTGCCCTAACAACACAAGACCAAATAGCAGAAAAATTGATGTTTTAACATTTCTATAGGGTTAAACCTCTTGCTCTTTATTTCTATGATACTAGTAGACTGTTTTTAAATGAATAAAATTCATTCACTTCTTAGTTATATTTGCCATTACTAAAAGAGGGAGCATATTCACACCACTTTTACTCTATAGAAACTCACTGAAAAATATCTCAAGGTTATGTACATGTGGCTCAACTCAGCACAGTGACTGTGACAGGAAAACACCTTCCTGTTTCACATGTGTGTATCTATCATGTATGTGCTATGATGCCAGATCCATTTTACATCCTTCATGTCAAGTAGAAGAATCAAAACATTTCAAACAGGCCAAACTTTATTTCTAATCGTCTCCTGCATTGCAGGCAGATTCTTGACTGCCTGAGCCATCAGGGAAGCCCGATGTATTTCATTACCATAAGTCAAAGTATTAATGTATTTTGAAGATATTTTAACATTTTTCACTTGTGTATGAGTACTGTGAGTGTTTTGGGCTTTCCAGGTGGTGGTTAGTGGTAAAGAACCCATCTGCCAATGTTAGGAGATGCAGGCTAGATCCTGGGTCAGGAAGATCCCCTGGAGGAGGACATGGCAACCCACTCCAGTATTCTTGCCTGGAGAACCCCATGGACAGAGGACCCTGGCGGGCTACAGTGCACAGAGGTGCAAACAGTCGGACACGACTGAAGTGACTTCACAGATGCATGCATGCACACAATTATGAGTGTTTGAGGATCTCCACCTTGATTGCTCAGATGCAAACCTTAAAAAGAATATTCAGCAATTAATCACTGAAACTGGGTATTATATACTGCTAAAATAACTAAAATTATAAAAATTGAAGAGGTTACTTCTCTGATTCAATTTGCATCTTTTCTGGGGTTGTCTGTAGAGATCACTCAGTACTTTCATTCCCAGGGTGTGGGACTGGCTAACAGTGTAAGTACAGTTCAACAGATATAGGGATAAGTTTCACAAAGAAGTTGAAATAAGGTTTCAGAAATGCACATATACACACTCCAGATACATCAAGCATTTTATCCGCATTTTTGCTACATTCTTTTACTTCACAATATCAAATGCAAACTTTAATTTCACTTTTTTAAATTTTGAGGTAGATATATAACTGTGACTTGGAAAGTGACTAAAGAATTCTGAAATGCAGTTGTTCTGATTAATTAAAAGATTTTGCACAGCAAAGGAAACCACTGACAAAACAAAAAGACAACCTACTAAATAGGAGAAAATATTTACAAATGACATGATCAATAAGGGATTCATACAACAGTTCATACAACACCACCACAACAACAAAACAACCAGATTAAAAACGTGCAAAAGAACTGAATAGATATTTTTCTGAAAAGGGCATACAGATGACTAACAGGCACATGAAAAGGTACTAACATTGCTAATCATCAGGGAATGCAAACCAAAACCACAATGAGATCACCTTACTTGTCAAGATGCCTATCATCAAAAAGAACACAAGGAACAAATGTTGGTGAGGATGTGGGAAAACAGAACCTTACGCTGTCAGTGGGGAAGGCTATGGTTTTTCCTGTGGTCATGTATGGATGTGAGTTGGACTGTGAAGAAGGCTGAATGCCAAAGAATTGGTGCTTTTGAACTGTGGTATTGGAGAAGACTCTTGAGCGTCCCTTGGAATGCAAGGAGATCCAACCAGTCCATTCTGAAGGAGATCAGCCCTGGGATTTCTTTGGAAGGAATGATGCTAAAGCTGAAACTCCAGTACTTTGGCCACCTCATGCGAAGAATTGACTCATTGGAAAAGACTCTGATGCAGGGAGGGATTGGGGGCAGGAGGAGAAGGGGACGACAGAGGATGAGATGGCTGGATGGCATCACTGACTCGATGGACATGAGTCTGGGTGAACTCCTGGAGTTGGTGATGGACAGGGAGGCCTGGAGTGCTGTGATTCATGGGGTCTCAAAGAGTTGGACATGACTGAGTGACTGAACTGAACTGAACTATGCAAAACTGTATGGACATTTCTCAAAAAAACAAAAAATAGAACTATCAAATGACTCAAAAATTCTACTACTGGGTATATATCAAAAATAATAATTTAGAAAGATACATGCACTCCCATGTTCACAACAGCATTATTTACAATTACCAAGATATGGAAGCAACCTAAGTGTCCATCAAGAGATGAATGGACAATGAAGATATGATATATACAGGCACACACACACACACAAAATGGAATACTATCTGCCACAAAAAAGAACAAAATGTTTCCGTTTGCAGCAACATGAATGAACCTGAAGGGCATTATGCTGTGAAATAAGTCAGACAGAGAAAGCCCAATATTTGTATGACACCACTTATCTGTGGAACCTAAAAATACAACAAACTAAGGAATGTAACAAAAAAGGAAGCAGACTCACATATAGAGAACAAACTAGTGGCTATCAGTGTGGGGAGAAGTGGCAATATAGGGATGGGAGAAACTGAAAGTGAAAGTCCCTCAGTCATGTCTGACTCTTCGCGACCCCTTGGATTATACAGTCCATGGAATTCTCCAGGCCAGAAGACTGGAGTGGGTAGCCATTCCCTTCTCCAGGAGACCTTCCCAACCTAGGGATCAAACCCAGGTCTCCCACGTTGCCGGCAGATTCTTTACCAGCTAAGGCACAAGGGAAGCCCAAGAATACTGGACTGTATCAGTTCAGTTCAGTTCAGTAGCTCAGTCGTGTTCGACTCTGCGACCCCATGAATCACAGCACGCCAGGCCTCCCTGTCCATCACCAACTCCCAAAGTTCACTGAGACTCATGTCCATCGAGTCAGTGATGCTATGCTATCCAGCCATCTCATCCTCTGTCGTCCCTTCTCCTCCTGCCCCCAATCCCTCCCAGCAGCAGAGTCTTTTCCAATGAGTCAATTCTTCGCATGAGGTGGCCAAAGTACTGGAGTTTCAGCTTTAGCATCATTCCTTCCAAAGAACACCCAGGGCTGATCTCCTTCAGAATGGACTGTTTGGGTCTCCTTGCAGTCCAAGGGACTCTCAAGAGTCTTCTCCAACACCACAGTTCAAAAGCATCAATTCTTCGGCATTCAGCCTTCTTCACAGTCCAACTCACATCCATACATGACCACAGGAAAAATCATAGCCTTGACTAGACGAACTTTGTTGGCAAAGTAATGTCTCTGCTTTTGAATATGCTATCTAGGTTGGTCATAACTTTCCTTCCAAGGAGTAAGCGTCTTTTAATTTCATGGCTGCAGTCACCATCTGCAGTGATTTTGGAGCCCAAAAAAATAAAGTCAGACACTGTTTAGACTGTTTCTCCATCTATTTCCCATGAAGTGATGGGACCGGATGCTATGATCTTTGTTTTCTGAATGTTGAGCTTTCAGCCAACTTTTTCACTCTCCACTTTCACTTTCATCAAGAGGCTTTTGAGTTCCTCTTCACTTTCTTCCATAAGGGTGGTGTCATCTGCATATCTGAGGTTATTGATATTTCTCCCGGCAATCTTAATTCCAGCTTGTGTTTCTTCCAGTCCAGCGTTTCTCATGATGTACTCTGCATATAAGTTAAATCAGCAGGGTGACAATATATAGCCTTGACGTACTCCTTTTCCTATTTGGAACCAGTCTGTTGTTCCATGCCCAGTTCTAACTGTTGCTTCCTGACCTGCATACAGATTTCTCAAGAGGCAGATCAGGTGGTCTGGTATTCCCATCTCTTTCAGAATTTTCCACAGTTTAAAAAGTATTAGGTGTAAGATAAGCTCCAGGAAGTATTGCATAAAACAGAGAATATAGCCAATACTTTGTAATAACTATAAATGGAAAGAAACCTTTAAAATTGTATCAAAATCAATTTTCTAATTAAAAAAAATAAACAACACACACAAAGTGTAGTTGTCAAGATTGGATTTTTGTGTGCCCTTTATCAGTTGTTTTCATAGACTGTTAAGAGATATTGTGGTATAATGGAAAGATTAAGGACTCAACTTCTAATTGCAACTTTTATTTGCAATTAGCAAATAAAGCAAAACATAAAGCTTTGCTTATATGATTGTGCTACATAACTTTTTGAAATTTCTACTTCCTCAAAACCAATTAGTATTTGTTTTTATTGTCACAATAATACTGGGTAAAAAAATCTCAGAGTCTCAGTTTCATATGTTAATAAGCATTTACTTTTTGCTCATAAGCAGTGGGCCTTGTTGGCAGTTCTGCTAGTCTGAGCTGATGTTTATCCACATAGTGGCTGGCTTTGACATTCTTGGCTGAGTACTATCAGAAGTTCATGGCCTTCGCTGGGACCACTGAGCTGGTTTACTTGGCTCTGTTTCATGGTCTCTTATTTTAGCAGTCTATCTCAGACATGTTGTGTTGCTTAAGGGATCTGAGAAAGAGTAGAGGCATGCAAGATTCTTAGAAGTCTAGGCACAGAACAAACTCAATGTCACTTCTACCACATTCTACAACTCAAACTAAGTAAGAAGATGCAAGTTTAGCCCAAGGTCAAGGTGCCCAAGAAGGCGCAAGTTTAGCCCAAGGTCAAGGAAAAGAAATTCTACAATTCCTGGAGAGGGCCAGCAAAATCATGTTACAAGGCTCATGGAAATAGAGATAAACAGATATTTGAGACAATTTTTGTAATTAAGCTCCTAGCTCAAGAATTATGACAGGAATAACACTGAAGAGAATGAACCAGCATCTAACGAGTTAAATAAATAAGAGGGAGTGAAAGGTAGACCAATTTAGATTACCACAAATAGAATAGTTTTGAGTGTGGAGAAAGAAATATTGTGGATGGAATGACAAAAAGCAAGGTGAAAAGTTATTTCACATCTAGACCCTTTCACAGACTAGATGACAAAAAAAAGGAGGAAAAAATAGAATGAAATAACCAACATTTGGGAGAGCTACCTTTATGTCTATCAATGTCTTCAGGAGACTGGCAGCTCAAATAAAATATGAGATGAAGAAAATATTCAGAGAAGAAACTAAATGTCTTGAATAAGTAGAGAAATAAATCCTATCCTTAGAAGGAAAAATATTAATCTACAAGTTGAATACAAATTCTAAATTTCCAAACTGAAAGTTCTAAAATGCCAACCCAAGGTGATTCTTTAGAAATATGAAACATTATAAACTGCATATAAACTTATAAATATACTAAAGTTGACAAAAACTCTTAGAAAATAAGTATAATTTATGACCTGATTCATAATATTATCTTATTTTATAGATACGGAGAGTTGGGTTAAGGCATGTTAAGCTGCCTAATTTCATATACTTTGGAAATGATAAAGTTAATAATAAATTATTTCTATAAAACTGTAAAACTTTTTTTTACCGCATTTTAGTTTCTTCTGATAGCATCCAATGAAATGTAATGTGTAGAATTTTTCTTTGTTTGAAACTTAAATTAACTGGTATGGTAAACACGGTACTATAAAATTAAAGATGCTCCTCCTGGAGCAGAAAAATATATGTTACTTACTTGTTCTCAAGTATACAAAGCATGAGAAACAAATACATGGAGCTTCATTTCTTATGTAACAACTACTATTGCTCATTCAGCCAGTGAGTGGGCAAGAGATGAGTATGGTTGACTCACTGCAAGATAGATTCAAAACAGTACACTCTGCATCCAAAAGAAGGGTAAAGTGATGATTTTAAGATTGACTCTGAGTCACCATATAAAGTAATCACCAGGAGTGCAGAAGGCTTTGACACATTAGGAATACTCAGAGGTAAAAAATTGAGCTCTGTGAGGTTAAAATGTTTTTTTTTTTTGCAGAAGTCAATTCATTTCAAACAAACTAAAGGAAAGTCAGCATGTTGAGGTTTGTAAAGCAAGCTTTAATGACTGTTTTAAAGGAGTAAAGTATAAGCAAAGAGAAAGTACTGGGCACAGGTACTAGAAGGCAAAGAGCAGCTTTCTTTGTAATAAATTGGCAGTTCAGATAACCTGTAGCCAAGACTCATCTATGAGATTAAAACATATTGAACACTTACCTAATTAAAGACCAGGACAATTAATTCCTGAATATTAAAGTGAGTTTATTTGTATTGGATGCAGTGAAGACTAGACAGAGACAACTAACCCTGTTATAAAGCTGTTGAATTTTGTGAGTTATAGTAAAGCCCTAGCTGTGCGCTATAACTAGAGAGAATATTTATGACCATGATGTTTATTGATGATATACATGGTCTAGTAAGATGTCCAGAGGAAACACAAACATCATCAAAAATAGATCAAAATATGAAAAAGAAAGTGGTCAGCAGGAACATAATTGGCTACAAAGCAATCATTTTTATATATCTTGTCTTCCATTTGTTAATAACTGGGTTTGGAATTCTCATCAATTTTCATGAATGAGACTGGCTTATAATTTTGTTTTCTGATTTCTTCTATATATAAAAGAACATGTGTAGGTCAAAAGAAGAGATTGGCTTTCCATAAAGGGTTAATTAGCAAATAAATAAGTAGGCATCTACCACCAACATTCACAAAATGCCATTAAAAGTCAATAAATACTTACATGTTAACAGGCAAAATTATACTACTTTAGACAAGCAATATAAACATTATCTTTATGATTCTGGAGGAGGGAAGGCCTTCTTAAATAAGACACAAAACCAAATCATAAAGGAAAATAGATAAATTCTACTGCATTAAAATTAAGAATTTGTTTCTTCAAAAATTATAAAGATAATTGAAAGTTAAGACACAAACTTGAAAATAGATTTGCAAAATATTTAACACATTACTACCCTGATTGGAGAAGGCAATGGCACCCTACTCCAGTACTTGTGCCTGGAAAATCCCATGGACAGAAGAGCCTGGTAGGCTGCAGTCCATGGGGTTGCTAAGAGTCAGACACGACTGAGCGACTTTACTTTCATTTTTCACTTTCATGCATTGGAGAAGGAAATGGCAACCCACTCCAGTGTTCTTGCCTGGAGAACCCCAGGGACAGGGGAGCCTGGTGGGTTGCCATCTATGGGGTGGCACAGAGTCAGACACGACTGAAGCGACTTAGCAGCAGCAACTACCCTGATTATATTAGGAAGACTTTCAGATCAATAAGGAAAAGCAATCAATCCATTCTAAACATACAAGGAAATTAAGAGAAATTTCAAAGATGAACCACAAAAGGTGTATATATATATATATAAAATGATACATAATCTTATTGATAATTAGAAGAATTCAATTAAAATCTAAAGTGAGTTTTCATTTCCACCAATCATACTGACCAAAAATTCAAAAACTGAACCATATCAAGTGTTGGCCAGTTTGTGGAACAAGAAGAATTTCCATTTACCCTCAAACCCAGAAAAGAGCTTGGTGCTGTCCAGTAAACTTGAATATGTGCATACCCTATGACCCAGCAATTTTACTGTTACATGTAAGTCCCAAAGAAATTTGTACAGATGGCACACATATGCAAAAACACCTCTACAGTTGTTTGTAATATGAAAAAAATCAAAACAAAACCAAAAAATGAAAGCCACCTGATATTCATTAACAATAAAGTGAATTAATTGTACAGTACAAAATTCAATGAAGATAAGTGACTGTGAAGAAAGCTGAGTGCCGAAGAATTGATGCTTTTGAACTGTGGTGTTGGAGAAGACTCTTCAGAGTCCCTTGGACTACAAGAAGATCCAACCAGTCCATTCTAAAGGAGATCAGCCCTGGGTATCCTTTGGAAGGAATGATGCTAAAGCTGAAACTCCAGTACTTTGGCCACTTCATGCGAAGAGTTGACACATTGGAAAAGGCTCTGATGCTGGGAGGGATTGTGGGCAGGAGGAGAAGGGGACGACAGAGGATGGGATGGCTGGATGGCATCACCAACTCAATGGACGTGAGTTTGAGTGAACTCCGGGAGTTGGTAATGGACAGGGAGGCCTGGCGTGCTGCAATTCATGGGGTCGCAAAGTGTCAGACATGACTGAGTGACTGAACTGAATTGAACTGAACTGAAGTGTACTAGTTACATAAATCAATTTATCTCTATCTGGAAAACATAATATCAAATAAAAGAACAAACCAACAAAAATGTATATATAGTACCATTTCATATGTGAATTCCAGGAAAAGGCAAAAACTAAACAATGACATTTTGAATGTTTTTTACAACTCTAAGGAAAATCAGGGAAATCACTAACTTAAAATCAGAATACTGATTAACTGTGGGATAAAAGAGGATAAAACTGGGGAAAGTTACAAGGAGTCCTCTTGTGTTGGAATATTCTACTTCTAGGTCCAGGAGAAGAGTACATATTGTTATCTAAAATAAAGATATCCATTATGTATTGCATATTGTATTGTGTTACATACTGTATTACTATCTAAAATAAAATATATTGCTTTAAAAAAAAAGACTTCTATCTAAATCCCCTATTTGAAAGCTAGCTCCTTACAGAAAGGTATTTTTGTCTCTCTTTTCAGTACTATATCCCAAACACCTAAACAGTACCTAGCATAACATTTATTGATTGGATAATTGAATGAATACTGTGAACAGGAAGGTATCTATACTAGATGAGATCCAATCATTTTTCATATAGCTCAATCATATGTGAATTAAACAGCTCTAAATATTCAATCGAAAATAAAAAGATTAGTGAAAAGTCAAAAGTTAAATAACTCTTGAAAAAGACATTGACAGCAAGAAAGGCAATTTTCCCTAGAATAAGCTTCCAAAGGATCAAAAACTTGAGGCATAATAAAAGAAAATTTAAAAGATGTTGGTAGATATGAGGTAAGAAATGAAGAGACTGTGTAAAATTACAAGATCTTTAGCTATTAGATTCCTAGATCATCTCCCCTAAAGTATACAGAAATATGTACCCACTATTTCTCCAACTTTTGCAAGAAATAGATGTTGCTGGGGATTTATTGGAATTAGGGACACTAGTCACAGCAGAAAAAAATAGAACTGGGTACTCAATTGAAAACAAGGAAATCAAATGTAGATATGCATATTCAACTGTGAAACCTGCAGGACCCTTATGGCTTCTGCCTCAGAAAAGCAAGCAGCTAGAATTATCAGTGGAGTTCTATGGGTATCCCAGGAGAAATCCAAGGCACTCAGAAAAAATAACTCCATATCCTATCAACAAGGTAAACACAGGTACAACAACTTCCAACCAGCATTTTTGGCTGTTTTTTTTTTTTTTTTTTTTTGCTCTTCTTTTTTAATTTACTTGTTCATTTTTTAATTGGAGGATAATTGCTTAACAATGTCCTGGTTTCTGCCCTACAGCAATGCCTATGATACAGAGTGAAGTAAGTCAGAAAAACAAATATCACATTTTAATGCATATATATAAAAAGTGATATGGATGAACCAACCAGAATTCTAACCAGCAGTGTCACTCTTAACATACAGAGCTAAATGCAATGGAGTTTTGAGGGAAATCTCCTAGTGAAATGAGTTTAAAACAATAAATAAGCAAATAAGCCAAAAATAGAGAGGGCTCAGGAAAACAGACAGAGATAAAGGAATTTCAAAGGAATTTATATAAGTGGGGCAGATCTATATTAAGAGGATTTTGAGAGATGGAGTACCAGGCAAAAGTGCACCCATATTTGACATAATAGGAAGTCAGTACATAAAGTCTAACATTAATTACTTGAGAAATATTAGTAAAAGCACATTAAACATGTATGCAGGAAAATGTCAGAAAAATAGCAAATAAAGTTTGAAAGTGTTTATTTCAAGGTAGTTGGATTGTGACATTGAGGACAGCAAACTCCTGTCATCACTGTCAGTCTTAATATGATTCCACATTTTAAAAATATTTGCATGTATTATTCGGAAAACTATATATATCCCCGAATAAATATTAAAAATTTGATGGAATAGTCCTGAGTAGTTGGGGACAAGAAAGATATTTTTTTGTTTTTGTTGCAAACTTTTTGTGGCTGTACAATGCAGATTCCATGTTATAAAAAGTTGGCAGTCTCTTATGGGTGTTCAGGGTCGGAGTCAGGGTAGAAGTAGAAGGGTGGACAGAATTTAGTAGATTAGGATATATAAATGTTATAATAGATATACTTATACTATAGCAAAAACCATATATAAATGTTACCAGATGTCTAGATTTCTAACTTGGACAACTAAGAAGATAAGTATGATTGGAATTAATTGAGATGAGAAACAAAGAATGAATTACATGAAAAGAATTAGGAGACAGATATCATGGTGTGTGTAGGGAATAAGCACATGACCAGACTAGATCAATGAAATCTAGCATTTGAATTTTGAATGAAGGCATAAAAGAAAAAACATATAATTAAATAGAATGCATACATGTATTTCCATGATGATTTGTTTTGAAATTATTAATTAATTCTCGATTGTGGGCTCCCTGGAGAGTCTCTGAGCCCTTCTCATGTTTCAGCCTGTTTCTCAGACCTACTACGTGATTATATGTCAATCAATAATTTCACAGTAACTTACCTTTTTTCCTTGGTCTGTCAACATCCATTCTTATTCCTTTAAATTGAAGAGCATGATAATCATATTATTGTTAATACTAATAATAACAATAGTCTACCTTAGTTCAATAATACAAAGGACATTTTGTGACATCTCATAAGGGGTACTTTCAAGTGCATTTTGAATTCCTGAAATTCATGCATTTCCAGATTAGAGAAATAGCAAAGGAAACACATATATTTTGGGCACTCACATTTCAGAAAAGAAATTCCCTACTATTCAGTTAAGTTCAACAAGCTCCTACTGGGTTCCTGTTGTGTTCTTAGGCATCAAACTGTGTGGACACCAGCCTTGTGTTAAGGGTCTAGATTTGAAATACTCCAGAGGCCAATAACAATTTGCATAAAAACCCTGTTTCAAAGGAGGAAAACAGTTCAACAAGGAAGAATATGTGACATGTAAATATGAATAACAGAATGAATAACCAAGTTCAGGGAAGAGAAGTTACAGTTCAGTTCAGTTCAGTCGCTCAGTCGTGTCTGACTCTTTGCGACCCCATGAAGCGCAGCACACCAGGCCTCCCTGTCCATCACCAACTCCCGGAGTCCACCCAAACCCATATCCATCAAGTCAGTGATGCCATCCAACCATCTCATCCTCTGTTGGTCCCTTCTCCTCCTGCCTTCAATCTTTCCAGCATCAGGGTCTTTTCAAATGAGTCAGCTCTTCACATCAGGTGGCTAAAGTATTGGAGATTCAGCTTCAACATCAGTCCTTTCAGTGAATATTCAGGACTGATTTCCTTTAGGATGGACTGGTTGGATCTCCTTGCAGTGCAAGGGACTCTCAAGAGTCTTCTCCAACACCACAGTTCAAAAGGATAAATTCTTTGGTGCTCAGCTTTCTTTATAGTCCAATTCTCACATCCATACATGACCACTGGAAAAACCATAGCCTTGACTAGACAGACCCTTGTCGACAAAGTAATGTCTCTGCTTTTGAATATGCTGTCCAGGTTGGTCATAACTTTCCATCCAAGAAGTAAGCATCTTTTAATTTCATGGCTGCAATCACCATCTGCAGTGATTTTGGAGCCCAGAGAAATAAAGTCAGCCACTGTTTCTACTGTTTCCCCATCTAATTGCCAGGTAGCACTAGAACAGAGACACCAGTATAGCCTAACACATTTTAGTGATATTTAAGAACCAGTCAGTCCTAAAGGAAATCAACCCTGAATATTCACTGGAAGGACTGATGCCAAAGCTTCAGTACTTTGGCCACCTGATGTGGAGAGCCAACTCTTTGAAAAAGACCCTAATGCTGGTGAGGGAGTCAGTTCTTAGGTAGGTTGATAAGAAGGTGGCGGTGGTGGTGGTGGTGGGGGAGGAAGGGAAAGAGGTCTGGGGCTCTGAGGAGGAGAAAAAGACAGATTTTTAAATTTCTATATTCCTTCATCTTAGTCACATAAAATGTTTTTTTCTTTAAGCGCAGAGTTAATGATTACACAACAAAACAACTCTCCTTGCTCAAGGACATGTTTTTCCTTAAACTCTGTACCAAAACCCTGTCATCTTAAAATGAAAGTTGTGGGAGTGGGTCTAGTAAGATCTTTCTATTGTTAGTTCTAATTCCATTATTTTAAAATGTAAATTGTGGGAGTGGGTCTAATAAGACCTTTACAACCTTAAGACAGTCTTGATTTACTGTAATAACCAAGTGAAAAAGTATATAGCTCCCTTGCTAAGACGAGTTTGGGGGGCACTCTCCATCCCCCTTCCGATGTCTATGTCCTTTTTCACAGTAATAAAACTTCTGCCACACAAGAGCTCTGAGTGGTCCCTGATCTCCAAGCTATCACTGGGAAAGATTGAGGGCAAGTGGAGGAGGTGACAGAGGATGAGATGCTTGGATGGCATCACTGACTCAATGGACATGAGTTTGAGCAAACTCAGGGAGATAGTGAAGGACAGGGAAGCCTGGCGTGCTGCAGTTCATGGAGTCGCAAAGAGTCAGAGACAACTTAGCAACTGAACAACAAGAACATCAAAGCAAAGGGATTATTTAATATCTAGTGTCACCTATACCACTCCCTGATTGGGATATTTTCTCACTGGTACCATAGTGAAAAGGTATTTTTTGCTGACTCCAAAGATGAAATCACCATTTCTAGAAGGATAAGAAGGGCCTGAAACTAAGAGAAGAATATGTTGTTTGGAGTCACTGTGAGGTGCCTAGAATGGTCAGTAGAGTATATCCTATGATGAGTCATGCAAAGTTCTCCTTCAGACTTTCTTATTTCTTATCCCCAAAGTTCTTGTGAAGGTTGTCACCTGACAGTTGAAAGCTAACAATTTCCTTGGAAATTACCTATGACTAAAGAAATCTGCCTCACTCATGTCATCGCCACTTTCTGGGGCAGCCTTCATACAATGACTGGTCCATACAGGAATTGAATGTTCAGCCACCTGTCCACAATACAGGTCAGCTATACAGGTATTCTGGATGCAGACATCTCTGTGGGTTTGAATGCTGCTGCTGCTGCTGCTAGCTAAGTTGCATCAGTCTTGTTCGACTCTCTGTGACCCCATAGATGGCAGCCCACTAGGCTCCCCTGTCCCTGGGATTCTCCAGGCAAGAACACTGGAGTGGGTTGCCATTTCCTTCTCCAGTGCATGAAAGTGAAAAGTGAAAGTGAAGACGCTCAGTCATGTCCAACTCTTCGAGACCCCATGGACTGCAGCCTACCAGGCTCCTCCATCCATGGGATTTTCCAGGCAAGAGTACTGGAGTGGGGTGCCATTGCCTCCTCTGTGGGTTTGAATGAGGCTTTCAATATTCACAGTTCAAGTTCTCCCTCTGCCCAATCCTTCTGTCTTCCTTTCCTGTACATACAGTTGATTTCAAGAGTACTCCCTAAATGGACATCATACACACCATCTCAGAATCTGCTTCCTAGAGAACCCAACCTGCCAGAGATGGGATGCTTCTCCAAATTGGGAATGCTTCCACACTTTTCCAAGATGGTCATTACTATCTTACTAGATGATCAATACAAACAATACATTGCAGAAAAACCGTCAACCACTTATCCTCTGCGCTTACCACCAGAACACAACTACCTAGTTTAAGTATTGACTAAGCTGATAATTCATATCTCTGTTGTTTCAAGCACTGCATTCCTAAACAAGCGAAGGAGTGGAGAACAAGGGCTAGTTATACACAGTTTATGATGCATCAGAAGTGATTACAATTCTGATACAACCAAATGCCCTCCAAATGAACTGGATGCAGTAAGCTGACAGTTTTAGAAAGCTGTTGCTCTCAGAGATTCTCTCAGCTGTTTCTTCAACAAATCTGTCAAAGGTATTAAACTGCCTACAAGTCTGAAACCTTCGAGCAGGTACTGACAGGAACTGGTGAGTTAGAAACATGGTTACCAGGGGAACACCATCTGCTGCCGCTTTCCTCACTGCTAGTACTTCCACAGAAAGATGAAGGGATCTGGTTTATGAGCCAAGATCTTGATGGTTTACAGTGCACATTGCACATAATTACAGAGCACCTACAGGGTAACAAAAATCTGTGTTTTCCAACTGCTTGAAGTTCAAGAAGTCTGATTAAAAAAGATAAAAAAAAAAAAAACACATTGTCAAATTGCTCAGGTCCTTTTTCAACTTGATAAAAGGATGCAGTCAAGTGGTCACGATAGATTACTAAAAAGGTGACTGGAGATCTAATAAGATGGGTGGTAAAAAAAAAAATGAAGATACAGTAATAAAATTATATATTAGAAAGAAGTCTAGCTGCTATATCAGAGAGACAACAATGGTACTTGAATGATATAGTGGTTTATTTTACTCTCACAGAGCAGCCTGACAAGGCTAGGCTATCAGGGTCTTCCTACTCCCTTTGGTCATTCCTGGACTTAGGATTCTTCTTTTTATGCTTTGGCACTTTTCCATCAGTTATATACATCCTTATATACTTTTCCATCAGTTATATACATCCTTAATAGTTATCCCACCTAAACTTTTGTTTCCGAATTTTAAAATCGAGATAAAGATGCCTCATTAGGATATCATGAAAACTAGCATGAAAATTATCAATGAAAATTAACAGGACTAGTCTAAACAAAGTCTGTAGCACAGAAAAGACACACGGGTTAATAAACATCATTTTATCCACACTGAGATAATTATTTAAAGCCCATTTCAAATGCAAACTATTTTACAAAGCCTTCTCAGACTTATCTTGGCCAATGTTTTTGGTGCCCTTTTGATTTCCCATAATTGGCACAGAAACTTGACTGCATGTTATTGTTTGTATGGTTGGATACAACTGTGATCTGGAAGGCAGAGTGGTCTGGGCATCCTAGTCAAATCCATAGTGAGAACATACATAATATTTACCATAAATAAGTCAAGTAGGAGAGCTAAAGATGATTCAGTCTGAATAATTCCTAGATTGGTGAGAAATACATCAAAATGCAAAACTCATCTTTGTACAAAAAGCAAAGCATTTATTGTTTTCACTTGGAAAATCGATTATAGCCACTTGCAATTAAATGGCTATAAGCAAAAAAAAAAAAAGGCTAATACCAAAGTCTACAAAGGTTTGCAAAAACTTGCTTGTTGGCAGTATACAAATAACAAAATATTTGCTTCTGAAGAGATGGGGTGAGAAATTTGTTTAATGGCAACACTTATTCCCTTGAGTGCAAATGGGCCTCCCCAGGAGGCAACCTGTACTTTTAGAGATTGGACCTCTGTTGCCTTAGAGGCTCTGCCAATCCCTGTTTGAGAGCCACTCAGGGCAGGAGATTACAAACCAAAAGTGTCATGTATTTTTGGTTTCCTTTATTGCACATTTGTCACAGTACCTGCAAGAGCCACAGGTGGTGAAAGTTGTACATTTCCAAGATTTTTGGTTGTTTCCATGTCTTCTTGGCAGAATTTCTATTACCTCTTCGATCAGCAGGTGAGTTCCCTGGTCTGTAATCATTGCTGTCAGAGCCCCATCAAGTCAGAAAACTTCCCTTTGCTTATTCACAAGGAAATTCCACCCAATAGCAATGTATTGCTGAAGTCATTTGTTTATAGTGACAATACAGCTTTTCTCAAAGTGTATTGCACTTTGGGTTTTACAAAGACATATTTTCTTTAACAATTTTAAATAAAAACAAGAAAATATGTTATTTATTAGCATGACTTATTTTGTTATCCTGGTGTTGTTCATATGGATCTTTTGTTATTTTAAGGAACAAAGAATTTTCTTGAGTGTCTTTCTTCCAAGACATTTCATTCTAGGCAAATAAATGAAAACTAAGGTGAGCTGGCAAGAAATAGGCAGCATTGGTGCTGCTGTTCTTTTTAGTCACAAATATTTCTATTTATTGTGAAGGTTTAATATTTTTTAATTAGTTCTAAGGATGCAGAAAACAACATAAGAGCTCTTCCTGTTACACAGTATATCATTTCTCAGTAATCTTGTTTAATGTTCCAAAATATTTTTACATCACTTCTAGTAAGTGCAGGGAAATAAACTTTCCTTTGGTCTTAAAGGAATCGAAATAAATAATCTTTAGAGAATTTAAAATCTGTTTTCAAAGAACAAATAACAAAAATGAGATGATCATTTATCTGGCTTCAGAAAAACAAAATATCACCTAGTGGAATATATCATTCTTTACTTACACTACAATCTCATAGATAATCTATGGAGATCTAGTATTCTGACATAAAGAAGGAAATGTCAATTTGGAATTCTTATTAATGAAACATATTTAATAAAAATAAATCCTGTTTATTAGATCAATAGATACTTACTGACCATACTCAAGGAAGCCAGAAAAAAAAAAATCTGTCTAGAAAGACAGACTCCACTCTTGGCAATATTATCAGTCATTTGATTAATGTATTTTTTAAATCTAAAAAACGAGACTACCTTATGGTGCTTGGGGCACAATAAAGCACATAAAATGCAGAGCTTCTGTGACCTCTCCATGTGGAATCAGGGCAAATCACCTTTCTGACATATGGGTGTATTCATCAAACAGCAGTCTTCAATGGGTTTTGAGGTCCAGAGTTTGGAATTTCACAGCTTAGATGTGACTGACTAACTCACTGGCCACAAGATTGAACTCAGTCTCTACCATCTATCCCTGGACGTTAGGTTTAGCTCAAAATCCCATCCCCACAACCACACAGTTAATGTTTCTGGTGAACAGACTCCAACTGGAAGTTATCTAGGGGCCCATCATAAGTCACCGCATTAGCAAAAAATCTGCTGTTATCCCAGAATATTATCTCATGAATAATGAAGACAATAATTCACTTAAATTTCAGGGGTTTTAGAATTTTCCTCCCAGAAGCCAAGGAAAAAGGCCAGCCAAATTCTATATCATACAGACAGTAACAAGTATCTATGTATTTCGCAATGTCCAAAATTCTGTTTTAATTTTCTTCTCATTTTTTTTTTCCTATCCTAGGGAATTTATGCCTTTAAAAAAGAATCATTTCACTGTATTGTCAGGTGGTTTTTGGAGGAAATAAAATTATATTCATGTGTTTGTCTTACCATATTAAACTTTCTATAAGACTTCTTTCCTTCCAGATATTTATTATAAATATTGAATCAAAGAGAAAGCTGAGCAACAGAGGAAGTTGAGGTTTGTCTTGCTTTTTTTTTAAAAAAAAAAAGAGTAACAAAAAGCTCTCTTTCTACTCTTACCACAGGAAATGAATAGAAAGAGAATCTAGACTTTGAATCCAAGAGTGGAGGAAAAGATACTGAGATGAAGACCATAGTGGAATACATGTGACTCCTCACTGAACCTCACTGTGGGTATATGTAGACATACCCACAAGTCTCAGAGGCTCCAGCTCTCTTGATAGCAAGGCTTATATCCCATAGGAGCAAGATTTGATTTAACGGCTTTAGCAAATACAAAGAAAAACTGAGGGTACAAACATAAGAAAACTTTTTGAATTTTGCAATAGATTTCGAGTCTATAGGGAAGAAATTTACTTACAGAGTTCTCCACTAGATACGTAAGTTGCCCACTAACTAAGCTGCTGCTGCTGCTGCCAAGTCGCGTCAGTCGTGTCCGACTCTGTGCGACCCCATAGACGGCAGCCCACCAGGCTTCCCCGTCCCTGGGATTCTCCAGGCAAGAACACTGGAGTGGGTTGCCATTTCCTTCTCCAATGCATGAAAGTGAAAAGTGAAAGTGAAGTCGCTCAGTCCTGTCTGACTCTTCGCGACCCCATGGACTGCAGCCTACCAGGCTCCTCCGTGCATGGGATTTTCCAGGCAAGAGTACTAGAGTGGGTTGCCATTCCCTCTCCCATTAACTAAGCTAGTGGATGTAAATCTATTAATAAACTCTTACTAATGAAGCAGGATGCAAAACTCTAGGAGAGAACAGGGAGGAAAACTGAGAGATTTTAAATATTTGGAATGGAAAATTAAGAAAGAAAATAGGGAAGATTGGGGAACTGACTTTTACCAATGTACATTTTAGAATTTCTAATGAAAGGGGATGCCAGAGGTCACCCTGCAAAGGAAGAGCCTAACTGCTAAAGCAGGTTCTGGGATAAATCTGTTTTATTGTTATGTAAATGTTACTCAACCCAATGAGCTTTTACCCAATAGATTATTTTAATGTTTTGAAATAGCTTTTAATGTTTACTTACCTAAGCAACACATGATCGCTTTAAAGAACAATCTTTAAATACGGAAAGAAAATCAACAATACTCTTTAACAGCTATAGAAGATCTCTATTAATGCACTGCTGCAGATCCACTCCTATACATGTACTCATACACATTCACATACAAGATCACATACCCATGTAAACATAGCCATACTCAATGACATACATGGTCACGTATCACACATGTATATGTTAAAATACATATTCCTGTACACGTATTTGTACACATGTACACATACTTTGTATGAGACCCTCCTGTGTGTGACCACTAAATCTGAGGAAGCCTGAAAGTCAATATCAGGGGAAGCTGAAGTTCAAAAATTTCTACCAGTATCTGCCTTCTACATTCAATCTGATTTTTTCCTCACTAGCAGAAAATCCCTTTGTTCTGGAAGATACATTTCAGTAAGCTCTTTTATTATGCAAATATAAAGAAAGGGCTCTTCATTCCCAGTGAAGACCTGAATGCAATAAAACTATCAGAGTCTGTATTCTTCAGACTGACACTGAATTCTGTTTATCAATTTAAATTGAATATATCTTTCAGCTGACTTATGTCTTGGAAGATTACACTTCCTTTAGAGACTTTTATTTCCTCAACTTGAATTTATATGGTTCCCTGCTTCCTGGTGACTCAGCTGGTAAAGAATCTGCCTGCAATGCAGGAGACCTGGCTTCAATCTCTGGGTCAGGAGGATCGCCTGAAGAAGAAAATAGCAATCCACTCTAGTATTCTTGCCTAGAGAATGCCATGGACGTGGGAGCCTGGCAGAGGACAGCCCATGGGGTAGCAGAGTTGGACATGACCAAGCAATTAACACTTTCACTGTTTTCTGCTTATTACTAATAGTAATAGCTTCCCTGGTGGCTCAGCTGGTAAAGAATCTGTCTGCAATGTGGGAGACTTGAGTTTGATCTCTGGGTTGGGAAGATCCCCTGGAGAAGGGAATGGCTACCCACTCCAGTATTCTGGCCTGGAGAATTCCATGGACTGTATAGTTGTCCATGGGGTTGCAAAGAGTCAGACATGACCAAGTGACTTTCACACACAATAGTAGTAGTAATTATTATTACCTTCTGTTTTTAGGAGTTATATTCTTTGTTCTTAGAGTAGATAATTATAAAACACGCTGGCTAGAGGAATTAAGGGAAGTGCCATATATAGATCCAACCTATTGTTTTCTCTTTGGATTGAGTTTCTGTGTTGGAATTTATCTACCTTGTGGCTAGCACAGAAGGAGAAAAGTTGAGGCTCATCTACTCAGTGAGGATACCTCTTTCCACTACATAGTTAGTAAAACCAAATCATAGCCAAAGACAAAGCAACTTAGGGAAAACTCCTTTAAGATACCATTTCTTTTAGACTAAGTCTTCTCCTAGCTTACATATTGTCCATTCCAATTATCTTGATGACAATTTATAAGGAAGTGAGGAATCAATGTACTGCAGTAATTACTGTTCAATAGCTTGATATCTTCAATATATATTTCTTCATATACTACCTGATCAATTCTGTCTTTCCATGAGCAAGACAAGTAGTCTTTTTAATACAAGTTTCTAGAATGATAAGGTTAATATAAGCGAAAACAACAACAGTATAATGAGTTGTTATCTGGTTAGAACTATGAAAACACTAAATATGATGCCAGGCACATGGTGGATATTTGATATGCTGACTGATTATATATTGGCATTCTCTGCCTTCATTCTGGGAAAGAATATAGTGACTGGCAAAAGGATGCAGACTCTTAAACATAAAAGTTGGGATAAGGAGTTCACAATGTTCTGAATGTAAATTTTAGTTCTTAACTATGATTGATGATGTTTTGTGCCAATCTGAGGAACTGAACTGGATTTGAAATAACTAAACCAATACTTTAGAGACACACATATAGAAAGAGAGAGAGAAGGGGAGAAAGAGAACGAACACTTTTTTAAAAGGTAGTTACTTAATTGCTTGAGGGCTTAAATATATAATAACGATTTTTCCATCAGCAAAAGAAAATGTAGTGAAAATATTATATATCTGGTGGTTTCTAAATGTTTATGCTATAAAATAAAAACATTAATTGGAAGTCCCTTGGACTGCAAGGAGATCCAACCAGTCCATCCTAAAGGAGATCAGTCCTGGGTGTTCATTGGAAGGACTGATGTTGAAGCTGAAACTCCAATACTTTGGCCACCTGATGCGAAGAGCTAATTCATTTGAAAAGACCCTGATCCTGGGAAAGATTGAGGGCAGGAGGAGAAGGGGATGACAGAGGATGAGATGGCTGGATGGCATCACCGACTCAATTGACATGGTTTTGGGTGGACTCCAGGAGTTGGTGATGGACAGGGAGGCCTGGCATGCTGTGCTTCATGGAGTCGCAAAGAGTCGGTCATGACTGAGCAACTGAACTGAAGTGAGCTATCAGTTCAATCACTCAGTCTGTCCAACTCTGCGACCCCATGGACTGCAGCATTCCAGGCCTCCCTGTCCATCACCAATCCCAAAGCTTTCTAAAACTCATGTCCATCATGTTGGTGATGCCATCCAACCATCTCATTCTCTGTTGTCCCCTTTTCCTCCTGCCTTCAATCATTCCCAGGGTCAGGGACTTTTCAAATGAATCAGTTCTTCACATCAGGTGGCCAAAGTATTGGAGTTTCAGTTTCAGCATCACTCCTTTCAATGAATATTCAGGACAGATTTCCTTTAGGATTGACTGGTTTGATTTCCTTGCTGTCCAAGGGATTCCCAAGAGTCTTCTCCAACACCACAGTTCAAAAGCATTAATTGTTCAGCACTAGCTTTCTTTACAGTCTGACTCTCACATCCATACATGACTACTGGAAAAACTATAGCTTTGACAAGACAGACCTTTGTTGGCAAAGTGATGTCTCTGCTTTTTAATATGCTGTCTAGGTTGGTCATAACTTTTCTTCCAAGGAGCAAGTATCTTTTAATTTCATGGCTGCAGTCACCATCTGCAGTGATTTTGGAGGCTCAAAAAATAAGGTCTGTTACTGTTTCCATTGTTTCCCCATCTATTTGTCATAAAGTGATGGGACTGGATGCCATGATCTTAGTTTTCTGAACGTTGAGTTTTAAACCAATTTTATCACTCTCACTTCCATCTAGAGGCTCTTTAGTTCTTCTTTGCTTTCCGCCATAAGGGTGGTGTCATCTGTGTATTGGAGGTTATTGATATTTCTCCTGGAAATCTTAATTCCAACTTGTGCTTCATCCAACCTGCCATTTCACATCATATGCTCTGCATATAAGTTAAATAAGCAGGGTGACAATATACAGCCTTGACGTACTCCTTTCCCTATTTGGAATCAATCTGTTGTTCTATGTCCAGTTCTAACTGTTGTTACTTAACATACATACAGATTTCTCAGGAGGCAGGTAAGTGGTCTGGTATTCCCATCTCTTGAAGAATTTTCCAGTTTGTTGTGATCCACACAGTCAAAGGCTTTGGCATAGTCAATAAAGCAGAAGTAGATGGTTTTCTGGAACTCTCTTGCTTTTTTGATAATCCAGTGGATGTTGGCAATTTGATCTCTGGTTCCTCTGCCTTTTGTAAATCCAGCTTGAACATCTGGAAATTCACAGTTGACACACTGTTGAAGCCTCGCTTGGAGAATTTTGAGCATTACTTGCTAGCATGTGAGAAGAGTACAATTGTGCAGTAGTTTGAACATTCTTTGGCATTGCCTTTCTTTGGGATTGGAATGAAAACTTATCTTTTCCAGTCCTGTGGCCACTGCTGAGTTTTCCAAATTTGCTGGTATATTGAGTGCATCACTTTCACAGCATCATCTTTTAGGATGAATTGCTCAAATGGAATTCTATCACCTCCACTAGCTTTGTTTGTAGTGATGCTTCCTAAGGCCCACTCGACTTCACATTCCAGGATGTCTGGCTCTAGGTGAGTGATCACATCATTGTGGTTACCTGGGTCATGAAGATCTTTTTTGTATAGTTCTTCTGTGTATTGTTGTCACCTCTTCTTAATATCTTCTGCTTCTGTTAGGTCCATACCATTTCTGTTCTTATTGTGCCCATCTTTGCATGAAATGTTCTGTTGGTATCACTAATTTTCTTGAAGAGATCTCTAGCTTTTCCCGTTCTATTGTTTTCCTTTATTTCTTCGCATTGATCACTGAGGAAGTCTTTTTTTCTCTCTGTGCTATTCTTTGAAACTCTGCATTCAAATAGGTGTATCTTTCCTTTTCTCCTTTTCCTTTCACTTCTCTTCCATTCTCAGCTATTTTTAAGGCCTCCTCAGACAACAATTTTGCCTTTTTACATTTCTTTTTCTTGTCAATGGTTTGGACGATTGCCTCTTGTAAAATGTCACAAACCTCTGTCTATAGTTCTTCAGGCACTCCAGCTATGTTCACCTTAATAAGTTGTCAGACACTCAATTGCATTTATACATTGACCCTATCATTTAATCTTGATCAAGAAAAGAAAGAAAAGGCTTTGTGACAGATAAATAAGCATTTACAAAGTAGGCAAAGGAAGATACAAAAGACACAAATTACATGAAATGAAGAAGACCCAATCAGTTGTGGGAAAATTAAAAGTTGTATTTTATTTATCTATGTGATTGTAATATGAATTTAAGATCTTAGATGGGTGTCATAAAATCAGTGCAACATATTTTGGATTCCTGATATAAGCAAATCTGTCAGTTCAGTTCAGTTCAGTTCAGTCACTCAGTCGTGTCCGACTCTTTGTGACCCCATGAATTGCAGCACGCCAGGCCTCCCTGTCCATCACCAACTCCCAGAGTTCACTCAGACTCACGTCCATCGAGTCAGTGATACCATCCAGCCACCTCATCCTCTGTCGTCCCCTTCTCCTCCTGCCCCCAATCCCTCCCAGCATCAGTCTTTTCCAATGAGTCAACTCTTCGCATGAGGTGGCCAAAGTACTGGAGTTTCAGCCTTAGCATCATTCCTTCCAAGGAACACCCAGGGCTGATCTCCTTCAGACTGGACTGGTTGGATCTCCTTGCAGTCCAAGGGACTCTCAAGAGTCTTCGCCAACACCACAGTTCAAAAGCATCAATTCTTCGGCTCTCAGCTTTCTTCACAGTCCAACTCCCACATCCATACATGACCACTGGAAAAACCATAATCTTGACTAGACGGACCTTTGTTGACAAAGCAATGTCTCTGCTTATATTTAACTTATATGTAGAGTACATTATGAGAAACGCTGGGCTGGAAGAAGCACAAGCTGGAATCAAGATTGCCTAGAGAAATATCAATAATCTCAGATATGCAGATGACACCACCCTTATGGCAGAAAGTGAAGAGAAACTAAAAAGCCTCTTGATGAAAGTAAAAGTGGAGAGTGAAAAAGTTGGCTTAAAACAACATTCAGAAAATGAAGATCATGGCATCCGGTCCCATCACTTCATGGGAAATAGATGGGGAAACAGTGGAAACAGTGTCAGACTTTATTTTTCTGGGCTCCAAAATCACTGCAGATGGTGACTGCAGCCATGAAATTAAAATACGCTTATTCCTTAGAAGAAAAGTTATGACCAACCTAGATAGCATATTGAAAAGCAAACCTATAACCAACATCAAAATCTAGAAAACTAGCATGGAATAAGAAGTAAGCAATGCATGTATGCATTCCATTTTTAGAACTCCCCAATGAGGTCAATAATTTCCACATAGAGAATGTGTTTCACTGTGCCATATCCACTGGAGTTATATTGACGGCTCTGCTGCTGCTGTTAAGTCACTTCACTCATGTCCCACTCTGTGCGACTCCATAGAAGGCAGCCCACCAGGCTCCCCCATCCCTGGGATTCTGCAGGCAAAAACACTGGAGTGGGTTTCCATTTCCTTCTCCAATGCATGAAAGTGAAAAGTGAAAGTGAAGTCACTCAGTCGTGTCCGACTCTTTGGGACCCCATGGTCTGTAGCCTATCAGGCTCCTCCATCCATGGGATTTTCCAGGCAAGAATACTGGAGCGGGTTGCCATTTCCTTCTCCAATTGACATCTCTGATGACTCATTACTTCTTTGACTTCTTCAATTCCATTCATACTTCTAGATTCAACAACAAGAAGCTCACAGGTAGTGGGACTTCCCTAGCAGTCTAGATTAGGACTCCACACTTCCATGGCAGAGGGCACAGGTTTGATCTCTGATTGGGGAACTGAGATCACACATGCTACACAACACAGCCAAAAAACAATCTCATACGTAGTTTTGTCTTTGGCAGATTGTTTGCAAAAATGATTGCAATGCTCCCCTACCTATACTTACTTGCTTGGAAGACCCTCTATTGTATTGACACTGGGTTTTTCATGTGACTTTGTTTTGCCAATAGGATATTAACAAACATGTCGCAAGTCACCGTTTGAAAGAGATTACCCACAGAGGTTTCCTTGCTTGCTGTATTTAAAACCCCGAGGCTACCAAGTGAATGGATCCAAGTTAGCTCTGGAAAGGCCATGTGATGAAGATGTAGGTGCCCTGCCAACAAGCTGCCCTATACCAGACATGTAAGCAAGACTATCCTAAATCACTTCGCTGCCGGTGGACCTACCATCTGACCCAAGATAAACAGTCAAGAGAATCTAGTCAAGAAAAATGTCTTACCTGACCAACAGAATGATGAGCTATATGAAACAATTATTGTTTTACATTTTGGTATGTTTAGTTACATAGCCAAAGCTAGCTGACAAATTATCTTGACATTTGTACTGTATTGTCTGTTCTACTTATTATTCCAGTTATTATTGCTTCATAATGAATTACCTTAATAGAAAGCTCAAACCTAAATGTCCAAAACAGAATGCTTGATTTTCTCTTATCTGAAGTTTGCTCTCTTCCCAGTGTTATCCATTTTGGTTAATATATTTTCTCTAATTTTTTGCTACCTCTGGACATGTCTACAGGATTGAATTAAGATAAGAAAAAGGGAATGAAAACATTTCCACTGAAGTATTAACTCCAGGAGAAGACCATTGAGAATTACAACTTTGACTTAGAAGCAATTTACAAGAGTTAGAGGGGACTAGTGATTCTCAAAACAGCCTTGTGTCTTTCACTGAACTTGGCTTCTGGAACAGTCCTATGCATTCATGCCTGATTTCTGAAAGTACAGCAATAAAACAACTGCAATGAAACAGCTGGGGAAAAACCAAAACAGCTGTTTATCTTCCAACTCTATGGGACATCCCAAGGCTAAAGGCATGCTTAGAGTTAAGAGTCATTTGTTCTATATGTATCAAGAGATGTTGCCAGCAACAGAAGCCATGTGATTATCAGAAGCAAGGCTGGATTGCCTTGGGGCAGACAACAAGGGAAATTAACATCAGCATGGGTATCTCTTATGAACATTAGTGTTGTGACATTTAATGGGCCTCAATAGTATAACCACCACTTTATGCATTGGTTAAAAAAAAAAAAAAAAAAACAACAGAAGAACCGGAGATGAGAAAAAAAGGCAAACACCAAGATTTGGCTGCCCCATGAGGCATAGTTCTAAAAATTCCAGCACTGTATCAGAAGAATCTAAAAAGAAACAGACTAGCAAACAGTGGAAGATAAATTACTTTGCCACAGTCAAAATGACCCCATTCTTACTCTCACCAAGTATGATACACCAAATGTCAGCTACAACTACCACATTTTCAAAGTTCCAAAAGGTCTCCCTAATGATATTTCCTTCAATTTTTAGTTATGTTGTCTTGACTAAGATCAGACTATTCAAATGGCTTCAAGGGATCACATTTATATGTGCGATTTCCCCTAGGAAACTGATTAATTTCTATTGTATCCTACAAAAGCATTTTCTGTTGCAAACAATGTGCACAGCTGACTATGTTGGTGTTCCACACAAAGCAGAGAAAAATTTAGATTTCTGATAAAAAGCTCTCAATAAATGTCTATCTGTATCATAATTGAGTCTTGCTTGAACCTATTCCTTCTAATTGATTTCTGGAATAATACTGAGACAGTGACTGTTTTTATATATACTTATACATTTTCATTTTCTATCTGTGAGAAATATATATGCTTTTACAAGTATTTTGATTTATGCTTCTTTGTCATTGTAAGTCTCTCTTCTAAGTCCCACCCATTCATAATTATGGTGAAGCCATGAAGCCAGTTTCAGAAAGTATAATATAATCTAGAAAAGTATGAAACTTAAATTTTACCCTTAAAAGTCTAGCCAGATTGGAAAGGAAAATAAAATCTCTTTCATATTCTACCAAATGCCTTTATGAAAAATAAAAGTGATAGAAAAGGAAGGATTGTAATGAAGTACATATTTCTATCTTTCATCTCCTAACTGAACTCCTAGAGGGTAGATGTAGATCACATAGATTGATGAAAAATGTAGGTGCACAAGGGATTTCTAACTACTTATTGTTGAAAATTTTATATCCATCTACCAACTTGGAGCTGAGTTTCTTAAGAATAAATCTGGTAGCACAAGACAATTAGGCCAAGGAAGGATCCAAGCATAGTTTATCCAAGCAATCTTTGTCACTTAGGTGGGCCCAAGTTTACCACATTCTCTTGAGGTAAGTCAATAAAGACAAGGACCATTGGACTAGTTAGGGTAAGATAATGGTACATAAGACCTGTGGAGTCTATGATTTACAAACATGCTTGGTAGAAAGTATGGCAGGATACATCCAGGAAAATCCAAGACATGAATAAATGAGTTGTAACAAATTAGAACAAATGGAAATACCACCTAGTATTGACTAAACCAAGAAAACAAGTTATGAATTATATCAATCACAGACTTAACTGGAAGATACTAGCAGAATAGGTACTTATGGTCCCAGCTTAAAGAACATTTTTAACCTATGACCTCACAGGAAAGAAATGCAGAAATCCAAACAATGACATAAGATCAAAGGATCCCACGTTTCTTCCCACTATGATGAGGTTGCCTGAGCAATTCTCCTTCTTGATATATTCAGTGGTCATCTTAGAATGACACAGAGCAAAGTAGGACATATATTCAGAATAAAATCCGAGAGGATTTTTACCCAATGAAACCTGAACAGGTACCACATGAAAATCTTCAAAATGTTATTCTGATTAAACATTTCAGAATGAACTGAAATATAGACGTTGCACATACCCCTACTTCCTCCTAGCTATACAACGGAAAGGGAAACCATAGAGAAAATTAATTAAATTCACATTAACAGAAAATATCCAAAATTAAACAAAGAAAGATAAGTACTGGAGAAAGTTAACTTTGAATTATATTGTGGAGACAATTAAACCAGCATGATATATAGCTATTAATAACTGGAGTCCCTGAAAGATGAGAGGGCAGAAACAGAAAACTTTTTGAAGAAATAATGGCTGAAAAATTATAGTTTTGATAAAAACTACTAACTCACTGATGGAAGAAACTCAACAAACCCGAAGTATAAGAAAGTACACCAAAACACTTGAGAAATGGAGTATTTCCTACCATGTCAATAAACAAGGATGTCACAGTCACCAGTGATCCCAGCCTTCCAGGGCAAATAGGAAAGAGAACAACACCTGCAATCTGGTATTGCAGACAATACCTTCTGGCTGCAGCCACTCCCTGTGGTGAAGGTTGAGGAAAAACAGGATACTGGCTCCAGATAGCTGAGATGCATATGAAAGAAAGGATTTCAGTGAGACTAGAGTCTTGCATCTTCCCATACACAGAAAAGTGCTAAATTCTTTAACTTGAGATATCTGGTTTTCCTTAATTACCAACAATCTTTTGATGATCAGACTACCTGCAGCCATGAAATTAAAAGACGCTTGCTCCTTGGAAGGAAAGCTATGACAAATCTAGACAGTGTATTAAAAAGCAGAGACATCATTTTGCTGACAAAGTCTGTATAGTCAAAGCTAGTGTTCTTGCCTGGAGAATCCCAGGGATGGCGGAGCCTGGTGGGCTGCCGTCTATGGGGTCACACAGAGTTGGACACGACTGAAGTGACTTAGCATAGCATAGTTTTTCCAGTAATCAGGTGTGGGTGTGAGACTTGGACCATAAAGAAGGCTGAGTGCTAAGGAATTGATGCTTTCAAATTATGGTGCTGGAGAAGACTCTTGAGAGTTCCTTGGACTGCAAAGAGATCAGACCAGTCAATCCTAAAGGAAATCAACCCTGAATATTCATTGGAAGGATTGGTGCAAAAGCTGAAACTCCAATACTTTGGTCACCTGATGTGAAGGAATGACTCACTGAAAAAGACCCTGATGCTGGGAAAGATTGAGGGCAGGAGGAGAAGGGGCAACAGAGGATGAAATAGTTGAATGGCATGGACTTGAGTTTGAGCAAACTCTGAGAGACAGTGAAGAACAGGGAACATTGGAATCACAAAGAGTCAGATACAACTTAGCAACCGAACAAACACACATACACACACAAAACTGCCCCTTGTTGCAAACTTCTATATAACCTGACTTCTCCCCCAGCCTCCTTGGAGCAGTTTTCTCGGGGTTACTTGAGATGCTGTCTCCTGGGCTTGAAGTCCTAAAAATTCCCACCAAATAAAACGTAACTCTCAACTTTCAGGTTGTGACTATTTTTTAATTTGACACACAGCATAGCCAAGTTGCCTAAACTCTGTGATAAAAGAAAATCTTTAGGATATCCAGAGAATAAGGACACATTATACACAGAGGAACAAAGATAAGCATGGTATGATACAGAAGAAAACAATGGACTCATGAAAAACATGAGTTCCAGTCTAAGATAGTGACATGGGATGATTCTGAAATTCCTCTTCCCACAGACACACTAAATATAGAGCTACATACAGAACAATTCCTCTGAAGGAAACCCAGAAACTAGCTGAGAAACTTCTACATGTCAGGTGATTGAGAAAGTTCCCACAACGAAATGGGTAGAAAAGCCTGAGACACACTCTTGCCATAAAACCTCACCCTGGCACGGTGACATACAGTTAGAAAGAAACTTACATAACCTCCAGCTTCTCCCTTAAGTATGAAGAGTTTTGATCCAACATCTGATGCGGGGAGCTGGCTTGAGGACCTTCACCCATGGCAAAGGTCATGAGGAAGGAGGCTTGACATACGCAAAGTTGGGATCGAGCCTCAGGAGTCCCCGTGGAAATTCTCGAGCATCTACCCCTATAACCAGAGCCTGCCTACTTTACTACTTTGTGCTCTCACCTAAACCTCTGGCTTTACAGGGGACTGTCCCCCACCACCTCTTTCGGAAACAGAGTTAACTTAGAGCTCCAGTTAATAAAAACTCCTGGGCGTGACAAGAGTGTTTTAACCTACAAACTCCTCTGAAGGTTCTCTAGCCTGCCTGACAGGCTTGTCCGGCCACATGTGATTGCTCACAGCCTCCCAACTGTGAGAGGCACGAGATGCTTTAAACCTTCTAAAAACAGGTTCCTTAGAAAAGTTAGAAAACCATTAGTATAAGTATAGCGGGCTGATTAGAAATTGTATTGGTGAAGGGTTTTTCATTTGTTGAGCCAATGTTTGTTGCTAAGTCTCCACATCCCCTGCCCTTATACTCATTAATAAATATTTAGAAGAAATAAGTATTAACCTTTGATATTAATCACATTAGACCCTTAGGGTAAGTAAATTCTTTCCTTAATTAAAACCCACTACACCCTCACCCTATAGGAATGTAACTTTATCTGGTACTTTTGGAAGGTGGAGTCTTTTTTAAGAATAATCACCCCTGGAGAAATAAGTGTCCTGGTTGACTGACCGCTGTCACAGGGTGAGAGTCATAAATTGTCAGCAGGCCCCCTGGCCAGAAGATGATGTAACACCCCTAAGACCTCTGTATACATTTGTATGAAGCACCTGACTTTGATAAAAGTCAGGACTGCTGACCCCGCATGACTTTTGCATAACATCTCAGTGTATAAAAGTAGACCATGGAAAATAAAGAATTGGGATCAGTTTCTAGAAATACTGGTCTCCCCATGTTGCTCTCTCTCTCAAACTCTGGCTGAGTTTCCATCTGGATCGCGGAGCCCGCCATGCTTACTACTTATGCCTGGGCTTCTAAGATCTGACTGGGGAGGCCTCAGTGTCTCCTCTCCTTCGGGAGAATGGAAGGATGCCTGTGGCCTACGTAAGTGGTGCAAGCTTCTTGTCCTGAAGTTTTATTGGTTTCCTGCATAAACCAAGCTACTCAGCCTCTTTTCTCTACTGAATTTTCCTGCTGAGCTATCCTCATTCTATTACTCTTTACATCTCTAATTAATATGTAATTGAAGCTATTGTATCCTGATCCTCGCCAACACCGTCCCCGCTTCTAACTCCCTGGATCAGCTGGGGCTGGACTCGGCAATCTATCACCCCAACTTTTAAGATACTTACATAAAGGACAGGTACCCAAACCCCTGAAACCCTTGTTCCACAAGACTCATAGAAACAAAGAAACAGTTCTTAATTGTTCCTGAGGACTCAATGTGTTTATGGAGAAGGCAATGGCAACCCACTCCAGCACTCTTGCCTGGAAAACCCCATGGATGGAGGAGCCTCATAGGCTGCAATCCATGGGGTCGTGAAGAGCTGGACAGGACTGAGCGACTTCACTTTCACTTTTCACTTGCATGCATTGGAGAAGGAAATGGCAACCCACTCCAGTGTTCTTGCTTGGAGAATCCCAGAGACGGCGGAGCCTGGTGGGCTGCCATCCATAGGGTCGCACAGAGTCAGACACGACTGAAGCGACTTAGCAGCAGCAGCAATGTGTTTATCCCCATGGTTCAATGGGTAGAGAGCAGGCAAAAAACAAAACAAAATAAAATCATTTCCCAAACTTTCCCTGAAAAAAAGTCTATATTCATGCCTTAAAAGCTGCTGCCTAAAACACCAGGCTTCTAATTTTTAAACTTTTAGGAACTGACTTATTCTCCCTAGAGACAGGGGAGGCAAGTGGGCACTGTTCTTTGCATTCTCTCTCTCTGGCCTATTCCAGTCACCTGTATTTCTCGAAGAAGCTTGTGCTGCGCCTGGTTTACAATCTTTAGTGGCTGTTGCACAGGGACACCGGAGAAGGCAATGGCACCCCACTCCAGTACTTCTGCCTAGAAAATCCCATGGATGGAGGAGCCTGGTAGGCTCCAGTCCATGGGGTCGCTAGAGTCGGACACGACTGAGCGACTTCACTTTCACTTTTCACTTTCACGCATTGGAGAAGGAAATGGCAACCCACTCCAGTGTTCTTGCCTGGAGAATCCCAGGGACAGGGAAGCCTGGTGGGCTGCCGTCTATGGGGTCGCACAGAGTCAGACACGACTGAAGTGACTTAGCAGCAGCAGCAGCACAGGGACACACGCCTTGATCAACTGGCACTTTGGTAAGTGGGGCTTGTGTTCACAGTGCGCTGCTCTCCCGGTTCAGCACAGAGGAAGTCGACATAAAAGCCTATTTCAGAAAGCCTATTTCTTTCCTTGAAACAGGTCTATTTGTATGCTTTATTTATTATTTTACTTTTTAACTTTACAATATTGTATTGGTTTTGCCATATATCAACATGAATCTGCCACAGGTATACATGTGTTCCCCATCCTGAACCCTCCTCCCTCCTCCCTCCCTGTAGCATCCTTCTGGGTCATCCCAGTGCACCAGCCCCAAGCATCCAGTATCGTGCATCGAACCTGGACTGGCGACTCATTTCATATATGATATTATACATGTTTCAATGCCATTCTCCCAAATTGTCCCATCGTCTCCCTCTCCCACAGAGTCCAAAAGACTATTATATACATCAGTGTCTCTTTTGCTGGCTCATATACAGGGTTGTTGTTACCATTTTTCTAAATTCCATATATATGCATTAGTATACTATATTGGTATTTTTTTCTGGCTTACTTCACTCTGTATAATAGGCTCCTGTTTCATCCACCTCATTAGAACTGATTCAAATGTATTCTTTTTAATGGCTGAGTAATACTCCATTGTGTATATGTACCACTGCTTTCTTATCCATTCATCTGCTGATGGACATCTAGGTTGCTTCCATGTCCTGGCTATTATAAACAGTGCTGCGATGAACATTGGGGTATACGTGTCTCTTTCAATTCTGGTTTCCTCAGTGTGTATGCCCAGCAGTGGGATTGCTGGGTCATAAGGCAGTTCTATTTCCAGTTTTTTAAGGAATCTCCACACTGTTCTCCATAGTGGCTGTACTAGTTTGCATTTCCACCAACAGTGTAAGAGGGTTCCCTTTTCTCCACACCCTCTCCAGCATTTATTGCTTGTAGACTTTTGGATCGCAGCCATTCTGACTGGCGTGAAATGGTACCTCATAGTGGTTTTGACTTGCATTTCTCTGATAATGAGTGATGTTGAGCATCGTTTCATGTGTTTGTATACTTTAAAAGTTGCTGCTTATGGATCTGGCTTCCAATCAGTTTACATTTGGATGCTGATTGAAATCCGATCCTTTGGGTGTGTTAAGTCACTTTAGTCATGTCTGACTCTGTGTGACTCTATGGACTGTAGACTGCTAGGCTCCTCTGTCCAGGAGCTTCTCGAATCAAGAATACTGGAGTGGGTTGCCATCCCCTCCTCCAGTGGATCTTCCCAACCCAGGGATCATCAAGCCTGCATCTTCTGCACTGGCAGGCAGGTTCTTTACCACTAGCACCACCTGAGAAGCCCCTTAGGACTGAGAGGTCTCAGCAAACTCTCAACTACCTGGAGCCACTAAAAACAAAGAAGGTAACTTGGACAATCACAAAGGTTTGAGACACAACCAGTAGTCAAGGTCAGTCTAAACAATAAGATTCACATCTTACATGAGATTGCTCCAAGACATGGAGAAGTGACTGTTTCATCTAATACACAGAAACCAACACAGACATTTATTTCCTCATTGCAGGTGAAAGTGAAATTTGCTCAGATGTGTCTGACTCTTTGCGACCTCAAGGACTGTACAGTTCATGGAATTCTCTAGGGCAGAATACAGGAGTGGATAGCCTTTCCCTTCTCCAGGGAATCGTCCCAACCCAGGGATCAAACCCAGGTCTCCCTCATTGCAGGTCGATTCTTTACCAGCTGAGCCACAAGGGAAGTCCAAGAGTACTGCAGTGGGTAGTCGATCCCTTCTCCAAGGGATCTTCCCGACCCAAGAATCAAACCAGGGTCTCCTGCATTGCAGGTGGATTCTTTACCAACTGAGCTATCAGGTGAGGAATCTGTGATTAAAAAACACAGAGTGGCTTGATAAAGGTGTCACAGTTAGAAGGGATTAGAACCTTGAGCAGGAAAATCTCCAAAGTTCATCTTGGTAGAAAACATCTGGAAATACTGAAATAGGAATTATTATAAACACTACAGGATTCTAGGCTATTAAAGCTATTGATAAAATCAACCATTGTTGTTATTGTTTAGTAACTAAGTTGTCCAACTTTTGTGACCCCAGAAACTGTAGCCTGCTAGGCTCCTCTATCCAGGGTCTCCTGTATTGCAGGTGGATTCTTTATCATCTAGAGCCACAGGAGAAGCCCCAAATAAACCATAACTGATAGCAATTTACAATATGTAGAGTTATACAGAAATCACTGTATGATTATTCACAGTAGTATGAACAGTTAAGTAGCATTATCATGACTGACTAAACAAAGGAATAAATTCAGGCTCATAATTTTTAAATATAATCTCTAAGAATACATACCAAATTTATAATAGTACTAAGACTCAAATGGGTCTTTTGATCCCAAAGCATATGCTCTTTTAAATTAAAGGAAATGTTAAATTTGGCATTTAGGATTGAGAAATGGAATCTTGTCTGCCATATCAGTAGACAAGGATGTCAGAGTCATCAGTGATTACAGCCCTCCGATGTGAGACAGTGACCACTAAGGGAGCTCAGGAAGAAGAATATCTACTATCTAGCAGCCATCACACTACAGCTACAGCCCTGAGGAACTCAGGATGTGAAAAGAGGATACTGGCCCCCAGATAGCTGAGGTCCATTGGAAAGGAATGATTTCAGTGAACTCAGACTCTTGCATCTTCCCATTCATAAAAAGCACTAAATTCCTTAATGTGGGATATATAGTTTACTTAAATTTACAAAAAAATCTTTTGCGGTTCAGGCTACCTGCGCTTTGTTGCAAAATCTTTGTATAAACTGGCTCCTCAACTTGCTGTCTCAGAGCAGTTCACTCAGGATTACTTGAGATGCTGTCTCATGGGCTTGAAGTCTTAAAATTTCCATGGAATAAAGCCTAACTCTCAACTTTTAGGTTCAGTGTACTTTTTCAGTCTATAGTATTAACATATGCATACTACCAAGTATAAAATAGATAATCAACAAGGACCTACTGTATTGCACAAAGAACTATACTCAATATTTTGTAATAACATATAAGGGAAAAGAACCTGAGAAAAGTTAGATACAGATGTAGATATATAGATATAGATGATATAGATATAGACATAGACATAGACATAGATAGATGATATAGATATAAATATAGATAGGGCCTCCCCTGGAGAAGGAAATGGCAACCCATAGGATCGCAAAGAGTCAGACATGACTGAGGCACTACCCAGGTGGCGCAGTGGTAAAGGACTCGCCTGCCCATGAAGACTCAAGGTTGGTCCCTGGGTCAAGAAGATCCTCTGGAGTAGAAAATTGAACCCCACTCCAGTATTCTTGCCTGGAAAGTTACATGGACACAGGAGCCTGGTGGGCTATAGTCCATGGGGTCGCAGAGAGTAGGACATGACGGCACACACACACACACACACACACACACACACAGCTGAATCACTTTGCTGCACACCTGAAATTAACTCAAACTATAAATCAACTACACTCTAATGAAAATAAACAAATGAATGAAATAAATTAGGGAAAATGTTATATATACAAACATGGTGCTAATCAATACTTTCTATTTACTAGGTTCCCAGATCTTTCATAACTGCACTCCACACTAACAGATATCCAAAACATTGTCATCTCCACTAGTGCATTTATATGGAGTACAAATGTGACTCTCTTACATTTCTGACTCAATATTGCTACAACCTTTTTATGACCTTGATATATCTAAATGGAATTGGCACTTCAAAATTATTTATTCTCTTGTCAAATGTGTTAGCAATGCAATAGCTTGCAGTGATGACAAGAAATAACTGTCAGGGCTGATACTGATTTGAGACCTTCCTATTTGGACAGTTTGGAATGTCCCTCACATTTCTGACATTCAGTTTTAATATTTTTTAAACACTGTATGTCAGATGACCTATTTCAGGAATAACAGGATTGCTATCGTTGCTAGATGAGCTTTATAAAGGAAAACATTCTACATTGGTGCTAAAGAGTCAATATTTTTGTCTCTGTCTTACCATCTTCAAAGGGTAATCAGAGTGTCAATTGCTGAGGCCAAGAGAGTAGTTTAGTAGATGTCATCTTTATCCTCTCTAACTACATGTAAATCTGGAAAGAGTTTTGTATGTGTCTAAGATTAAAACATTTAACTTATATTAACATGCCATCTGTCTTTCTCTTTTCTCTTTTTCTTTCTTGAAATATTCTAAATATTTTAGAATCTTTTATTCTTCCTATCTATCTTGTTTAGAATGGACTGAGGTTAAAATATAATGGTAGTTAAAGAGATAGGCACTTGGAAATGCATACAAGTAAAGGTAGCAGAATGTGCCACCACAAGATATTCACTTTGGCACGTGCAGCATTTTGAGTTGAAGGCAATCAACACTCAGACAACTCAAGAAAAACATTTTCTCTCTTCCTTAACTGCCTAAAATAAATTAGAAAGGGGCTTATATCAGGAAGAGAACTATTACCAGAGATAGCATTTTCATCTGAAAGACTTACCTGCTTGGCAAGCAAACATTTATCTACCAAATATTTTCTCTTTTCACCATGTGAATTGCCTTCTTCCTTTGAAGTTTCTCTGTCCCTCTCCTCAGCTCAGGATAGCATGTAGCCTCACTTGCCTGGCTTTTTGGAGTCTCTTATCTGTATGGGGCTCCCATATGTACATGTGGCTTTCTAGGCAGCGACAGTGGTAAAGAAGCGACCGGCCAACTCAGAAAACAATTCCCTGGGTTGGGAAAATCCCCTGCAGGAGGGCATGGCAACCCACTCCAGTATTCTGGCCTGGGAAATTCCATGGACAGAGTAGTCTGCCGGGCTACAGTCTATGATGTTACAAAGGGTCGGGCATGACTAAAGAGACTTAGCATGCACGCCAGCATATTTGCCTAATTAAATTTGTTTTCCTCCTATTAATCTGACTTTTTATTAAAGGGGGGAGGTCTTAGCCAAGAACCTAGAAGGGTAGAGAAAAATTATTTTCCTCCCCTCTACAAGTCCTTCCCAAGAAAGCCAAATTGTTCAACATGAAAGAAAGTACAATCTAATTAGAGTTTTTAATAAGCTTTAATAAGCATGGCACCCCACTCCAGTACTCTTGCTTGGAAAATCTCATGGACGGAGGAGCCTGGTAGGCTGCAATCCATGGGGTCGCGAAGAGTAGTACATGACAGCGTGACTTCACTTCGACTTTTCATTTTCATGCATTGGAGAAGGAAATGGCAACCCACTCCAGTGTTCTTGCCTGGAGAATCCCAGGGACGGGGGAGCCTGGTGGGCTGCCAACTATGGGGTCGCACAGAGTCGGACACGACTGAAGCGACTTAGCAGCAGCACTAAGCAAGAGGACATGAAACTTTGATTTTAAGAAAAGATGGGGCATAAAAGTAGGTGTCTTAGCCCCTCATATGAAAACTTGCTAAAATTACCAGAAGGAAATAATAATATGGTGGAAAACACATTGCAACTACGACTAGCAAATGAAAACCCCCGCAGGAAATGTGCAGTTTGGGGACCAACTGAGGCAAGTCTTGAAGGTATGGCAAACCATAAGGGAAACGGAGGATCTACAATTAGAGCCAAGAGACATACTGCAAATTCTCAACAGAGGATGCTGCTCTTAGTGTAAAAGTAACAGGATGATGTTAACTATAGTGATGGTAATGATGATGATAATGGTAACTCAGGAAACAGGAAAAAAAAAAAAAAAAACTATGAGAAAGCTGCAGGTTTCCACTCTTAAGGAAGTAATTTAAAATGAAGCTGAAATGTTAAACAACATAAAGGAAAATGTGATGTCATCGAAGATTTTCAATTGTATAAAATTCAGAATATTGAATTTGTATGTGGAGGAAAAGTTTAAGTCACTGTGCAACAACATAGGAGAAAAGTACTAAGCCTTCAAACATATTCCAGATAAGTTAATCTATGTAGAACACAGATAACGGAGACATAAAAGGCAGAACTTTATGTCCTTGAAGAGAACATACAAGCAATCGAGCACTAATAAGAGCACTAGACGATCGAGGTTCAAGTTTGGCCTCCACTTGAATGACCCTTATCGTTACCCAAAGGGTAGTAACACTGAGCAATATACTGATCCTCTCCATACCCAGCTGTCATTTGAGAAATAAGTATAATAGTCATCTCTCATTTAATTACTGGGAATAATACTAATACAAATAAAACAATCACAACATCCTGTTCAGATCAGATCAGATCAGTCGCTCAGTCGTGTCCGACTCTTTGCGACCCCATGAATCGCAGCACGCCAGGTCTCCCTGTCCATCACCAACTCCCAGAGTTCACTCAGACTCACGTCCATCCAGTCAGTGATGCCATCCAGCCATCTCATCCTCTGTCGTCCCCTTCTCCTCTTGCCCCCAATCCCTCCCAGCATCAGAGTCTTTTCCAATGAGTCAACTCTTCACATGAGGTGGCCAAAGTCCTGGAGTTTCAGTTTTAGCATCATTCCTTCCAAAGAACACCCAGGGCTGATCTCCTTCAGAATGGACTGGTTGGATCTCCTTGCAGTCCAAGGGACTCTCAAGAGTCTTCGCCAACACCACAGTTCAAAAGCATCAATTCTTTGGCGCTCAGCCTTCTTCACAGTCCACCTCTCACATCCATACATGACCACAGGAAAAACCATAGCCTTGACTAGACGAATCTTTGTTGGCAAAGTAATGTCTCTGCTTTTGAATATGATATCTAGGTTGGTTATAACTTTTCTTCCAAGGAGTAAGCGTCTTTTAATTTCATGGCTGCAGTCACCATCTGTAGTGATTTTGGAGCCCCCCAAAATAAAGTCTGACACTGTTTCCACTGTTTCCCCATCTATTTCCCATGAAGTGATGTTCATGCTTAAAGCATACTGAAAGTGAAAGTGAAGTCGCTCAGTCATGTCTGACTCTTTGTGACCCCATGGACTGTAGCCTATCAGGCTCCTCTGTCCATGGGATTTTCCAGGCAAGTGTGCTGGAGTGGATTGCCATTTCCTTCTCCAGGGGATCTTCCCGACCCAGGAATCGAACCCAGGTCTCCCTCATTGCAGGCAGACGCTTTACCGTCTGAGCCACCAGGGAAGCCATAAAGCATACTAAACAACAATCAGATCAAACAAATTGCTATAAATGGAAAGATTAATGAAATGTGATCACTACTTGGATCAATTTATTTCAGATTTTTGAACATCAAGAAACAAAGTGAATTTGAATTTGACACTAAATAATGGATAACGAAACCTGCAGTCCCTACAATGCACTATCATTTCTCTTCCTGACCATATTACAGAGAATAAACTGGGAAATAGTTCATCTCCAGAGCCTTCTACATCCTGCCTTATCCTTTTTGTTTGCTGATACTGTTACTAAATATTAGCAAAATGAGAAGTGATAGAATTGGGGCAAATGGACAAGAATTACATCTGGCCACACACTTGCACACACACACACACACACACAACAGATTAGGCAGGTCCAGTTTTCAAACTGGTGCAATTCCTGAACTCTTACTGAAGAGTATAATAGAGAGATTAAGCCTATTCCATCAGAGGGTCCATGTGGCAAAATTTCTCTATGAAACATTGTGAACACTGTATTACCTACAGAAGATTTTAGTTTAAATTTTTTAAATAAAATCTTGCAAAAGGTATTCTTAGTGCTTGTTAAAGGTGTTCTTTCAATAAGTTATTATGGGTGTTTAAGGGGAAATTACAAAACAGTGATTCACAGCATACTCACTCGATGCCAATTTTACTTATTCTTAATTTGTCTAATACTCATGTTTAATAACTTAGTGAAATAAAGTGTTTAAGGCAAAATGTCCAGTTAAAAGTTGGAATTATTTTGAACAATTATTAAGTTTATGGAAAATAATACTCTCTCTTAAAGTCCTATAAATGAAGGGTCGATTTCCAGAGGATGAAAAAGCTTACACTGATGAATGATTCAGACAGTCTTTCATTCTTCATTAGGAGTGAATTAATTTCTTGAAGAAATAAACGATCTTCTTCAGTTGTCAAATGTGTAAATTTCATTTCAAACATGCACACTCCTCAATCTGTTAAAAGACTGATATGTCAATGATGAAATATAAATTGCAGAAACTAATCAGGTTTAGAAATCGTGAGCTCTTGGCTGCGGTTACTGCTGTGATGCTCTGGCACTAGCACATCTCAGCCTGATTATGAGAGATCAGAAGGAAGAGGTGGCATTTGGAGCAAACAGTTCCCACATAAATAGGAGATGTGATTTGTTATAAATTATGGAAAACGGGGTGAGAATTTTGAAAGGATAACCCTTAATAGACGACTCACTATCAAATAGAATGTCACAATTTCTCATATTTGGAAAGGCTGATTATGGAATTGCAAAGAAGATAAGTTTTAACCTACAGTCTTTCTCTTAAAAATTTGTGCATTGTATAATGCAGTATGCATCCTTAAACTCATACTTATTTCATAGAAAATGCAAGTGCTTTTCTTACTTAGCCTTGCTTTTGTGTTTTCCCTTAGACTGTTTCTTAGATTTTAGCAACTTCTGTATATAAAAATAGGATGCATATTAATGTTTCATAAATATTTGTTAAATGTCTTTTCAGTAAGTGTTGAAAGTCACAAATATTGGAAATAAAGGCAATAATAAAAGTGACAAAAATGGCCTGTGCGTTTATATTGTACTATATAACTGAAAATTTATTTCTACAGCTGTTTTATTTATCCATAATTAATCCTTTGGATAATACTATAAGGAAGATATTTCCCAGTTTACATGCAATTGAAGAAACTCAGCACAGTTAGTTTATCATAGTTGGAGAGGGCCACAGCCAGAAAGAGTCCCAAGCTTTCTGATACTAGAGACCAGGTTAATAAAAACTGGAGCCTATTATACAGAGTGAAGTAAGCCAGAAAGAAAAACACCAATACAGTATACTAACGCATATATATGGAATTTAGAAAGATGGTAACAATAACCCTGTATACGAGACAGCAAAAGAGACACTGATGTATAGAACAGTCTTTTGGACTCTGTGGTAGAGGGAGAGGGTGGGATGATTTGGGAGAATGGCATTGAAACATGTATAATATCATATAAGAAACGAGTCGCCAGTCCAGGTTCGATACACGATACTGGATGCTTGGGGCTGGTGCACTGGGACGACCCAGAGGGATGGTATGGGGAGGGAGGAGGGAGGAGGGAGGAGGGTTCAGGATGGGGAACACATGTATACCTGTGGCGGATTCATTTTGATATATGGAAAAACCAATACAATATTGTAAAGTTAAAAAATAAAATAAAAAATAAATAAAAAAATTTAAAAAATAAAAATAAAATCGTACAATAGCTGCGTGATTAGGTTTCAATATATACAAAAAGAGCAGAACAATTCGGTAAAAATACATAGGTCGTTCATTGTCTTTCAACCCATGGACGGCCTCTTATGTTTAGTTTCAAATTCTAGGGAAGAAAAAAATCATATGTAGGCCACTTAATATCTGTGAAATCCTGCAATAGACCCTTTAAGAGTAACATTTTAAAAAAATATCATTCCTAAATCTGCAAGATCAGAGAAGTTACTTAATTTATCAAAGTACACACAGTAAGCAATGGCAAAGCCAGTATTGGAAGCTAGGTCTATCTGATTACTAAACACTTTTCATTATATCATAACTTATGTCTCATTCCAAGTAGCATGTAGCTTTCTGGCATCTAGTATATACAAAAAATAACTGCTGTCTGGAAATGCTGATATGCCTGCTCTTGTTTAGTCACTAAGACATATCCAGCTCTTTTGTAACCACATGGACTGTAGCCCACCAGGCTTCTCTGTCCATGGGATTTCCAAGGCACGAACACTGGAGTAGGTTGCCATTTCCTTCTCCAGGGCATCTTCTCGACCCAGGAATCAAACCCACTTCTCCTGCATTGGCAGGTGGATTCTTTACTGCTAAGTCACCAGGGAAGCTCCATGATTGCTCCCCTTATCCCATAAGACAGCATTTAAAAATTAGTAAGTTTAGTCAGTTGAGTCACTCAGTCATGTTTGACTCTTTGCAAACCCATGGACTGCAGCATGCCAGGCCTTCCGGTCCCTCACCAACTCCAAGAGTATACTCAAACTCATGTCCATTGACTCAGTGATGCCATCCAAGCATCTCATCCTCTGTTGTCCCCTTCTCCTCCCACCATCAATCTTTCCCAGTATCAGGGTCTTTTCACATGAGTCAGTTCTTTGCATCAGGTATTGGAGTTTCAGCTTCAACATCAGTCCTTCCAATGAACACCCAGGACTGATCTCCTTTAGAATGGACTGGTTGGATCTCCTTGCAGTCCAAGGGACTCTCAAGTGTCTTCTCCAATACCACAGTTCAAAAGCATCAATTCTTCAGCGCTCAGCTTTCTTTATAGTCCAACTCTCACATCCATACATGAACACTGGAAAAACCATAGCTTTGACTAGATGGACCTTTGTTGGCAAAATAATGTCTCTGCTTTTTAATATTCTGTCTAGGTTGGTCATAACTTTCCTTCCAAGGAGCAAGTGTCTTTTAATTTCATGGCTGCACTCACCATTTCCAGTGATTTTGGAGCCCAAAAAGATAAAGTTCATCACTGTTTCCATTGTTTCTCCATCTATTTGCCATCAAGTGATGGGACCAGATGCCATAATCTTAGTTTTGAATGTCGAGTTTTAAGCCAACTTTTTCACTCTCCTCTTTACTTTCATCTAGAGGTTCTTTAGTTCCTCCTCACTTTTTGCCATAAGTGTGGTGTCATCTGCATATCTGAGGTTATTTATATTTCTCCCTTCAGTCTTGATTCCAGCTTGTGCTTCTTCCAGCCCAGCGTTTTGCATGATGTACTCTGCATATAAGTTAAATAAGCAGGGTGACAATACACAGCCTTGACGTACTCCTTTCCCAATTTGGAATCAGTCTGTTGTTCCAGTTCCAGGTCTGTCCAGTTCTAACTGTTGCTTCCTGACCTGCATACAGATTTCTCAAGAGGCAGGTCAGGTGGTCTGGTATTCCCCTCTCTTTCAGAATTTTCCACAGTTTATTGTGATCCACACAGTCAAAGGCTTTGTAATATATGTGCTTTAGTAACATAGATAGTAAACCAAACTACTCAAGAGTTTTCTTAGATTTAGGAGTTTAGATGGAAGACACTCATATAGAAGGTCCAACTCTGTAAACTCTTTACATCTGTTTTTTTTTTTTTTTAATAGGTTAGTATTATGCAAGACATCAATAGTTTTGATCACTGCTAAAAATTTGTCAGTCTTCATATAACTCAAATATAATCACCATATATATAAAATAAGAGACTTAAAGGAATGAAAACAATAAGCAGTGAATCACAGCCCTCTTTGGAAATATATTAGGTCCTTGACTTCTAGATTTAAGAATTATCACTAAAAGAATAAACTTCTGGATTTAGAATACTGGTATTTGACTTCTAACTTCTTTCCATTATGGCCTCAGAGAAACTAATCTCTCTGTGATGCTTCCACATCTGTAAAAGTGGATTACAATTTCAGATATAAAATCCAAATAAAATATTCTTTCAGTGAAATATTATAAATAACTAAATATAATAATTCCAACCTCTGAAGGGAAGATTAAAGATTTGGTTAAAAATACAGAACAAAAACATTAAAATATTCCAAACTGTATAAGGCAAGAGGAAATAATCAACTCAGATTCCAGCTTTAAGAATAGAAACAGTTTGAGGATAAGTTGCTACAATACTATCATATAATCATATCTAGTTCTAGTTTATCAAATGTCAGTCATTTTTTGTACAATCTGTAGAAAGCAAACTCTCCTAAATTAAGTTCAGTTTTCCCCCTACAAAATTCAGCACATGTAAAATAGGGACTGTATGCATTTCAAGTTCCTTTCAATTTTTTACACAAAGATCTTAATTCACTGTTTATTTTTTTTAAATTTTATTTTATTCTTAAACTTTACAATATTGTGTTGGTTTTGCCAAATATTGAAATGATTTATGTAAATCCTTAGACTTCTTTATATTCACATCCTATCCAAAGTTAATAGCATTAGCTTTCTTCATATTATATAAATAGCCAAATGTGTTTAGAGTCCACATGAGATAAGTTATTATAAAAGATTTTCTTGTGATAAGCTCTTGTAAAGTTTTTCGTTAAGTGATAAAGTGTAATCAATGATTAAATGAGTATTTGCTCTCATTTATTATCATAGGGTTAGAGATAATCAATATGCAAAAAAAATAAAATTACTGCAATGAACTTTTTATCAGAATAAGCCACTGTGATTACTATAAGTATTTTTTTCCAATTAATTCAACACTTCCAAGAAGGAGAACAATTTTCTTCCTGCTTTACCAGAAAATTGGACCTATTATTTTTTTACTATGCCATTAGTGACTGTCAAAATTCTTAGTTTAATATAGAACATTGTGAATATAAATTCTCTACTAAAGATCCCAATAGCAGAGTAAATTCCTTTAACAGAACTGTATTTGGAAAGATGGGCAGTACTTCAATAAAGTAAACAAAGCACAGGAAATAGCATTTTCTATTTTTTTCCAGAGAAAAGTAGAGTCTACTACTTATCTCTAAAAATATGGGATTTCCTAAGCATATTAGCAGCTAATACATGAAAATTAGAAATCCCCCCTTATTTAAGGAAATAACATTTAACACAATAGATTGTAAATTCTCTAGAACTTACAGCTAGAGTAAGGCTTTAGAATACAAGTCTTCTAAGGGTGGAGTGGTACAATTTATTTAAATCACTAGGTTCCAAGTCCAGTCACCAGTAGTACAAAGAAGTGGGTGGAAATGAATTGCTATTTGTTAGTTTAGATTCTTTAGTAAGTGCAGGGTTAAATGTAACTGAATAAATGGTGAGTGAGTGACTGTGTGCCTAGCCCACCTGCACTGAGCAGTTTCAACAGTTTCAAATGCTTACTGTGTTTATGTGAAGGAATGCAGAAGACAGTTTGAGTCTCATTATGTCAGTGTTGTGGGATTCCTGCCCTTCACCTAGTCATCTTCTGAGGTCACAACTGACTTTTTTCTCCTTCTGTACTCTGCAAGGGAGGAAATGAGGTGACTTTTACCTGTTTTGGAGCTTCCTTGGTTAAAAGTACTGGGTCTTTTTGTCCTGTCCACATGCTCCCCAACAAGTGAACAGAAATAGGAGATTAATTCAATGTACCAGCTTGACTGCCTCCTGTTGGCCATTAGCTATACTTCATGGATAAGAATGCTAATGACTTCACTTTCAAATATGAAACTACTTTTAATTTGCTAGTTTGTTTGTCTGAAACCACCAAATTCTGTATCTCATGACACTGAATCTGAATGGTACAGTGTTATTTTTTAATGCTGAGTATCATAACCCCCAATCAATTAGTCTTTCAAACATACTCTTAGAAAATAATTACTTTCTTCTATAATTGTCAGATTATCAGTTCAATTATTAAATTTGAGATCAAAATAATGTGTTGCAGCTTAAATAAGTGGAAGTTTGTTTCCTTCTCACATAGGAGTCCAAGACTAGGAACCTAGGACTGATATTGTAGAGTAAGCTCTTTTTTGCATTTTTGCTTTGCAATCCTTAACATGTGGATTTAGACCCTCATGGTCTAAAATGATTGCTTCAATTTCTATCATCATAGTTGCCTTCTAAACAGGGGAGAGAGACCAAGGAATTCATGCCTGTTCTCTTCAAGGGCAGGACTTAGAAATGGTACACATTATATATACTTATATTTATTGGTTGAAACTTAGCTGTAGAGCTACATATATTATCAAGGATTGGAAATAACAACTTCACTTTGGTGACCATGTTCTATTGAGAATTTTACTACAAAGGAAGGAGAATGGAAAGTGAGTACTAATTAGCACTAATCATTTTTTCATATACCTAAAAGCAGAAAAAATGGGCAATTGGAACCCCTACCTTTCACTATGGGCAAGATAGAAAAAGAAATGCTGAATTTTCTAATGTCACAGACCAAGAATACCAACTATCATCTCTACTCTATCTTCTGTCTGAGTTGAAAGTTCTTGGTAGATTTAACAAAATGCTTTTAAATTATGTGGGTATTTAGAGATAATAAAAGAGCTCTAAATCTTTTACTTCTGATAACTTGAACATTTCTTACTCTTTATATCTGTGTTAGCTACAACTTCAGGGCTTCTCAGGTGGCACTAGTGGTAAAGAACCCATCTGCCAACACAGAAGACATAAGAGACGAGGGTTTGATCCCTGGGTCGGGAAGATCCCCTGGAGGGGGAAATGGCAACCCACTCCAGGAGTCTTGCCTGGAGAATCCCCATGCACAGAGGAGCCTGGCGGGCTACAGTCCATGGGGATGCAGAGAGTCAGGCATGACTGACGTGGCTTAGCACACATAGCTATGTCTTCTTGACTAAAATACAACCAGAACAAGAGAATCTGCTAAAGGACTCTGATTGATTAATTCCAGAGTTAATAGTCACAGCCATCGGGAGGTGACCAAGACTCATAGTAGATCATTTTCCATAATAAACTCACTCTTTGTACCTCTAAATGGTCTGTTTCTCCTTCTTGGAGATAATGTCAGTGGCCTGAATGTGAAACTGGACAATTTTCTCAGTACCTCTTTTACTAAGCCCAATCAAAATTTAGTCCTGAAATTATAATTTGACAGAACTGCCACACATTTCCAGCCCTCACATGCAGTTTAGTAACCATAATCCCGTGAAGTAATGATCAGTTCACACATGAATGAGAGCAAACACAAATGCCTTAAATTTATCACCAAAATTTTACCAAGTAATAGTGTAACAGTTTATGAATGGAGCACCTAGTCTCCCCATCAAAGAGACTCTTAGTAAGGAATACCACAGATTTGCTTTCCTTAGAGTGTCAACCCCCAGGCCTTCCTAGATCTCATGTCAGCAATAATTTGCAGCTTCTCACAGGTTTTCCTATTGATTCTTAAATAAAATAAGAAGTCACTCTTTCCCTCTTTCAATACCCATGGCTCTCCTGACTACTTTCTTGTTGGCAGTTTGTCCTAGTGTTACTCTGATACTGGTAAGTCAAATTGATGAAGTGTTGACAGAACCAGGCATAATTTTCAACATGCTCATAAATGCTTATTTAGTCAGGAACACTTCTCTAATTCACTATCATACCTAGGGCATGGGAATGAGGAAGGGCAGAAAGCTGAGAATAATCTGTTGTCATAGTCTATTGGAAATGTATGTGGCACTTGCTTCAGAGGGGTGTGGAAAAAATGACACTTTATGGAAAGGCTTAATACAGCATGTGATTTGAATAGTGGCACTATCCAGTTTAGAATCAAAACACTAAATTTCATGTAAGTTCAGAAAGTATTCTAACCTAGAGTCAAACTCTACACTAAGCATTATCTTCTATTACTACCTCCACTTTGTTTTATTCCACTTCTAGGTCTACTACTGGGATCCAGAATAAGGAGAAGACATTGAAAGAACATATGAGCTGGGTTGACAACCTTCTGGATGGCCAATCATGACGCAAGGAAAGGGTACACAGGAGCAGAGACTGTGAAACAGTCCTGTTACCTGGACTAATAATGAAGATTCACAAATTTCTATAGAACTATCTATGTGCCAGGAAGTTACAGGGGTTCCAGATAGCCAAGTTACATATAATGCCTAAGATATTTTTTCCTAATGATACCCCTAATATTAACTCTTTGCTATTTCAACATACATGTAAAAGATTCTTATCGTATCCTAGTTTTCTAACATCTTGAAATGCCTTCCTCAAATGATCTTGTCTTTCAACTTATCTCAGCCGCTTATCCCCTTAAATCATCCCCCAAACCATATGTATTGTATGCCTAAGACCATACGTATGCCTTGTTCTCTTGCAATACCTTCCTATAGCGGTATGTATTTCTGCATGAGCGTTAGAAAACCGCAAAGGAAGGGAAGAGGCAGTACTGATGTGGTAACATAGAACTGGGCAGTAAATCAGAAACAGTGCTTAATTTGACTGAAAAAAAAAAAAAAAAACTGCTGAATCAGACTGAGTATTCCTGAAGGTGTTGAAATTAAAGTGTTCACTGCCAAGTGGAAATGAGAGCTCATGAAGAAAATTAAATTCTGTTAGAAAAATAGTTTCAGTTGAGTACACATCTGTTTTGTAGCTATTATTTATTTTTGTTATAAATTATATCATCCAAATTAGCTAATTGGACCAAATAGTCCATATCCCCAACTACCCTCTTCATCAGCTACCGATGAATTACATAAGACTTCAGAGATACTCTGTAGCATTCTCTCAAACAGAAAAAACAAAAGAATGAAAAGAAAAGAAATACTAATGGACAAATGTTGACTGTCTTCTTTTCTCATTAGCCATCAGTATGTAAAATAATTCAGGTCTTAGACTTGACAAAGAAGATCATCAGCTCCCCTACAAACCACAAAGGGATTCCTGAAATCTGAGCAGAGTGTTTGGGTACAAGATGCATTAAGGTCAATTATGCACAAATAACCAAATTTCCCCAAATTTCTTAAATTCATCTTAAATCAAGAATCCACACAGGCCCTGAGACTCAGATATAAAGTCATTAAGTAATTGTTCTTTAATATAACTCATAAATCATTGGGGTTTTTTTTAGGTTGTGAATAATTTTAAGTTTTTATTTTATATTGGGGTATAGCTGATTAACAAACAATGTTGTGATAGTTTCAGGTGAATAACAAAGGGACTCAATCATACATATACATGTATCCATTCTTCCCTGGCCAAAAAAGTCATTTTTCTATGATAGAACATTCCTCTCAGAATGGTCCTGCAGGAGTCTGAGGTCCTTTGGAATTATTATTCTCCTCTTTTGTTAATACCCATTTTCCCCTCATGTCTCAATGACCTTAGTATCTTGCTTACTGCCAGTTTTTGCTAACATCACTTCTGCCTTAATTGTTTGGAATTCCAACCTAAATGGAAATAATGCTTTCAATGTCTTTACCTGCTACTTCCTTAACATTCTCTTCTCCAATGTACCTCAGTCACTCATCCCCTTGGTCATACCTGTTAGATCTTATCATTACAATTACCAGTTACCCCTCCATAATCTGTGTTTCACTCTAAGCACTCTCAGCAAGTACCTTTTTTCTTTTTCCAACACATTAACTCTAGTATAATGGTTTACAACTTTCCTTAACCATCCTTTCCTAGATATAGTGCATGGTCAAGTATATTGCATCTACCCTATTTTGTTTCTCTCCCTGTTAGAATGTAAGTGTTACAAGAGCAAGAATATCTGTCTGTTCTGTAACAGATCTCACCCAAGCAACTAGAAAAAAATGCCTGGGACATACTAAGCACTGAATAAACATTTCATAAATGTATGATTAACTGAAAGAAGAAAATATCTTGGTTCTAGAACATGGCCTCCCTTTTAACTTTTCCTTTCCTTTCCCTGGACACTAAGGAATAATTAAAATCAAAGCTGTCTTAATATTTCTCCCTAGCTAATCAGGACATTTCCTGTAGAAAATTGACAAAAATGTAACTCCAAAAAACAGGTGAAAAAAAGAGTGTATTGGCTTCAGTTAAGTGGGAAGCTCCTGGAGGAGGCGTAGGAAATGGTTTCAAACAGTTCCATCCAGGGTTTCACATGAAGTTATTAAGTTTCTCAATTTCTTGGATCTATTTCTTTCTGAAGGTTGACCTAATTCTTTCCCAACCCATATGGGCTTCCATCATGTCATGAGGGAAGCTGGCTCAGGCAGCTCCAAATTCACATCCTGTCAGCCTTATGTCTCCAAAGCAGGAAACAGTTGTCCCCACTGGCAGTCTCAGAAATGTCTAGTGAAGTGCTCTGGCTGTCCAGAGGAGAGCTACTCTCTACCTTTTCGCTGGGCTGTCCATGTTCAGGATAGTCTTCATAGCTTTACCAGGACTATGGATTTGGAGAGAGGTGGTCCCTCCAAGGAAGAAATGCGAAATAAACACCACAAAACATTCCCTTCTCTTTTCTCCTTACCCTGTCAACTGGGGTGCTTCAGAGGCCAATTTCTATCTGATGGTACAAATCAGCCAAGAAGCCATGTATAGGAAAAGATGATTAGGTAAGAGGATTCTAAGTGGAGCCCTTTTAGGCCAAAGGGTTTGGACACAGTGAACTTCGTCCAACCAATGTTGTTGAGAGATTTCAGGCTAGCTATTTTTTTTTCAATTTAGTATAATAAATATTCTAAAAGAAGAATGGTAGTTTTACATGATTAATAAATAAAATAATATTTTTTAAATTATTGCAGTCTTACTCATTTATAATTTCAACTGCATGTTCATACACTGTTTTTATTCATCTATCAAATAATTCATCTGTCTGACCATCAGATAAAAGGAGTTATTCCCTACATACAATGTGCAATGTAATGCACTATGCCAGTAATGACAATGCAATGAGTAATAATATATGTTTGATTCAAATTAACATAAATACTTAATTACATTTGCAAAATTCCACTTATGCAATCAGCTTGCTAAATCCATGATTATAGTAGATAGATATTGTATTTAGTTTCAAAATTACCATAAATAACATTTATAGAAAGTTAACTGTGTCAGGCACTGTATTACATACTTATATGAATTACTTGATTTAATCCTCACAATTTTATGTGGTAGGTGCTATTATTACCTCCATGTTTATGTAAGTAAACTGATAAAAACCCAGGAATCTGTGATATAGGTCTCACGGTTCAGAAGAGGTGGAATTAGAACTCAAATCCAGTGACCTGATTTCAAAGACAAAGTTTTTCAACACTCTGTACTCTATCTTAGCAAAAGAGTCGAATGACATTTAGTGCAGAGTGACCCATAACCCACAAAGAAGAAGCAGTCACAGATAAGAGTGGTGCTTAATTAGATGTGGTGTCCATATCAAAAAGCAATCTTAATACAAAAAATTATATTTTCTTTCTTTAATAAAAGTTTAATATGACTTATGGAGAGAGTTTCTAACTATAAGGGTCCAAGTGGGAGTTGTGAAACTGTCAACTCGTTGGCTATACTGTAGTCAGAAGTGATTGTAGTAGCGTAGATTCTTGTTACAAATGTTTTGTATTCAAGGGTCTTAATTACAGCCTATGTAGGAGTACAAAAAAGATAATTCAAGTAGAAGGAGAGCAGGACACAGAAGAGATTGGGTCCTATCATGGAATCAACAGTAAGAAGGCTAGAACAATTGTTTTTACAGAGCTAGGAGGAGAGACACATGTACACACCATGGAAGAAAGAGTATGACTAGAATAAAAGTTAATTCTGAGGATATTAGTGCTCTGAACACAGAGCAGATTGGGTCCTATCATGGAACCAATGGTATTAGGACTAGAAGAATTTTTTATTGTCTCACACTTGGTAGAAGTGACTTACAAGATGACTAAGTGTCCAGGGGACACAGTGATTGTACAGGTGTGTGTGTCTATGTGTCTATGCATAAAATAAAAGAATGGGACAGGAAGGAGAGAGCTAACATTACCAGAAAGTAGAGGATACAAATAGTGAAATGTATAAAAGATGCTTGTATCATATATGTTTTTTCTGACATTCAATTTCTTAGTTTGGTTGCTTAGTTATTGGTCTTAAAATATATTTTCATTACCCTGACCTGAAAGATAATGTACTCTTTTATCATGTACTCATCTAAAAGTCATGATATAATTTTCACATATTTTCAGAGTATCAAAACATTACAGTTCATATATTTAATATTTTATACCAGAGTTTAACCACAGTTAATATGAACTAATTGTTAGAAACAGTTACAGTGATGAACCACAGAGAGACTGAAGTCCCAAAGACTAATTCACATTAAATGTGCACACTGCATACCTTTGGATTCAAGGTGTAGGTTTATATTTTTACCACTTTTAATTAGAATGAAGTAATATCAACAAATATTTATCCAGGATTTAAGAGTTAAACAGGCACACTTAATTTTGTCACTATTTCCCAGGTAATCAAAACATATTAGACTTAATGACAAAGACTGAGTACTACTTATAATTTCTAAAAATTAAAATTAAACAAAGATCATTTCTCTTTAACTGAGAAATAAGGATGAAGAGTGAGAAAAATCCCTATGAAGGTTATATAGGGGAGGGATCAAGTATGTATGTGAGCAAGTCAGGCTCACAATTGTACTTTTAACCATAGAATGCACATGTTTTCAGAACAATTTCAGTCAATTTCAAAGGCAAATGAACACAGAACACAAGTTATCATTTAAATGCAAAAGAGATTTCATTAGAATTTTTATCTCTCGTTTTGGTGATGTGACAACACGTCTGTGATATGGATTAAAGGAAATGAAAATTCCTCCACAGAAGCCAGCCAAAAAGCCTCTTTTCTTTGGAGTGTACTCATTTGGGTTACAATTTCTATTATGTTTCTGTTTTAACATTATGTTTGTGTTTCATCTTATTAAGTTCATTTACATTAGTATGAAAGTCAGTGTAATAATAGAATAAATTATTTTGAAATTAATGTTAAAATACTAAAGACTCCAAGGCAGCTTTGATGATTAAAGTTGATTATAATGGCTAAATGTGGACAATATAATACATTCTCCAATTATTTCTCTGAATATTGCAACTCACAATCATTTCTTTAACTTCTGTGGATTATTCTTTGTGTTCAAAACAGCATCTCTGAATATAGGTAACCACAATCTTGGGACAGGCAAAGCAGAAATCTACCAAAATCAATAAATTAAATAATGTGGATAACCAACTCAAAAATAAATGTTTTATTTTTATTTTTATAAAGATATGTTAAGAGGATAAATGTGTAAATCAGAGAATAGTGTAGCCAAAGAGTATAGAGATATCTGATTCAAACTACTGCCAAATTTAGAAATTTTTATGTGTTATATCCATTTTGGGGAATTGAAGATGAATGGTAAGAGGACACTGTATTAAACGTTGATGTGTTTTTTCCATAGAAACAATCATTATGCTTTATCAACCATATTTACCTCGTGATGGAGCTAAAAGGCATTACTGTTACTGAGTTCTAATGAGGTGGATGAAACTGGAGCCTATTATACAGAGCGAAGTAAGCCAGAAAGAAAAACACCAATATAGTATACTAACACATATTTATGGAATTTAGAAAGATGGTAACAATAACCCTATATGTGAGACAGCAAAAGAGACACAGATGTAAAGAACAGTCTTTTGGACTCTATAGGAGAAGGTGAGGGTGGGATGATTTGAGAGAATAGCATTGAAACATGTATATTATCATATGTGAAACAGACCGCCAGTCCAGGTTCGATGCATGATACAGGGTGCTCGGGGCTGGTGCACTGGGATGACCCAGAGGGATGGAATGGGGAGGGACGTGGGAGGGGGGCTAAGGATGGGGAACACATGTACACCTCTGGTGGATTCATGTCAATGTATGGCAAAACCACTACAATCTTGTAAAGTAAGTAGCCTCCAATTAAAATAATTTTTTTAAAGTAACAAAGGCATTACATTTAAAAGTAAAAAAGAAAAAGTAACAAAGGCATTTACATTTAAAAGTAAAAAAGGCATTACATTACCATTACTGTTCAGGGGAAATTGTATCTGAAAATTCAGCACACAAGGTGATGGGAACACAGATGAGGAGAGAGACAAGGAGTGAGACCAGTAGAGAGAGACGAGGAAGGTTTCATGTATCATGCCTGGAAAACTCGTGTGAATTAGACACATGGACAGGTATTCCAGGCAAAAGGTAGATGTAGGTGGTCAGAGCTCTGCCAATTTACCGACTTGGAAGAAAACCATTTCCTGCAGCACACAAGGTGACTGTGGGACTGTAACAAGCCACGAAGATGGAGAGATCATCAGGAAAGGCAGGCCATGAAGGGCAGGGATATATACTAAATCCTTTGAATTTGATATTGGACATAATCTCACCCCACTAAAAGATTTAGGCATGAGAGGGACATAAACATGCTGCATTTATAAAGACAGCTCTTTCAGTGGTTTGAGAAATCTTATAGATTATTGCTCTCTGGTAGAACTATCTGTGATGATGTACAGAAATGTCCTATGTCCGCACTGTTTAATTTGGTAACCACTAACCATACACGGCTATTGAGCATTTGAAATGTGGCTAATGCTACCAAGAAACTGAATTTTTCAGTTTATATAATTTTAATTAATCTAAATTGAACTTTGAATAGCCACATGGGGCTGGAAAAATCACATGGGGCAGTGCAACTCTAGAGGTAGGATTGACTTTATCCGAGGTTATCAAAAGAAAGCAGTTGCTGAAATTTAGGTTTCTTTGTGCACACTTTTATTTTCTCTAAATATAAGAACTTAAAAGGAGAAATGAGCTGTCAAGTAATTGCACCCCATTTTACCATTCTCTTTCTTCTCTGAAAAATCCTCCATACTGAAACCTGTTCTCAGAACTCTCAGGACTAGAAGGGTTGATAACAAGAAATGTGTATCTGAATATCATGACCTGGGGTGTGATATTCAGTCCAAATATATATTTAATGAAATATATAATTTAATATATGTAATATTTAGCACTGGTAGGTTAAATCCTTGAAAATTAAACTGATCAATTAATTTAACATGTATTTTTAATTCATTTAAATATGTGCTGAGTACTATTTGTCAAACAGTATGCTGGGTGCTGGGGATAAAGTTGTGAGTAAGTCTGAATTCCTAGAAATTCCCAATCCAGCAGAGTGGGCAGATTATACACAGAGCTAATCATAATACAGTGAATGACACATGGAGATGGAAAGTCAATAAAATGATCACCACACCAGAGACATGGAAGAGCTTACTTCTGCATGAAGAATTAGGGGGCAAATTGAGTCAGGAGTTGACTCTGATATTGAAACGAGAATTTCAAGCTAGAAATTCAATGAGAATTGAACTAGCAGGTGGGGAAAGATAGAGGATATGAAGGTGGTAGGGGAGTAGGGTGAGTGGAAAAGTGCAAAAACCGCAGAGAGTTGAAACAGCGTGATTTAAGTATGAAAACCAATTACTTGTCTTAAAACTATATACTAACATTTATGCCTGGAAAACAGGATGATGAACAAGGTTGAGGCTAAGAAGCCACACACTCTGTGAAATTGACAGACATTGAATGATGTTTCTTTTGAATGATAGAACTTAGATTTAGATTTTTAAGGATCTGGTAGCATTGGGAAGTAATAAGTGATGAAGATTAAAATAGGCTGCCTAAACCTGAATATGATTGGACAGATTTTTTTGAAATATTTTAAAATTTTAATGTGGAGGTCCGTAACTAAGGTCACTAAGGGCTTCCAGTCTTGAAAATTACATCATGTCTTCTTTTAATATGATATGTTTTGTTTTTCTGGCTCATCAATTCCTTAACACTCTTCTCTCCAAATAATGTAAAACTCCACAAGTCTCTACAAGCGAGTAACCTGAGACCCAACAGATGAGCAGGTAAGGGATTCAGAGAAAACAGGGGTGACTGCAGCATTTGTGGCTGGAGACAGTGGAAGCTGATACTGCTAATGAAGTGGGGGAGATGTAGGAATAGTTGAGATCCGGGAGGGTGGTAACGGATTCAGAGCAGAGACAATTCTTTGCCAACAAAGGTTCGTCTAGTCAAGGCTATGGTTTTTCCTGTGGTCATGTATGGATGTGAGAGTTGGACTGTGAAGAAGGCTGAGGGCCAAAGAATTGATGGTTTAAAACTGTGGTGTTGGAGAAGACTCTTGAGAGTCCCTTGGACTGCAAGGAGATCCAACCAGTCCTTTCTGAAGGAGATCAGCCCTGGGATTTCTTTGGAGGGAATGATGCTAAAGCTGAAACTCCAGTACTTTGGCCACCTCATGCAAAGAGTTGACTCATTGGAAAAGACTCTGATGCTGGGAGGGATTGAGGGCAGGAGGAGAAGGGGACGACAGAGGATGAGATGGCTGGATGGCATCACCGACTCGAGGGACATGAGTTTGAGTGAACTCCGGGAGTTGTTGATGGACAGAGAGGCCTGGTGTGCTGCGATTCATGGGGTCGCAAAGAGTCAGACACGACTGAGCGACTGAACTGAACTGAACTGAACTGAATGGATTCAGAGCCATTTCTGCTTCCAGCCACTTTTTATCTTTTCACTAAGTGACAGTAAGAATACTCACCCTCTTACCAAGCACCCTGCCACCCTAGTGAGTTTAATCTTTGTGAGATGATTACTATTACTATACATCCATCTGACTGAAAATCACTAAATTTCCTATCTTCAAGCACCTTCAAGCTGCATGGAGGAAATTATCTGGACACAAGTAGTTTATTTGTGTGGAAAATACTTTAGCATATCTGACAGAGAAGTCTGGCTTAATGGTTTTATTTCCAAGTCACTTTGCTCCAGGAAAGGACATGGAAATCAGTTAATAGCCCATGAGTGTTTTTTTTTTTTTTTTTTTTTGCAGAAATGGAAAATGCACTAAGGATGGAATTTTTCACAGAGAAAGAAAGAGGCAAATTAATATTGAGCTGGAATCAGATGCTTTGAGTAGCGCTGTTTAACTTTCCTTTACCTAAACACATTTCTAGCAGTTTCCAACTGGCTTACTTCACTCAGCTGAACTTAGAAATGACCAATATTTCACAATCGATAACTGATCTCCAGAGAATTCTGCCAGGTTCCTTTTCCTCTGCCCACATCCATAGTTCACATGTCATGACTCCCCATGGCTCCTTTGTCCCATTTGAATTTCACAACTAGCTATTGATTATTCTTCTTGGCATTGATGTATAGCCTGATAAGCATACAGTGAATGCTTATTCACGGGCATAAAATACATCCAGTCCTAGTCCCAGGACTGTGCTTACAAAGTCCACTGACTCCCAAACAAAACAGGACAGCAAACTGTGACATAGTACCCTGTGATATAAAACCAATTGCTGGCCTTCAGCTCATTTTTAACTTCTAAAAGTTTATATTTTCTAAAATTGTATTTCTGATGAAATAACATAATAAATTCTACCCTGGATATGAGGCTTGGGCTACAACATACACACACTGTAAATGCATTCAGTGCTCTGGGGCATGTTTGGAAATATTGACTGCATTTAAAAACTAAAGCAAAAGAAAAAGATGGCTCCTAAAGCCCAAAGCCATAATATTGTTAACTTTTGAAGGAAAAGAAAGAAAAATAAAGTTATTTAATGCATCCTAAAATTCCATGTAATATTATAGGCTAATGGAGGTCAGAAGTGCAGGAGAAAACCCTAGGTGTTCACTGAGACTTAAGGGGATACTGACAGGGCATCGCCCCAGTGGTCTCACGTAACTATGACCAGATCAGTTGCCCTGGAGATCTGTGGTTTCTTAAAATTTCCTCTGTGCCATCTCCTCTCCTAGGCTCTCCATCTCCTCTCCTAGACTCTCCATCTCCTAGCCCAGGACTATTGCTGCTTTATCAGACATTACCACTCTGAAGATGCCATATCACCTGGGAGCTGTTAACTGGACCCAGCTGCCGTATCACCTAGGGCCTAAGAGTACCACAGTGTCCAGTACACTGGTGTCCCAGAAATACAGGTGTGACTGTAGGCGTGTGATGATGAGAAATGGGGAATAACTTTCACCCTTGAGGACATCCACTTTTCTGTGGATGTCTTTGGTCTCAGTACCCCAGGAGTTTTTGTTGTTGTTGTTTTTAGTGAAACAGCTCTCTTCACTTAATATTCAGTCCCTCCTTGCAGTGATCTGCAGTGAGTCTAACGGGGACCTGCCTGAAGAACACTCCAAGTAGGAGACACCAAGTTCTACCCATCCCCTCTTGCGCAAATCAGAGCTTCTTATGAGATTATGTCCTGGCTTCCCCTTGGATGAGGAATGTGACTTTGACCAGCTATGGTGGACCTATCTGACATATGTCACCAGGCAGAAGAGTTAGGACATCCAGCAGTGAACGGCTTAACTTCAAACAAGACCCTAATTACTCAGGAAAAGGCAGTGAGGCTGGTGAATGGATCATCTGACCACACTCAAGGGCAGATTTCAATATAAAATACCTCCTTTTCAAACTGATTATGAGCTTTAGAAATTATGACTAAAATGTCATTGAGAAGATCTTATATAATCTTTTTAAGTAGCATATATCTAAAGTAGTGAATATATGATCAAGGTTACTGGATTTTGGTTGATCAAAGTAATTTTAATCCTGGATGCACTGAGATAAGCTTACTATCAAAATTAATCAGATGATTAAAGAAGATTCTGAAAACACTCTCCAAGTGATCATAATACTTTTACTTTCCAATAGTACCTTTCCAACTAGAATAGAGCAGTGGGAAAACAGGAGCTGGGGTAGTGCTGAGCTCAGTTCAGTCACTCAGTCATGTCGGACTCTTCACGACCCCATGAATCGCAGGACGCCATGCCTCCCTGTCCATCACCAACTCCCAGAGTTCACTCAGACTCACGTCCATCGAGTCAGTGATGCCATCCAGCCATCTCATCCTCTCGTCCCCTTCTCCTCCTGCCCCCAATCCCTCCCAGCATCAGAGTCTTTTCCAATGAGTCAACTCTTCACATGAGGTGGCCAAAGTATTGGAGTTTCAGCTTTAGCATCATTCCCTCCAAAGAAATCCCAGGGCTGATCTCCTTGAGAATGGACTGGTTGGATCTCCTTGCAGTCCAAGGGACTCTCAAGAGTCTTCTCCAACACCACAGTTCAAAAGCATCAATTCTTCAGCGCTCAGCCTTCCTCACAGTCCAACTCTCACATCCATACATGACCACAGGAAAAACCATAGCCTTGACTAGACGGACCTATGTTAGCAAAGTAATGTCTCTGCTTTTGAATATGCTATCTAGGTTGGTCATAACTTTCATTAAATTCTGGTTTTGACATTTACTGACTATATATAAGTTTTCAAGCTTAGGCCCAAATTGCACTATTAACAAATGGAGGGTGTAATCCTTACCTTGTATGGTTTTTGTTAGCAGGAATAATAAAAAATACAAAATATCTTGCTCTACATTCAAATAAATAGTTGCTGCTCAATAAATAGTTACTATACTTAAAAAAATCAATATATAATATGTCATTCTTGATCTAGATGCCAAATCTTCATTCATTTCTCTTTCCTTAATCTTCTGTTTTATGAAGTAGGCTAGGCAGTCAGGGCATGGATAACTATAGGAAATGAAAGAGTAAGAACTAGAATTAGACTCTTGCTGAAGAGAGACATAGAGTGGGTAGAGAAAACAGAAGGGTGGGTACCTTCAATGTGAACACAATATCCAAAATGGTCATCATCCATAAATCATAATACAGATAAGCCGTTGGCATCAGGGGCCCAGACAAAGTGACCAGTGGGCAGCCATCATTGTTAGCCAGTATTGGAATCCAAGACACAAACCTGGTTTTCAAGCTCTGAGCAGAGAGAAGACGAAGCACTAGGCAAATCAGAGGCCCAGATCCTCCCCTTGGTAATAAACAGACTACCAAGCCAAGAGATTAGACAGAGAGAAAGTCAAAGCTCAGTACTTGAAAACAGATGCACAAATGTGATCTTGATTGAGCTGCAGACACATGAGGTGGAACCATCTGACTGCTTCCTGTAAGATGTGAGGGAGCAAGTTCATAGCACCTACTGTCCTGGGAGTGGAGGGGGGTGGCCTGTGGACAAATATAAGGTATCAGACCATGTTGTATCATCTAGCATATTAGGAAACCCAGGAAAGAACTGCTGAATTGAGTATATGAAACCACAACCAAATATAGCAAATCTGAAGGAAAAGACAAGAACTGAAGGATAGAATGAGTGACTTTTGCAATCACTAAGTCAGCAAAAGGGGAGCACAGTGAAGTTGAGGAGCAGGACAAAGGAGATGCTTTTATCCTTAGAGGGATGTCTCTTTTTTATAGGGCAATGAAACTCCAGCTTAATAAGGGAGGACAGCTGATTAAACGAACCATATGTGACTGAAGATGAGCTGCTTGATGACTAAAAATTGGAACTAAGACAGTTCCTAAGGACAGTGTAGTTTTAGGCAAAGGATAAAGGACAGCATAGATATGGAGAGGGGTCTGATGTGATCAAAAAGCAGCAGAGCCTGTTGTTATTTCTTAGGTGCCTTAACAACTGTTGCTATCTTTAACTTCCCAGTCCCAAGGCCAGGGCATCAGACAGAGATCTAGACAAGGGACATGAGATTCCATCCTTCACCAAAGTGAAACCCAGAGCAGTAACTAAACTGAATGAGGCATAATTGGTCCATCTAACAAACAAAACAGTTCTACTTGCCTCACATGATTGTGTAAATGAGATCAGCATCTCTGAACCACATGGTAAATGTGGTCACTATGTAATGTTACTATGTGAGTTGCTTTGTAGAAGGTAATTTTTCTGAGCGGTTGGGCACTTAGAGCCCCAGTTCCAGATAAAATACAGGAAGGTGACATTGGGAAATAGAGGAAAACAACAGAATGGGGAAGACTAGAGATCTCTTCAAGAAAATTAGAGATACCAAGGGAACATTTCATGGAAAGATGGGCTTGATAAAGGGCAGAAATGGTATGGACCTAACAGAAGCAGAAGATATTAAGAAGAGATGGCAAGAATACACAGAAGAACTGTACAAAAAATATTCATGACCAAGATAATCATGATGGTGTGATCACTCACCTAGAGCCAGACATCCTGGAATGTGAAGTCAAGAGGGCCTTAGAAAGCAGCACTATGAACAAAGCTAGTGGAGGTGATGGAATTCCAGTTGAGCTATTTCAAATCCTGGAAGATGATGCTGTGAAAGTGCTGCACTCAATATGCCAGAAAATTTGGAAAACTCAGCAGTGGCCACAGGACTGGAAAAGGTCAGTTTTCATTCCAATCCCAAAGAAAGGCAATGCCAAAGAATGCTCAAACTACCGCACAATTGCACTCATCTCACACGCTAGTAAAGTAATGCTCAAAATTCTCCAAGCCAGGCTTCAGCAATATGTGAACCGTGAACCTCCTGATGTTTAAGCTGGTTTTAGAAAAGGCAGAGGAACCAGAGATCAAGTTGTCAACATTCACTGGATCATCGTTAAAGCAAGAGAGTTCCAGAAAAACATCTATTTCTGCTTTATTGACTATGACAAAGCTTTGGACTGTGTGGATCACAATAAACTGTGGAAAATTCTGAAAGCGATGGGAATACCAGACCACCTGACCTGCCTCTTAAGAAACCTGTTTGCAGGTCAGGAAGCAACAGTTAGAACTGGACATGGAACAACAGACTGGTTCCAAATAGGAAAAGGAGTACGTCAAGGCTCCCTGCTTATTTAACTTCTATGCAGAGTATATCATGAGAAACGCTGAGCTGGAAGAAGCACAAGCTGGAATCAAGATTGCCGGGAGAAATAGCAATAACTTCAGATATACAGATGACACCACCCTTATGGCAGAAAGTGAAGAGGAACTCAAAAGCCTCTTGATGAAAGTGAAAGTGGAGGGTGAAAAAGTTGGCTTAAAGCTCAACATTCAGAAAACTAATATCATGGCATCTGGTCCCATCACTTCATGGGAAATAGATGGGGAAACAGTGTCAGACTATTTTGGGGGGCTCCAAAATCACTGCAGATGGTGACTGCAGCCATGAAATTAAAAGACACTTACTCCTTGGAAGGAAAGTTATGACCAACTTAGACAGCATATTCAAAAGCAAAGACATTACTTTTCCAACAAAGGTCCGTCTAGTCAAGGCTATGGTTTTTCCAGTGGTCATGTATGGATGTGAGAGTTGGACTGTGAAGACAGCTGAGCACTGAAGAATTGATGCTTTTGAACTGTGGTGTTGGAGAAGACTCTTGAGAGTCCCTAGGACTGCAAGGAGATCCAACCAGTCCATTCTAAAGGAGATCAGTCCTGGGTGTTCATTGGAAGGACTGATGCTGAAGCTGAAACTCCAATACTTTGGCCACCTCATGCGAAGAGTTTACTCATTGGAAAAGACCCTGAATCTGGGAGGGATTGGGGGCAGAAGGAGAAGGGGACGACAGAGGATGAGATGGCTGGATGGCATCACTGACTTGATGGACATGAATTTGAGTGAACTCCAGGAGTTGGTGATGGACAGGGAGGCCTGACGTGCTGCAATTCATGGGGTCGCAAAGAGTTGGACATGACTGAGCGACTGAACTGAACTGAACTGACATTGGGAATGCTTCCATTGTGAGTACCCAGTCCTTTCCTCAGATGAGAAATTGTCCCAAGTCTGGCAGGTGTCACATAAGAGGAAGGACGATCTGGCGGCCTGTAAGGCATACCTCACTTCTCTGCCAACCACTGTTGTGTAGGCATTCATGTCATCACACCATCTCCAAGTGCAAGGAGCAGAGACCCTCTCCCTGTGCACCTCCCAGCTACCAAAGCCCACACAAGTGGTGGGAGCTGAAAAGGGAGACAAACCAAGGTGAACTCACAGATGTGAACAGCAGCAAACTGAAAACATCAATCATGTTTCCCTAGCACTAGGAGAAGCACAGTTCATTTGCTACACCTCAGATTACTTTAAACCAGATGCTCTGTAGGAAATGCCATAGAGCAAAACTACATAGAGTCATTTAAATGTGACAGTCTGCATCACAAAATAAAATAATTCTGGTGCTCCCAAGGACAATGAGTCTGAATCAGTTTACAGAAAACAAAAAGAAACAAACAGAAAAGGAAAGCTTTTTCCTTCATTTGATGTTTTAAGAAAGTTTTTAATCCAGAGCATCTCAAACTTGACTGTGCCTCTCGACTACTTGGGACCTTATCCAAATGTAGATTCAGATTCCACAGGTCTGGGCAGTGCGGGTGGCGGAGATGCTGCATTTCAACAAGCTCCCAGCTAAGGCTGGTAGTAGGAAGGTACTAGACAATCAAGATTGAGGATTTTAAAATAGCTCTTATGACTTATGCATACAGATGAGAGAAAACTGATAGGAAAGGAAAGAAGATACCATCTTATAAAATGAGTCATTGATAACAAAACATGCTTGAAAAACACTTGATGTTTGATGTTCTCTTATGACACTTACTGTCCTTTGAAAGTGTTCACAATTCATTTGTGAAGTCAAGATACATACACACACACATAGAAATAGAAGCATACGAAGTCAGAACCACTGTGTACCCAGGGTGAAAATCAGTATAATGCACTGAGCTAACTCTGAAGCTTCTATGTGAATGGCTGTCACAAATAATAGCCCTCAATAAATGGTTACCATTATTGATAATGGTAGTAACGTATCAGTAGACTTTGAGTTTCTCAAGTAAATTCTCCTCAATATTTTTAATCTTATTATGAAAGAAAGTGAAAGTGAAGTCTCTCACTTGTGTCCGACTCTTTGCGACACCATGGACCATAGCCCTCCAGGCTCCTCGGTCCATGGGATTTTCCAGGCATGAACACTGGAGTGCCATTTCCTTCTCCAGGGGATCTTCCCAACCCAGGTATCAAACCTGGGTCTATCGCATTGTAGGCGATGCTTTACTGTCTGAGCTACTAGTTTTCTGATTAAAAGTCAATAATTTTCTTTTAATTTTGGGGGAAATACCCATGGTGGAGTCATGTTGATGTATGGCAAAACCAATACAATATTGTAAAGTAATTAGCCTCCAATTAAAATAAATAAATTTATATTTAAAAAATAAAATAAAAAAAGGAAAAGATATAAAATGTTTGAATTCATGCTTAATCCAATTATGAAGAAATATATATTTTTAATACTCCCATTTGTGAAAATCCATGCAGTATTCATGTCAGATGATATTATAAATATAATATAGTATAAATTTGTTTTCAAAATTAAAGTTATAGTGTATATTTTGTATCTTATAGTCACAAAATATATAGTAAAAATTCCCTATATTATAAAATATGAATTTTTATAATAAATTTTAAATGCTCCTTTCAGTACAATACTATAATTTATTAAAGTATTCAGTTATTACTTTTACCAGATGTTTAAGATGTTTTCTAATTTTAATATTAAAATTACATTATAATGACTGTTCTTGTAAACATTATTTGTAGTACATTTGTGGTTATATCATGAATTCAGAAAAAAATATTGCTGAACTAAAGGGTATGTGCATTTTTTAAGGTTTTGATACATATTTTCAAGTTAGCCTGCAAAATAACTTACCCATATCAACTCCCACAGGCAATAGGGCAGCAAGGGGGAAGCATGGGTATGGGGTGATGGGGTGAGTAGGAGAAGAGGGGTTTTAGAGAGGGAGGTCTGTAAAGAATGGCAATGGCTTTGACTTTCACCATGAGCAAAATGGGCAGCATAGAAGGTTTGTAAGGAGTAATCTAAGTCTTTAATAAATCAAGAAACCAAAGTTGGAAGACCATGAAGGAGAGCATTATAGTAATCTCGAAGAGAGAAAGCCAGGGCTGCAGGATGGAGATGGTGGATAGACTTTGGATTCTGGATTTTATCAAAGGCAATGACAACAGGATTTGCTGAATATGAAGGGGAAAATGGGTAATGATGAGTTCAAGATTTTTAGTATGAAAAAATGGGAGATGTGTCATTTCCTGAGTAGGAGAAACCTGTGGGTGGACCAAATGGGCTGGGAAAGAAACTCAGCCACTCAGTTTGGTCAAGTCTGATTTGAGATGTCTTTGAGATACTAAGTGGGCAGTTAAACTGGTAAGACAAAGCCTCTGTAGTTATTAGTCTAAATTGCTCCTCAATTTATTTTTGAATTATGACTATTATTTATCCTAAAGTGCTACTTTTCTATACAATAACTCATTTTTTATTAATATAAATTATTTTTTATATTTTTTATATTTTATTAATATAAATATGAACATTGTTAGATGTTCATATAATTGTGTAGGTTTTTTCCTTTTTTCTTGATTAAGCTAGTTCACAATTAGCTGTGTTCTTATTTGTCTTCTTAAGTAGGTGTAGATATTTCTATCTAATTTTTATCATTTCTATTTATAGATTCTTTAATTTTTCTCTCTATATTTACTGATGTCTCTGATCTGTTTCTTCATGTTCTCTTATTCTTCTACCAACTATTTACACTGAACGCTTAATATATTTTAATTCTTTTTGCTTACCAGTAAAATTTCTAAGGATGTGATTTGTGTGTTTGGTGAGAAGACACACATTTTTATGCACATAGTTCATATTTTTGTATTTTGTAGTTTCTTCTTAATATTTTCTTATCTGATTTATCCTTTGACCAAGCACTTAATTAAAATATTGTATGTTGTTCTTTTTTTGTTTTTACAGCAAACATTTGTTTTTATTAGAAAATCCCATTTGGTAAGAGCTTCCCTAAGCCACCACAGAGACTGGGTAGCCTCCAAGAGTCCCACAGCTTTCACCTTATCTTATACCTTCTTTTGATGGTGGATGGTGGGCAATGGGTGTGGTGTCAGGCAGTCTCAGAGGTGCCCCATCCTGGACCCCTGAGAGAGTTCACATCGCTAGCAACATGCCCTACGGCACCTTGAGGCGGGGGGGAAGCGGAGGGGGTGGGGGTCACCACAGGGCCCCTAAGCTCAGGCTGTTGCCTTAGGCAATCCTCTTTATATAGCTTCAGGTGGAACCAAAGAGGCTTTCATAGCCTCCCAGGCCTGGTCCTTTGCTTTGGTTGAGAGCAGGGCAAGATCCAGGAGAACACAACCAAGGGCTAAGGGAGAAGAGATTGCATTTGAGATACCCTTTGGAGTCTGGAAAGCACCTGGACATCTTGGGAAGGAAGGGCTGTGGAAGACCCCATTCACTTTTTCTTGACTTTGGGGGTGTCATATTTCCTCTTGCTGGAGTTCCACAACTGCAGGGGTATGTCAATGGGAGGGAGAGTCATGACCCCAAAGGTCATCCAGTCCAGGAAATGGAGGGAGAATCCCCTATCAAACTCCCACTGAGCCAGGGATCTTTCCTGTCCAGTTGCACTGGAAAAGCCCATCACAAGGGACCCATCCTCCTGGGCCAAGCAAGTAGTAGTTGCTGAGGTGAAGTGAAATAACCAGCCTTGAGAGGGTGCAGGACCATGTGGGAGATGCTGCTAGCAGATGCAATCTGATCCCATTTGACACTGCGCATCCCAGAGACAATGTCAAAGAAAACTTCTAGAGGGAAAAAGTCATCAGATAATTCCACATCTAATACACACAGCACTCGAGCCAACATTGTAGAAGTTGTACTGTAAGGTCAGGTCTCACCCTTCCATGGCACATCGGTGTTCAGCAGTGATTTAGAGGCCAAAAGCTTGGCTCATTCCCCTGCCTGAGTGACAGTAAATAGATCCAAAACCACGAACACCAGCAGCCTCATATGTGCACCCCCAAAGCCTTTTGGGGGGTCACCAAAACCAGAATCATATGTTGTTCTTTACAAATGTCTAAATTGTATGATTTTTATGTTATGGTTGGTTATTTATTTCCATTTCTTCCAAGCTATAAAAACTGTGCATTTTCCAATGCTGAATTTTATACTTTTTGGGTGTATTCTTGAGAAGAAGACACGTTAACTGATATGACACTAGACACAACACAATCCATTATATTGACCTCGTTACTTTTACTTTGAAATTAAAGGGAGCTTCCTTTTCTGCTGCAAATGATCATCTTTCTAAATCTACCCTGTGTAACCCTTCTATTGTTGATGATGTCGGAGACCATATCATTCTGAGCCCTTTTATAGCTTTGGGACATTTCTTCCTCATTGTATTGCCTCAGAAGCATAACTTAGAAAATATTTTTCCTGACAACATCAGCACTTAGCAATACTATAAATCTAACACTTAAATCTAACTCCAAAATTATTCTTGAATTTTCCTCTTCCCTGGAAGGTTTGCTTCCTGCCTCTCTCCTGCACTTGGAATCTCTGCTGGAACTTCAGTTAGATAATGCTCCTGCATTCAGAAGTTAAAAGTTTCTGTCCTCCAACTCTGGATCCTCTAGACCTAGTCTTCTGCTCATGCTGGTAGCATAATGCGGATACACATGAGATAAGCAAACTATTAAGTTGTAGAGACAGCATTACTCAGATTCTGGTCAGCTACATTCCTGGGTTTGGTCATTTCAACTGGAACAGAGAAATAGGGATTTTGTTAATCTCTGTGGAAGTCACCCTTTAGCCTTGAAGCTTTACACATTTTAGGAATGAGATATAAGAACTGAAAAGAAATAATTCCAGGATATCATGGAAGAGGACAAAATGTGGGGAGAAGTAAATGGGGAATACCAAGGTGTTTGTCTGAAACAAAAATCAGATTAAACTGGAAATAATAAGGCCTCATGGCCTCATGGATTTCCCTAGTGGCTCAGATGATAAAGAATCCACTGCAATGCAAGAGATGCAAGAGACATGGGTTTGATCCCTGGGTCAGGAAAATCAACTGGAAAAGGAAACATTAACCCACACCAGTAGTCCTTCCTGGAGTATTCCATGCACAGAGGAGCCTGATGGGTGACAGTCCATAGGGTTCCAAAGAGCTGGACATGATTGAGTGACTAGCACATTCACTTTCATGGAATGAAGGTATTTTAATGTTCTATGTCATTCACTATTATTTCTTTTTTTCTACAGTCATTTATTATGTGTTATCTATATGCTAGATATGCAGGTCTAAGACTCGCATATCTTATTTTTTTATTAAAAAAATAAAATTTAAAATTTTGATTCAATAAGATAATTGATCTGTGCATGGTAAGTACATAAATGGTTACTGTCATTATAACTATTATGTTTGGGGCTCTGGATATTTGTAGAAGGAGAAATTATTTTCAACCTAAGGTTAAAATCAAAAGGTGGAACTAAGGGATCAGGGAAGTTTTTTGAAGAGATGTACTTCTAAAGAAAGGAGCACCTTGTCTCTACTTCACACCTAGTTCATTTGTGTGCTGTATAGAACTATCCCTTCCTTCTCTTTCCTGGTGTTTGATCAGACTCTGGCCTAGTGAGTATTAATCAAACTCATTGCTTTGCTGTCTTTTATGTCATTAGGTGGGGTAGCTTTTTATTTGACCTAATCTGTTGGTAATTTATTCCTTGAAAAGAACAGTGAGTGAATAAGATCCCAATCAACAATAAAGACTATTCCTGCCCTGCATTTTAACTAGACACATTTTAATGAAGGGAAATTAAGAAGATTCAGGTGGCATTTTAAAATGAAATGAAAACCAAATCAAATAGAGATGACACCAAGCATAAACGTCTTGCATCATGGTCTTTTATAGGCAGTTAGCAACTAGCTGAAGGAGACCGAAGGCATCACACAGCATATGGCGAGATAAATATGGCTTACTTTTAAAACTGCATTTGTGTCACACAATTAAACATTAAAACTCTGTATTCCTAAAGATTCTGCTGCAAAACTTTGAATTTTTGCAAGTTTCATTGTAACCACTCCGGAGACTTTTGAAGACACGAAATCTATCATTAGAAGCAGAATATCTAAGTCACATGATTCCAGAAAACTATTTTTAAAAAGGTGTGAATAAAACTTGCAATCCAATCCAGGGAGCAACTCAAATAATAACCAATATTCACTCACAGCTACACCGTCCCAGTGAACAGAAGGGATAGATGATTGTGCCTCCCTACAGCCCAGCGAGGGAAGAAGAGCTCTAAGAACTGACTTATCCCAAGAGGGAATCAAGTGGAGCTGAATTACTGCAAGTCCAGGCCTTGTCTTCAGAGCATAACAGTTTCAGCAAAACTGAGGTTAAGGAGGTGTGTTCCAATATCATTTTGCCACTGCAGCAAAACCAAGACTGACTTAATTAGTGCATTGAATATAGCTTCTGATAGATACCAAAACTAAGGCCCACCTGGGAAAATGGGCTTTGGTTTCTAAACCCCATTCTTACTGAATTTGGAAAGAAAAAATAAAATATTTGTCTTAAAAGTTTGAAAACATATTTAAATTATTTTAACCTAAAAAACATTTTTAAATATTCATTGGAAGGACTGATGCTGAAGCTGAAACTCCAATACTTTGGCCATCTCATGCGAAGAGCTGACTTATTTGAAAAGACCCTGATGCTGGGAAAGAATGAAGGCAGGAGGAGGAGGGGACGACAGAGGATGAGATGGTTGGGTGGCGTCACCAACTCAATGGACATGGGCTTGGGTGAACTCTGGGAGTTGGTGAAGGACAGGGAGGCCTGGCATGCTGCAGTTCATGGAGTCGCAGAGAGTCAGACACGACTGAGCGACTGAACTGAACTGAACTGAACTGAAGAAAAAAAAAGTCCCACTCATGTTTCTTTGTCTCAATTCAAAAAACTGAAAATAGCTGAAGATCACAGGGTACCATTTAATCAATGGTGCCAAAGCAGAAGTCTGAAGAAAATCTCTCAAAGAAAATGCCAACTTGGAGTTCCTGACTCCACTATCCTCTGTAAATGCCAGCAGTAAGGTTCTTACCTCAGAGGGCTGCTCTGATGATTAAATGAGTTAATATGTAAATAAGATTCTTATAACAATATCTAGAACATAATAAACAATATATATATTTGTCATCATTATTATTATTTTGATATTATGGAGATGTAATCTAGACAGTCCAGGGTAATGGATGATTCAAATAATATTTAATACCTTTCATTTGATGGGCATTTAATACGTTCAAGGTACGTTATGTAAACGGACTTAATTTTCATAATAATCCTATGAGGTGGATACTACTGTTACTTCAATTTTATAGTTTGAAAATCTGAGGCTTAAAAAAATCGTCAGTTGCTCAAATTAAGGTTAAGTCAATGGGCTGGAAAGTAGCTGTATCAGCATTTTAACCAGGCAATCTCCTTGAAGCAGCTGCTGTTTCATAACTAAGTTGAATGTCCAAAACAAACAAAGGCAAGATTTATAGTGGCCAAGATCAACATGTAAATCTAGTGAAATCTAACCTAGATGTGTTACACTTGTGACGGTATAAGCAAAGTCACACATGCCACATATGATGCAGGGGAGCAAAATTTGTCACCCCAAAATATGCCTCTTTGACATGAGGTTTATTTTGAGCTAAAGGCAATCAAAACCCAGCAGTTTTAGGAAAATCTCTTTACCTCCCTCTCAACTGCCTTAATTCACACAGGAGGGAGCCCTGTAGCATAAGCCATCTATATCAGACATTCTTTTTCACCTAAGAAATTTATCTATGTAACAGGGTAACCATTGTTTGCTAAACATCTACTCTCTCTTCCAGTGAATGGCCTTCCTCCCTTTGTATCCCCAAGTCTGTGTAATCCTTTCCTCAGCAGGATGCAATATAAGCTTCATTTACCTGGCTGCCCTTTGAGTCTTCATGTCTTTAAGTGGCTTCTGTGTGTTTGTAAATCTGTTTTCCTCCTGTTAATTTGTCTTATATCAATTTAATTATTAGAATAGCAGAAGAATCTACAAGGGAAGAAGGGAACTTTTTGTTTATGCTTCGAATGACAAATATGCAAATATGACAAATACATGCAAAGAGTTCAACAATTATTTGGAGATAAAAAGCAATCAACAGCATGAATAGAATCTCAGGGAATCTTCTTGCTTTTAAAGATTTAAGTACGTATGTCTAAAATCAGAGCCCCTCAACTGTTCTTCCCCACAGTATGTGTCTCTGTGTAACCTCATGCTTTGATAATGCAAAGAAAAGAGGCAGGGATATGTTGAGTTTTCAGGATAAATTCCTATGGATGCCAACTAATGTTCTCCACTTTTAGACTGAGGGATCAGTATACACAAAGGTTGAAATTTCTTACTGAGAATGTGCTAATATAACAAACCCCAAATAACCCAAAGTCTGTGAATTAGAGTTTTGCTTTCTTTTTCTTCCTTCGTGTCACTTAGCCAGAATGACAAGCTAGTCCTTGTGGCCTCACCAGATGTTCCATATGAACCTGTCATGTAGAAACTTCAGACTCTCCTCTGTTTTTTCTTGTCTCCCATCTATAAGTCTGCAGTATGGCCTAGCAAGATCTAAAAGAGCATACACTTCCTTAGACTCCAGAACACTGCCAATGCTATTGAGAACATTAGTAGTAACTCTACTTAGAAAACAAGACTACATGTTTCACTTCTAGATTACAACCATATACAGCTTATTTAGAAGCATTACTTGCAGACACAGGAGAACTCACCTAGTCTTTTCACCATCACACATATCTTCCATTTGGATCTGTAATATCTTTAAAAATCTTAATCCTTGCGTCTTTTGTTTCCTGTGGACGGAACAGGCTTGATGAATCTGTATTATGTAACTAGCATTCCTTTAGATAGGTAATTTCTCTTCCGGGTTGCTTTTAGCTCAGTGCCCTGGCAGTCTCTGCCACACTGCCAGAGACTCCATTCTTCAGTACTTCTAAAATGCTCATACTAGTGTGTAATTTTTAATTCCCTCTCCACAAGCACAAACATGGCACTGTAAGAGTTTAGAAATGAATCATCTATGGTAACAGGAAGAATTAAAATCTATACAAGAAAAATTGTGTGTGATAATGGGATGGAGGAGTGTTCCAAACCCACAATTAGGATTCTTAATGTACAGTGAATACACCCAGATCTCAGAGCACAAGTGCGGAAAAGAAGAGATTGCCCAGTGTCAGCCCAGATGCCATTTCAAAGACTGGAACCTTGATCTTATATTGTCAGAACAGTTCCAAGGTTAATTTTAATTTTGTTTATGCTTAGTAACAGAATTATTTCTTTAATATTATATAAATGGTTTGTGGGCACGGACGTTGCAAAAGTTGAAAGTACTGCACACCCTCAATCTGAGCTCCCGGCACCCAAAGGGCATCCTCTCTGTGAAATCGTAAGACCATCAGAGTTTGGGCAAACTCCACGAGAATACTAACTTCATGAAGGAGCCAACGGACAGCCAAATCCCTAGCCCCGCAACCCCTATCTTTTAATACCCATTATCCTAGTTCCTATTTTGAGCATAAATTAAAATCAACCTTGGAATTGAGTCTAAGTTTTCATTCTCACCAATCTTTAAACACAGACCAGATTCAGGTTTTGCTCCTTACCCAACCATCCTCCTCTAGTTCCTACTCAAACCAGATAAAAGAGTGCATTTCATCATATAAAAGAAGTAAGGCCGGAACTAAAATTTGGAGAGTTTCTATAAAACCTGAAAGCTTGTACATTTTTAACTATGAAAAGAGAGTAAATGTGTTATTAAGTTTCTAAAGTCCAACAGCCCTCTTATCTTTCCTTCCCCTTGAGTTTAAAGCCCCAGAGATAGGATTAAGTCCAGGTACTATCCCAAAGATGCCTTCTAACAAGGCTGATAATTTAGTTTCCTGGATCACATCAACTCACATCTCGAATACAGCATTACTAAATTCTTAAGGGTCTAAATGAATATCCATGTTTTTCCTTTTTCTATTTTTTTCCCCTGTAGATGGCCAATAGTATCTAAAGATAAGCCTTATTGGGAGGCAATGTGAATCTATTACTTACAGTCACAGACTGGTCCACAATAAGAAGCTACCTTATAAATCTCTGTAATTAAAAGTATGGTCCATGGTTATCTGCCCCAGAATTCAGACAGGAGTTCGGGGAAATGAATATTACTGGGATCTACCCTATGTTTCTGAATTAAAACCTCAAGAAAAATTTCTAAGCATCTATACGTGAAAATGTTCCTCATTAAATTTTAAAAGTGGAAATCCTCAAACTACTCTTTTAAGTCATCTCATTCTTTAGATAATATCAGGGCATATTGCATAAACACATGTACATATATAAACTTATAAACATATGCAGTTTTCCTTTTGTAGTTTAAGCAAATGAAACAATGCCACCCTTTGCTTTTAATTATCACTATAAATCTTTCTGTACTATATACACTTACTGTGCTCTGCATTAGAATGACCTGATGGTTTTCTAACTTGTTAGTAACTTCCCAGACCCTAAACCTGAACTGAGGGTTCAGGAGATGTGATTTCTGTTGCCAGCTTTACAGCTTGTCTTTTGAGTAATATCAGATCTCAGCATCTTCATCCTAAAATGAGGCACTGGCTATCTTTGAGAATCATTATCAGTCCCAAAATTGAATAACTGAATTGAAAGTTGATTTGAAAACTGGGGTAATATACGGTTAATAGACAGGCTGTGAGACAAATTGGCAGCCATCCACTCGTGTGCTCTCAACAGAACACTAAGGAAAAATTGCAATCTCATCTGCCTAATTAATTATCTAATGTGATTTAAAATTACATTTGATTTGATCTGTAAAGGGCACTGACAAAGACCTGACCAATGGCTCTAAACGTGTGGTCTCCAAATGCTGGAAAGAAAACAGTTCCTTATACCAAGGTCAGAGTTTCCTCAAGCAGAGAAGTTTAATTCTTATGTGTCTAATTTTGAGTCCAGGAAAATAAACTCAAAAATATGGATAATACAAATATCAAATGATGAAGTGACAACTTAATTCTAACCAGAAGCAATGGTCAGCCGAAAGTAAGTGATTAAGAATGACAGATAAACCACAACTCAGGAAAGGTTTATTCTTCTATAAAGCTAACAAGTCTTCCCAGAGTTGAATAGGTGAACTACAGAAGTCCATTAAGCTACCACAAAAGAAATGCATCAGAATAGAACGTTTCTAAGATTGTTGATATGAATGCTTAGGAGATTTGAGTTGTTCCTCATGGTAGCTGCTCTTAGTAAATCAACAATTTGAAATGAAGATATATACTTGACATCAAATACATCTCATATTCATGTTTGACAACAGATTTTCACTTTTTGGACACAGGAGTCAAGAACAGGATTGAAAAGTCAACACCAAGAGTTCTAAGCACTGCATGGTAAGAGGAGGATGGGAACTGAGGCCAGATTTGGAACGTGAGTCACAGGACTGTGCTAGCTTTCTCTGTGTTATTCACGAATACAGATGCATGTTGCTGAAGAATTTTTGGCTTGGAAATAGGAACAAAAATTAGTGGCAAAAATATTCATGCTACATAAAGTGTTCTTAGAAGCATGATATACTTTTCTGTATGTGTTGATGGATTTCGGGTGTGCTTATTAAACACATTACCTGGTCAGGCAATCTCAAGACATGGTGAAATAGTGGAATCCATGAAACTCTTGGAACTTAGAGCTCTGGTTACATTTGCTCAGCACCTGGTTGCCTGCCTCAGCATAAAACCAGCTGGCAGCTGTTTTTTGTTTCATTTTGTAAGACTGTTATTTATTGTCCAAATGCTCCTCATGAATTTCCAAAGCACAAAATTTCAGACAAGTGAAGACTGAGGAACTTTGTTTGGGTCAGTGATAAATGTCACCTCTATATAAGCAACTATCCTCTATTTTTCTCTCTCATGTTATTTTCCAACTGGTGTTAGTGAAGTCTTCCCTTGACTACCCCTCCATTTGAAGATGTTTCGGCGAACAACTCACATTCAAGGTGTCCAAAAAGTCAGTGCATCATCCTGCTTTATTGCATAAACCCAACTCACTCATCTTGTGTGACAGACAGCTCAGAGTGGGACAGGGGCATCCCTGTTTTCACCCATGCACAAAAGATGCTGACCTTTTCTCTGAAAGACAGTCCAAGACTATTTTGGTGCCCTTACTAGGATTCTTATTCCTGAGATGATTAAGAACACATTTGGAATTTCAAGTGGAGCAGAGCACCTGAATTGAAAAGATGTCTGACAAATGGTTTTTAGGTGAAGGAAGAGAGTTGGACATTCTTTCTGTAAAATTTTTAAAAAGATATCCACACCTGGCTCAGATTCCAAGAACATCATGCACTAAACATGATGTCTAGGACAATGTTCATTAGGATAGGATTGTGGTGGAATATTCTTAGAGGGGGTTTCCCTAGTGACTCAGGCTGTAAAGAATCTGCAGTGAAGGAAACCTGGGTTCCAGCCCTGGGTCAGGAAGATCCCCTGGAGAAGGGAATGGCAACCTGTTCCAGTATCCTAGCCATGAGAATCCCATGGATTGAGGAGCCTGGTAGGCTACTCAAGAGTTGGACATGATTAAACAACTCTCTCTCACACACACACACATGTGCACGTGCACAGATTCTTAGAGGAGTTACTATTCAGCTTCCAAGCAGAAGGATGGAGGGAAGAGGAAATCATTTTCCTGGTTTGTGAAAAAGGTCAGTACTTGCAGTG